>NC_133387.1:120015352-121265352 GCF_047511655.1 Castor canadensis
AGGCATAGGCAATAAAAGGATAAAATACACAAATTAGACTTGAAAACTAAAAAAAAAACTTTGTGCCTTGAATGATCCTATCAACAGAGCAAAAATACAACCCAGAAAATGGGAGAAAACACTTATAAATCATATATCTGATAAGGAATTAATATCCAGAACATATAGAGAACTTGTAAAACCAAACACCAAAAGAACAAACAACCTTACTCAAAAACAAAACACAGAAACTAAAGCAGATACTTTAAAGTGACAGAGGCCAATAGAAGAAGGGTATCAGGAACTAGAGAAAAGGTTAGTTCAAGAAGAATTAATTTAGAAGGTAACACACATGTACAGGAAAGCAATGCTAGTAAACTCCCTGTATAGCTATCCTTATCTCAACTAGCAAAAACCCTTGGTCCTTCCTATTATTTCTTATACTCTCTCTTCAACAAAATTAGAGATAAGGGCAAAATAGTTTCTGCCTGGTAGCAAGGGGGTGGGGAGGGAGAAAGAGGGTGTAGGGAAAGGGAGGGGCAGGGGGAAGGGGGGAGATAGGGGAAAGGGGGAGAAATGACCCAAACATTGTATGCACATATGAATAAAAGAAAAAAAAAGGGCAAAAGTCATAAATAGACATTTCTCTAAAGAAGGTTTATAAATAACCAATACGTTTGTGAATAAATTATCTACATCAGCAATCATGATAGGAAGGGAAAATCAGATATGATGGATATCATCTCTCATACATGAGGATGGTTACTATTTTTAAAAGTAAAAGAAATAAAAAGAAAATAAGAAGTGTTAGCAAAATATGGAGAAATTGGAACCCTTGTGCTCTGCTGATGGGAATGTACAATGGTCTACTGGCTGTGGAAAACAGTACAGCTGTTCCTAAAAAATTAAAATTAAGAACACAATATATTTCAGTAATTCCAGTTGTAGGTATATACTCAAAAGAAAGCAAGGACTCAAAGCTATTTATACACCCATGTTCATAACATTCACAATGCCAAAACATGAGAGCAATCTGTGTGTCCAGTGACGAAGGAGTGGGTAAGCAAAATGCAGTACACACACACACATGCACATGCACACACACATACACGGAGTAAATGCATAATGAACAGAAATTAATTTCTCATTATAGAAGCTGGGAAGTTCAAAGTCAAGTTTCCAGCAGGTTCAGTAGTCTCAACAGAGGAGAAGGCTGCTTCCTGCTTCTAAGACAGCCCTTTATCACTTCATCCTCTAAAGGGAAGAAATGCTGTTTCTTCACATGGTAAGAGGCAAAGAGAGAACCAACTTCTTATAACTAGCCCCCCTTTTTTGTTTTTGGTGGTACTGGAATTTTGAACTCCAGGCTTTGCACCTGCTAAGCAAGCACTCTACCACTTGAGCCACTCCTCCATCACTATTTGTTTTAGTTTATTATTCACATAGGGTCTCAGGCCTTTTGACTGGTTGCCAGCCTTGGACCTGATACTCCTACTTCCATCTTCTTCCTGGCTTGAATTGCTGGCCTGCGCCACTGCACCCACATTGTTTTGAGGGATGTGCGTATGTGTGTGTGTGTGTGTTTGTTTGTTTGTTTTGAGGTAGAGTCTTGCAGTTTGTGCAGTTTGGCCTAACTGGGATCCTTTCATTTCCGTCCCCTGTGCTGGGGTTACAGATGTGTACTACTGCACCTGGCCCAGCACTTTTTTTTATTTTAAAATTTTTATTAGGGTATATTCGTTGTATAGGGAGGAGATTCATAGTGACAATTTGGATTAGTCTTATATTGTACATTATTTACATTGTCCCCATCGTCTCTCCCTCTGAGCCCCCTCCACATCCCACTTAAAGCAATTGCAAGAGGTTTTTTAATTCAGTTTCATACAGGTATATGAAGTCCATCAACCATATTCCCTCACCTTAACATCCTTTTTTCACCTTCCCCCTCCTACTAGTACCTCCCCAGCACACACTGTGCCTATTTTACACTCCTGGTTTTCATAATGAATATTTGAGTTGATATTTAAAGGGTGTCTCAATGTAGGCCCACTGGGGGTGTGCCTTACTTTGGTCTGTTCAATCCCTTTGAATACTCTCCCTTACCCCTTTACCTCACACCCCCTCCCATTTTTCAACAGCTTTCAACACACATCCTTATATCCTCTACCTTCCCATCTTATGGTATGCGATATTACTGATACACTATCATTGTTTTCCTTTCCCTCTTTCACCAAGTTGCATAGAGTAGTTCCACTGTTACAAACGTGTGCCAAAACTGAGTTTGTATATGATCATGCTTGCTTTTTATATATGCTTATCTTTGGATCTGTCTTCAGGTGAATGAGAAAAAACATGCGTTCTTTGTGTTTCTGATCCTGGTTAACTTCACTTAATGTGATGTCTTCCAATTGCATCCATTTACCTTCAAACCACGTGTCATTATTCCTTGTGGCTGAGTAATACTCTATTTTGTATATGTACCACAATTTTATGATCCATTCATCAATGTAGGGCATCTGGGTTATTTCCAGAGCTTTGCTATTGTTAATAGTGCTGTGACAAACACTGGTGTACAGGTATCTCTACTCTATCCTGCTTTACATTTTTTTGGGTTGATGCCCAGGAGTTGTACCAATGGAGCTTATGGCAGTTCTAACTCTAGTTTATTGAGGAATCTCCATAATGCTTTCCATAGAGGTTGTACTAATTTGCTTTCCAACCAGCAGTATAAAAGGGTTCCTATTTCACACATCCTTACCAGCACTTGTTGTTACTACCCTTGAATATGGTCATTCTAACTGGTGTGAGATGAAATCTAAGGGTTGTTTTTATTTTCATCTCTTTTATAACCAGGGAAGTTGAGCAGTTTATATATTCACTGGCCATTTGTACGTCCTCCTTTGAGAATTCCCTGTTTAATTCATGTGCCCATTTCTTCACTGGGTTGTTTAATCTTTGGGGGCTGAACTTATTGAGTTCCCTGTAGATTCTGGATATTAGTTCCTTGTTGAATGAGTAGCTGGCAAAGATTTTTTCCCATTCTGTGGACTGTCTCTTGAATCTGGAGACTGTTTCCTTTACTGTGCAGAAGTTCTTTAGTTTGATGCAGTTTCATTTGTTCATTGTTTCTCTTAGATGCTGAGCCTTTTGAGTTCTGTTTAGGAAGTCATTCCCCATACCTATCTGTTCCAATGTATTTTCAACCTCTTCCTGGAGTTGTTTCAAAGTTTCAGGCCTTAGATTAAGGTCTTTGATCCACTTTCAGTTGATTTTGGTACAGGATGAAAGACAGGGATCTAGTTTCAGTCCTCTGCATGTGGATATTCAGTTTTCCAGCAGCATTTCTTGAAGAGGCTGTGTTTTCTCCATCTTGTGTTTAGTACTCCTTTATCGAAGATCATTGGCTATAGATGCGTGGGTTTATGTCTGGATCTTCTATTCTGATCCATTAGTATTCCTGTCTGTTTTTTTTTTGTCAATACCATGCTGTTTTTATTGCTATGGGTCTGTAGTAGAGTTTGAAGTCAGATATTGTGATGCCTCCAGCATTGGACATTTTGCTCAGAATTGCTTTGGTTATTCAAGGTCTTTTGGAAGCTGCACTCTGGTCAGCTTCTCAGGCTTCCACAGATTAGAGAAGGCAGTGACAGTGGGGAGTGTATATATCTCTCAGACATGGGATGAAGAATTGGCAGGCAGGGCAGCAAATACCTTTAGGGGAGGTCAGCTCCTGCAGTTTTTACCTGGGTCCTTACCAGCAGTAAGGACCATGTTGAAGATATTGGCATGGCTTCCCAGAGAGGAGACCCTGTGGCAAGGTTGTTGACAGGAAGGACTGAGGACCATGGGGGCCTCATGTGGATGAAAACAAAAGACCCCCACACTAAGGAAGTATTTGTACATTCAGGGGAAGGCCCACTTTTTCTCTAGACTGTAGATGGACCTCTGTTTGGACAAGGGTACTGCTTGCTTTTCGCATGCCATGCTTAGAAGACATCTCAGTCCTTTGCCCTGTAAATGTCTCTGCAAGGTAATTACATTAACAAGATAATGCATCCTCATTCAGGACTTTTAAAAAGACAACCTAAAACCTAATCCTACAATATGTTTTTTTTTTTTTTAAAGTCCACATTTGTAGTAGAAAGAGATTTGGGGATTGCAACCGACAAATATTTAAAGTAAAAAATTCTAATTAATTTTTTGAAATTCACATTTCTCATCTCCCTGGGAGGGAATATGATACAACAGTACTTTATGAGGAATATTATAGTTATAATCATATAATCTAAATTCCAATTATAGTTCTTTCCATTTTCCTCTTTGTGACCTAAAGTGTACATCTCTGTAATTTAAAAATAATTCTTCACAATTTACCTAGCATGTAAAAACTAAGAGTTATACACATAAAAATATTATTCTAAAATAGGAAAGAATAGGTGAAAAATAAACAGCTCTCCTGACCCCTAAAAATGCATGACACTGTAAAAACATATTTGAGGTGCTTACATAAAAGCATATATTTTAAAAGAATATGCCAGTGTTGCCTCTGGAGATTTTATGGTCACAAGAGCTTGGAATTCAAAATGCCCAGGGAAGCAATGTTTTCAAACACTTGCATAATTAAAATACGTATTGAACAATAATCTGGATCAGTTTTCACTTTTTGTTATCAAGAAATGACAGATGTGCCATACAAATTTCAGTGAAAAAAATGTGAAGTGTTTCTTTCTTTCAGAAGAATTGGACCTTTCAAATGAATGGACCCCAACCTGGGAAGATGTGGATGCTGAGTTTTTACCAAGAGACTGTGATCTGATTATTCAGTGGTTGTCCAGGATTTACAAGTAAAATGAAATCTGGAACCAAAGGCAGGTAACACAAACCAGCAATGTTATATTTACCTTGATTGGAATTTAGCACCATAGGAAGAGATGTATTATGCCTGGTGGCTCCTTGCATAACATAAAGCCACAGTGGGAGTTATGCAAGAAAACTCAAGGTCTAAGAAAAGAGCTAAGGATCAATTATTGAAAATAACTCTCACACAGGCAGAAGCAAGGCACTGGCTGGAGGCACTCAGTATATATATATGCAAAATATGGTAGGGTAATTAAGATAGATTGAGATAGAAAAAATGTGGAAGGATAGAATGGCATGGTGGTGAGATGATTCCATAATAAATTAAATCCAGGGTTTAGATGAATAGAGCCCCAAAGATTTCAGTTTCTCAAAACAAAGTACACTAAGTGCAAAATAAAGAAGTTAAGATTCAATGCGAATTGGTTAAAGGTTTCTGAGTTTTTCATTCTTTTACAGCTTGCTTTTTATATTACATCTTCCAATTTGAATAGAAATCTTAATTTATATACATTTATTGCATGCAAAGTAAAAGGTGTGAATGTGTCACTTCTTGTTTTAACACTATATAAAATGTTTGGCTATCAAGACTCAAATAAATCACTGTCACGTGGCACAAGACATGACAAATATCAGGCAGCAAACTCCTGCAGATTTCTAATTTCTCAGGGTCTTGCCATGCTATTCAGCCTACTTTTTGCATCACCAGAAATTTCTATTGCCATATCTTTTTCATAGACTGTGTGACTTTCTACCTTATAGTATTCATTTACTCAATAAGCAGTTCTCTTACAAGTTGACCCCGAGATGGATGGTAGAAGACTCATACATAAAGAAGACATGGCCTTTCCTTCCCCAGCAGTTTAGTGGGAGAGATGAATTTCTAGGCACGTAATTAAAATATCAGTATAAAAAGACCATTATTTTTTAGATGCTAATAAGTACTAAGAGCGCACCAAAGAAGAGAGGTCAAACTTTTCAAAGGCAAAGAAACAGAGCCAGCATGAGGTGGTAACAATTAGGCAGTATGGTACAAAGTAAGGGATCCATCAGAAGCCTGGCAAGGAAAGCTGCATCTGGGAAGACTTGATGCCTAACAAGCATGGCCTGTTTGCTTTTGGTAAGTCCTCCAGTGTTTTGGAAGCTAATGATATTATCAAGAGTAAAAGATGTAACACAAAGTTGGAAGTGTAAGCTACATACAGAACTAAGAAGACTGGAATTGGTAACTAGAAGAGGTATTTTAAACAAAACATGGATGCAACCAGAATAGTGTTTTTGAAAGAAAAAGTCTTAAGTGTGTGGAAAAATGGATTGAGGACTTACATGCCTGACGGAAAACAAAATAAACAAAAATCTATTGTGATGTTTTGAATGAGATTTAGAGACATTGGCAGTGGGGAAGGAGAAAGTGATTTGACAACCAAGATGTGAAGAACCTTAAAGAGCTGGGGGCAGAAAGACGGCAAGAAGACATCTCAGTTTCTAAAGTGGCAATTTGATGAGGAGATGTGTTTGTTTATCTCCTAAGTAAGGAGGCCAAGACTAGCGTTAGAGGGGTGAGACACTCAGCTTAGGTGCCAAATTTAAGAAAACACTAAGCTACATTATTTTAATATGGTATTTCTAAAATCAATGTCGATTGAAAGTAAAAATCAGGGTGAATGTTCTAGGTTCTCCAGGATCACAGCACCAGAGGGTATTATATTTGTGCATACATTGTGTATATACATACACATATACACACACAAACAGAGATTATGGGGAATTTGCCAAGATGATAGTGGAGGCTGACCCATCAAAGTATATCCACAGAGTGAGTTTGCAGCCAGGGACGCTAAGCTGCTGATGGCATAATTCTAGCCCATGTCTGAAGACTTGAGAACCAGGAGAGCTATTAGTCCAAATTCCAATTTGAAGGGCTCAATTTAGGGACAACCAGCCAGTGCTGGCAGGAAGAAAGCTGCAGTGCCTATGAGGCATATTTTTCCTATGAGGCAGGATTAATTCTTTCTTACTTAGCTTTTTGTTCTATTCAGGTTTTCTACCGATTGGATGAGATCCACCCACTACCCACAGTCTTCTGTACTCTTTATACCAATTTAAATATTAAGCATATACAAAAATCCAACCACTTATTTCCTCATAATATTTTAACAAATACCTGGGCACCTCATGGCTAAGTCAACCATTATAATAAATAAAACATAATGAAGTTAAATAAAGATAAAAGTGATATAATTGAATACTGCTTTGCTTCAAACTCCAATATGGTTTTGGTAACTGCTTTTATGATTTATAATATCTCATACTTGCTATAATATCACCTGAATGAAAGAATCATACAATGTCAACTCTGCTGTTTGCAATGTACCATATGCAAAGAAAGGGTTAAATAGGATATATAGCAAAGCAAGTTAAATTGTGAGGGAAAGAAATACTTTTTTTTTATCATGACATAAACTTAATAGAAAACAATTTAAAATGCTCCAAATATTTCTTCAGCTGAATCACTCAAAAATACATTTATGCTTTGTTAATTTTTGACCCATAATCCTGGGTGTGAAAAGAAGTAGAGGCAGATTATTTTCTTCCATTTTCTATGGATATCATTTCAGTAGGTGAAACCACATGGAACAGCAGTCTAAGATAATGAAAAAAAGAATCCCAGCAGATTATTGCATGTCCTATAGTATGTGAAAGAAAGTTATAGCACAACATAAATTAAAAACTTATGGATCACAGTTAGTCCTACCATGGTTGCTTACTTAGTAAGCAGTGGTAACACAACATGACCATGATTCCATCCAACTATCAACCTTATAACATTTCCAAATAAGTAAGTCTGAAAGAAATCACCCAGCATTGTCCCCTTGAAGTATAAAATATATTTACTTTTAAGAATTATAAAAGAGCAAATGACAAATTTCTAATTACCATTTGTATTACTTACACCAAGATGCAATAGAAATAATGATTTAAAAATATACAACTGCATGCAAATCAAGTTGCTTTCTCCAATAAATTGTAACCTGATGTTAACTTAAAATAACCAACCCTTCAACAGCATTGTTCCAGTGGGGGAAAGTAACCATAGCAACATAATTATCAACTTACACAGTTCTTCACCCTTCCATTTTGTTTCTGAAAAGGCAACTTGGTTAAATTGTTTGTTTATGTATCATTACAACCTGGATTTTTACTGATATTAGTTTCTTGTTCAAGGAAGATCCCTTTTCCCCAACCACATACACTTCAACATAAAATGTAAGCATCACTCTCAAGTCTGTCCTCTTCTGCCCCATAATTTTGACTACCTGGGAAATTTTAGTAAGCATTATATCTTCACATTTAATATGGGGATGAAGATGTATCATTATAAAATTTTGGAATATCAACCGACACATCTTTCTGCAGGCTTCCCTGTTTCCCTGTAGCTATGCCAATTCAGCAGCTAAATCATAAGTCATCTTTTCCTTCAAGGAAATGCCTTACTAAATTAATGATAATGAACAAAATAAAATAAGAAAATACTGATTGTAAAGTTTTAAGGTCCATCCATAAGACACAATGGTCTAGATGAGACCTAGACAAATCGTTTCCCAGGAGCCAATAAGGAGCTAGGTAGACTTGCATAAGTTCAACTTAGAAAGCAATGACAATGTTCCTGTGCCCCAAACAAAGTCTGTTACTCAAACATAAATTCACTGCTGGCTAAAAGGCTACGGTGGAGCCTAGGGAAAAGCTCAGTTATCCAATTAAGTAAAATTTCATCTCCAGGACTGGTAGGAAGGATTCTAAGTATTTTGAGAATAAATACATATATAAAAATCAAGTTGAATGTCTTACTTAGTTAGGTATACCTAAGCATAGAGTCTAAAATTTGTATCTGCTATAATAATATTACCCCTAGAGTTACCATGAAGATGAATGAGACAAAAAATAAAAACTCTCCAATTCTTGAGCAAATGTCCATCATTTTGATTCCATCTCTTAGTTTGTAGTCATATATTTACATCCACAATACAATGGCCACAGTGACATTTCAAAAATGCAATAATCTCATTACTCTTTTCTTAGAATAATTCAAGGGTAAAGAAGGCAACCATATTTCCATCTAGCTTCATTCCCTGTCATTTACATGTGCTCAGAGAATAATGAATATACTGAACTTTCTGCATTACCTTATTCCATAGTTACATATCTGTCTGCTACTCTGCATCTACCCATACCACACAAACCACTCATTTACCCAATACCTTTCTTCTGTGCCCTAAACTTTCTCTCGAATACCATCTTCCTAAGGATCAATGAAGAAAACCTCTTTCCTTATGTTACAGTTTGCATATTAAATGTTCCCCAAATGCCCGTGTTGTAGGCTTGGTTGCTAGCCTGTGGCACTATTAGAAGATGGTAGAACTTTTAGGAGGTGAGACTTAGTAAACGAAGTTAGAGCTCGATCACTGGGTGTGTGCCCTTGAAGGGGATATTGGGTAGCAGCCCCTTCCCGTCTCTCTCTTTGGTTTCTGGCCACCACAAGTGAAGCAGCCTCCTCACCATGTATCCTGCAAGCACTTACAATGCTGCCACAGGCCCAAAAGCAGCATGGTCAAGTAATCATGTACTAAAACTTCTGAAAAGATAAACAGAAAAAACCTTGATTATCTCAAGTATTTTTTCCACAGTGAAAGAATGCTGACTAGGACCAATGCTATCTTCTCAATTCTTAACATACTAGGTTATAGTTTGGAAGGGTTTTCCTTCCTTTAACACATCTTTGTCAGCATTATAATATTCATGAAGATAACACAAAATTTTAGACTTTTCTGTATCTCCCATAACTAGCACAATGTCACACATGGTAAGTTCTCAGACAAAAATGTTTTAAAAATAATTCCATTAAATGTATTACATAAAACATAAAAGTTTCTCATTGTAAATGCATTGAAATATTTTTAAATCAGGTGAGCTATAGGAAAATTGAAGATTTCTAGAATGAAATCTATCCTACCCTCTGAAATATTTTCACAATTGCAATTTTCTACATGTGATTTTAGCATTCTGAAAAGTCTTTTGTAAGTGCGGGACACATATCCCAGTGATGAACTACTTGCTGTAGCATGCAAGAAATCCATGTACTTCGATCCCCAAGTACTACAAAAAAGTGATCTTTAGTTGACTTTCTTTGTTATGTGGTATTTAACTTGTCATGCACATTAATCTGAATTTCTCCCCATTTTTCATAACCTCCCTGATCTTCTTTCTTTCTCTACACATTCCCAGAGGATCTCCTTGGTAACATGAAGGAAATTCACAGACATGCAAGGTTTGAATTCCACATGTGGCTTCATCATTGAAACATAAATACAAAGGAAGTAAGACATTTGATGACTGCAACTAGGTTTTAATTACTTAAAATTATTTGTGGCAAATATTTTATGATCTTATTATTTAGTTCCTGCATCTCTGATCTTCCAAACATTTCATTTGCCTTCAGCCTAAAGAACACTCTTTCTGTGTGTCAAATATTTAGAAATTATCTAAATTTTTATTTTCCTTAAATATTCTTTAATTTTCATAATTTCCGAAGGATATTGTCACTGCAAGTGGAATTCTAGATTGAGCTATTTTCTTTCTACACCTGAACCTTAAGTCTATTTATTTTTATCACATCTAATTTCTGTCAAGAAGTTTGCTCTAAATCACCTTTTTCTCAATTGCACTTTGAAATTATAATTTCTTTCTAAAAACTTACAATAGTTTCTCTTTACTTTTGTTTTTAGTAGTTTTTCTTCTTTTTTTTGGCAATAATAGGGTTTGAACTCAAGGTATCATGTTTGCAAAGCAAGTGTTCTATCACTTGAGCCATACCCTAAACCTTTTCTGCTTTAGTTATTTCTCAGATAGGGTCTCACACTTTTTGCCTGGACAAGGATGGAACTTGATCTTCCTAATCATGCCTTTTATGTTTCTGGAATTACAAGCCTATACCACCATCCCTAACCTCAGTTTTTCTATTATACACTTCATATTTTGTCTTATTTTTAATCCTTTATGGATTCTATAATAATTCTTAAATCTGTGAGCTGATGTGTTTCCATAATTTTGTAAAATAGTTAGTCTTTATCACTTTAAATGCTGTCTGAAATGCTAGTTAGACTTAGGTTGAACTTCTTAACAAAGTTGCATTTATTTCATATTCTCATCTTTGTATTCTCCATGCTTCAACATAAGTATTTCTTGGCCCATCTACTAGTTCATAATTCTCCCTTTATTTAATAGATGTTATTAAAACCATATGTTTTGCTCTAATTACATTTCTAACATGTTTGCATTCTAGTATTTAAATTTTTTCATAGATTTCAGCTCTGTAAAGCAAATATCCATTTTGTGTCCATACTGCTGAGCAAATTATTTACAGTTTTTTTAAAAAAAATCTCTACCTCATATCATATTCAGATCACCACTGGTTTTGATTCTGTTGTAGAATTTTTCTTGTGATGTTGTTTGTTCACGTTTATGAAATACCAGATGTTTTGTGTGAAAAAAATTTGGTGGTCATTGATTACTTGATGACACTAAAAGTTCTGATATTCTTTGCTTCCCAGAACTAAATTAAAATCAGGAAAAAATTATGTAGAATATGAATGATGGTATCTTCCTCCAAAGAGTATTCTTTCTATGCCTTGGTGGCAGCTGAAGTGAAGGCAGATGGTCTTGATACTATCAGTGACTGCCTGTATCTGAGGTCAGTTTTCACATTTCTAAAGATTCAGTCTACCTTTGCTGCACCCACTTTGAAAGTATACCACTCCACATCTCCTTTTAGTTAGTTTTAGTTGTGATCCAGTCATTTATCCCCTACATCAATACTTAAATACATAGTCTTCTTGAAACCAGGAGATATTTTAAAGCTGTAGTTTGATTCTTTACAGCTCTCTGTTCAGTTTCTTAATTTCTTGTCCAGTGCAAGTTAACATTCAGCAAATCTTTTGGAGGAAACAAGTTCATAAGATGCCAAATTTACTCATAGCAATTATGATATGAGAAATCCAAATATGCCAGAGTTTGACAAAACTCAAGGCACAGCTGTAATGAAAGAGTCACAGTCATATACTGCACAGTAGAATAAACCTCACAGAGGATACCTAGGTGACATCTGCACACAAGCACATACATACAGACACAAGTGACACAGAAATCCTCATGCTCAGAGTGTGCCCAGGGGGTGTCACCTTAATAGGAAACATCATATGAACAAGGTTATGTTCTGTGATGAGGCTTACAAAGTAGAAGACAGTAAACACCTCAAAGGTCTTTGATTGAAGAAGAGTTTTTGTGTGCAGAATATTCACTCAAGAATACACTATTCAGCCTGGATCCAAGATGGGCTTTGGGGTAGGGAATCAAAATCCTAAGTTCCATGACTCTAGAAACTACATTGAGATGTTGCTGCTACAATTGGGTAATTCCGATTGCTTCTAGGCAAAATAATAACTGCCACCACATTAAGTGCACATAAAATTCAAAGACTGATCCTCAAATCAGCCTTTAATTGCACCTAACAGCCACAAAAATCCTGCATGGCACAGCCACCAAGGTGTGTCCAGCCCTGGGGAAAAAGCCCCCTGGCCATTTCTCTCTTTTTATCTTCTTATTTTTCTTTTTCTCTGAATAATCAGAAGTCAGAGCATCAATCATAATCAAACTCTGTGACATCCTGGACCCCTAACCCATGGAAAGCCTCCCTACACCACACCATTTATCCCCACCAGCTGGTTTCAAAGCTGCTTGAGTGAATCTGCAGAACAAACAGGTGAGAATCAAGCACCACACATGACTCCCCTACCTACCCCCTGGGAACACAATTCAGTGCAGCTCCTGGGCAGACTGAACCCCATCCCAACAAAACTGAAAAGCATAAACAGCAAACTGTAATCTAGCACCAACAGCGTAAGTGGAGGTGGAGGTGGAGGTGGAGGTGGAAAGCTGAACCTGCCCCAGAGAACAGGGGTGGAGCAAGAAACCAAATTCTCAGTGCTGCCCTCTCAGTGAATTAACACAGGTAAAGCAACAAAGGCTGAGAGTGGTGTGGGGCAACAAGCGAACCTCCCAGAGGAGCTGCAAGCACCCAGCAGAGGTTGGGAGAGGCACAAAGGCAGAGAGAGGAGGTAGAGCAACAGTTCAACCTCCTAAAGCAGGGCAGGTGGTGTATCTCAGAGCTGATCTCATAGGACAGAGGGCAGTATTCAAAACAGAATTGCCTCATCTTACTAGGGGAGGAGCTGACCAAACAGTTGCAGCTGGAGGGCAATGCAGCTGCTGCCTGGTGAAAACAACAATGAAAATAACAACAGCTTTGACAACCATCCATGAAGTAGCAGACTTACCTCACCTTCCAATTGCAACTAACCCTGTGGACAGAAGGAACCAAATACTACTCACATTCCAGTCAATTACGGAGACCACATCAGAACTTCCACTTGTACACCAATACCAGATTGCACACCTAAGGGATAACTACAGAACGTTGACCAAAAGACTGAACTTTTTGTTGTAATTGGTGTTTTTTTTTTTCCTGTATTATTAACTTCACCATCACAATTTTCTTATCCATATTCTTACCCCTTTCACTTTCCCTCCTTCTCTGGTGTTACAATCCATGTTCCCCCTCCCAATTACTCTTTCTGCCCCTTCTCATTCATTCTATCCTCCATCCTCATCTCCCCCTCCTAGCCTCCCTCACCCTACCACACTACCTCTCCCTCTTACACACTCAGCACCTGCTGACCTACATACTGTGCCAACTGTACATAAGCCCTACCCCCTGCAACGGCTGACACAAGGACCCTCCACTACAACAACAGAAATAAACAAAACATGCACAAGGACCACAAAACCCAGCAGCTCACATACCTCTTCCACCATACAACCCTTTACCCACCCCCTCTTCTTAGTGCCAATATCATCAATTACATAAATTACTAAATCTAGCCTAATAACCATTACACACACCCCAACTCCCACTGTTTATAGATACTATTACCAAGGGATTTTCTGTATGATATGTAAACAACTGGTCTGGCATTGGACCTGTGAATTGGTTATTGCTAAATTATACCACTAGACCAGGGACAGAAAAAGCACATCAATCTAGCTAACGATCAAGTCAGTCACAACACAAAAGTTAAAACAAGGAAAAGACAACAGGCAATTAAAACTACCTACCAAGCTATCAAGAACATAGCTGCACAACACCAAGTGGAGCAATGGGAAGAAGAAGGATGGATAGAAACCACTTTCCTCAAAAAAATAATTCAATGTAGGATTCAGTGGGAAATGAAGAAAATGGACACATAGTTCCAGACCCCAACAAAACAATGACAATTATCACTAAGGAGCCCAGTGACACCCACAAAAAAAAACCCTCAAAAAGGAAATCTTGGAAGAAATCACTAAGAAATTCATGGAGAAGTTATTAGACATGGCTAACCAGAATGTACAAGATGCACTCAAGAAATTTCAAGACACCAAAAATATGGAACATGAGAACACAGAGAAGCAAATAAGTGAACTTAGAGAGGACTTCAACTAACACCAAAGTAAAACAAAGGACAATATAAAAAGGGAGATATATGAATTAAAGTTGGTAACACAAAATATAAAAGAGAAGTTGAACAAATATATGGAAAACCACAGAAAAAAAGAATCAAACAGAAACCCTGGAACTAAAGAGTCCCTATAGTCAAATAAAAAACAGTGGAAGGTCACTCCAGCAGACTAGAGCAAGTGGAAGACAGAATATCTGAACTCAAAGATAAAATAGAAATTAAAGAAAAAACAGAAGAAATCTTAGTCAAACAAGTCAAGAGCTGTGAAAAGAATATGCAAGAACTCAGCGAGTCCATCAGAAGACCAAACCTGAGAATCATGAACATTGAAGAAGGAGAAGAGGTAGAAGCCAAAGGGATACAAAATATATTCAATAAAATAACAATAGAAAAATTCCCAAATCTAAAAAAAGTTCTGCCCATTCAGGTACAGGAAACCTCCAGGACACCAAACAGACTTAACCAAAATAGAACTGCCCCATGGTATATTATCATTAAAACAACAAACACAGAGAATAGAGAAAGAATACTGAGGGCTATGTAAGAGAAAAAACAGTAACACATAAAGGTAATTGCCATCAAAATCCCAATGGTATTTATCACAGAAATTGAAAAATCTACCCTGAAGTTCATTTGGAAACACAGAAGACCACAAATAACCAAGGCAATGCTCAGTTAAAAAAAAAAAAGCAATGCATTGGTATCACAATACCTGACTTCAAACTATATTACAAAGCCATAGCAATAAAAACAGCATGGTACTGGCACAAAAACAGACATGAAGACCAGTGGAACAGAATACAGAACCTGGATATGAATCTATGAGCTATGCCCACTTTATTTTTGACAAATCTGCCAAAAACATATGATGGAGAAAAGACAGCCTCTTCAACAAATATTGCTGGGAAAAGTGGTTATCTGCCTGCAGAAAACTGAAACTGAATCCATGCCTATCACCTTGTACTAGTGTCAACTCAAAGTGGATTAAGGACCTTAATATCAGACCCAAAACCTTGCAGTTAGTATAGGAAAGAGCAGGGAATACTCTGGAACCAATAGGTATAGGCAAGGACTTTCTCAGTAGAACTCTAGCAGCCCGGCAACTAAGAGAAAGGATGAACAAGTAGGACTACATGAAATTAAAAAGCTTCTGCACAACAGAAGAAATGGTTTCTAAATTGAAGAGACCATCCACAGAAGTGGGAGAAAATATTTGCTAGCTACACATCAGACAAAGGACTGATAACCAGAATATACAGGAAACTCAAAAAACCTACTCTTCCAAAATCAATAAACCAATAAAGAAGTGGTCAACTGAACTAAACAGAACTTTCTCAAAGGAAGAAATCCAAATGGCCAAAAACACATGAAAAAATGCTCACCATCTCTGGCCATAAAGGAAATGCAAATCAAAACCACACTAAGATGCCACCTCACTCTTGTTAGAATAGCCATCATCAAAAACACCAACAACAACAAATGTTGGCAAGTATGTGGGGAAAAAGGAACCCTCATACACTGCTGGTAGGAATGTAAGCTAGTACAACCACTTTGGAAAACAATATGGATGCTTCTTTAAAAACTAAACATAGATCTGCCATATGATTCAGCAATCCCACTCCTAGGGATATACCCAAAGGAATGTGACTCAGGTTACTCCAGAGGTTCCTGCACACCCATGTTTATTGCAGCAGTATTCACAATAGCCAAGCTATGGAAATAGCCAGGATGCCCTACTATTGATGAATGGATAAAGAAAATGTGGTAATTATACACAATGGAATTTTATTCCACCACAAAGAAAAATGAAATTTTGTCATTTGCAGGTAAATGGATGGAATTCATTTTAAGTGAAGTTAGCCAGGCTCAGAAGGCCAAAAATCACATGTTCTCCCTCATATGTGGATTATAAGCCCCAAACAAATGCAGTAGTATTATTGAATGTGGGTCACACACTAAGGGAAGAACACACACAGGAGAAATAGGGAAAGGGAAGGAAACCTAAAACTTGAATGTGGTTGATGTGCTCACTGTAGAGAAGCAAATAAAGTAATCTTAATCTGGCAGAGGCCACTATGGGAAAGGGACCAGGAAGTAGTGAAGAGGTCTGGTAGACATGAACCAATTTGGGTTATAATACACAAGTGCATGGAAGCAATGCTAGGAATCTCTCTGTATAACTATCTTTAGCTCAAGCTAGCAAAACACTATGTCTTTCTCATTACTTCTTATGTTTTCTCTTCAACAAAATCAGAGAACAAGAGGACCGAACAGGTTCTGCCCAAGAAGCGCTAGGGGGTTGGGGGGAATGTGGTACAAACAATGTATATATATGTGAGTGAATGTAAAAATGATAAATTTTTTAAAATAAAGAAAAAAGAATACACTACTCAGCTGTAAGAAAACATGTACAATTCCTATATAACAGAGTGGTGAAAATTCCAGGATGCATTTTCAGTGAGTAAGCCAGAAGCACAACAGTGAATTTTCAACACATTCTTTATTATTTAGGAAATAAAAGCACAAATATAGCTAATTGTTCATTTTTTTCAAAAAAAAAATATTCTGGGTGAATAAATCAGAAAATAATAAAAATAATAATGGTGATGATGATAAGAATCAGAATGGGGTAGAAAGTAAATGAATGGGTTTGATAGGTTCCTGAGGTGCCTTTTCCATGGTTGTGAATGGGTTTTTTAGATACACCAAAAATAAATTCAAATCCAAAGGAAAAAAAAGATAAAGCCACGAATTAGAAACATACAGTGGTTTCTTTTGTTTCAGCAAAGTTGCCTTACATATATCAAATTGGTGGCATAATCATGTACAAAATAATTATTATAAGACTTTTTGTATTACAATGCCCTAACTTTACATTCTTATTTTCGTAGTGGTATATATTTGATATACAAGGAGAACTGAAAATAAATCCAAAGCTTCTTTCAAAGATTTTGTGAATATAACTTTTTAATATGATTATTGTCAGGAAGAATAAATAAATAAAAACTCAACTTGCAGAAACCTGAGATTTTTATAGTGTAGAAAAGAGATATAATTAAATACATACCACATAAATACACTCTACTGCTACATTTGCTTGTGAATATAAATTCACATACACTTTTTTGCTTACATGCATCTGTCGTATTTCTAAAACTGAATGAGCTTAGGAGCAATACCATCCCAACACCAGTAAACATCCCAAGCATTTAGATCTTGGTTTCTATCACTAAGAGGTGCCAGGTTTGAAAAAGAAAATTACAAGATAAGCTTTGGATATTTGGAGACAGAAATCAAGGAAATTGTCAAAGATGTAGATAATTTTAGTACTTAGCTTATACTAATGCAAAATGCATTATAAAGCATGGGCAATACAGTTTTCTTCCCCAATATAGTCTTTAATCATGCTTCAAGTTTATAGACAATAAAAGAAATATAAGAAAACAATAAGGCTAGTGATGTCACTCAGTGGTACAGCAATTGCTCCATATGTGTGAGGCCCGGGGTTTGATCGCCAGTACCACAAAAATTAAGTAGATAAGCAAACACCAGGTAATTTACACACAAAATGAAAATAAGGCAAATACAAAAAAACATTAACATTTGATGAATCCAGGTGGCAAATAAATTTGTGTTTATTTTATTATTCCTTTAGCTTTTCTGACATTTTGAAAAATTTTATAGCAATGTAGAAAAAACAAATTTCCTTCTGATGATGTGAATGCATGGTGACACTCAGTGGCAGTTGCTGACTACTACTGCAATGTTACAGACATGCAAGACAGAATGTGAGCCTCAAGAGAGGACAGGAGCCCCATAGGAACTTCCTGCTCCGTGCTCCCATTCCCAAGTCCACTTTTCATGACCCTCGCCAGGGCATCCTATCTTCCACAATGCCACCTTTGAATGGATCCTTGATACTTACATGACAGAACCCAAACTTAGAACTGAAACAGTAATCTGAAACATACTCTAGCTCCTAGATTATACACTTCCTCCTCTTTGTAGGCCATGATTTTCTACAACAGGCCATGCTATGCCTAGTAACAGAAAGTCTCCCTCTTCCCCAAAATGTCCTCTTCATTCAGCTATGGCTCATCTTATGCTGCAAATATGGTGAAAACTCCTATGTTAGTAAGATTTACATCACTACAAAAAATTCTTGAAGCAAGTAACTTATAAAGAGAAAAAGTTATTTTGAGTCACACTTCAGCCTGTTACTGGCTCCATTGCTTCAGGCTTTTAGTTGAGGTAGCTCATTGTGGCAGGAACATGTGGGGAAAAAAACCAATTACTTCATGAGACAGAATGCAAAACAGAAAAGGAAGATGCTGGGCTCCCAATGTACCCTTGAGAGGCAGCCTTTCAGTGGCCTAAGGACTTCCCACTAGGCCCCACTTTCTAAAAGTTCCACCATCTCCCAAGCCTTTAACATATGGACCTTTGGGGAACATGATTCAAACCATAGCACTGTCCAGCACTTAAAATTCATTGAAAATGCCTGCCTCTGTTCTGTGTTCCTATTAGATAGTATCTGCATTTGCAATCAACAGTCAACTTAGGTCTCTACTACATAAAAATAACCTCTTTGAAAGTAAGGAATTTGTATTCTCAGCATCTAGGAGTTTGTCTGGGGTTACTGTAAATGTATTATATTCAACAAATACTTTCCTAGCAGGCAGCAGAACACAAGCTCACCTTTGGCAACTGTCAACAATAAGGTAGGAGTGAAGGAAACCCCTGCCCCAGAAAGTCACACTACGTATCCTTAAATCTGCAGCCATAAAAAGAAAGCCAAGCTGGGTACCAGTTGTTCATGCCTGTAATCCTAGCTACTTGAGAGATAAAGATTGAGAAGATCACAATTTAAGACCAGCCTGAACAAAATGTTCCTCCTGAGACCCCATCTCAACCAATAACTGAATGAGGTACTATGTACCTGTCACCCCAGCTACATGGGAGGCTGAGATTGGGAGAACTATGATTCTTGGAAAAAAATGTTCATGAGACCTCATCTGAACAGTAAAAGGTTGAGTGTGATAATGCAAGCCTATTATCCCAGCTATGGTGGGAAGCATAAATAGGAGGATTTTGGTGCAGGACAGCAGGGGCAAAAGTGAGACCTTATCTCTAGAGTAACGAGAGCACAAGGGACTGAAGGCATGGCTCAAGAGGTAGAGCAACTGCCCAGCAAGTTCAAAGCCCTGAGTTTAAAACTCTGGTATTGAAAAAGAGAGAATAAAAGAAAGAGAGGAAGGGAAAGAGGAAGGAAGGAAGGAAGAAGGAAGGAAGGAAGGAAGGAAGGAAGGAAGGAAGGAAGGAAGGAAGGAAGGAAGGAAGGAAGGAAGGAAGGAAGGAAGGAAGGAAAAAGAAAGGAAGGAAGGAAGGAAGGAAGGAAGAAAGAAGGAAAGAAAAGAAAGAAGGAAAGAAAAGAAAAAAGAAAGCAAGCTGGGCAAATTGTGCGTGAAGACTCAGGTCTTCAGATACTCTCAGCTCTCATAGCCAAAATCCCTCAACTTCATGTCAGATGAATATGCAGCTGTTCCAAAAATGGCAGTAAATGATGACCTGAAATCTAAGCACTTAGTCACAAACAGCATGTAAAGCTTCTCCACTTTGGTGTTTGTTTCTCCAAAGAAACAATTCTGCAGCAATGCTGGCTTGTGCAGAAATGAAGCTTCCTGCAAGAACTCAAAAATAACAACTGTGCTTGTTCTGACAAATACAGTTGGCATTGAAAATTAATAAATGTAACCAATTTTGGCCTTGTTTTTCTACTAATATCCCTTCTTTCCTGCAGAGTCTTGGGCATAACTGTTTTCATGAATCTTGCCAGGATATGTTGGAATATCAGTGCTGCTTTCCTTCACACCATCCAACTGGCATTTTCCCCAACTCATCACTTCCCAATGAATACTTTGGATGTTCTCTTTGCACATGAACATGCAAGTGGTGTGCAAGGTCTTTTGTAACAAGAAAGGAGAGATGGGAAGGACAAGAACAAAATTATGAAGCTAAATAATTGTTCTCTATGTTCATTTCAGTTTGAAGCAAGCATAGAGGAAAAAACATTTCAAAGTTCTACTCTTTATAAAATATATTGGCTTTTGTGAGGACAGGAAAAAAGAAGGAAGCAAAAGATACATTATCTCTACCCCTCCACCAGAGAACTACACAGTAATAGAAAGAAAAAAAAAAGGAGATGATGGATAGAAGATGATAGCCAGGTAGATGGGTGAATGGATGAATGGATGGTTGTATGGATGGGTGAATGGGTGGGTGGATAGATGAAAAAGATTTATACTGTAGAATTACTGCAAATATAAAGAAGACAATTGTGAATATGAATAGGAGACTTTGTTCTAAAATGTCTAGTGGAAACTGCAATTTCAAGGTTATTTACAAGAGAAATCTGGCTCCAGGTCACAGCCCTATTCCAATTGTAGAATTTCTAAAATATTGCATAAAAACAGTTAACAGAAAAATCAAAGGCCCTTCTCTAGTCTAAAAATGCCAAAGCATTTATTAGCAGCAATGAGTAAAAAGAAGACATTTTTTGCCTAGTTTTGCTTTCCCTCCAAAAAAGAAAATGTGCATAATTCCCATAATGCAACCTACAAACTGTGGAATTCAGTATCAAACCAGAAATTTTTGATGTTCAAGCAAAAGTCTCTGTGACACTCTTCATTTGAGGTTGGCCTGTTCTCATCATATGATCCTCCACTAGTCCCATCTTTGAGCAGTGAGATTCTGAGTACAGCACAGGCCACATTGGGAAAACTTAACATTTTTTGATGTGATAATGAATCAATTTCACTACTGACCTCACTTCTTTTAAATGAATTGCAAGCAGGTAACAACAGGAAACTAAAGAGGAACTTCAAGTTCTGAGATCTGAGGCACCTACAACTATGCCTAGTGATCTAATAGAACAAAGTAAAGAGACATACAAAGGGTTATTTGTCTAGAAAAGCAGAACAAGTCTAATAGCCATTGATAGAGAGCAATTATTTCTTCATTACAATAAAATTATCATTAATAAGGTTTTAATGAAATAGTAAAAGGTATCAATTTTTTTTTTCAGTACTAGGGATTGACCCAGGATCTCATGCACACTAGGCAGGCACTATAAAACTAGAGTCACACTCCCAGCCCTTTTTGGGTTTTTTTTTTCCAAAAGCATCTCACTAATCTTCCCTGGCTGACCTCAAATTCTCCTGTCTCTACTTCCAGAGAAGCTGGGATTAGAGTCCTGCAGCAACACCACCCAGCGTCAGGTGTCAGCTGGTTGAATGTCTGTCTAGTTTTAGATATTATTCCTTAATCCTTCAGGGAAAACATTATTAAGCTCACATTCCGTATGGAAACACTGACGTGCAAAAATTTTAGGTCCTGTGCCCAAGTTCTCCAAGCAAGCAAAGGCCAAGTAAAGGATTATATCTGAGAACTGACCCCACAATGTTGCTCTTTATCCTAAGAAACTCTGAAACTCATGAAATTGTGTGCAAGTGTGGACAACTGTATGCATAGGAACATATATGCAGAATTGCATTACATTCATAAGTGCTTCAATTATGTTCACAATTTCATATGTGAAAATAAATCAAAATCCAGACAAACAATTTCAGAGATAGGCTGAAATTGCTATAGAATGATCATTAAGAGAAGTAAATATAAAACCAACCTAACCAATTTTATCACCCACCAATTGGAGAAACAGCTCAAATTCTCTGTGACTCAGTTCTATTCTTTGTAAAATGAAGAAAACATCAATACAAATCTCACCAGATATTCTGATTATTTGATGTATCCAAACTGCTTAGAATGTTTCTTGTCCCACTGCAAATTGCCATCTATTTTTTTTCTTTTTGGCAGTACTGGGGTTTGAACTCAGGACCTTATGCTTGCTAGGCTTTCTAGACTTGCTAGACTCGTTGACTTACCACCTGAGACACTCCTCCAGCCCCTTAATTGTCAGCTATTGTTATTGTTACTATTGATAGATTTCACTGCAAACTGGATTTTGTGTTTGGTTCTCAGTTTTTTGTTGCTTGTATTTCATTTTCTATTTTCCATTAAGAACCACCAGTAGAATTTTTAAATCAAATTGATCTAAAGGATTCAACCATCTACTAGTATAGGAATTTCTATATTGCTTTTTGCAGTTGACAGATACAACAATAGAGTTGCATAGCTGACATAGTTCTACTGGGGTAATTATATCATGGGTTTATTTTTCACTCAGCAAAGAATGGGTGGTGGCCTCAGGAACAGAAGGGTCCATCTAGGCAGAACCCACAATCTCAGGACATATGCTCAGGATATCTTCCCAGGGTTTTGGGTGATTCACAACTGACCCACAGCAGTCAAAGGCCATGAATTGCATTTGGACAATATAAATTCTCTCTTGTGCATGGTTCCAGAATCCAGTCTGTTCTTTCCACTTCATAAAACCTTGCCAAACCTATTTTCTACACAATTAACTGTTTACTATTTTCAGTTTCCCAATAATCCAACACCATCTTCAAAACCTCCTCTCAATATTTTTTTACATGTATATTTAAATAGCAGGATCTCTGGCAATCTGAGAAGGATTTACTGAAAATTTACAAGAAATTGATTCCAGCTTTTCTGAATTAAAATAAGTCTCAGCCACTAAAAAAAACCATATACTAAGCAAAAGTGAGTTTTGTGAGTTTTCAAAAATGAAAACCATTTTTACATGGAGCAGCCAGATCCGGTGCTCAGAAGACTGTCATAAAATGGCTGAGCAAATTACAATGCAAATAATGGTAATGAACTCAGGTATACTGCCCCGTCTGGATCAGGTAGTTCAACTACCCTACCCTATGGAAAGGATGATTTGATGTCCTTTGTGTGCAAAGAGTGTATGGCTAGCTGGACAGGTGTTACTAGTTCATTAATAAATGCAGCCAATATACACACATTCATACAATGTGCTCACACAAAGATAAATGGTTATTACACATACATGAATACTCATAAACACACCACAAAGGAAGAGACAGTTGCACCTCCCCTGCTTTACCATGAAGATTTCCTTGGACAAACTGCTTATAGCTACTTCCAGGTCAACTCTTGCCCCTTCGCCCATCTCATCTATGTCAGTTGAGGGAAAAAAGTCAATTTTACATATGTCTTGGAAGCCAAAGTTATTAGTAGATAGTAACATATCTTATCTTGCAATTGTAGAGCTAAGAATGGTTGAAAATGGCAACTTAATATGGCCATTATACCTTTTATTTTTATTTATCAAAATAAACTTTACATATGGTAAACTGCACAGGTCTTAAGCATGAATTTGAAGAATTTAACAACTATACATGTCAGCTAAGATACAGTTGATGTATAAAACATTTCTGGCACTTCAGAAAACTTCCTCAGCCTTCTTTCCAAAAATCCCATGCCTTCCACAACTACCAATATGACTTGTATCATCAAGAACGAACTTTGCTTGTTACAGGACTTCATATAAATGAGACAATGTGGATGGTTTATATCTGACTTTTTCATTCAGCATAACATTTAAGAGATTTGTGGACATTGCTGTATGTGTTAGTAGTCATTCATGCACATTGCTGAACATTCCATGGAGTGAATAAACCAGTTTCCATGTGCTCCATCAATGGGCATTTCGATTGCTCACAGCTTGAGACTATTATGCAAAAGGAAAATAAAAGATACTATGAATATTTGTGAATAAAAAATAGACAAATGCATTATTTTTCTTTCAAAATTATCTAAGTTTCTAATTAAGATTTTAAGAAATGACTTGTTGACTGAAACAACTTCCAGTTTTCCAAAGTGGTTCTATATTTTCACTAGCACTCTATTCAAGTTTTAATTGATGTACATTTTTATCAACATTAATTATTACCTCTTTGTAAGGTACTGCCAAATAAATACCATGCCACGTGTGGAAAGGAAAGATATATAAAGAACCCAGATGGCAGGGCTGTCACTCTCGGGTTCAGAGTGCAGTGGCTTGGCTGAATTGGGTAGTGGGCTTTATAAGAGGGGCCAAGCCATGGGGGAGGGAGAGAGTGTCTGGTCTCTGATTATCTGTGATCACCAGATGGAACAGGTTGACATGCCTGGCTAGTTGAGTAACTGGAAGTTCCTGAGTTGTTTTGCAAGCCGAGAAACAATCAGGCAAGGAGAAACAAGCAGTCATAAATCAGGGGGTCTGGTTTTAAGGTGTAGCCTTGGGTCCTTCCACCCGCCCCAAGAATGCCAGGGACCTAACATTCCAGCCTTTTGTTGGCATTATGGGTGCCAATCGATCTAGCTGCTTCATGTTGAATGGGGGCATCATTAAGTGGCGTTTGGCTGGAATTGGGAAATTTGTGAGGTCCCCAGGAGTGGAGACTGATGGTTTGTCCCAGGCTTCATTTGCAGATGAGACCAGTTGTTGGGAGAAGGTTGTAGTAGCATCTGGTGGGAAATCTGTCTGCTGAGTTCCCTGAATGATCCTAGAGGCATCTAGGGTTAAAGAGCCTTTTCCTGGTTTAAGGGTTTGTATTTCCATAGCATCATTACATGTGCAGCTGTTTTTCTTCCTATAATAGCCTCTATAATGGATCTAATAGATCGTATAACCAAGGGAAGGAAGCAGGGAAGTATTATGCAAGCTGTTTTGAGATTAGAAAAGTTGGCCAGTGGGTGAGGCTGGGGTTCCATATGGTTCGGAGTACCCCACCACTGAGTTTCTTGGGCTGTGTCATTGTAAAACTTCTGTCCTAGACAAGTTAGGTCCCCCACTAGGGTGGAGAATTGTTTTCCATGGTGGAAGATACAGTAATTCCCAACAATGAAAGTTTTAAGGAGCCAGATGCCTGTCCTGTGTTGTGGGAAGGCACTTTCCATTGAAAGGCACCCATGGGTCTAACTCCCTTGCCTCCCAGAGCCAGTGGTCTCCCATGTTGGTTCACAAACACACATAGCATGAAGTGATATTTAGTGTCTGGACTATAGATTCAGCCAGTGTGAGGACAAGTTTTTAGTTGTAACAGAAATGGGGAATTTATCTGACATTTCCTCATAAAAGGAGTGGAAGACCTGGTATGAGGAACTCTCATGGGTAACAGTTGTTAACTTAAGGTGTAACAGAGTCCTGGGGTCAAAACCTTGGCCACCTATCCTTATCTGTCTCTGTGTCCAATCAGATGGCTTAAGTACAGTGAAATTTACAAGGTTACAGGTGCCTGGACTGCAGTTAGGGGTAGTAGTGCCTTTTTGAAGGAGGGCTAAGTGTGTAGCCCTGTGCCATGTGGCCCATGAAACACAACTCCAATAAGGGCAAAAATGATAACCTTCATTATCATATAGCCAAGATTGTCTTCCCAGCACATATATTTTTCATTTGATGTATAGGTCCTTTCCCAACCCAGGCTGCCACAGTCACAGCCTGTACCTCCACATAGTTTGTCTATGGCTGCACAAGCATTAAACAATAATGACACTGGTTTTTCAGGATCAAACACCTGGGTGTGAGTAACAAGTCTTAGTAACAATACTTCCTGCCCATGCAGTGTGCATCCATGGGTCACAGGAGGAGGATTTCTGGGCTGCAAAGGGAAAGCAGATCGAGAGCCAGATGAGGACTAAGAGCTTATGCAGGAGTGGAAGAGGGAGAGAGTTTTCAGGGGAAGCATAGCCACATGGGGCCCAGCAGTGCACAAGAGTACTCATCCTTTGCTGTAGGGAAGAGTCTGAGGTTGGTGGGCAATGTTTGATCCTTGAAAGATGCTGCCACTGTGGGGGTCCTGTTGAGCTTGACAGCAGGGGGCATTCTGAGGATGACCAGATGAGGGCTGGTCCACTGAGGTCCCGATGGAGAGGATCGAAGATCCTTGAGGAGAACAAGATCCTCTGGTTTAACAGAAATTGTTACAGGGCCCTCTGAGGGGTGGGGAAGAATCTGGTCTGCCTGCTGTCTGAGAAGTTCCCAGAGGAGGTTAAGACAAGATAGATAGTCAGCCAGAGGAGCAGAGTCTGTTGGAGGCTAGTTTCCTAAGAGAAATGGGTGGCCATACATTATTTAAAAGGTGCTCAAGAAGGAAGGGCTTCAGGGAGTCTGTCCCTTTAAGAACACACCCAGGTAGATGACCTGAAGGAGACATAATTGAGACTTCTCCTTAGAGACTTTGTATTCCTGGAGGCCAGAAAGTTTTAAAAAGGACTCAGTCACCCTGCAGATGAAGGGCTCTGTGGCTCTGCACAGAAGTAAGTCATCAACATATTGAAGAAGGGTGGCCTCTGGGTAGTGCCAATCTAATAAGTCTCTGGTTAGGGCCTGTCCACAAAGATGAGGTCTGTCTTTAAGTTCTCGTGGCAAGACTAACAAGGTTAGTTGTTATGAAGTGTTTGTGGGACTTTTAAAGGCAAATAGAGGCTGACTGTCAGAATGCAGGTTAAATGCAGCACTTTTGGATAAAAAAGAGCTTTAGCTCATTATTTTACATAAACTAACACTTTTGACTCTGTAAAAGTTTGTATCATATTTAGATAAAGTATAGACATAGAACACAGTTATAAGGTGGTCATTTAAGAGACCTTTGCATGAGCAAATACAAAAAATGAACTCTGATTTAGTAGTTCTTCTTAGATTATGGTCAACTTTAACTTTATCACACACTGAAGCTTTTATTATACACTTTTAAAACTTACTCAGACCTTCATACAACATACTAAACCCTTTGATGGTTTGTCCTTATCCTTCTCTTTGAAACAACCTTTAGGACTGACCCTTCTTTACAAGATCCTTTCTCATCCAAAAAACCATTCCTTTTTCCTTCAACTTCTCAAAAATACATTCAATACCTATCTATATCCTTCCCAGTTGTTTATTTTGTAACTTGTATTTTAAAATTAACTTTTATAAGAATTTTAATTTTAAATAAAACTGTCTTTCCTTTTTGGCTGGTAGAGGAGACCATCCACTCCACCCCCATCATGGAGATCTGTGAAGGATAAAGCTTACCTGAGAAGTCAGGTAGCACCAAGTAGGTGACTGAGGCCTATCAGCTTCTTGGACGGTTACCCTGGGCTCCTCCAAGGTGATCTTGAAGGGGGCCGAGGTCCCAGGGCCACATCAGTCTTCTGCCACCAGGTCCAAGAAGTCTGTGAGGACTTCACTCTGTTGAGAGTGGGAGTAGGAGACTGACCTACCTTGTAGAGACAGAAGGGCAGTCATCCTTCCAGTGTCCATTCTGGCCACATTGTGGACAGAGTCCTGGCAGCGGGCGAGGTAAAGGGCAGTGTTTTGCTCTGCTTGTCTGGTTGTACTTGAAGCAGGCCCTGGAGGTGTGAGTTGTTGTCTGGCCCATTGCAAAGTTGGAGGAGGTGGCCTCAGGGCAGCACCAAGAGCTGGGCCTTTTGCTGGTCTCAAGCCTCATCTCAGTTACTAAATACCTTAAATGCCATTTTCACAAGATCTCCCTGGGGGGGGGCTGAGGGCCACCCTCTGCCTGTTTTATTTTTCTTTGAATATCAGGGAAGGATTGGGAAATAAAATGAGATTTGAGAATAATTATTCCATCCTTGGAAGATGGGTCTCATGCCAAGTCATATCATATGCTTGGGTTAGGTATTTAAATTCTTTAATACAAGAGGTTGAGTCATTAGAGAAGGAATTTAGTCTCTTTCCCATTTGAGAGAGATCAGTCATGGAAAAAGGCACATGAACTCTGATAATCCCATCAGCTCCTGCCACCTCCTGGAGTGGTACAGATGGGCTGAGTGTGCTTGGGAGGAGGTATGGGAGCAGGTATGGGATGTGTGTGGGGAGGAGAAGGGTGAGGGTGTAGCAGGGGCTGAGGGCAAGGCTGGCAGTGTTGGGTCCTGGGGAGCTGATGGCTCAGGGTCAATTGTAACTATTATAGAAGGGAATAGGGTGGCAGATGTTTAGGAGAGCCAGCAGGGGTGGAAGAAGGGGGTCTGAATCAGGGGAGGACAATGTGGGAGAAGAGATTGATGTAGAGGACTGGCAGATGGAGCCCGTGAGGTCACAAGTCAGACTTTGTCACAAGTCACAAGACACAGACTTTGAGAGGGGGGATTGTCACTGGCAAGGAGGATTTGAACAGCATTACAAGATTGGAGCAGGGAGGGTTGAGAGCAGAGAGAAAGGAAAGCTTGGATGAATGGAATCTCAGATCACTTACCATTGCAATGGCAGAAATTGTTATGATCTAGAAGTGTGTGAAAATCAGTCACTTAGGTTTTATATCATCTTGGAGACCAAGGGGGAGGGTGTGGAGAAGGCATCCCAGTGGACACATCTAATGTAGAGTGGGAGGTCCCCATAATGTAGAAGCTGAGAGAGAGAGACAGAGAGAGAGAGAGAGAGAGAGTGAGGTGCCTTGGTGAGTTTACTCTTCAGGCCAATATAGACCTAGGTCAAGATCTAGCCTCCCTTACATGACTCAGGCAAGGAGAGCAGAATCGTCCAGTTGCCCTTTGGTCAAAGTAAGCTGGAGGGGCTGTCAAGCTCTCACCTTAGGTGGAGGAAAGGAAAACAGAGAGGGAGAGCAAGAGAAAGAAAGTGTGAGTGAGAGAGTGAGAGGGAGGAGGATTGTCACCTGAACAGGTTCCCAAGGGCGGGCATCCCCGGCCTGGGTTGCCATCTGACAGAGGATGCCCAACCAGTTAGCCAGGTGTCCCCATGCAAATTGGTGGGCACCCCAAGCAGGGGTAGGAAGCCAGAAAGAGAGAGAGAGAGAGAGCAGGCAGCCTTGAGGAGAGTGAAACTTACCAAGTCTGAGGAGAGGAGTAGATCAGGTGGAGAGCAGTGGAAGACAAAGGCTAATGATGGATGGGAAAGCCAGCAAGGCAGTAAGGTCTGAAATCCACAGTCTGGAGGCACATGGGGTCAATTCAGCAGTCTGGGTTCAGGAGAGGACAGGATAAGAAAGCCAAGGGACCAGCCCCAGGCTGGAGCATCCTGTTAACCTCTCCTGAGTTTCGGCACCAAATGTTAGGAGCTGATGAATAAAGACCATGCCACATGTGGAAAGCAAAGATTTATTAGGAATCCAGACCACAGGGCTGTCACTCTTGGCTTCAGAGTGAAGCGGCTTGGCTGAATTGGGTAGTGGGCTTTATAGGAGGGGCCACGCCATGGGGGAGGGAGAGAGTCTCTGGTCTCTGATTATCTGCGATCACCAGATGGAACAGGTCGACATGCCTGGCTAGTTGAGTAACTGGAAGTTCCTGAGTTGTTTTGCAAGCCAAGAAACAATCAGGCAGAGAGAAATAAGCAGTCATAAATCAGGGGGTCTGGTTTTGGCACTAGCCTCAGGACCTTCTGCCCACCCCAAGAATGCCAGGGACCTAACACTCTTCTCAAATTTTAGTCATTTTTGTGTGTATGAAGTGTTATTTAATTGTTTTTCCTTCATGAATAACAAGGCTGAGCCCTACTCTTGTGGATAATGGATATTCCTATTTCATCTGATAGTTGAGATTCATGAAATAGATAATTGGTTTCTGCATATGATTAAATCAGGAATTGAGAGAGACAGGGTCAATATTCCTACACTTGAACTGAAAATAGCCAAAAAGAAGTCTGCAGAGCACAGAGACTAAAGCAGTAAAAACAGAGGACAGCAATACTACAGGGATGCTGACTTTTTCAGCTATATATTAGATGCTGTTCCTGAGTTTCAGCCATTTTCTTCAATGTATGTGCTGTTCCACAAATAGGAAACTTCCTTTCTTGATTAAACAGACTCAAATTAATTTCTTATATATTCAATAAAAAAGCTAAAATTTGGCACTTAAATGATGCAAAAATTGTTTGACTATTACATGTTAAACATTTTATAAACATTGGGAGTTCAGAAAGGGTCTATTCCTGAATATTTTTACCTCAGCTAATTTGATAACAGTGTCCCTTTATTGAAAGGAAATTAAATCTACATGTGTGAATGCATACCTACATATACACTCATTGGCATTCTAACTGCATTTGAGGAAACAGTCAAAGACATCTTTTGTACATTTTTGACAAAAAGTTGATCTAAACAGAAATCATGTGAAAAGTAAGAAAAACCCCTGTGGAGTTTTTGTGTAGTTTGTTTCTATTGTGTAACTGCATTATGCAATTGTACTTGTTTACAAACTTCAATTTTTCTTTAGTTACTTTTAACTACATTTAAGACTGTTTTTTGCATTTTTGTTTTTTATCATTTTTGCATTTACTTACATGTGTATACATTATTTGGGCCACCCACTCACCTGGCAGAACCTATACTTCCCTCTTGTTCTCTGATTTTGTAGAAGAAAGAACATAAAATATAATAAGAAAAACATGGCATTTTTGCTAGTTAGAGATAAAGACAGCTATACACAGAGATTCCTTGTGTTGTTTCCATACACTTGTGTATTGCAACCCAAACTGGATCATCTCTACCAGACCTCTCCACTACTTCTTAGTCCTCTTCCCATAGTGGCCTCTGCCAGTTTAAGATTACTATTGTTAGGGTATTTGGCCAGCCACCTTCTGAGAGGACAAAGGACACTCGAGACAAAGGAAGTCACAAGGTGAGGTTTATTTCTAGCCAGCTAGGGTCCGAGCATCGGCCTGACACAGCAGGTTTCAACAAGGACCCTGAGAGCAAAATTTAAGCAGGTCTTATACTCTTTAAAGCATCAATCATTGTCACATAGGAATTCCTCATGCCCCTGGGGTCACATTTTCCTGATCTTTCCCACATCCTGATCTTGCCCACATCCTGGTGGTGGGGTAATATTATTTATTGGAAACTGGGGAAACACCAGAGGTTTACTTACCAGGTTACAAGGAATGCGTTCTCCCATAAATTAGGGGATAGTAGTGGAATAGAAACCTAAGGTTTAGATAAGAACAGCAGGGGAGCCCTGCTTTGGAAAGTTTATTTACAAGTGGAGACAAAGAAAGGTAGGAATGGGTGCTTATCTCTGCATGGTGCCTTTCATCTCGGTCCCGAACTTTTGCATGGCTCTAATGAGCAATTCCTCACAGCTCTGTCCGAGGTTACAGCTTTTAATTGACAGTTTACCATGTTTTACAACCCTGTTTCAAGGCTATCTTCCTCTTCACGAGGTTACCCAAGGGTCATGCCAGTTATAGCTGATTTCTAGGCTAGGTGGGCTGCAAGTTAAAGTACCCCAACACTATATTCACTACTCTACAGGGGGCACATCAACCACATTGAAGTTTTGGGTTTCCTTCCCTTTCCCTATTCCTCCCATATGAGTTCCCCCCTTAGTGTGTGGCCCATGTCCAGTAACATTACTGCATTTGTTTTTAGGTCTATAATCCACATATGAGGAAGAACATGTGATTTTTGACCTTCTGAGTCTGGCTAACTTCACTTAAAATGATGTTTTCTAGTTCCATCAATTTACCTACAAATCACAAAATTTCATTCTTCTTCATGGCTGAGTAAAATCTCACCGTATATAAATACCACATTTTCTCACTCCATTCATCAGTAGTGTCCCATTTCTTTATTTGAGTCATTGATTTTTGGGGAGTTTAGTTTTTTGAGCTTCCTATATATTCTAGTTATCAGTCCCTTGTCAGATGTATAGCTAGCAAAGATTTCCTCCTATTCTGTGGGTGGCCTCTTCAATTTAGATACCATTTCTTTTGTTGTGCATAAGCTTTGTCATGTAGTCCTTCCTATTTGTCCATCCTTTTTCTAAGTTGCTGAGCTGCTTGAGTTCTACTGAGGAAGTCCTTGCCTATACCTATTGCTTTCAGAGTATTCCCTGCTCTTTTTTGAATTAGCTTCAAGGTTTCAGGTCTAATATTAAGGTCCTTATTCCACTTGAAGTTGAAACTAGTGACAGGCATGGATCTGGTTTGGTTTTCTGCAGACAGATAACCTCTTTTTCCCAGCAAGATTTGTTGAAGAGGCTGTCTTTTTCCATCGTATGTTTTGGCATCTTGTCCAAGATTAGGTGACTATAGTTGTATGGATTCATAGGTGACTGGCTTGTGAGCAGTATTTGGTTCCTTCTGTCCACAGGGCAGGTTGCAATTGGGACCTGAGGTGACTTACTATCAGTTTGTTCAAGGTGGTCTGATCTGTTGTTGTTTTTGTCAGGCAGCAGACACTTTGCCCTACCACTGAAACTTTGGTCAGGTCCTCCCCCAGCAAGGTGGGGCCATTCAGTTCTGAGTACCACCCTCAGTCCCAGGAGATTAGCTGAGAGATGCACCAAGCCCCCACTCTCAGTCTTTATTCTTTGTCCTGCCTTTGTTTGGTGAGAATGGAGTCTTGCCCCACCCCCATTCTCTGAGGCTGGTTCAGCATTCCACTCCACCCCCACTGTCAGTGGTAGATTACAATTCACTGTTTAAGCTGTTCAGTTTTTTTGGGGGCAGGGAGTTCAATCTGCCCCGGGGCTGCACTTGATTACGTACGGGGGGGGGGGGGAGTCACATGTGTGTGTTGCTTACCTGTTGGGTCTACAGATTTACAATAGCAGCTTTGACTTTAAGTCTGTCTTTAATCATCTGTGAACAAAACCAGTTTTCTTCCTTTCTAGGCTGTATACTTTTCCTCTTTTTCTCTTATTACATTAGATAGGGTTTCTGGTATGATGTTGAATAGTTGGGAGTGGGGTCACTCTTATTTCCAGTCTTAGGGAGCAATCATCTAGTTTCTCACCATCAAGTAAAATACTAGGTGAAGGCTTTTGAAGATGTTCTTTATCAAGCTGAGAATAAAACTTCATGAAGCTTTATTCTTATTTGCTGAGAATTTTGATTTTAAAGTTTTTCCATTGATGGGTGTTGGATTTTATCAAATACACTTCTGCACATTTATTGATATGATTATATGGCTTTTCTTCTTTAGGTTTTGAGTGTGGGGAATTGCAATAATTGATTTTCAAAGCTTGAACAAGTGTTTCATGCTTAAAAATGTTTCATTTGGTCATAGTGCATATTTCTTTGCATATCACTGGATTCAATTTATTAAACTTTGTTGAAGATTTTTTATCTATGTCCATGAGCGATATTAGACTGTGATCTTCCTTTCTTTTAATGTCTTTGATTAGCATGGATATTAAGGTAATGCTAGCCTCATGGAATGTGTTAGGAGATGTTCCTTCTGCTTATAGATTATAGAACATTAGAATCAGCTGACTGTCCCTTAAACATTTGGAGAACTTCAACAATGAAAACACCTGGGCTTAGTGCTGCCTAAACAGGAATACTAATACTTTTTTATTCAGAGTGTTTCCCTCCATGTGTGTGCTACTGTACAATAACCTTTCTTTTCTTGCTTAAGCAGATTAAAATTAGTTTCTGCAGAATGTTATGTCTTCTTAGAGAACTGATTCCTGAATGGATATATAATAATGTCCTTCTTTACTCCAGATAATCTTCCCCACTCTGATCTGTTTTGACTGGGATTCATATGCCTACTCCATGTTTTATTTTATTAGTGGTAGCATAGCTATCTTTCTTCAGCCCTTTTTATTTAGTTTATAAGGAAAGGGTGTAGGAGGGTGAATATGGTGGAAATATAATGTATTCATATATGAAAGTGGAAAATATGAGAGATGTTGAAACTATTCCAGGAATAGGGGGAAAGGGATAAAGAAGAATGATAGAGGGGGTGAATTCAACTATGATATATTGTAAGAATTTTTGTAAATGTCACAAAGTACCCCCAGTACAACAACAATATAAGAAGAAAGAAAGAAAAAGTAAGAAATATAAATGATTCTCATTAACCGTCATTTATTTCTTCTCTAATACTCTTCCTTTCTTTATGTATCTCTAAGTTTCAGAGATCTCTTGTTTTCCTTCTCTCTAAAGAATTTAACACATCCTACAGGGCTTATTTTAACAAATCCTACTGAGAAAATTTTATTTCCACTTCACTTTTAAAGATAATTCTTCTTTCTTGATACAGAATTCTAAGATGGTGAATCCAGTGGGGTTTTTGTTTTGTTAACATTTTAAATATTTTATTACACTCTCTGGTTGCTTGCAGTGCTTCTGAGGAGATGGTCAATGTAATCCTTCTCATTGTTCCTTCATACATAAAGCATCCCCCTGCCCCTAGTTTCCTTTGGAATCTTTCTCTTATCTGATTTTCTGAAGCTTATATGTGACATAAACAGATCACATATGTGTTATTTATCCTGTTGGTTCTGTGCAAGACCTGGATCTGTGGTCTGGTGTCTGTCATTAATTTGAAGGGAAATTCTCAGTCATTATTACTTCAAATATTTTTCTTTTCTTTTCCTTCTCATTGGTAAGCCCATGTGTTATACCTGTTAAAATTGTTCAGCCATTGTTTGATATTCTGTTCTGTCTATATTATTAATTTTCTCTCTGCACTTCAGTTTTAAAAATTTCTTTGGCATATTTTTATGCTGATTCTTTCCGTGGCTGTTCTTGTGGTTTGTCTCCTTTCCCACTAGAATCCTTATTTCAAGTTTTTAATCATTATTTCAAAATCTTGCCCATATCTATTTGGTTCTGGTGTACATACATCACTTTTCTGTGGATCTTTTCCTGTGTTGAGTGTGCCTTACATACTATTTTTTAAATTGAAAGCTGTATATGATGTTCCAAATCATGGTAGAAAAGGCCATTGTTTCCATTTTTACATCAGTCTGTTTAGGAATTAGGACAGGTTAATTTGTTTTACATAATTCTGCTTTAGAGGCCAAAATGTGCTCGTTTTATCACTGCATTAGTTTATCTCTATTACTCTAACTACAATCTAAATCTTAGACCTGATCGTTTTGCTAAGAAGCTGGGTCAAATGAAAGTGGTAGTGGCTTACCTGTAATGGATCAGCACAAGTCTTTGGGTACTGATTTATGCAAGGTATGGAATCATGTAGGATTGCCTAATACAGCAAGAGTAGAATGATGTCTGCAACCTTTTAGATAAGGTGGTCCAGCAAGGGTTTCTCATTGTGATGAAGAGAAAAATTCCTCCTCAGGAGTCCTGTTCACAAAATTAGGGGGGACCATTGGCAAATATCTCAGTGAAAGAGTAATAGAGTGGGTTAGATTGATTAAAGTACAATATATTTACAGATAAAAAAAATACCAAGGCAAAAACCCCACTGAACAATGACTAGACCCTTAAACAGTAAAGGACCATGAAACCAGTCATGATAAGGAAAGGGGAGGGCGAGGGTAAAGGAGGGTGAATATGATCAATGTATTTTTGATATAGGTATGAATATGGAACATTGAAACCTGTTAAAGTCATTTTAAGAAGGGTGAGGGGGAAGAGGGAGAATAACTACTGCTATGCAATAGTTGGAGATTGGAGGCATGATGGTTTGAGGCCAACTCAAAACAAAGGTTAGCAAGACTCCATCTCAAGAAATAAGCCATGAGTTGTGACATGTGGTCCCAGTCACACAAGAGGGATAGATAGAAGGATTGGGTCCAGGACAGCCCTGGACAAAAACATCTGACCCTATATAAAATATAACCTGAAGCAAAAACGGCTAGAGGAATGGCTTAAGTGGTATAGCACCTGCCTAGCAATCAAAAGGCCAGAGTTCAAACCCCAGTACTGCTAAAATATAGTTATTTTCTGACTCTTCAAAACCCAAACCATTCACAACTTCACATATGAGTCTCCTTCCCCAAAGGTGAGGATCATATCTCTTTTAGTCACTTTTCTATGTCTTGTAACTAGTAAACAGAGTGGCCTGGATGAAATGCTCATAACTTTTTGTAAAACAAGTGAGGAATTTTTTATCCAACCAGACTCATAAGAATATTGTCTTGATGGCAGAGGCTTACACTTCAACAAATCACAATAGAATGTTATAAGTTATGTTTCCACAGCAATTCATTAGGTAGAAAAAATTAGGAGCATGTGAATGTAAGCAATAAACTATCACTATTCACAGCCACTGGTGTCACAGAGATACCAGAACAGATTTTTAGTAGGGTACAAAAGGTGTTGGTAAATTTTATCACTGTAAGGATTTAGGGAAAAATGAAATGCATGAATCCTCCCAGTAACATACACCTATTGGTCAATGTGACCTGAAGGCGATAAACACAGCATCTGTTACCCACTCAGACATACTCAATCCGCACCCAGTGATCTCATACTGCGGATGATGGAGGAGCTTCAGGGGATAATTGAGATCTCTGGTGTTTTGTATACATGTATTTATGCAAGAAGTACATGATTTTAATTAGCTGCCAAGATTATGATGCAATGATCAAGAGTATCAGGAGCAGGTAAATGACCCAAAAACTTGTCCCTGTGGGCAAAAATTTCCACTTCCTACAAAAGCAGAAAACACACATACTCTGAAAAAGATACAACACTGAGCTGATTCCTGAGTAGGAGCACAGACCAAATCATTAGCATGAAAATGCTTTAGGTTTAAATCTCTTTGAGATTCATCACCATTCTCTATATAACAAAAAAGATGATTGTTCCTCCATTTGTGTTTTGATATACAGGACATATATTTAATGCCTTAAATTATCAATCAATGAGTAATCATTGCCATTAAAAACCTGCATCACAGAAATAATGCAGTGAAAATACTAAAAAAATCTATCATGTTTTCATTTTTTTCACAGTAGTCTTAGGAACTCATCTGAACCCAAATGCAGTGGCATTTTAAGTAACATTTCATGGAGGCTGGTCCTCCCTGCTTTCTAGCTTCCTGACAATTTTTCACTTCCTTTTCAATTACCTTTACCCTCTGGGGCAAAAATAAGGCCGAATACACTTGATTCCCTTCACCTGGAAAAGGGCAAGACTGCAAACAGAACCAGATACAGTGGACTAAGCATACAATTCAAGGCACCAGGAGAGAATGTGTTTCTTTAAAGTCAGAAAGAGGTAGAAAATCATCGTGAAGGAAAGGTCAGCAGCTTCCCTGACTGTGGCGGCCAAATGCTGCTCACTAATTGGGCCATTTCCCTCCCAGAACCATGACAAGAGGCTGCTCACCTCAGTTCTCCAACCTTTAAACACCTCAGCTGATCAGGCGGGTTAAAAACTGCAAGATTCTGTTAATTAGTGTTAATTGATTTCACCTGACATGACTTTCCATGACTTAATGGTCTACAGAATTCCCTCCCTCTGGGGAAAACAGAACAGTTTGAATATTTTGTAGATAGCAAAAATGCCTGAAGGACTTAGGAAAAAAAGTACACAATTTTAACAAGAAAAACTAGTGCCCTTGAATTTTCATGTGGTTCTCTGACTCCGTGAATTTTACAGTCATTCATTTGTTGGGACCGTTTCTCCAGACATAATCTGGAGAGACTGCTGAATGAAGCCAGGTTTTCTTTCTAAAAAGGAAGGGTAACCACAGAGTTGTAAAGCGCTTCCACCTCCATGGTCTTTGACTATTAGCTAATGTTCTTTCCTGAGAAAATAAGAGAAACGTGCTATACATATCATAGGTTATTATGCATTATAGTTCTCTTACATCAATATGGTATTTTTAAGTTAATCATTTGATACATGTTATAAAACCCCTGATAATTACAATTCTGGTTTCTCCTTCTTACACTATTGAAGAAATTCTCCTTGTTAAAATTCTCAAATTCATTAATAGGAATTTTCCCCCAGCAAGACATCACATGACTGGAATGAAATTTGTGTGCTTAGCAAAAGCCTCCCTTTAGCATGACTGGAAGTAGTTAGAAAGCGCATCATAGGTGAATAGGCTTTGAACAAACATTCTAGAGAAAATGAATGTGGAAACAAGTTTCTGTACTTATGATACTCAAAGAAGCTAACAGTTCATTGGGGAGCTAGGAATTTGTTTAAAAAATTCATCCAGACCTGATTTTTTTCTCAGGCTTCAATTACACCAATGATAGTGTTCCAGATATGGAAAATACTTATAAATTTATAGGGTTTGAAGACTTCACTTTAGTGATTTTGGACTGCATCATCCACAAGTGCATGTTAAGGCAGTTTGGGGGGAACATTTTTCATTAGGAAAAAGTTGTATATTGTGCTGCTTTTTAAGTATTCTAAGAAGTATCCTAAGAAGAATAAAGGTTATACATTTTTCTAGAAGGCAATTGACAGCAAAATATAAAATATACATTTATATATCATACACACTATAATATATACCATACATATTGTATGCATACTTACATATCATTTTGCCTGATGAAACTACTTTTGGTAATATTTCCTATAATGGTGCTCTGGTTTGGTTAAGCACTCCCCCCAGAGGTTCACATGTTAAAAGTTGGTCTACAGCCCATGGTACACCTGGAAGGTAGGTGATTCATTAGAAGGTGGGGCTAGCAGAAGGCATTGAGGAGACTGTGCAGACTGTTCTCTTGTTTTGGCCTCCTAGCCATGAATTGAGCAGTTTTGCTCCACCCCATGCTCCCTGGTCTTGCTATTCAGCACCCCTCCCTCCAGAGGCCCAAAATCAACCACTCATTCATTGAAGCTCCAAAGCAATGAGCCCAAGAAAACCTTTTCTCCTTATAAGTTGGTTGTTTTGGATATGTGCTATAATGATGGAAAGCTGACTGACACAAGTAATATTTGGACAAACATACCTAGATAGACCTAGATAGAAAGAAGTTTATTTAAGTTATATTATAATAATGGAAATTAAGGGTGGAAACAAATAAATTATGACTATCCATCCAAAAGAATAAGTTTCATCAACCAGAGATGATAGTCTGAGCTTCTTTATTCATTTGAGGAGATAACCAAAGACTTGCTTGAGAAGAAAAAAGGTTTTAAAATCATTATCTATAGTAATATTTGTGCTGTATACATCAAGACAGAAAAAAGAGAAAAATGCCTGAAATGGACTTTATAAATATATTAGATGTTAGATGAACATTTATCTCTAATGTTTAATATTTCACATTTAACTCATAATTTTAAGTAAGAAATAAATCTGTTTTCTTTCTTCATAGTAAAACTCCACAAGTAAAAAGGAACCACAGCTTAGGAAAGTAAAATAATGGGAAGTAAGAGAAGGTCCACAGGAACTTTGAAACATCACCCCAGCTCAAGTAGGGCAGTCTAAAACTATGCATTGCACAAAAGTCCTTTCAGTCCTGGACAAGCCATAGTTATCAGAAGCAGTTGTCTCACACTGCTTAGAGAAAGTAAGCTCTCTTCCAGAGCTGCGGAGGCATCCGAGCATCTTTTACAGCTTTGCAGTTGAGCAACTTCTCTATTCAATGCTTTGTTCCTTCACATTTCACCTGTGTCTTACAACTTTCATTCAGATCTCTGGGTGGTGCTCTTCTCTTTCCATGTAGACATTTGTACTCCAAAAATTAACATAAGAACATGTAAAGAATCTCCCAGGTAAAATAGCAGAGTGGGTACAAGTCTAATTCCTGCCTTCTCAGATACCATTGGGATAAAAGAATATAACAGGAAAGAAACACCCTTCCATCAATGCTGGAAACTAGAGAGGTGAGATTCAGACTAGGAAACCAGAAAAACTTCGTGTACAACGTTGGATAGCAAAAATTGAAACAAGGAGAAAACATTTCCTAGGAAAGGAAATAAAGGAGATACAGCAGAAGCCCTTTAATGGCCCACTTTGGCAAGAGCTAGAAAGAAGGGATGCACACAGCACAACTGGCCCCATGGGTAACTATGAAAGCATTCAGTCTGGACTCAACCCATGTGGCCTGGAGTCAGACAGTGGTACTTATGGCTCACCAGTCATTCTGATAACTGGATGTGCCAAAGAATAGAGTATGAGACTCTATCCAACCATCTGAGACCACACTAAATCTGAAAGGAAAGCCACTAAAATAAAGTCGACATTAAAAATAAAATTTATAAAACAGTAGACTCTGATATCCATGGGTGCATTGTTTCAAGGAGGCTGCCATTGAGGAGCAACCATCCATGCTTAGGATCCACAGAGCCTAGTGCTGTACTGCAGATGCTTCATTCACTTTTCCCACAAAGCCACCCAACATCTATTAAAAACAGGCTGCCTTTCAACAAATCTTAGTTTTTCATTTTGTCACTTTAATTAAGCACATTCAACTTTACCTTGCTATCAGGGCACCATTTGCTTTTTTGGAGGCAGATTTTCACAAAATGATTGGAGGGAAACACTTTGCAGATCACACAATGATTTCACACAACTGAGACTGACTGAAAGCTTCTCCCCATCGACTGAGCTGTGTGATATGTACAGGGGAATTTTAAATTTTTGCTTTTGAAATTTCTTATATTTTTATTTATTGTTTTTGACTACTCTTTGTCAAAACCAGGTGTAATAACTCCATGAACAAAGCAGGTTACTATAAACTTAAACCTTTCTATATCAATAAGCAATCCGGACAGAAACCCTTAGAGTCCCTCTTTGAAAAGTATGGACTTTCTTCACCAGAATTAAACATTTTTTTAAAAAAAGGTTATCTATGAAATAAGGCTTGTACAAGTTGGAGAAATAAATCCAGAGATCTATGTAGATTTACTTTCAGAGAAATAAGAGGAAACATGACAAATTCTAAATAGTGTCTTCCAAAGCATTCCAGGATGTATGATACTTGTGAAACAAGTCATGAGGAGAGAGCAACTCCAGGTCCAGAAAGATCAAATGGAAACAAAAAGTTACAGCTGCTGAGTTTAAAGTTGCTATAGGAACAAGGAAACTTTGATTGGATTCCCACTAGTTGAGTTAGGAAAAATAGCAAAGCCTAGAAGAGGATAGAAAGCTTAGCATATAAAATGAAGAGACAAAAACACAAAGTAAACAAGAAGCAAGAGTTAGAAAAGCCACTCTGAAACTACAGAGCCAACAAATAAAGGAAAAGGAAAGAAGACAAGACTGAAAATAATAGTTTGGCTCTTCCTATCCGAGGCCATTCAGCAGTTTTTCTTCTTTCTAAAATAAAGCCCCTGACCCAGCCCATAGGCATCCCCCTATGGCTGCTGCTTCCTTTCTGCCCTTTCTACCATCACCTGCTCTGGTCCCAGATTCCATGTTACTTCTGTTTGTGGAGCAAACCAGCACAGTCCTTTCTCAACCGATACCTTGACCCATTAGCCCCAATCCTCCAGGTCTCCCAGACTCTGAGCCTCACTGGTGCACACCCTTCTGCTCCCCATGATTCCTCTCAGCCACCTGTCCTGCTCTATCTGTCTCCCCAGGAGACTCTCAAGGGAACACATTGTATATTAACGGATTTTCTGAATTGTTGTCTCCTCTCAATTACTTACTGAGAGCAGGGACATTTTGTTTTATTCTTTAGTGTAGTACTTCCTAACTGGGCATAATTTTGCACTTAAAGAGGCATTAGACAATGTCTGCAAATATTTTAGGTCAACAAAACTTGGGAGGGGAGAAGGGGGGAATGGCATATGAGAGACAAGGACCTGAAACACTGCAAAACATACTGTGATGGACAGAACAGGTCCTCTCCCACAACATCCTCTCTTTCTCTCCCCCCACCCTGTCTCTCTCTCTTCCTTCCTTCCTTCCTCTCTCCCTCTCCCTCCCTCCCCCCTTCCCTCTGTGTGTGTTTATGTGTCTTGGCATTCTTTAAATGCTTCAAATTTCTTAAAAATAAGAACAATTTTATCATCTCACAGCAAAGCTGAACAGAGGAAACAAATGCATACATATATTCAAATGGCCAATAAATAATCTTAAAGTATACATCATCTACTAGTAAAAATTATGCTATTTCCCTACACTATTTTTCCTATATAAGTAGAAATTTTTATAACAATGGAATAATAATTATTCCTCTTCAAAAAGTACAGGAGAAAGGAAATGGGCACTCCCCTATTCTTGAATAAAAATCTAACTTGGTACAAACTGCCCGAAGGGCAATTAGGCAGCACAAGGAGAAAGCTTCAAAAAATAGCATGATGAAGGAGTTTTATTTCTAGCAATTTGTCCTAAGGAATCAATCACAGATGTTTAAAAAGATGCATGTGCAATGCTGTTCTTTGCAGCATAATTTATAATATGAAAAATTGGAAACAATCTAAATAGCTGCCAATAAGAAATTGGTTTTTAAAATATGGAACAGATAAGCTATGATGAAATTCAAGAGAGTGATTAGCAGAGATGCAAGAGTACCAAATGAAATTGGGGAATGGATTGGTGAAAAAAATACATAATATATGGTATGACCTAAATTTGTTTAGAATATATGAAAATGTAAAGCTAGTTTCTATATGGGCAAAATGTGTGCAAAGAAAGGGACTGAAATTAAAAATATGGACAGTCTTGGTCAATATTGCAAAGCAAGACCAAAGTGAAAAAACTGTCCTTAACAGATGGTAAGACATATTACAAAGTCTTGGTAAAATAATATATTTATGGGGCCTCCAGAATAAAATGACAATTGAACAGGGTGGATGAGCCAGAGACAAACTCACATGTATATTAAAAAGCTCTGGTGGTACAAGTACTACCAGAGTTTAATGGAGAATAGATAAGTAGTTTAAGATAATGTGGAAAAATTTTTGATTGAAAAATCAAGAAAAATAGAGATCATATCCTACCCAATGTCATGCATAGAAGAGAAGTGTCGCTAAATTGAAGATGCAAGGATAAAAGTATATTTTCATAGTTAGTAGGGAATATTGTTAGTGAAAGTATTTCTGACACAGATAGGAAGAACACTTACACAAAACTTGAAAAGTATGCAGCATAATGAAAACAGTGATGGATTTGAGTATACAAATTTTAACAGGTTCTGTTTATTCTTTAACAGCTTTTGGGGGCTATAATTGACACACAAAGAAATTTACATTTTCAATGTATGCAATTTGGTAAATCTGGACATTGGCAAACATCTTTAATAGTGTTAATATAATCAAGATAATAAATATAACCATACCCCCTAAAGTTGTCTTATATCCCTTAATTTTCACATGCGTTCTTTGCTTTTAATAAATTTTTCAGTGCCCAATACTGTATTTTCTAGTGATAGGTACTATGTTGTATGTCAGTTTTCTAGAACTCATTCAGAACTGAAACTTTATACCAATTTTCAACAAAGCTTACAGAAAAAATTCAGAATGTGTGATATTTGTAATGTCCCCAAACAAGTGATTAATATTTAGAATAGAAAATAAAAATCTTGCAGATAATAAAGAAAAACGATTAATTTAAAAATAGTACAGACTACGAAGATAATTCACATGTAAGGAAACCTGAAAGTCAGACAAAATAAGATACTTGAATAGATCACTATAGTCAGCCATTCATATCTCCAGGGTTCCATCATCCATGGATTTAACTAACCATAGTCCCCAAATAATCTAAATAAAAATTTGCATCTGTACTTGCCATGCAAAGAACTGTTTTCTTATCATTATTCCTTAAACAGTACAAGTATTTATATAGCATTTACATTGCAATATGTACTATAAGTAATTTAGAGATGATTTAAAGTATACAGGAGGGAAGATGTGCGTATTTACACACAAATATTGAGCCAATTTATATCAGGGAATTGAACATCCTTGGATTTTGATATCTGTAGGGGAAAGGAGCATATATTGAGGAACTAATCCCCTGAGGATACCAAGGCAAGACTGTAATCAGAAAAACACAATTTACAGCACACTGTACATAAATTGGGTGTACAAAATTTAGAAAGCTGGAAGATTCCACTGTCAGTGGAAATGGAAGAACACAGAGGCAAACCCACTTGCACTACTTGTGAGAATATCGAATGCTGCACAAATTCCAGGGAGCATCTTAGCAGTGTTGAGCCAAATTTTTGATTTTTGAGACAAAATCATCAAAATGTTTGCTTTTGGGTATCATTGCTGAAGATATTCTCAAACAAATGAAAATGGAAATGCTTAAATAAAGCTAGACAAGAGATTTAGCAAGTTGCCAAGTATAGTTAATAAAATTGGACCTGAGAAACACAAGAGGCTTTAAGGTAAAATGATGGAAAAGTATTCAAATCAAGACAACCAAACGCATGTTCCCACAGCAAAAGACCTATAGAACAAAAGAGAATTTCAGACAAAGTGCACTTCTAGACATAAAGTGGCAATATGTAATGAGAAAAGCTTTGTGGAAGGATTAGACAAACCACTATCAACCTGTGTGCACAGAGTAATGTATCATCACAATATAAAACAAAAATGACAGAACTTTAAGAAGGAGCTGAAAATTTAACCTAAGAGGAAAGATTTTGCACTGGGCTTTGAACTCAGGGCTTTCTGCTTTTGAGGCAATCACTCTACCACTTAGCCATGACTCCATCCCTATCCTTTTTTGGCTTTGGTTATTTTTCAGATAGTGGCTCTCATTTTTTACACAGGGCCAGCTTCAGACCACAATCCTCCTACCTGCCATCTTCCTTATACCTGGGATGACAATTGTATGTTACCATACCTGGCTTATTGGTTGAGATGAGGGTCTCATTAACTTTTTGCTGGGGTTGACCTCAAACTGTAACACTCACAATGTCTGCCTCCTGAAAATCTGGGGTTACAGGTTTGTCCCACTGCACCCAGCCTTTAGGAAGAAAGATTTTAACATATCTTTTTTAGTAGTCTATAAATCAAGCAAGCAAACAACAAAGAACAGGAAGACTATAGAAAATGAGAAGATCTTTAATACACTTTACCTCACACTATTTTTAAGACAATACATATAGCAGTTAAACAATAGACATTGTTTTCTGATATACATGCAACATTTATGCAGATACAAACAAATATCAGAACATAAACAACATAACCCCAAAGGAAAAAAAAAAAAGGGAAAAGAAAGGCATGGTGACTCTGTCCTGTAATTTGAGCTACTTGGAAAGCAGACATCAGAAGGATTGTGGTTCAAGGCCAGCCTGCACATAAAAAGTTCCTAAGTCTGCACCTCAACCAATAGCTGGGCACAGGTGTGCACTTGTCTTCATAGCAATGTAGGAGGCTGAGATGAGGAGGATCATGGTTCTGAGCTAGACTGGGTAAAGCTCATGAGGTATCATCTCAACAGAAAAATCTAGGCATGGTGAGATGTGCCTGTCATTTTGGCTACTGCAGGAAGCATAAATCAGAGAATCACTATCCAGGCCAGCCTGGGAAAAAGCGAGACCCCGTATCAAAACAACAGAGCAAAAAACCTGGAGGCCTGGCTCAAGTCAAAAGGCACCTGCCTAGTGGGTATAAAACTCTGAATTCAAACCCCAGTACTGCTAAAAAAGAAAGATAGGAGGAAAACAGAGAAGAAAATAATTTTATAGACTATATTATGTTAGAGTAGATATATTTTATAATATTTAATATAGAACAAACACAGAATACATTACCTAGTAATAAGAAATGTATAGTGTATGTTAGGCTTTTATAATATGTATTTTATAACATATTGTAGAATATCTAATGTATCTGTAAAGAATGAATTTGTTCTTTGAAACAGAAGTATTTAAAATTCCAGAGATAATGATTAAACAAAATTTGTTAGTATAAAACAAAATTTGTCAGTATAAATAAATAATAATATAAATGGAAAGAAACAGGTACAGATGCTTCAATGGTAAAGATAAGAAGAAAGAGTGAAATTTCTACTTTCTTGGTTTTGCTTTTCTCTGTGGACACCTAGCACCCTGGCACGGTCTCCAGTCAAATGCTGAGAACTTGCCTCTTGGAATGGGAAGAAGTCCGGACTTGGGGTGGTGTTCTGCACCCCAAGTGGGGATCATGATGTTTCCCACTGACACACCTTTAAAGTAATCGCAAATGTTCACAAAGTGCACCTGGTGTGAGGTCGCACCCAAACTGGTCACACGTAAGACTTCCTAAGGCCTCTAGCCCGCAAGACCCATATGGGCTGTCTGGACAAAGACATCTCACGCCTGTCTCTGGGGTTTGCTGCTGAAGAGACCATACAACCCTCAGAATCAGGGAGGGCCTAGAAGACTGCACCTGACCTACTCTTTGCTTATGTGTGCATTTTCTCTGCAATCCCTACACTGTATTCTTTGCTGTAATAAATCCTGTTTGTGAGTATAACTTTGTGTGGAAGTTTGTGATTTTTCCCAGTGAATCATTGAACTACTGAATAGTCTTAAATCCCCTGAAACAATTATAAACAATTTTATGACAATAAATATGAACATACAGAGAAAGTAAACTTAGACATTATAGATAACCATAATACTCATACATCTCTTTAAAAATTTAATTTTTTGTGGTACTTGGGGTTTAGGCAGGTACTTTCACTCTTAAGCCATGACCCAACCTTTTTGTCTTTCGTTTTCTATTTTTTGTTTTTTTCAGATAAGGTCTCAAGGTTTTTGCCTGGGCCAGCCATGACCAGTACCTTCCTACTTTCATCACCTAAGTAGTTAGGATTATATGTGTGTACCACTCTGCCTGGTCTTAAAAACTGACCTTTTAAATATCCCCAAAATAAAATGATAACCCAAATAAATTTACAAATGATAGTAAAATCAAAGCTTCTGTAGATCCAGAAACTACAAAATTTTATTTTATGGTGCATGGATATAGTGTCAGTCAAACGTAGGTTCGATTTCCAAATCAGTAAAATAATAGGTCATAATCCTGGAGTAATTTACGGAATCTATATAGGTTCCTCATCATCTATGTAGCAGATATTTATTTTGGTGACTAGTATATTCCAGGCACATTTCTAGGTAGTAGAGGTATATAGGGAAATAATACAGACGAAAACCCTTATCTTATGGAGTTGGTGAGAGGAAGTAAATGTGGAAGGAGCATCCAGTCTATGGTCAAATGTGTGACAGCTGGGAGTAGTGAGGCAAAAGCAAGCATGACTATGAACTGGAATATCGAGAAGACAGTAGGAGATGAGGCTTTGCAAAGTTTGGCCTTGTAGGCTATTGGTCTTTCACTTGTACTGTAAATGAAATGAATATTTTCTGGAGGGTTTTCAACATACAAATAACATGACCTGACATTATTTTTAGTGGAATCATGTTGGTAACAGAGGTTTTTTTTAGCGGATCATAGGTGAATAAGGATGGAAACAGAGAGCCCAGTGATTTAGGCAGGAGATGATGGGACTTTGGAGCAGGGTGGCAGCAAGAAAGGTGGCAAATGACCATTGGCTTCTGAATATATTTTCATAGTGAGGCTGAGTGGGTCTGATGATGGATTACTTTTTGGTAGGAGTGACAAAAAGGAGTCCATATTGACAGCAAGGCAGGGTTGCTTTTAAGTGACAGGGTAAGCTATGAGTGAAATAGTTTAGGGAAAGAGATCTGAAGATGAGTTGTGAGACAGTTGAGATACCTCACACTATTTACAATAGCTAAAATATGGAATCAGCCTTGATGCCCATCAACTGAAGAATGGATAAAGAACATACGCTATATATACACAATTACTCTTCAGTCATAAAAAAGAATAAAATTATCTCATTTTCAGGAAAATAAATGGAGCCAGAGGTCATCATGTTAAACAAAATAACCCAGACTGAGAAAGTCAAATATCCCATGTTCTCTATTAGGCTGAATCTAGTCCTTAAAAATGAATGACAGGAATGTAAAACAGGACTGTTTGTGGGTAGATACAAGTGAGGGGAAAGGCAAAAGGAAAAGGGGTGAATATGATTGAAATAGTCTGTACACATATATGAAAATAAAACAATGAATCCTCTTGAAATTGTTCCAAAAAGAGAGGGATGATGAGGGGGCACTGATAGAGGGGTTGAGTTTTATAGGAATACATTGTATACATGTATGAAAACATAACAGTGAATCACCTTTTATGGCTAATATATGCTAATAAATTAGAAAAACAGATAGGTGGTCAATATTTTGAGAGACCTATTATAAATCCAAGTGGGACTCTTACTCAGGTATTGAATACAGAACTCTAACATAAGTGTAAATTGCAATGTACAAATAGCATTTATGATGGGACTTAAATCCATGAGTCTGTATGCGATCACTGAAGAAGTAAAGTTCAGTGAGAGACGGAATTTAAGGACTTTGCCCTAAGGTAGTCCAACATCGAGAAGTTAAGATATAAACAAGAACTAAATAACTCAATCCTGATAGAAATGACCACTAAGGTAGGAGGAAAACCAAGTGAACACATGTAAAGGTAAAAAGGGTAATAAATTACAAGAAGACTAGGGCAAGACTGACCTCCTTTTGTTTCATTTATATATCCACACAAAGATCGTTCAATGTATAATATATATGGCCCATAGTATATAATAGATTACTAATCCTTATGTACATATGTATAGGAAGAAAAACAACAATAACAAATGCATAATGAATTATAAACAGTGAGATAGAAGGTAAATACTGTTCAAAGTTAATTTAAACATTGCTATGATTTATTGCCAGTATTTATCTAAAAAAACAAAATTATTCATACCTTTGAGTAATTCATTCCACTTCTCAGAAGTCATATTAAGAAGAATAATTATATGGATAATATCCTCTTATATGCATTATGTATCTTATTCAAAAAGTCATAAATGACCAAAAGTAAAGGAATGCTAAAATAAAGGAAGAATATTTACTCACTATAATTAAAAATGATTATTGTAAATAATACACCATATGGGAAAAACTCATTTAATAAAAAAAATTAAAATCCTAATAATTCAGAAAGAATTGGCACAATACTTGGGATGATTAGCACTATATTGAAAAAACCAGTAAAAAGGCTTACAAAGAAATTGAATGGTGTTTGGCTCAAGTATCAGGATGGTCACTGGTAGTGGGATGCAAATGTAGATGTGTGCTTTATGCTTCTCTCTTCTTTAGTAATTTATCAGGCATTATTTCTACAACTGACACCTAATCACATGATTTTCTAAATGAAAATTCATTATTAGATTAAAAAAATATGTGTCATGCTCAAAACTTGTTCTCACTGATGATGACAGAAGCCCAGATACACTGCCCAGGAAAAGGTGTGCAATTAAGCCACTGAGTGGAAAATCAGGGAAGTCTGCTCACTGGTCAGTACACAATTATGCGGTGACTTTGCAATTCTGTGAAGGGAAGAAAACACTCAAAGCACCAAAGTCTGTAACACCTGCTGAGGAGTCCTGTCCCTGGAGATGCTGGCTCCAGGTGGACAAACTCCTGTGTTGTCTTCAACCCTGAAAAACTTGACTAGAACTCCAGTTTATATTTATATTTTTCTTGATTTATATTACCAATATAGAAGCCATGGACATAGGATGTCAACATAATTTTAGCTGAATAAAAGCTACTGTTTCTGATTCACTTCCATGAAAAACTCAAAACACAACAGTGGCAAGCTGAGAGAAAAGGCAGAACGGAAATAAAGGGAGAGTGTGAAGCAATTTCATACCTAGTGTCCTCAGAGCATTCAGAACGTCCCATACAGGCCTTTATGGCAGTACGTCTCTTTCTATAACGACAACAGCAACACTAAAAAGTGTGAGGTGCATTTAAGCAAAAATACAATGGAGTCTATGTACGACTGGAAATCTGTCAGCTGGGAAACAACGAAATAATCAGAACAAAATGCAAAGTTTAAAGCAAACTGGCTGAACAGTCATTTTCTGAAATAAGAGTTTGAAGAAGAATAAAAAGCAAGTAGATAATAAGTACATGTCCTAGAAGTAGGTTTACCAGATTGATTTTTCCAAACTGCTAAGTGATCACTGCATGAATTCCCCTAGAATGTTTCATTACATGTTTTTTTAAATAAATTTTTAATAAGATATATTCATTATACAGGGGAGGATACATAATGACAATTCTGATTAGATTTATATTGTATATTATGTACATTCCCCCCATGGTCTCTCCCCTTCAACCACCTCCCCACCCCACTTAAAGCAATTGCAAGAGGTTTTTTAGCTCTGTTTCATATAGGTATAGGAAGTCCATCTACTATATACCGTCACCTTAATTTCCTTCCTTCACCCTACCCCCTCCCACTACTAACCCCTCCACACACTGTATCTATTTTGTAGTCCTGGTTTTCATTATTAATATTTGAGTTGATGTTCAAAGCGGTGTCTCAATGCATGCCCACTGTGGGTGTGCTTTACTTTGGTCCATTCAACTCCTTCTATTGCTCTCCCTTACCATTTACCTTCCACCCCCCCATTTTTCAACAGCTGTTAGTACACATCCTTGTATCCTCTACCTTCACATCTTACGTTATAAGATATTAATGATGCTCTATAATTTTCTTTTCCTTTCTTTCCCCAAGTTCCATAGAGTAGTTCCACTGTTACAAATTTGTGCTACATCTGAGTTTGTGTATGATCATGCTTGTTTTTGTGTACATGTTTATCTTTGAATCGATCTTCCATGTATGAGAGAAAGCATGCGGTTTTTGTGTTTCTGATCCTAGCTAACTTCACTTAACATTATGTCCTTCAATTGCATCCATTTATGTTCAAACCACATGTCATTATTCCTTATGTCTAAGTAATACTCCATTGTGTATATAGACCACAATTTCTTGATCCATTCATCAGTTGTAGGGCATCTGGGTTATTTCCAGAGCTTGGCAATTGTGAAAAGTGCTGTGATGAACATCAGTGTACAGGTACCTCTACTGTATTGGGTTTTATGTTCTTTTTGGCAGATGCCCAGGGTGGTATCACTGGATCATATGCAGTTCTATGTCTAGTTTTTTTTTGAGGAATCTCCATACTGCTTTCCATAGTGGTTGTACTAATTCCCCTTCCCACCAGCAGTGTATAAGGGTTCCTGTTTCACCACATCCTGGCCAGTATTTGCTGTTTTTATTACCCTTGTTTATGGCCATTCTAACTGGGGTGAGATGAAATCTAAGTGTTGTTTTGATTTGCATCTCTTTTATAACCAGGGAAGGTGAACATTTCTTCATGTATTTACTGGCCATTTGTACCTCTTCCTTTGGGAATTCCCTGTTTAATTCATGTGCTCACTTCTTCATTGGGGTGTTGATTCTTTAGGGGCTGAGTTTTTTGAGTGCCCTATAGATTCTGGATATGAGTCCCTTATTGGATGAGTAGCTGGCAAAGATTTTCTCCCATTCTGTGGGCTGTCTCTTGAGTCTGGTGACTGTTTCCTTTGCTGTGCAGAAGTTCTTTAGTTTGATGTAGTCCCATTTGTTCATTGTTTCTCTTAGCTGCTGAGCATTTTGAGTTCTGTTTAGGAAGATGTTCCCTGCACCTATCTATTTCAGTGTATTTCCTACTCCTTCTTAGAATCATTTCAGTTTCAGGCCTGATATTAAGGTCTTTGATCCACTTTGAGTTGATTTTGATATAGGGTGAAAGACAGGGATCTAGTTTCAGCCTTCTACATAGGGATATCCAGTTTTCCCAGCAGCATTTGTTAAAGAGGCTGTCTTTTCTCCATCATGTGTTTTGGGCTTTTTGTTGAACATCAGTTGGCTCTAGATGGGTGGGTTTATGCCTGTATCTTCTATCCTGATCCATTGGTCTTCCTGCCTATTTTTGTGCCAATACCATGCTTTTTTAATTGTTATGGCTCTGTAGTATAGTTGTTGTTGTTGTTTTTGTTGTTCATTTATTCACATGTGCCCCCCTCCTTGTAGTATAGTTTAAAGTTAGGTATTGTGATGCCTCCAGCATTGGACATTTTGCTCAGAAATGCTTTTGGCATTTTGAGGTCTTTTGTGGTAACATATGTACTTCACAATTACTTTTTCTATTCTGTGTCATTGGAATTTTGATAAGGATTGTGTTGAACATGTAGATTGCTTTTTGTAGTATGGAGATTTTCACAATGTTGATTCTACCAATTCATGAGCGTGGAAGGTCTTTCCATCTTCTGATGTCTTTGATTTCTCTCTTCAGTAATTTATAGTTTTCATTAAAAAGGTCTGTGTTTTCTTTTGCTAAATTTATTCTGAGGTACTTCATTGTTTTTGAGGCTATTGTAAATGGGATTGTTTTCCTCATTTCTTTCTCAGTCTGTATATTGTTGGTTTATAGAAAAGCTACTGATTTCTGTATGTTAATTTTGTATCCTGCTATTTTGCTGAAAGAGTTTATGATTTCTAGTAGTTTTTGGTAGAGCTTTTGGGGACTTTAAAGTATAGGGTCATGTCACCTGCAAATAGGGATAATTTGACTTCTTTCTCCCTTATTTGAATCCCTTTTATTTCTTGCTCTTGTCTTATTGCTCTGGCTAGGAATTGCAAAAATATATTGAATAGGAGTGAAGAAAGCAGACAGCCTTATCTTGTTCCTGACTTTGACAGGAACTGTTTCAGCTCTCCATTTAGTATGATGTTGGCTCTAGGTTTGTCATATATAGCCTTTATTATTTTGAGGTACATTCCTTCTATTCCTAGCTTCCTCAGAGCTTTTATCATGAAACAGTGTTGGATTTTGTCAAAGGCTATTCCTGCATCTATTGAGAGGATCATGTGGTTTTTGTCCTTGCTTCTGCTTACATGCTGTACTATGTTTATGGATTTATGTATGTTGAACCATCTTTGCATCCCTGGAATGAAACCGACTTGGTCATGGTGTATGATCTTTTTGACATGTTGTTGAATTCTGTTTGCCAGTATTTTGCTGAGAATCTTTACATCTATATTCTTTAAAGATATTGGTCTATAATTCTCTTTTCTGTTTATGTCCTTTTTGGGGGGTTGGAATGAGTATGGTGCTGACTTTGTTGAATGAGTTTGGTAGTGTTCCTTCCTTTTCTATTTCCTGGAAAAGTTTGAGGAGTATTGGTATTAGTTCTTCTTTAAAGTTTGGTGACATTTGCCCAAGAATCCATCAGGTCCTGGGCTCTTATTTGTAGGGAGACACTTTATTACTGCTTCAATTTCATTGCATGTAATAGAACTATCTCAGTGTTTAATATCTTCTTGATTCAGTTTTGTTTGGTTAGATACATCTGGCAATTTGTCCATTTCTAGATTTTTCACTTTACTTGAATATAATTTCAAAGTACTGTTTAATGATTCTCTGGATTTCATTAGTATTTGTGGTTATGTTCACTTTTTTGTCTCTGATTTTATTAATTTGGGTGTTTTTCTTCTTCCATTTGTCATGTTGGCTCTGGGTTTGATGATCTTGTTAATTTTTTCCAAGAACTACTTTTTGTTTCATTTTTTTGAACAGTTTCTTTGTTTTGATCTCATTGATCTTGGCCCTGATTTTTATTATTTCTTTCCATCTGCTGTTTTGGGTTTGGTTTATTTTTGTTTTCCTAGGAGCTTAAGATGAATCGCTAGGTTATTTGTTTGAGTGGTCTCTGTTTTTTTTTTAATGTAGGAATTTATAGCTATTAACTTTCCCCTTAGCACGTCCTTTGCTGTGTCCCACTGATTCTGGTAGTTTGTATATTCATTTTCATTGGATTCCAGGAATTTTTTTATTTCTTCCCTTATTTCATCAGTCACCCATTGGTTTTTCAGCAGTGTGAAAAACCTCACTTCCTGAGGTGGGCAAGTATAACACACACATGAGGATGTGTGTATCTGTACAAACACGGCTGTACATATTGATCATTTCTCATTTAGTTAGAACAATATATTCATGAGTTCCAGATAACAGATTCACCCTTAACTGAGGAAATTTGATACACACACAGGCACACACACAGAGCTAATAATTAGTGCACACCATCTCCAACTCTATCTAACTGTGCCTAGAATGTGACCAAGAAGAAATAAACCACAATGATAAGAAGGAAAGTCCCAGTTGATAGGGTGCCTGTCTACCAAGCCCCAAACCCAAACCATAGGCATGACTATCTCCATTTTATGGTTGAGGACATCTTATGTAAAGAGAAGCAGCAGATGCCCAGGATGACACACTCAGTCAGCAGTCATGGCAGGCCTTCCGCCTGGTTTTCTCCACTTCTAAGCTCACCCTCCTGCTCCCCAGGGGTGATTGCCCATGCATCTGAAGCACTCAGAGAAAAACCAGTGTGGCATACTGTTGGCAGCACAGTTAAGTGATCTTCTCTTAAAAGAGCTAAACTCCATTCCTAATTCACAGTCTTAGTGTCGTCTACACAGAGAGGAATTGGTGAAACCTTACAGAGGCACAGGGAAATGCTTAACCCAGATGGATTTAAAAAAATTAATGGAACTGGGGGCAAGTAAATTGGAGCCAATTATTTTAAAAGACAAATACAGACCTATAAATTCTCTTTCAGTTCACTTGCTTTATCACTGTACACTTGGATATAAATTTGCCTCCCAGTTCTATTTGTGGCATTGCTTTTAGATTATATGGAGTTGACATAGGCACAAACTGAAACCAAAATTCAAACCAAAAAAAAAGAGAGAGAAAGAAAATGCATAGGTATCAGTTTTGGCAGCCAACATGCCACAGAGAATCTGATTTCCAGGACAAGTCCAAGTGAAAGCAAAGGAAGTGGGACTGGATGCCTGCAGAGGAAGAGAGTGGATTACCACATGACCATCAGCGAAAGCAAAACAAGCCAGAGTTGGCCACCTGCCCTGGACAGAATGAGCCTGACTTCAAGCAGGAGAGGAAAGAAAGTGGCAATAAAATGTGGGAAATCATGGAAGTAAACATTCAAACTGAGCTTATAAACCTGACTGCATTAGATCTAAAGTGTACCTTTCTCTCCCTTCTGAATTTCAATTTCCCTCTGGCCTTTCAGTTGGGCTATTTAACTATAATTAGATATTTTCAGTACATTTTCTTGTAATCTGATTTTTGCACAGTTCCTTAGAGCTCCTACAAAAAGGAAATGTTTCCCCATGTAGTTTAAAGGGAAAACTGCATACAATTTCTTCCCACATGCCCATAGGAGGACCTACAAGGCCACATACAAGCTCTGCAATGAGACTCTCAGCTGCAGCTGGGGTAAACCAGACTCCCACAGAAAACCACCACTGGAGTTGCAGGTTATAGCCCCAAAGAGTGGACATGTGGTATATGGGATGCTTCCCCATGAGTGGCCTTGCTACAGGTCTTCAGTGCCTCTCACCTATGGAAACCTGTCCATTGTCAAGGCAAACCTAAACCAGTCAGCCCAAGACACTATACCAACAGGTCTATGTCTTCCCCACATGACAAGTCACTACCCCAAACCCTCACATTTAGCTCTCTCCAACTCAGTGACAAAAAGCAAACTGCCATGTCATGCACACCTGTCTACACCTAGCCAAAGTCAATGAAATTACAGTAGGTCCCTCTGTCTGGCAGATATGCTCCAAGACCCACAGCAGATAATACAAAACCTTACAGTGTCCTGTCTTTTACATCTGACCTTAGCACTGGCAGGTGTTGTGGATAAACTTTTGAGTTTGACATCCAACAACAAAACTAACACACATCTCTTTCTTTCTTTACCATTTCATAGATATAAGATTAGTTTTACAATGGAAAGGGTTGGACAGATCAAAGCAAAGTGTGCTCACAGCAGGAATACATTGAGAAACCCCTTTGAACATTGGCTTGAATATTAATAAAAAAAGAAAAGACTATAAAATAGGTACAGGTGGTGGGAGGGAGGAGGGTGAATGAAGGAGATTAAGGTGAGTGTATATGGTTGATGGACTTCATATACTTACATGAAATAGAACAAAGAAGCATCTTGCAATTGCTTTATGTGGGATGGGGAGGGGGTTGAGGAAGAAAGACAAGATGATCTAACCAATATACAATATAAGCCTCTTTGGAATTGTCACAATGAATCCCCCTGTACAATGAATATATCCTAGTAAATTTTTTTAAATATTAGTTGTAATCATAAATCTCATGGCTTCCCTCTGGTAATATCTGAATTAACAGCATCAGTTCTATTGCTTTTTGGAGTTTTATTAAGTACAAGAACGGTTACTTAATACAAGCACTACATTACCCTATGGTCAATCCAATAACCAAGAATTTGCTACATAACTAACAGGCAGGTAGTGTATACTGTGTGGATATGATGACTCTGTTCACATGATAGAGAGGGATGGTACAGGATTGCATTATACTACTCAAGAACATTGCACAATCTAAAATTTATGAGTTATTTATTTCTGGTATTTTCCATTAATATTTTCAGCAACATCTTGGGAAGTGAAACTACAGACAAGGGGGAATTATGGTATTTGTTAGCATTTTTTCCAGTTACCTCAAATGTGTACCCCTTTCTTTTTTCCCAGCCCCTTCTTTCTCTGTCATCTATTTCACTTATCTGATTAAACCAGAACAATCCTATTTGTTACCTAGTTTGTTGGGAGTTATGAACATACTTCTCATCTTAATAGTTATAGCCAGATCATCTGTCCTTTTCAGATAAGGAGAATATGAGAACAACAGTGTTCAATAAAAATATAATGAGAGCCATATATGTAATTATAATATTCTGGTAGTCACACTTAAAAAATAAAAGGAAATAAAATAAAATAATTTAACAATAGACTTTATTTTACCCAATATACTCAAAACACCAGTCCTTGAATACATGATACAGTATTTAGAACATACGTAATACATGTTGCTCAAATAGCAACATGTGAAATGTGGCTATGTATTGGTCAGGGAAGACCTGCAATATACTGATTACACTTCCATTATCTCACAGGTGTCATTAATGCCATGTTACCATGAGAAAACCGAATGTCAGTGAAGATGTGCAACCTGATCAATCTTACATGACCTATGAACTGAAGAGCTTGTATTTGAAGTCAAATCTAACTCCAGAAAGCATGCTTTTTACCTATTGCCACACATCTCCCCAATTACAGAAGCCTCCCCCACCCCTCGCCGTCCACCTTCTCTGTTACACACATACACACACACAGACACCCCGGAGAAAGCAAGAGAGAGAACTTAACTTAGCAAATTCAGTTTTACTCTCACAGTTGCTTGAAAAGAGTGCTGTTTCCCATGACTTCCTCCCCACTGCTGAGTAAGCACATTCTACTCTTTGCTTCAGTGTACTTGACTGTTTGACTGCACATAAAACTGAGTCATGTAGCATTCATTGTTCTGTACATAGCTTACTTCACTTAGGAAAATATCCTTCAAGTTCAGCCATGTCACAAGAGGCAGGACCTTCATTTTTTAAGGGTGAATGATATAATGCAATTTCTCTATTATTCATCTGTTGACAGACACTGACTTTGATCAGTCATGTGGATTCACTTTTCTTATCCTTATTGGCTATTTGTATGTCTGCTTTGGAAAGTGACTGTGAAAATATTTGCCTATTTTTAATTTAACATTTTTCTATTTCGGGATTAACCACTTATCAGAAATATGTTTAGAAATATTTCCTCCCAACACATGAGTTGTTTTTTTCATTTTGTTGATTTTTTTCTTTCACCGTGCAGAAGCTTTTCAGTTAGATGTAGTTCCTTTTGTCTATTTTTCTTTTTGTTACCTGAGCTTTTAAAAGGTGTCATTCAAAATATCATTGCCAAGACCAATGTCATAGACCTTTTCCCATATGACTTCTCTAGGAGTTTCAGGCTTCCCAGCTTATATTTAAGTCTTTAGTCCAGTTTTAGTTGATTTATTGCTGTATATTACAATATAAGGGTCTCATTTCATTCTTTTTTTTCATGTAGATATCCAGTTTTCCTGACATCAATTAATGAACAGATTACTCTTTCCTTACTATGTATTTTGCTGTACTTTTCAAAAATTAATTGCCCACATGTAGTTGGGATCTCTATTCTATTCCATTGGCCTATGTATCTATCTTTATGACTGCATCAAACTGTTTTGATTCATCATGCTTTGTAATATAATTTGATATCAGGAAGGGTGATGTGCCACCTAAATTCTTTTTCCTCTGAATTGCTTTGGATATTTTAGGTCTTTTCCCATTCCAGACAATTTTCAAAATACTTTTTATTCTTTCTGTGCAAAATGTAGTTGAGATTTTGAAATAAATTTCATTGAATTCATAGATCACTCTAAGTACTGTGGACATGTTAACAGTATAAATTCCTCCAATTCATAAAATGGAAAATTTCCCCATTTACTTATGTTGTCTTTGATTTCTTTGCTTCAGTGTTTTAGTTTTCACTAAGATTTTTTTTTACCTCTTTTGTTGAATCTATTTCTAAGTATTTTATTTTTTGGTGCTATTGTAAATGGAATTGTTCTTTTGAATGCTTTCACAACTAATTTGCTGTTAGTGTAAAAAAAGGAAACTGATTTTTTACATGCTGATTTTGTATCCTGAAATTGTGCTAAAATAACTTATCAGTCTTGTAAGTTTTTTTATGGGGTATTTGGGTTTTCTCCACACAGTGTCTTTTCATGTGCAAATAGATACTTCTACAGCAGTTCTCATTTGGATTTCTTTTTCATTGCTCTTCCTCATACTTCAGTATATCATACAGAGGTGGTGCAGTGAGTACCTTTGTCTTATACAAGATCTTAGAGGAACAACTTTTTGTTCTTTCCCATTATGATAGCTCTTTGCTTTTCATACAAACTTTATTGCATTGAGGAAAGTTCTTCTATATCTATTTTATTGGGAGACTTTTAAATCATGAAAATCATGAATGGATGTTGAACTTTATAAAATTCTTTTTCCTCATCTGTTAAGATGATCATATTATTTTCATCTTTCATTCTCTTAATGTGATATATCTTACTCTTTTTTCATATATAAAAATCACCCTAGGAATAAATTACTGCAGTAAATCCTGCTGGGTCATGGAATGTGCTCTTTGCAAGTTGTGTTGAATTCATTTTGCTAGTTTTTTATTGGGGATTTTCCCATCTGTTGTATCAGAGATGGTGACATGTGACTTTCCTTTCCTGTGGTATGCCACAAGTGGGTATTAGAATGCTTCAGCCTTCATAGTATTTCTATCTTTTTTAAAAAAGTAATGATTTGTATCAATTTTTCTTTGAATATTTGGTAGAAAAGTCACCTGATCCTGAGTTTTCACTTGTTGAGAGGTTCTTAAATGCTGCTTTAATCTCCTTGTTTGTTATTAATATGTTTGGGCTATTTCTCCTTGATTCAGTCTCCAGAGGTTTTATATTTCTAGGAATTTGTCCATTTCTTCTGCATTATCCAATTTTTGGTTCATAATTGTCCTTCTCATTCTTTGTATTTCTGAAGTATCTGTTTTTATACATCCTCCTTCATTTCTGAAGTTACTTGTGTGAGAAAACCCTTCTAACTTAAGTGGTTCTCTAGAAGGCCACCAACAGCCAGTGGGCTTCTGCTCAGCCTCTGATATGCGTCAGCTCTGCCTACAAGATGAGTTTACTTGTGCCCAACGCTGAATTGAGTGCCTGGTACATAGTAGATAGTTTTGGGATGAACCAACAATTAAATGGTTAAGAGATTGGAAAAATGGAGTAATGCAGTTCCAGAAGATAAGCCTGTTATGTGTCTTATGAGATACTGAACATCATGGACAAATGATTTTAGGATTATTCATCTCATACCATGTTAGGGCAATGCACACTGATATATTTGATAAGTCAGAGTTAGAACTTCTGGGTCCATATAACAACAACCAGTTAGCTGCCAAGACCAACACATATGGATGCTGTAGTATCCACAACAGAGTAAGGGGACAGGTAGCCATGTTAGTGGTGCATTCAGATGGTGTCCATGCTACTGTTGGAACACAGAGGTAAATCATAAAACTTCCCTCCTTATAACAGTATCCTTGTCTCTCTAGAGCACACAGACATTGTAAACAACCTCCAGATTGGTTTTAGGATCTATGTTGTCTGGACAGGTTCTGTGGTGTAGAACACAGTGAACTTCTGCTTGGCAAGGTGCCAAAGCTGCTAGGTTTCTATATTTATCTTCAGGCTCAAAAGCTAACTCCAGGCCCAGGGAGTCAATCTTACGGAAGGGCATGTTTGTACTCAGAAGGTCTAGGTATGAAAGCATTAATTCATTTTTTCTCATTTACAGAGGTGAAATACATGTGTATAGTACATGCATCACTGGTACATTATGTTGTATGTAAATGACACATATGTATGACACACATGCATGTACATATGAGTGCACATATGCCTTTATAGCTAGAACATATTCTTCAAAAACAGGATCAGTAGATCGATATTCTGACAATTTCACATTTATTCTTATTTCAAGATTAGCCAGTTCTTTCTACACTATTGGAGGTCCTAATACATGCTATTTTAAAAGAAGCTAAACTCAGGAAAACCTGATTTTACCATACTGTGATTTAATTCTCTGGCAGAGCAAGGCTAAATTATTTTAGTGTATGCAGTGAAGTGAACATTCTAACATTCAGTTAATAGTGAAAGCATTGAAAAGAAGAACTCTACTGCAAAAGTCCAGAAGTTTGGAAAATTTAGAACAAAAAAACTAAGCAATGTAAGACAACTGTGGTAAGATCAGGTGGAATGTAAGTTCCTTCTCCCTGAGAGAAGCCAGGAAAGTAAAGATGTCTACTTTTTAAAGAATTCAATTTATAAATCAAAATGCAAATATGTTCTGTACTGTAAGATCTCATTATGACTAAAATCAGCAATAAAATCAACATCAGAACATAGGGAATGAAGGAGCTGGAAGAAGTTGTTTGAAAATCCTAGGTAAGAGCAGAGAGATAGGGAGAAGGAAGGAGGAAAAGAGACAGAAAGAGGGGGAAGCTTTGGTCAGAGAGAAATTTCATTTTTCAGTCTCAATAAAATACTGCATAGTAACTTTCAGGAAAAAAATACGGTGACACAATCAAGACAAAAAGATTTTAAACAGTATAATGCATCTTTGTAATTGAACTTGGCAAAGTATGATGCTAGTTTAAAAGAAGATGAGGGAGAAAGTTCATGTATTTTTATTCTTAAGATGTGCTTCAGTTCTTTCAATTAATTGATTTGAATGATAGTTGTGGATAACTAACAAGCTGCAGCTGTCCAACTGCAGAATTGCAAGCAAGAAAAACATGGTTTATCTGTTTTTTCCCAGAAAAGATAGGAGTTTATCTCCCCTGCTTTTCTCATAAACTCTGCTGTCTTTGTGAAATATCTCTGGCTCCATCTTCAGAGAAGTAATGTGTGTGCAGCCTTGAAAGAGAGACAGATATGTGAAAGCAAAGCCCAGTTTATCAAAGCAATTCTGCACAGGGCCTTCCTTCACAGTGTAGACTCAGTTCCTGGACTGTCTGACACAGAGAGACAAACTTTATTCCTAACTATGGTTTCCAATGCTGAAGTTATTGTTGCAAGTTGATAATATATTTGTTTCCAAGATAAATGCTTAAGCTCTTTGGAAAGAACTCTTACAGTCGGAGATATTGTTAGATAATTTGCATGCTTCCAGAGATTACAGGAGTTGATCAGATGAAGGAAAAATAGCAAGGCAGGCTATGGTGGTTGGATGTCAGCTTAAAAGACTGAAATGCCTTTGGTTGGTTATTAGTCAGCTTTGAAGAACAAAGCTGTTCATTTGTGAGTCCACTCTAATTTCAAATGAGAATGCACATTCCAATGTCTTAGTCAAACCCTTGGTTCAAAGGACACACTTGTGACATGCAGAATGGCTGCTGGATCCAAACTAACAATGAGCGACTCATACAGGAGTCTCCAGAGTCAGAATTCTGTGCTGCTGTCACTCCAGAGAGAGTTTGGCTGACACCTTAACAGCCTACTGTGTCCAGCCAGTCCTGCAAAATATGTGGGGTTCTAGCCCCAGGATTCTCAGATCTTGAAATAAAAAGTAGGATGCTGTTTAAGGTCAAAAAATAGAATAGAAACCTTGATCTTCTTTTCACCTTGTGAGGCCAGCATTGAAACAGATTTAAACTGCTAAGTTCATAATTATGAGAATAGCAAGGCTTTTAGTGGTACCTCATATAACAGGCCAGGGAACTTTTATAGGATATCTTTTAAAAGCTTTGAATGGTGATTCCACAGACACTCACAGGCTACAATGAAAGTGCTTGAATGCCTTACTATTTCTGATAACTGAAATTTAAATCTGAATGAGTCAATACTTATGTTATTTATGCTTTTAAATAAAAACTAATTAAAGCTACTTAAGTTTTTAGCACTGGTCTGGGAAATGTAATTGAGCAAGTTTAGATTTAGCAAGCTATTAATTGAGTTCTTGATAAGGATCCGAATGGAGAATGAATCAATTACTTCTGAATTGGAGTTCACTTGGCCCCCCACTGTCTACAAGCAAGCAGGGAGGAGGAGCCTAAGAGTCCATCTTCTCTTTGTCTTATCTCTCAGTTTTTTGAAAAAGTAAAAAAAAAAAAAAAAAACCTTTTAAAGAAATTGTCAGGAACTCTCACAGATGGTGCTTGAGTCAGGCTTGCTTTTTAATTTTTTGGCTGGATCATTATTGCTTGAGAATGTCAACAGTGGCAAATGCCAATCATAGAACATGAAAAGAAAGAGGAATTAGTCAGAAAATGTTTAGGTCACTTTTAGCTCTAATTTTTTTTCCCTAAAGCTGCGTAGAAAACACTCTTGTTCTATTTAAAAGATTTCTTTGCACTCACAAAAGGCTATGGCACATGCTTGCTGCTGGCTGCTGTGAAGGAAAATTCAAATTCTGGCACACTGCTGCTTTCATCTGGTCCTCGAACAATGAAGCTGTTTTTAAATTCTGATGGCATCTTGGTGAAAAATAAGACATACCCCCAAACTTAGAAAATAAATTTAGCCCATTGCTTAAATGAGTCCGGATGTAACCGATCAGATCCTCAGGGAAAAAGTAGCATTGTGGTGTCAACCAAACATTCCAGAATTAAGATAATATATGTATCAAGAGTAGTATCTCTCCAGTGAAGTTGTGTTTTCTGGTGCAGGAAACCAAGTCACATGCACATGTTCCATCTCACCATGCTGAAAATCATAGTGACAATTCAAGGTTATGCCAGGGATCAATTAAATTTCACAGTAGCATACTACAGGTTTATATCACAGGATTCATTTCCTCTCAACTAACTCAAGGTTCTCTTGAAGACAATATGTAGTTGGATTGAAATCAAAATTTTCATTCCCCATTGTGATATTTTACTAGCCCCCTTCAAACAAGCCCCATTTCAGGCATATCTTACTTTGATTATGTTCTAGTCTTTCTGTGGACCAGAATACTCTCCCTGCCTTTCTCAGCTCATTGTACTCTCTGTGTCTTTCATTTGGAAGAACATGCACTCTCTTGTGATATCCCTTCTGGTGGGTTTGTATTTGTTAGCATCATGAAAAACAATACTTCCTCACCTACACATATGTAGTTGCAGGTTGCATGTCTGCTACCCCACTGGAATGGAAACACAGAGATGCCCAGAATGATGAATATTGAGGGTGGAATGCTATCCACAGCAACTTGGCACATTACAGGAAAACAATCTATGCTTAATTTGTAGAGAAGTGAATCCTGGTGTTAAGCTTTTTCTCCATGTCTAGATTGGAATATCTTAAGATTGAGAACACTGTGTAACAGTTTATATTATTTTGTGTGAGTCTTCCAAAATAGTGTATGATTTAATAATGTATGTCTGGAAAATGAGGTTGATTGGCTATTTAATTGAAATTATTTCTAACAAGAAATTCAACATTTTTTTTTTCTACATGGATCTTCTAATAGAATGGTATTGGTTTTAGAAATTATATCTTTGGAAGTAACCCCCATCGTCCATGGTATCTACAACATGAAGCATTGTCAAAAACATCAGTTTGAACTGACTCCATTTTCTTATTTGATGTCAGACCTCACCCAATCATCACAACAAACACAGAGACTACAAAGTAAATGAAACCTGCATGTTGAAAGTATCAATGCTCTAATTCACTTGTTTCCAACATAACTAGATGCAAAGACTCTTCATTTTGTGTGTAATTGCTTGCAGCTCTTTCCTATCTGAGGCACATTTTGATTATTTTACTCACATTTGAAGGGCATGAAACATTACATGCCTGGAACAATACTTTTGCATGTAAATTGCTACTGTTTCACACACTGAAGTAGATACAACACATCAGAAATTTTTCCAAAGATTAATTAATGTGCCTCCTAAATAATGAAGAAAAAGTTGGATTGGTCATCGTGGCACACTTCTACTCTCAACTAGACTGGAGACTGGCATAGGAGGATCCTAGTCCAAGGCCATCCCCAGGCAAAAGTAGGAGGTCTTATCTGAAAAATAAAATAAAAAGCAAAAAATGGGCTGAAGGCATGGCTCAAATGGTAAAGCACTTGTGTAAGAGGTACAACACTCCGAGTTCAATACCTAGGACCATCAAAAATAAAACCAAAAAGTAGAAAATTCCAGTATTATCCAACTGACTTTCTTTAGGGCAAGATTTCTCTACCATGGGACTGCTTACATTTCAGGCCAGGTCACTCTTGCAACACTGTATGACATTTAGCAGCATCTAAAGGCCAATGCCTACTGGATGCCCCCATGTGACAACTAAAATTATCTCCAGAAATCGCCAAATATGCCCTGGTGTGAGGCACCCAAGTCACCTTGCTCAGAACCATTGCTTTCACGCAGTTGCAAAGATGGCCAAACAAATGCTGACATGGAAAAACTAGGCAGCCTCCACTGTGAGCACCCATTGATACAGTGATACCATCCTGTTCCAAGAACTCAGCAAAGATCAGTCCAGGGAAAGTTTCTTCCAGAACAACAACTGTAACTGAAAGTACAAAGCTACAACTTCAGAGTCCATAACTAAGACTGTTTTACTGAACTGTACTGAATTCCACTTCTACAATGCTTCCTTTACACATGCTGCCCTCTGTTGTACACTTGACAGAAATAATTTCATTTCTCAGAATGTCTTGCAAAGAAAATGGTATAGGTCCTTGTCTGTAAATCAGGGAAAGGCCTGGTGGTGGTAGGATCTATCCCAGGTTGTATTGCCAATGAATGACAACAGGATAATAGGGTTCTGTCCTCTCAGTGCTCATGCCATGCTCTCTTGTTTTCAGCACATGGCTATTGTTCACCTGCAGTTTGCTAAACTGGGATTATATTAATTGGTGATGTCATGTTACAAAAACAACAGTCTGGTAGTGGAAGCCAAGATGTGCAGCAAGCCCAAGGCAGCTCCATCTCTCCCTTAACTCCACTTGCTTCTCTTTCAATTTCTGTTTCTGCTCTGGGGACTTCCAGAGCCTTTTCTGACTTTTGCCTAGAGCCTGTACCCTCAAACTTCCCCTGAATTTTATTTCAGAAGACATGGGCCTGTCCAGTAGTAAAATACAGTCTTTAAGTTGAAACCCACTGTGCCACCTAGATGAGATGACCCTTGGACTTTTATTTAGCCAGTGCTCTCATAGGGTCAATAGCCAGGCTGTCTTCTACAGGACTTGAGACCACTCCTTCCTCTGAACACAGAGATACCTAGCCAGGTGAGGGTCCCACAAAGGCTGCCAATGCAGGAAAGCATTTTCTCAGTTACTTCATTTGTTTCCCCACCCTAACTTGCCAGTTGCTTTGGACATGGTGCTCTTACTTTAACCTAATGTATTTCCACTGGGGAAACTGTACGTGACAGCCACAAGAAAGTTACGAAGAAAAGGAGGCTGCTGAGGGACACTGGACAAACATTCCTTACCATCACTGTGTGTGCAGTTCTGGTGCCAACTGTGGGTCCCTGAAAATTAACCACTGCCTAAGAATCCCCCCTACTCTCCTCCATTATTAACATTCGGTATCTCTTTTCATCACTTTGAACCACAATCTTAAGAGTAAAGCCAAAATTTTCTTAGTAGGACAAGATCAGTTATCCTGACTCTATCCCTTATGAAGGGACCATACTGATCAGCATAGGATGGAGTCAGACCTGACTGTTAACCTCCCAAGGGTCTGGTGGCTCACCAGAAAGTAAGGGGGCTGGGCTCTGTCAACTTATAGCCCTCTCCAGCTCCAAAACTATCTGTAGCTCATCAGGCTTGGCTCCTGTGCTAATTAGAGGTAGCAGACCATGCAATTTGTCTGGCTAATGATGTTATGTGAAGTGGACAGAGAAATCAGGGCATGAGTGGGCTGATTAGTAATCATTAGCATATGTGCCAGCAACTGTTTACCTGCTTTGGCTGAGCAGGGCCTCAGCTAGCACTTCTCTCACAATTACATGAGCACCAAGGGCCACCCAGAATCCCATCAGTCCTAAGTCCCATTAGGTACTTACATTGCGGGAACATCCTCCCCTTATAGCTCTGTGACTCTGTGGACCAGTAACATCAGAAGCTCCTTGCACTGGGGCTTGTTAGGGATGCAGACTGACTCTCAGGCCCCACTCCAAAGCACTGGATCAGAATCTACACTGTAAGGAAAACCCTTTGATTTTGTACATGCTAAAGTTTCAGAAGTGCTAGTTAAGGCCATGTCACAAGAATGTCACATGAGGCTGGTACTATCCTTCTTTGTGAGATTTTAGTGTTTTTAATAAAATATAACTTCCAATGGTAATAGCTGTTATGGGTTAAATGAACTGTCCTCAAAAAATTTATATGATAAAGTCTTAACACCAAGTATCTAAGAATATGACCGTATTTGGAAATAATTGTAGAAGTAAATTAGTTAAGATGAGGTCACTCTGGAGTAGGATGCGCCATTAATCTGCAAATAGAGAAGGCCACAGAAGAAAAACATTATGTTCAGAGGTCATAGAGATGCGTCTACAAGTCAAGGAACACCAAAGGTGGCCAGCAAAGCCCTAGGGAGCTAGGAGAGAGCCTGGACAGACCCTCCCTCACAACCTCAGAAGGAACCAATCTTGCAACATCTTGATCTAGGACTTTCAGCCTCCAGGACTCTGAGCAATAGATTTCTATTTCTTCAGCTACCTAGCTTGCAGGACTTTGTTAAAGCAAACTAATGCAGTCAGCTCATGGATGTTGGTTCTAATCTGAGATAGTCAATGCTTACAACATTTTCCTTACAGGCACAGCACATACATTTCAGAAAGAAAAACCAGAAATCTATCCACTGAAGTGTTTTTTCAAAAGTTTGGCTTCTGCCACATGCTCTGAAAGAATGGTTTCTGGGACCTGTGATGTCAGGTGGCTTTCTCTTGAGACATTTCATTGTTGTGCCCCCAAAACTCCATTTCTTCTTGGAGGTTGTGTACAAGCTTCATTTGTATTTGTCCTTTCTAGGTTTGCTCTATTCTTACAAAAGCTTATTGCTGTCCAAGCAGAGTCAGGGATAGAAGTATACCTGTAATAACAATAAAACAGAAAGTTACAATTTCACAGTGTGAGACAAGCTGGCAGAACCAGGTTGCATTAAAATAGTAACCCTTGTGTGTTGAAGAATCTTATGTCACTTCTCACCAGAAGAGGTTTCTTGCTGATCATTCTTTCACAGTGACTCAGGGCCTAATCTGTTATTTATGTAGTTTGAAAGATAAGCAGCAGTTTGCCATTAAAAAATATATATATATATAACATGCCAGCATTGTGCTGAAAACTTTAAATATATGAAAAATAATCCTCAAAATAAATCCCACAACTATATTGTACACATTTATAACATGAAAATTGAAGATCAATAAAGATAAGTGAATTGTCTAGGATCTCAAAACAAGTATTGAAACTTTTTTTCAATTTTTCTCCCCCCATCCTGTATGCCTAACCACCATTTTGCATTTGTATACTTGGGTCCTAGCACCATTTTTGCCCACAGAAGGCATCCAATACAATAACGCTCAGTAGAAATCAAAGATAGTGCTTCAAGATTAAATGTTCAACCTCTCCACACCTTCTGGATCCTAGGAATGATAAAGTCTCATGAATGAATAGAAAAGAACCCAGAGGCTAAGACAGTGGAAAATGAGATAGGTCTGTACCACCAGCAGCAGTCACAGACTCCAGAGTTATAGCTTGGAACATATTAGCAAGTGACAGTGAAAGCCAGACTCCAAGGCAGGAGCCAGACCAGCACAGGGCACGGGGGAGCCAGGTGGGAAGGTGTAGTGGTTAAGAGCATTCATTGACCTTGGCCTTCCAGGTCTGGGTCTGCCAGTATCTGAACTCTTCTGCACCTCCATTTGCCCCTGCATGAAGTGGGCTTACTGTAGTATCTACATCCCAAAGTTCTTGAAAGGATTGAATGAGGTATGAGTGCTTGCCCTTGGTGGTTGGGCATTGTGTTGTCCCTGTCAGAGACCCTGCACAGACTTAATGGCAGCAGTTCCTGTTGTTCCACAAGCGCTGCTAGAACAGCTTCCATTTGTGATAAGACTATGTAGTAGTCCCAGGTCCTGAGAAACAGACCCTCAATGGCTTTCCCTCTGAGCTCTATGTGCAGGACATGCCCTGATATCCTGCTTCAGCTATGCTCTTAGGATAAAATACAAGACTTCTCCATTGGAAATTCAACTTGTGATTGGCTCAAATGCATTGGTGAGCATTTTCCCAGAGATCTCCAGGACCCAACTCTTAAAATACCCTGGCTTGTTGGGCTTGGTTGTATACCCTGCCTCACTTCATCAGGCCCAGCTAATGCCAGGCTGCACTTAAATGGCTGTGTTTTCTGCCTGTTGTCTCAAATGACCTGATAGTTTCCTTAAGATGTGTTCCATAACTGAAATGTACAAAGAAAAACATGACTCCTTACTTTGCATATTTCATAAATTACCACAAGTTCAATTTCCTGCAAGCAGTTTCTGTTGTACTGGTTAGAGATCAGGAAAAACATTGCTCTCTTTGTCTCCTAGTTTAAGGGCTTAAAATGGGTGCTAGGACCAAACCTGTGCATCTGGTCATGTGGGAGACATGCATATGTTGCCCAGGAGGTAGAATCTGACCCTGAAATATAAATTTTGAGGGATGAATGGACATTTAGCTTCTGAGAGAAATCAGTATAATTTGTGGCCTTATTGTTGGGAATAGATTATTTTCAGGGGAAGGTCTATGATTTGGACTCAAGTCTTCATGCTTGCTAGGCAGGCATGGGAATAGATTTAAATCTAACCAAAAATGTGAATTTACTGCTGAATAACTCTTAAGAGAAAAGGGTTTACTCTTTTAAGGTCTTTGGGCATCCAAACAATCTTTGGCTCTGAAAGTGGTTCGAACACTGTCTTCTTATAATATAACAATATTTTTAAACTCTCCCTTTTGAAAAAGAATTTCAGTGTCAGGGTAGAATTATCCTATTTATGCATTGTATTACTTTTTTATGAAACTTGTTTCCCTAGTACAAGGACATAAACTGTGAAGCAGAAAGATACCGTCTGAGCAGAATTGCAAAAGATAGCATAAATCCAAGTAGCCTTGAATGTTTGTGGTCTTTCATCATGGCAGCTCAAAAACATTTTTCTTCATAGAGGATCTAAGCCTGTCAGCAAAGGGATTTCCATAATACTAGATATTATTGGGTTTTTCAAGTAGACAACAACTTCAGCAGAGCCAAAACTTATAGCCTTTGGCTCAACCTCATGTGATCTGCAGAGTCCTTATGGAAAAGAAAAGAGGCAGAGCTCCATAACATCCAATGTTCCTCTGGAGCCATCAGCTGGGAAGGGCAGCATATCCCCACAATCAGGAGGCATCTGTTATCTATGCCATAGTTACAGCTCCCTTCCCCATGAAAGAATATGCTTGTCTCCAATTCTCGGCCTCCCCTTCTCTTATACTTACTCAAAAATGATTCACTCACAGGTTACTCCAGAGGCACCTGCACACCCATGTTTATTGCAGCACTATTCACAATAGCCAAGTTATGGAAACAGCCAAGATGCCCCACTACTGACAAATGGATTAAGAAAATGTGGTATCTACACACAATGGAATTTTATGCAGCCATGAAGAAGAACGAAATGTTATCATTCGCTGGTAAATGGATGGAATTGGAGAACATCATTCTGAGTGAGGTTAGCCTGGCCCAAAAGACCAAAAATCGTATGTTCTCCCTCATATGTGGACATTAGATCAAGGGCAAACACAACAGTGGGATTGGACTTTGAGCACATGATAAAAGCAAGAGCACACAAGGGAGGGGTGAGGATAGGTAAGATACCTAAAAAATTAGCTAGCATTTGTTGCCCTTAACTCAGAGAAACTAAAGCAGATACCTTAAAAGCAACTGAGGCCAATAGGAAAAGGGGACCAGGAACTAGAGAAAAGGTTAGATCAAAAAGAATTAACCTAGAAGGTAACACACACGCACAGGAAATTAATGTGAGTCAACTCCCTATATAGCTATCCTTATCTCAACCAGTAAAAACCCTTGTTCCTTCCTATTATTGCTTATACTCTCTCTACAACAAAATTAGAAATAAGGGCAAAATAGTTTCTGCTGGGTATTGAGGGGGTGGGGGAAGAGGGAAGGGGCAGAGTGGGTGGTAAGGGAGGGGGTAGGGGCAGGGGGGAGAAATGACCAAGCCTTGTATGCACATATGAATAATAAAGTAATTTAAAAAATGATTCACTGTTGATGAAGACATGATCTCCTTTCATCCCTCCATTCACTTAACACAACACCAATCTCTTACTATAACAAAATGAGCTTTCACTCTAATTTATCTGATTTCTAAACCTTATGCAGGTACAAAGTTTTTTCTTCCTCTATTTAACTGCCACAAGGGATAGATTTACCTAGGGACAATGACTAATAAATGTCAGATTCATTTCTGTGCCTTTCTAGACATATTTCTTCCTTTTCCTTGTCTTAATTCTTATCACAACATAAAACTTCTGATAGTTCCTACACTTTCTACAATTATTTTCTATTTTTCTTTCTAAAATTCAAGCTATTATAAAATTAAATTTAAAACATTATCTAAAACATATCTTATCACTTGCTGAGTTTTCCATGTTGCAATAAAACTAGAAGATCTCAGAAAGGACTCAATATCTAAAGATCTGTGGTTGTCCTAACTCAGAGAGAGCACTTGGTGTGAGACTCCAACTTGGACTCAACTCCAAAGGCATTCCATACCACATGGAGGTTTTTGAATAGCGATTTAGCCCAACTGTCAGCTGACTGACTCCTGGAACCCATGAAACGCAAGCAACATGCATAAGGTATTTTTATACATCAGACAAACATACAACATACTTTACATATCATACAAATGTTACCTTGCATAAAGCATGTACACACAGGCATATGTGTACATGTATAGTTCTATGAATGCATACCAAACATACCATTCCGTGATGTTATGTATCTTTTCCTTCCATGACTTAGACGTAATGACTAAAGCTGAGTAGAAATGTGCCAAGCACTTAAGGCAAATGCTGCATTTAATCAGGTTTGTAAGTTTGACTTTAAAATAATATTGATGTGAAATGCTTCACTATCTTTGAAAGTCACTGGTAGTCACAAAACAACATCCAGAAGAGGTAAGCTTAATGCTTACAATTTTATAAATTCCTGTGAGGGAAATGCCTTACAAATACAGTGTGTATTCTCTGACCTAAATTCAGATCAAGTACAACCACTCAGGAAAACAATATGGAGGCTTCTTAAAAATCTAAACATAGATCTGCCATATGATCCAGCAATCCCACTCTTGGGGATATACCCAAAGGAATGTGACACAGGTTACTCCAAAGGCACCTGTACACCCATGTTTATTGCATCACTATTCACAATAGCCAAGTTATGGAAACAGCCAAGATGCCCCACTATTGATGAATGGATTAAGAAAATATGGTATTTATACACAATAGAATATTACTCAGTCATGAAGAAGAATGAAATCTTATCATTTGCAAGTAAATGGATGGAACTGGAGAACATCATCCTGAGCGAGGTTAGCCAGGCCCAGAAGACCAAAAATCTTCTGGGCCTGGCTAACCAGTCTCCCTCATATGTGGAATTTAGATCAAGGGCAAACACAGCAAGGGGATTGGACTTTGATCACATGATGAGACGAGAGCACACAAGGGAGATATGAGGATAGCCAAGAAACCCAAAGAAAAGAAGATAGCATTTGATGTTCTCAATTTAAAGGAATTAATACAGAAACTTTAAAGTGACAGAGACCAATAGGAGAAGGGGAACAGGAACTAGAGAAAAGGTTAGTTCGAGAAGAATTAATTTAGAATATAACACATATGTACAGGAAAGCAATGTGAGTCAACTTCCTGTATAGCTATCCTCATGTCAACTAGCAAAAACCCTTGGTCCTTCCTATTATTGCTTATACTCTCTCTTCTCAAAATTAGAGATAAGGGCAAAATAGTTTCTGCCTGGTAGCGAAGGGGTAGCCGGGGAGAGGAAAGGGGTGGAGGAAAAGGGAGGAGGTGGAGGGAAGGGGGAGAAATGACCCAAACATTGTATGCACGTATGAATAAAGGAAATAATTAAAAAAAAAGAAACCTAAAGAGAGAACATGGGGCAGTGCAAGTCTGATAGAACAGTGCAAGTCTGAGGGCAAGGAATTTAAGAGAGATTATGCTAAAGAAAAGCTAAAAGAACACATGAGACAGTGCTAGTCTAAGGAAAGACACTTTAAAGAATAGAAAAGACTTTTAGAAGCAAGGTTTTAAAGAATTGTAAAGGAGTAAGGCCTTAAAGAAAAGATAGAGAAAAGAAGCAGAGTAAAGAGAAGAGATTGTGCGTCTCCACCCAAGCACCCAGCACACCTGGCTCCAACTTCTACATGTCTGTCTATCCTGTGTCCTTTCTGCATCTCCCGTCACCGCCAGTTAGGCCCAGTTAGGTTCAGTAGTAACAGGAGTGAGAAAAAGCTTGCTCCAATACATAGTCTGCTTGAATGATATATATTTGTCCTCATGGTCTTTCCCTGCTAATTCCTACTAATCCTTCAGGCTGTACTGTCAAATTATCCTTCACTCAGGTTAACATTCCCAAAGGACACTTAACTGCCCATTGATCCTACTTATTATACTAGAAATTATTGGTTAGTTTTTGTTTACCCATCAACTTATCTAGATTAATAGGGAGGAAAGATAGATAATGTCTGACTTGATTTCTGAATTAGCATATGGTGTGCAGTTGATCACCATTGAATGAAGGAAAGAATAAATGAAGAAATGAGTTAAATTTTAGTCTTAGGCTATGACTCTGAAAAGGGCATTCAGTTTCCAATAATTCTCTTGAGATCCTCCACTCTTCAGAGATGGTATCTTTGAGACCCCAACATAACTTGGATCAGGAATGTCTCTCTGAAAACACACCCTTAGACATCTGCAGTCCCAAAGGCATTGGCACTTTGGAAAGAAACCACATGGGAGGCATGAGGCTCAAGAAGCATTGCCATCTCAAGTTCAATGTTGTGACGAATTGAGAGCACTCAGAAGAACATCAGTGAAACCTTATATTCATTGTCCTGTCACATGTAGAAAACAACCCTTTTGACAGTGAAACGTATGACCTATGCGTGGATCCTTTATTATAAGTATTTGCAGAAGTGCAACCTCAGTTTTAATCCAAAGCCTTTTAAAAATATTGGAGAAGACACACATGACAAGTGAAGACATAGGGACAAGGTGAACCATCCGTATATACACACAGCAGTGGGGTATGCCAAGAGTCACAAGGCTTTTTGGAAAATCTCTCCACATTCAAACTCCAGTGTTCTTATGCTCTTGTCTGCAAACAAGATGCCTCTGTTGATTGACAGGTAGGGGAGACAAATTTTAAAAGATTTTTATGATTCTTTCTTAGTCTAATATTCAACAATGTGTTACTCTTTCTATGAAGTGGAATCAAGCCAAGTCATTGTGAATGAACTGTCTGGACCAATACACTTTTATTTTTTGTTATTTAATTCTGTGAGTCAGATCAGGAAAGTGATGACCTGGAATGTGGTGAGAAGAACAATAATGAAGAGCCTATAAAGTCTCCCCAGTTGTACTTGAATTACAGTACCATTCACAATAATTCCCTCGGAATTACCTGTAGTCTTGTGATCACTACAGACACCACTAGGCAATTCTATCCTTAATTTTGAGTATGATTTCCTAGGAAAAACTAGAAGCCACTTTGAAAAATGTTTGAAAAATGCTGCTGCTACCAGTGAAAGTATTAAAATTAGAAATAAATACTGCGTATTACTATACTATATCCAGTCCACATATTACAATTTACATTTGCAAATGAAAATGTTTGAAGACTTTCTTAGCATGATTAAGAGGAAGCCAACAATAAAAAGCATTATATAAAAACTAGCTTTGTTTCATAAAGAAGATATTTTCCTGTAATGACTTTTTGATAAAATTAACTAATGCCTCAGCCGATACATTAAGAAATAATGTAATTCTCACTGTGATATTTTCCAACCAGGCTAAGACTTTCATACAGCTTTCTCTATAGGGAGATAATTTACTGGCTGAAAGATGCGGACTGCTGTATTTTTCATTTCATAATAATTAAAATTTTTTGATTTCTTTAGAAAGAATCAATGGTGTTTTTTATTAAATTTAATCTTGCAAAGAAAGAGGGAAAAATCCTTTTATTACTAGAGCTTAATGCAACATGCCTCAAGATTTCCTTGGGTGTTCTCAGCATCCCATGGTCAACTTGTAAGAAAAATAAATGGCTCAATATCAATCTCCTCCTTATGGTGCATGCATAGGATTATAGAGGCAGAAGCCAGAAGACAAGGTTCAAAACCATGTCTCCAATAACACCCCAAGGCAGGGTGATCTATCAAATTTATTCCAAAGTAGAAAAAACTGGAAGTTCAATTTCACATCAAAGTCCTTGAGGAAATCTGAATAATAATAAATACTACCTGCTTTCGTTGTATGTGTAATCAATATGCTGTGCACTTTTCATAATAGCCATAAAATTATTTCAAATATGGGGATATTGGGATTCTGTCAAAGTTGAATTCCTTGCTCTTTGTCTTTGAATATCTTTCCAGGTTGCTGGTGTTTCCTCCCCACCCCAGAGATGAAAACTCCATGTACTAAGGGTAGGAACAGAACTGCAAAGAGAGTACATGCAACAGGTGCATGCTGGAAATGAGAATGCCTGACCAACATCCACCAAAGGTTTGGGATGACTGCAATAAAGGGGCCTGAAATGTCTCCTATTGGTCATTCTGCTCTTTGGGTTCAAGTCCAAGGGTGTTTTGGCCTGCTTGGAGCCCAAGTTGAGTTAGCCAGAAACATGCAACATATTTACCAGATCTTAAAAGTTAACGCACAATCACCACTGCTGTCATCTGCTCCTGAGCATAAACCCAGGGGCAATAAACCTTCACAGGAGTTAGTTAGGTAAAAGACAGGAGGTGGTTGCTAGCTGTCCTAAAGACTAATCAGTCACTGAAACAATTTTACAGTTAGTGATCCCTTCATCTTCCTGAATTGAGGAGTCTCTTTGCTCCTGAAGTCAAGAGCAATTACCAGCTGCACAGCCATAGCTCTGTTCTAGGAGTATGTCAGGTTGCACATGCAAAAAGTCCATTTTTCAAATTCTTTTATCAGACCCCCTACTAAATTAGTCTCTTCAAATATTAAAAGAAAGAAGATTGAAACATGGGATGCTTTGAGGTTGGAAGAGCCAGCACTGAACAGGAAGGTAAGAAAGACAATTTCTGGCTCAGGTCCCTTGAAACAAGAACTCTTTTTTTTTTTTTTTTTTTTTTCCTTTCTTTTTTTTTTTTTTTTTCATTTTTCTTTTATTATTCATATGTGCATACAAGGCTTGGTTCATTTCTCCCCCCTGCCCCCACCCCCTCCCTTACCACCCACTCCGCCCCCTCCCGCTCCCCCCCTCAATACCCAGCAGAAACTATTTTGCCCTTATCTCTAATTTTGTTGTAGAGAGAGTATAAGCAATAATAGGAAGGAACAAGGGGTTTTGTTGGTTGAGATAAGGATAGCTATACAGGGCATTGACTCACATTGATTTCCTGTGTGTGGGTGTTACCTTCTAGGTTAATTCTTTTTGATCTAACCTTTTCTCTAGTTCCTGGTCCCCTTTTCCTATTGGCCTCATTTGCTTTAAGGTATCTGCTTTAGTTTCTCTGCGTTAAGGGCAACAAATGCTAGCTAGTTTTTTAGGTGTCTTACCTATCCGCACAAAACAAGAACTCTTTGACATGATTTCTTTTTAAACTAAAATTAATACTTCCATTTACTCATTTTCCTTGCAATAAAAGCAATAAATATTCATTAAAGAATTATAAAGCACAGAGAATGCAAAAAAATGACAGAAACTCACATTTGTACTACTCTGATATGTAACAGTTTTGTTATTTATTCCTTGTGGATCTTTATTTTGGAAAAAGTGTGTAAGCATGCACTTGTGTGAGTTTAAATAGAAGGGTGAGGAAAAGACTTTTTTTCTGGAGGAAAACTGAGAGTTTTTGGTAGCAGGAATAGTGGAGAGGCTCTAGGAACGAGATTGGTCAATATTAAATTGTGTGTTGGGTCATCTTGTGAGGTAACATTCCAACACTACTTCAGTCTACCCCCACCTTCAACATAATCTACCCTATGCAGTTTTCACTTGATAAATTTTTTAGTCAAGTTCAAGTGAAGAGAACTGAACATGCATATAAGCAGAATTGCAGAGCAGAGATGAGAAAGTCCACAGAATACTTACGAAACACTGGGATCCCTTAGCGAATCATTGGTTTGGTGAAGGTAACTGGACTCCTTACACTACATGACAGTTCAACATTAATTTCTCAAGACAGTAATGGACAAATGTCACTAGAATGGTGTAGAGTCTAAGACACAGAAGTTGCTAAGAATTCTCACCCCTTCCCAAGCAGCCCAGTGTCGAGTATGGTAGTCCATAAAGCAAGACCCAGCAATCAAAAGCAGCTGGAGTACTTAGTGTCCACACAACCTTTCAAGGCAAGAAAGCTTTTCTTTTTTAACTGTGCTAGGACTGGAACCCAGAACATTAACCATGCTATGCAAGTGCTTTAGCTCTACCATCAGCCCCAAGAAAGCTTTGTTTCAAAGCAAGAGAGTGCCACTCTAGGCTATAACCTTGGAATGGCATGTTTTCTTCTCTCAATTTCACTTTCTCCTTTGTAAAATGGAAATAATCATGCCCTACTCGCCCTGTGGTTAAGTAAATCTGTAAGTTAAGAGCACAAGGCAATGACCACAGTGCCTGACCCATGGTTGGTAACTCACAAACATGAATTCCTATAGTCCTCATTGATAGCACCTGTGCTGGACTTGTCTAACACCCATTGGGCTTCCACCAGTGTTTATATAATTGTCATTTCTCACATCACAGTTTCCTGGAGTGAACTTTCTAGACTCATATCTTACCTCCTTTAAATCAGATGCTCAGTGCCTTGCAAGGTGGTAATATCATAATTTAATACATTTGACTGCAACACCACCAGTGAAAGAAGGTTTCACCAAAACCTCAGGACTTATCAGTTCTCCAATGGACTGTCGTTTTGTTCACCTACAAATTTCACACTTTGATGAAATCTAGACAAGCTGACATAAGTTCAGAAGAAACATAACAGTAAGAAAAAACTCCCAGCTGAGCTATATATGAAAGAGTTGCAGAATTTGTTCTGCAAGGAGAGAGACTCCAGCAGACTTTATAACCATTATCTTCAAGAGCTTAATTTAATGAATTTTTAATGAATTTAACATTCATCAGTTTTCCACAGGGACTCGGTGACTGGTTATGGGGGTGCATAACTGTCATTCCAACTACTTGGTAGGTAGAGATAGGAGAATCATAGTTCATGGTTGACTGGGTCAAAAATACGAGACCTGACCTGAAAAACTAAAAGGAAAAGGGAACAGGGGGTGCAGTTCAAGTGGTAGTGTCTTTGTTTAGCAAGCTACTAAGTTTAATCCCCACTGCTGCCAAAAAGTACATTATTAACTCGTAGACAGCTTTGGAAGCCATAACATAGCCTGTGGGCCCAAGAGAACTAACCCTACTGTCTCTCTGACTTTAAAACCAAAGAGTTCTAAGAACAACAGAGATCTGGAATTGAGAGTCCATACCCAGGAATCTATGGAAATGGCATAAAGAAAACTGAGTTGTCTGAACCATTGTCTGCTATGTCATGACAGAAATGGCAAGTAATATGAGATAAATATGTTGATTTTGATCCACTTTCTATCTGACTCATTTTTATTTGGCCTTCAAATTAGCAAGCCTGAGAGCAATATATAAATCTTATGTAGAAGAAGGAGCATTGTATTAATCATGGCTTTCCAGAGGAAGTACAGTCAATAGAATAGATAGATAGCTGATAGATGAATGATTGATGGATAGATCGATAGACCCATACATACATACATAGATGTGTATATATAATTAATAATGGGGGATTTATTAGATCGTCTCTTGTCTCACAAAATCAGAGGCTGTCTGCAGGCTGGAGGGCCAGGAAAAACAGTAGCTGCACAGCCCAAGGAAGTGGAAGCCTCAGAACAAGAAGGACAATGATGCAGCCCCAGTCTGACGTTGCAGGCCTGGAAGTCCTTTTGTGAGCTGCTGGTACAAGTCTGCACTCAAAGGCTGAAGAATTGGAGACTGATGTCCATGGATGACGGTATCAGCAAAAAAACATCCCTTCAACAAGACTCCAGGGTGTGTGCTTGTATAAGCTTCCACTTTCTTCTGCTTTTTGTTCCATCCTGGCCCCATTCTATTGGATGGTGCCACAAAAATCCAGAGTGTTTTCTCTGCTCATTTCACTAACTCACATGCCAATCTTCTCTGAAAACACACTCACAGACACATCCACAAATATGTTTCACCAATCCTAGACATGCTTCTAGGATTGAAGGACTTGAATCCAGTCAAGTTGATAACCAAGATCAACCATCATCAATATCTAACTTGAGCTATATTATTCCATAGATTAAGCCTAGGGCCATTGAGAACATAGAACAAGAGAACATAATTGTGCTCAATGTAAAAAGAACCCAGAGATGTTAAAGATACGTGAAGTTACCTGAGCATATAGTGAGCCTGCCATGAGTATATTCAAGCAGAGACCACTACCACTTAGCAGAAAAATAGTTGAGAACACATAATGACCTCACGGTCTTCAGATAGATAACTGTGGTTTTCTCTTACATGGGAGAAGTTAGATAATTCTAAAGATGGTACTGTAAAAGGAGAGGCCTCGATGGAGATAGCTTCAAAGCAGGTGGCAAGGAAGGATCATAGAGTTTCAGGGATATTTGATTTGTCAAGTTATTAAGGCATTGTTCAAACCATACTGCCACATATTAGGATTGTTTGGGATTTTATTTATTAGAGTTATTCATCGCTTAAGGATGGGGACTTGTGCTGAGAAATGCTTTGTTATATGATTTTGTCATTGCACAAACATCATACAGTAGACTTACACAAACCTTGATGACTGAGCCCACTAAACATCTGGGCTGTATGGCATAGCCACTGTTGTACTGCAATCTGCTGCCAGCATGTTGTGCAGCCCATGGCTATACTGCTATCCCCAATTGTCATTGGGGTGGACCGTTTAACAGAAAGTTATAATTTCATAAGTTCCAGACAAGAGACTGCTGCCCCCACCTTATGACTTGGTCTAGGAACTTAGGCTCAGAAGGTGACATTTTGACATACATCACTCCAGCTCTCTAGAGTGTACCCTACTGAGAAAAAGATTAATTGTGGATCCCATATTGTTCTCATATTCATATCTAGCTTACCCTTTAGAGTAACGGAAAACAGGGTTCCAGGAGCCATAGAACAGGTTAGGTGAAAAGTAAAAAGAATGTTAGTTCACTCCCTTTCTCAGCCATAAACTCTTCACATTTTAGGAGATTCTTCATACTGTGTCCTCACCACATTCTGAAATTCTCACCAAGTTTATCCAGATGAAAATAAGACAAAGTTTTTCTTTTACATGTGATTGAAATACTGCTTTGTTTAAAGCATCAATAGTTTTAGGAATTTTAAGTTCAGCCCATGCCTACCATGCTGAGGAAGGGAGAACCTGGGCCTGTGGTTCTCTTCAAGCTGGGGTGTTACTTGGAATCCTATCTGCATGGGGAGAATGCAGAAATCCCCACCAAAGCCTCTGGTTCCAGTTTCTCACTTCCAAATTACTTTCCCTTGCTCTCTATTAGCATCTTGACAACTTCCAAATGCCAGAGCAAGTGTAGGAAGCTGCCAGAAGATGGAACCCAAGACATGTGTACAGGTTCAGAGAGGAGGCTGCATCTCTCTATGCCCCTACACCCCGTGAGCATGCGACTTGGGGGGCAGGGACCCATTTGTTACTTCATACAGTTTTTGCTTCATTCCACTTCCTTATGAAATGTGGCATGTGTCCAGTTCTTTGTCCTTGTTCTTAGACAGCACAATGAATATATCATTCCATTACCCTCAGCTTAGAGCCCATTTCACTATCATCATCCATTTAAGGCTTAATAATGTTTACTGAGGCTTTCTCGCTGAGTTCTTTGTGTCATGAGGCAGAAGCCAGCCTAGCAACTGTAGCTAACAGGCTGGAAGCCGAGCTCTGCTGATGCAAAATAACTGGCTTACAGCATCTCATGGCATTTGGCAGGTGTGCTCTGAAAAATCAAAAGGTTCTAACAAAAGAAAATAAACTGCTAAGGACCAAGATGGACAAAGAAAATAACAAGCAACAAACTGAGAAGCACCATGGTTCCTAGCAGCCTTAGCTGAGGAGGAGGTAGGAGGGAAAAAGAGTGATGTGGCTATTTGTCAGACCAGTGGGAGTTGATGTCGGGACAGAAGCATTACCACTTGGTAATAGCTGCCCACAGGCACTTGGTGTGATTCAGAGATGTCTGAGCAGAAGCTGGTGGATATGACCAAGGTGCCCTACCCGCCCACCCCAGCGGCCACAGAGACCATCCTCTGCTGAGCAGCCAGCTGCTTTCTGGTCTCACCTCATTCAAGCCCTTCAAAGAACTTTTGAGTATATCTCTCTTACCCATGTATGGTTGTTCTTCTTTTCCAAAAATTGCATTCTGTTTTTCAATAATCTCTGTAATGGGAGAATGGAAGGAGAAAGCAATGTCAGAAACAAATCCATATCTGGACACAACAGTTGGGCTATCCTTCCTTGTGTAAATGTTAAAAGTTAATGTTCCTTGGGTTATCTACATGCCAGACCCCATGCTAATTAAATGGGAGTCTTTAGAAAACCATGTTTTATTAGCTTTTTCCAAAATGTTAGGTTTTTGTTATTGTTTTCCTTTGCTCTCATCCTACCTACCCTTTAAGGGAAACATCACATCTTGGAAGTCAAGGTTAGCCTAGTTCTTACTTAGTGTTTGAGGTCATGATGATTGGGTTTGATTTTCAAAATGGTAAAGGGTGGTCTTGAGGAGGCAAGAGTTGTGCAAATAGGCAAATAGGCAGTTTCAGCCTTGACTTCCTACTTTCAAACTCCTTGAAGCCACCCTTGCTGTGCCTCTCAGAACAGAAGGAAACCTTCTGTGGGGAGGGAGGCATGCGTTCTCATACCCTTGGATCTCTTGAGTGTCACCATCATTTCAGAAAATAGTTTCTATCCCCTCTGGCTAGATCTCATGTTTTCTCCACTTGTTTCCTGAGCTTAATTTCAGTTTCCTCTGCATTAAAATTGGAATAATAATAGAAACAGCTCCTGTTACTGACTGAACTTTCGATTTGTCCACTGCCTTGAGAGAACAGACCTTGATATGAAGTCTTTTCAGTGTGAACTCAGCCAACCATCCTCAACGCTGGTTCCTTTTACAGCTCCATGTTGGGTGCACAGGGGTGCCTCTCTCCCTTCCCAGTCCATCCCCTCTCTCATTGCCCATGGTGGAAATTACTGATGTCACAGTTCTCTTCTGACCACATTCAACAGCCCAGATTCAGAGTTTCTGTTACAGTCTGACAGGGATCTAACCCTGGCATTGTAGGAATCAGTACCCACTCCCTAGGAAGGAGGAAAAACCCTGAGAGTTTGGGGAAAGAGAACTTGATCCAGAACTTGGCTCCAGGCTGGAAGGGCCAACAGGAAGCCAGGATGGTGCCGCACTGCCACCTAGGGGCAGAACTCCCCAATGACAGGCTCTTATATGGACCCTGGTGCTGCCTGCTGCTCTCTCCTTATCTTGCTGCTCTCTTTGAGATGGACCAGTTCATCCTTGAAGAAACTTGGCCCTGAGGATGGGGAGCCAGGCGGACTTTCCCAGTAATTAGGATTAAGAGACATTTATCCAGACTCTCCATTAGGAGAGTGTGTAGATGAGGGGTGGGCCAGACTGAGGGGAGGATCTACCAGCTGACTTCAGGCCTGGCCAGGGGCTGCTATTAGCCGCACTAGGAAGGTGTCCTCGTGTAGGAAAGCAGAGGATCTGCTCTCACAAGGATTAAGTGAGACAATGTAGGGATTATAGTAGGCTCAGCATGGCTCAGAGTAAGCACTCTCTAAACAAAAGCAAGTAAAATTATCTGTGGCTTGATGTTCTCTGAAGTATCTGGAAGTTCAGGAAGTGAGGCCTTCTATACAGGATGGATGCAAAAAGCTTCCAGTGAGGAATGAAGCCACTTAGCTGCTTTAAACCTTGAGGAGACAGACACATCCTCAGAAATGACCTGGTCCCATGGCATATCACGGGCTTTGATCCTGGTCAGTAAGAGCCTGAACTCAGCAAGACATCATAGGACTTGCATACTAAGAAGACACCAACACTGCCTAGGCGTTACTGTGGGGACACCCAAGGATGTGATCCATTGCCTTCAGGGTTGGCCCAGGTTTGGAGAGTAGGTTTCAATAGCAGCTCTGCCCTAGCCACACTGGTATTTTGAGGTCCTGCAGGCCATTGCATACAAATGCCCAGCTAAGAAATCTCAAGAAGGCTTTGGTGTTGGCAGTGACATGAAAATGTAAACAAAAATGTTAATTTTGCACTAAGGTATAAGGAGGATGAAACTGAGGGCAGAGATTAAGACCTGGAGCCAAGATGACCAGGAACCTTCAGATATGTGCAGAAATGAGTAGATAGGGGAAACTAAGCTGGAGCTTGAGCTACACAGATCAGTAGCACCTGAAGTGACGCTTTACAAGAAGTGAGGCAGCACTTCCCTTATGGTTGACTTTTGTCCCCCAGAAGGTTATATGTTGATGTTCTAACCCTTCAATGTATCAATACATGATCTTATTTGGAAATAGAATCATTATAGTCAAAAGATGAGGCCATGCTGCACTAGGCAATTCCTAATCCAATAAAACTAACGTCCTAATAAAAATTGGAGATAGATATATGCACAGAGAGGAGATGTTGTGTAGATTAGAGTTTTGCTGCCACAAGGGAAGAATTACCAGCAACCAGAAAAGTGGCTTGGAATAGATCCTCAGTGTCTTCTGAGGAGCACAGCCCTGACAGCACCAAGGCTGTTGGTGGCAACACTCAGAGGGACAGAGTCCTGACAAAACCGTGATCTATAACTTCCAGCCTCTAGAACTGAGAGTCAATGTTTCCATTGTTTAAAGCTCCCAGCCCATGGCACTTTGTTCTGGCCTTTCTAATCTCCTTAGATCACTTCAGTGACTGGAGCCAGATCAAGTGAGAGTGGGTGAGGCTAGTGTGGACAGGGCTACGTGGGGCTAGAGAAAGGTTACAGCACTATGGAACACAACACCCAGAACACTTGTTTGGTTTATGAATTTGTATGGGGACAGGACTTAATGGACAGGGCATCTGTGTTCCATTTAGTGTCCCTGAGAAGCATGAGGTAGAACCATGTATAGCTCCTCACTATAGGCTGTTGGCAAAGCCAACTTAGCCAGGTCTGTGTGTGGGAACAGCCATCCATGGCCTCACTCTCACATGTGACATCAGTTTAATCCCAACATGGCAGCCATATTCCAAAGGTGAGCTTTCTGAGAGAAACAAAATGAATTAGAGGCAGAGGCAGAGGGAAACAGACAAAAAGGAGACAGACACATAAAGAGAGAGGGAGAGAGACATAGAGGCAGAGTCATAGTGGGATACAGAGATAGAAAAACAGAGCCAGGTGAAACACATAGCCTCTCATGCATGGTCCACTCTTGTCACTTTGGATACCCCTGTTACTAGAAAAATGGCTTGGAAAATTACCTTGGTTCTTGCATTCAGCAGGAGAAGAATTGAAGCAAAACACAAAGATTTAGTGAAAGTAATAATAAAATAAATTAAGAAAGGAATATACTTTCAACAGACTGAAAGCAAGTTGTCTCTAGAGTGAAAAGGAAGAGTCAGGTTTTAAGGTTGAAATATTTATTGAGAAACTCTTAGCTTTGGTTCCTTTTGGCCCCTGGGGAGATTTCTTTAGTTTGGGTCATTGTCTTGTTAAGAAAGACATTGAGTAATCTACAATTCCTGTTCTAATTGATAGAGAGTTTGTTTGAAATTCCTAACCTTTGTGCTATCTAGTTCTTGGGTTTGGGTCTTGTTTTGTTAAATTTACTTGAGAAAATTTCCCTGTACCAGATATAGTTGATGTTTAAGATGTGGATTACTCTTGAGTAAAGAGTGAATTAAGCTTTAGGGTAATAGCTAACTTCAAAGCATCCTGTGATAGCCCCTAGGCTCTGGCTACCTGATCTTAAATAGAGATTAGTGGAGCTGGGAAGTTGGGAGTTGAATTATAATGATTTCTTCCTTTCTTCATCTTGTGGCCACCACTTAAGGCTAGCTGCTACCTATCACCACCCATCCCCAACATACACACACACACACACACAAACACACACCCTCCTGCTTAAAGTAGTCAAAAACTTGCCTGGGTTCAAGAGAAAATAGCTGCTTATAACTGAAGGGAAAGGGAAAGCTTCAGCAAGCCCCAGAACTATCACCCAGGCCACTTTTGGAAAATACCATTTGCCATTGTCTCTCCTCTGGATTTAATAGAGTCACATTAACGTATTAATTAAGAAAATTTAAGTGGTGAATGGATATTGCAAGTATTCAGTGGAAAGGTAATTTGTCCTGTTAAACACTGAACAAATAGAAAAACATATTAACTTCATTTTACAAAGCAAATGACCCACAGTTCTATTTCAGGTGCTTTTCTCATGAACAATCTGCGCTCATCATCCATGAGTTGAACATAGTGCCTTATTTGTACTGGATCTCACTTACTACTTCCTCTTTTTATTATTCCATGTTTAATAGTTTCATCCTATCTCATATAGTCTATGAGCATAAATGTAGTGGGTTATCAAAATGATTTGGTGGATCTGGAAAAATGTGTTTCCACATTATAAAGAGATCAGAGCTCCTTTGAGCCGTTGGGTATACCAAGTTAAATGGCATTTTAACAGCATTCAAATTCATTGTTGTAGACTGGGGGTACGGATCACGCAGTAGAGGGCTTACCTAGAAAGGACGGGGCACTCAGCTCTATTTTCTGTGTCATAAAAACAAAATAAGACATTAGACCAATTCTGATTATGTTACCCTAAATTTTATCCTGTGCTTCAGCCAGAGACTAGAGAAGATTTTAGTTTGCTTCTGTGTAATCCAAGCCATGTAGCAATGACCTCACACCAATTCCACCAGCTTCCGTGTTCCCTCTGCCCCCAACTTTTCGAGGGAGAATCAGCTAATGAGCACAAGCTGATAGAAAGCAAACACTTTTTCATAGGTGTTGCCATAGTAAAAAATAAAAACTATACATAAGAATATACAGTGGAATATAAATCTCACTTTCTCCTTTGAGACCCAGCTGCAACATTCTCCCCATCTAGTAGGACAACTGATGTTATTAGTAACGGATGCATGAAGAAATATGTATAATCTTATTGACATGACTGAAAACACAATTTACACCCTGACCTGTACCATGCTAATTATTTTAACAATAAATCTTAGAAACTCTTTCCTAAGAGTCTAAAATACTGCCATATTTCTTTTAATGGCTGGCTGGCATTTTAGTATATATTTGATGTAGCCAGCCAACTGGTTTTCCCACTCCCTAGATCTTCAGTGACAGCTCTACTTTGTTTAGATGTCATAAGTCTTATCAGGGACACTTTGGTGAGCACAGTGGCAAGAGGCAGAATCTGGAAAGCTAATTTCAGGGTGTTTTTACTGCTTTGCTGATGCTGTATAAAGTGCCCTTTTTCCTGCAATTGAACTGTGCAGAGAGGAGGGAATGCTGTGGATTCTGCTATGGAGAATCTACTCTAACTCAGAATTATGACAACCCATCGAGGTTCCTAACTCCATAGGAGAAACACCTCTTACTGTCAAGTATATTTTAAGCAGCTAAGGAATTGTTGACCTTTGGATTATCTGTTTGCAATTAGGCTCACCATTGTTCAGCCCTTTATGGTGGTATTCTCTAAGCTAATTCAGTCACAGCAGATGTGTTAAGAGTGTCAGAGACCTTTTCTCATCTCTTCCCATTGCCTGTCTATGAGGAAGTATCTGGATTCAAAAAGAATTAAGGCTCCATGGGATTGTGCCTCAGTTTCCTTTATTAGAAAGGCCAGGGTAAGGAAAGAGCAATGTGGCCTTCTTGATTTGGCTCTTTGTGAACTGCAACCCTCAAGTTCACCGTGTCTTTGAGTTGGGGCTAGGAAAGTTCTAACTTCACAGTAAGTGTTTTGTGGTACCAGCAACCTGTGCTATCTACTCTGAGTTTGGAATGATAAGAAAATTGAGACAGGTGTGTGAGCCTGAAATAGCCTATCACTGTATCTTCCTCAGGGAGGCATTGTCAAAATTGTCTCCACTTGGCCATGCTAATTGACAATTGGCTCAGAGTAACATGAAATGACAGAATTTCTCCCCCTCCTGTCTGGTTCCATGGAGGAAATCTTGGATTTAGCTTCCAAGATTATATTTATGGGTACTGAACTCATAGTTGTCTTACAAATTGGAACAGTACGGTGCTCACAAAAGCCTTTGGTTTGTTGAGTACAGAATTTAAAGGCATACAGTTGAAACTTTAGTCTGATTTGCCTTCTCCAGGCCACAGGAGTACCACAGTCCTGGGGAACTTAAAATAGGTGTGTCCTCCAGTGACGCTTCCTTCTGGTCCCTGGTCAGCAATTAGGAAGGGCTTCTCTGCCCCTACTCTCTGCTTTCCAGGGCTCTGCAGGAAGGTGGAACCTACAGATTTGTATAGGAAATTACCTGAGCTGTAAGCCTGCTATGCAAAATACATGACTTTGGCAAGTTACATAAACAAAGGAAAGCTGATCTCCTGATGAGTCAGAAAAGGGGCATCTGCACTTACCTCCCCAGGCTGTGGTGAAATTTAAAACAATCCAGGTGAAGGGTCTGACACTAAGGCTGGCATGGTGGGGGGGGTGGGTAAATAGATGTCTCAGTCCCCTTCTCCCATTCTCACCCCTAACACTGTCAAAATGCTTCAAACTAAACATTTTGTGTTCTAGTATCTCTCCTAGGGTCCACAGTAAAGCTTCCCTAACACCACATAACACTTAGTCAAGCAACTTGATAACAAGACTATATTCTTGGCATAGAGAAATGTGACTGAAGTAAAGGCCCTGAGTGGTTCTCACTCTCAGCACTGGGGAAGAAAGCCTCCTGACATATTCTTGCTTAGACTGTGGGAGGCAGGGGAATGCCTGCTGACATTTTGAAGGGCCGGTAAACATTTTTCTAAGCTGCCTGGCCAAGCAGAAACTATTTTTTTTTTCATTTTTTGACAGAAAACACTAACATTCCTCTAGGTTTTAAGGAAAATTTGGTACTGTCTGTGTAGGTTTGATGTGCTCCGATCCAAATGTTCCTGGTTTTAGATATTAGTTACCACCAGTTCCAAAAATACAGTGAGATTAGGGCATTTTAGAGGGGCTCTGATAGGTGAATTGATTACATTTGGATTCATGCCCAGTTTGTACCCAATTTCCTAATACTGCTAGGCAGTTTTCTTTCTAAATTTGGTCTTGGTCAATTTTCAGAAGAAGAAACCACTATCATCATGACGTAGTATTACCACCTAAGACATTGCATTGTTCAGAAAACTGGGGGAGAGAAGGTTAGAAGTAAGACCCTGGGTGCCTGTGACCGTGCAAGGACTCATCTGTCATGCTGAGAAGTGAAGTGTGAACTGTGTTGCCATGGCTCCATTACTCATGGCCTGGTTTCCTGTGACTCACAACTAACTCCTGGTTTCTCACATTGCAAGAGAGGAGGCTCAATTCCCAGCTGCCACCTTCCTCTCTCTGTTTCTGTCATCTCTTCTTCTCATAAATTATATTTTTCTCAGATGTAGTGATCTGCAGTCTTGTTGTTGGGGTCAGTTTGGCTATTTTCCTGGGATTTACTGTGTCTAGTTTCACTTTGGTTTTCCCACCCTGAGTCTACAAGCAGCTTTCTGGTAGCTCTGCAACTCTGCAGCCACCTGCTAGCCTTGCAAAGTTTCCCCCAACTGTAAACACATACTAAAAAGGGAGTAGTAAGAGGGAAAAGGGGGGAAATTTTAGAAGTATTTAACCAAGCCGCTGACACAGAAATAATCTCCCGAGTCCACTAGCGTAATAAACTCCCCGCTTCCTGTAAAAATGGTCTCGGTGACTTTGTTTCCTTCATCATTCTCTCAACATTGTAAGTCAAATTCTTTTTTTTTTCTTTTATTATTCATATGTGTATACAAGGCTTGGGTCACTTCTCCCCCCTGCCCCCACCCCCTCCCTTACCACCCACTCTGCCCCCTCCCTCTCCCCCTAACACCCTCAATACCCAGCAGAAACTATTTTGCCCTTATTTCTAATTTTGTTGTAGAGAGAGTATAAGCAATAATAGGAAGGAACAAGGGTTTTTGCTGGTTGAGATAAGGATAGCTATACAGGGCATTGACTCACATTGATTTCCCATGTGTGTGTGTTACCTTCTAAGTTAATTCTTTTTGATCTCACCTTTTCTCTAGTTCCTGGCCCCCTTTTCCTATTGGCCTCAGTTGCTTTTAAGGTATCTGCTTTAGTTTCTCTGCGTTAAGGGCAACAAATGCTAGCTAATTTTTTAGGTGTCTTACCTATCCTCACCCCTCCCTTGTGTGCTCTCGCTTTTATCATGTGCTCAAAATCCAATACCACTGTTGTGTTTGCCCTTGATCTAATGTCCACATATAAGGGAGAACATACGATTTTTGGTCTTTTGGGCCAGGCTAACCTCACTTAGAATGATGTTCTCCAATTCCATCCATTTACCAGCGAATGATAACATTTCGTTCTTCTTCATGGCTGCATAAAATTCCATTGTGTATAGATACCACATTTACTTAATCAATTCGTCAGTGGTAGGGCATCTTGGCTGTTTCCATAACTTGGCTATTGTGAATAGTGCCGCAGTAAACATGGGTGTGTGGGTGCCTCTGGAGTAACCTGTGTCACAGTCTTTTGGGTATATCCCCAAGAGTGATATTGCTGGATCAAATGGTAGATCAATGTCTAGCTTTTTAAGTAGCCTCCAAATTTTTTTCCAGAGTGGTTGTACTAGTTTACATTCCCACCAACAGTGTAAGAGGGTTCCTTTTTCCCCACATCCTCACCAACACCTGTTGTTGGTGGTGTTGCTGATGATGGCTATTCTAACAGGGGTGAGGTGGAATCTTAGCATGGTTTTAATTTGCATTTCCTTTATTGCTAGAGATGGTGAGCATTTTTTCATGTGTTTTTTGGCCATTTGAATTTCTTCTTTTGAGAAAGTTCTGTTTAGTTCACTTGCCCATTTCTTTATTGGTTCATTAGTTTTGGGAGAATTTAGTTTTTTAAGTTCCCTATATATTCTGGTTATCAGTCTTTTGTCTGATGTATAGTTGGCAAATATTTTCTCCCACTCTGTGGGTGTTCTCTTCAGTTTAGAGACCATTTCTTTTGATGAATAGAAGCTTTTTAGCTTTATGAGGTCCCATTTATCTCTGCTATCTCTTAGTTGCTGTGCTGCTGGGGTTTCATTGAGAAAGTTCTTACCTATACCTACTAACTCCAGAGTATTTCCTACTCTTTCCTGTATCAACTTTAGAGTTTGTGGTCTGATATTAAGATCCTTGATCCATTTTGAGTTAATCTTGGTATAGGGTGATATACTTGGATCTAGTTTCAGTTTTTTGCAGACTGCTAACCAGTTATCCCAGCAGTTTTTGTTGAAGAGGCTGCTATTTCTCCATCGGATATTTTTAGCTCCTTTGTCAAAGACAAGTTGGTTATAGTTGTGTGGCTTCATATCTGGGTCCTCTATTCTGTTCCACTGGTCTTTGTGTCTGTTTTTGTGCCAGTACCATGCTGTTTTTATTGTTATTGCTTTGTAATATAGTTTGAAGTCAGGTATTGTGATACCTCCTGCATTGTTCTTTTGACTGAGTATTGCCTTGGCTATTCGTGCCCTCTTGTGTTTCCATATAAATTTAACAGTAGATTTTTCGATCTCTTTAATGAATGTCATTGGAATTTTGATGGGAATTACATTAAACATGTAGATTACTTTTGGGAGTATCGACATTTTTACTATGTTGATTCTACCAATCCATGAGCATGGGAGATCTCTCCACTTTCTATAGTCTTCCTCAACCTCTTTCTTCAGAAGTGTAGTTTTCCTTGTAGAGGTCTTTCACATCTTTTGTTAGGTTTACACCTAGGTATTTGATTTTTTTTGAGGCTATTGTAAATGGAATTGTTTTCATACATTCTTTTCCAGTTTGCTCATTGTTAGTGTATAGAAATGCTAATGATTTTTCTATGTTGATTTTATATCCTGCTACCTTGCTATAGCTATTGATGATGTCTAGAAGCTTCTGAGTAGAGTTTTTTTGGGTCTTTAAGGTATAGGATCATGTCGTCTGCAAATAGGGATATTTTGACAGTTTCTTTACCTATTTGTATTCCTTTTATTCCTTCTTCTTGCCTAATTGCTCTGGCTAGGAAATCCACTACTATGTTGAATAGGAGTGGAGATAGTGGGCATCCTTGTCTGGTTCCTGATTTTACAGGGAAAAGTTTCAGTTTTTCTCCGTTAAGTATAATGCTGGCTGTAGCTTTGTCATATGTAGCTTTTATAATGTTGAGGAACTTTCCTTCTATTCCTAGTTTTCTTAGAGCTTTTATCATGAAATGATGTTGGATCTTATCAAAAGCTTTTTCTGCATCTATTGAGATGATCAAGTGGTTTTTGTCTTTGCTTCTATTAATGTGCTGTATTACCTTTATACATTTACAGATTTGCATATGTTGAAACATCCCTGGATCCCTGGGATGAAGCCAACTTGGTTATGGTGAATGATCTTTCTGATGTGCTGTTGGATTCGGTTTGCCATTATTTTATTTGATATTTTTGCATCAATGTTCATTAAGGAGATTGACCTGTAGTTCTCCTTTTTTGGAGGTGTCTTTGTCTGATTTTAGGATGAGTGTAATACTGGAGACACTTCATTCAAGTGGTTTGGTCTAATATTTGGGTAATTCTCTGATAATCCTATTATATACAGCTAGTCTATATACAGCTAGTCTTAGAATAGTGACATTCAATAGAGATAGGATGTGAGTCACACATGGACTATTCCAGGAGTCCATATTTTTAAACATGAAAAGGAACAAACCAACAAATCAAATTAAACTAGCAATTTAAAAACTAGCTACAATAATCTACTTTTACTCAAATATGCCCAAAATGTTAGCATTTCAACATGTAATAAGTATAAAAAGTAGTAATAAGGACTGGAGATGTAGCTAAGTGGTGGAATGCTTTCCTAGCTTGTGCAAAGCCTTGAGTTGAGACCCCAGAATGGAAATAAATATATAAATCATAGTAACAATCGTTTTTGAAATACCAATTCTAAATCAAGTGTGTATTTTATGCTTACAGTACATCTCATTTGGAAATGCTCAGGAACCCTCTGTGGCCTGTGGCTACCTTCTTGGACAGGCATCCCCAGAAACCACTTTGCAGGAGATAGAAAGAAACTAGGAGTATGGATAAATAAGTGTAGGGTCCTGCTTCCCAGGAGCTTCATTCTTTTTGGGCCACAAATGTAGCAAGAATGCCACAGAGGGTTAAGGACATAAGCTTACACATACGAAGCTCCTGGATTTGAATCTCAGATGCAAGACCCATTAGCTGTACACTTGGTACAAGTTATTTAATCTCACTAGGCCTCATGTGAGCTCATATATTAAAGAGTGTAGGTGAGAAAATCTATCACATCAGATTGTCATAAGGATTAAAAAAGATGATGCTTCCAGAAGCTTAGTCTTCTAGACATCTTAAACTGCAAGGTGCCTCCAGTCTGTACCAAACTCTGCTGTCTAACCCCTCCCTTCCCTTTCCCATGTTCCTAAGAGTCTTAGGTGTACTTATGGAAAGGAGAGCTAACACCAGCACCAAATGGTATATAATACCATGCCCCAGGTAGATACAGACTTTCAGAGAAGATGGAGGTCTATGATTATTGATTATACCTTCATCCACTGTATATGCATATATATATATATATATATATATATATATATATATATGTAATTACATGAAGGCTCCCAATGGACTTGTTTTATGAGCCAAGATCTCACTGCTTAGCCAAGATGGACTAAGTAGTCCTCTGCCTTAAATTCTGAGATTACAGCTGTGTACAACCATGCCTAGCCCCACATGGACTTCTTAAGGGCAAAGATTAAATCTTGGTAATTCCCTTCCTCTCTGGCCCTGATTCTTGGGCATGGAGGAAGTTAGAGTTTGGTCATAATGTGCAGCCTCTGCTTTGAAAGAAGCCCAAGAAGCATCACAGGGAAACAGGGTATCATATCACCCACTTCTCCAAGGGAGAGAGAAATAGAAGGGAAAGAAGCCTTGGGGCACCTGTAGGTGAAGACTAGGGTAGGAAGCCCAAAGAGGACGAGGCAGCTGGAACCATTGTGGGTGAAGAGGGGACCATTAGTGAGGACCAGGAGCATTTTCTGGAAGGAAGAGAGGGAACAGAACTCAGCAGCTTCTCCTCCATCATTACCTTCTTCTGCCCCTTCTGCTGTGCCATTTGTTCCTTGAGACCATGCTTTGTGAGCTCCGAAGGCACTTTGCCTTCCTGCGATGGTTTCCCATTCTTGGCGCCTTTCATAACTCATACATTTCACATTTTGCTAAATTGACTGGGAGCTTCTTAAAATAAAAATCCATCCAGGCAAGTGGCTGCCCCCTGGAAACCAAGCTACTTAGGAGCTAGAGATTGGGAGGGTCATGGTCCAAGACTAGCCCAGGCCAAAAATGCCCAAGACCCTATCCCAAAAATAAAACCAAAAGGACTTGGGGTGTGGCTCAATTGGTAAAGCATCTGCTTAGCAAGTAAAAGGCTCTGAGTTCAAACCCCAGTATGGCCAAAAAATAAAAATAAAAATCCATAGACCCCATGAGCATGGCGCCACAGCACACTGATGGGATTGATGAAGGACACAGCATTGTGCTCTCTGGACCAGCATGTGGTCTAGCTCCAGAAACCTCTGGAAAATTGGAAGAAATGCACATTCTGAGGCCCCAGCTCAAGAACAAATAAATCTCAAAAACCAGGACTGGAGCCCAGCAAGCTATTCCCTTGTCCTCTGGGTGACACTGAAGCATGGTGTGTTTGAGCTCTGCTACATTAGAAGATGTGTCCTTTGGTGGTAAAGGATGTGGACAGGTATATTATGATGCAGGAGAACAGTGTAACACAGCATGCTCCAGACAAGACATACTTCCCTGTGCCCTAAGTCATCCCTGAAGCCCTACATCCCCAAAGAGTGGGGTTCCCTGATTTGAAGAAGTCCCTCAAGTGTATTTCTCTTTTGCATCTTTCGGCCTAACTTCTGGAGGTCTTGACTCTGACCTCCTCTTCTTCAAGTGGTTTTGGATCTGAACCCCAGTAAGAGCAGCAATTACGTTGAATCAAGTTCCCCACAGGACTCTTATTTCAGGTAAACAAAATTGTGACCATCCCAACTTCCACAGGTGCCCCTTCCTTGGCTATGATTGACATAGGGACCATGATGCTCAGCATCACAGAGCCATGTGTCCCTCCTGCTTGGTCCCTTCTTTTCCTAAGCTTAAAATCCATAGCCTGTTCATTCTAAAGGTGTCCAGGCAGTGTCACTACTGACAATAACATTGCCACACAGAGCTTCTATATGAAACAAACAGGAAAGGTTAGTGTTGATTTTTTTCTTTTTTCAAAGGGTTCTTGTGTATTGTTCTATCTTCTTAAGCTTCATGCTGTTCTCTTTCCCCAAGGCATTCATTCATCTCTATCAGTGATTCTCAGAGGCACAAACAAGAATCCCATGGGGCATTGGTGAAAAGCAGGGGTGACCAGCCCCTCGTCACAGAGATTCTGAATTTCTACAAACTTCCCATGTGATGCTGTTCTAGGAACCAGGCTTCTAGGAAAAAACAACTCCTTTTAGCTACCCATTGGGATCATCTGTGAAGCTTAAAAAAAATGCCTATGACCCACACAACTGAAAGCAATTAAATTAGAACCTCTGTAATGGGAATTTGCCTATGCACTGACATTTTTAAAGCGTCTCTGGAAATTCTCACCTGCAACCAGTATTGAGACTACCCCAAAGCCATCAGTAGAAAAGCCCCCTGCTATAATTCTACCAAATGCCCACATTGAGTCTTTGGTCCTCACAGTTCCCTTCTTTCACTGTTATTCCCAGCTCAATAAGATAGAGACCCTGGAGTGAGCTAAGAGCTTGGGGGAATTGTGTGACTTAGCAGGGGTGCTGGTCCCTACTCCTCTCCGAACAGCCACACGGCATGATGAGGAGCCTGTCCCTTTCTTCTCCCTTCTCATGCAACTGACTCCAGCCCAGGGACCCTCCCCTCCACTAAGACACATGGGGACTGGAAGGAGGGAGCAGGCAGTGGGGACCTCAGCCGTAAGCATCAGACTCAGATAGCACAAGGGGAAGAGGAAGGAGAAAGCTGACCTTGGCAGCTGACAGGAAGTGACCTTGACAGAGTAGTACATTTCTTCAAGGGGCATGTTGAAATACCCTGCACCATTTCTGTACCCTCTGACCATATTCCTGGTTCTAGAAACAAGACTACTATCTCTAAAAGCATGTCCATGAATTAGGAAAGAGTAAGTTTGAAGTGGGTTATTCTTTGAACTTTTCTTTTTTTCTTTTTCTTTTTTTTTGGTGAGGGGGTGCTACTCTGGTGTGAATTCTTGCTAGGCAAGTGCTCTACCACCTGAGAGCATTTTGCTTTTAGGTTAACTTTCAGATAGGGTCTCAGGCATTTTACCAAGGTCAGCCTCAAATTGTGATCCTCCATCTATGCCTCTGGTATGGCTGAGATTAGAACAATGTGCCATATTGCTTAGCAACTTTGAGCTTTTTGAAGTTAGATATTTTTGAATCTCTTCTTTTCACATATCAAGATCAATTACTTTTTGTTATATTTGTGAGTAGACACGGGTGTGAGTCTTTCCTGCATCTCTTTGAGTCTGAAAACAGGAGGTTCTCCAAGTGAGATCAGCACATAGCTGATGTCAGACCTTGTTAAAAACATAGACTTTTAAGCCCCACAAAAGCCTGCCAAATCAGGAATTGTGGAGGGAGGCTAAAGTTAAGAACCACTGTAAAGCACTGTTTGTACATTATACTTGCCTCTGCCATCAGTCCCTCCTTCCCACAACTCAGATGTCTGTCCTAAGCTGCCCCTAACTCTCAACTTTCCTGGATGTCCCCAAATGTGCTGGCTCCAAATTCCTCCAGGACTTTTACATGTCAAATTTTACTGGGCATTTCCTCCTTCCCCCAGGACTTCCCACAGTAACATGAGAAGTGCTGTGCCCTTATTTTCTACTGTGTTCCTTCTTCTCTTCAATACTTTCCAGAATCTTCTCGAATTTGCTTCAAACAGTGCCAGTAAAGATGCCAACCTGACTTCCGTTTCCTGACAGATCAAATTAACTTTTCCTACCTATCCTACAGTTTAAACATCTGTGTAGTGTTGAGCTGAGGCAGAAGTATATAAGGTGACAACTTCTACAAGTTGAGTATCCCTTATTTGAAATACTTCCAACCAAAGTATTTGAGGTGTCAGATTTTTTTCAGATTTTTGAAATATTTACACATACATGCATAATGGGATATCTTGGGGACAGGACCCAAGTCTAAACGAAACACATATTTATGTTTCATTTATACTTTATAATCATAGCCTGAAGGTAATTTTATACAATATTTTAAATAATTTGTGCATGAAAGAAAGTTTCACCTTGTGGAATTCTCCATCTGTGGCACCATGTTGGTGTTTAAGAGTTTCGAATTTTGGTGCATTTCAGATTTGGGGTTTTTGGATTACGGATGTTGAGCCTACAGTAAAAATTGGAATGATGGTAGGGAAACAGAAACCTTGCACTTTCTTCTGTGCCCTATCCTCGGCCTTTTAGCTCTTGTTCAGCTTCCTTTGCACGTTTCCTAGCATTCCAGGAGGAGGTTAAAGAGGACCATGTTTCAGGTTGTTTTCCTTGGAGTCACAACTGTTCCATTGAGTCTCATGTTATACAAAGCTGGGGAGGGAAGAAAGTTACAAGCAAAACATAATTTGAAAACCAATGTACTCTCTGATCTTTTAAATCCTTTCTAGCATGAAATATATGTGAGCATGGAGTCTCTGAGGACTAAGGATCTTGGACAAGTTTGTGTCCGTGTCCATATTTGTGTCCTTGTGCATCCCTGCATGATTCCGTGTGAGCTGAATCTGACAAACCAGTATGAAGGCAACATGCAGGCCGGACTTGGCTGCAGTTTGAACTGCTAGAGAGAAGGAAAACACAGTCAGGGACAGAACTGTCATTGGGTCAATATGAAGTTATGGTGGATTGTTGAAAGCAAATGAGAGTAAGGTCACAGGGGTGCTTTGATTCAGGGCCTAGCCTGATTGTACAACAGGAACTTCTTGGAACACGGAGGTGGCATGTGATGGTGACACTGTGTGTATGTTTCTGTATATGTGTTTCTGTGTGTATCTCTGCCTGTTTCCATGTCTGTATCCATAAGTATATCCATATATGTGGCCAATGTGTGTCTGTCTGTGTTTGTGTGACCATATGCGTGTCTAAGTCCGTGTGTGTGTGCCTGTTTTGTTTCCATATCTGTGTCCGTGTGTATATCCATGTTTGCGTTTGTGTGTCCCTGTATGTTTCATGTGTGTTTTGTATGTATGAGAGTGTGCGTGTGTGTGTGTGAAAGTGTGTGTGAAGTCATCCTTTGTTTTAGGTGGACAGGAAAGGTCCTAGGAACAGCAATTCATCATATAGCTCTATTCTCAGCTTCTCATTGCATTTATTTGATGGTCGAGGAAGTTGTTTATTTAATAGAGATAAGCAGAGATATGAGAAAACCTACATTCCAGGAATATTCTGGTGGATATTTCCATCACTTGATATTTTTTGTTTTCCAGCAACACAAACTATTTTAGCTACAAGAGAGACTTAAATGCCAAAGATCTCTAAAGAAATGCAAAACAAAAAATATGAGCAAGGACTGAGTGAGGAAGCTCCAGGTTTGAGTGCTCAGGGAAGACAGCTGAAGAGAGAACCACTAGGGAACTTCCAGGGAAGGCCTAACACACCAACCTGGGTCATTGAATGGTCCTATGAGAGACTCACAATCCTCAGAAAGGGCACAGAATTGGCCTTGCTATACACATGCCCATCCTCCACTAAGTTGGTCATTCATCGGCCCTGATATAGGCAGGACAGTTCCTCCAAAGAAGCAAAAGTAGTGATGGAGCAGCTGAGAAGAAGAATGGTGGGTATGCTATGTATGCAGCAACAGCTATGTGTTGGGACACTCATCTTTGAGAAAGGCAGCTCAAGATTCAAGGGACAGCTTAGCCTCAGGTGAGCCTTGGTGGGACAAGTTCAGAGAAGCACTTGTTACTCTGATTTTATTGGGAAACATGATTTTGCTGACAGAACTAGAATCCCCAGGAAGAAAAGAGAAGAATGTAAGAGCATCAATTATGATTTAACCTCTGATTTGTGTTATACTCATTTGCTCTACTTCCTGATAAAATTTTCAGGACAGTGATCATCACCAACCAGGACTTTGGGAAACAGATGGATTTCAGAGTCATGAAATCAAAGAAGGGAATTCCAAGATGGCGGCTAGAGGTAGGAAGCAGAAAGCGAGCCTCCTATAGTGAAATCTTGGAGAGACGCTGGAGACACACTTTGCAGGCATAATCACCGAGAAAAGGCATAACTTTGACCCCTCCACATCTCCAGCCGGCGCAGAGAATCTCCACTTCACGTTAAACGGAGAACCGAGGAGGCCCCCCGGGGCCGCCAGTGGCCGGCGCCCATACGGCTTGGGAAGACGTGGACCAGGTGAGCTTCGCGGTACCACGGTAGCCCCACAGACAAGCCTGGGCCAGAGCAGCATAGCCCCCTGGACAGACTGACCTCCACCCGGGAAAAAAAGAGAAACTGAGTACTAAGCAATAAGAACAGTTAAGACACGCTGGAAAGAGGGTGGGGCGCCCTGAGCGCTGAAGATTGGGGGAAGGGAACCCTTCCCGGGACTGTAAGTAAACGAGCCGGGCGGGCCGGAGAGGCTCTGGCGGGAGCGGGGCGCACCCAGCAACCAGGAGCGGGGACGCTTGTGAGAGGAGGGAAGACCCACTTCCCATGTGAACTGTAAATAAACACGCAGGCCTGACAACGCGGGGCAGTGGCACCTTTCCCAGTGCTTGGAAAGGGGAAAGGCTGTAGCAGAGGCTGCCGCACAGGAGAACTCTGAGAAAACAAAGCCTGTGGGACCAGGTGAGTGCTAAGCTCACCCCAGAGATCTGCATAAATAACGCCTCCAGCTACAGGCTGAGAGCAGCAGGCAGGCAAACCACAGTTGCAGATACCACTCTCAGAACTGTCTCCAGACGCTTTTTTTTCTTTTTCTCCCTACCTTTGATGAGAGAACAACCGAATTACACCTGCAAGCCGAAAAACTTACTGAAACTGTATTGCATTTGAACTGGGGACACTTGGTGGGGCTTTTTTTTTTTTTCTTCTGTGTGTGTGTGAGTGTAGTTTTGTTCTACTTTATACATCCCCTTTGATGAGACAACTACAGAACAACATCTGAGGCACCAACTCCAGGACTGGAGATTAAGACGGACATCCAAATTATTAAGACTGAAATTGCATTGCATATAAATTTGGAAGTTTTTTGGTTTTTTTTTTTTTAATTTCCTATTTTCCATTTTATTTTAATTCATTTTTATAAATAGATATTACTTTCATATACTTATTTTTTATTTTTTTTATCTTTGATTTTCAATCCTCTCTCTGTCTCTCTATTGTCTGTTCAGCTTACTGTCGATTAGTACACTAACACTCCCTGTTATACCTTTGAAACTCTCTTGTCTGATACCTTGTTCTGCTTTCTCCCTCATGTCTGTATATTTGTTTTCCCCTTTTCTTTAACTTCTTGTTTTCCATCTCAGCTCACTCTTCCATTCTCAATATTACCATTGTTATTATTACAAGCTAGAAAATACTTAATTACACACAGTACAGGGACAGTAACAACACCAAGGACAATGACAGGAAGACAGAAAAAACAAGGAAACCAGTTTCCCCACAGCAAAAAATTAGTACAGGAACCAGAGGGGAATGAAGAGAACAGAAACTCAGAGCCAGACTCCAACAAAATGAAGATAAACTATGCCAAAGGAACCAATGAAGCCCACAAGAATAATTTAAAAGAAGACATACTACAAGTACTCAATGAGAATTTTATAGAGATGATACTGGATAGGGTCAACCAAAATGTACAGGAGACACTCAAGAAATTCCAAGACAATAAAAATAGAGAATTTGAAAAAGCAAAAGAAGAAATAAAGGAAACCATAGAAGCACTGTATAAACACCAAAGTGAAAGAGAGAACACAATGAATAAATGGATAAATGAATTCAGGACAAAAATAGACAACAATAAAGAAGAAAACAGCCAGGATATGGAAAACCTCAGAAAAAAGAATGAAACAGAACTGCAAAACAAAACGGAAGGCCAATCCAGCAGAATAGAACAAACAGAAGACAGAATCTCAGAACTTGAAGATGAAATGGTAATTAAAGGAAAAACCGAAGAACTATTAATTAAACAACTCAAGACTTGTGAAAAGAAAATGCAAGAACTCACCGACTCCATCAAAAGACCAAACTTGAGAATCATGGGCATCGAAGAAGGAGAAGAGGTGCAAGCGAAGGGAATGCGTAATATATTCAACAAAATAATAACGGAAAATTTCCCAAATCTAGAGAAAGATATTCCCATACAAATGCAAGAGGCCTCCAGGACACCAAACAGACCAGATCAAAATAGAACTACTCCACGACATATCATCATTAAAACAACAAGTTCAGAAACTAAGGAAAGAATATTGAAGGCTGCAAGAGAGAAAAAACAAGTAACATACAAAGGTAAACCCATCAAAATCACAGCAGACTTCTCAACAGAAACATTAAAAGCAAGAAGAGCGTGGGGTGAGATCTTCCGGGCACTGAATGAAAATAACTTCAACCCCAGGATACTCTACCCAGCAAAGCTATCATTCAAAATAGATGGAGCAATAAAAGTCTTCCATGATAAGCAGAAACTAAAACAATATGTGACCACAAAGCCACCATTACAAAAGATTCTGCAAGGGATCCCGCACACAGAAAGTGACACCCAACTTAACCATGAAAAGGCAGGCAGCACCAAACCACAGGATAAGAAAAAGCAAGACAGTAGAGAGTAACATCAAGTTAGGTACACACAATCAAACCTTCAAACAACTAAGACAACTAAATGGCAGGAATCACCACATACCTATCAGTACTAACACTTAATGTTAATGAACTTAATTCACCCATCAAAAGACACCGTTTGACAAAATGGATTAAAAAAGAAGATCCAACAATTTGTTGCTTACAGGAGACTCATCTCACCGACAGAAATAAGCATATGCTTAGGATGAAAGGCTGGAAGAAGATTTACCAAGCCAATGGCCCCCGAAAACAAGCAGGAGTAGCAATACTTATCTCTGACAAAGTAGACTTCAAACCTACATTGATCAAACGAGACAAAGAAGGACATTCCATACTAATAAAAGGGGAAATAGACCAAAAGGAAATAATAATCATCAATCTGTATGCACCCAATGTCAACGCACCCAATTTCATCAAACATACCCTGACAGACCTAAAAGCATATATAAACGCCAACACAGTGGTTGTGGGAGACTTTAACACTCCATTATCATCAATAGATAGGTCATCCAAACAAAAACTCAATAAAGAAATCCAAGATCTAAAATATGCAATAGATCAAGTGGACCTAGTAGATGTCTACAGAACATTTCATCCAACCTCTACACAATATACATTCTTCTCAGCAGCCCATGGAACCTTCTCCAAAATAGATCATATCCTAGGGCACAAAGCAAGCCTCAGCAAATATAAGAAAATAGAAATAATACCATGCATTCTATCTGACCACAATGCAGTAAAAGTAGAACTCAACAACAAAAGTAAAGACAAAAAACATGCAAACAGCTGGAAACTAAATAACTCATTACTTAATGAAGAATGGATCATCGATGCAATAAAAGAGGAAATTAAAAAGTTCCCAGAAGTCAATGAAAATGAAAACACAACCTACCGGAACCTATGGGACACAGCTAAGGCAGTCTTGAGAGGAAAGTTTATAGCCATGAGTGCATATATTAAAAAGATTGAAAGATCCCAAATCAATGACCTAATGATACATCTCAAACTCCTAGAAAAACAAGAACAAGCAAATCCCAAAACAAATAGAAGGAGAGAAATAATAAAAATAAGAGCTGAAATCAACGAAATAGAAACCAAAAAAACCATACAAAGAATTAATGAAACAAAAAGTTGGTTCTTTGAAAAAATAAACAGGATCGATAGACCCCTGGCAAACCTGACTAAAATGAGGAGAGAAAAAACCCAAATTAGTAGAATCAGGAATGCAAAAGGGGAGATAACAACAAACACCATGGAAGTCCAGGAAATCATCAGAGACTACTTTGAGAACCTATATTCAAATAAATTTGAAAATCTAAAAGAAATGGACAGATTTCTAGATACATATGATCATCCAAAACTGAACCAAGAGGAAATTAATCACCTGAATAGACCTATAACACAAAATGAAATTGAAGCAGCAATCAAGAGTCTCCCCAAAAAGAAAAGTCCAGGACCTGATGGATTCTCTGCTGAATTCTATCAGACCTTTAAAGAAGAACTGATACCAACCCTCCTTAAACTGTTCCATTAAATAGAAAGGGAAGGAAAACTGCCAAACACATTTTATGAAGCCACTATTACACTTATCCCAAAACCAGGCAAAGACACCTCCAAAAAGGAGAACTATAGGCCAATCTCCTTAATGAACATTGATGCAAAAATCCTCAACAAAATAATGGCAAATCGAATTCAGCAACACATCAAAAAGATTATCGACCACGACCAGGTAGGCTTCATCCCAGGGATGCAGGGGTGGTTCAACATACGAAAATCAATAAACGTAATAAACCACATTAACAGAAGCAAAGACAAAAACCACTTGATCATCTCAATAGATGCAGAAAAAGCTTTTGATAAGATCCAACATCATTTCATGATAAAAGCTCTAAGAAAACTAGGAATAGAAGGAAAGTTCCTCAACATTATAAAAGCTATATATGACAAACCTACAGCCAGCATTATACTTAACGGAGAAAAATTAAAACCGTTCCCTCTAAAATCAGGAACCAGACAAGGATGCCCACTATCTCCACTCCTATTCAACATAGTACTGGAATTCCTAGCCAGAGCAATTAGGCAAGAAGAAGGAATAAAAGGAATACAAATAGGTAAAGAAACTGTCAAAATATCCCTATTTGCAGACGACATGATCCTATACCTTAAAGACCCAAAAAACTCTACTCAGAAGCTTCTAGACATCATCAATAGCTATAGCAAAGTAGCAGGATATAAAATCAACATAGAAAAATCATTAGCATTTCTATACACTAACAATGAGCAAACGGAAAAAGAATGTATGAAAACAATTCCATTTACAATAGCCTCAAAAAAAATCAAATACCTAGGTGTAAACCTAACAAAAGATGTGAAAGACCTCTACAAGGAAAACTATACACTTCTGAAGAAAGAGATTGAGGAAGACTATAGAAAGTGGAGAGATCTCCCATGCTCATGGATTGGTAGAATCAACATAGTAAAAATGTCGATACTCCCCAAAGTAATCTACATGTTTAATGCAATTCCCATCAAAATTCCAATGACATTCATTAAAGAGATTGAAAAATCTACTGTGAAATTTATATGGAAACACAAGAGGCCACGAATAGCCAAGGCAATACTCAGTCAAAAGAACAATGCAGGAGGTATCACAATACCTGACTTCAAACTATATTACAAAGCAATAACAATAAAAACAGCATGGTACTGGCACAAAAACAGACACAAAGACCAGTGGAACAGAATAGAGGATCCAGATATGAAGCCACACAACTATGAGCAACTTATCTTTGACAAAGGAGCTAAAAATATCCGATGGAGAAATAGCAGCCTCTTCAACAAAAACTGCTGGGAAAACTGGTTAGCAGTCTGCAAAAAACTGAAACTAGATCCATGTATATCACCCTATACCAAGATTAACTCAAAATGGATCAAGGATCTTAATATCAGACCCCAAACTCTTAAGTTGATACAAGAAAGAGTAGGAAATACTCTGGAGTTAGTAGGTATAGGTAAAAACTTTCTCAATGAAACCCCAGCAGCACAGCAACTAAGAGATAGCATAGATAAATGGGACCTCATAAAACTAAAAAGCTTCTGTTCATCAAAAGAAATGGTCTCTAAACTGAAGAGAACACTCACAGAGTGGGAGAAAATATTTGCCAATTATACATCAGACAAAGGACTGATAACCAGAATATACAGGGAACTTAAAAAACTAAATTCTCCCAAAACTAATGAACCAATAAAGAAATGGGCATGTGAACTAAACAGAACTTTCTCAAAAGAAGAAATTCAAATGGCCAGAAAACACATGAAAAAATGCTCACCATCTCTAGCAATAAAGGAAATGCAAATTAAAACCATGCTAAGATTCCACCTCACCCCTGTTAGAATAGCCATCATCAGCAACACCACCAACAACAGGTGTTGGCGAGGATGCGGGGATGAAGGAACCCTTTTACACTGTTGGTGGGAATGTAGACTAGTACAACCACTCTGGAAAAAAATTTGGAGGCTACTTAAAAAGATGGACATCGATCTACCATTTGATCCAGCAATACCACTCTTGGGGATATACCCAAAAGACTGTTACTCCAGAGGCACCTGCACATCCATGTTTATTGCGGCACTATTCACAATAGCCAAGTTACGGAAACAGCCAAGATGTCCCAGCACTGACGAATGGATTAAGAAAATGTGGTATCTATACACAATGGAATTTTATGCAGCCATGAAGAAGAACGAAATGTTATCATTCGCTGGTAAATGGATGGAATTGGAGAACATCATTCTGAGTGAGGTTAGCCTGGCTCAAAAGACCAAAAATCGTATGTTCTCCCTCATATGTGGACATTAGATCAAGGGCAAACACAACAAGGGGATTGGACTATGAGCACATGATAAAAGCGAGAGCACACAAGGTAGGGGTGAGGATAGGTAAGACACCTAAAAAACTAGCTAGCATTTGTTGCCCTTAATGCAGAGAAACTAAAGCAGATACCTTAAAGCAACTGAGGCCAATAGGAAAAGGGGACCAGGAACTAGAGAAAAGGTTAGATCAAAAAGAATTAACCTAGAAGGTAACACCCACGCACAGGAAATCAATGTGAGTCAATGCCCTGTATAGCTCTCCTTATCTCAACCAGCAAAACCCCTTGTTCCTTCCTATTATTGCTTATACTCTCTCTACAACAAAATTAGAGATAAGGGCAAAATAGTTTCTGCTGGGTATTGAGGGGGGGAGCGGGAGGGGGTGGAGTGTGTGGTAAGGGAGGGGGTGGGGGCAGGGGGGAGAAATGAACCAAGCCTTGTATGCACATATGAATAATAAAAGAAAAATGAAATCAAAGAAGAACAGAAATAGGTCTGGCAGTGTGGCTCAAGTGGTTGAGTGCCTGCCTAGCCAGCATGAGGCCCTGAGCTCAATCCCCATACTTCCAAAAAAAAAAAAAGGAAAAGGAAGGGCAAAAGAAGTGATTTGTGGTCAGTATAAATAACAGCATAAATGACAACAGAGGCTGCCACAGGGGTCCTCTCAGTCACACTTCACATACTTACTGAGTAACCAGGAACAGTGGAGAATGGGCTATACCTGTGTTTTCAGATATTACTTAATTCAAGAAAAACATTCTACCTCCCACTTTACCTCCCAAACATACAAACCAAAGTGTTCTAGGGTTTGACCTGATTTCTGACATTTTATTGCTAAAAGGTATTTAAAGGTTTAACCTAGTATGGGTTTAACCATTTTTTTTTTTTAGCAAAGTAGGTTACATATGTTTATCGGAAACACCAAAAGTTTTGTTTTCACTGTTGTCTCCTTAAGTTATATCTATTTATCTCTCCATCCTAGACTATTTTCTAGGAAACCATAAATGCAGACAGCAGGCAAAGAAAGTCCATGCCATTAAGAAATAATTTTCTTCTCCAAGTCCACAGGGAAAAGTGGGATTAAAAAAACCCAGCTCATTACTCAGTCCAATAGTTTGGATCTGGAATGTTCCTCAAAAACCCATGTATTAAAGGTTTAGTTTCCAGATTGTTTGGGAGATGGTGTGACCTTTAAGAGGTCCCAACTTGAGAGATATTAAGTCACTGGCAGCATGATTCTTGAAGGGAAGAGTGGGAATCGATTCCCTTCGTATCTCTCTTTTCACATCCTGAACAAGTGGTAAGCAGTTTTGTTCCACCATACACTCTTGTGATGATAGGCCTCCTCATCATAGGCATAATAATCTGAAACTTCTATACTGTGAGTCAAAACAGACCTTTCCCCTTTATAAATTAATTATCTCAGATATTTTATTACAGTAAGAGAAAGCTGACTAACACTGCTGAGTGGTCTGGCACCCAGTGAAATCCCTTCCTGATGAATATAAGCAAGTATTGACACCTCTGTTATGGATCCCAGTGAAATGGAGGAGATATTCCTCCAGGTGGAGATTGTCTCTTCTCTTCATAGTATGAACACCTTGAATGAGAAGGGCAGGGAAGAATCCAGCTCCATGGCTACTCAGCTCCATCATGCAAGACATGACAGTGACTCTTTTTGCCCTCACTATTAGGGTAAACACACAGCATTACTCTTCCAGCCACACAGCTGAATTCACACTTAGCCACATATATCGTGTCACTCAGTCCTCCACTCTAAATAACCCAGAAAATGATGGCATTAGTCAGATTTTTCTTACAATAACAAAATGCTTGATATACTCAATTTTACAAAAAGAAAGTTTTGGGGAAAATAGTGGAAATAATCTAACCAATGTACAATGTAAGGCTATTCAGAATTGGCACAATGAATCCCCCCTGTACAATGAATATATGCTAATAAAAATGAAAAAAGATAACCAGGACAAAAAAGAGGAAAGATTTATTTTTGCCTGTAGTTTTTGAAGTTTCAATCCATTGTCAGTGAGCTCCTTGTTTTGGGGCCTGTAGCAAAGTAGCACAACATGGTAAGAACACATGGTGGAGGAATCCCTCATTTCACAGAGGCTAAGAAACAGGAGTAAGGAAAGTCCTGTTCCTAATATCCCATTCAAGTGCATAGTCCCAGTGATCTTACTACTCTCATTAGGGCTCACCTCTTAAAGTTTCCACCTCCCAGTAGTTCCACAGGCTGAGGACTAAGCCATTAACATATGGGTCTTTGTAGACCATTTTTTCAAACCATGAAACCACTAGAACCCAAGAATTTAACCCTCAAGATGTTGTTAGTTAGGGAGCAAGGAGAGTGAGAAATTATGAACAAGTTCAAGGAGACTGCAGTAGTAATAAACTGAGAGATTGTTTTCACGTGAGCACCACACGTGTCCATGCTCAGCTGTAGTTGTTCATATATTTTCTCCTTTTCTCCTTCCAATGCCCTGTGCCTGAGTTAGTCCTCAGCCCTTTATGTAGGTGGAGAAGCAGGTGCAATGTCACTCTGCAGGCAATATCAGGGTTGAAAGGAGATAGTGGGAGCCCAGTGCAGTGTACACAGTGAGGGATTTGGAGGCAGGATCCAGCAGATTTGAGTCTTGTTTCTGCTATTTATCATCTTTCAAAGGTTTGTTCTGATCTTTAGGGGGCCCTAAAATAGGGAAATGCTCTTCTAAGAGACACTAGCTTTTACTATTTCCTCTGTTTATGTTCTGTTCATCTGAGGTCATGCTACTTTAAATATCTAACACACACACACACACACACACACAATCACAGTCACAGGAATAGCACCTGACTGACTAATCTTGTCCATATGTTATTGGTACACAACATAAATTTTATATGATCAAACTAAAATAATTTAATAGTTTGGTGCCTCAACTTTCATCCTATAAATGAAGATGATAATACATATCCCAAGAGGTAGGTTGAAGGGAGGTTTCCATAAGATAATGCAACTAAATTCCTAATAACAGTGTCTCTTTTACATCCGCCATTCAATTAGTGCTCCCCTTTCTCCCTTTCTCTCTCTCTCTCTCTCTCTCTCTCTCTCTCTCTCTCTCTCTCCCCTAATTTTGACTTGGGTTGAACAAGTTAAAGAGGCCACCATCAAGCTCACTCTCAAAGTCTCAAAGTGTCCCTTTTAAGGCCCATCCATCATCAGACATCACTTTGCTCATGTTCATTATTCACATATGGAACTAAAAAAACTAAAAATGGAACTGTCCATCACATAAGACAGAACAAGCCAAAAGAGGGACATTTACTGCACAGTTTGCTACCATAGGCAAAATTTCATTCAAAAACAAAAGCAGATGGACAACTTAATTGGAGAAGTTGACAGCACACCTTTTGCTAAGTTCACTTCATTGCAAGTAAGTATCTAGATGTAGACTGAGACGGACACTATGGGGCTCCAAAATTCTTTAATAAGCTACAGTGGAGCTGCCTCACACCTTGTTTCATTACTCTGAAATTCATTACATAGATATTAGCCATATAATTTCCTCTAGAACAGACTGGCCCCATGAGAATTTAGGAGTATAAGAATAAAGATTAACATTCATCCTGAAAGAAGTTGCAAGAAACATTCCTCTCATTTAGTGAGTTAGACTTTCAACAATTACCAGTAATTTGGGGATAAGCAAGAAGAATCTGCTCTTCTTAAAATACTTCCCTACCTATTCAGTGATATATTCAACTGCTTTACCAGACCTGTTCAAGCTATGGCCTGACTCTGTTTGCAGTACTTGTACTGGGTAATCCTGCTATTGAGTGTTATTGATCTGTAAGGCATAATTCTCACAATGCTCTCCCTCATTTTCTGTATCCTCAGAGGGACTACTGGTCAACCTCCTCCTTATTTTGTCCATTTGTCAAGCCACACTGGCTAGTCTCTGTATCTCTCAGGTAGGAAGAGGCAAAAGAGCTTCATATGCCGAACACTAGGCAGGAAGATTACTCAGAACAAGACACAAAGGAGGTGAATTTACATAGTCGTGGCTGACCCTGGTGGGAATGGAGTGAGAGGAAGAAGCCAGTAGAAGGCAATGGTCTGCCTATCCAGGCTGAAGCAGACCAGCCAAAGGACATGCTGAACCCTGTCATCACACAATTGAAATCTTCTGACACTAACAGGAAGTCAAGGGGCATAGACAAATTCGAGAGTGGCATGCCCATACCAAAATCGGAGGCCTATGTGCCCGGGCTTGGATTTCATACAAAGATACCAGAACTCTATGTACTTTAGAATTTATGTTCCCTGCAAACTTGTTAAACTTTTCCATCATGAAGATGCACCATAACAGTTGCCACTATGTGAATGCAGGAGTGAATGAACATGCTTTCTTCCATGCTTTGTGAAAATAGCAGAGAACACATCAGAAAAATGGACATTTAATCTGAGTTCTTCTCTGGATACTATCTCCTCATGACCCCTTCTTCCTTAGTACATTTACAAACTGTGTCCTCAATAATTGTCTACAGGTTTTTCTTGCAGTCAACATCTAGCTCATAGGTCTGTAATCTTTTTACTTGTTCTTAATCTTGGAAACTATGTTGAACTTTTGTGAGAACTTGTAGAAAGTGTATGAGAATGTTCCTTTCTCTTTGGAAGTATACTGAATTATTAAGCACTGTAACTCTTTTTATTCTTTTTGAAGTAGGATTGAGAGCTATGTAGCTCTATTTCATAAAATAGACCTATATTAAGACAGTAGAAAATATGATACCAAGAGTTTGCTGTGGTCTATTTTCTGTTACTTATAACACAATATCAAAATTGCATAAATTATATAAAATAAAGGTTTATTTTGTCTCATGATTCTGATCCAAGGTCAAGGGGTCACATGGGGTGATGATCTTCTTGCTATTAACATTCCAAGGTGGCATAGGACATCAAGTGGCAAAAGACAAAGGAGACAGGGAAAATGAGAGACCTAACAAAACTTGTTTATAGCGTATCTACTCTCAAGATAATCTATTATACCATTAACCCACTAATTGCATGAATAGATTAATCTGTTCCAGAAGGCAGAGCATTAATCACCTCTGAAAAGTCTCAGCTGGTCCCATTCTTTTTTATCCAGTGTTGGGGATCCAACCCTGGGCCTTGCACATGCTGGGCAAGCACTCTATCACAGAGCTATATACCCAGTCAGGTGCCATCTCTTAATATCCCATAATAAGGATTAAAGTTCAGTATGAGTTTTGGAAAGGCCATACATATTCAAACCATAGTGGGAGATTTGTCCTCAACACCTTTCTGAAGACTTATAATGGTGTGCTTGCTGTGTTTCTTCAATACTAGACAAGAAAAAGAAAATTGCATTTTCCAAGAGGAGGGAGAGGGCTAAGGAGGTCACCCTCATGTCCATCCATCTGTCAGAAACAGAGAAACAGACTGTCAGCGTAGCTCCTCCCATGCTTTAACACAGTTGTCAGGCTCTGTACATGGAGTTATAAGGGCTGGCTGTCCAACCCGCCCCCTGGCATCAAGCCGTGCCCAGGGAGCCCCACTGTAGCATGAGGCTGGAAGTTGTCCGACAGTACCTGGGTTGTACTTGGCATCATCTCAGGAAACAGAGGGATAGTAAGAACATTTTGAGTAAATTTGGTCCCTGGTTTCCTGGAAATTCTAGTTCCATCAAAATAGATCCTCTTTATCCAGATACACAAAGAAAAATACATGTGATCTCTCTTATATCTTTATCAGAACAATGGTTACCAAGAGTGGAAGTGAAAGGAAAAAGTAGGTCAAATGGCCCAAATGCACCAAGAGGCAGAATGGATAAGTCTAGAACCTACTGCACAGCCTTAGAACAAAAGTTACTGACGATGTTGTATTATATACTAGACATTTACTAAAAAAGGACATTTTAGGTGTTTTCATCATATGCACACACACGAAATGTATTATGGAAAGTGAGGGGGTGTTAATATGCTTTGTTTCATTGTGGCTGTGCATATCAAGCATTCTTTGTACAGTTAAAATATACATGGCTAAAATCTGTGTATTTTAGCACACACATTCTCACCACCCTATGTAATTAGCTTTAAATTTGGGGCAAACACTTTTCTGCCATAAACTTTTTTTCTGATAATTCCCAACAAAAAAAAGTGTACATACACAGACACACACACACAGAGACCCCTTAGCATCTGCAGGTTATTGGTTCCAGAACCCACACCCCCCCGCCCCCACCTTGTATTAAAATTCAAAGATGTTCAAGTCCTGGATATAAAATGACATATTTGCATATAACCTACATATATCCTCCCATACTTTAAATCATCTCCAGGTTAATTATAATCCCCAATGCAATGAAAATACCATGTAAATTGTTATATAGTGTTATACTATATTTTTCAGAAATAATTACAAGAAAAAAATCTGGGCATATGTTTAGTAGAGATGCATTTGTTGTTTGCCGAATATTATCCACCCATACTTCATTGAAACCACAGGAGCAAACTGCTGATAAGGAGGGCTGACTATATATGTGTATGCATATCCTCCTTAATCCAACTAATTGTTCTCATCTGTATCCCTACAATAGAGGCCTTTCCTGGACTACTGAAATAACATCTTGAACACCACCAGGAAGTGTATGTCCATATAGCAGCTGGGGATATCTGTCAGACTTAATCATAGTTAAAAGGTCAAGACTTGATCCTAGGATATCTTTCCAAAATAGAGTCCTTATTGTATCACCAGCCTACTCATATTTCTTGGCTTTTGTCCTCCTATTCCTCACCTTCTCCATCTGAGATCTTACCACCCCTACCATGCATCTCCCTAGAAGTAAGACAAGCACTGTTCACTGTCTGTTCCTCAGGACAGCCACAGTTATGCCTGCCAAATGCTAGTAGAATTCGGCAAAGGAGAGCTACAGAAAGTAGTTGGGGGCATTAGCAATTGACTGCCCAGCCTGCCAAAAGTTTGTTCTTGGTGTGTTTGAGTCACCCAACTCTTTACTCAGTTTGGTGAGTTGTTCAGTTTCCTTCCAATGAACTTTTTTTTTTACAAAAACTAAATTCCATGTACATGACTTGCAGACAAAGACCCCTAATGGACATATTGTTCCTAGGAGTTCTCCTCTCTAATGCAAACTCATGAAAAAATTGCAGCTCCTCCCAACATTCTCTTCCTTGACATCTGCTCTTCTCAGCCTCTCTCAGCAGGTCATTCATTCCTTTCACCAACTGACCTGAACTCTGTTCACTTGGGCTCACTCAGTGGTTCCACAGAGACTTTAATCCTTTGCCTCTTATGCTGTAGTTCTTGAGTTTATGGATACATCTAGGGAAATAACTCATACATAGGCAGAACAAAGTATTATGAAGTCAGTATGTATTGCTTTTATTTAAGGAAATAAAAACAATGAGTTTCGGGAGAGCTGTGAATAGAACAAGGAGTCTTAAACTTTTCACTGTGGAGCTCTCTTGATGTCAACAGGCTGTAAGACCTTTCTTTTTCACCAACTAAGTAGGACCTTAAATGCACATTTGAAAGGGACTATGCTAAGTTTAGGAGTGTTCTTGAAGAAAGAGCATATCTCTTACATATTTCCTTCTGGCCCTTACTAGATAAAGTCCTTTGGGTCAGAATAAAACAGACATAACTTTAACTTATTTGTATTTCATTGGTTTTGATAGTTTATGGATTATTAGCATTTTACTTTTCATAGCAATTGGAAAGTGGTCATACCATAACCACAGAGGACTTGGAGTGAATATAGAGACTATGACATACACCATGCACATGTCACAGAAATGACATATGTTGAACAATGCACCTTAAGCTTGTGTCTGCTTTGAGCACTGTCCTCTGGGATAAACATATCTGCAAATTGTCTGTTCCATTTCTTTTCAACCCACAAGTGTGAGTTCATCTAGTGAGTACTGCAAAGGCCTGAAACTAAGAATGAAAGTGGGGAGGGGGCTCCTAGTTATTGGAAGAGGTTCTGAAAGGAAGAGCAGTTCTAGCATGTATTGTCAATGCCCCTAAACCTACCTGGTTTCCTGTATGCAAAAAAATAAAAATTACTCTCTGGACTCATTATAAAGGGTAGGTTTGGCTAGATTCCAGTGGTATTAATCCTCTTGACCAAAACTTGGCTTTGTGCTCTGTGTGGACAACCAGAGGGTCTACATTGATCTCAAGGGCTCACCTGAACTAATGACACCTCCATACAGGTCAAGCCCATGCTGCTCAAATGAAAAGCCTTCTCCTATTTCCTGGGCTGTCAGTACTACCACTTAGTAAGTGGAGATGATTGTTGGGGAAATGTAACTGGACTTGGCCTTTTATTGCTTAGGGCAAACAGAATTAAGGATTTAGAAATCAAAAATCAAACTCTCTCTGGTCATATTGTAGAACTTTTAACACCAAACTTGTCTCACTACCTGACCAGATGTTCCTTTTTAAGGAAAAATTAAATGATACTATTACCACAGCAAATCTCCTGTATACAGGTTAAACATGGTCTACCTTTCCTCAGAGAAGGAAGGAAGGAAGGAAGGAAGGAAGGAAAGGAATAAAAAGTTTAACACAATAACAAGAATTTTGAGAAATATTTTTTGCATAAATCTGTAAGGAAGAGGAACTGTCTTAATGCCAGGCACTTAATTCCCAGGAGAAATCGTTTGTGTTATTTCCCAAAAGGAAACCAGGAAGGAGAAGAGCATTCAGTAAACTGATTTGAAACAAAACAATATTTCTAAAAGGTTGTTCAGGTTTCATCAGAGCAATTTTTCCTGATGCTCTCTGGGCTATTGTCATTCCAGCCAACATTCCCTATAGTTAGCTGGTAGAATGTTACTGCTGGCTGGGGTGGGGTTTGGCAGCCAAAGGCAGCTCTGGAAAATTAAAGACATTCATTTAACAATTCATGTAGCAGAATGACACCAGCAGCCAGCAAGGGAATTAGTGGAAAGTGGGGCTCTAAGCAGCCACTAGCAGCTCCCCTGTGACTGGAAGAATCCGACAATACCTGCACTTTCAGGGAAGACCTGGCCGCAGGCCGCAGGCTCCTACCTATCTTTCCAGAACACCTGGGCCTTTACAGGAATAGCAGTGACATGCTACCAGACAGTGGTGTCTCTCAAAAGGCATCCAGAAGAATGTCACAAAGGACAAGAGGCATCTAAAAAATCAAAGTTACATTTTGTTCTCAGAATTAGCCTCATGGAGCATTGCTTGACATAGAAACAAAGCCTAATGCAGGTGAAAGAGCAGAACTAGGAAGCATACAATTCTTGTCTTTGAATTGCCTCCTGGGGAATTCCGATTAAGATTTTAAACACCTCCACACTTGGGTCATACTGTTCTTCTAAGCACAGCTCTTTTTATCTCCTGTTGCTTTAAGAAAACGTGCCTTTTTGTATTGATTTTAAAATATTGTAGAGACTACAGGTATAGTTCATCTGTAGAGCATGTGCTTATCATTTGCAGGCCCCTGGGTTTAATTCCCAGCACCAAGAATACCAGAGGAAGGAGGGAGGGGGAGGAGGAGGGAAGGAAAAGAGGAAGGAAAGAGGAAGGAAATAAAATGTTATAGAAATTTTACCGTTTTTTTGAGAATCTGGATTTCTCCTTAGTTCCACCATGAAATACAAAGAAAGAAGGAAAGGAAAGAAGGAAGGAAGGAAGGAAGGAAGGGAGGGAGGGAGGGAGGGAGGAAAGGAGGGAGGAAGAGAGAGAGAGAGGGAAGTTTTAAAAAATCTTTTCAAGGTGTTTAGCATTTGCTAATTCAGATCACTAAAATGTTCTTTCTGACCACAGGATTGCCAGCTGATCAGAGGACATCTTGTTATGTGCTCTTCTTTCTTTATGTTTCCACTTGAAAATCAGAGATCTCACACCAGGCTGGATCCCAAAGATAATAGGATGAGTCAAAAACAGCTTGTTTATAAGGGGAACTACTAATGAAATTGTAGGTGTGGAATGTCTATTGGGAGAATTCCAGAACCAGGGATATTACAACCTCAGTCTGGGAAGGCTCAAGAGAGAGAAGAGTTGTCAGAACCTGAGTGCAGAGAGTCCTGGGCTGGAGATGGACAGTGTCACTGGAGGGGGAGGCCAGAGTAGTAATTCCCACCTGACTCTCCTTCTTTCTTCTGGGTTCCTGCAAGGACAGGAATTCTGTTTGGTTTGTTTGTTTAATTTTTATTTGATGAATTAAAAGTGTACACATCTGCGTGGTACAGTGTGACATTATGATATATGCACATATTAGCAATTATTATACAGGTCTAATTAAGACCTGCATCAATTCACATCTTTCACTTCTTCTGGTGAGAATATTTAGCAATTTTAAAATATGCAATGCATTGCTATAAACTGCAGGCTCCATGCTGTTCAGTAGACCAAAAGAACTTACTTCTGTCTTTGATACCTTTGACCATCACCTTCCCTTTCCCTGTCAAAGCCTGACACCACCACTCTCAGCCTCTACTAGCCACTAGTCTTCTCTCTGCATCTATAACATCCACTCTCTCAGATTTCACATATAAATGAGATCATGCAGTTTTTCTCTTTATGTACTTGGCTTATTTCACTACATGCAAAAGAGTAAAATGCACCCTTATCTCACTCCATGTACAAGAATCAACTCAAAATGGAATAAACACTTAAATGTAAGATCTGAAGAAAACAGAGAAAATGCTCCACAAAACTATTCTGAGCAATGGTTTCTTGGGCCGGACCCCAAGAGCACAGGCAATGAAAGCAAAGATAGGCAAACAAGAGTGTATCAAACTCAAAAGCATCTACAGACCAAAGGAAACAATTAACAGAGTGACAAGACAACTTACAGAATGGGATAAACCTTTGTAAATCATCCATCTGATAAGGGGCTAATATTCAAAGTACATGAGGACCTCAACTCAGCAGCAAAAAAACCTAATAAGCAAATGGGCAAAGAAACCAAGTTGATATTTCTCAAAATAAAATATGCAAATAGCTAGCAGATATGTGTAAAAATTAACAACATAAATAATAGAGAGATGCAGATTAAAACCATAATGATATATCACCTGCTGGAATGGGTATTATCAAAGAAATGAAAGATAAGTGTAAGTGAAAATGTGAAGAAGGAACTTTTGCATACTGTTGGTGGGAGTGCAAATTCATCCAACCATTATAAAAACAGTATGGAGCCTCCTCCAAAAACTAAAACTAGTGCTTTCATGTGTTCAATCAATCCCTTTTCTGATGCTTACTCAAAGGAAATGAAATAAGTATACTTCATGTTCACTGCAGCATTATTCACAATGACCAAGGTACAGAATCAACTTACTGTTGATCAGTTGATGGATTGATGAAGAAAATGCAGACTAAGATTTGACAACACTACCTGTGAGCCACTCTTGTGAGATGTGGCTATCAACACTGTGGAACTCTGTTAGGCTCACCACTCTGGGGTCATGGATTTCTGTGCAATTTGTGTTTTCCTCAAATTTCAAAGCTACTCTCCTTCCTGTGAAACAAGCCTGGCATCCTCTTCCTTTGTCACATTCCGTTCTGGGTCTTATTCTCCCCATTTCTCACAACTCACTCTGTGAGCAGGATTCTCATGGGTTTTATTGCTCAGAAGAGCTCCTTCTTCTCCTTGAGTCTAAGTTCCCGTGGCCTCAATCCCTACCACTCAAACTGAAAGTCTATCTGAGTCTCTGGCAAGGCAACCCAATGGCCAGACCTGAGGAAAGCTATCCTCCCAAGTCCCCATGCTGTTACTCTAGAGCCAGGGCATTCCACTCAACACTCACCAACCACAATTTGATGGGCAGATGGACAGTGCACACAAGTGACGTTAAAGCAATCCCTGCCTTCCTTCCACACTCCTGCCATGAGGGCCATGAAGGTAACACTGTCTCTCGCTTCACCTACCAGCTTTCAGATCCCGAATCCACCTGCAGAAACTACCTTGAAGTTGATGACCACACAGGTTTCTTCACAAAGGAAGAAGAATGCTCCTATAGAAAGTGCCCAGCTAAGAGACTGCTCCATTCGGAAGCTGCTAACTATATGAAGGAGGGAGAATTCAAGGATTCGGTGCATCCCCACAGGATTTTCTGTCAGTGACAAGAGACATTTCTCAGAACACACTTGCCTTGTAACATCACAGGTGTTGGCTTCTTCACAGAACCCTTCCCAAAACTTATGATTTATCACCCTTCCCCCCTCCCTGCCCGATGACATGCAAATCTTGAAGTGTCCATATCATTGAGCTACCTGCAGTGCTGAAGAACCCTACCAAAGAAAAGATATCAAATGCAGATGAAAAAAGTTATGTGGAAATATTTTTCCCAGTTTCTTTTATTCTAAAATATTTTCATTTTATTCCAATTCCACAGAGGTGAAGGATCTCAAAATTCCAAGCCAAGTTCTCTCTGATTGCTCTCTTTCTCCTCTGGTTCTCTCTTCTCTCCCATGTTTCCATGGGACTATCAATGCCACTGCTGGGTTGAAGGAACACAGAAAGAGGAATGGAGGGAGCAGAAATTGAGGGCACAGAAATTGCACCTTCCAGTGTGTTTGGAATGTCTGTGTGTTTCTGTCATCCCCAGGTTTAATGAAAACCATTTCATGCTGGCATGTGTGTAAGGGCCTCAGAAAATAAGCACATCACTGAAAATGAATGACTACTAAAATGCCCCTCTGTGAAGCACAGAGTCTCTGGGCTATTCATAGATTTGCTATTAAGAACCCATTAGCTCAAAAAAAGGCCATGCTTCTCCACACATGTTCCCACCTGGGGCTTTCCAAAGGGACAGATAACTGTCATGGCGTTTGGCCTCAGCTTTCCCCTCTGTTATATTTATACATTTCCATTTGTCCTGCTTCCTGTCTACTGGTATTTGCTCTTTTCAGCCAAAGTGTAGATAGCATAACATTTTCATCCTTTGGTTAGAGATCCCTCTTGGTCACATAGCATGTGCTTCAACCTCTTTTTTTTGCTTTATTACTGGCGTTTGATTCAAGGCTTTTGTGAGACCTTTCGACATTTCTCCCCACAAATTTTCCACCTACCTTACAAGGTAACAGCCCTTTTAAAGCTTGGCAGACTATGAGTACAGTAAATGAATCACTTTTCTTCAGTTTATATGTTTGGGTACAATGAAGGCTTTTGACAAGAAACAAGTCTTTTCAGGCCTAGCATTTATGATAGACTTCTGCAGCTATTAAACAAAGTCATAAGCTTTTTGAAAAAGTTTACCTATGACTTTTTTGTCTGAAACAGTTCATAGCTGCTGAAAGTTCTTTCCTAGCATCATGAATAATACACCAAGGATAATAGACTGGTGTCCATTTCCTTATTTATGAATCTTGGATGTGGCAGTAAAATGCAGAGCTTAGTTCTTCTAGAAATGGAATACTCAATCTTATGTGAGCCTCCAGTAGGCTTAGACCGATATGCAACTCCTTAGGAAGGCCTTTGTGCCTCATCTCATGAAGGGCCAAATAGCAATGTATTTTGGGAAAATATTCAGAGATCAACTTACTGCAATCTTCATCAGAGAGGAGCTTTGTGAAACATCTTGAAGACAAAGACAATAGCTCCTCCACATTTCCTAACCTGAGCTTGTTACAGTAAACATGCTAGACTTGTGAATGGAACCACAAGATGGCATCACAAATGAAGTCATGTTTAGGAATAAAAATTAGCGAAACACAAACTGTAATGCTCTCAGCACACCAAGCTTTTCTGAGCTGTGCTTCGGCTGTCTACTTCTGCTGTTTATTGATGACTCAGAAATCATAGAACAGCTCACAATAAATCAAAGAACTGCTCCACACAGAACTAGCTGAGACCATCATAGCCTAAATTTGGAAAAGTGATACCCAAACAGTACAAACCTTTTGTGCCCTAATTATCAAGATTATAATTATATGCCAACTAACAAGTGGGCAAACCTTGGTTTTGCTTCAACTGGACAAGGAAGCTTGGCTGGTGACATTTTTCCTGGTCTCCTGGAAGCTTGCAAACAAACTGAAAATGATCTGTCTTCCTTGGCATAAACATTTTTCTGTTAGTGGTTCCTTGGAACCAAAAACCAAGGCCATCTGCCAGCTCTGACAATGACCCATAGCTGTGCGCCACTTGGCTTATCAGTACTGACAAACATTTACCTAGGCACTCAAGAACCCATCGCAAAGGAAGTGCCTTTGAACAGAGGAAAGGTGGTGCTGCCAGAGATCACAGGTTCTCTGAGCAGCCTCTCTCTAGAGACAACCTCTAGATTAGGCAGAAGAATAGAGTATGCAGGAAAAGACTGATCCTAGTCCCTCCCAATTCACTCACAAAAATCCGTAGAATTCAATGCACACATGACTCTTGGATAAGATGCCATTGGTTGTGAAATGGGCAAAGACATCAGTAATATGACAACCCCTAGAATTTGGACTCCTTCCTGGAGGCTCCTGCTGCCTGTTCTCATTATGGTAGCGTGGAGAGTGATAACAACTGATGCTAGAACCCAGCTCATCTGCTATAAGAGACGAAAGGAAGGAAATGTGACCAGGGATCAAATCACATTATCCTAAGTGCCTTGTCACCCCACCTCTCATTTTGACCTCTGGGATTGTTTTCCCCCAATACCACTGTACCCAGTTGTCCATACACAAATTCAAAAGTGGCATTCACTTCTAAAGAGTATATTCTTACCTGGCAAAAACTGGCAAAAAACAGGTTCATATTTCTTACAATCATGTCCATTTTATCTTACATATTGAAACAAAGATGGTAACTCCAGAACCAAAGAAGAGAACATAGGAAACTATGATTTTCTACTGCTCTAAGTCTAAAGATTGCCTTCCAGTGAGCATCATTGCTCCATCATTTTTCCTTTTTCTCTTATTAGGTTCTAAAGATGAAGGTCTATAGCCATCTTAGGAACTTTTTCAGAGATCAAGTTAATGCAATCCTCATGAGAAAGTTGCTTTGTGAAAAGTTTGAAGAAAAAGTCAAATTTTTCTCCAGGAATTCTTGGCTTCAAACTGGTGGAGCCTGGCCTCCAACTAAGACCTTTGTGTCTCCAGGTTAAGCAATATTCACCACAGCATCATGTGTCCCCCAATTTCAGCAGTTGATTATTTAGTGTCTCCAATGGACTGATTTCTGAGATGGGTTCTTAAATTCAAAGATTAATGAGATAGGTTTATCTCTTCACCAGGAGTTCACAGGCACCAATACAAAGTGGTTAAGGGGACAAATCACCCTGGGAGCCAAGTATAGCTGCTACCTAAGCTAAACCATGGCTGACAAGGTTTAAGAAGCAAAGATGTTAGAGTGGACTATGTATAGGCTGGTAAGACAAATGACCCTAGTCAGAAGGTTTGGACAGGACACAGCCTTCCTGCTTGAGCATGCACAGAATCACATGGAGGATTTGTCCAAAGGCAGATCTCTTAATGCCCTGCCCTTTGATGCAGGAGGTCATGGAGGGCTTGGGGAGCACCATTTGTAAAATGCTCTCTGGTGATGCTGATTCTGTGAGACTAGGATCACACTTTAAGAACAACTAGAATAGGCGTTTAAAGAGAAAGGAAAGGACAAGGGCTGGGAAAGCCAGCATTTCTTCTTACACTAGAGAAACAAGCCAGAACTGACCTATACTAAACTGAGTAAGGAACACATGCCATTGTTAGGAAATAAATAGGTAAAGGAAGGCTGTTTTCACCCACCACTTTATTTTCTCCTTTGCTTCCTCTCACCAACCCAACTTCCCACTGAAGTCATTACATAATGTTTGCTTCTTTATCTTTTTCTTTTATTCCTGCTTATGTATAAAAAGTTTATATAATATGGTTCCATTCATGTGTAGGAATTTACTATGAAACCACTATGAGCAAAGAGCAATTCCCAGGAAAAGGGTAAAGGCTGATCCAGAAGAATTAAGCAATAATGGAAAATTCTCAATCATCAGTGGAGAAGAAATTTGGGAGCCTGGCCTTACCAATCTCACATTAAAACACAGCAGGAACAGCATCTGTCCCCTGTATTTGGCAGTAATATTAGAAATAGAAAGTAGTAAGCGGTACAAAGTAGCAAGTGTCACATATCACAGCAATACCTTGCTGATAACACGTGACGATGCTCAGCATCTTCCGACTGTGACAGGATCATATCAACTCTACTCTCAAACGCTACTATGTGTGCTCTGCTGCTGTCTTATTTTCCTTCTGCATTTTCACTACAAGTTGTGTGTTTATTAACAAACATTTGAAAAGCTATATTATACCATGGAATCTTGTTAATGGCCCAGCTAAGTTAGCTGGGCAGCTGTTAGGTTTTATGTGAGAGGTGAGAGTGGGGGGTGATTTCATCTGTAGAAGTCACTCACATGAGATTACTTATAAGCATGGCACACAAGGTTTATCATTTTTCAATTTGTCACCCACAAACAAATGAAAGAGACTCAGGAACACCATGGCCTATCCTATTTGTTTTACTAGAGATAAATTTTTTAAAGAACAAGCAAGTGCTGAGAAACAGGTACTGCACCAGGCTCAGGACAGACAGCTTTGCAGTGCTGCGAGAAAGAAGATTCTTTGCAATAAATGATGCAGGAACAATTGTAAGCTCATTTTTAAAAAATGAAATGGGATTCCTACTTCACACCAGACACAAAAATTGATCTTTAAAACGACCTGCATCCATTCCTAAAAGATATCACCTAAAGAACAAAATCCACATCACCAACTAGGAGAAAGTATTTCCTCTATGTTAAAACAAAGGACCTATATCTAGAATATGTGCCAAACTGCAAATCAATAGCAAAAGAGGCAAAGCAAAAGAAAAATATTTGAACAAGCTCCTTACAAAAGAAGAAATCCAAACAATCAATAAGTACATGCAAATCTTATAATCTTGTTAGCAATAAATGAAATGTGAACAAACACAGCCACACTCCTACTGCATTTACAAAAGTTGAGTTGATTTATGACACTCAGTATTAATAATGTTAGCTTCTATCCACAAGTCATGGGAGTTTAAACTGGTAACAAGGACTTCAGGAATCTCTGACATTTTCTGATAAATTGTAGATGCATATATTCTGTAGCCAAGCAAGTTCATATCTGAATAATTAAAGTTACATATCAGAAAAACTAATAGGTAAATGCACCCAAATATATGTGAGACAGTATTTAAAATATGCAAAACTTGAAAGCTCATGTATGCACCTGCATTAAAATGGGTACACAAATCGTATTTTTTGGCGGTTTTGGGGTTTAAACTCAGGGCTTAGCACTTGCTAGGTAGGTGCTCTTCTGCTTGAGTCACACCTCCTGCCCTTTCTGTTCTGGGTTTTTTTTTGGAGGGGTTGGGTTTTTTTGAGATAGCGTCCTGATTTTTACCCAGGCTGACCTGCTTCCCACTGCTAGGATGACAAGTACACCATTCTGCTCTGCTTTTTCTGTTGAGGTGGCAAACAGTTTTGTCTAGGCTGGCATGGAACCACGATCTTCCTCATCTTAGTCTTTTATATAACTAGGATGACAGGTACCTTCCATTGTGTCCAGCTACTGGATGAGATGAGGACTGATGAACTGTTTACCCAGAATGGCCTCAAACTGCAATCCTCTCAATCTCAGCCTCCCAAGGAGCTAGGTTTACAGGCATGAGCCCCCCGTGCCCAGCTAATAAATTGTATTATTTTCACACAAACAAACAGTAAACAGCAATGACAATAAAGATATAACATACAACTACAATAATGTGGGTGAATCTAACAAAAGTAATGTTGAGCCAAGTGCAGTGGTTCATGCCTATAATCCCAGCTAGTTGGGAGACTGAGATCAGGAAGATCGTTGTTCAAAGCCAGCCTGGAAAAAAAGTTATTGAGATTCCATCTCAGCAAAAAATAGTGGAACATGGTGGTATACATATGTCATCAAGAGAATATGGGAAGCATAAGTAGGAGGTAGTAAAAAGGCTGGGGGTGTGGCTGAAGTGGTAGATCACTTACCTAGCAAGCATTAGACCCTTTGTTCAAAACCCTGAGACTGCCAAAAACTAAAAAAAGGAATATTGATGATAAAAGAATCCATAGTATAATTCCACCTGTACTGTATGAAATAAACAAAGACAACATGTTGTTAAGAACATGCACAGGGAGGCAATGCACGATGGAGAAAGTGTAGCATTGCTTATCAGCTGTGCAGGAGAGTGATCATATCTACAGAGAGGATGGTGTCATGATGGCGAAAGAAGTCACACAGTCAGTTTGGGTCCCCACACTTGTGTTTGCATCAGGGCTGGCTTCACAAGCTTCATGGTACAAAGCCAACTCTCAGTAATTCCTGCCTCATCTTAATGCCCTGTCCTACCATCTTGAAATCCTTAATTGTTGGAGGAGGGACCCCGTATTTTCATTTGTACTGGATTTCACAAATACAAAGTTTACCCTGGTTTTCATTATAGGATAAATGCTGTATAAACTTTCCCTTAATGTCCCATGTACTTTAGGAAATGTGCTATACTTCACAAAAATAAAAATATTAGAACAATTTTATTTAAAAAAAAATAAGGGAGGTAGATGTGGTTGTTCTCACCTGTAATCTCAGCATTCAAAGTCAAAGGCGGTAGGATAGTGAGTTTGAAGCTAATCTAGGCTAAATAGTGAGAACTTGTCTCAAAAAAAAAAAAAGAGAGAGAGAGATAAAAGGGTTGGAGGGCATAGGGAGTTGTGGATTAGGACCAGATAGGGTACCAATTGTGAGGAACTAGCAGCTGTCCTGAAATTGTGTCAGGATACCTTCTCCAGCTGTCTTTTCTTTGTGAAAGACTAGAGGGCAAGTTATATTGCTTCTCAAGCTTTGCCACTCTGTGAAATTCTGAATCTCAGGAATTTCCTAAACCCATCACCTCCAACATAACAACAGATATTTTGCCAAATTCTTTGATGTATATTTTCATAATTTTGCACATATTCTTTGATTTTTGGCTTTCAATTGCTTAAGGTAAAAAAGGAACTAAATGTAGTTAAAGATTCTTCCTGATAATATATCTGCAATTGATGGCTCAGCAAATACAGAGACCACGGCTTCTAAGAAACATAAGCCAACTTTGTGCTCCTTTGAGGAATGTAGGGCCATGTGCCTCCATTTCCAGGCCAGCACCTCATACATTCCACTCTCATTTGCACTTGGTCTTCATTGATCCACTAGCTAATGTCATGCTGGGTTCCTCTTCTCTGTAAACACTGTTATAAGTCTTTTATGGAACAAACTGGTAAGAAACTATAAATTATTAAATCATTGACAAAATGAAAATCATAAGATCTCTAGGAGAAGAGAAAGCAGGTGGAGTCTTTTTTTTGTTATTGTTTTATTATTCATATATGCATACAAGGCTTGGGTCATTTCTCCCCCCCTGCCCCCACCCCCTCCCTTACCACCCACTCTGCCCCCTCCGTCTCCTCTCCACCCTCTCAATACCCGGCGGAAACTATTTTGCCCTTATCTCTAATTTTGTTGAAGAGAGAGTATAAGCAATAATGGTAAGGAACAATTGTTTTTGCTGGTTGAGATAAGGTTAGCTATATAGGGAGTTGACTCACATTAATTTCCTGTGCGTGTGTGTTATCTTCTAGGTTAATTCTTTTTGATCTAACCTTTTCTCTAGTTCCTGGTCCGCAGGTGGAGTCTTGTAAACTGACTGGTAACGGGCCATTAACCAAGTTCCCTATTTTACCATGGGGAAGGTTCAGGAAGAAAGAGTCTGAAAAAGCGAGTCACACACAGGACAGGTAGTTTTCTTCCAGAATGGAGAGAGAAGAGTCTAGAGTATGTGCTCCTCGTAGCAAGGGAGAAAACAGGGGTAGCTGGTGACCACTTTAGTGCATGAATGACCCTTGGAAGATTACAGGATGATACGGCAGAGTCTAGTCTAACATCACAGGCCTTGGGTAGGGCCTGGCATGCAATCGGCACTCCAGGATATGAAAGTGGAGCTAGCTTGCAAGCCTCGAAGGATGTCAGAATTCACCATCAACCTTCCTAGTTTCCACAAGTGTCATCTTTGCTTTCATCATTAGGTAACTGTGTCTGGTCTCACTTTAAGCCCAGGCTGTGCTAACCCGGGTTAGTCAGCTTTCTGTCCCAGTGACAAAACACCTGAGAAAATCAACTTAAAGGAAGGAAAGATTTATTTTGGCTCATGGGTTCAGAAGTTTCAGTCTATGGTTGGTGGCCCCATTGTTTTGAGCCTGTGGTGATAGAAAAATATCTAAGTAGGGAATGTGTGGTAGAGCAAAGCTGTTCAGTTCCTACTAAGTAGGAGAGATTGAGCGAGAGAGAGAGAGAGAGAGAGAGAAGACACCAATATACCCCTCCAGACACATCCCAACTACCCAACTTTCTCCAACTGGGCCCACCTCCAAAGGTTCTACCACCTCCCAATAGTGCAATAGTGCACAGACTGGCCATCGAGACTTCAATGCATGAGCTTTTGGGAGACATTTAAAATCCAAACCATAACATGACCTCTGCAATTCACACATGGCAAAGGGCACAAAAGGGTGAAGGTACAATGGCCCTACACCTGTCTGGGTGCACTAAACTGAGTAGGAACAGGGCTTACTGATGTCCCTTGCACACTTTCCCCAGGGTTTCTCCAGGAACAGTGGAAAAACTCAGGCCTTCCATTAGGCCTGTCTGAGCATTGTCTTAATTATGATCTTCCCCAAGTCTGGCACATACAATCTTCAACCAGAAAATTGTCAGGAAAATTTATATGCAGATCTCTGGCTTTATAAAAAACTTTCCCTTGCTGGGTTGTATTTTTGTTACCCCTAAAGCAGTGCCTAGGCCTGAAATTAGAGTGCTCTAATTATAGCCTCTACTTCCTCACATGCATCAGAGAGTGGAAACAGGGACCCCAGAGCTACCCAAATGTTGCCACTCAGTAAACAAAGGAAAGAGGGACAATGTGTGAGAGTCCTCATGTAACTATTTCCCAGATCATTGGAGGCAATTAACACTAAGTTCTTTCCTGTCATGGAACATGGGGCAAAAGATTTTCCAGACCCACTATTACAAGCACAAGTGAATACTTAAACAGGACTCTGATTCACATCTAATGGTGAATGAAGAAGAAAAATGTTATACGTGCGCACATGTTTGTTTGTAGGTATGTGCATGGTGTGATATGAAAGAAAGACATGCAAAAGGCAGTCTTCTCACATGAAGCAGGATGGGGCTCAACCCTTGCAGGATTCATCCTTTCACTTGCTTGGTGGAGGACCCTGCAGTAGAGTGAAGCTGCAGGAGTCACCAGCAGAACAGAAATGAAGCCAAATAAGTAACTTTGCTAAGTGGCAGTCTATAAAACTTTCTGTCCTTCAAATATTTTGTAACTTTACAAATAATTCTTGAGGATCCAGGCTGCAGAAGGTAGGAAACTGTTCAGTGAGCCATACCCCAGAGGATCCTTCCCCATGTGGCATTCTTAAATTATACCTCTCAGGCCACAGAGCATAGGCTAGGGGTGAAAAGTCACAATCGTGGTTGATAAAACAGTTTACCCAGTATGAAAATGCAGCCCTAGTGCCTTGGACTGCCCAATCTCACAGGCCATCAGGGAGAGAGGAGCCCTGCCTGGATGCATGTTCCAGTGATTGCCAATTTATGACTTGGACAAATTGCTTAACTATGTTGCTTCCATTCTGTCAACAGTAAAATGGTGATAATGGTCCATTCCTTGGAGAGTTTTATGAGGACTGAGTCAATACTCTCTAAAGGGCTTATAATGGTGCAGGGCACATAGAAGCATTCAGCAGGACTGAATTATTTATTTATCCCCAGCTGTGTATCCTACACTCAAATGCTGAAGCTCTGACCCCCTCATTACCCACATTTGCAAATTGGGGCTCCAGATCAGCACTTCTTATCAAGATCTGATCCCCCAGTCCCACTAGCTATGCTCTTGAGTGCCAGCCATGTTGCTGCTACTTTACCCTCATTTCTAAATGATGTGCACAGTGCAGGTACCAGGATTCTAATAGCAGCCCCAAGGCATGCTGTGGGATACTCGTTGGGGGTTGGTTTAGATCTAAAATGGGGACCTCTTGGGATGCTGTGGTTCACATGTATAATCCTATTGCTTAGAAGGTGGACATTGGAAGGATCATGGCATGAGGCCAGCCCAGACAAAAAATCAGCAAGATCCCAACCAATAAGCTAAGCATATTGACACACACTTGTGCAGGACACATAAGATCACAGTCTCAGGCCTACATGCTCAAAAAGCAAGAGCTTATCTGAAAATAAACTAAGGCAAAAAAGGGCTGGCCATATAGTAGTGTGCTTACCTATCAAGCATAGTGCCCTGAGTTCAAACGAAGAAAGAAAGGAAGGAAGGAACAGGAAGAAAGAGAGAGAGAGAGAGAGAGAGAGAGAGAAATAGGGACCTCAGAAGCTTAACCTCCCCGCATGAAAAGTGTAAATGTTAGATGATTTGTAGTAAAATCTTCAAATCCAAACTTCCATTTTCACTCAGCCTCAATTTTCTCATCTTTTAAAATGTGATAAAATAATTATGATGCTTTTCTCATAGGTTGACTACAGAGTTCAAATACAATGATGCGTGTAGTAACAGACACCACGACAACAAGTAGACTGTATGCCTTTGATAGAATGTGTTTCCACAGCCATCATCATTGTGCAGGGTGCTTTACATTGTCCTTTCAAGGGCAAGGAATGTGTCCCCTTATTTTTATATCCATAATTCTACCTAGTTTTCTGTAGTAATTGGCTAAATTTATGTTATAGTTTCATTAAATTGAATAGTACATTAGGTAACCTGCACTATTGGTTCTCAGCACTGACTATGCATTGGAATCATTTTGGTCAGCTTATAAACTACCCATGATAGCTCTTTACTACAAGGCAAGTAAATCAAAACCCCCAGAGGAAATTTTCAGAAATCAATATTATAGAGAAGCACCCTAGGGAAGTCCAAAGTAGAACTAGAGCTGGAAACTACTGCCCTTGTCAATCACTCCCTGCTCATTCATTTATGACTGTCTCTCAGGTCCCATGGCCCTCTGATAACAATGAAGACAGGGTACCCACCCTCACAATCCACAGTGAACTATACGTAAATCAACCATTAGTGAATCCTAAGACCAAACCATGTATTCAGGGGACCATGTCAGATTGAGGAGATACAAAGTTCATTTAAAGGAGGAATCAGTATGGATTCTATTAATGAGATGAACATGTTCCAATGTATTACATGTATTTGTCATCATATGACATATCTGTATGTGCCATTCAATGATTCTGCCAAAGTAATTGCATCAGAAACTTCTTTCAGAGCATCCTCTTTGCAGCAGACCAAAAATGTTACTTTCCTCCTTCCTTGTATGATGCTCATTAAACAAGGCTTTCCCCTGCTCACTTGAACTTCAGAAATCTACATGCCAGGGTCAGTTCAATAATTAATTTTGTGTTCACAAGTATGACTGATCTGGGAGAGATCCTTCTTTTTTCTTTTGAACTACTACTCTTATTTTATAAATTACTTCAATTTCTGTTTTTCAACAAGATGGAGAGAAAACAATTAGAGTGAGATGTTGCTGCTCTATGCTCCCTTCACAACAAAGGTACTATTATTTGTATTTCTTAGTTCAGTGGAGTTAAAAATGCGGAAGAGAGAACACAGTCCCATGGAGCTGTATGTGTCAGAAATTTGATACATGATTTGCATATGTGATCTAAGTAGTTTTTCCCAAGAATCCATTGACATTGGTCCTAACTTCCCATTGTACAAAAGCAGAAGTGAGAGTTGGGTACAATGAGGTCAGACAACTCCAAGTAGCCAAGGAGAGATTGAAAAGATCTGTCTTAACTTAAGGTCAATTGTATTCCCAACTAGCACCTCTTCCTCTCTCAACATGTACAGTTTGTCAAAGATCCCCAAACCATATTCCACCAACTTTTCAAATGCAAACTGAGTTTCAGCCATTTCACATCATGTTTATACAGTCATTAATTTAATAAATTGAATTTATACTTAAAGGGAGCACATCCAGTACACTTGGTATGACAAAGAAATGAATCAGAAATGGATTATGCCCTTAAGGGAACTTATGAACTATTAGAGAGAAGGAAACACATGTGTCATAATTAAAACAGTTCATCTCTATTCAAGATGAGAAACAGCTAAGAATTTTTCCTCTGCTTACCATCACATGTGAATGCCATTGTCAAATAAGACCCATGGAGTGGCATTAGAGATGGAACAGGCACTGACTTGGGGCCAGGGAGGACCACAGCGTGGAGCCAAAGAGAGAGAAACAGCCAGGTGACCGAGGCAGGTTGTTCAGAACCTTATAGTGTGCATGATACTCTGCAGATCTGATGAAAAGGCTCGGTATAATTTCCCCATGCCCAGGGAGGGGACTGAAGTTCTATATTTCTCACAACCTCATAGGAGATAGTTTGAGAATCATATTTGAGCAGCAAGAGTCTAGCAAGGATCAAACTTTTATGTTCTACAGTGCAAATATAGTGCTAAGAATAGAACAACCTAAAGATCGGGGGCAGGACATGCAGATGGGCAAAGAAAAGGTCAAAGTGGGGAAAAGTGAGGTTGCTGCCCTGTTCATTACAGTGAGCAGGCCACCAAATGCCCAAAATCCACTTTCATTCTTTTCTGTCATGGAAAGTAAGTGGGCCAGCCATATTAAAGCATTGTAAAAATGGTGGTTACTCAATGCTCTCATTTAAAATAACCCACAAAAAATGAGGAGATGGGACCCATTACAGGAAAAGTGGTCAGGCAGTCTCATTCAGAAATCACAATTATTTAGGAACAAGTTGGCACACTTCCAGTATTGTTTCTGACAATTGGTTTTTATTCATTTCTTTGGCTTGTTGGTTGTCTGTTTCCATGGTCATTTCTGTTTAGGTTTGTATTGGTTTGTTTTCAATCACAGCAGTCTAGAGTTAGTTAAATTTTGGCAGCACAGAGACTCTGTTGCTGATGCTGAATAAGGGGCTAACAAATCAATTTTGAATAAGAAATAGATTTAAAAGTATATAAATAAAATATAATGCTAGTCATTTATATTTTTTAGATCATAGTTAAGAGTATCCCTTACTTGTGAGATGAAAATTACCAGTAAAGTACAATCTTAACTCAATACCAAAGTGCTACTATTTATTTAGCATTAACACAAATGTGACTAATTTCTGATTTGTGTCCCACTGACAATGTAAAATTTTGTACTCCAAGTTTGAAGTGGTTTCCTTTCCTGTCTGGTTTATACTAGAATATGTGAGTTGAGCAACTCTCAAAAGAATCTGACTTTTCAGTTCCAAACCATGATATGGAAGGGACAGGTAGAATAATTTTTTAAAAATTGCCCATTGCATAAACTTCACACATTGTCATCTAAGTGGACTTCCAAAAGCTCAGGCATTTCCCCCACAGAACTGTTAAAGATGAAACCAAGGGCACATAAAATGATGCCCCACCTGTTTTGGACCAGTTTGGCCTACTGGGTGAATCCTAAGCATGCAAAAGTCTACCATTATTAGCACTTTAAAAATCTGAGAGAGCAAACTTGGTTATAAAGTTTAGGTCTTTGTTTCAGCAAAATGGAAGAACTGGGTGTTTGGAAACAAAGAAAGGTTATCTAGTTCCAAAGAGATGAGCCATTTAAGTCCATGAAAATGTCATAAACTACATATCAAATTCACCTGTGGAAATAACCCAAGAATTCATTATGTGTACTTTGGTGTCTTCACAACTCAATTCATGCAAATAACATGCCTGGACTTAAACCAATCACCACTCCCACTAAATGTATTGTGCAATAAGATGCTGAAATTGGAGGTGGGACTAAACACTACTGAGAAATTGATTAGAACAGCACTGAGGTACTGTGTTTGTGATAATCCATGGATGTGTAAGCTCTAACACTTGCATTAGAGACACAATGCAAGAGACACTTGGCCACAAGTCTAGTCAGCTGAGCAAACCAGTCCAGAAGCTTTCATGATCCCTTCTCCACCATGTACCATGGCAAGGAACAGGAAAAGGTGGCTATTTTAGTCCCAGTTCTCAGTTCAACCAAGGACTATCCCTCTCCAGACTGGGCAGATGGCAGACCCGACAGTTTTGTCTGATGATCTAATTAGTTTTCAGCACCTCATTATCACCTCACAATGGAATCTAGAATAAAAGCTTAAAGTGCAGGATGTTTAAAGGGCTTATTTGAATGCAATAAAGTGAGTTCTTTAAGTTAAACTCACTCATTAGAAATGAGCTTTTGCTACTCAGGAGATATTAGAGGAGAATGAAGATTTAGGAGAAAACTGTTAATAAAGTAACACGTCTCTCATATCAAGCTGTCCAAAATCTGATGTGTGTTCCAGATAAACCACAACATTTTGGAGTAAAGAGGTACTGGGTAATCAGGAGATGTGAGTTCTAGTTTTATCTGTGCCACTAATTAACTGGAGGACTGGATACAAGTCAAATTCTTTGAGCTCCTTTCCCTTTTCTGTGAAGTGAAACCATTGGACCACACAGATGAACACTATAGTCCCTTCCAAATCTAAAATTCACCTATTTTATTAATACTTAGGTAAGGTCAACTCTAATCCTTTTGTGACACATATAATGAGGTATCATATTTTCAAATAAAATAATTTTAAAAATCGCTAAGCATTAAGCTTTATATATTTTTTTTAACAGAGCATAATGGCTTTGGAAGATTCATCCATTTCAAGCAACAGCATTCAACACACCATGTGCCCAAATGCACTAGTTGAGCTGGCAAGTGCCTGGACCTTATCAACAGAGAGTCAGGGCCCATGGAGGTTAAATGGCAGCCAAGCTTAAAACCCTCTGTAGGACAACTGCATCAACGAGGGCTGTGAACGCCTGAGGATTCCCAGAATAGTGTGGTGAGCTTGTTGAGTCTGTGAGAAGCAGGACAGATGCTGTGTTCTCTGCTTTCAGTATCTGGCTCCCAGTAGGTCTTGACAAATGTTGCATAAAAACATTACACTTTTGCACAATGGTTACAATGCATCCAAAGTAGAGAATGTTTCCTTGCTGGTATCACAGTTATTGTGGCACAATTCAGAAGGTGCTATGACTTCAAACAGCAAATGTATCTAGCCTTCATGTTTTCAACTCTGGACCCACTCTCCCCCAAAATATGGTGGCCATAGACCTATGTACATATTTAAATTTACATTAACTAACATTAGATAAAATTTGAATTTCAGTTTCTCAGTTGTACAGGCCACATTTCAACAGACCAATAGCCACATGTGACGAGTGTGACAGATGGTACAGATGGAGACATTTCCCTGACCACTGAAAGTTCTATTAGACAGTGTTGGTCTATGCTGCCCATCCCTGACTTCATGAAACTCCTTTATTTGTTTGATTAGATTTCACAACAAACATTCAACTATGTGTGTGTGAGTGTGTGTGTGTGTGTGTGTGTGTGTGTGTGTGTGTTGATTGTTAATATCCTAAGAGATTGATTGTATGTTACTTGGGGGCTAAGAAGAAATCACCCAAATTTCTTTACCTTCGGGAGAATGTCGTGTGCTGCTCTAACCAAAAAAAGTCCAAGATCAACTAGATTTGAAAAATCTCATGTCAGAGTTTAAAAAAGAATATCTAGTAATCTATTGCACAATTTGAACTTTTTATTAATCCTTAACTTAAAATATCAAGTCTGACGTTTACTCATATACTTATGGGCTTGATGGTTGAACTTACAGTTTTCCACTTTTTGATGGTGCAAAAGCAAGATGTATTTTGTAGGAGCCATAATTCGCATTTTGAACTTCAACCTGTTGCCAGGCAAACATAAAATGCTCTCTTGGGGTGTTAGGCAATCAGGGCAGTCACATGATCATGAGGAGAAATAACCAATACTCTGCAGTGCACATATTGCTAAGCTAGGATGTCAGCAGGTTATGTTCCTAGGATCAAAGAGGAGAGTGGCCCCTTTCTGCCTATCATTATGGGTCATGACTGACATTCCTATACCAGAAGACAAGCTAACAAGAGAACACATTTAGCATGACAACGTTCTTGATGATAGGTAAACATGATTCAAGAGCCTTCAGAATGAAGGTAACAAAGACCCTGGGTGAACTATGTTTTATGTTTAGGTTTGATAAAGCAAAGGCAGTCATATAGAAGTAGGGTTACACAGAAATGGATGATCTCATAGTGATATAGTAATGTGTAGAGAAACCCACAATACCTTTTCCTTCTAATTCATCTTGGCCATTCCATGTGGCATTTCTTCCTTCTTAGTATGGAGCAAGACATTTCTGGAATGAAGGTCTTAATTTCTTTACAGACAATTCTTACACAGAAAGAAGGGAAGTTAGAGTTTTCCTTCTGGCTTTGGGGGAAAGGGACTTGTTTTCTATGCCCTGCAGCTTCTGTGGTTCATCCTCAGGAGAGAGAGCAGAGAGGTAAGCAGGAGGCAGGAGAAGGTCAGAGAGAAATTTTGTTTCTGGGGCTGATCTCAAGGTCTTTGCTTTGAGATATCATACTTGGAATCTTAACCAAACAATTTTTTCTATGCACAGCATGTTTATCAGGAAATAATCTCATCATAAGTCAAGAAGTGTCTGCATTTATGTATATGACCTTATTAGGTATACAAGTGGAATCGCCAATTATACTGAAAGAGCTAAGGAAGGAATACTGGTAATCTAATCCGTAATTGTAGCCTCCACCTTCCTGGTATTCACTTTGTCTTCTATTTAGTTCTCTCACAATCTCTTCTCTTTGTTTCATCTAGTGAAAACTTTGGCTTTTGTTTGTCTTTATCGCCTTCCAGTGTTGGAGACTTTTGTTTTCTTTGTTGTAGTAGTGGGTTTGAACTTGGATCCTCAAACTTGCTAGGTAGGCCCCCTACCACTTGAGCCAACCCTTTTGCTTTACCTATTCTTCAGATAGGATCTGGCATTTTTGCCCAGTTCACCTTGGACCATGATGCTTCCATGCAGCTGGCCATCGATGTATGCCACTGATGCCAGCATATTTATTGAGATGACACTTCACAAACTTTTTGCCTGAGCTGGCAAAAAGAATCCTCCCAAGGATTCTGTAGCTGTGCTCAGGCAAAAGCCATTGTGTCCAGCTATGAAGATATTTTTAATATTTTCATACTTCTTTATTCAAAAGACTAATTTACAAGGTAAACATGAAATGATAATTATTTCACCATGATCACTAAGACTTAATCTGCATTGCTGTCTTTCAAGATTCCTTCTTAATTCTTTATTTGAGAATTTTTATTTGGAGTCTGACACACTTCAGTAGCCTAAAGGTAGGCTTGAAATGCCTACAAACACATTCTCTTACAAAATATTGAATTACCAAGTACTGATATATGTAATCAATTATTTCAGTACTATGAATGGGCTACCATCCCTCTCAGAGATGAGAGAGAATAACTATCCATCATGCATTGGTTCCAGGACCCCTTTGGACACCAAAATCCATGCATCCTCAGATACCTTATATAAAGTGGTTAAAATTTTCCCTGTAACTTATAAACATCCTTCAGTGTACTTTAAATCATCTCTAGATTACTTGTAATACCGAATAAAACGTAAGTGTCATGTAAGCACTTTTTATAATGTATTATATAGGAAATAATGGTGAGCATAAAGTGTACTTGTTCAGTACAGGCACAAGTTTGTATATATTTTTAATAACAGTGTGATGAATCTTCAGATATGGAACCCGCTGATACAAAGGGCTAACCAGCCATGCTTGGGTTTTTTAGCAATCTGCTTTTACTCTTCTTCTTCTTCTTCTCCTAATGATCCTCTGAACAGAAGATGTTGTGCCTAGACATGGTGCTGATCCAAAACGAACCACATAATGATCAGAACCCATTAGAGAGATGAGTTCTGTCTACTATCTGAAACGAAGGGCTAATGTCCTCAAGGAACAAGCACAACAGAGAGTGAGACCAATGCGGAATGGAGAAAGATAGGAGATGCAAACTGAGAAACCACAGGCTGGGGATGTGTACTCAGCCCCTGAATTCAGCCAGTCTGACAATCTTGCTCTATTCCAGGATCTTTTTCAACCCTGAGGTCTGAAATATCTATAGAATTTCAATAGACCTCATTTTCTGTAAATTATGAAATTCTTCAAGGTACATGATTTCAATTATGAAAACCTTTTTAAAAATCTTAATTTGGTAATAATTTTATGCAAGTTATTGTTGAAAACTGGCACGTATTTTAATGGACGAAAACCTCTTCAAACTCTCCAATTTGCAGTAGCACAAGAAGGTGTTGGTGAGATTCTGCTATAATTAATAGGCATGTTGTTAAGTGAATTATATAATATTAAAATATCACCAAGGGGACAGAATGAGAGATAAATGTCCTCATCTAAGCTGGGTGAAGCTCTTCTGAGAGAAACACATTATAAAGTCCTTTAATTTAAAAAATTACATTTCCAGGGCCTAATATTGTCAGAAAGACAAATAATCTGGGTCAGCAAGAAATATAGATTTAGAGAATTGCACTTAAGGGTCTAGCACAGTGGCTATGCATCATTGTCAAGCAAAAGGAGTTGCGTACCTGGATTAAATGTGGGTGTTAACAGAAACAGTATCCTTAAACATCACTAAATCTGAGGTGTCTGGGAACCTAATCTCTTGCTGATGCAATCTCTTAGGATGCTCCTAGGCACAGCTGCTGCTTTCATATTTGTTTTGTTATTATTTAGGAATGGTAAGGCCAAGGAATCAAGAGATGACTGCTACTGAAGATATATATTGCTATACAGATAGATCAATTGGAGCGCCACACAGGTAGCACCAGGCCCAATCAGGAGACATTCGGAATGTAGTTAAAATGTGGTCAAGAGTTTTTACTGTAGTATCATCAGGAAGGAATGGATGAGGCAAAGTGAAAAGGCCTACAGTATGCTAATTTGGGTAATTTCTACAGTCTCTGGGATCCAGGGGCAGTCTTTAGTTGTTTTATACCTGAACCTGGGGAATTAGTACAGGTAGATAATGGTTCTGAATGTAAAAACCTGAACTCCATTTTGGTTGGTCTGTTAGTCTATGGGTTGATATAAAAAATGCACTGTAGACTGCAAACTTAAACAACAAACATTTATTTCTCATTGTTCTGGAACTTGGCAAATTCAAGATCAAGGTGCCTGGTGTCTAGTGAAGACCCACTTTCTGGATTACTGATGCTCATTTCCACATTGTATCATTGCATTATGGAAAGCAGAGAGAGATAATCTCTCCTTACTGTCTCCACTTACAGTCACTAATCCCATCATGAGGGTTCCATCCTCATGACCAAATCCCCTCCCAGAAGCTTCACATTTTACAACCATCTCTTTGGAGATTACAGTTCAACATATGAACTGAATCCATAGCTGTTGGTATTCACCTGAAAAGCATGCCCAGAGGTGAGTTATTTAGTAGCTAACCTTTCCAAGGTTAGGAATTGGCTAACCTTGGAAAGACCAGTTCCTCACTGTTCTTCAGGGCCCCAAGTGCCAAAGTATCATAATACAAAAAAAAAAAAATGATGTAGCTAACATACATCAAGGTAATGGCAAATTCTCAATGCTTGCATAGATAACTTATGGGTGTCACTGGGGTCTTCATATCAAGTGGTATGATATTTAATCTTGATTGTCAACTTGATTGGACTGAAAGATACCTAGCAGATTAGTAAAGTATATTTCTGAGTGTGTCTGTGAGGATGTTTCCAGAGACCATTAGATTATGAGTGCTCTCACTTAATCAATGATTTAAACTATTGGGAGTTGGTGGAACTGTGGAAAATGGAGTCTATTTTCAGGAAGTGGGTCACTAGGACATGATTTTGAAGGGTATACTTTGGTCGTGGCCCTTTATTCTGCTTCCTGGCCTCTACGAGGTGAGTAGAGTCCTCTACTATATGCTTCTGCCACCATGCTAATCTTCCTGACCACAGGTCCATAGCAATGGAGCAAGCCAACCATGGATTGAAACCATGAGCCAAAAGAAATCTGTCTTCCTTTTAATTTATTTCTATCAGGTATTTTTCATAGTGATGAAAAGTCTTAACACAGGTGATGAGGAAGGTTCCATACTACCCAGATTAACCAAATTCTGAAAAGCAAACCAATTACTGAGATAGTGCCCAGCTATAAACATAAAGTATCTTCATGAAGATTTCAGGATGAGGGATGCCTGCTATTCTCTACCAAAACTTTTCACTTCCCAGTTCTTGCTACCTAAGGTGCATCACTGGTATTCTTGTGTTTGATTTCTGGACATCTATGCCTAGGAGGAGACTCTTCCCTTTCTCTCCCTTACTCCTTTCAATAAGATTCTAATAATATATTGAACTTGTAAGATGGCCAAACTCCCCATCCTTAAGAATCTGACCACTTCTGAAGACTAAGTTTCTCAGGACAACTTGCAGGCTAAGGAAGGACTTCATTTCCTAATTATTCACAGGCCTGGGAATGACCAAGTGTTCAGGAGGAATCCAATGCTCATAGACAGAGAATCAAAGGCCCTGGGCCAAGAAGCCTGAGTATCAGCCACAGAGCCCAGGACTCTCCTCATTTGTCTTAGCAAGGACTAATCCTTATATACCACACAGACAAAGGAGGAACCCATGCAGCTGTAAAGGGACTGCTCATCACTGAAGCCTAAGAAACACTTTTGCCTTACTTCCACACCTCTCAAACCAAACCAAAAAACAACCAAAACTCACACTCACCTATCTCTTTTCTCCAACCTAAAGAAAAAATTCCTTGCAAACAAAACCTGAACTGTTCTCTCACTTTGAACCCACTCCTAACTAAAGGCCCCAGCAGCATGAGCAAGATTCAGAAGGAAGGAGAGCACCAGAATCATCCAGGAGCTCACTGATCTGCAGGAGGATCAGGCTGTTGCAGAATACCTTGCTGAGGTCAGGAAGAGAGTCAGAGAATGTCCTCCATGGAGCAGCCTGGGTATATGCTGAAGTCACCTGAAGGGACATCCCAGTGATTCTGACTTAACTGCTATGAATCTGGAAATTTGAGACTCAGATTTAGGTTATCTATGAAAATTAATGATCAGAAGGAGGTTGGAGGTTGTGCAAAGCCCATCTCACCGTCCAACACCATCTGTGTCTACTCCCTGGCTGCACATGGTACTCAGGCACAAGAACTATTGTACAACTGCTTTGGTACAACAGGAATGTTGTGCCACTCATCACCAAGGGCTGGACAGCAGCAGGAAATCCAGCTACCCACCCAGAACAGCTCTTTACAGGAAGCCTTGGGAAAAGAGTTCTTTTTTTTTCTTTTATTCATATGGGCATACAATGTTTGGGTCATTTCTCCCCCTTTCCCCCCATCCCTCCTTTCCCCCATCCCCCCCTTTCTCCCACCCCTGCCCCTCCCCCAACCCCCTCACTACCACACAGAAACTATTTTGCCTTTATCTCTAATTTTGTTGAAGAGAGAGTGTAAGCAATAAAAGGAAGGACCAAGGGTTTTTGCTAGTTGAGATAAGGATAGCTATACAGGGAGTTGACTTGCATTGCTTTCCTATACATGTGTGTTATATTCTAAATTAATTCTTCTTGAACTAACCTTTTCTCTAGTTTCTGGTCCCCTTCTCTTATTGGCCTCTGTCACTTTAAAGTTTCTTCATTAGTTCCTTTGAATTGAGACATCAAGTGCTATCTTGTTTTTTTTTTTTTGGCGGGGGGCTTCTTACCTATCCTCATACCTCCCTTGTGTGTTCTTGCCTCATCATGTGATGAAAGTCTAATCCCCTTGTGTTTGCCCTTGATCTAAAGTCCAAATATGAGGGAGAACATACGATTTTTGGTCTTCTGGGCCTGGCTAACCTCACTCAGGATGATGTTCTCCAGTTCCATCCATTTACCTGCAAATGATAAGATTACATTCTTCTTCATGGCTGAATAGTATGTCATTGAGTATAAGTACCACATTTTCTTAATCCATTCATCGATAGTGGGGCATCTTGGCTGTTTCCATAACTTGCCTATTGTGAATAGCACTACAATAAACATGGGTGTGCAAGTGCCTTTGGAGTAACCTGTACCACATTACTTTGGGCATATCCCCAAGAGTGGTATTTCTGGAACATATGGCAAATCTATGTTTAGATTTTTAAGAAAGCCTCCAGATTTTTTTCAGAGTGGTTGTACTAGTTTGCATTCCCACCAGCAGTGTATAAGTGTTCCTTTTCTCCCACACCTCGCCAACACCTGTTGGTGGTGGTGTTTCTAATGATGGCTATTCTAACAGGGGTGAGGTGGAATCTTAGTGTGGTTTTGATTTGCATTTCCTTTATGGTCAGAGATGGTGAGCATTTTTTCATGTGTTTTTTGGCCACTTGAATTTCTTCTTTTTTTTATTTTTTTATTTTTTAATTTTATTTATATATTTTTTTATTCTTATGTGCATACAAGGCTTGGGTCATTTCTCCCGCCTGCCACCACCCCCTCCCTTACCACCCACTCTGCCCCCTACCTCTCCCCCCTACCCCCTCAATACCCAGCAGAAACTATTTTGCCCTTATTTCTTTCTTTTTTTTTTTTTGACAAAGTGTGAACCTTTTTTTTTTCTTTTTCTTTTATTATTCATATGTGCACACAAGGCTTGGTTTATTTCTCCCCCCTGCCCCCACCCCCTCCCTTACCACCCACTCTGCCCCCTCCCTCTCCCCCCCACCCCTCAATACCCAGCAGAAACTATTTTGCCCTTATTTCTAATTTTGTTGTAGAGAGAGTATAAGCAATAATAGGAAGGAACAAGGGTTTTTGCTGGTTGAGATAAGGATAGCTATACAGAGAGTTGACTCACATTAATTTCCTGTGCATGTGTGTTACCTTCTAGGTTAATTCTTTTTGATCTAACCTTTTCTCTAGTTCCTGGTCCCCTTTTCCTATTGGCCTCAGTTGCTTTTAAGGTATCTGCTTTAGTTTCTCTGCATTAAGGGCAACAAATACTAACTAAGTTTTTAGGTGTCTTACCTATCCTCACCCCTTCCTTGTGTGCTCTCGCTTTTATCATGTGCTCAAAGTCCAATCCCACTGTTGTGTTTGCCCTTGATCTAATGTCCACATATGAGGGAGAACATACGATTTTTGGTCTTTTGGGCCAGGCTAACCTCACTCAGAATGATGTTCTCCAATTCCATCCATTTACCAGCTAATGATAACATTTCGTTCTTCTTCATGGCTGCATAAAATTCCATTGTGTATAGATACCACATTTTCTTAATCCATTGGTTGGTGGTGGGGTATCGTGGCTGTTTCCATAACTTGGCTATTGTGAAAAGTGCTGCAATAAACATGGGTGTGCGGGTGCCTCTGGAGTAACCTGTGTCACAGTCTTTTGGGTATATCCCCAAGAGTGGTATTGCTGGATCAAATGGTAGATCGATGTCTAGCTTTTTAAGTAGCCTCCAAATTTTTTTTCAGAGTGGTTGTACTAGTTTACATTCCCACCAACAGTGTAAGAGGGTTCCTTTTTCCCCACATGAATTTCTTCTGAAAAAGTTCTGTTTAGTTCACTTGCCCATTTCTTTATTGGTTCATTAATTTTGGGTGAGTTTAGTTTTTTGAGTTCCCTATATATTCTGGTTATCAGTCCTTTGTCTGATGTGTAGCTGGCAAATATTTTCTCCCACTCTGTGGGTGGTCTCTTAAGTTTAGAGACCATATCTTTTGTTGAGCAGAAGCTTTTTAGTTTTTTGAAGTCCCATTTGTCTATGCTATCTCTTAGTTGCTGAGATGCTGGGTTTCCATTGAGAAAGTCCTCGCCTATACCTATTAGTTCCAAAGTATTTCTTACTCTTTCCTGTGCCAACTTTAGAGTTTGGGGTCTGATATTAAGGTCCTTGATCCATTTTGAGTTAATACTGGTATAGGGTGATAAACATGGATATAGTTTCAGTTTTTTGCAGATGCTAACCAGTGGGAAAAGAGTTCTTTAACTCAAGATTTATGACAATGGAAAAAGAATTTTTCTCAAAATTGCAGTTGGCTGTACATTAACTTACCATGGCTATGATAATTCTTTTACATTCATGAAGGCTATGTCCCAAGACTTTTTGAAATTCCCAAGTTTGTGAACACATAAATGATTTTACAATCTGCCAGTTTTCTCTGGAAACTCATTTCCATCAGGATCCCTTTTCTTATACTACATGATAACCACCATTCAATCCTAGTTTACTCTTAACTCTGAATTAATGAGTACTGGGCAAAACTGGTTGGAAAACTTTCTCAATAGTTTAACCAATCAATTGGCTATCACTTGTCACTTGGTACCAGAGGGAGGCTGGATATCTAGGCAATCAAAAAAACAGCCCAAAACTGGGTCCTTGTGAGTCAGGGATTCTCTTCCCAATGTGCAGAATGTAGCCTCAAAGAAGAATTCCCCAGCATCCAGCCATGACCCCAAGAGAGCAGTGAACAATGAAGAAGCTATCCCTGTAGGTAAACATTTCTCCCCAAGCTTGCAAAGTCAGAAGACAAGGCCAGATTTTACAACATGATGATTTCTAAGAGGCAACTTCAATTCCAGCCTTTGCCAAATCCACTAACCCTATTGTTCTTTTGCCCAAAAAATAGATGATTTGGGTATATTAAATCCATAAAACCAGTCTTAATTTTCTTTGTTTTCACATTGCTTGGACTGAAAAGCATAGGCAAAATTCAAAGAAATCATCCCTCTCTGTGGTTTGCGAGTTGCTTCCTGAACACATTGCTGCCCTGCCCCTACTCCTGACATATCTGAGTTCACTAAGGACCACACATATTACACCCAGCTGACCAGGGTACATCACCTGAGGATGTGGGTATAGTTGTCTCTCAGAAGAGAGTGCCTTCTCCTTAGGGTGTGGTACAATGACCTGGTGTGTTAGCCGGCTTTCTGTGCCTATAACAAACACTAAGGTTCTTGACTTAGAAAGATAAGAGGTTATCTTCAGTTCACAGCTTTGGATGTTCAGACCATGGTCAGTTGGCCCCATTATTTTGAACCTGTGGAGAGATAGCACCTCATGGCAGGAACACATGACAGAGCAAATGGCTCGCCTCATGGCCAGGAGAAAAATAGTGAGGAGGGGGCTGGAAAGCCCTACAATCCCCTTTGAGATGCCTTAAAGACCTCGTAGTATGTCCCACAGACTGAAGATTCTACCATCTCCCAACAGTACCAACCTGGAGATCAAGCTTTAAAACATGGACTTTGGGGGACATTTAAAATTCAAACCATAGAACCTGGGGGAGTCAGATCCGTTTCATCAACCAGGTATTACCAATCCTTTCCAAGGAAAAAGATCAATGTCCCTGGCCAATCCAAACAAGCCCCTTGGGAAAAGATTGAGTACAGTCACTACTCTTGCCAATCTATAGGAAGTCAAGCTGTGAACTCTGCCATCTAGCCCTGGCATCACAGTAGTTCTTAAGCCCTGCACATGTTCTGTCTTTGCTTGTACCTGAGTGCTGTATGGAAAAGCTAGAGCTGTGAGTTTCAGTAGAATAGGTCAGATACCTGTCCACCCGATCGCTTTGCTTTTCAAGTCTTGGTGAGCTTCAACCAAGTAATAATAAATATAATAATAAAATGGTTATTTATTCACTGCTTGCTTTGATACAGGTACCATTTTGAATATTTTTCAAATATTAATTTATCACATTAGTATTTATTATCCTAAATGCAATGGGAATTAGATGAAGATAACCTGGGAAGAAGATGGGCACAGACTATGTTCATGCTAGGGGAAGGATGGCTCATTAAAGGTCCCCAAGGAGAATCTTTAGCAGAGTAAGAGGCTCTGATCGTGAGTCTTCACAGGCAAGAGTGGTAGAGTCGATGGTCTGAATTTTGGCAGAGCTGAGGGCTACTGCATCAATGCCCAAACAACATTATTTTGCCAAATACATGTTTAAATAACAGCCATGATACATACATGAAAGCTTTAGAAGACAAAACTCAGAATATGTCTTCAAAGAAAACAAGTCCAGTCCTAAAACTCAATAAGCTCCCGTGGTAACCTTGGACCTTGTTGACCAGCATGACATTGTGTTCTTTTTTGTTCTGGAGTGCCAGAAGGAACAGCAGAGAAACCCCCACTGATTCTGCTTTCTCAGGGTCTTTCTTGGTTTCTTTGTTGTGTCCCATTTCAGTACTGATTGTCCCCCCACCCCCAGCTATCTCCAGGACACTCTTTTCTCAATTATGCTACTCTTTGGGTGATCTCCTTTCTTCTAGGGCCCCCTGAAGCTCTAATTTATATGATAATAAATTGTAAGTAAATATACCCCTTACAGATCAATGTCCTCAGCTCTCACACTGAAGAATGCAACAGCATACACACATTTGAATGCAGTACAGGTTCTTCCTTCTCTCATATTCTTTATAAAGGACTTGATCTTGCTTCTCTAGGCTTCAACTCATTGAATTTCACCAAGTGACTAAAAGTGGAAGCCTGGCTTCTTTTTTCCATCTCCTACATTAAATCCATTACCAAAATCCAGTTACACCTCTATCTTGAGAAGTGCGTTACTTCTTTGACCTTCTTAAACTGGCCAAGCTCAACATCTCATCATTTCTCCTGTTTATTCCAGCAACCACCTTTTAACTCTTCTGTTCTTTTCTACACTTCAGCTCTCCAAATTGCCAAATGCAAATCTATTCTCCCACTCCTATTTAAAATCCTCTGTGGAGCCTAAGAGCCTTCAGAATAGGAACGGCAAGGTTTGTGTATTAACTTGCTCTATTCTCATGCCCTCTCCCTAGCTCCAGAGCACCCTTGAAAATCAACAGACTCATTAAATATGATTATTGTAAGAAAAAACCCCAGCAATTTAGAAGTCGCTGGAGGGAACAGAATGGATTTTAAGGTCCCAAAAGTTGTTATTTCAGAGAACTGTCAAGATTTAAACTCTATGGCTGTTCCCACAAAGATATTTACCTTTGTCTGAATCATTCTAAGCTGGCTATACACAAGCAGCAATCCCCAGGAATTTGTCAGAACTATTTAGCAGCAATTATTTAATATTACACCTGTCTGAGGCAACATTACCACTTGAAATTGACAGTAGGCTGGCCAAAAATCTTTTGAAAAGAAACTGAAATATGAGATAATCATGATGGTGTTTGAAAGTCTCTGATGTATTTCTGGGAATCTCATATGCAGGGGTGTTAATCTGACTGAGAAAGACCTAAGAAAGTCATTAGCTTTCATCTCCAGTTAAACTTGAATCTCAACACAAGTGGAAAGCATGTCATAAGGCAGAACTGTAAACTGTCTGTTGAAGCATTAAAATCATGCTTTAGTATACACATAGAGTTCCTCAGCAAAATCATGGAGACTTATTGGTAGAAAGAATTTAAAGAAATCTTTTCCAAACACTGACTACTAAATCAGAAACTTCACTGACCACATTGTAAAGAATATAGATTAAAGGACTAGGAAAATCACTAAACAAACAGCAACAACAAATACTGAAGACAGAGAAGAATCTATTATCAAGTTCCTCATATTACATCATTTTAGATGTCTATTTTCCACAAAAATATCACAAGTTTCACAGTGAAAAAAAAGATAATCACTAGAAACTGGCCCAAAGGAAGCTCAAACATTGGATTTTTAAGACAGGGACTTCAATCATCCATTAAGAATATGTTGAAAGACTAACGTAAATGATGCCTAAAGAGTTAAATCATCAGAGTAATGATTCATCAACAGAGTACAGTAAATATAAATTATAAAAGCAAAATACAAAATCTAAACTTGAGTACATAAAAACTGACACGTAAAATTCAGTAAGATTTGAACAAACACAAGAAAGAATCAATAAACTTGAAGATAGGTAAACTGAGTTTATTTATTGTGAAAGACAAAGAAAAAGTGAGAAAAGTGAACACAGCCTCAAAGACCTGTGTGATGCCATCAAGCGCATCCTCATACACATCAATAGGAAAAGCAGAGGTGAGAAAGAGCAATTAAATGAGAGGAAAAAGGTAAACAAATAGAATGGGAAAAGTCAAATGATTCTTGTTGTGCTGATGGCAGGATTTTACACAGATGAAAACCTAGACTCAACTAAAAGACTGTCTGAACGATAAATGTGTTCAGTAAAGTTGCAGACTTCAAAATGAACATACAAAAATTAGTGGCTGGTTTATACATGAAGTGAGATTACTAAGGAAGAAATCACGAAAAGAATCCTATTCACAATGTCTACAAATGTAAAGTACCTACAAATATACTTAATCAAGGAAGTTAAAGAGCTCTATGATGAAATTTACAAAAAACCTAATGAACAAAATTGAAGAGGACACATGAGAAAAGAAGAACCTCCCATGCCAAAAGGTCGGAAGAAGTAATATTGTCAAATGTCCACACTTTACAAAATGATTTACAGACTCAATGTATTCCCCATCAAAATTCCAATGACATCCTTCACAAAAATAGAAAAAAAATCTAAAATTTATATGGAAACACAAAGACTCTGATTAGCCAAAGCAATCCTGATCAAAAGAACAAAACTGGAGGTAACACACTACCTACCTTAAAAATAGACTGTATAGCTAAGGTAATCAAAATAACATTGGCATAGACACACAGCAAAAGAATTGAATGCCTAGAAATAACCTCACATTTTCTCAAGGTGCAAACAACAGGCATTGAAGAAAGGACAGTCTTTTCTATAAATGGTGCTGGGAAAATCACATATGCACATGCAGAAGAATGAAACCAAGCCTGTTTTTCTCTCAACAGTACAAAATATCACACAAAATATTATCAGTTATTCACAATAAATTCAGGATTTAATATAAGACATGAAACTACTTGAAGAAAATTCTTCAGAACCTTGTTACGGGCAAGAATTTTTTTCCTCAATAGCACAGGAAACAAAAACAAAAAAAGACAAAGAGGATTTCATAAAACTGAAAAGCTTCTGGACAACAAAGGACATCATCAGAAGGAAGGGACAACCGACAAAAATGGGAGAAAATATTTGCAATCTATATATGCAACAAGGTGTTATAGCCAGTAACCCCCCAATAACCAAATAAAAAAAAACAATTAAAAATGGGCAAAAGACTCAAATAGACATTTTTCAAGAAAAGAAATATAAATTGTTAGCAGGTATATTACTAATTTTCAGGAAAATGCAAATCAAAACCACAATGAGATACCAACTAAATCCAATAGGAATGGCTATTTTCAAAAAATCAAAAGATAATAAGGGCTGACAAGGAAAAAGCTATGTCTGCACTCCTGGCAAGACTGTAAATTAGCATAGTCATTGTGGGAAATAGTACAGAAATTCCTCAAAAGATTATGAAAAGCTACCATCTGACCAATCTCACTACTGGAATATACTTAAAGGAATTGAAATCAGTATTTGGAAGAGACACCTGCAGTCTCGTGGGCATTGCAGCACTATGCCCAGTAGCCAAGAAATGAATCCAGCTTAAGTGTCCATCAACTAATGAATGATGTGCTAGGCAGCTTTCCATCACTAACACAAAATGCCTGAAAGAAATCAAACAAGGAAAGATTAACTTCAGCTCATAAATTCAGAGGTCTCAAGTCATGGTCACTTGGCCCCACTGCTGTGAGCGTGGGCTGGGCAGAGAACATCGTGGCAGAAGGCCATAACAAAGGAAAGATGGTCTCCTTATGTAATTGAGAAAAAGAGACAGGGAGGAAAGTTTCTGGAACAAGACATACTTATCAAAGTTATGCCCACAGGGATCTATTTCTTCCAATTTGTCCACACCCCCTACTAGTCCCTAGTAACTTTTATCAGTGGATCAATTCAATGATAAAGTTAGTGACCTCATGTTCCAATTATGTCCCAAAAGCCCATCAGCTGGTAACAAGGCCTAAAATTATCTTTAGGGGACATTTTAGGAGTAAACCATAACAAATGGATAAAGAAAATGTGGTATACAATGGGATACTATTCAGTCATGAAAAGAATGAAATCCTGTCATTTGTGACAACTGGAGATCCTTATCTCAAATGAAATAAGCCTGACACAGAAAGACAAATACTGCATGATCTCATTCATACAGCAACATTAAAAAAAAGATTTATCTCATAGAAGCTGACAGGGATATGTTGGTTACTAGTGGCCAAGAAGAGTATGGGAGAGGGAGGGATGAGGAAAAATTGATCGATGAGTATGAAGTCATAATTGGGGAGAAAAGCGAAGTTCTATTGTGATAAAGCAGAGGAGGATGACTACAGATAAGGATTATGGGCCCTAATTCTCAAAAAGCTAGGAAAAATGATATCAAAGTTTTCACCATGAAGAAATGATAGATGGATGAGTTGGTATGTTCAACCTGATTGAAAATTACACAATGTTATAATATAACATCAGATGGTATACATTCTATGTAAATTTTTTGTATGACAGTTTAATAATAATAATAACAATAACTGAGAACTTCAACATTCCAATTTCTTTTTTTTTTATTGTGCTAGGTGTGGGTGCATTATAGCACTTACAAAGGTTCTTAACAGTGTATCAAATATATCATACTTGAATTCCCCCTTCCACTTCTCTCTCCTATTCATTCTCCCCTGATTCCTGGAACAGTTTCAACAGGTATCATTTTTGCATTTACATACATTGTTTGCACCATATTCATCCCCCTACCTCTTTCCCCACCACTTCACCCTTCCTACCAGTGCCAACAAAAACTGTTCTACCCTCCTGTTCTCTGATGTTGTAGAAGAAAAAATATAAAAGATAAAACAAGAAACATGACATTTTGCTAAGTTGGGATAAAAAAAAGTAGCTACACAGTGAGGTTCCTTGTGTCATTCCCATGCATATGTGAATTACAGTTCCAGTTGATTCACTTCTTCCAGTCCTCTTCACTTCTCCCTAGCCCACTTCCCATGGTGGCCCCAGACAGTTTAAAACTTCTATATGCATTCCTGTACAGTGAGCACATCAACCTCATTCAAGTTTTTGCTTTCCTTTCCTTGACCTATCTCTCCCTTGCACAGCCTCCCCTTAGGGTGACCCATGTCCCATAATATTACTGCATTTGTTTTAGGTCTATAATCGGCATATGAAAGAGAAAATCTAGCTTTTGGCCTTCTGAGCCTAACTAACTTCACTTAAGATGATGTTCTCCAGTTCCATCCATTTACCTGCGAATGATAAAATTTCATTCTTCCCTGTGGCTGAGTAAAATTCCATTGTGAATAAATACCACATTTTCTTAATCCATTCATCAGTAGGGGGGTATCTTGGCTGTTTCCATAGTAGCTATTGTGAATAGTGCTCCAATAAAAATGGACATGCAGGTGAGTTTGTATAACCTGACTCACATTCCTTTGGGTATAGCCCTGGGAATGGTATTGCTGGATTGTATGTTAGATCTATTTCTAGTTTTTTAAGAGGCCTCCATAGTGATTGTACTAGCTTACATTCCCACCAGCAGTATTTGAAGGTTCCTACTTCCTTGCATCCACGCCAACATTTGTTGGTGGTGGTGTTCCCCAATCTTAGTGTGGTTTTGATTTGCATTTCCTTTATGGCCATGGATGGTGAGCATTTTTTCCTGTGTTTTTTAGCCATTTGGACTTCTTCCTTTGAAAAAGTTCTGTTCAATTCAGTTGTCCATTTCTTTATTGGCCATTGATTTCGGGGGAGTTTATTTTTTTGAGCTCCCCATATATTTTTATTATTCTCTTGTCTGATATATAGCTAACAAATATTTTCTCCTATTCTGTGAGTGGCCTCTTCAACTTAGAGACCATTTCTTTTGTTGTACAGAAGCTATTTAACTTCATGTAGTCCCATTTGTCAATCCTTTCTCTTAATTGCTGAGCCACTTGTGTTATACTGAGGAAGTCCTTGCCTATGCCTATTGCTTCCAGTATTCCATGCTTTTTCCTGCACTAGCTTCAGGATTTCAGGTCGAATATTAAGGTCTTTAATCCACTTTGCATTGATTCTTGTACAGGGTGAAAAACATGGATCTAGTTTCAATTTCTGCTGGCAGATATCCAGTTTTCACAGCCAAATTTGTTGAAGAGGCTATCTTTTCTCCATTGTATGTTTTTGGCAACTTTGTCAAAAATTAGCTGGGTATAGCTGCGTGGATTCATGTCCAGGTCCTCTATTCTGTTACATTGGTCTTCAACTCTGTTTTTGTGTGAATACCATGCTGTTTTTATGCTATGTCTCTGTAGTATAGTTTGAAGTTGGGTATTGTGACACCTCCAGTGTTGCTCTTGTTGCTCAGTACTGCCTTAGTTATTCATGGCCTTTTGTGTTTCCAATCCTCTGTGATGAATCTCATTGGGATATTGATTGAAATTGCATTGAACATGTAGATTTATTTTTGATAGCATAGCCATATTTACTATATTGATTCTGCCAATTCATGAGCATGAGAGAGATTTCCATCTTTTGTGATTTTTTTTATTTCTTTCTTCAACAGTTTTTAGTTTTCCTTGTAGAGGTCATTTACATTCTTTATTAAGGCTATTCATATGTTTTAATTTTTTTGAGGCCATTGCAAACAGAGTTGCTTTCCTATATTCTTTCTCAATTTGTTCACTTTTAGCGTAAAGAAAGGCTACTGATTTTTGTTAGTTGACTTTGTATCCTGCTACTTTGCTAAAGTACTTTATGGTGTCTAAAGAGTTTTTTTGGATCTTTTAGATAGAAGATCACGTCATCTGTGAATAGGGGTAGTTTGACTTCTTCTTTACCTGGTTGTTTTCCTTTTATTTCTTCTTCCTGCCTTATTGCTTTGGCTAGGAATTCCAAGACAATCAAAACTATGTTGAATAAGAATGGAGAGTGGGTACCCTTGTGTCATTCATGACTTTAGGGGAAATGGTTTCAGTTTTTCCCCATTAAGTATGATGTTGGCTATAAGTTTGTTATATATAGCCTTTATCATATTGAGGTACATTTTTTCTATTCCTAGTTCATCAGAGCTTTTATCATGAAATGGTGTTGAATTGTATTGAAGGTTTTTCCTGTATCTATTTAGATGATCGTGTGGTTTTTGTCTTTGTGTCTGTTAATATGTTGTATTACATTTAATGATTTTCAGATGTTGAACCATTCTTTCATCCCTGGGATGAAGCTGACTTGGTCATGGTGAATGATCTTTCGGATATGTTGCTAGATTCAGTTTGCCATTATTTTACTGAGGATTTTTACTTCAATATTCCTTAAGGACATTGGTCTGTGGTTCTATTTTTTGGATGTGTCCTTGTCTGGTTTTGGGATGAGTGTAATACTGGCTACATAGAATGAGTTAGACAGTGTTCCTTCCCTTTCTATTTTGTGGGAAAGTTAAAGGAGTGTTGGTATTAGTTCTTCTTTAAAGATCTGGTAGAATTCAGTGAAGAATCCATCACATCCTGGACTTATCTTTTTTGGCAAACTCTTTGTGCTGCTTCAATTATATTATGTGCTATAGATCTGTTTAGGTGACTAATATCTTCTTGGTTCAGTTTTGGATGGTCTAATGTATCTAGAAATTTGTCTCTTTCTTCAGGATTTTCCAATTTATTTGAACATCAGTTCTCAAAGTAGTCCCTGATGATTCCCTGGATTTCCTTGGTGTTTGTTGTTATCTCTGCTTTTTCATTTCTAATTTTATTAATTTGGGTTTTTTCCCTCCTTATTTTAGTCAGATTTGCCAGAGGGTTGTCAATCTTGTTTAGTTTTTCAAAGAACCAGCTTTTAGTTTCTTTGATTCTTTGTACGGTTTTTTGGACTCTATTTCATTAATTTTGGCCATTATTTTTATCATTTCTCTCCATCTGCTTGTTTTAGGTTTAGCTTGTTTTTGTTTTTCTAGGAGTTTGAGATATAGCATTCGGTCATTTATTTGAGATCTTTATATGTTTTTAATATATGCATTCATGGCTATATACTTTCCTCTTATGACTGCCTTTGCTGTGTCCAATAGCTTCTGATAGGTTGAGTTTTTGTTTTCATTAAATTTCAGGAACTTTTTGATTACTTTGCTTAGTTCTTCTATGACCCACTGATCATTGAGTAATGTGTTGTTCAGCCTCCTATTGTTTGCGTATTTTCTACTACTGCTTTTGTTGTTGAGTTCTAATTTTATTGCATTGTGATCAGATAGTATGTGGGGGTTATTTCAATTTTCTTGTATTTGTTGAGACCTGCTTTGTGCCTTAAGATATGATCTATTTTGGAGAAAAGTCTGTGGGCTGCTGAGAAGAATGTATATTGTGCTTTTGCGGGATGGAATATTTTATAGACATCTGTCAGTTCCATCAGATCTATGGTGTCATTTAGTTGTAGGAATTCTTTGTTGATTTTTTGTCCAGGTGACCCATCTATTGTTGATAGAGGGTTACTAAAGTCTCCCACTACCACTGTGTTTGGGTCTACGTGTGGTTTTAAGTCCTTTAGTGTACATTTAATGAAGTTGGGTTTTCTGACGTTGGGTACATATAAGTTGATAATTGTTATTTCCTCATGATGTATTTCTCCTTTTGTTGGTAAGAAGTACCTTTTTTTTAAAATCTCTTTTTGGGTAATTTAAGTTTGAAGTCCACTGTATCTGATATAACTATTGTTACTCCTGCCTGTTTATAGGGGCCATGAGCTTTATAAATTGTCTCAAGCCTTTCACCCTACACCAGTGTTTGTTTCTGTCAATAAGGTAGTTCTCTTGTAAACAACAGATTGTTGGGTCTTCCTTTTTAATCCAGTTTGTCAAGCAGTGTCTTTTAATGGGGGAGTTTAGTCCATTAACATTCAGTGTTATTGATAGGTATGTAGTGATCCTGCCATTTAGTTGTTTTTCTTGTTTAAGAATTTGAGTGTGTGCAGCCATTCTATGCTACTCTCTGAGTGCTTGTCTGTTCTTCTTATGAGGTTTAATACTTCCTGCCCTTTGTGGTTCTGTTTGTTTTCATCTTCTGTGTGTAGGATTCCTTTTAGAATCTTTTGTAGTGGTGGCTTGGTGAGCATATATTGTTTTAGCTGCTGTTTATCATGGAAGATTTTTATTCTTCCATCAATTTTAAATGATAGTTTTGCTGGGTAGAGTATTCTAGGACTGAAATAGTTTTATTTCAGTACTCAAAATACCTTACTCCAAACCATTCTTGCTTTTAAGGTTTCAGTTGAGAAATCTGCTGTAATTTTGATGGATTTACCTTCCTATGTTATTTGCTTTTTCTTTCTTACAGCCTTCAATATTCTTTCCCTGTTCTCTATGCTAGTTGTTTTAACAATATTATGCCATGGAGAGGTTCTATTTTTGTCAAACTGTTTGGTGTCCTGGAGGCTTCCTGTATAGGAATGGACAACTCTTTCTCAAGATTTGGGAAAATTTCTGTTATTATTTTGTTGAATATATTAGTATCCCTTTGGCTTGCACCTCTTGCTTCAATGCCCATGATTCACCAGTTTGGTCTTTTGATAGAGTCCCTAAGTTCTTGCACATTCATTTCATACCTTTTGAATCTTTTGTCTAAAAGTTCTTCTGTTTTTTATCTAATATTTATTTTGTCTTCATGGCCAGAGATTCTATCTTCCCTTCGCTCTAATCTGCTGGAGTGTCTTTCCCCTGTACTTTTTACTTGATTTAAGGAACTTTTTAATGCTAGAGTTTCTGTTTGATTCTTTTTTCTGAGGTTTCCCATATCTTTGTTAAATTCCTCTTTCATACCTTGTGTTGTCTTCTTTATTTCATATATCTCTTTTTTTTATAATCTCCTTTGTTTCAATTTGGAGTTTGTCAAAGCACTCTTTAAGTTTATTTTGTTGTTTATGTGTTTTCTCATGTTTTTTATTTGTGGTGTCTTGATATTTCTTGAGTGCATCTTGGACTTTCTGGCTAACCATGTATTGTAACTTCTCCTCGAGTTTCTCAGTGATCCCGTCCATAATTTCCTCTTTGAAAGATCTTTTTGTGGGTGTCACTTGGCTCATTGGTGATATTTATCACTGTTTTGTTGAAGTCAGGAACTGGGTATTTATTTTCTTCATTTCCCACTAAATCCTCTATTGAATTGTTGGTCTTTTAGGGGTTGCTATTTCCTGGGCTCCTTCTTCCCCCCATGCTTCTATGATGTTCTGTGTTCCTATGTTGTTGAGTGACTAATTGAGGATTTTAATCACCTGTTATCTTCCCCTTGACTCAATTACTGAACTGTGACTTGCTTAGTCATTAGCTAGGTTGATGTGCTATTTCTGTTTCCTGACCAGGTGGTATAAGTTAGCAATAACAAATTCACTGATTTAATTCTGGACAAGTTATTTACAAAATATATATTGAGTCCCTTGGTGATATTATCTATAAGTCATGGAGATTGTGGGGATAATGGTTATTTGGGTAAAGGTGGATATTTAAGTATTGGAAGAGCTTGCACTGGAGGGAGGAAGGGGCTGGAAGGGGGAATGGGTGGAGGGAAGGGTGTAAGGCATGGGGTTTCTAGGGTACTAAGTCCCTGGTGTGTGTTGAGGTGTAGTTCAGTCATTGTGGAAGAGGGTGCTATTCTCAGGGTTGGTAAGGGATAGGAAGGATGGGGTAATGTGTAAAGTTGATATAATAGACTATCAGTGGGTAGTACATTTTGAGGAGGTCAAGGAAAGGAAGGTAAGGAGGGAGAAAGGAAGGAGAAGAGATGGAAAGAGATGAGAAAAAAACTGGAGTAGAGAAAGGAAAGTAGGGCAATTGAGGTCTGGCAAGTTAGCAGATTTGCTTTGTTGAGAACAGATCAGCTACAGGGTATTGCAGGCAGGTGGCAGAGGTTTTGTGTCCTCTTGTGTCTGGCAGCTCCCAGTCTTCCCAGATGCTTGCAGAAGCTCTTTTTCTGTGGTTCTCTGCATTGCGTTATTGTTGGTGAGGTTGCAGACACTACAGCAGAGAGAGATCTGTGCAGGTAGGCAGCAGTCAGAAATTCTATGTCTGCCCATATTATGGTGGATTTAGGTGCTTGCAGGTCTCTGCCATTCTCTGCATTTTGTTTTAGTTTTACCAACCCAGGTGGGAGGGAATTAAGAGAGAGAGAAAAAGAAAAAGCAGCAGATTTGCTGGGGCTATCTGACCCTGCTGCCACCTGTTTCCAGCCAATGAACAGACAGGTGGGCTTGCAGGAGCTGCCTGACCCTGCTCTGGGCTGTTATGTACTTTAAAACATTAGTTCAAGGGTCAGTCAAAAATATTATGTGCCTCCTCTGTGTTAGTGGTATCTTGGTTGGCAGACAAGGCAGTATTACCTAATACTTTTTGCCACAAAAATTTGGAGTGATTTTTTGAAATCATGCAGGTCAAGGTCCCAGGATCCATCAGCTCACTGCCATCTTGATTTTTCCTCTAATTTCTATAGTATATTTTTATAATAGATGGTAAGGGAGGAAATAGAAGATTTGAGTAACACTGTAAACCAGCTCACCCTAACAGGTATATGTAGAACATTCCTCTTCAGTACACATAGAACACTCAGCAAGAAAGACCATATATTTGGATATAAAACATAACCCAATGAATTATAAATGATTGAAATTATTTTCTGACAACAATGGAGTAAAATTGAAGACAATAACAGAAGGAAATGTTAATAGTTTCAAAATATGTAGAAATTAAATAACACATTAATTGAATATCAACACATGATCATGTCAAAAGATAAAGAAAACAAAGCATTTGAAGACTACTAACATTATGACAAAAGTCTCAATATACTACAAATAAGAAGCTTTTCAACCTAAAAAGGGTATCTATTAAAATCCCATGGCTAACATCACAGTAGGGGTGAATGAATCCTGTCCCCTAAGACTTTATAACTTCTATTCAAGATTATACCTATCAGGAAAATTGGGCAACAAAAGAAAGAAAGAGAAGATATTCAGATTAGAAAGCAAGAAGCAAAACTTTGTCTCATGACTGAGGACAGCAATTTATACAAAGGAAGTCCTAAGGAATCTATAAAACACACACACGCATGCGCGCACATATATGCCAATAATAAAAATAAATATCTGCATCACAGTTGTTGGATATAAGATCAGCACACAAGAAGCAATTATATTTCTGTAAAGTGTCTGTTAATAATATCCAAAGAAAATTATAATAGTGCGAAAATAATAAACTATTTAGGAATAAAAAATGTAAGTGCAAAAAACTTGCACACTGAAAACTACAGAACATTATTGAAATTAAAGAATACTCAAGAAAATGGAAAGATACTTCATGACCACAGTCTTATATTTAATATTATTGAGATCTCAAAACTATCCAAAGTGATCTATAGATTAAATATAATCTCTATCAACGTCTCTGCTGCTTTTAGGTAGAAATTGGCAAACTGATGCAAAAATTCATGGGGAAGTGCAAGCGATCAGAATAGCCAAAATCATCTTAGAATAAAAAGTAGGCAGGACTCATAATTCCTGATTTCAAAACTTACTGAAAGTTACAGTAATAAATATAGTGTTGTATTGGCATATGAATAGACAAGCAGAGAAAAAGAATAGAATTAAATCCAGAAATAAATTTTTATATATATGATCAATTGATTTTTTATTTTTAACAAACAAGTCAAGTATGAAAGATTGGTACTGGATCTTTTCAACAAATGGTATGGGAAACATTGGATGTCCACATGCAAAAGAATGGAGTTAGACCCTGCAGTCACACATTATCCAAAAATTAACTTGCAATAGATATAACACCTTAATGTAAATGTTACAACTATAAGACTCCTAGAAAAATAAATAAATAACCATGACCTTGAGTTAAAGAATGTTTTTATAGACCTAACACCAAAACCATAAACCATGAAAGAAAAAAATTCATTAAAATTTTTTAATTTTGTACTTCAGAGAACACTATTGGATAAGTGAAAAGAAAATATACTGAATGGGAAAACACACTTCAAAAATCATATCTCTGATGAGGGTCTTATATTCAGAATAATATAAAGAATTCATACAACTCAATAAAATGACAACTAGTATACTTTTTACAAGGGGACACAGTTTGGAAACACATTTCCCTAAAAAGATTATATGTGGAAATGACTAATAAACCCATGGAAAATGCTCAACCCTTTGACATTAGTGATTAGAGATACACAACTCAAAATCACAAGATACCACTTCATACCCACAAAGATAGCTAAAATAAAAATGATGAAGGTAAGTGTTGGTAAGGATGTGGGGAAACTTGAACCTTCACATGTGGCTGGTGGGGTGTTAAAATGGTACAGCCACTTGAAAATGGTGTCACAACTCCTCAAAACATTAAACACAGGTCTACTGCATATTGGAGCAATCCCACTCCTTAGCGTCTACCCAAAATAATTAAAATCATATGTCCACACAACTTGTACACGAATTTCAAGGCAGCATTATTCAGAAACTGGAGACAACACAAATATCTATCAACTTATAAATGAATGAATACAGTGTGTTACAGACACCTAATGGGATCTTCTTCAGCCATAAAGAGGAATGAGCAATGCCTCAACATGGATGATACTTGAAGTCTTTACGCTGAGTGAAAGAAGTCAGTCGCAAAAGATCACATATTATTTGATAGCATTACTTGAAATGTCCAGAATAGGGAAATTAATGGTCATAAAGGAGATGGGTATTTCCAGGAAATGAAGAGAGGAGTCAATCTGGAGTATTGATGGTTACTGAATTTCTTTTGGGGGTGATAATTTTCTAAAGCAAAAAGAAGTGCTTATTCCACAGCTCTAACAATATGCTAACAATCACTGTTGTATAAACGTCAACAGATTGAAACATTACATTAGGTAAATTTTATCTCAATTAAGTTGTTATGAAAAGGACATTTGATGGGTGAATTAACACAGGACTGTGCAACCCTGGAGACAGAGTGGATCACCCTCTTGTTGCAGCCTCACTGTCAAGCAGGAAGTCACCATGTGAGCTAAGCTCCCGTCTGTCCTCTTTGCTTGCTAATCTTGCCACTACACACTCTGTAACGCCTCTTTCCACTCTCAATTGAATCTGTGAACTTCACTGTTGCCCTGGCTGCCTCACAGTTCACATCTCCCCATCTTCTCACTGCAAAACCAAGGTTACCGAGTGGAGCATCCTGCCTGAGCATACTCGGTTACCATCTTCCACCTGGACATAGACAACTAGGTTGGAAGGTTTGATTAGAGTCAGAGCCTTGCCCCTGGACATCTTATTTTAGCAGCTCTTTGATTTGAAGTTTTAAGCAAGGCTGTGTCACTTTTTCTTAGTGTTTAGCATTCAAACAATGAGCAGGTCTATTTTTTACTTGTAGGAGTGCAGCTGGGAATAATAATGCAGCCACTTTAGTCATGTGGGCTCTTGTAGATGAGAGAAATACTGCAGAATGAGAAGATCTATTATACTGCATAAGATGAGATTTGGCAGGTGTTTCTGGCCTGAAAATGAGACCATTGTAGGGCATACATTTACCCAGCCATTTATATAACACAGAATGAACTAGAGCTGGGAATTAGTAAACAGAACAGTGCTTTTTTGCACAGAGGCTGGTACCATACTAAGATCTAAAAAAAGAAATATAACATGTGAAACAGGAGTCATGCCCATGAACATGCAGAAGCAGCTCCTGGATCCTGCTCTGTTTCACAAACCCCTGCCATTTGCCTCCCTTGCTCCTTCACCAGCCTTGTCCTGGCTGTGGACACCACAGCCACCACTCCTTAACTGTTCTCCCACCTATATTTGAAGGACCTTGAGCTATCTTCTTTGTCATGAAGATGTCTGTTAAGAATCATGTCTACAATCAACACAGTTGTAGTTTTATAGACATGAAGATCTCTCTCCTGTCCTGTTTCCAGTGTCACTTGTTGGCCCTGTCTTGACGAAATCTCTTGGATCTTGGTGGCAAGTCACTCAATTGAGTACAGCAGGCACCAGCAAAGGGTCTTATTCTTTTAACATGCTTAATCCTCCCAAGAAAACTGCTCTTCTTTATAGTCAAGGACATGAAATGGGCAAGGTCACCTGTTCAAAAAGGTGTCAACCCCCAGCTCCTCCACTTTCTCCCCACACGCAAACTCTGAGACTGCATTATTGGTAGGTCTTTTGTGCTCTGTGGGACCTATGTTCCTTCACTCAAACACGTTCCTCTCCCTAGTGTCTCCACATTCCTCCTCTGCCTAATAAATACTCCTACAACCTCTGTCACAGCCAGCTGTGACATTGGGTACAGTGGTCTCACTAATAACCCCAGCACTCAGGAGCCTGAGGCAGTAGGATCATGAATCTGAGGTCCACCAGGCTGCATAGCACGACCTTGTCTCAAAACAAACAAAGCCAGCTCTTCTCTGACTCCCCACGACCTGGCCAAAGGTGTCCCCACCATCTCCTACATTCCCTCTCTTGCTTCCCAGACTGCCCCACACTGTGTCTTCAATCCCTTTGGGCTCCTTGGTCTCTGAAACTATGTGAAATAGGCCATTTCTCTTTCTTCAAAGTGTGACATGTAGTTGAAATACAATAATGTCTCTGCCTTGCTTTTTAAAAGATTTTACCAATTTTTTTACTGTGATAAAATATAAAACATTTTATTTCCCATCTTATCCATATGAGGTCTTCCATATGAGGTCTACAGAATGAAGTGTATTCACATTGTTGCACAAGCATCACCATCATCCTTCTCTGCAACTCTCTTCATCTTGTAAAACTGAAACCTGGTCCCCATTAAATGTGTCCTCACACATCAGCCTCTGGCCACCACAATTCTGCTTTCTCTTTTCCTGACTACAACTACTCTAGATACCCAAGTGAAATCGTACAGCATTTGTCTTTTGTACTGGCTTTTTTCACTTAACAAGATGTCTTCAGAATTCATCTGTGTTGTCTCAGAATTTCCTTCCTTTTTAAGGCTGAATAATATGACATTACTTGCCTGTATTATATTTTGCTTATCCATTAATCTACCAATACACACTAGTATTGATTCTGTATTTTAGCTATTGTGAATAATGTTGCTATGAGTGAGTGTCTAAATATCTCTTGAAGAGTCTGGTTCAATTTTAGGGATCTATACCCAAGAATGGATATGCTGGATTATGGTAATTCTATTTTTAATTGTTGAATAGCTTCCATATATTTTTTGTTTGGACTAGTGTTTGAACTCAGGACCTCATGCTTGCTAGGCACTTTTCTAGTTGCAACTCTCCACCAGCACTTCATACTTTTTTAAATGCCCATACCATTTTGTATTCTCACCAATAGTGCCCCAGAGTTTGTACCTCCGCACATTCTCATCAACATAGTAGCTGTCCTAAAGGGTGTGAGGTGGTATCTCATGATAGTTTTGATTTGCATTTCCCTAATGAGTAGTGTGTATTGAGTGTTCCCTGAGGTCCAGGTCCTAGAATCTTGGTTCCTTGGGAGGTACTTTTGAAAGGCAGTGAATCCTTTGGATGGTAAGGCCTAGAGGACGTATTTAGACCATTGGAGGTATACCCTTGAAAGGAATCGTGGGACCCCAATTCCCTTCTTTTTCTCTTTTGCTTTCTGGCTCTTGATGAGATGAATAGTTTGTCTGCCACACAGTCCCACCATTATGTGCTGTCTTGCCACAAGCCCAAAGCAACACGCCCAACTTCCAAAACCATAAGCTAATTTAGCTGGGAGTGAGACTCTATTGGTAGAGTATTTGCCTACCAAGAAAGAGGCCTTGAGTTCAAACCCTAGTACTCCAAAATAAACTTGTTCTACTTATAAGTTGATTATCTGTGTTGCTTTGTTATAGTGATAGAAAGTTGACACAACAAATGGTGCTGGTATTTAGATTGCTTCCCCTTATTTATTTATCTACTTTAGTTTCAGTGTTTTGAGACCATGTCTTACCATTAGGCCCAGTCTGAGGCCTGGAAAGCATCTCAGGATGCCTTCAGACTCACAGTCTCCCTGACTCCAGTTTTTGAATGCTGGGACTGCAGTTTTATACCACATGTCCCATTTTATACAAAACACGCCCCGTTTGAGTGTTTTGGTCTCATGAATCCTCCATGTGTTCCAGATGTTAATCCTTTACCAGATATGATTTTCAAAAATTTTTTCTATTTTGTATTACTTCATTGATATTGTTGTTTGATGCAAAATTTAAAAAATTTTTCTAGATGACCAATTTGCCTACAATTAGTTGTTAAAAGGGAAAGTTCTAAGGATTTGCAAACTTACAATTTAGCCCCCATTTGCCTTCTGTGTGTTCACAATAGTTCTGGCATGGCCAATAAAACCTGTGTGTACATATATTATATATTGTCATACAATACATATATATATGATTGTATTTGTAAGCATATGTATATGTAATGTGTGTTTAAGAGGAGCTCAGATAACCACCACTGTCTCATCTTTCTTCCCTAAGGGTTATGCTCAGGAGGTCTGTGGCCAAGAGGCATTACCAGTATGAGCTATGGTGGACAGCACTGGCATCACATCAGAACTCAGCATGTAGACACAACCTGATAAACAGCAAACCCATTAGGAGAAGAAAAAACCTGCTTTGGGGTTTCAAGGCAATGCATGCTCAGGAGGATTTGGGGGAGGTTATCAATATACCATTATAGTTTTTGTTTATTGGGAGCATAACATAAAGCATTTCAGTATACCAAGAAAATAGAGAAAAGGTTAAAAAGTAAATTAAAAAATCACTTAAGACTCACTACTTGAAAATTATCTTCTATTAAGTTCTAGCACATCTCTTCCCATTATGTTTTTATCTCTCCAAGCAGTTAAAGGAGAATGCTTATTTTACTGATGAAAAAAGGAAATTTCTCAAGGTAATCTTGTGCTCTTTGGGGCACACCCTGGATGTCAGAATTAGTACTGGCATCTACTATGCAGAGACCAGGAAGTTTGCTATATATTCTACAATGCCCAGACATGAACATACAGACAGAGAGGGAGACTCTCCTGGCATAAGACTTCAGGCAAAAGCCAATGTTTTCTCTCATATGTGGAAAATAGACCCAATACAAATACAAGCAATATTTTGAAAAACAGGTCATGCTAAGGGAGGTTACATATGAGAGAGGGAGGGTAAAAGAAGGAAGATAAGAAAGTGAATATGGTTGATATACTTCCGAAACAAGAATGAATATAGAATTTTTAAACCTGTTGAAATCACCATAAGAAGGGGAGTAAAGTATAAAGGAGAAAATCATTGGGATGAACCAATTCAGGTTATAATGCATACATACATGTTAGGCAGGTATGCTCACCACAATACCACCAATGCCTCCTACATACATACATGGAAATGTCACAATGAAACGTCCTATACAGCTATCTTTATTTTTATTCATTTATTCACATGTGCATACATTGTTGGGTCATTTCTCCCCCTGCCCCCCTCCCCCACCCTCTTCCCCCTTCCCCCCTCAGGTCCAGGCAGGTCCTGTTCTGCCTTATCACTGGTTTTGGTGAAGGAAAGAGATAAGCATAATAAGGAAGACAAAGCGGTTTTGCTAGTTGAGTTGAGGATAGCTATCCAGAAATATTCCTAGCATTGCTTTCATGTACACCTGTTATGACCCATGTTGAGTCATCTCTAACTGATCTTTACCCTGGTTACTGATCCCCTTCTCATGATAACCACTGTTGCTTTAAGGTTTCTGTATTAGCTCCTCTGGAGTGGGGGCATGAAATGCTTTCATGTTTTGGGTTTTCTACCTATTTCTATATCACCCATGTGTGCTCTCCACTTATCATGTGATCCCAGTCCAACCACATTGCTGCATTTGCCCTAGATCTAAAGTCTGCATATGAGGGAGAACATACGATTTTTGGTCTTCTCAGCTTGGCTGACCTCGCTCAGAATGATGCTCTCCAGTTCCATCCATTTACCTGCAAATGATAAGATTTCATTCTTCTTCATGGCTGAATAAAATTCCATTGTGTACAAGTACCATATTTTCTTGATCCATTCATCAGTAGTGGGGCATCTTGGTTGTTTCCATAACTTGGTTATTGTGAATAGTGCTGCAATAAACATGGGTGTTCAGGTGCCTCTGGAGTAACCTGTGTTGCATTCCTTTGGGTATATCCCCAGGAGTGGGGTTGCTGGATCATATGGCAGGTCTATGTTTGGATTTTTAAGAAGTCTCCAAATTTTTTTCCAGAGTGGTTGTACCAGCTTGCATTCCCACCAGTGGTGGATTAGGGTTCCTTTTGCCCCACATCCTCGTCAACACATGTTGTTAGTGGTGTTTTTGATGATGGCTGTTCTAACACAGATGAGGTGGAATCTTAGTGAAGTTTTGATTTGCATTTCCTTTATGACTAGAGATGGTGAGCATTTTTTCATATGCTTTTTTGCCATTTGAATTTCTTCTTTTGAGAAAGATCTATTAAGTTCAGTTGCCCATTGTTTAATTGGTTCATTGATTTTAGGAGAGTTTAGTTTCTTAAGTTCCCTGTATATCCTGGTTATCAGTCCCTTGTCTGATGTATAGCTGGCAAATATTTTCTCCCACTCTGTGGGTCTATATAGCTATCCTAAACAAAAAAAAAAAATGTCATTTTTTTTCAAAAACAGAGAACAGGAAGACAAAATAAGTCCTGTCTGGAGGGTTGGTACCAGTGGGAGGAGGAGGATATAAGGAAAGGGTGAAAGAGGGTGAATATGGAAATAAGAACACATGCATGTAAATAGAAAAGTGAAACCTGTTGAAACTGTTCCAGTAAGGGAGAAGGGGAGATAAAAGAGAATGATGGGGGGGGTGAATTCAATCATGATATTATAAGAAGTTTTGTAAAAATCACAGTGTGCCCCAAGTTCAATAATAAAAATTAATTAATTAATAATAAATAAATACCTTAATAAAAAAGATTTCAATAGTGACAGGCTCCCTGGTGTGAGACCTACTCTCTTTAAAGCCAGAATGCAGAGTGGTCTCTGCTCCACAGAGTAACCCTTTTGCAGGGTCACATTCCTACTACCTACCTCTATTTGGATGGGATGGGAAGATCGCCTGGTCAAGAACCTAGCTCAAGCTCCAGTTAGCCCCTCACTACCACAAGTTCATAGTCTGTCCCATTTCTGATGTCAGTTGGGTTCTCATTGTTTCTGAATTCAGAAAAGAATAAGCATTCAGCTTATGAGTCACTTTAAGCCAGGACACAAAGGATTTAGACCAGAAGTTGAAAGCACACAAGTCCTTATAACTAACTAGGTGAGAGACCAACATCACACATGAAAGTTGAAAGCCTCAGTCTTGACCAAGGAAGGGAAGTTGTGTGTGTATGTGTGTAAGTAGGCTGGGTGTTGCTTACCTTTTGGGTCTCAACAGCCTGTTGTGACCAGTGGTCACAGGCCTTTGGTTGTGCATTTAACAAGGCCCAGCTATTTTTAAGCAGCACAAACAATAGTCAATCGGGGACAAACAGCTCCTACTGCTGATTTTGACCTAGACCTGTGGGTGACACAGAAGGTAGATTAAAGACCCATCACAAATCAGAACTACTGGCTTTTGAGCCATTGAACCACTTTTACTCTCTTTAAAGTGCTTTCAGGCAGGACTGCATGTGGGGGCTTTAAATAGCTATGACTCCTTTTCAAGAGGGCTGCAGGGACTTGAGACTGAGGTTCCCACCTTTAAGTAGTCAATGCAGTCCACCCCACAGGCTTCTCAAAACCTCCTCATCTCCACCTCATTTCAGAGTGCTTCATGAATGGGCTGGGTAGAAAGCAGGACACTTACTGCCCTGGACTTGGTGTTTGCTGTATGGGCTCAGAAGACTGATTGCTTAAAATAAACAAGTTAAAAGTTTGATGCCTGTCTCTGGATTCCAAGCACTCAGACAGTGAGTTTAGCCACAAAGAAATGACATATGAGACCCAGGAGCAGATAACTATAAAGGGCTGATCATATGATTATACAGGAATAAGTTTTCTTGCTTTTTTTCTAGGATAAAGTTGGACAACAAACTAAAAGCTATTGGTTCTCTATGACGAGGGTGTAACTCTGGTAATCCTCCTTCTTTAGCTGGGTTAGATTTAAAGTTATATGTTGTCATTAGTGTCAGAAAAGTGGCACTTGCAGGCTGTTAGTCATCTTTCCATCACTGTGACAAATTGGTTAAGAAATGTCACCAGAAAGGAAAAAAGATTGTTTTTTTAATTTTAATTTTTATTATTCATGTGTGCATACAAGGCTTGGGTCATTTCTCCCCCCTGCCCCCACCCCCTCCCTTACCACCCACTCTGCCCCCTCCCTCTCCCCCCCACCCCCTCAATACCCAGCAGAAACTATTTTGCCCTTATCTCTAATTTTGTTGTAGAGAGAGTATAAGCCATAATAGGAAGGAACAAAGGTTTTTGCTGGTTGAGATGAGGATAGCTATACAGGGAGTTGACTCTCATTGATTTCCTGTGCATGTGTGTTACCTTCTAGGTTAATTCTTTTTGATCTAACCTTTTCTCTAGTTCCTGGTCCCCTTTTCCTATTGGCCTCAGTTGCTTTTAAGGTATCTGCTTTAGTTTCTCTGTGTTGAGGGCAACAAATGCTAGCTAATTTTTCAGGTGTCTTACCTATCCTCATATCTCCCTTGTGTGCACTCGCCTTTATCTTGTGATCAAAGTTCAATTCCCTTGTTGTGTTTGCCCTTGATCCGCATATGAGGGAGAACATATGAATTTTGGTCTTTTGGGCCAGGGTAGCCTCACTCAGAATGACGTTCCCCAATTCCATCTGTTTACCAGTGAATGATAACATTTCATTCTTCTTCATGGCTGCATAAAATTCCATTGTGTATAGATACCACATTTTCTTGATCTATTCGTCAGTAGTGGGGAGCATCTTGGCTGTTTCCATAACTTGGCTATTGTGAATAGTGCTACAATAAACATGGGTGTGCAGGTGCCTCTGGAGTAACCTGTGTCATAGACTTTTGGGTATATCCCCAGGAGTGATATTGCTGGATCAAATGGTAGATCAATGTCTAGCTTTTTAAGTAGCCTCCAAATTTTTCCAGAGTGGTTGTACTAGTTTACATTCCCACCAACAATGTAAGAGGGTTCCTTTTTCCCCGCATCCTCACCAACACCTGTTGTTGGTGGTGTTGGTAATGATGGCTATTCTAACAGGGGTGAGGTGGAATCTTAGTGTGGTTTTGATTTGCATTTCCTTTATGGCTAAAGATGGTGAGCATTTTTCATGTGTTTTTTGGCCATTTGAATTTCTTCTTTTGAGAAAGTTCTGTTTAGTTCACTTGCCCATTTCTTTATTGGCTCATTAGTTTTGGGAGAATTTAGTTTTTTAAGTTCCCTATATATTCTGGTTATCAGTCCTTTGTCTGATGTATAGCTGGCAAATATTTTCTCCCACTCTGTGGGTGCTCTCTTCAGTTTAGAGCAGTCTGCAAAAAACTGAAACTAGATCCATGTATATCACCCTATAACAATATTAACTCAAAATGGATCAAGGATCTTAATATCAGACCACAAACTCTAAAGTTGATACAGGAGAGAGTAGGAAATACTCTGGAGTTTGTAGGTATAGGTAAGAACTTTCTCAATGGAACCCCAGCAGCACAGCAACTAAGAGATAGCATAGATAAATGGGACTTCATAAAACTAAAAAGGTTCTGCTCATGAAAAGAAAAAGATTGATTTTGGCTCATGGTTTCAGAGGTTTCGACCCATGGTTGGCCCAGTCCCTTTGGGCAAGTTAGTGTATCACAGTGTTGGGCGTGTGTGGCAGATGGAGCTGCTCACCTCATGGTGGCCAGAAAGCACAGAGAGAGAGAGAGTGAGCACTGATGTCCCAATGTCCCTTTAAGGGCACATCCCTAATGATCTAATTTTCTTCCAACAGCATACCTCTTAAAGGTTCTGCAGCCATCCTCCCAATAGTACCACAACCTGGGTACCAAGCCTTTAACACACATTCCTTTGAGGGACATATAAGATCCAACCATGACACACAAAAAAGAATATAGAGATATTATATAGTGGACAAAAGAGAGAGAGACCCTTAAGTGAAGGGCTGTGAATTTTAAGGCAGACCCCAGACACTAGAAAAGGAATAAGCAGGGATACTTAAGCACAGCCTCAACCAACTCATGGACAGCCGAGGAATAGGATTTGGTAGCTGTGACATCCACAGAATTACAGGCATGCTAAAAAATACAACCAGAGTGTGCAGTAGGTGCCCAGTGGAATTTCCATGTCATGAACATGAGTGCTCAGGATGCCCAAGTGATTCAATGTTTGTGATAGGTCCAGAAATTTCAGGTTCCACCTCTCTTGTTTTGGGAAACCATAATATAAACTTTAGAAAGAAAACAAATATCGAGGCTTGAAAGTAAAGACAGAAGCAACAGTAGCCCGACAAAAATGCTATGATCATGGGGACAGTAACTGAGGCCATGAGCTGGACAGCCAGGGAGAAGAGCCAGAAGGCTGGCAGGAAGGCTCACTGAGAATGACCTGCTGCAAGGGACCATGGTGCTGCTCAAAAAGGCTACTTGATTGATGGACAATCAAGGCTGTGTTTATCGACTGATGAATGAATAAAGAAAATGTCACACATACACACACACACACACACACAATGGGGTGTTATTTAGCAGAAGAACAAAATTATGGCATTTACAGAAAAATTAATGGAAATAGAGGTCATCATATTAAGTGAAATAAGCCAACGCCAGAAAGACCTGTAATGCATGCTTTCTCTCATAAGCAGAATTTAGATCTAAAAAAATAAATAAATGAATAAGGATGTGAATTTAATGGGGGCTTGTCTGGGGGTGGGAACCAGTGGGAGGTGGGAAGATAAAAGGAGAGGGTGGGAAGGGGCTGAGGTGATGGAAGTACATTATATGCATGTAAGGAAATGTCACAATGCCCAATGTACAATTTTAAAAATAAAATGTACTTCGTAGACATATAAAAAAAAAAGGCTACCTGAAATTACATTTGTGTTTGTGAAATAGTACTTGTTGTCAAAGAATGGGCCTGCATTGACAGAAGTATACCAGATCTGAAAAGGATTTTTAAATAGACAAGGAAAGTAAACCTGCAGTGTAGGGCAGGAGGGGCTATACCCATTTTCACAGTCCTTGGTGAAAAGTGCAGGCAAATGAATTTAAAGGAGGCCAAATCTGTGGAATTGGAAGAAAGCGTCTTTGCATGCACAGGTGAGTCCTGAAATCTGCAAGGGAAGACACCACTGTTCTACCAGGCTAGGGGGCCAGAAGATGTGGAAATAAATGGCCAGGCACTTCCAAAAGACAGCACAAGAAGTAGGGTCCTTAGAAATGATCAGATTTACACAAAGGCAAGCTGTGGGGGAGGGAGCACCTACTGTGAAGGAGATGGAAACAGCAGAGGGGTTAGATGATAAAGTTTTTTTGGTTGATAGAGCCATGATTTTACTTCTCGGGTCTCACAGAGACTTTTCTCCAGTGATTCTCCTTCCTCAGAGCTGCTGAGGGATAGGGCAGTACCAAGGGTCTAGTGACCAAGAGATGATTCATGCTGTGAGGGAACTTCTTGTATGGTGCAATTGGCAGAGTTCAGACTGACATCTACCAGGAAACAACGATACCCACAGTTTTTCCATGCCTTTATCATAGAGATACAGATACCTTATGCACAGTATATGAATCAAATGCTTTGATGATTTCTTTGTTTGTTTTCCATCATGGTCTGCTTTTCAGAATTGCCCAACATAACAGTACCTGGGTATAAATAGTACAATGTCAGGCCTCATTTACTGAACCTTGTTATGCTGTTCCAACTCTCAACCCCACAATCTACCCCATGCAAAATAGGTATGAGTCTCCCCATTTTATAGGCAAGAGGACTCTGATTGTTCAAAACCATTCAGATGATAGGTTTTTCCCCCCTCACTTGAGCCACTATTACTCCTCTCTGGTTTTTGTACATTTCTAAAATGTATTGCCAGAGAAACTCTTCCAGCTGTAATTTGAAACAAGATGGAAAACAAACCCTTTCATTTGAAATATAGTCAATACCCTTGAATGGGTTATGAAGGACATTCACCCTAGAAATTAAAGTTGATATTTTTATCCATTAAGTTACCTCTCAGTATTGAATGTACCTTCCTTCCCTCCCTCGCCTCTGTAATAGAATGAGCTCAAAATTACGTGTTTAGCAATGAGAAGTCGGTCCCCTCCACCTCCCACAAGGAAACTTTCATACTCACTGAGGAAGTGATAACAATTTCTGCAGATGTGCTTATTTGGAAACAATGTATATCTGCACCATTACTGGTATAAGTGTCTTTTTTTCATTCAGAGCCAAACAATAAACCTATATGACATATTAGGGGAAAGCATTTCATTTAAAACAGAAACAAAGACATTTAGATAGCCCTCATGAGAGAGGCTCATTTCCGGACTATCCTAGATTGTGTTTATCCTCCAGTGGTTTATGTGGCATGGAAAATCATTGAGGCAGAAGAATTGTTATTAAGAAGCAGGTTCTGCACTCTTCCATGCCCTCACTGGGGCTTGCTTTCAGCTGCGACATTTTGTCAAACACAACCTGCCCTCCATAGTCATTTTTCTAGAAATTTTTCCTAATTTTCAAACATATAGTTATTTATGAAATGACACCTGTTGGGTAAGTTTGTTGAGAACTCATTCAACATCATATCACCTGCTCAGAATTCACACTTAGAATTTGAATGCCGTAGACTCTCAACTGTTCTTCAATGAAAGAATGAGGAAAAGTAGAAGAAAAGAGATCATCTACCTGTGGTACTGTGCAAGTTTATCTCTTTATCTTACATTCTGTATGATGAATTATTTTGGGGATTCATCTCCATGGCCCCTACAGAAACTAATACTGTGCTGGCACATAGTTGACTCTCAGTAAATAAGAATTGATGGTGAATAATGAAGTAAGTATTCACAGTTAATAAACCTATCTTCCTGCCTCTAATTCACCTGTGTGGCACCTGACTCAGGTTGTATCAGCAATACTGTCAGAGGGTACCCTTTGCTTTGGGTTTTCTGCACACCCCATTCTGAACTACACAATCTCAGACATTGATTCCTCTCCACTGAGAAAATACCCTGGGTCCAACTGTGTGTAGGGAAACGTGTAGTCTCTATCTTTTGGCAATCACTGTTTTTATCAAAAAGAATGTGTTCATCACCTGGGAAGTGTCTAGGCCATTATCCCTCTGTCAGAGAAGGTGTTAATCTGGCAATTAGGACAGGCATTTCACCTCTCTGGCCTTGGCTTTTTGAAACATAAATAAGATCATTAGACTAAATTCTGGTGGCCCATCTGGCCGTTTTTTTTTTTTTGCAGTACTGGTGTTTGAACTCAGGGCCTACACCTTGAATCATTCCACCAACCCTGTTTTTTGATAGGTTTTTTCGAGATAGGGTCTTGTGAACTATTTGTCCAGGCTGGCTTTGAACTCCTGATCTTTGCCTCCTGAGTAGCTTGAATTATAGACATGAGCCGCCAGCACTTAGCTGCCCATCTGGCTCTTAATTAATAAGAGCTCCTGATAAAATGTGAGGTCTTTCCCGTGAATCTTCACAAGTTTCCCTACAATAGGTCTGTAGACTTGCAGAAATAGGCAAGCCTGTGCTGTGGCTTCTTGTTGCCCATCCATCAGTTGAGTGCCTGGTGGCAGCTTCACCTCAGTCACAGGTAGGGGACACACGTTTCCTCCATGCCTTCCACCTGGAGGCAGGCAACACTTTCAGCCCAGCATACCCCGCAGGACACTGGGAGCTCTGGCTCACCTTTCCTGCTAATTCTCTTCCAGCTGCACCAATGGAAAGTGAACGAGAGTAACTGGCACCTGGATGTGGTGACTGTAATCCCAGTTACAACAGAGGTGGAGGTAGGAGAATTCTGGTTTGAGGCCAGAACCAATGAAGTTAGCAGAAGGCCCCATGTTCAATCCTTGGTCAGAGAGAGAGACAAAGTGAGAAAGGGAGGAGGAGGAGGAAAGAGAGAGAGAGAGAATGAAAGAAACTGGCAGTGGCTGTTTCACTTGCATCCTTGGAAAAGATGTTGCATTACACTCAAAGAAAGCTCTGAAGGAGCCACAGTCCCTACAAATGGAAATGGGATTCACTCTTCTTTTCTTCTCTCTGCCCCCGCTCACTCTCCACATCTCTGCTTTTGCCTTCTCTGCTTGGATTTATTCCATAGAGAAGCTCTTTTCACTGGATTGGTGACAGCTACTTGCAGCCTCATTATGCCATTATTCCAGATTAACCACTCTCAATCATTTTCCAAAATCTATATCCATTTTATTTAACAAATATCTACCGACTGTTCTTTTCTAGGTACTTGGGTTATGTCAATAAAAGCCAAAAAAAAAGGGAAGGGGGTAAAAAGTAAAATAAAACAAGCTTTCATGCAAAGAGTGCATTGGCCCTGCTTTAGTCATGGACCAGGTCACTGGGCCAGTGACTTGGTAGGGCTGCTATGATTGGCCAGTACTGGGTCATATGTATGCTCCTGAGGTGAGAATTAGAGGGAAGTTTCTGAGATTGGCAGTTCTCACAAGCATAGGAATTTGGGAAACAGAAGTAAAAGCACAGACTAAGCCCAGAACACCAACTTACCCTTCCTTTCTCCTGTAACTTTGTGCCATTCCTCCCTGTGTAATTGCCTTGCCACATTCTCCAGAGAATTTGGCTCTTAGCCCATTTGCCTTCTCTCCCTCACTCACTCCTGCTCTGACCCTAAGTAACAGCAGCCCATGTGGGTAACATAGATAACACTTACTTCCATGAGAACTAGAGTCTGTCTATGCCCAGGCACCTTGAGTCGGCAATGTAACTCAACAAACATGAGTTACATCAGTAACTCAGAATGGCATGACTTCACAAGATTTAAACTTGGGGATTCCACCCTCAAGCTTCAATCTCTCATCATCTGCATATATCACTCCCATTGGCCTCGTTCTTGAAACTCATCAAAACCTTTGTCCTGGATCCCTAATATCAAGAATCTTCCTGAGTTCATTTCTCAACCACACCAGACTAAACCCAAGGTATTGCTGCTCCTCTGCAAAGGAACAGCTCTATACGGTTCAGCCATTTCCCCAGTTACCTGTACACCTGAGTCTCACAGCTGTGTGAGGCTTCTTGGGAACCATGAGAAGTCTGAGGATCCCTGGTCCTCTGTGAGATTCCCTTTTCTACAGTTCTCTCTTTTTTTGTTTTGCTTTGCCAGCCCATTTATTCCAGCAATTGGTTTTGCTATCTTTCTTTCCTTACTTTTATTTTCAGAACATAATTATCTCAGTGACTTCCATCTGGATCTGTTATACCTACCTTCATCCTCATGCAGCCCTTTGGAAGCTGTATCCCTATCCAGTTGTTGAGGCTAGGTTGATTTGCAGGCTTTCCCTGGAAGGACGCTGGATGTGACATGCCCACCAGAGTGTTATCTATTTAGTGGCTTGAAGTGTGGAAAGACTCAGTAATTTTTTTTAAATTTTTAATACTTTTATTATAATTTAGTAAAAATTTAATATTTAAAATTTCATAAAAAGCTAATAATTGTATTATAATTTTGAATGAACATACATTAATTAATAATATGAGGGGATTACATTGTGATAATTTCATACGTGTGTACAAGAGTACTTGAAAAAATTTCAGTCTCCATTATATTTCCATTTTACCCTCCCTCCTCCCCCTTTTTCAAACAGTGTTTGGTGGGTTTCATTAAGATGTCTTTATACTTCAATCATCTTCACTCTGCAGTATCTTTTCCTTTTCCCCAACTCGCCTGCTGATTTTCTGCCCCTAAAAGTCCTCTATAAATATTCCTGTTTCATCATCATCATCTTTTTAGCTCTAACTTCGTCAAATAAATGAGAAGATGTGATATTTGACTTTTTGAGCTTGGCTTACTTATTCCATCTAGTGATCTCCTGTTTCATTCATTTTCCTGCAAATGACATAATTTCATTTTACTTTATGACTAAGTAATATACCATTATATGTGTACACACACATACATGCCATATTGTCTCATCTATTCATTGGTTGTTGGGCACCTCAGGAATTCTACGGTTCGGCTATTATGAACAATAATAACAGAGCTACAATGAACATATTTATGCGGGTAAATCTTTCATATATTGATTTGTACTCCTTTGGCTATATGCCCAAGACTTATATGACAATCAAAAGGGAGGTCAATTTTTAGTTTTTAAGGAAACTTCATACATATTTCCATAGTGGTTGAATTAGTTTACACTCCTGTAAACAGTGTATGAGGGTGTCTGTATTCACCACATCCAGGAAAGCGTTTGTTGTTGTTTGTTTTCTTGATGATTAATAATCTGACTGGGGCATGGAAGCAATGCTAGGAATCTCTCTGTATAGCTATCTTATCTCAAACTAGCAAAAATGATACGTTTTTCTTATTATCTCCTATGGTTTCTCTTCAACAAAATTGGAGAAAAAGAGGGCACAACAGGTTCTGCCTGGAAGTTGAGGTGGGGGAAGTTGGCACAAATAATGTATACACATGTAACTAAATGTAAAAACAATAAAATAAAAGAAAGAAAAAAACCAATCTGACAGGAGTGAGATGGGATGTTAGTGTAGTTTTGAGTTGCCTTTCCTTTATGGCTGAGGATGTTGAACATTTCTTCATATAATTATTAGCCATTTGTATTTCTTTTGAGAACTGTCCAATTTGTGTTCCAACTTATTAATTGAATTATTAATTCTTTTGTTGTTTAGTTTTTGGAGATCTTTGTATATTCTGGATATTAATCCTTTACCTGTTAAATAGCTGGTGAAGATATTCTCCCATTCTTTGGGTTGTCTCTTGATTCTGGTAATTGTTTCTTTGATGGGCAGAAACTATTTTAATTTGATGCAGTCCCGTATGTCTGTTCTTGCTCTTATTTCTAGACCAATTAATCCTTTCAGAAAATATTTACTTTTGCCTATATCTTCCAGAGTTTTCTTTATGTTTGTCTGTTCTTGTTTCAAAATTTTAGGTCTCACATTACAATCTTTGATCCATTTGGAGTTATTTTTGTATAATGTGAGAGACAGAACTCTAGTTTCAGTCTTCTGCATGTAGGTAGCCAGTTTTCCCAGTACCATTTCTTGAAGATGCTGTCTTTGCTGCAGTGTTTTGGCTCCTTTGTCAAAGATCAGATGGCTGTAGATGTGTGGTTTTATACCTCTGACTTTCCTAGTCTAGTCCATTGGTCTTAAAGTCTGTTTTTAAGCCAGTACCATGCTGTTTTTCTCTGTAGTATAATTTGAAATCTGGTAATATGAAACTTCCAGCATTGTTCTTTTTGTCCAGGACTGCTTGGCTATTTGGGATCTTTATGATTTCATATGAAATTTAAATTGATTTTTATTTTTTGGTGAAGAATGACATTGTAATTGTGATGAGAATTGTATTGAATCTTTGGATTTCTCTCAGTAATATATTTCTATTTTCACAATATTAATTCTTCCAATCAATACATTATAGTTGAATTCACTCCCTCTATCATTCTCCTTTATCTCCCCTCCCCCATTCCTGGTATAGATTCAACATTTCTTGTTGTTCCATTTCATATATGAGTACATAATATTTCCACTACATTTAGACTCCTTTACCCTTTCCTTGTAACCTCCCCATTCCCGCACTGGCACCATCCTCCAGACAGGACCTGTTTTACCTTCCTGTTATTTTTGTTTTATAGTTATCATCAATTTTCTTTTCTTTATTATTGTGATGGGGGTACATTGCAGCATTTACAAAAGTTCTTGCAATTTATCAAATATGTCATAGTTGAATTCATCCTTTTTTCCCTCCTCCACCCATTTCTGGAGCAGTTTCAATGGGCTTCATTTTTTTCATTTACAGACATGTGTACATAGTGTTTATAAAGATCTGGCAGAATCTAGCAGAGACTCCATCCAGTCCTGGTCTCTTCTTTGCGAGGTAATTCTTTATTATGGCTTCAATTTCATTGCTGGTCCTACAACTACTTAGGCAGTTTTTATGCTCTTGGTTCAATTTTTTTAGGTGCAATGTATTTAGAAATTTATCCATTTCTTCTAGATTTTCCAATTTATTTGAATATAGTTTTTCAAAGTATTCCTTTATGTTCCTATATACTTCACTGGTGTTTTTTTGTAATATCCACTTTTTCATTTCTAATGTTATTTATTTGGGTCTTTTCCCCTCCTTTTTTTAGTCATATTGATTAAATCTTATTTGTCTTTTCAAAAAACCAACATATGGCTTCATTTATTCTTTATACAGTTTTTTGGGGAGGGTCTCTGTCCCATTAGTTTATGAACTAATATTTATTATTTCTTTTCAGCAGATAACTTTGGTTTTGGTTTGTTATTGTTTTTCTAGTAACTTCCATTATTTATTTGACATCTATTTGGTTTTTTTTTGATGTAGGCATTAATAGCACTGCCTTTGCTATATCCCAAGGGTTCTGATAGACCATTTTCATTTTCATTAGATTCTAGGAACTTCTGGATTTACCCCTTATTTTTTGAATGACTCATTCATCATTCTACAATGTGGGCCTTTTGGATGTGGAATTTTGTTCTGGCATGCAGTTCTGTGTAGAAAAGTCCCACCAGTGGTATCGTTAGAAAGACATATTTTGAATGTGCTCAGGCTTTGGAGCACTAAAGCCTTAGGTTAGAGACCTGTTTCACTCCTTGGGTAAGTTGTAAGCTCATCTATAAAGCAATGATGTGCCAGGGGAGGTAAACAAAACTTTTACTCTATTATCTTAGGTTAGTGCCTGGTACCCATACACTATACTGACAAAAAGACAGAAAACAAATTTTATTTGTGTTGTTAATATTTTAACTTTTATGTACAAGGTAGCCCTCATAGAAAAGAAGTGAAGACACCAAAGAAGCAGTTAGATTTGGTAAATGTATATGCCATTTTAGCAACAGATGAAAAATTATGGAGAAGTAATGAAACGAATAAATAGCAGTTATATTTGTAGAAAGTTTCATGTAGTAGAAACAGGGATTTTTTTTTTTTTAGCAAACCTTTGTTATATAGATTTATCTCAGTACTAACTTTCTGGTAGCACCAGTAGTGATGGTTGTTTTTCCTTCCCCTGATATGAGGCAAGGGATGAGGAAAACCTTCGAAAAGGAAAATTTATGACCCGCTTTCAGGCAGACAGAGGGAAGCCAGAGAGTTCTGTGTCTGCTGTCTTTTTATTGCCTTCACCTCAAAACAACTCTCATGTTAAAGTGGCATCTCTGAGTCTCTCCATGAGAGCTTTGCAGATCAGGCATTGGGATTGCAAATGGTCACGGGGATCTCCTAACGTCTGCTTAGAAAAGAAAGAGGAACTGTGCTTTTCTGTATGGGTATCTTTGCTTTCTCATTCTTATTTGCCTTGATAATCTCCTGCAGGCACAGCATACTTTAATAAGCTGATCTCCTCTCACTCTTGTCATCTCAGCAGAAGCAGTGAAAGTCCCCAGTAAGACCACTCATTTTGCAAAAGTTTCACTTCCCATGGAAGCTGAATTCAAAGGAAAGCCTTGGGCTGGTGCCACAGTGGACATTTACAGACACAGATCTTCAAGAAATACCTGAGAGCAGAAAGCAGATTTGCTTGGCACTTTCTAACCAAGCTCATGTGCCACTGAAGTGCCATCAAACAAAGAGTAGCAGCTCTCATTCCCACACCGGATCTTATGTTCATGGAAAAGATTATTTCTCATGAGTCTAAAGAGATGGGGAATAGTGAGGAAAGGAAAGGAAGCTTCTCAAACTGCAACCCTGGCACAGCCATGGGGTGAACACACCAAGCAGTATTCAGGCCTTCTCAGGGCACAGGACAACACCATGTCAGTGCAGACCTTCACACCTCCCTCCACTCTGTTAATATGGACAAGGACTACACATGGCCACTTTCAAGAATACACCAAATGACACCAGCTGCACCAAGCTCTGGCACATGAAAATAGTATGAGAAATTATTCTGAGCAATTGTGGTAGTGCATGCCTGTGGTCCCAGCTACTTGGAAGACAGAGACAGGAGGATTGCTATCTGAAGCAAGTCCAAGTAAAAGCATGAGATCCAAAGTGAAACACAAACTAAAAATCAAAGGCATGGATGCAGCTCAAGTGGTAGTATGCTTGCACAAGTCTGTGGGTTCAATCCCTAGTACTAATTAAAAAAAAAAAAACTTCCTGGCTCAATAATCAGTATTTAATTCTTTTTCATTTTCTTAGTCCCCTATCAGTATAAAAGGTGTCCTTGCCTGCATTTAGAGAGAAACAATGAGTGCATATCTTCTTCCTGTCTTAATTCAGAGGCCACCCATGTTAGAAATGGAAGTAGACCCAGTCTTTCTATCCTAGCCACCATCTGTTCCACATCACAGGCTCCTCTGTCATTCAACTCTGTTTCCTTTCTGAGGCATTTGTTTGGTAAACCCTGAGTTCTCTCAAGTTTTTCACTGGGAATGTTGGAATTTCCATATTTGCTGGGCAATGTTGACTAAATCACTTCTTCACATTTAAATTCTTTATCTTCAGTGTCTGCTGTTCTTATTTTGTGTTGCTAGGTGTATTAGTTTAAGTATTTTAGAATAAAAGACAGGGAGGTGAAGGAAGGAGACAGAAGTACAATAGTAAAATTAGGAATTACATTCTATTATTCAGAGCCAACGTTCACATTTGCATGCTAGAAGTGTAGCTCAGGAAATACTGACCTCAAGATATCTGTTCAACTCACATTTTCCCGACTTATTTCATCAAGATACTCCTTTCTGTTTGCATAATTGTTGCAAATAGAGGAGCAACTGCAGACTAATTAAACCCAAGAGATTGCTTGCATTTGAGGGCACAATGTCTTCATCTGTTATTAATCATAGGAGAACACCATCAGAATTTTGCAGTAATTGGACTGGAAACAACAAAACTTCTATGGAGTCTTTGTAGCTATGTATGTGTACTAAAGAATTTCTCTAATGAATCTATGTCTTTTTTTGAGACAGGATCTTGCTATGTAGCCCAAGTTCATTTGGAACTCAAGATCCTCTTGCCTCCTGAGTGTTGAGATTATGGGCATGAACAACCATGCTCAGTCCATTTCTTTTGTACCACTAGACCTAGAATATTTCGCAATGAGGCAAATGAAGAAGTTTTCTCTTTGTAAGTGTTGTGGCTAGGAAAATGATATAATGATCCCACCCAAAATGTATGCATAGTTGTCCTTGAGCAAGGCCTGTGTGTGTGTTTGTGTATGTGTGGTGTGTGTGTCTGTCTGTGTGTGTATGTGTGTGTGTGTGTGTGGTGTGTGCGTAATTCAAAAGGCATACATCAGTGCTAGGTGTGGTGCTTGCCACCCATAATCCCAGCACTCAGGAGACTGAGACAAGAGAATTGTGATTTTCAGGCCAACCTGAGCTACATAATGAGACCCTGACTGAGAAGGCTGGGGAGACATAAAAGTACCGCATAAAGATATAGAACTTCAAAACTGCCCAGCCTTGAAGCACTACTGCAAACCCAGAGCAGTACTGTAGACCAGGGTTCACCAAACTATGTAAACGGCCAAGTAGCACGTTTTAGGCTTTTCAGGTCATACAGTTTATTTTACAACTACTCCACTCTGACAGTTTATCACTCAATAAAACAATACATAAATGAATGAGTATAACTGTGTTCCAATAAAACTTTTATTTACAAAGACGGATGGTGCATCAGACTTGGCCTGCTGGGTTGCCTACTCCTGCCTTAGACCAGAGCTATTCAATGGAGCTTTCTGTGATGATGGAAGTAGTTTATATCTGTGCTAGTCACTCTTCACATTGACTGTTGATCCACTGAGAGTCTTTATTCATTTTATTTAATATTGAGCAACTTAAATTCGAACAGCCATATGTAATTAGTGGCTAATCTACTTGGACACTGCAATTCTAGACTGAATAGTTGGGTATAACTACTCCCTGTGATTACTGAGTCCACAGTGGCCTGGAAGTAAGAGACTGGATGCTTGGATTAGATTACCCAAATGGAGAAGGACATAGGATTCCTTGAAGAAAGGAAGAATTTTCAACAAAAAGTCTGAAGAAGGAAATATTCTCTAAAAACCACGCAAATCTAAGAATGGGTAAATAAGAACTAAAATTTAGATTTCTGTAGATGGGGTCTATTTTTTACCAAAACTTTACCAGGTTCCTCTGGACCCTTTCTGACTATTAGTGACTTCAGGCTTCCTCTCCATCTTTGGAGAAATCAGTTTGAGCAAGAATCCTACAAGATAAATAAAGTGAAAATCCCCCACCCTTGGTATCTGACCACTTGGGGCTATCTAATCACCTCTGCCTGCCTTCAGCAAGAGTTCTGTTGAGTTAATATCACAACAATTTGCCTTAATCATAATGTTTCCTCTTAGTCATTTTCTATCCATTGACTCCCACCCTATTCATTGACTATAAATTCCTAGTATTCCATGCTGAGCTCAGAGCTGAGCCCTACCTTTCTTTCCTGTGCAAGATCCCATTGTGGAGGTCTCTATGACAGCCACCACTTAGATAAAGATACCTTACCACCTTTAACAAATGTCACAAATATTTTTTCCATAAACCACGGAGGTTTCTTTTCAGGGTTTAACCTTGTCTTGTTTTCTCTTGGCCTTGACCGATAGTCTTATGAAGAACAGTTGGACTGTTTTTCTTCTTTTATGCCATAATTCCTGATTGTCAATCTCATATACTCAAAACACTAAATTTTGTATGGTGGTGCCGTGAGGAAGAAAGGGTGGGAGAACAGATCATGGCCTGATCCCCACTACTTATTCACCCCCTGATAAAGGAAGCAGTCTCCTGCTAAATGAGGGTCTGTGTGTAGGAGCTCTGACTTTGAAACTACAGCAAAGCAACCCTGTACCAGATGGGGCTGAAAGCAAGTCACAGATTCACAGTAAGGAGGAACAATCCTGCTGGGGTGACTAAGGAGAAAATATTAAACCAGTGTAAGGAAGCCATGAATTATGAAGACTATGGATGGATTACATGTAAGTTAGCATCCCTAGGAGCTAGGAACTGGGGAAACACCAAAACCTCACATATAAAATATTGAGAATTGGCACCACAGTCAAAAGGGAAGTGGGGTTGGCTATAAAAATCATTTTCCTTTACTTGGTACTAGAAACTTGAAGTCAAAATGGGGACACAAATGGAACCCATAATATTCCCTCTTCATCTCTTCACTTTTGTCCCCTCAGTTACTTTTCATAAGCAAAAGAGAGAGAGAGGTATTGAGTTCATCATTGCCAGTTACAGAGCCAGTGGAAATTCCATCATAGGGAAGCCCAGGTGTGCTCACATAGCATAGGACTCACCATGTATTTCTGCTGGATGCATTCTCTAGAAGTTCCCCACTCTCTGTGCCTGGAGAAACCAAGACTCATTTCACATCAGACACGGGCTATGGCCTCTGTCCCAAATCCTACGTACTCAGTTAATGCTCCCTGCCTTAGAACAACTGTCTTCTTGTTTCCTACATTTTTTTCCATTCCTGACCTCTTGCCTCTGGATGTCAAACCTTGGCTCTATGTCCCTGCAATAAAGACACTTCACCTCCACTCCCAGATGAATCTTCAGTAAAGAACAAAAGCAAAAGCCTCTTGCTTCAACAAGCAGAAGTCCATTTCCCCAAGGACTGAGCTCAAAGTCACCTATCTGAGGAGACCAGATAAAGCCCAAAGGTGCATAGCAGTGGCACAGCACCCACATTTTTATTGAGATTTGGGCCAAAACCCTAATCTCCTTTGAGAGTGAGCTTCCTAGTGTACTCAGATTGAACCTGTTACATATTTGCAGGGCTTAAGCTTTTCAAATGTTTCCTTATGGGCTGCATTCAACAGAAATGATTTACTTCATTAATTTATTTTAAAAAAAAACCCTCTTCATGTTTACTGGTGTTGGACTCTGAACACATGGCAGTTAATTGGACACTGATCCTGCCCAGAGGAAAGGACCCATCAAATGGTGAGAGGGTGAAGTTGCAATCACTAATAAGGAAGGCCAAAGCCAAAGAGTCAAGTAAAGTGTTAACGTCACAATTAATTGCAAATAACCTCTATTGAAAAAGTCACAGATTTTTCTCAATACTATGTGCTAAATTCAAGACTGACTTTACCACTAAACTGTGTGACCATTAGGTTATTTTATGAAAAATTGCACAGTAATTCCTAACTCACGAAACTGCTTATACAGCAAATGAATCATAACAATAGATTATCAACTAACATAAACAAGAAAGAAAATTGCCATATTTCATACATCATGGAAAAACAAAATGTGTAGGTGAGGCCAGGGCTGTGTCTCAGTGATAGAGTCCTTCCTAGCATGTGCAGAGGCCTGAGTTCCACAGCCAGCACCAGGAAAAAAAAAATGGGTGAAAGTTCAGTGAGGAACAAGTTATTTACATGGCCTCAAAATATCTTTAACAAGTTACTGAGCAATTGCAAAACAATATGTAGTGACTTCATTGTAGGAGAAACAGGATCACACTACTATTACTGCAAAAAACACCTTCCTGTAGCTCCTGTGATGACTGGTCAAAGGCAACACAATGTCTTGTATGACTGATTTTGTCCAGACCTGGCAGATCTGAAACAGTGGACAGTCCAAACTGAAAATAAATGACTTGTCATCATCTGAAAGTTTAATGATATAAAAGACAAAAGTCAAGAGTCTTTTCCAGATTCTAGAAGTCTAAAAAGACATAGCAATAAAATAGAATGTGTGCTTTAGGCCTGAAGTTAAATTTTATAACAGACATTTTGGAACAACTGGGAAACTGGGATATAGATTATATTCTTGATAATAATACTATGTCAATGTTAAATTTTCTGAATTTGATAATTATACTATGTTGATGTAAGAAAATGTCCTTGCTCTCAGGAAATACACACTGAAGTATTAAAGAGTAAATGATATGACATGTGCAATTTACTCTCAAATGGTTTGGAAGAGATAGATATGTAGAGATAGATAGATAGATAAAATAAATATGGCAAAACATTAACAAGGGTGAATCTTTATGAAAGGTCCATAGGAGTTTTTTTTAATTCTACTCTTGCAACTTGTCTATAACTAAAACTATTTTGTAATTAAAATAACAAAAATAATTAAATAACAAAAATGGAGGTAAAGAAAAGATTGCATGTTAAAGCATAATGGAATTGGTTCTTATAAAATTCAGTCATTTTTCTTTTATCTCTGAGTCTCAGTTTCTTCATAAGCATAATGGGGAAATAATAGTATCCCTTTCATGTGCTGCAGAGGAGAACTAAATAAAATGTGAAAACACCAACTAAAGGGCCTCCCATATAATAAAGGGCATTCAGTGAATACAAATTGACTAAAAAATGTTGAGTAATTACCACCAAAATATAGATCAAGGAAAAGTGGTGGAGTACATGCAGGTACCCTCAGTAACTGTAAAAAAAGGGCATTGTGCATTTATACTGTGCTTGTAAGTGAGTTATGTGCCTATTTGATTTCCCTTGGTTAAGATGTTTTCTGTCTTTGTTCGGCTTTATTCAACATACAAATGTGTTTTTGTGCCTACTGCTGGCTTTACAAAATGTTCAACATGTGAAGAACCTCTAAATTAAAATAACCTAAATGCAGAATGTGTGCTGTGCTTGCATTTAAAATACCTGAATTGAAGCAGCAGCAGTTGCCTAAACTCCAGTGTTGTCACTTGAAATGGGTGCTAATGTCTGGATAGCATTTTAGAAAATTAAATAGAAATAAAGGTGTTTCTTTTTAATGGAAGGGGATAAAGTTCAATATGAGCCAACATTGGCAGAAGGGTAAATGCAAGAAAAAATTATCTTGGAGATTCTGTAATCTAATTATCTGTGAGAATAACTCTCATTTACTGAGTGCATAATGTACGTGAGGTACATTGCATACCCATTCCTTACATCATGTACTATTATTCTTTTTGGAAAGAGAGCACACACTTGCTTAAATCATACATTTCCCTTGGTACATATCTCTTAATCTTAGGCTATTTCCTTAGCAGACCACCACATGAGTTCAGCATCCTGTCTATTTCACCATATCAGCCCCCTTTCATCTTGTGGTGGCCATGTTTCTCCCCCAAGACTGTATCATGGATCTACTTCTGCTCCTGGGGAAAGGTAGAGGTCAGGAAGAAGTATGGATCTATCTGATCCCAGTTGCTTTCTTTGCCCCCAGCAGCATCCCTGAGTTTCCTGGAAGTAAGGACTCAGTGTAGTGAAAACAAGTCCACCCAGTAGTTGGGAGGTTCCAGTTGGCCTCACCTCACCTGCCTCACTGGACACTACTGTGTCCTCTTGACTTCATCCTCTCCAGCATTGAGGAGTTGATCCTAGGAGCATTATATTTTCCTGCTCAGAACTGTTGAGAAGTACACATTAAGAATAATGTCACATACGCACATACACAAAGGATAAGGTTATACCAAGATCTCCCAAATACATGTTTTTGAGAAACCAACTAAAGGCTGAGAAACAGCAAAAACAGTCTGGTTCTGGGTCCCATAGTCATGATACAGAATAGAATTCTAGAGGTGAACAGTGAGCCACTAAGGATTTTTGTTTTGGTTTGGGATTTTTGGTGGTACTGGGGTTTTGAACTCAGGGTTTTATGCTTGCTAGCCAAGTGCTCTACCACTTGAGCCACGCCCCTAACCCTTTAAGCATTAGTTATTTTACAGGTAGGGTCAACTGTTTTTTCTGGGCCGGCCTGGACCTTGATTGTCGTGTTTATGAATCTCATTTAGCTGGGATGACAGATATGAGCTATCCCTCCTGATCCACTGAAGATTTCTTAATCGTCTGAGTGGTAGTAGCTCAGGAGTGAGGGCTGCTGGGTAAAATAGAAGAAGAATGGGAACTCGCCTCATTGGAAGTACAGCTTCGAATATTTTTCTTTTTTAGCCTGAAATTTTTGGAATGTCAAAATCTTCAGGAAGGTAAAGATGCTGGTCTGAGCACATCCATCCTCCTAAAAAACATAATCCATGTGATGTGTTGCAGGCATGTAAAAATTATTTTCTTTTACGAGATAATTCAAGATAGACAATCATTCTCAACTCACCCAATTAGCAAACAGTCAATTCTTTTATCAGTCTTCCATATTCCCTGGTTCTCTTGCAGACTAGAAGCTTAACCAAGTCAAGCTAAGTATTAATCTAAGATAATTTGTCCCAAAGTTGCCTTTATGTTAAATCCAACACATGTTAGTTAGATATTCAACTCAGAATAATACCAAGCTGAACACATGATCCCAGTCTTCCTATTCATTTAAATCCCTTGTGGCACCAAAGATTTATTATTTTTTTTTACTGACAATAATTGCCCATTCCATAATAAAGCAGCAGTGAGGGATAGGTTAGGAAGGGGGCATCTCCCATCTGAACATCCATCCTGACTAATTAGCCACTAGCAGAAGAGAGCAATCCCATACAAATGACTGATTTTAATGTGCTCTTCAAATTTGATTGAATGTAGAAGCACATGTTTGAAATATCCATTTTGTAGTCAAAATGTTAATCAGGACACAGGGCTGCTTTATTACATAGAGCAGAATCAGGTGGTTTGGGCTCCAATGACACTCTCTAAAAATGAAAAATCAAGAGTCCACCTGCCGGCACCACTTAGTGTGTGTTCCTAAGTCTCCCTACAGTCTTCACAGAACAAGTAGAGCAACTTTCTGAGGCAGTTAATTGACTCTGGTTCTAAGATGCACCTTCCAAATGCCAGAACAGTGACAAATTAGACAATCATTTCCCAAATACATCAACTCTACCAACAACTAGAAACAAAAAGAAACAAATATTTAAAAGCTTTAGTTAAACAGGTCTTAGCATTTTCCTAAGAGACGGATAAAAAGAAAGCTTTGGTCAAAGGCCAGGGTCAATGACAACAGAAGTCAACTAAGTAGCTGTTTTTGACTATGGAGTTCATGCCTCTGCTTCTGACCTTCCAGCACTGGAAGACTATATCTGCTCTGTGGACTGAAGTTATCCAGGTATTGATCAAACCCTAGTCGGGAGGACCTGAGGGTAAAGACCAGTGTAGGGAGCTCTCAGCAGCTGCCATACACAGCCTCATGCATGCTTGTAAAGCTGATGTGAGTGAGGACAGCCACATCCAAGGCAGCAAAACAGGCAGAGCACACTACACTCATATAGTTGTAGGATTTTTATCGAAAGGAAAAAATGCTCAGTCACCTTCCTAACTCAAGACAGAGAAACTTTTTAAGAGAATGGTCAAGCTCAAAGAGGTCCAACATCAGAGATGGGCTGAGGGAGGGGTAACCAGCTAGGTCATTGGATGTGTTATATGCAGTCTTGTCCTTTCTTTTCTGAAAGAGTGTGTGAAGGGGTGGTGTGGGTTTTGGGGTTTGTTTGTTTTGGTTAAATATTAAATAAAATTCACCAGCAAAGCCATCTTGGTGTGGAATTTCCTTTGTGGGAAAATTTTAAATTACTGGTAATTAATAGAGTTGGTACTGTTACACTAACAGCAGAGGCAGAATGAGCCTGTAGTCTGGTTCATTATAAAGGAAAAGTGGTACATTTTGTTTAAGGTAGTTTGTGTCACAAGGGAATATGCTATGCTCACTTAGTAGTACAAGACAGTCACCACTATCCCTCACTTCCTTGTATTCAAATTATATGTTGTCCCCCTCCCATAAATAAACTGTGGAAGATGTCATCAGACATGATAATCATAAAAGATACTGCCTGCAGTTTCCATCCTGGGCACTCACTTGTTTGCCTGGACTCTCTCAGGATCCAGGAGAAAGCCATGATGTAAGAAGCCTCGAGGGGAGACTCACAAGGTGAGAAAATGATGCTCCCCTGCCAACAGCCACTTATGTGAGCTTGGAAGTGAGTCCTCCAGCCTATCAGCTTTAACTGCAGCCTGATGAGAGTGCCTGAGCCAGAACCATCCAGCTAAGCCTCTTTGGGATGCCTGATCCTCATAATCCATACGAGATAGCACAAGTTTGTTGCTTTCTGTTGTGAGTTGAGTGATTTGCTGCAGGGTGATGGGTGATTTGTTGCCAGGTGATAGATACCAACACATCTGAAAAGGTGGTGACAATTCAGCCAATGCAAGCCATCATTCCGCCTGTGGAGGAGTAGGAGGACTGTGCAAGAGGTGCTCACAATGAATGTAGAAATTGTCATTCAATAGCACTGGCAGTATCTGGCAACTTAAGCAACAGAAATGCTTTGTCTTATGGGTCTGGAAGCTGATGGAAGTCTGAGATCCAGCTGCTGTCAGAGAGGATCTCTTCTGTAGGAAGTATTTGAAATTTGACTTTGAATAGCAATAAAAGTCTTTCTTCTTTCTCTTGTAAAATTATAAGTCTTTCTTCTCTCTAGTGTCTAAGGGAAGTGAGGAACTTGTTAATGCCTGTCATGGTTAGATAGCCCTGCTGGTTGCCAGGATACCTGGGAAAAGTGCACTTTGCTGAGGTGGTAACAACCATGACCACGTCCACCCTCACTTGAGATTTAGTATGCAGAGCTAGAGATGGAATGAGAAAGATGCTCTTCCCATCACTTTGGTGCAACCTTGCCATTGATGTGAGTGGAGGTGTGGGACTGTGGTAGGGGAGAGTGAGATCCATTTCAAACATGCAGAGTTTGTAAACTCATTCTTTATAAGAGATATGATAATTAACATAAATCTCAGAGAAGGTAATGCAGATCCTTGAAATAGCACTGATTTTGAAATAACGTGTAAGCAACATTCTAGTAGAAATCAAAGAACAGATAGTAGTGGGGCAAGTGACTTACTGGAAAGGTAGCTTATCTTAGCTGGGTTAACAAAGGCTGAATGAGAATTTGGGAAGAAGGGAAAAATGAAATCTCTTCTAGTTCTAGTACATTCAGGGCCCTGGAACTTCTCTTCTCTGTGCCTCCCTCCTCTGTAGCACTGACATTGAACTTTTATATAACAGTCATTTGCTAAGAAGTAGAGATAAAAATAAGAAAAGGCCAGGTCCATGTGTGGTGGTGCACACCTGTAATTCCACTTACTCAGGAGGCAGAGATTAGAAAGATTGTATTTCAAGACCAGCCAGCCAGGGAAAAAGACTAGTGAAACCCTACCTCAGTAAACAAGTCTGCCATAAAGGTACATATTTGTAGTCCTGGCTACACAGGAGACAAAAATAGGAGGATTGCAGACTGAAGTTGGTCCTGGGCAAAAATGTGAAATCCTATCCAAAAAAATGACTAAACCAAAAAGGGGCTGAGGATGTACCTCAAGTGGTATAGCCAGCACAAAGCCTTGAGTTCAAATTCCAGTACCACCAGAAAAGAAGAGACCATTAGCTTCAGAAAGGAAAATAGGATTTAGCCATAAATTTGAGAAACACTAGCCGAATCTGGGACCTGAAATGAGACATTCATTTTACAGTGCCTAGCGGAGTGCCTGGTGATCTGTCTCACTGCTGCAACTTGGGTGTTGAATGTCCCTCAAAGTCCCTGGGTATGAAAGGCTTAGTACCCAGGGTGGTATTACTGGGTGTTATTTGAGAGGTGGAGCCTTATGGGGAATCTTCATATCATTGGGAGCAAGCCTTGAGGGAGGATTGTGAGACACTGGCCTCTTCTTTCTCTTTGCTTCCTAGTTCATGATACAAATGGTTTTGTCCACCATGTGCTCCAACCATGATATGCTGTTTCACCACAGGCCCAAAGCAACAGGGCCAATCAATCATAGACTGGATCCACCAAAATTGTGAGCCTAAATAAACCTTTCACTTTATAAATTAATCATTTCAAATATTTTGTCATAGTTATAGAAAGCTTACATATGTCAAAAAAAAATCTACCAGTGCTGCAGCGATGTATAAGAAAAAAACCCTACTCCTGCTTTGTGGAACTTAGATTTGAAATGGGAAGATACAAAAATAAACAAACCATTAAAAACAAGGTCTTAGTCACAAGTAAGGTTAACTTTCCTGTAGAAAGTCGTGATTATAGAAATTAAATTGCATGATAAAGTGCTTTGTCCAGATTAGGTGCTTAAAAAAATGCTTGCTATTTTTAATAAACTAAACAGGTTCACTTGTGTGTGTAGAGTATTTAATAAAAACAACACATTGTAATGATTTCAGGTCCAAAGAAAGTTAACACAGGAAGTTTTGATGTATCATATAACCTTGAGTTAAGTACACAATCTTTGTTCCTCTCTCTGAGGACTCTTATTTGTCCAGCCTAGACTAGTGTTTCTCTCCTAATTTTAGTCTGTAAGAGAGCTCATTAAGATTTACCTGATCAGACCAAATGTTTCCTCCCTTAATTCATCTCATTACACTTCCAACACCCCCACACTGCCCTAAACATTTGAGTTTCATTGCACCATTAATGCAAATAGAATCTCATCAAAGTCTAAAAATTCCTAGGAGAGCAGGGATTGAATGTCTTCATTTGAATGTTTGAGGCTGCAGTGTCCCCTGGGACATTCCCCTTGTTTACAATGATTCCTTTAGTTCTAGGTGAAAGCATCAATGCTATCCAAAACGAATGAATACATTTCAGATTCACTAAGAGCCTGAATGAAGCAGACCCCTTCATTTAACTCCAGACAAGTTGAGTAAAGAGCTCGTGATGAGATGAAGTAGGCATGAAGTACTGACTTCCACAGGTTTTTAATGTTCAAATGCAATCTATAGTCAAGATAAAATGAAGGAAAATCATGAGAGGAAAAAAAAAAGTAAAGGAGGGGGAGAAATTGCTATCAGTACCAGTGAAAAAGACTGCCAGTAGAGGAGCAGATGATAAAGAACTGGAATCCTCACCTCAAGTCTTGTCAGCCAAGGGACCTTGAAAAAGGCAATTAACATGGCTTTGCCTCCATTCATCACCTGAAAAACAGAGATGGTAATCCTAGCCAGGTGTGATGACCCATACCTGTAATACCAGATTCTAGAGGCTGAAGTAGGAGGATTATAAGTTTGAAACCCAGCCTGGTTAACCAAACAGAGAGTTCCTGGCCAACTGGGACTATATAGCTGCGTAGTGAGACCCTGCCTCAAAATAATCATCCTTATCTTAGACCTACAGTGAAGACTCAGGAAAACAGCAGAGTAGGTGAATGCTTTACACAGAACTTGGAAAATAAAGTACAAAGAACCATAGTATTATAGGAATTATATTCTTATGACCATAGATATACCACACACACACTCACACACACACACACACACACACACTGCTAATAAAATCAAAACTTAGTTTAATGGAAATTATCATAATAATATAAATTAATAAAACTAACCCAAGAAAAAATAAGCAAAATAAATTATTAAAGAAATTTAATTGAAACAATATTCAAAGGTATACCTACATACACTTAAACATCCACACAAACACATACAAAGAATAAAAAAAGAGATGATTCCTTTCTTATGCAAACTAAAGTAAGAGATTTAAAAAGGTTGAAAAGTGCCTGGTCACTATTTAGCTATCATGAGCTTGATAGCAGAATTAGAAAAGAGCAGTACAAGAAGACATAGTTAGAAGTCTATTTCATTAGGGACAAATAAGCAAGTATCCTAAATAAAAGGAACAAGAAATTTTTTCCACAATGTACTAAAAATGCATAGTTCTGAAGTAGCACGTTTCTGAAGAATGCAAATGCTTTAAGATCAAAAATCAATTTTTGCAATGCTCCATATTAGCAGGTCAAAGAAGAAAAAGCTACAATCATTTCAAAAATGATGCAAAAATGTAAAAGTAAATGCTTAGGATTGAAATGCACTGAACAACCTAGTAATTAAAGGAATTTCCACAACCTGATAAATTGTAGCTGACAGGAACCTCAGGCAAGAATGATAACTATTGGTAAAATATTAGACGAGTCACATTTAGAAACAAAACAAGAAAAGGTTGCAAATTCTCACCACTTCATTTAACATGGCACTGAAGACCCCAACCAATACAAGAATTTTTGTTTGGAAAATATGGTAGCTGGGTGCTGGTGGCTCAAGCCTGTAATCCTAGCTACTCAGGAGGATCATGCTTCGAAGCCAGCCAGGAAAATAGTTCCATGAGACCCTATCTCAAAAAAACCTTCACAAAAGCAGGGCTGTGGAGTGGCTCAAGGTGAAGGCCCTGAGTTCAAGCCCCAGTGTCACAAAAAAAGGTAAGAAATAAATCAAACTGTCTTTGCAAATGATATATATTTATTTGCCAATAACATCATATCTCTAGAAGAGTTAATAATTAGTCTATTAAAAGTATTTTTATAAAAAAACTGCAATACACCTGTATATTAGATTAGCATACAAGTCTCAGTAGTGTCCTTGTATACTAAGCAAACATCATAACTTTTTGAAGTACAGCTCTTTTCGCACTAACAATAATAGGAAGCCCAAGACATTTGAAATGAATACTGTGTAGATGTTTAGAAATTTAACTTTAAAATTTCAAGCATTTTCTGAATGAAAGCTAAAAATGTGTAAATGTTGATACAACTATATAGCTATCCGCAAAATTATAGTGTGGCAGGAAGGCAGGGAGGGGGAAGGAGATTAATGAGTGCTACAGTGAAACAAAGAAAAACTGGAGTTGGCGAATGGTACCTGGAGACCAGAGAAAGGTCACCTTGACCCAGAGGTCAGAGCAGATAATGAAATGACATGTGACTATGTATGGGACAAGCCGCACACCCCCTCCATTTCTGTAACCTGCTGTAAATGGTATGTAAGGAAAGCTCCCTTTGTTCTCGGGGCTCAGCCTTTGGACATGAGTCCCCTGAGTCACTTCCGGCTTGCTTAATAAACTTGCTTCCCGAAAGCTTTGGTGCCCTCTCAGTCTCTGTCTGAGCCCTCCTGCAACAATAGAGGCATACATATACATAGACACAAATGTAGAATGTAGATACAGGTACAGATAGATAGAGATGATAGATGTAATATAGATGTAAATAGTGAGAATATTAAGTACAATGAAAATACAGTTATTCCCCAAACTTATCTCTAAATTAATTGATTTTTTTATTAAAATCCAGTGAGGTAATTTTTGGAATTTGACCAGCTGACATTTATCAGCAGTAAAGAGGCAGAATTAGGTAAGGCAATTTTAAAGAAAAACCAAAAGGGTATAGACTTCTCTTATGAGATATTGTATAAGTCCATTTATACTGCTACAATGAAATATCTCTGACTGGGTAATTTATAAACAATATGCAATTATTTTTAACCATTCTGAAGTCTGGGAAGACCAAGATCAATGCAATACACCTGTATACTCCTCCTGGTGAGGAGCCTCTTCTAGCAAGATGATGCCTTGTTTCTGTGTCTTCACATAGCAGAAAATGTAAAGAGTGCAAAAGTTCCTTCCAGCCTTTTTATAAGGAGTAACTCCATGATGAAGGCAGAGTCCTCATTGCCTAATCACCTCCTAAAGGTGTCACTTGTGTGTGTGTACATGTGTGTGTACGTGTGTGTGTGTGTGTGCATGTGTGTGTGGTACTGGAGTTTGAACTCAGGATCTTACATTTGCCAGATTGGTGCTCTATCACTTGAGTCACAACCCCAGCTCCTTCCAAATTTTAGATAATTTTCCAGTAGGGGCTCATGTTTATGCCCAGGCCAGCCTGGATCACAGTCCTCCTGTTTATGCTCCCTCATAACTGTGATGGCATGTATGTGTCACCATACCCAGCTTTCTATTGGCTAAGATAGATAAACTTTTTGGATTACAAGCATGAGCCACCATGTCTGGTAGGCCTCACCTCTTAATACTACTGCATTGGAGAACTTTAATTTTAACATGAATTTTGGAGAGAACAGACATATTGAAAGCACTGTAGATATCAAGTCTTTTTTCTAAAAAAAAAAAAAAGAAAGAAAGAAAGAAGAAGAACATAGGAAAATTCTCCTAAGTGGAGCATGATAGATATAATACATGGATGTATGACAAAGGGGACATTACAAATCGATAGGATTAGGATGAATTATTGAGAAATAGTGCTAAGGAAATTTGATTATCTAGATAGATGACAGAAAGACACATAGTAACACACAGTGCACATTTATAAAACAAATCCATAAAGAATAAAGTCCCAAGTATGGAAACAACCTGCAAATTATAAGGAGAAAAAATATCTTTCTGGCTACAAATAAACACAGATTTCTTAAATAAGACACAAAAAGGCCAAAGAAAAGATTAGTAAATATGACTTTACTAAATTTTGTCCAAAAAAAGACAAAGGTAAGCAACATTTTTTAAAAAGTTACAAAAGGTTGAAAGTGTCTAAATATGTAGATATATTGCTAAATGTGTATATATCAATATAAGTATATATACACAAAATATTTGTATGAATAATATCCAAATAATTATAAATTATGGTTTTTAAAATGAATAAAAACAAATAATATTAGAAATAGTCAACAAAAGAGGAAATCCCAGTAGCCAATAAAATGAAAAGACACTTAAATCCAAAAAAACAAGTTAAAACAATAAGATTTTACTAATGACCTTGACAAAAATCCAGAAAGCACTGTTGCATATTGGCAAGAATGTAAAGAAAGAATGCCAGTTGGAGACTAAATTATTGTGATCATTTTGTAGCTGATTTGGAGTGATCTAACAGTGTTGAAGATGTATATGCCTTTTACATTATACTTCCATTTCTAGGCCTTGCCCAAAATAACTTTCATCTACTCACAAAGGAATAAAAAGAACAGTATTTGGGAGAAAGAGAGAGAGAGAGGGAGGGAAGTAGGGAGGGAGGGAGGAAAAAGGAAGTAAAAATCCAGATACCCTTCAACAGGAATAAATTTTGTTTTATAAATACAATAAGATACTTTATAGCAACTAAACTGAAAGAAATAGAGGTTTGTATCAATATGCATAAATCACAAAAACAATGATCAAAACAGGACAACTACTAGAGGTACAGAATCTTACCCTTTAATATGAAAAATTCCAAAATCAAAAGGTATGTTGTTGATGGACACATACAAATGAAACAACACAACATACGTGCACAGGCAGTTTCACTAATGATATGGTCAATTAACCCCTTTTGTATAAAATGTTCTAGTGATGTGACAGATATATAATGCTAACAAAATATTTTTGAATTAACAGGAGGAACTAGACACTAAATTGGCAAAAATTAAAAACTTGTGTTGACACTTGCAAAAAACCCAAATAAAATGGCTGGATTTTCTGTTTTTAAGGGTTTTAGCTAAAGGTAATCTCATGTTTATATTATGAAATGTGGCTAAAACCTCAATGGAAAGAAAAACCACAATGTTACCAGTCAAGAGTTCAGAAATAGCATTGTTGGGGAAAATTCTGGTGGAAAAATGATGAAGGAGATCTCAGGAAAGACAAGAGGCAGAAAGAAAGAGCCCTATGTTGTATGTAAAACTTGCCCAAATCTGTAGCTGACCTTGAACCATCCAGGCACTACCACTGAGGTAGGTCAAGCAGGCCAACTGAAGTAAAATAACTAAACTAAAATTTGAGTTGCCACTACTTTGGAGAAGAGAAAGTTTTAGAGATTCAGCCATTTACCTGATACTTAAAAATAATTTTTTTTCAGAAGATGATAAAAGAAATCAGACTATCTATAATATAGCACTCATAAATTCTAGGATACAATCCAAAAGGTATCATTCTTACATGTGCAAAAGTAGAACATAATTTATTCTCAAAAAATAAGACTATATTAGTCAGGTCTTTAATGCTGTGACCAAACTACCTGACACAAACAACTTAAGTGAGAAAATATCTATTTTTTTCAAAACTTCAGAGTTTTTGTTCCATCTTGGCAGGAATAAGAACAGCTTACTCAGCCAAGGGGGAGAGAAAGAGACAGAGAGACAGAGAGAGAGAGAGACAGAGACAGAGAGAGAGAGAGAGAGAGAGAGAGGCTACCTGAGGTAGTGTTGACTGGCTCTTGTTCTCCTCTTTTCCCTTTAATTCCATTTGGGATCCCCAGACTGTGAAATGGTGCCACCCACATTCAGGGTTCAGCAGTGTGTTTTTCTCATCTTCTATCCAATTCTCAATCCAATCAAGTTGACAATCAAATTAGTCAGCACAGAGATCAATGCCAAAATGAATCAGCTGATAGAATTAGTCTGAAGAACTTTACACATTAAAATTGAACCCAAAGACAGAAAGAAATATATGTACAATAACTAGTAAGTTAGACAGTCTCAGCAAAGAAAGAGAAACTGTAAGAGCAGGCAAATAGGGCTGAGGACTTGTTTCAAGTGGCAGAGCTCTCGTCCAGCAACGGCAAGGCCCTGAGTTCAAAACCCAGTACTGCCTAGATAAATAAATAAATAGGTGTAACAAAACACTAACACTGACACTATAGTATCAGAAAATTTGAGAAAAACAGATAGGGTTAGCAAAAGAATGAAGATCCATTTGGTAATCTAATGATCCATTAATAGAAATAATCCAATCTGAAGAACATAAACTGGAAAAACTTTAGCTTCATGGACCAGGAGGAGACATTTCTAAACCTTGAAAATACAAGGAATTGGGATTCCATGAAGGAGAGGACAAATATGAAAGAAGAAAGTACATACAGCAGAGAGAGAATATGAAGAGATAATCACCCCAAACCACCAAAAGTTATTGAAGATATAAATTTATAAGTTGAAAACCTCATCAATCCCAAGCAAGTCTAATACAAAAAAAAACTATACCTATACACATTGTATGACTATAGAAGGCCAAAGGTAAGAAGAAAGCCTTCAAAGCTTTCAGACATAAATGGAATATTACATATAGTAGAACAACTGTTTTAATGATTGTTAGCTTCAACTCAGGAGCAAGATGAAAACCAAAAGATACTAGAACAACTTTGTTAAAGTACTGATAATTGCACTGGAAGAGAGATGTATTTAGGGCTCAGAGTTGGGTGTTGGTGGCTCATGCCTATAATCCTAGCTACTCAGGAGACAAAGATCAAGAGGATCACAGTTCAAAGCCAGTCCGAGCAAATGGTTCACAAGACCCTATCTTGAAAACACCCAACACACAAAAAAAGGGCTGGTGGAATGGCTCAAGTGGTAGATTGTCTACCTAGCAAGTGTGAAGCCAGTACCACCAAAGGGGGGAGAAGGTTAGACCATATTTACAATAAAATCTAAAGAAATCTGATTTGGTGATTTTTTTATAGAGAACAGAAAAGAGAAATTCCATTAATTCTTCCTCTAGTACTAAATGGTAAGTGAAAGTCCTATAAACACAGAAAATAAGACCAAAAGGAAATACACAGTCTCTTTTTATTGGAATAAAAGGTAGGGCAAGAACAAATAGGAAATGACCAAAATAGGAATATTGACCAAAAATAAACTCTACACCTCTGTTGTGGCAGGAAATGTACCATGAACACTTAATGAAGGTAAATAAGTTACAAGTAGTAAGAGAATTAACAAGCACAAAGCCCTGAGTTCAAACCCCAGTCCCACCAAAAAAAACAAAATAGAATATAAAGGATTTATAAAAAGTTCATGCCAGCCAGAATTCTATCTAAAGAAAGGTAAAAACCAAGAGCCTGACAAATAGGTAACAGATGGGCATATGATAAAGGTAGTAGGGTGATATATTTATTGAGGGAAACAGGTTCTGGACATGTGGGCTTTTCCTGTATAGTTCTTTCAACTTTTCCATACATTTGATTTTCTTCCTATTTTTTTTAAACATAAAAATGAAGAAAATGAGGCAAAACTCTAGAATATGCACACATTTTGGCAAAAGAAATGAGGGGAACAAGAAAAATGGATTTCCAATCTTGTTGATATTGTTTAGATGATGCCTCACGGTCTCCTCACCAGATGAGTTTTGTCCTTACACAACAAAAATGGTCCTGAGTAGATGTGCTTCATTACCTTCTCCTGGAATATTTTTAACACTATGTACATGATGATTTCACTAAATTTTCAAAACAGACACCACTTTCCTGTAATTATTTCCTCTCTATGTCCTTGACCTTTTGATTACTCAGTCCAGTCCAATAGCACCTTTTAGAACCAAAATAGGACCTGTCATACAAGAAAATGCTGAGTAAATGCAATGGTAAATAAGAGAGTAAGAGCAAGAATAATAAATGGTTTAACACTTCTACAGTGAATATTGGGAGCCAGAGAATGAGTTGCAACACATAGTCTAAAACTGGACACATACCCAGCCACAGTGGCTCACACCTGTAATCCTAGTTATTCAGGAGGCAAAGATCAGGAAGATCACTGACTGAGGTCAGCTGAGGCATAACGTCCATGAGATTGCATCTCATCCAATAATGGATGTGGTGGGTGAACCTGTCATTCCAACTACCCTGGAAGTTTAAATAGGAGAATTGCAATTTAGGCTAGCCCAGTCATAAAAACAAGACCCTATTTGAAAAATAATTAAACTAAAAAGGGCTGGAGGTATGACTCATGTGGTAGAATGCCTGTCTGGTAAGTACAAGACCCTGAATTCAAACCCAGTATGAAAGAAAAGAAAGAAAGGAAAGGAAGGAAGGAAGGAAAGAAAGAACGAAGGAAAAAGGGGAGTGAAAGGGAGGGGAGGGGAGGGGAGGGGAGGGAATAGAGGGGTGGAAAGGGGAGGGGAGGAGAAGGGAGGATAAAACCTAAATGTTCAGCAAGCATGACCACAGTTTTCAAGAACTCTGGGCCATGGTCAAGAGATCAAGCCTAAGAACCCATGGGTAGAAGAAGAAGCTGAAATATCGACTAAAGGCACAGAAAACTTACCCAATGAAGTTATAACAGAACATTTCCCAAATCTACAGAAATACATTGACATCCATGTATGGGAGGCATTTAGAAACCAAATACACGTGACCAGAATAGAACATCTCTTTGTGTGGATCATGTCTATAAACCTAGCTACCCAGGAGGCAGAGATCAGATGGATCATGGTTCAAGGACAGCCAGGGCAAAATAGTTCATGAGACCCTATCTTGAAAATGCCCAACACAAAAAAAGGGCTGGCAAAGTGGTTCAAGTGATACAGCACCTGCCTAGCAAGTGTGAAGCCAAGTTCAAATCCCAGTGATGCCAAAAAAAAAATGCAGACTGACAGATTGGATTAAAAAATAAGATCCATTTCTTGTCTGCCAGAAACACACCTCACTGGCAAAAACACAGAGACTGAACCAGAAAGGATGGAAAATGATACACTAGACAAATGGAATCTGAATGCATATAGGAGTATCTCTAATGATGTCTGAAAAAGCAGATGTCAAGCCAGAGTCAGTAGAAGAGATAAAGAAGGTCACTACCTAGTAATAAATGTAACAAACCATCAAGAAGATGTAATAATTGTAAATATATGCACCAAATATTGGTGCACCCAATTTCTTAAACAAACACTTGTGGACATAAAGGGAAAGATAAATCCAGATACAGTAACGGAAGGTGATTTCAATACCCCACTCTCATCAGTAGATATATCATCTGAGTAAAAAAATGAAGAAATTTCAGTTAAACTGCACCATAGATCAAATTAACTTAATGAACATCTAACAGTTATGAAACACAGCCTTTTCTCAGAATTGCATGGAACTTTCTCCAAAATAAATATACATTTTCCTCCCTTTAAAAATACCAAAAAAGAAATAATTTTATGGATATTATCAGACCAAAATGAAATAAAATTATAAATAAATATAAAGAGATATGATAAGAACATATGAGGATTGAACAATACACTTTTGAATGATCAGTGGGTCACTGAAAAAATCAGGGAAGAAAATTTAAAAACCCTAGAATCAAGTAAAAATGAAAACAGAGCTTACAAAAACCTTTGGGATTCAGGAAAGGCTGTGCTGAGAGCAAAGTTGATAACTATGAGTGGCTACACATGAAAATCAGAGTGATCTCAAATGCGAAACCTTACATTGCACCTCAAGGTTTTATAAAGCAAGAACAAGCCCAACCTAAAATTATCAGGTAGAAAGAGTTAAGAGCTATTTATAATGGAAGTTAATGAAACGGAGACTCAAAATATACCAAGAATCAATGAAAAAAAGAGTTAGTTCTTTGACAAGATAAGCCCTTAGCCAAAATAACCACAAGAAAGAGAACTACCAAATTAATAACATCAGAATTGAAAAAGGAAATATTAGAACAGTTACCACTGAAATTTAGAGATAATTAGGGAATATTTTGAAAACATATTCTAATAAATTAAAAAGCTTCTGCACAGAAAAAGGAAACAATTACCAGAGTGAAGAGACAGCCTAAGGAATAGAAGAACATAATTGCCAGCTATTCATCTGACATTGGATTAATATCCTGAATACACACATAACTCAAGAAATTGAACACCAAAAAAACTAAGAATCTAATCAATAAGTAGACAAATGAATAGCACAGACAAGCTCTCAAATGAAGTACTACAAATGGCCAATTAAAATTTGAAGAAATGTTCAAAATTTTTAGCTCTCAGGGAAATGTAAATCAAAACTACATTGAGACTCCATGTTAGCCTAGTCAGAATGCTATGTTCAAGAAAACAAATAACAACAAGTGCTGGTGAGGATGTGCAGCAGGGGGAGTTGGGAAGGAACTCTCATACTTCATTATGGGAATCTAAGCCAGTACAATCACTAATTTAATAAACATCAAAAAAACTAAAAATAGAACTACCATCCTATCCTGCTATACCACTCCTGGCCATATACCCCAAGGAATCAAAGTCATTATACTATACAGAAAAGACACATCCATGTTTACTGTGGCAATATTCACAATAACCAAGTTACAGAATTAGCTGAAGTGCTCATTAATGTTTTTTTATAATTTTTTAATTCATTTGTTCACATGTGCATGCGTTGTTTGAGCCATTTCTTCCCCCGCCCCCACTCTCTTCCCCACACCCCACCTTGCTTCCAACCAGAACCTGTTCTGCCCTTATCTCTAATTTTGTTGAAGAGAAGACATAAGCATAAGAAAGACAAAGCGTTTTTGCTAGTTGAGTTAAGGATAGCTACACAGAGAGATTCCTAGCATTGCTTCCATGTACAAATGTGTTACAAATTAATGTTTGAATGGATAAAGAAAACGTGATATATGTACACAATGGAATATTTTTTAGCCAAAATGAAGAATCCCTGCCATTTGCAGGAAAGTGCGTGGAACTGGAGATCATTATGTTAAGATAAATAGGTCAGATTCAGAAAGACAATTATCACGTTTTCTCTCACATGCAGAATCTAGATTTTTTTAAAATAAAATAGGCCTGAAAAGTAGAAGAGGGACTATTTGGGAAGAGAAAAGGAACTAGCAGGACAGAGAGGAGGACAGGTGAGTTAATGTATGAGTGTTTATGATCAAGGTACATATACATGAAAATGTCACACAAGATCCATTATTTTGCATAATTAATTTAAACAAATTTGAAAAGATAACTGCCTAAAGAAAGTGCTACCCTAAATGGGCTCTTGTAAACAGGTAGGATTTTGAATGCATTCCAGGAACCTAAATGTACAGAGACAGTAATGTTCTCCAGTAACCTATTTATATTTAATACAATGAGAATGAAATGGGTAACTTGTATGCAATTTGGTTTTGGGATTTCAGACACATGCATACTCCATTTTTGGATCAAACACAAAACAGGAAAATCTGAAAATAGTAACAACCAAGAAGTTAATTTCTTTACCATCAAAGTCACTGGTTCAATATTGAGTTTTAAAAAAGATTTTCTTAAACCCAAATCCTCTTCTGTACTTATTAAACATAAATTACTTATAAGAATAGAGATTTTCTCTCATTCTTCTTGACTGACACCTTCGTGCAAAATGAGAACACAGTTTATTGTGTGGCTCTGTCCATGATGCCTGTTAAGGAATCTGGGGATATCATTTACTCTGCGCTCACTCTTCTGAATGACAGACAACAACACAGATTTTTTACTTCATTTATTCAAAAACTTAAGTCAAACTATAAAACTAATGTATTAAAATAAGAAATAAATGCAAACAAGATTTTAAAAACAGAATGTCTAATTCATAAAGACTTTCATGAAACCAACTCAACCCATTAAGTGTAGACTTCATGAATTATAGATTCTGTTATGGAGACAATCATGTTTTAGGGAAATAAAAGCTATGGTACTTATTTGCCTACATCTCTATAGGATAAAATCATATCTTTTCTTCTTTGGTTTTATTAGTTTTCCTTGCACATATCTTCTGACCCTTTCCCTTTCTCTTGTGCACTTATTCTCCCGTCTCTCCTGTACCCTTTGTCCATCTCCTCTTCCTTCTCTTCTCTCCTCTGCCTATCACACTGTGTTCCTTCTCAGACTTCCTCCTAACCTGCTATATTGTGTGTTTTCTCCTTTTCACCTTACTTGTGAATAATAACAAGAATGACAAACTGAAAATAGTCTCCAAAGTATTCACAATGCACCTGAGAACACAAATACACAGCCAAGTTTGAAATACTGATGACAAAGCCTTCGTATTAGTTTGATAGAAACCTTCTGTTAATCAAACCCAGAGAAAGGGCAGGGGCCCTCAAGGTAATTTTTAATTAGAGGAACTTCATTAAACTCTTTTATGATGACTCATCCTAAGCCAGAGGGAATTAAATGAACAAGGAAGACAAAGCACAGTCACATATTAACCCTAAGTTTGTTCTATAAAAACAGGTCAGAGCTGCACATTTATAAGCAACTGGTGTGACCATAACCATCCAAAGATGGCTGTCCAGCCACTGGGTCCAAACTAAATAAGCAAAAAGTCATGATGCATTTATTATGAAGAAATTTGTATGCCTGGTATAAATGTGCTATTGACAGAATACCATTTGTGTTGTACTTGGGAACCTGCAATGCAGGAAAAATCAATTGCAAACCTAGCCACAGGTTTTCCTGATGTAAAATGCTATTATCGCTACAAACTTTCAGTATCTGCAGGAATTTCTATTCTAGTCAATGTGAAATAGCAATTTCTATGTTTGGAGGGTAACTAGAAATTAAAGAATGAGTGAGTTTGAAACGATGCTAACTACAACCAACATTGCCAAGTGCAGAGGTGGAAACTTGGTATAGGAAAGTGCTTAAGAGCAAAGACAATGGGGACAGGAGAAAAGGCAATTTCACCTGGAGTTTCTGTCTTTAGTATTCAAGTAACTTCAGGCTACTTATCTCATCTATTTACTTAGTTTTAGAAAAGGTGTGTATGTTTGTGCATACACATATACACATACATATCCATACATACACAAGTGTGTCAAATAGGTTTCTGCTCCATATAATTGCAGTCCAAAGATAACTACTTAAGTTTCTTTAATGGATCCTTCTAATATTTATATTTTCTGATATTGTGAAAACCATATTTATGGGTCTTTAAAAATATATATTCTGTTGTTTTTTTATGTTTCCATATCATATATTATTGAATTATACTGAGAAAGTAAGGCTTTATATCTTTGATATCCCACCCCACAAACACTGACATACTAAACCTTTGACTAGTCTTCCAATATAATTATATCAAAAATTATTTCTAGCCCTATATGAGTAGTTTTCTTTGAATATATCATTAGTTACAGTTGAAACAGGCCATACAGTTACATTTATTTTCTGGCACAGCTTTTTGTTTTCCAGAGGGTAAATAACACCGCCCCCCAAACTACTCCCTTCTTTTTCTTCCTCTCTAGTGAAGAAGTTTTCTTAATTTTGGTCAATTATTAAGTCATCCACAAAATCTTACACATGACAATAAGACTCATCTTACTATATCTGAGAACATCAGATCTTCCCATATACGCCATACCCATTATCCTTGAATTTCCTTCACCATTATGTTAAGATTTCATTCTCTTTCTTCTCTGTAGGAGTCCATGCTGTGTCTCTCCTCCCACATAAAGTACATATGTTAAACCCTTACCCCCAGTGTGGCTAAATTTGGAGTGGAGGATGCAATTAAAGTAATATAATCCTAGAAGGAATGTACCTCAACATTATAAAGATTTATATGATAAACCTACAGCCAACATCAAACTTAAAGGGGAAAAACTGAAACCATTTCCCCTAAAGTCAAGAATGAGACAAGGATGCCTACTCACCCCACTCCTATTCAACATAGTCCTAGGATTCTGAGCCAGAGCAATTAGGCAAGAAGAAGAAGTAAAAGGAATATAAACAGGTAAAGAAATAGTCAAACTATCCCTATTCAAAGATGACATGATCTTATACCTTAAAAAACAAAAAACTCTATCCAAAAGCTCCTAGACACTATAAACAGCTTCAGCAATGTAGCAGGATACAAAATCAACTTACAAAAATCAGTAGCCTTTTTATACATCAACAATGAACAAATTGAGAAAGAATATAGGAAAACAACTTCATTTACAATAGCCTCAAAAAAATCAAATACCTAGGAATAAACTTAACAAAGGATGTAAATAATCTTTACAAGGAGAACTACAAACCACTGAAGAAAGAGATCAATGAAGATTACAGAAGGTGGAGAGATCTCCCAAGCTCACGGATTGGCAGAATCAGCATAGTAAAAATGGCTATACTACCAAAAGCAATATACATGTTCAATTCAATTCCCATCAAAATCTCAATGACATTCTTGACAGAGATTGAAAAATCTACACTAAAGTTCATTTGGTAACACAAATGACCACAAATAGCCAAGGCAATTCTAAAAGAGCAATGCTGGAGGTATCACAATACCCAACCTCAAACTATACTACAGAGCCATAGCAATAAAACCAGCATGACACTGACACAAAAACAGAGATGAAAACCAGTGGAACAGAATGGAGGACCCAGATATGAATTCATGCAGCTATGCCCACCTTATTCTTGACAAAAACATGAACAACATACAATGGAGAAAAGACAGCCTCTTCAACAAATGTTGGGAAAAGTGGTTATCTACCTACAGAAAACTGAAGCTAGATCCACGCCTGTCACCCTGTACTAATATCAACTCAAAATGGATTAATGACCTTAATATCAGACCCAAAATCTTGAGGTTAGTACAAAAAAGAGCAGGGACTTCTCTGGAAGCAGTAGGTGTAGGCAAGTACTTCCTCAGTAGAAGTCAAGCGGTCCAGCAATTAAGAGAAAGGATGGACAAATGGGACTACATTAAATTAAAATGCTTCTGCACAACAAAAAAAAATTGTCTCTAAATTGAAAAGAACACCCACAGAATGGGAGAAAATCCTTGCTAGCTATACATCAGATGAGGGACTTATAACCAGAATATACAGGGAGCTCAAAAAACTAAGCTCCCCCAAAAAAATCAATGAACCAATAAAAATGTGTGTAATTGACCTAAACAGAACTTTTTCAAAGGAAGAAGTCCAAATGGCCAAAAAGCACATGAAAAAATGCTCACCATCTCTGGCCATAAAGGAAATGTAAATCAAAACCACACTAAGGTTCCACCTCACTCCTGTTAGAATTCCTACCATCAAGAATACCAACAACAGCAAATGTTGGCGAAGACGTGGGGAAGAAGGAATACTCATACATTACTTGTGGGAATGTAAGCTAGTACAGCCACTTTGGAAAACAGCATGAAGCTCCTTAAAAAACTAGAAATAGATTTGCCATAACATACCCTAGGGATATACCCAAAGGAATGTGAGTCAGGTTACAACAAAGGCACCTTCTTGTCCATTCTTAGTGAAGCACTATTCACAATAGCTAATCTATGGAAACAGCCAAAATGCCCCACTAATGATGAATGGATTATGAAAATGTATTTATACACAATGGAATTTTATTCAACCATAAAGAAGAATGAAATTTTGTCATTCACAGATAAATGGATGGAACTGGAGAACATTATCTTAAGTGAAGTTAGCCAGCCTCAGAAGGCCAAAAATACATGTTCTCCCTTATATGCAGATTATAAATCTAAAACGAATACAGAAATAGTATTGGACATGGGTCACACACTAAGGGGAGAATGCATATAAGAGGAATAAGGGAAGGGAAGGAAAACTAAAACTTGAATGTGGTTGATAAGTTCACTGTAGAAGAGCAAATAATCTTAAACTGGCAGAGGCCACTATGGGAAGGGGACCAGGAAGTAATGAAGAGGTCTAGTTGAGATGAACCAATATGGGTTGTAATACACAAGTGTATAGTAGCAACACAAGGAATCTCCCTGTATAGCTATCTTTATCTCAAGCTAGCAAAAACATTATGTTTTACTTATTATCTCTTATGTTTTCTCTTCAACAAAAGGACAGAACAGGTCCTGCCCAGAAGTAGGGGGGGGGTGCCCCAAAAAATGTATATGTATGCAAGTAAAATGTAAAAACAATAAAATTAAAATAAAAAAGTAATCTGATCCTTTTAAAAAGAGAATAACGAAGCTATCTCTGTCTGTCTCTGTCTCTCTCTCAATCTCTCTCTTTCTATCTCATCTGTATCTATCTCTATCTCTATCACTATTTCTCCCTTTCTTCTCTCTGCCCACACTGAGAAAAGACCATATATGGACATAACATGAAGGTAGCCATCTATAAGCAAGGAAGACAGCTTTTACCAGAAACTGTGCCTCCTTGATCTTGGTTTGGGACTTCCAGTTTCCAGAACTGTGAAAAAATATATTTCTATTGGCTGGTCACCCAGACTGTAATATTTTCTTCTTGAAACCAAGTAGACTAGTACTAATTTTAGAATGAGAGGCAGACGTCACTGTAATAAATGTCCCACAATACAACTCAGGAACTGAGTGTTCAGTGGAAGACAGAAGAGTTTTGCCATGCATGCTACAGAAATATATAAGGCCTTGAGTAGAGTGTTTGTAGAAACACTCACTTTAAAAGTGATTCTGGCATGGGCTAGGGAAGAAAGTAGTAGAGCTCTAGAGAACATCTCTATCATCTCAGAGAGCACTTAAATAATCATGGACACAAAGTGGGTGGGAATGTGAACATTAGAGGCCATTCTGGTGAAGAACAAAAGTGAGGGACATGAGCATATGACAAACTGGAGGAAAGTCAATCTTTGTTTAAAAGTGGTGAGAACTGAGTTCATGGTCTCGTCTGTGTTAATCAGCTTTCCATTACTGGCAAAATGCCTGAGAGAATCACAAGGTAGGAAATGTTTCTTTGGTCATGATTCTTTACCTGTATTGATTTTTATGCCTGTAGCAAGGCAGACCTTTATGGTGGAGAGAGTGTTATGGAAGAAAGCCTCTCCTCTCCCAGTGTCCAGGAAGCAACACGAGAAAGGAGAAGGGCCTAGGTCCCAATATACATTTCAAGTGTATGTTGACCTACTTCCTCCAACTGCACCCCACCTCCTAAGGTTTCCATCACCTTCTAATGACTACAATAGCTAAGGACCAAGCCTCAACCCAGGAAAGTAAAACTGAAATTGGAAAACAGACTTAGGAATGTTCCAAGAGCAGCTTCATTCCCCACACCGCCACCACCACTTCCAGTAAAATGCAGGGGGAGAGAGAAGAATTAAAGAATTGTTAAGAGAAAAGGAATCAGAACTTGAAGATTTAGGAGATTCTCAGTCTACCAGTGTTTGAAAAAAAAAAAAACAAGATGGAAAAGCTTGCTCTGCTCTGAATATAACATTAAGCATGTGGTTGAGTAACAACTTGATAAGAGGATACTGTGAGTCAGAAACATAAATTTAACCACCCACCTCAGTAGAAGCCAGGCTCAGAGATGGCGATATAGCAGCAGAAACATTGCCAGCTGGAACCAACGCAGACAGGGAAAATGCAGACAGAATGAAAGGATGCTCTCAGATGTTGAGTTTTGTATAGGACACTAGAACATGCATTGTCCTTTATAAAAAGGGAAAAGTGGCCCAAAATGTGACTCATAGCTCCTTAGGGCCGCCATTCCCACCAGAGACCCAGAGGGCAGAGCAATTCTTCCTCAATTTCCTTTTTTTCTTCTTCCTTTATAAATTGTAATCTATGAAAGAAAATATTAAAGACACAAATCAAGTTCTTATATTAGATAACAAAAAATAATGATCAAATTCCATTTGGTAAATACTATTGTGGAACAAAGGGATTTCCCTGAGACCCAGCTTTGTAGATGTGTATTCTTCTGTCAAAAGAATACAGACAAAACCTGTTAAAATGATCACACAGATGTATGTTTACCAGCTCAACACTACACTCACTCATTTCATTCATTAATAAATTCCCACATGTAAAATAATGATTCTCATAAAATCACAGTTTCTTCTTCCTGTGTGCAGTAGGACACGGGAAAACTCCATCCTACCTGTGTCCACATACATCCCCCTCTCCCTCCAAGACTCTGGTATCATTGCAGAAAAAAGACTTTTCTTGAGGCAACAGCAAATTCACAGCAATGACACTAAACATGGCACATGGAATGGTTGTTGGCATTGCTTTAGGAAATGTGAGACATGTATAAAACTATAACCACAAGCAGAACAAGGTTACTAATGTCCTTTCTTAGGATGGCACCCCATTTTTAAGGTTCCATGTAGTCTGTCTGTGGATAGTAAGGACTTGTGTACTCTTCAAATGTCCTAAGGTTGAAAATTAGACCCAAACTTATTAATGGAACTTCAAAAATGTAAAATTCTTTTTATATGGGAATTATATGTTTTAAACAGAAAAATTGCAAAATATAATCCTCAGATAATTAAAATATAAAATTAATTTTTATCCATCTTTCTTGATAATATCTGATGATTCCTGCCTAAAAGTAGTCAAAGAAGTAAATATTTGAATAAAGAAAGTAGGAGTTTTCTTGCTCAAAGATGGGGCTTCTTCCCTTCAAAAAATGCACTGGGCTTCTACATGCCAATGCAAACTACACAGATTTAAACATAGCCCCAGCCCACAGGAACTCGTCTACCTGAGCGCACACCTCTGAAGGCTCAGGCAAGCTAGACTCTATCTGATACTCATGGTTCTCCTGTATGTTAGGCAGTGTCATGTCATGAGAATGTCAGGATACAACAAAGGTTTATATTTTAACTTTCCAAAATTCTACCCTGTAAAATTAGACCTGAAGTAAGTGGGCCACAGCAATTGGTAAAACAGCCCAAAAAGAGTTAGGCTTTTTATTTACATATAATTCCCTTCTTAATGTTGTCATTTGATAATAGCTGAGTTTATAACAGCAGGCAAAAGAAAATGAGGTGCCATGTTAATTAAAATATTCCAAGATAAAAAGCAAGTATAAAACACGAAAATAACTTCAGTGCTATAGACATTTAGAAAATTACAATTATTCAAACTCTGAATAAAAATGTCTTGAGGACAGGTATATTTTGAAACAATATTTTACATTCTTTGTGAAAAATAGGCATATTTCAAAAACCTTGAATTATGATTCATACATTTCAGTCTAATGTCCCGTATCATCCTCAAATCTGATAGCTTTCTTTCTAATTTCCTTAATTTCTAGAAAATAACTATTTTATATTTTAATCCACCTCTGGCATGTTTTGTTAAGGCTGCCAGGGAAGACTTATAATCCATACCTATTTCTTTAGAGCCTGTGCCTGCTCATTACCACGTACACACCTTACACACCTCAATAATGCAGTGGGAGAGTTTTCTAGTAGCTTTTTTTTTCTTTATTCTTCTTTCCTTTTCTTTCTTTGGGGGAGGGGCTTACTGGGATTTGAAATAAGGGCCTCAGGCTTGCTGGGCATATGCTCTGTCACTTGAGCCACATTCCCAGCCCTTTGATGTTTTAGTTATTTTTCAGTAAGGGTGTCATGATTTTGCCTGGTGATGGCTTTGGACTGCAATCTTCCTATCTACATCTCCCTTATAGCTGGAGTTACAAGCATAAATTGCCAAAATCAGCTTGTTTGAGATGGGTTCTCAACAATTTTTTTCCATCCATCCTCAAAATTTGATCCTCACGATCTCTGCATCCCAAGTATAACTGAATATATCTTTAATTTGCTCCCATACATGGATGAAAATCACATGGAATTTAAATTTAATTTGCAAGCCATTTTCCCTTAGAATGTTGGTGACATTTCTCCATCCACTAGTTTAAGCAGTCTAATCACATTTCTATCTTCATTCTATGCAAGTGAACCATGTGCCAGTGTGGATGTGAAAGTTTATAGTTCTAGTCACTTTTATAAGCTTTTTGTCTCCTTCATTTGAAAATTTCAGCATTTGTTACTGGGTATAGACTTATTTGCATTCATTTTGCTGGCCATTGATGTATTTCAATTTGTGAAATTTACTGAATCATTTCTTTAAAATGAGTTGCTTTCTGTTTTTTCTGTGCTTCCTTCCTGGAATTCTGGTATTTGGATGTTGGATTGCCAAAACTGACAGTGTAATTTTTTTTTAATCTTTTCTTCTCTATTGTATATCCCTTTGTCTTTTGCTTCTGTTTTTAGGAGACAAAAGTCTTCTTCAGCTCTGCTTTCTAGTACTTATATTTAATTTTTCATTACTGGTACATTTTCATTTCCACAAGGTTTTTGTTACTGGTATTGTTCTCTCAGTATTTTAGTAACCTTTTGTTACAGAAGTCATATTTTCTCTTCTCTCTCTCTGAAGACTTTACAGGGTTTTTTTAAATTTTCCACATCCTACATGTTTTCTGTGTGTAATCCAAATTTGACTCATTGGTTTGGTTATGTTGCTTTTTGTCTGATTTTAACTCTGTCTTCAAGTAAGAGGTTTTTAAAAATATTTGATATCCTTGGCTGTCTGCTTCCATTTATGAATGAGAGTAAAAAGCTCATTGGGAGAAATCTCTGTGTGGATGGCTGGATCCACCAAGGAAAGACACAGCGGCCATTTGGGTGAGTGCCCTGAAGATATCATATTCCTCAGGATTTTCTCACAGATCTTTCAGGAGAAGCAGAATCCAATTGTCTTCAGGCAGGTGGCAGAGAGCCAGGCTCTGTTTGAATGAGATGCTAATGTTTTCCACAATTTGGGAACGTCACATTGTTTCCTGTAAACTTTCCCTCACTCCTCTCTTGTTACAAAGCAGCCTGGAGACTCCTGTCCCTTGATGACACACAACCTGTGTTCAAACATAGTTTCCACTATTGACTAGTTGAGTTACCTTCAGTAAGCTATTTACCTTTGCTCTGTTACACAGAGAACACAGTAGACCTGCCTCAAATATACCTTTATAGACATGAGATAGTCTGCAAAGTACCTAAAACTCAATACACAGGAAGCTCTCCAACAAAATTAAGCTTCAGTGTCATTTTATTTTACTGACTATGAACATCTTTCTAACACACAATTTTCACTGGAAATTTTGGTCTTCTTTAGAAATCTCATATTATGTCACAAGCAGCACTTTGGGACTATATCTCAGTTAGTTTGCAAGGAAATACAGCATTTAAAGTCAGAAATTTTTTCCCTCAGCCTGCAGGTGTGGTAGGATAGGCTGACAGGTAAAGGTGAAAAGCCCCGTTATAAACATTGTGCTGAGTGAGGTTTTTGTCAGTAAAGATGGGACTTGGAAATTGTCTCTAAATTTTTCTTTGTCATGTGAGTTTAGAAAGCTGGAAACATAGGTAGACAATTGCATGAATAAATAAGATTCCAAAGGTAATTGGCTTCAGAGGCAGAAAAGATTCTGTTACCATAAGCAGATAGAAAGGCATGAGCAGAAAGAGAATTCCCCCAGGCTACAAGAATCCATTCTAAAATGCAGATGGCCCACACCCTGGGTCAGTGATTAAGATAATGGTCCTATATCCCTATGGAGACCATGCCAAGATTAAATTTGGAAGGGTAAAGAGGACCAAATATGCAAGCACAGGCCTTCCTACACCCAGGCAGCCTCTGTAAAATTGCCAGACTGTTTGAGGAAAACTTCAAGGGGAGGGCTCTTGGTTTTGTGTCACCTAAGAATCCCATCCTCTTGGATAAAACCCCAAGCCACCACTGCTTCCTTTCACTCAACACTTCCCTGAACTTCCCACCTCAACTCTTGAGGTATATTGTCTTTGTTTAGACATTTGGTCCTTACCCAAACCACCTACCTCACTCCTCAAGGTGTAATTCCACTTTCCTAAATAAATCACTCTTTACTAAGTGTTTACACTCTGTGGTACTGCTGCATCTGATTCAGCTGAGCAGTCTTAGGCACTGTACCCACGATCTAAAGAACAGATGTTACGGCATCCAACTTATTCAGTTCCGTGAACATTATTGTAAAAGAATGAGAAAATGAGATTAAGGGAGAGTATATGGGAAGCACCTGGCACAATAACAAAGTTCAGAAAACAACCAGCTGCAGAAATGGTTGTCCACATCTGCCCCCAGTATAGTAAGAAGGAGGGCTAGAAAAGAAGCAAGCAAGTCTGTGTTCTGATAATGTAGCTGGGTGGGGGAGTCACAGCAGGGAGATAAAGTATCTAAACGAGAAGAATGTCACATAGCACTGGGGGGTGAAGTAGCCAATACACTTGCTAACCATATACAGGTTAAACCTTGCTCCTTGCTTCTGTAACCTGCTTGTAAGGGTATATAAGGTAAGGCCCCTTTGTTCTTGGGATCCCCACTCCATCCTGACTCTCATGTAGTATAAGGGAAATTATTGGCTGACCAACCCTCAGATGGTCAAATACTAGAGTATTCTATGTGAAAACCCACGCATCCAGCTGGAGGTTATTAAGACTCTAAACCCAGCCACACTATTACCAGTTGATTTGGGCCCCCTGGAGCATGACTGTTTAGAGGTTATGAATGAGGTTTTCTCAAGCCAGCCAGATCTAACTGATCAGCCTATAGGCAATCCAGATGGTGAGTATTTCACAGAGGGCAGCAGCTTTGTCCAGGATGGCACACACTTTGCTGGGTATGCAGTGGTGACTCTGGACTCAAGTCATTGAGACCTATCTGCTGCCGATTGGAACATCTGCTCAAAAGGCTGAACTTGTCGCCCTTATATGGACATTCCAGCTCACTGCAGGAGTATAGGTAAACATCTACACTAACTCTAAATATGCCTTTACAACACTCATGTCCGAGGGGACTTATTAACTCAGGAGGAAAATATATCAAGTATGGGTGGGAAATCCTCAAACTGCTAGACACTATATGGGCCCATAAATGGGTGGCAGTTATACACTGCCAGGCACCAAAAGGGAGATGCAATAATTGCTTGGGGAAACTGGAACGCTGACAGGGAGGTCAAACAAGCCCCCCTCACAAGAGGACCAGCCCCAACTGTCCTGATGGCTGCACTGTTCCCATGCCCATTAGTTGAATGGCACCCACAGTACATACCACAAGATCAGCCTTGGTTTAAGACTGTGGAGGGAAATTTTCTACCATAGGGATGGTGGAAGTTTGCTGATGGCCACATGGCCATCACTGAGTCACTGGCTCCTGCATTGGTTAAGCAATTCCATGAAGGAACTCATTCAGGGAGAACAGCCCTTGAGACCACCCTGGCCCAGAACTTTTATGTCCCCAAACTCTCCAGGATAAGTAAGGCAGTATGTGAAAGAAGTAGCCTATGTGCCAAGAACAGCCCCTGGCAAGGGCCAAGTACCTCCCCATGTACAGAGCATTGGTGAAACTCCTCTTGAAACTTGATCATGGACTTCACTAAAATGCTGTGAGTTCAAGGATGCAAATATCTGTTAGTGTTTGTCTGTACCTTCTCAGGATGGGTGGAAGCCTTCCTCACACTCACTGAAAAAGCCTGGGAGGTGGCCAGGTGTGTGCTAAAGGAAGTCATCCCTTGGTTTAGAATACCTGTGTCTATTGGGTTGAATAATAGGCCAGTTTTTGGAGCCAATGTGGGACAGCTGGTACCTAAGGGTTTAGGAATCACCTGGAAGTTGCAAACGGCCTACCGCCCCAAGAGTTCAGGAAAAGTGGAACGCATGAATAGAACCCTAAAATTATAGTTGGGAAAACTATGTCAGGAGACCCATTTGCAATTATATCAATTACTACCCACAGCATTACTAAGGATTAGGTCTGGTCCCAAGACGAAGACAGGACTTTCATCCTTTGAAGTCCTTTAAGGATGCCCACCCCCTTAATCAAGGGCATATGGGGGGAACTCAAAGAAATAGGTGACCTCACCTTGAGGCAACAGATGCAGGACCTCAGGTTGACTATCTCAAAAATCAATGACTGGGTCCGGGAGGGAATTCCTGTCAGTCTGACAACTCCCACAAACCCTTACAAGCAGGGAATGCCATCTGGGTAAAGAAATGGAATGTCCAACTATAAAAACTTCATTGGAGAGGCCCTTTTGTTATTTTGTCGACCCCCACAGCAGTTAAAGTTACAGAGATTGCCCCTTGGATCCATAACAGCCAAGTAAAGCCAGCTTCTCTTGAGTGGGAATGCATTCCTGATGCAGCCTCACCAAGCAAGACCACCTTCTGGAATGCCTGTGCCCTTCCCGGCAGGACTCTGCTCCCCAGGAGACCAGGAATGGTGGGATGACAGCCCTGCTTTAGTCATTCCAGAGACTGACTAATCTATGCATGGCAGAAGCTTGAGGAATTGACTGTCCAATGGGATAAACGAACTGTTTTATGTGTCAGTTATTTTACTGTAATGCATTGTCACCCCTTGTCTGTCTCTGTTGCTGCTGTTCTCACCCTGATCTTCACCATAGGTATGGCGGAAACTGCCCCTGCTGATTGGACTTAGAGCTAAAGGTTTTTATTAGGTCTCTTCTACCTCTTTTGTGCAGGATGTGTAGCTGCTGTTTATTGTTACTGATCTGTCCCCTTTTGTGGGTTCAGGACCCTTGTATTTGCATAACTTAGTCGGGTCAGGGAGTTACCTGAACTCTGCTTTACCACACTCATTTCTCCTGCTAAGGAACAGTCTTGGGGACCTGCAGGCATAACAAAACCACCTATTTTTTTTTTTTTTGCCTGCCAGAAGCCAATAAACTTGTTTTGACCCACAGTACGCCCCAAACAATGAATGGCTAGAAGTGAGGATCCCAAAAGGAAAGGTCACGTGATTCAAAGGGTCCAGATCACCAATCCAAAACAGCCAGTGTCAATTCAATTTGATGTGTGTGGGGCCGTGGAACATGGTGAGTCACCTCACCTGTATGCAGTAAGTAAGACAGCACTAAGGGAAGCCAGCCATCACAGTCCATGTGGAGGCCTGTCTTGGGAACAAGAGTGCAGGTTCAATGATAAGTATATGTGTGAGATAACCAAGACTTAGGAATGTGCCCTACCTTGCCCCAGCTAGAGCTGTTTCTCCTGGGCCACTTGGCAAAGTAAAGACAGAACAGCACTCCTGCAAAAGGGTGTCACTATCCCAGACTGTCATTAGGGGCCTGTAACCCTGTTAATTTTACCATCCTTGATCCAGAAGATCCTAAGCAGAAAAGTGATCAGCAGATAGCAATATATGTATCTGTGGATGGAGCAAAGACCAGGGGACTATATTGTACTTTAAAAGAGTCAGAATCTCCCATAAAGCCTCGTCCTAGCAGGCCTTTCACTCCTATGAAGAAATGGGAAGAACTGTGTCCCCCATCTCCACTACTACTAGAAATCTGATTCTAAAACTAACAGAAACTATAGCCCAATCCTTAAAAATCACTTCCTGCAATATATGTGGGGAAACCAATATAGGAAATCATTGGCCCTGGGAGGCTAGAGAGCTAGATCCCCAGGAGCCCCATAATGAGACAATATACTGTCAGCCAGCCACCATGGTTTGGCTTCTCAAAACCTCAGTTATTGGAAAGAACTGTCTTTCCTGATGGGGAGGACAATTTAACACTTCTATTGGAAGTCTGACATGCTGGGCCAAAGATACTATAATTCAATCACCCAGAAAACCCAATGGTAGGAATCGCCAAACCATACTGAACCAAACCCTCACCCCTTGTCCCACTTCTCTCACCTTCAGCAAGCCTGGAACAACATCAATGCAGATATCAGATGGCAAGTTCCAGGTGGACTATACTGGATATGTGGGAAAGCAGTCTATGCTGTGCTTCCCCCAAACTGGTCAGGATCTTGTGTGTTGGGGTCAATCTGTCCATCCTTCTTTCTGCTCCCCCTTGCCAGAGGAGAACTCTTAGGAGTTCCAATATATGAAAGCTGGGAAGCCAAGAGAAAATGTCCTGCCTTACAAATTGGCAACTGGAAGGATGATGAATGGCCCACTGATCATATACTCCATTATTATGGTCCAGCTACCTGGGCTGAGGATGGGTCCTGGGGACACCATACTTCCATCATCAGGTTACAGGCTGTTGTTGAAATTATGACTAATGAGACTGCAAGAGCCCTCAATTTACTGGCTAAGCAAAGTATTAAAATGCACAATGCCATCTATCAAAACTGCTTGGCCCTAGACTACTTGCTTGCTTCTAAAGGAGGAGTTTGTGGAAAATTTAACCTGAGCAACTGCTGCTTACAGATAGATGATGAAGGAAAGGTCATAGAAGTAATCACAGCCCTCATGAGAAAGATCAAAAGATCACCCATGTCCCAATCCAGACCTGGAAAGTCTGGAACCCCAGGGAATTATTTGGGGGATGGTTTTCAACTTTCTAGAGATTCAAAACCCTCTTAAGTTTTATAATTTTGATTTTTAAGGGCTTGCCTGGTTCTGCCCTGCCTGGTTCTCCTGGTTGTAAGGTCTGTCTCCAGCCTCATCAAGGCCACAGTTGAAAGAAAAACTGCCACCCATATAATGATGTTGTGGAAATATAAACCCCGAAATCAGGATGATGCTCTTTGACCTTAAGTGGGTCTGAACATCAAAGAGGGGAATGATGTAGCAGGGAAGAGGGCCAGAAAAGAAGCAAACAAGTCTGTGTTCTGAAAATGTACCAGAGGGTGGTGATGGCATAGCAGAGAGATAAAAATGTAAAGAATCTGAACAGGAAGAAGGTCATATAACACTGGGGGCGGGGGGGTAAAGTCACCAATAGAGTTGCATGCAATCATAAATGGGTTAAACCTTGCTTCTTCCTTCTGTAACCTGCTTGCAAGAGCATATAAGGTAAAACCCCTTTGTCCTCGGAGCTCAGCCTTTGGACATGAGTCCACTGAGTCTGTGCTGGCACAATAAAATGTTGCTTCCTGCTGAACTGCCTCTGTGTCCTGTGTCTCTGTTTGAGAATCCTGCCACATCAGGAGTACAGTTACTCAGAAGTACCCCTCCAATAGAATGCAGTGGCATCATTTTTGTTACACAAAGTCATCACACTGTTGATTACATTATTCCTAATTTGTTTTCCCTCCACTCTTATATCAAGACTTTTTGTCCCACCACTGTCCCAGGTCAATTGCCCTCCTGAGGTGGGAAGCAGCTTTGGTTCTAGACTGTTCTCTTCCTCCTGTCCCATGGCTTGGAACCTGTCAACCCCTTGGTTTTCAGCTCCCTTCATTTTCACTGCACCAAGGTGGGGAGCCCCATCTTCCTCAAGGAATCTTGCAGCTGATTTGGTCATGTCTCAGGCTGGTGAGTTTCCACTTCAACATTATTTCTGAGAGAGTCACAATTAATATTATGTAACTTTGAAGCTGGAGTTTTAGAACCAAGGCACAAACTCCTGGGATTCCACATGCCAGGACCAGCCGTACATCCCTACATGCCAAATAAAGAGGTATGGTGAAGACAAAGAAAGAGACATGCTGTGGGAAGAGGCAGAGTAAATACTCAGCCCATCTTCAGCCATCCTTAGGATACAGACATGAGCTACAGGTTTAAATAGACATAGGAACTGGGGAAAACAGGAGACAGATAAGGTATGCATAGTTAAATAGTTCCAGGTTCTGGTTGGTCATTATCTCAGTTCTTGTTCTGGGAGAGGTTCCAGAGTCATTATCTAAACTCTTAAGGAGGCCCTACTGTCTTGGGTAGTTTCTGTCCCTTGTCAGAAAGATGTTATCAGTTCTGTCTTTCCTGGAATCCAAGGTGACTGAAAGAAAATGTTTTAGAGGAAAGACAGATACAAAATGAAGGAGCGATTCCATGCTTTTCTCCTGCTTGTAGTCAATTCAAGAGCCTGAGTAAGGAGACGATGCTTTTCAACAAAAACAGTTTGAGCACCTCTTACAACTTTGTGATAATGTTCACATATATTTTTTATAAAAATGGAATGACATTGTGTGTATTTAGTGTATGTTGAACTTTTCTAGTCCCCACTTGTTATCTGCCACATGGTTTCTATTGACATTTAGGAATTATAACTTTTATATATGTTCAAGACATATTTAACAAATCCCTCCATGTGGGAATTTAACATACTTTGTCATTACAGATAATGCGGAAAGTATTCCATTACCTCCATCAAATATAAGCAAATTTCCTTAGGTGTTCCCAATATTCTATGTCACAATATGTTAAGAAAAAATTAAGTCCTCTTCTTTGGGAACAGAGTATTACATATTTAAAATGACTTTTATAAAAGAATTTTAAAATGTTTTAAAAGGTTCCTGTTTTAAAGGTCTTTGGAACAAGGTAAATATCCACTGAACAATGAAGTTATAGGAGCTGATAGACACATTCCCTTCTCATTGTACTGGCTATTGCTTTCATGCTCCAGAAAAAAAAAATGCCAGGAAACAAGACAGGATCCACACAGATGTAAGAACTCAAGGCCAGCTGGAGGGCAAAAGAGTTTATTCCAACCTCCATTATTATTCATGTTCAAAGGCAGCAAATGGTATGCCCGAGGTCACTTAGAAGAAAGGGGTCACAGCAGAAACTGGAGTTCAGACCCCAAGTGTCTTGCACCAAACAATTTTCTTCTCCACAGTGCTGACTATGTCAAAACCACACCCTCTGCTGACTCCCCAGAAGGACTATCAGAACAAGCTGCTGGCGAAGCACAGGTGACTTTTCTTGACCCACTGCAGAGCTGCAGAACACCAGATGCCAGTCTCAGGGAATCTCAGAGGAAGTCTTGGTCAGAAGAGGCTATTGACAGGGTATGCCCTCAAGGTGGATCTTTGGAAATGGGGAATTTGAATTGGTTTTATGATTTAGATTGGTGAACACAGTGAGGGAGCCTGCTTTGATAAACAAACCATTGCTTAGTAAGTAAACCTCTGAACAGTCCTGAGAGAACTGCTATTTGCTCAGATGAGTAAATTCTTTTCCTGTAGAAATTGATTTACCAGAAATTCCTAAGGCAAACATTAAATAATTGATTGGTTTACAGTCTCATTCTTCCTGAGCAAGAATTTCTGTTATAACAGCTAAATGATGTCACAATGTGGTGATCTAGGTTCATTCTCAATTCGAGACTGAGCTTCCAGTTCTCAGTCATTTCAGGAAGATACAGAGAGTGAAGATGTAGTCTGGTTGCTTGGCCATCTTAGAAGAAAAAGTTACCTCTGACTGAGGAGTCTGTCCCAGATACCTAACACTGGTCATAGAAGCTGGTGTTGTTAAATAAAAATTGCAGGAGGCCATTGTTTTGAACTAAGAGCCTATATTCACCCCAGAAGATTAGGCTAAAAATCAAAATGGAATCACTCATGCGTAAGTTCCACATCACCAAGCTGAAACTAAGCTGTTTATCTGACCTTCCCAGAAATCAGGATTAGAGAGATAACAGCCAAATTTCCCAAACAGACCAGTTTCCATTGGCATGGTACTGAAGTTCCCTTCTGCTTTAATCCTTACACACACCCAAAAGCAACCTGATGTTAACCAATTAGTTAGTTTTCTATTCTTCTGTCTCCCTGCCCTTCCATTACACAGAAAGTAACTTTGAAGTGATCAATCTGCATTTTTGGTTTTGTTTTCTTCACCCCTTTCCTGTCTATGAAAACAACTTCCTCTGCTTAGTTTATTAGAATACTTGTTTTCTGAAATCAAGACATGGGCTGGCTCAAGTGGTAGAACACCTGCCTAGCAAGTGCAATGCCCTAAGTTCAAGCCCCAGTACCACAAAAAATATTTTAGCCAGGCACCAGTGGCTCACACCTGTAATCCTAACTACTCAGGAGGCAGAGATCAGGAGGACTGAAGTTCAAAGCCAGCCCAGGGAAAGAGTTTGAGAGAACCTATCTTGAAAACACCCATTACAAAAAATGGCTGGTTGAATGGCACAAGGAGTAGACCCTGAGTTCAAGCCCCATGACCACACACACACACACACACACACACACACACACACAAAAAGCCTGATTCTAGGATCTTAAATAAATCTAGTTCTGATTTTTAAGCTAAATTGTTCTAATTTTGTTTTTAGCAATGTCATATAAGAAACTGGTAAAGTTTCAGCTAGTTACAGAAAATTTTATTGAATCAAAGACTATAAAGTATTGAAGATATCTGCTTAGAATTGAGCTGCCCCTTAACTATTATTCAGCTCTGGAGGTTAGAACCTCGACAGTCATGGGGTGGTAAGGCCACACTTCATCATACCTTCGTAAATCTCTTTCATTCAATCTCCATTAATTAATAGAAAGTTTATTAAGTGTCCACTAATTCCAAGCAGCAAGCTAAGTAGGTGAGAAGTGTTGTAGGGGGTTGTGGCCTATTGAAGTTTCCACACCAATGTATAAATATGCCAGTATATGGAGAGACACGGTTAGTGCTCGAATGAAAGATGCACAGAATGTATAGGTGGGAAGATAGCTCCATGCCAAGTCAGGGTTTATTATTTTGGAAGAAGCTCTGTGGAGGAGGTCCCTAGCAAGAGAGATGGATCCCCCAGATACTTACAGACATGGAATAAATAGAGGTGGTGAGTGGAGAAGTCCTGGGAAGGTCACTGGGCAGGAAAATCCTCTGACCCTTCTGAGATAATGGCTTATGGTCAAGTCATTTCTTGTAAGTCTGGTGGGGAGTTTTTGGTAAGTGGCTAAAGGTGGATGTTTATTTTTCTTTAGGGCTAGGTGGAGAGTTTCCAGCAAGCCACCTTCAAGGGGGAAGGGGTCCAGTTCTAGCATGGCTTCCTTTTGTTCACCCTAACAGCTAGAATAAAGTTTCTCAGGAAGATGGCATTCCAGCCTAGTCATAAGGGATGATGGAATTTGCCAGGTAAAAGAGGGAGAGAAGTGCTGTTACGAAAAGCAAACAAGAGGGAACTCCTGGGATGACCTTTTTTTTGTTTTGTTACTGTTGTTGTTCTCTTTATAACCCTCAGTCTGGCACTCTCAAATGCAGTGTAATGAATTTCAATGCATATAAAATGCACCTTCACAGACAGCTCTGTAGACATCTCCCCATAAAAGTGGTCCATTTTTCCTCTGGCAAGTGTGTGTTACAACTCAGTTGGATAAATGTACCTGGCAAGAGGGCGGCCACTGTGGCTCCCAGGACACTCTGTGTGTTGTAAATAGTCACAGACAGCACTGGAATTGGTACCAGATGTCAGTGTGAATACACAAGGCCATGACTTCCACAAGTTAGAAAAAATGAAACTATAAATCAAATCAAAGACCCTGGGGTAGAATTTTTGGAATTGCTTTGCCTTCTGCACATGGGGATGGTCAGTCATAGTGATAATAAGTGGGTTCACCTAAAATCCCAATATAAGAGGTTTTACCTCAAAGAAAATAAATTTTGTTTGGCTTCTTGCCTTTCCAATAGTATTCCATTGGAAATGTACAAAAAAGCTTTTAGAAATTAGACAATTAATGACTGCATTTCAACTGAGATGTAGCTCTAAGGTTCACATTCAAGAGCTTTAATTCATCTTCAGAAATATGAACATAGAAACCAATAGTTGCAGCCTTCTCTGGCATACAAATAATTCAGATTTACATTGTTTTCTCCCAGCTGTAGCTATATGCATTTCTATCCATCACCAAGGACAAGACACACAGATACAATCTAACACTGGTATTAGACAGCAAGGTCATCTCTCCCAACAGCCACAGTGTGTTTATTCACTGTCTTCAGGTTCACAAATAAGGATCTGGGGATATAACTCAGTGGCAGAGCACATGTATGTAGCATGTGTGAGGTTCTACATCCAATCCCCAGCACCACAAAAAGAAACAGACAAAAGTTCACAAAGCTTTTGTGCCTCAGAATAGGGTGAACACAGACCTTCTTATCACTCACCAATATGGACAAACCAAGTCTTTAGAAAATTCAATGGTTTCTCCAAGGTCACTAGAAGCAGGGAACAAGGAAAAACAGGACTATAACAAGATGGATCTGCTCTTAGAAATAAGAGTTTGTCATGGCTAAACAATGAGAGGAGGATAAAAGACCCAGGATGTTGACAAAGAGCTGTGCAACCAAATTGGATTCCACAGCTTTCCTCCACAGATAGGACTGGCTGTAGATAGAAGACCTCCCAGAGATGAGATGGAAGTGTAGTGCTGGAATGGACACCACAGCATGGCCACCCTTCTTCACATAGCCCCAAAACCGCAGGGGTGATACATCCTCTACACACTCAACTTTCAGCTTTGATGGGAAAACAGAAAGAAAAACAGCTCTGTCCTTTCAACACTCTCATTAATGAGCTGTTCTAGTCACAATTTTAGAAATGACTGTATTAATTGGGCTTAATTAATCACCCTCTAGGTTATCTGCCAGATGGGAAAAAGAGCTTTCCTTCCAGGTCAGGGGATATCAGCCGTTTAGAGGTTTTGCCAAGAAAAAAAATCAGAGTATTTTGTCCTAATTACTGAAATTACTGTAATTCACAGAATAATCTAAAACAGCTGGTCATCTGTTTAGGAGACAATTTCACATCATCACATAAAATCAGTATGCCAAGATCACTGCATTTGCTTATTCATTGACTCAGAGTTCAAACAAATAATATTAATAATAGATTTCCATCTACATAGGAGTCCCAGTCTTCCTGTGCAATTTTGTGTACTTCACAGCATGAAGTTTTCAGAAATTTCCAGCCAGTAATATGGCAAAGTCATTTCAGCACCTTCCACAAGAAAATACTGCTTCTTCTGGTAAGTGAGAGGGATGACAATCAGCAGTTATTCTCAATTTCTTTATATCAAGGTGTGGATAATTTTAAAATCTCCACCTAAGGGGTATTATGCATTTTTGCCAAACAATCCTGCATTTTGTAACTTCTGAGGCTCTCAGACACTTCTCATACCTGGATATGAGTAAGACAAGAATGTCCCTTGAACAGTGACCATAGTATAAATTTGTACTTGGTACTTAGTTGTAGATCGTAAAGCAATGTCTGCACAAGCATCTCCACTGGAGTCAAAAGCCATTTCCTGACCCCAATAGAAAATGTCAAGAAACATGCTAAAAACATCTGTCAACATCAGATGGGCAGTTTGCATTACTTTGGCCCAACTGAAGGGAGGATTAGAACTACAACTGCAAATATCTCACCAAGAAGAGCATGGAGCAGTCAGATAAGAAGCCCAATCACAGGTACCCCAGAGAGAGGTTGCAGGGGAGCAGGGAGGAAAGAATTAGAGCTGGGAGGAACAGAATGTTGGGTAACCCAAGGTGGCATTGGGTGCCTGTATGTGACAATATTCCCTGTGTGATCCCAAGGATTTGAGGACAGGATTGAAATGCTGAACTGCCTGTCCATTCACCTTCTTCCTCCAGGATATATCATCCTTTGCCTAGTTCTTCTCTGTATACCACCAAACACCAGCTGAACTCTTGGCAAAGGGCATATAACTGTTTCATGTAAGTCTCTCTCTTGCACAGGAGCTATCTGAACAGGTATAGTGGTTCTGGTTATACTTGGCCCCATTAAATAACAAAGGAATAATCTTTAAGTGCAGATATTAAATCCTTGAAAGTGGGCTCTTCCCTCAGACATAGGTGATTTATGCATTGAGGCTGCTGCCTACCTGTTGAATAATGTGGTCCATACTAGCTGCTGTAAATAGGGCAACAACTAACCTAGCTGCAGAGAACGAACAGAACTTGTTATTCCCTGAAAACAAGGGACATAGCTATGTAGGTTTCCCAAAGCAATGCAGTTAGGGCAGCTCCAAGGGAGAATTGTCAGGCTTAGCAAATGAGGACACAGTATAAGAGGTGCTTAAAGTGCTTTTTTACTTGGCCCACAAATTAACCAAAAGCATGAGAAAAACATGGTGTCTCTCCTTCATTTTGTATCAGTCTTTGCTCTAAGCCATTATCTTTGCAGTCACTTTGCAATCACTTTAGATTCTAGGAAAGAGGGAAATGATAACATCTTCATGACAAAGGGCCAAAACTATCCCTAACAGTAGAACCTCCTCAGGATGAACCACCTGCCAGGCGATAATAACTCTGGACAACAACTCCAGAACCTCTCTCAGAACAAGTACTGAGATAATGACCACTCAGACTACAGCTGTGACTAGAACTGTTTTTGCATACCTCTCTCCCTGCCTCCAGTTCCTTGGCTACTTAAACATATAGTTCATGTCTGTATCCTGAAAAATGGCTGAAAATGGACTGAGTACTTACTTTTCCTCTTTCCATGCCATGTCAGGAGACTTGTAATAAATCTCTTCACCATACCTCTTTATTTGGCATATAGGGGTGTGTGACAGGTCCTGGCATGTGGAATCCCAGGAGTTTGGGCCTGAGGTCCAAAGTTACAGTTTCAGTAGGACACAAGGTTAAGTTTGAATTTCAGCAAATGACACAATTTTTAAGCATAAGTGTGGCCAGATATTCACAATGCTAAGTACATATGCAAAGTGGTTTCCAGTCATCACACGCAAGCATTTCATCTGGCCACTGTTCTCCAAGGGAAGAGCTGGGAATCTAAGAATAACCTACATCCTTAGCCTCCCTCTCTCACTGAGGGAGACTCAATTCCCTCAGTTCTCAGAGATTGAAGGCAGCTCTGCCAAACCAGCATGTCTGGCAATACAAACAGTCAAAGAGATGATCAGCATGGCCACCTGCCTTCAAAGGTGGCCCTCACAGCATTGCAGATCTGCAGCCCATTGGTTCATGTTTGTTAGCAAGGGCCATTAGAGTGAGCTGTCCCATGCAGCATGGGACATGTTGCCTGCAGGACTTGCAAAAGTCAAGCACCCTAAAAGGGAAGGATGTTATGAAAGCACATTATATGTGTGTGATATCCGTTTTGAGTTCGTCAGGTTCCTGCCAAGGGTCAGTAGAGGAATGATGAACCTGGACAAGTCAGTGTCAGGCAGAAAAGAAGTTTATTAAAGTAAAGAAAGACAGATGACCCATACGAGTCTTCTTTTCTACATGAAGGAATGTCTGCCATGTCCCAGTACCGTTGGCTTGTTCAAATAGCCCTCCATGTATGCTTTTTTATCCATTTCTGATGTCAGTCATGCTTGGTCTGCCTGCTGCAGATCCCAAAATGCCTGGAGTGGATTCAGTATTCTCCACACTCTGTTTATCTTTCCTCTGAGCCAGTTTCAAGATTCTCCACACTGCATTTATCTTGCCTCTGAGTCAAGGATACATTCCATTAAGTCCCATTTCCCCAAACTAACCTGCTCATAAAGTCCTTGCCCCTTAGTTTCCAGTCTTACATGTATGAAAATGTCACAGTGAGGGCTGGCAGAGTGGCTCAAGTGGTACCTGCCTAGCAAGTGTGAGACCTGAGTTCAAACCCCAGCACTGGCACACACACACACAAAAGAAAGAAAATGTCACATGAAATCAAACTCATTATTTTATATATTCTGTACAATTAATATACACTGATTAAAATATTAATAACCTGCTTAAATATTTTCTCCTTCCCTTCAGGTTCAAATCAAGGAACTCCATTTCCACCCTCAAACCTTAGGTTCTGGTTTTTAAAAAGCCCTGTAGAAACAATAACAGAGAGAGAGAGAGACACTGAGGACCTGCTGGTCAGGTGGTGGAGTCTCAATGACAGCAGAAGGCCTCCTTCTCCTACAAGAGTACATACTTGTACACACACACATACACATATGCCCCCCATATACACATTCACTATCACACACTTATTCTAGCCAGTGCTCTGTAGCTTAGCTAGAGTCTTAAACATGAAATAATCTGATCTGGAGCTTTGAAAAACATGAATCCAGTGAAGATCCTCCAAAACTTGTGGTCACATGGGGCCTTGCCATCTCTTAGGTCTCTATGTCTACATAAGCTGCTGGGTACAGGCAGTTGGGTGCTGGATGCTGCCCATCCTCTCTAGGCTCTCCTCCCAGAGACTCCTCCTTGCTCTTTCCTTCTCAGGGGATGATTTATTACAATCTGCCTCAAGACTTTTGTTCAAGTCAGTATGGTACATTTCTTGAAAAGTCAGGGATTTTTTATTATTATTATTAATATTCTCTTGATAAGGAAAAGTCCTTCAAGGAGATTCAAGTTAAGCAGTAGGTTGCAATGGAGGTACCAATGGAGAGACCATCACCTCTCTGCCTCCTGAACCCACTGAAGAAGCTGAGGGTTCTCAACACAGAAATGAAAAGAATTGACTCCAGCAGAAGCACCAATCTGAAAAGTTTTGTGAACTGACCTTTAAGGAACAGCCTGAGTAATTTAGGATATTGTTAACTAGGCCTCTCTACTGGCTCCACTAATTCCACGATCTGATTTCCTCCCCTGGAGAGAGAAAGGGCCTGAGTGCTAATGGATGTGGGCTGCAGCATGAATGTCAATTCGGGTCCCTGGGGAAGCACTTTAGCAAGGGCCTCTCACAGCTTAACAAGCACAAGAGAAAGTCAGAGAGCACTCCTTCCTCTGAGGGCTGGTCTAGACGCCAGACTTTCATCTGTAGAAGAAGACCACCTCTGGGATGACCTCAAACACTGGCTTCCATTCCTGAGAGAAGCCATCAGCAACATTTGCCCAGACAGATAGTCTTACCTAACCTCAAGCCCCAAATCTGGCCCAATGTGCAGCTTCTGGCCTGCGAGACAGGTATGTCTTCAGAGTTTTAAATATAACAGGGTATACATGAGAAAAAAAATATTTTTAAATACCCAGTTATAGTCATTTGTGCATAAATATTCATAAGTTTTCATGAACACCAAGTTGAATTTTAACATCCCCATGGGCGGAAGCCTTATTGTAGATTCTCCACTTGGGGAGTTGAATAGCTTGTGTCTCCATTGTTTTCTTATTCTTCTTGTGTACTGCAGTGGTTTTCAAAGTGCAGTCACCAGACCACCTCACGGCTTCATTGTAGATATACTAAATCAGGAACACTGGGGGTGAAGAGCAGAACTTGAAAGGCCCCAAGAGATTGGAGCACCCTCTGAGGAGTACCACTGCTCCAGGGAGACCACTGGTTCCTTCAGGACAGCTCAGGCCACCACACAGGTGCTAGTCCTCAGTGTTCTCACCAGTCCCCAAGGTTGCCTATCATTCCCCCTAGAGTTAGAACAGCCTCTCTAGAGGCTGGTTCAATACAGAGAGAATTCTGTGAGTATTTGGACAGATGGACAGTTGTGCCTCTCCCGCCCAGCTCAGAACTTTGGTCTGTGATTTCCTTCTCTGATCATCAGTTCATCATTATACAATGGTGCCACTAGGCCTTGTAGGGCTAACATGAAATGTCACCAGATTAATATCATGAAAGCTCTTAAATGCAATTAATGAGTAGAGGCTCATTAAGTGGAAATTATTCTTTTCTACCTAAAAATGATACTCATCCACTACTCTATGGTAATTCAACTAAGCATCATTTAACACTGTTGCTAATGTTATTTTCCCCATTTCTAAAGAAAGACTCTTCCAAACACTTGTTTAAAATGATTGAGTTGTGAATTTATTCAAGGAGTACCATGGTGATAGGTATTGGGACTGTGGCAACATGAATGAGGGAGACTGGACTTTTGAGTTTCAAAAATTGCTTTAATTAGGAAGTGGCCTAAAATTTGGTTCTACATGGAAGTTTTGAATTCAACTTTGACTTTAACAAGGATAGGTGGAAATTTATAAACAATAGAGGTCAGTGACAGAAACGCCTAAAAGGAAACTCCTAAAAGGAAACTCCTAAAAGTAAAGAGGATTCTCAACAGAACAAATCAACAGAATTCTTACTGAAGGCAAGTCAGGGTGATGAGGCATCCATGCTGGTCAGATGCCAGGGGTGAGGAATTTTGCTAAGATGCCTTAGCAGGATTGCAGCTCAAACTATATTCTACCAGAACAAAGAGAGGAAGCCCAAGTTCAGCCTTAATCAGAAAGGACTCAGAGGAAACTGTAATGTTTGGTCAAAGAGAGTCTTTGTCACCATAAGGATTTGCTAATGCTTCACAGGTAAATTCTCCTTCTCTATCTCTGTCTCTGTCTCTCTCTCTCTCTCTCTTTTTCTCTCTCTTGAGCCCAAGGGTAAATTTCCTTACTCCTGTCACATCTTGCTTTATTTTATCATCATATAAAAAATTCTGTTATCCCACTATTAAAGTAAAGTTGCTTCAGTAACAGGGAACAAGTGCCTTTCACTTTTCTCTGTGTTTGCTTCAGTGCCCGGCACAAACGCATATCTGACACCTGCTGATGTGGAAGCCCTAACACTCAGGACCTCAGAGAGAGTATTTAATGAGGCGATTGGATGCTAATCCAATCTGGTATCCTTATAATAAGAAGAGATCAGGACACAGACAAACACAGAGGGAAGACTCTGAAGAAAAGAGAAGTAGCCACCTACAAGACAAGGGGAGTGGTCTCCAGAGAAACCAGCCCTGCTGACACCTTGATCACAGATGCCCAGTCTCCAAAAATATAAGACATGAATTTCTGCTTTCTGGGATCACCCAGGTGTGATATTTGTCTTGGTGGCCCCAGGATGCTAAGACACATCTGACCAGGTACTCAGTGGTGCTCTTTTCCAACTCCTGACCAAAAACATATGACACAAAGACTAGGACATACACCTAGATCTTTCCAGAAGGGACAATGAAAATGAAAAAGAGAGGCCTCACTCCTTTTTGAGGCATCTATGGCTGGGTGTCCTAATCTGATAGCAAGAAGAAGGAAGATGAGAGCAAAGCCCCCTATAGTGGGCTAGTTGGACTCTGGCCACTAGCATGGAAGAGGAGACAGGGTGCATGGAGACTGTTCCCTGCCCAGCCAGCCTCCCAAACTTGCAGCTGAAAGGGGCCACTTGCCCTTAGGATGGCTCCCTCTCCAGACACTCCAGGCATCCACGACACCAAGGAGGAACCATAGCCCTGAGGTTCTAGATGAGGTTAGAACACCTATGGTATTGATGAGGTATACCAGCAAGCTGTTTTGCTTTGTTTTTAATTTTTGTCCAACATTAAGTCTTTTATTTGAGAGTAAGATGTGTACTTCACTGGCTTTGAAAGGAATTGGTCTTTTCTATTTGTCCTGGATCCTGTACATCCTCAACCTTCCTTCCGAGGGTATTTTCATCTCTCAACCCTGAAACTCAACAGGGACTTCACCTGGCCACCTATTGGGGAAGCTGGAGACTACTTTATCCCATTCTTCAGATATACACAGGTTATGGGGTGTATATGCAGGTTATAGTATATATATGCAAACATCCCTCAAGTAACTGAGTATGCATCCCCAAGTATGTGTATACAAGCATCCTGTGGGTTAATTAGTGTGCATCCCCAAATATGTAAATGCAGACATCTGTCAGATTATAGGGTGTATATCCCTGAGTATGTATATGCAGGCATTCCTCAGATTATTGGGTGCATACTCTTGAGTATGTAAATGTAAATATCCCTCAGCTTACTGTGACATATATTCCTGTAAAGAGCCTGATGGCAATACACCAACATGACTGAATCCTAATGAGACAGAGACCAGCTAATCTACCTGTCATTTGGGAGTTGCATTCTGTTTTACATATCCAGTGATTCTCTAGGAAAAAGAAAATGAATGGTTGTCTTTATAAGATGTGATGTGCTGGTGGTTCTCAGGCCGTAGCCTCTGCCCACACCCCAGTAGAGGCCCTGAAAGGAAGGGGATCCTCACCAACTCACCCTTACTTCTCTTGCAGATTGTCCTGCAGCAGTGCCTTGATCTGTCTTTGGGAAGTACTACCAAGACATCTTTTGGGGTTTATATCACTTTTGTCATTATGCTCCTAGTGAAAGTGTGAACACATGCTCACAGTGCTGGACTGCAGGCCAGTCTTTGCACAGCCACCCCTTCCACATACTGACTCTTGTATTTAAACAAGTGTAGCTGAATCAACTCCATCTGCCCTGACTAGGAGTCTCTTTCATCCCTTAGTTAACTAGACCACAGTTGGAGCATGATCACATTCTGCCTTGTGGACAAACCTTGGCAGGTATCACTGGAGGATCAAAAGATGGTAAGCTTTAACTGGCAACTGCCCCACTCCATTCCTGCTATCTGTAGCTTTTATTCAGACTGGGAAGTAAATTGCTTTGGGGCTGATGATGGGATAAATACAGCAACATCTGAGAAAGACCGTAACTTCCTAAATATTCTTGCCATTGGGATTGACCATTATCCTTGGTATCTGTCACCTGATGTGAGTATAACCTGATATAAGCCACAGGGAAAACACCAGAGGTTCTACATGCCAAGTATGGCCACTCACCCCAATACACTAAATAAAGATGAAGGGCAGAGAAAAGAGATGTTTGCACAGCATGGGTGTACTGCAGGAAGAGGTAAGATAAATACTTCAGCCCATTTTTGGGGTACATGCATGAGTTTTAGGTTTAAATACAGAAAGAATTTAGGGCAAAGAGTAAGAATTATGAATAGCTATTAAATAGTCCTAGTCCAAATATGGCCTGCTTGATCATTAGTGAGGGGTTCTGGAGAAGTTATTGCTGTCGTCACTTGAGGGAACCAATCTGATCAGGATAAGCAAATAATTACTGCCTAGCAAGTGGTCTGTCCTATGGAGGTTCTGCTATTCCATTCCTTGGGGGAAGTCTCCTCCATCCCTCACTATATAGATGTTATCCATCAGTCCTGTCCTTTGTGGATTCCAAGGTGGCTGTAAAGTTAGAACTGCAGAGACAAAGGCTCAGAGCAAAGGCAGACACAAAATGGAGACAGGGATACCATGTTTTTCTCCTACTTTTAGTTACCCTTTGGACATCATTAGGTCTTAGAGGGGAGTTGGTGCTTTTATGAGAGCAGTTGCTTAGCACTTCCATTATAGGAGACCAGAAAGGAACAAAAAGGAATTAAGAGTTCTTATATCCAGCTGCTAGAACTGCTTCAAATTTACTTATGTTTAATCCACACAATTTTCAGTATTAGACTGGGAAAAATTTCCTATAGGCTTATCTCCACAGTTTTAACCCACTAATATGTAAGGCAGATACACTCCTCCCCAGCAAAATGGCCTTCCATTTCTAGTCCAAAGGGCTGTAACTTGTGCAACTCTACAAAATATGATTGTCATGTCATTGAGTTTCCCCACCTAAGAACCCAATTGTCTCTGGTTCCTGGAACAGACAGAGCCTATGTTAGGTTCATCGCCTGTCCAGGCATGTCCTGTCTTTCCCACCATTCCAGTATCTCACTGAGTATTCCCACTTCTGGCATGCCCTCTGCCCATGGTTGCTAGCACCAGCCACTTTACTTCTTTGTTGATCCTTCCCTCTCCAATTTAAATCTCTTCTTGTCTTCAGGACCACTGTGAGTTCGCTCAGCTGTTTAGACTTAGCTATGGTACCTGTTCCCTCTTTCAGGCACTGGTCATGCACCTGCTCCCACTAGTAGACCCTGCACTTCTAAAGGTGCTGTTCTTCTTCTTTCTCCAGCACATAGGACTCAGACTCAATGAGAAACAAATGAAAGTGAATTCAGTTTAGGTGGGTACAATGTCACTGCAGTCCAAGACAATTCATGGACCCAAACTGCTGTTCTATAGAATGCACATCAGTTTCTTGCTGGGGAAGAAGTTTTGGAAAACTCTATGGTGAGGTAGATATGGAAACTCCTAAGCACATCATCTTCTGTGGTGAAGTAGGTTGTTGTCCTGGCAAACATAGCCTGAGGCTCCACATACCCCATGTGAGTGTTCCCATTGCCAGGGAAGAACAAAGATGTCAGTCCATTGATTGTGACTTGCTAACACCATGGGTAACAAAGCAGATTTCACTTCTTAATGGGAAGAACCCTGATGACTGTCATTAAACACATGATGAGGAGAATTTTCACACACACACACACACCCCGCCGCTATGATGCACCTTGTGAGTTGGGGCATAAGCAGACTTGGAGGTAAGTGGAGGCTGTATAGAAAAGATTCTGTCTCCCAGAAGTGCATGCACTGGTGTTCCCTTTGCACTGGTGCCCCTGTGTCCCAGGCCTCCCCTCTGGGCCTGTGGGGAGGGTATGAAGGGGGCCGTGGAAAGGAGAGGCTCCACTATCCCTCTATTGCCTGGTAACTGCTCACTAGTCTTCCTGTCACCTGGGAATTTCATTCTGCCTTACAAGTCAAGTGATTATCTAGGAAAAAAGAAAAGAAAGGAATGATTCTGTAAGATCTATTTGTTATTTTCTTGAGCTTCTCCTTTTAAGAAAACAAGTGTTGCTGTTTTTTCAAATTGAACCTATTCTGTCTCAGTAGGGTTTAGTCATATCTGAGTATAACCATGATTTTATTTAGAGAGATTTTATTTATGTACACACATATACACAAATGCATATAGAAAGAAGACACATATGCATGTATGCATGATAAATGCATGAATATATGTGTGTATAGATATATACATATATTAAATACATAAAATGCATCTGGCAAAAATAGTGGGAGAATAAATTTGCAGTCTGCGAAGCCTCGTGGAAATGAACTCACCTACCAGAGAGAAACAGAGCCCCATAGGCAAATTCATAGGAAATACACCTCCCATTAATCATATTCGTGTATGTATTTATCCCATGAGCTCAGACTTATCCCAAACACATGCACACATTCACAGACTGAGCCAATATGTACACGAAACAAGGCATCACCACAGGGTAAATATCTGCAAACAGTTAGGGCCAATCCCACATCCATCATCAAAGAATGGGGTGGATAACTATGTCCACCCTATTCAGTCTAGAAAAGGAACAGGACACCTGAAATATCATCTATGGAGGGACTTCTCTGTATGTGTTTTAAAGTAAAGATGAGCAGGATAATAGGCATTGTGTGTGCTCTTTGTGTATAGGTGTAACTATCCACATAGACATATACTGTCTATAATATATCTCATATCCTATAATACAAACACAGACACACTTTAAAACAGTGGAAAGGTAAACCAAAAACAAATCAGATGAAGCTTGGTATTAGGGGAGTAGGAAAACAGAAAAGAAAGCCAGGTTTCTAAATGTGCCTTTTTAAATTTTTCACTTTAGAATCTCATGACTATCTTACAAAAAAAAAAAAATCCTAAATTCATTTTTAAAAGCCCCTAAAAATGCAAAACAAATTAAAGCTAACTATAATTAAAGTTGTTACTACCATATCTTATAGATTTATTTCAAGGATATTAAAACATATTGCTTTGACTGAGCAACTTCAGTGGAGTACAGCATAATTATAAAAAAAAGAACCACAAAAAACTTTTAAAGTACATTCACCATTTAGTAATATTATTATTTAGTAATAATGGATGTGTTTATATTTTATACTAAAATGTACATATATAGGCAGACAAAGCAGATAAGTTATTATATCAGTTATTATTAGAAACTGATATTCAAGTGGAAACGGAATCAAGTATGAAATTAAGAAGTTCAGTAAATGGTGAAGTGGTCAGATTAATAAATGTATATTGATTGTTGTTGAGTTTAGCACAGAAATAGAGATAAGCATGGTTATACCTTTATTTTTACAAGAAGAGATATAAATAGAGTATGTGTCTAAGGAGGAATAATGGTTTCCAATGGTTATTTTTTAAAGGAACAAAATGAGCAAGAATTAACTCTTCAATATAAGCTATGAAGTAAATAATTGCTTGTGAATTATAGTGGCACCAGCTAGCACCTCTGTGATGCAAGGGTCTTTTGAATGCTTCTAGAATAAGCCCTTATTTTCAAGGGTTTATAACAGACAAAAATCTCTTTTCCTGGCCAAAGCTGCTATCACAAGCCTCAGCACAAGAAGACAGACTTTTTAAAAAAAATTTATGAAATCTTAAGTATTTTGGTTTTTTGATTTGGAGGAATGCAAAAATGGAAGTTTAACTTTAAGTACTTTCAGTGCTCAAAAAATGCAATCACTGTATTGTATATAATAATTCATAGGCTGGTCATTCGTAATAATTGACTGTACGGTTTTTATTGAAAAACAGTTGTAAGATTCCATCTTGAATTAAGTCTGGGGGGAAGTGGCCACTGTGCAGATGGATTAAGTTTTAAAACAACAATGAAATTCTACCTGGAATGCAAACCCGATGCATGATACAGCATGTCGCTAATGTGCAGAAGACCAAGGCTGCTTGAAGGAGGGTCCACAATCTGCCAGCAATCCACAAGCTAAGATTGCATCTTAAATAGCAGCAGAGTAGCTTTAGCTCAGGGGGTGGAAGGTGGGAGTGGGTTGTGAAGAGTTAGCTGGGCCTGGGTAGGAACTTTATAAACTTCTTTCTCTTCAATAAAGACTTGTCTTGCATCTTGCTCTCATCAAAGGCAGTTGTTCCTAAAATTTCAATCGCTGATATACACCCACAGAACAAGACTATGGAGTCTTCCTTTCCCCTTGACTTTGACTTGCCCAGTTATACCTCAATGTCACAGCAGCACTGTGGGACCTGATGCAGTGCTCTGATCTTATCCCACCCTTTGTACCGTCCTGAAGGAGACCTGAGGGTCCTTCCTCTTTTTCAGTCACAGCCTTGATGTAGTCTTCCTGTTGTGTGTCCTCGTTCCTAATGTAAAAGTGTTTAATGCTTCTTGGTTGAATTGGGTAGCATGGGGTAAGAATTTAACTGGTTATTCTTGAATTTCTTTTACAATAAACCAATTTTATAATCTTTACATTCATCAGCTTTTTACATTTGTGTTCTTTTCAGTTAGGGCTTCTTCGACCTATGGAAGCACATTGATTTGGAGTTTCAGATTGTCTGAAGCACTATTTGTTGTAATAACTGTTCTAAGTACAGTGCCTTTTTTTTAAATGAGAAAAAAGAAAGGTGAGGAAGCGGCTGTGATACAAAAGTTGCTGTGTTAAGTACTTGTATTAAGTAGGTGCATTTTGTGCGGGACGTGGCAGAGAAACTGAAAAGGAACAGTGGTGGATTATGTGCTTCTGAATTCATAGAAACATGCACAAGGGTGAACAGCATCCAGTGAGTAACAGTTTCGTGGCTTTTGCACGTCCGAGAGAGAAGTCAGTGCTCAGATGAGTTTTATCTCAGCAAGCATGTTTATGAGGATTGTGGTGTGCCTATCTTAACAATTGTTTTCTGTATCTTCAAAAAGTATTCTCTACTTTTTAAATGCTTTATATTAGAGATTTCTTTAATGCACACTTGTCAAATATATATATATATATAGTACGATGTTACCTTTTTTGTTTTAGATGTAAGCACATGCTTGTGCTAGGTACTTACATAAATTGTTACATTATTTTTTCTTATGTAATACCTTTTTGTTTGTTTTTGTGGCTCAAATATATTCTTTCCTTAAACTCTTAAAAAAAGAAAGAAGTTCAGTAAAATCCTAATGATCATAGGTTTGGGTTGCCAATGTTAGAATAATCTGCAGTTTATTTTTCTCCTTCTGTGAATATTCTCTGGCTATGCCTATGGATATGCCTGGGAACAATGACAAGCCAGCACTCATGGGCAATCCCTGCCACCCAGGTTGTGCTCTATGAATGCATTTCCCTTCTATAGAGACCAGAGGCCTAGAGGAGTCAGAGTTTGTGAGGGCTGTTGTACCAAAAAGAAAGGAAGTTATCATCAAATGCTTCCAGGGTCATACCAAAAGGATGGATAAGTCATCTTGAAGGAGCTCAAGAGACTTGAGTCTTCCAGAAGAACAATAACCACATGAGTTGACACATATGTGTTATATAAAATAAAGTCATACTCAACAAAAATTAAAACATACCAAAAATCCACACACACAAACAAAACACACTTTTAATCATTAAAGGTTGCTAGGTCATCTGTTCATCATTACAGAAAGGTTGTCAAGCAACTATTTTGCTAGTCCTGGATAAACTGCATTTCTAGGTAAGCAAACATGGAGGGAAATCATTTTATATATGAACTTCACATTGTAAATACAGAATAAATGTAGGATCTCTAAAAGCAACATTCTGAAATCCCTAGAGGCATTGTAGATCATCTACCTGTGGATCCATGATTGCTAAAAATGTCACATAGAAGAAGGATTTGAGCTGGTTTTAGAAAACCAGACTGATCCCACATGAAACCACTGACCCATGTCATTGTCAGCAAGATGGGCAGATAGACCATGTGCCTCCCAGTGGAATCAAGAGCAAGGCTCTGGTCCCCACTACACATGGTCAGGAAATAAAGAGCCTAAAGATCCCAGACTAGATTCCAGCAAAACAAATGTGGCAAGACTAAGTGTGACAATGGGAAAAATGAAATGCATGGATGGGAAATATAGTAAGAAATAATTAGCTGTGGCCATGGTATTCAAAATAAAGTTACTATCTATTACAGATTCCTAGTAAAGAATTGCTTGATAAGCCACGCATTCTTGTAATCCTATCTACTCAGGAGGCAGACATTAGAGTCAGCCCTGGAAAATAGCTCACAAGAAAAACCACTACAAAAAAGGGCTGGAGGAATGACTCAAGAGAAAAAAAATAAAAGAACTGCTTGGTGAAATGATAAATGGCAGGGATATTCCAGCAAAAATGGTAGGGGATATCAAAACAAAAGGGATGAGTTGTTAGCAATTATTAAAACATTTATGGTTGAAAATTTTCACAATAAAAATTAAACAGGAAGAAATGATGGGGCAGCCTCAGGGGAAATGTTTCTCTCACTGACTGTTCCTCTGGTCAGTGCCCCAGCATTGTAATGAAGGCTCGCCCTAGCATTGTAATGAAGGCTCAAGGGATTCTGGCAAAGGGCAAGTGACAGAAAAAAGAGCACTTTCTTTACCTTCTCTGTTAGGATGGTAAGATGTCTAAGCCAGTAGGATGGGGCAGATGCTTTGCCATCTTAGAAATTCCTTTTAGAATCCCAAATACAAGCAGCAGCCTTGGCACAAACTGAGCAAGCAAATGCCTAAAGCAGAACATAGTAGATAAAAAGAAACCATAGACAAAACCTAATTAATAAGATGTACTTGTGGAGGATCCAAGATGGCAACTAAGGTACAGAAGCAGACAGTGTGAGCTCTTTGACTCCAAAACCATGCTGAGACACTGGAGCCACACTTGGGGGAAATAAACCACAGAGGAGAATCAAAAATTTGGCATCCTGAACCCCTAACCCATGGAAAGCTTCTCCATGCCATGTTACACTGGGAAAATTTGTGGGCTGCCACCACTGCCACCACCACCACTGCTGCCATCTCTGGCTCTAAACCTGCCTGCAAGACATTTGGCAGACCAAACAGGTTAGCGCCATGTGTCATGCAGAATTCCCCAAGCTACCCCCAGGATAAACCAGCACACACCCCCAAAAAAACACTGAACAATAAACAGTGAACTGTAATCTATTACAACAGTAGAAGGGGTGGGATTGCTGAAAGCGCACCAGAGAAATTGGGCAAGGAACTAATCTTGGCAGAACCATCAGTAAACAAATCCTAGAAATGCATGAAAACCAACAGCAGGTGGGTTATAAGTCACTCCTTGAAGCAGAGCAGGTCACAAAGCTCATCTGCTGAGCCAGTGAGCAGCACCCAAAGTCAAACTGCCCCACAAAATTGAAAAACAAGTAGCAAACCATCATAACACACTAACAGCAGAGGGGCTGACAGAACACTGACCCTGCCCCAAAGAAAGGGGGTGGGCCAAAGAAACAAGCCCCCAGTGTGGAAATCCCAGTAAACAAGCACAGCAAAAAGCCACTTCCAAAGCAGGACAACCAGTGGACTACAGAACTGATCTCCTGAACATGAGGACAGCATTCAAAGTTAAAGTGCCACACCTCACTGGGGAGGAGCTGATCAAGCAGCTGCAGCTGAAGGACAGAAGAACAAAACACTACTGACAAGCTGATCACCTGGCAAGACCAGGACAGAGCTTCTGTTTATATGTCAACACCAGGACTGGATGCTGGAGGAGTAACTCCAGAACTTAAACTAAGACTGAAATTCTATTGTTCCTGAACCTGGAGATTTTTGTTTGTGTGTTTGTCTGGTTTTTGTTTGTTTGTTCAATTCTCCCCATTGATTTCTTTGGGGTTTTTTGTTGTTGTTAGTTTTGTTATTGTGGGTTTTCTATTTTTATTTTTATTCCTATTATCTTTTTTTTCTCTTTCTATACTATCAACTTTACCATCATCATCCTCTCATCCCTACTCTTACCCCCTTCAGTCTCCCTCCTTCTCCTGTGCTAAAACCAATTGCTCCCCACTCCAACAACTCATTATGCCCCTTCTCACCCCCTCTCTTCCCCCCAGCCCTCACCTTCCCCTCCCATTTTCCCCCAACTTGTTACCAAACTACACCTCCCTCCTTCAAATTTATCACCCACTGACCAACCTACTATACCAACTTTACACAACCCCAAGCCCCTGCAATCTTGAATACTAACACCATCTTCTACAACAACGGAATACATCCAAACACACACAAGGACCACAAAAACAGCAGCCCCCACACTGATTTCCCCATTCACTCACCCCACCTCCCATTTCCCCTTTAGTGCCACCCTACCCAACTCCCCAAATTACTATACCTAGTATTACAAACTTTAACCCCCCAACCCCCAATGCTTATAGATATTACCACCAAGAGGACTTCTATATAACACATAAACTACTGGTTAGGTACTAAGCCTGTGAATTAGTTAATACTAAATGACACCCAGACCATGGACAGAAATAGCATACCCACTTAGCTAAAAACCCAAGACAGCCACAAAACAAAAATTAAATCAAGGGAACAAAAACAGGTGACTGAAACCACCAACTAGCTTATCAAGAATATAGTTGCACTATACCAAGTAGAGCAATGGGAAGAAGAAAGAGGGATGGAAACCATTCTTCCTCTCAAAATAATTTAATACAGGATTCAGAGAGAAATGAAGAAAACAGATACCCAGTTCTGAACTCCAACAAAACAAAGATAAATGACAACAAGGAACCCAACGATGTTCACAAAAACATCCTAATAGAAGAAATCCTGCAAGTAATCACTAAGAATTTCATGGATATGATACTAGACACAGTTAACCAAAACCAAGAGGCACTCAAGAAATATCAAGACACCAAAAATAAAGAATATAAGAAGACACAGAAACAAATAAATGAACTCACAGGATCACTAAATAAACACCAAAGTGAAACAGAGAACACTATAAATAGAGAGCTAAACAAATTAAAGATGAAAATAGACAATATTAAAGAAGAAGTGACCCATGATATGGAAAAACTAGAAAAAAGAAAAAAACAGAAACACAAAACACAGTGGAAAGCCACTCCAGCAGACTAGAACAAGTGGAAAACAGAATCTCAGAACTTGAAGATGAAATGGAAATTCAAGGAAAAACTGAAGAACTATTAGTCAAACAACTCAAGACCAGTGAAAGGAATATGCAAGAATTCACCAACTCCATCAAAAGAACAAAACTGAGAATCATGGGCATTGAAGAAGGAGAAGCAGTCCAAGCAAAAGGGATTCATAATATATTCAATGAAATAATAATAGAAAAATTCCAAAATCTAGAGAAAGTTATGCCTATTCAAGTACAGGAACCTCCAGAACACCAAACAGACTTGACCAAAATAGAACTTCCCCACAACATATTATCTTTAAAACACAAAGCACAGAAAATAGAGAAAGAATATTGAAGGCTGTAAGACAGAAAAAACAAATAACATACGAATGTAAACCCATCAAAATCATAGCAGATTTCTCAACAGAAACCATAAAAGCAAGAAGGGCATGGAGTGAGATATTCCAGGCACTGAATGAAAATAACTTCCACAGTAGGATACTCTATCCAACAAAACTGTCATTCAAAATAGATGGAGCAATAAGTCTTCCATGACAAGCAGAAACTAAAACAACATATGACCACCAAACCACCACTACAAAAGATTCTCCAAGGAATTCTGTACACAGAAAATGAAAGTAAACAAAACCATGAGAGAACAGGCAGTACCAAACCACAGGAGAAGAAAAGACAAGAATGTAGAGAGTAACATTGATTCATCTGCACACAATCAAACCCTTAAACAACAAAAACAACAAAATGACAGGAATAACCACATACTTATCAATATTAACACAGAATATCAAAGGACTCAACTCCCCCATCAAAAGACACCATTTGGAAAGCTGGATTAAAAAGGAAGATCTAACAATCTGTTGCTTGCAGGAGACCCATTTCATTGATAGAAATAAACAATGGCTTAGGGTAAAAGGCTTGAAGAAGATTTACCAAGCCAATGGTGCCCCAAAACAGGCAGGAGTAGCAATATCTCAGACAAAGTAGACTCAAACTTACATTGATCAAACAAGATAGAGAAGGAGAAATACATCAAAAGAAAATAGCAATTAACAAGCTGAATTCACCCAACGTCAGTGCACCCAACTTCATCAAACATACTCTAAAGGACTTAAAAACACATATAGACTCCAACACAGTGGTAGCAGGAGATTTTAATACCCCGTATCACCAATAGATAGGTCATCCAAACAAAAAATTAATAAAGAAATTCTAGAACTGAATCACACCATAGATCAAATGGACCCAGCTGATGTCTACAGAATATTTCATCCAACTTCTGCACAATATAAACTCTTCTCAGCAGCCCAAGGAACTTTCTCCAAAATTGTTCATATGATAGGGCACAAGGCAAGCCTCAGGAAATATAAGAAAATAGAAATAATCCCTTGCATTCTATCAGATTACAACACACTAAAACTAGGACTCAACAACAAAAACAACAGCAGAAAATTCGCAAACAATTGGAAGCTGAACAATGCATTGTTGAATGATCAGTGAGTCATCAATGAAATAAAGGATGAAATTAAAATGTTCCTGGAAGTTAATGAAAATGAAAACACAATCTACCAGAACCTATGGGACCCAGCAAAGGCAGTCTTAAGAGGAAAGTTTATAGACATGAGTGCATATATTAAAAGGGCAAAAAGATCTCAAATTAATGACCTAATGTTACATCTCAAACTCCTAGAAAAACAAGAACAAGCAAAACCCAAAATAAGCAGAAGGAGAGAAATAATAAAAATAAGGGCCAAAATTATAGAAATGGAGACAAAAAAATACAAAGAATCAACAAAACAAAAAGCTAGTTCTTTGAAAAAATAAACAAGATTGACAGACCCCTGGCAAGTCTGACTAAACTGAGGAGAGGAAAAACCTAAATCAGTAAAATCAGAAATGCAAAAGGGGAGATAGGAACAAACACCATGGAAATCCAGGGAAACATCAGAGACTACTTTGAGAACCTACATTCCAATAAATTTGAATATCTTGAAGAAATGGACAAATTTCTAGATACTTATGACCATCCAAAATTGAACCAAGAGGATATTAACCACCTAAATAGATCTATAACACAAAATGAAATTGAAGCAGCAATTAAGAGTCTCCCAAAAACAAAAGTCCAGGACCTTATGGATTCTCAGTGGAATTCTACCATACCTTTAAAGAAGAACTAATACCAACTCTCCTTAAACTTCTCCATGACATAGAAAGTGAAGGAATACTGCCTACTTTATTCCATGAAGCCAGTATTACACTCATCCTAAAATCAGACAAAGACACCTCCAAAAAAGGAGAACTACAGGTCAATCTCCTTAATGAACATTGATGCAAAAATATCAAATAAAATATGGCAAACTGAATCCAACAGCACATCAGAAAGATCATTCACCATGACCAAGTTAGCTTCATCCCAGGGATCCAGGGATGTTTCAACATATGCAAATCTGTAAATGTATAAAGGTAATACAGCACATTAATAGAAGCAAAGACAAAAACCACTTGATCATCTCAATAGATGCAGAAAAAGCCTTTGATAAGATCCAACACCACTTCATGATAAAATCCCTAAGAAAACTAGGAATAGAAGGAATGTACCTCAACATTGTAAAGGCTATATATGACAAACCTACAGCCAACATCATACTTAATGGTGAAAAACTGAAAGTTTCCCCTAAAATCAGGAACGAGACAAGGGTGCCCACTATCCCCACTCCTATTCAACATAGTCCTTGAATTCCTACCCAGTGCAATAAGGCAAGAAGAAGAAATGAAAGGAATACAAATAGGTTAAGAAACTGTCAAAATATCCTTTTTTGCAGATGACATGATTCTATACCTCAAAGACCTGAAAAACTCTACCCACAAACTTCTAGACACCATAAACAGCTTCAGCAAGGTGGCAGAATACAAAATCCACTTACAAAAATAATTAGCTTTTCTATACACCAACAATGAACAAATTGAGAAAGAATATATGGAAACAATTCCATTTACAATAGCCTCAAAAAAAATCAAATACCTAGGAGTAAACTTAACCAAGGATGTGAATGACCTCTATAAGGAGAACAACAAACCCCTGAAGAAAGAGATTGAGGAAGACTACAGAAGGTGGAAAGATCTCCTGTGCTCATGGATTGATAGAATCAACATAGTAAAAATGACTATACTACCAAAAGTAATCTACATGTTCAACACAATTCCCATTGAAATTCCAATGACATTCATCACAGAGATTGAAAAATCTACCCTAAAGTTCATTTGGAAATACAAGAAACTGCAAACAGCCAAGGTTTGCAATGCTTGAGGTATCACAATACCTGACTTCAAAATATATTACAAAGCTATAGCAATAAAAACAGCATGGTACTGGCACAAAAGAAGATATGAAGACCAGTGGAACAGAATAGAGGACCCAGATATGAATCCACACAACTATACCCACCTCATTTTTGACAAAGGTGCCAAAAACATATGATGGAAAATAGCCTCTTCAACAAATGTTTTTAGCAAAAGTGGTTATCTGCCTGCAGAAAACTGAAAACTATACCCATGTTTATCACCCTGTACTAATATCAACTCAAAATGGATCAAGAACATTAATATCAGACACGAAACTCTGAAGTTAGTACAGAAAAGAGCAGTTAGTACTCTGGAAGCAATAGGTATAGGCAAGGACTTCCTCATTAAAACCTCAGCAGCTCAATAACCAAGAGAAAGGATGGACAAATGTGACTACATGCAACTAAAAAGCTTCAGCACAAAAACGAAATGGTCTCTAAATCGAAGAAACCACCCACAGTGGGAGAAAATATTTGCTAGTTATACATCCGACAAAGGACTGATAACCAGAATATACAGGGAGCTCAAAAAACTAAACTCACCCCAAATCAATGAACCAATAAAGAAATGGTCACCTGAACTAAATAGAACTTTTTTAAAAGAAGAAATCAAAATGTCCAAAAAACACACAAAAGAATGCTTACCATCTCTGGCCATAAAGGAAATGCAAATCAAAACCACACTAAGATTCTACCTCACCCCTGTTAGAATAGCTATCATCAAAAACACCACCAACAACAAATGTTGGCGATGATGTGTGGAAAAAGGAACCCTCATACACTGCTGGTGGGAATGCAAGCTTGTGCAACCACTATTTAAAACAATATGGAGGCTTCTTAAAAAACTAAACATAGATCTGCTATATGATCCAGAAATCCCACTCCTGGGGATATACCTAAAGGAATGCAACTCAGGTTACTCCATAGGCACCTGCACAACCATGTTTATTGCAGCACTATTCACAATAACCAAGTTATGGAAACAACCAAGATACTCCACTACTGACGAATGGATTAAGAAAATGTGGTATTTACGCATAATGGAATTTTACTCAGCCATGAAGAAGAATGAAATCTTATCATTCACAGGTAAATGGATGGAACTGGAAAACATCATCTTAAGTGAAGTTAACCAGGCTCAGAAAGCCAAAATTGTATGTTCTCCCTCTTATGTGGACTTTAGATCTAAAATCAAATGCATGTGACATGGGTCACATGCTAAGAGGAGGACACATACAGGAGGAATAGAGAAAGGTAGGAAACCCAAGACTTGAAAGAAGTGTTTGATGTCCCCACTGCAGAGGAGCTAACATAGAAACCTTAAAATGACAGAGGTCAATATGGGAAGGTGACCTGGAAGTAGTAAAGAGGTCTGGAAGAGATGAATCAGTTTGGGTTGTAAGACACACATGCATGGAAACAATGCTTGGAATCTCTCCCTATAGCTATCCTTATCTCAAAGTAGCAAAAACGCTATGTCTTACTTATTATTGCTTATGTCTTCTCTTCAACATAACTGGAGAAGACTGCTGAACGGGTTCTGCCTGGAAGCAAGGAGGGTGGGGGAAAGAGGGAGTGGTGGAGGCAGGGGGAAGAAATGGCCCAAACAATATATGCACATATGAATAAATAAAAAAATAAGTTGTACTTGTGATAGATTTCAGACAGTCTCTATGGTAAAATGAAGGAAATTACAGTAACTACAGTTGTGTTAGTCAGCTTTCTGTTATAGTAACAAAATACCTGAGATAATAAACTTAAGGAGAAAATAGTTATTTTGGCTCATAGTTTTGGGGGCTTAAGTCTAGAGTCAGTTGACATCATTGATTTTTGGCCTCTGGAAACACAGCACATCAAAGAGGGAGCTCATGTCAGAACTGTTCAACTCATGATATCTGGGGAGAGAAAAAGAAAGAGAAAAGGACAATTCTCCCTACTCCTTTAAGGGCATGTCCTCAAAGACCTAAGCTCCTCCCACTAGGCCTCATATCTTAAAGATTCTACCACCTCCCAGCAGCATTTCCCAACTGTAGTTATAGCACAAATATCAGGGCTTATGAGAGTACATGCTAAGTCTTAATGTCTGTCCCCCCTTTAAAGCCAGGGTTGATGGTACATGCCTATAATTCCAGCTATTTGGGAGGAAGAGGCAGGAAGATTACAAGTTCAAAGCCATCTTTGGCAAAATTAGTGGGATTCTATCTCAAAAACATTTTGTTTATTTGAGACAAACAAAAGGGCTAAGAGCATGGCTCAAGGAATAGAGCACCTGCCTAGTATTCACAAGGGCACGAGTTCAATCCCCACTACTGTGAAAATAAGTAAATGAAATAAAACTTTAAAAAGAAAAGAAAAGAAAAAAAGTCCTATGTTGAAGCAATCTCCAATGTGTGATATCAAGGGATAGGACCTATTAATCAGATGAGATAGTAGAAGTCTTTGATACAACATAAAAAAAGAAATCATAGTATTTGGGAGACAGAAATGAAGAAGCTTTGTTTTGTGTCATGTGTCTTGTTTTGTGAAGGTGACTAGAAGGGCAAAGCCCTAGGGCATGGTGTCAGTGTCCTTATAAAAGAGGCGTGAGGGAGCTGCTCAGCCATTCTACCCTAGGAGGACACAGAAGGCACCATCCATCAGGACAGCACCCTCACCAGACACTGCTTTTGCAACTTGGACTTCCTAGCCTCCAGAACCAAGTTTCTATGTTTGTAAATTACCCAATGTAGGTATTTCATTATAGCAGCCTGAACCAAAGAAAGCAGTAGGAAAACCCAGACACTTGAGTCCAATTTGTCCCAACAAAATTTTCTGGAAAGGAATATGTGAAGAGATGACATCAACACAAAGCTGAAAGTTGAAGAACTGAGAAAAAGGGCTCAGGAAGAGCTTCTAGGATCTTAATGGATCTGTCATGGGCCTGCCTTGAACTGCAAAGCCAGCTGAGCTTACGGATCTCACCAGGATGCGCTCAGCCCCTCAGCCCAAGCCACCTGACGGGAAGAAGCATGCAGGGGTCCTTTCTTTCTTCTTTTCTCTTTCACTGCAGTGTGTGGTCCATGCACTTGATTCACGTTAGTACAGAGGCAGTCCCACTGCTCCCCCAGTGCTGTGTGGTTTGTCACACAGCAGATCCATTACTCTCCATGGCCATGCTCCTCTTCAGAACACCTGGTACTCAGAGAGCAAGGTATGTGTGTGCTTAGGTTTGCCAGCCCCATTCCCAACATTAGCTGCCTAATCACAGGGATTCATATGACATTGTTTTATGAATACAAGCTGTATAGGATGGAACCAAGGTTCTGGCTGCCATGTGGCCCTCAGGGAACTGTATAACATGTGAGCCACAATGAGAAAGTCTCTGGCACATAACTTACAACTCTGAAGTCCCCACTCTCCTGTGCTGCTGGGCCAGCATGGCAGCCCTTTCCTCCCAGTTTGGGAAGGCTTCCCCTGAGCTGAGGGACAGCCTGTGCTTGCCTCTCTTGCGGTTTTTGTCTCAAAAGGAAGTCTTCACTTCTCATTGTTCCAGACCTCTACTCAGATTCCTGCCTGCTCCACAGTCCAAACACAAATCCCCAAAATGAGCAGCACTCCAAGGCAATACAGTAATTTCACTGGGTGTCTATAAAAACTCAGGATCTCAAAGTGAAACTAGAATCTGCAAGTGTAAGATCAAGGAGGAGTGTGTGATTTTTGGATGGAGATGAATTTATCTGTAGGAAGGCATTTGACTGATATTTAAATTCAAAGTCTGAAGTCCAGGAGTTGGGGGTGGCAGGGCGCTTCTTGATAGAATAACTAAAATTTGAACTGAAAAATGGTCACACTAAATAGGATGAAATACTAGAGATTTTTTTGGTACAATATAAAAAAGGAAATCCTAGTGTTTGGGAGATAGAAATGTAGTAGTTTTGCAATGTTTTGTTTTGTTTTTCACCACATCTGGCCTTTATCCTTCCCCAAATATGTATTATGAAGAAAAGTATTGAGGAGAAAGCAGCAACATGTTTGAGAAAGAATCCTCCAGAGGTTGGGGATACTTTTGGTAGACATCCCACTATTGGACTGTCTGTTCTCAGTGGTGATTATAACACTTTTGGGTGACATGGGCTTAGAAACTAGACAGAAAAAGGCCTGTTACTAGAATTGGCAGCTGAATTGAGATGGGATAGAAAGGGACTGATCCTAGAGACACTTGGCAAGTGGAGGGGAGTAATTAGATATGGTTCCTGAAACTGAAACAGGTGAGCGACCTAGGACTAAACCTGATGAACAGTAGTTTTTCCTTACCATTGGGGTGTACTTCATGACCTTCCATAAATACCAGGAACCAAATGCTAGTACTAACCTTTAGGCATACTGTTTCTTCCTATACATGCATAACTCTGAAAAAGTTTAATTCATTAATTAGTCACAGAGATTGATAACAATAACTAATAACAAAATATAACTATGTAACTATTATAGCAATTTGCTTCTCTCTCTCTCTCCCTCTCTCTCTCTTTTCAAAGATCTTACTATCCTGTACTCACCCTTCTCTTTCTGTGATGATATAAGATGATCCTTGAAGGAAACACATTATAGTTTCTCTTTGGCATAGTTTAATTTCTGGCATCACTATCTTGTACACTGGGGACATTTTTAAGTAAAATAAGGGCATTTGAACAGAATCATAGCAATACCACAAGTCAACCTGATAACCAAGATGGCTGCTAGGTGGCTAACTAGCAAGGAGTATATACAGCATCGATACATTGGGTGAAAGGATGATTTGCATCCCAGGCCAGATGGATTAGGACAGCATGAGATTTCATCATGTTAAGAGAAAAGGTTAGTTTGAGAAGAATTAATTTAGAAGGTAACATGTATAGCTATCCTTATCTCAACTAGCAAAAACCCTTGGTCCTTCCTATTATTGCTTATACTCTCTTCAGCAAAATTAGAGATAAGGGCAAAATAGTTTCTGCCTGGTAGCAAGGGAGTAGGGGAGAGAGGGAGAGAGGGGGCAGGGTAGGTAAGGGGTGGGGTAGGTAAGGGGCGGGGTAGGTAAGGGGTGGGGGAAGGGGGGAGAAATGACCCAAACATTGTATGCACATATGAATAAAATAAATAAATAAATAAATATAAGAAATGAAAAAAATGTTAATCAGAAAGGTATATAATTTAAAACCTGATTTTTTATTCCTGGAATTTTCTATCTAATATTTTCAGATCATTTTGAAACCATGCAAAGTGACACTGCAAATAAGGGGGTCTACTCTATATGACCAGAATGTAAAATGCAGACTTGTTTCAGATAGCTGAATATCTCACTCAATTCCTCCATCTGGGTCAGTACAGAAGGTTTAGGCAGCAGGAACACCATAAACTTGGCCTGCCTACCTGATTGGAAAACATATTCCCTAGCTGGCCAGACTAACTTTCTAGTTAACAGTACACACAAGACAAGGTGGAAAAGATGCTGCCCATGGCTTCTGTCTCTGTGAGAGACCCAAAGCCCTTTGCTATGCCTAGAGAAGCATGTGGAATCCTTACTGCAAGGAAAATACAGCTGGTCCTTGGTATCCATGGGTTCTGCATGCACAAATTCAATTAACTGCAGACTTAAAATATTTGGAGGAAAATTGTGTCTGTACTGAACATAGACAGACCTTGTTTCTTATCAATATATTAGGTGTTACAAGTAATCTACAGATAAAGTGTAAAAAGGATTTCCATTGGTTTTACTCAAATATTACACCATTTTATAGAAGGGACTTGAGCATCCTCAGACTTTTTCTCCTCAAGATTCTGGAACCAATCTCCCCAGATACAAGGGTCCATTGCACTGTAAGTCTTCTTCCTAGTCTTTCCCAAAGGAATCTCATCCATTTTCCAATGGAATCAATTATGTTGACCTTCTTCTGTGTGAACGGAGTAGAAAATGAAGATGGGAGTGGGCTGCATGCTCACCTCCTGCCAGCCCTTTGCTAACTCTGCAATTCTGAGCTCTGCTGGTTTGGAAATCTCATTTCTTGGGGAAAGAATATTTCAAGCAAATGAATCCATCGAAATGGAGGCTGAGGCTATTTTAGCCACGTTAAGTTCTTATGACCCTGGGAATGGGGCACCAAAAATAAAGGGCTACAACATCTTCAAAGATGATTGGTCTGGGAGTGATTTGTCTGGATCTGAGATTCCATGTTTTCCAAGTACCACATAGGAGGACATCTGGTGGCAACACTGAAGGAAAACTGTAGCACCCTATACTTCCACAGCCATCAAGACCTCAAACCCTTCAGAAAGGAAAGTATTTTTTCACCCACTGTAAAGAATTCATATCAGTCAAAATGCTTCCCAGGAAAATGGAAATGTGACTTAAGTCAGAGAGAGGTCGCTAAAGAATCCAAGGCCCATAGCTTCTGAAGAATCAAGGATGACTGCGCCTGCTTTATCCTGTCTCTGGCTTTGCATACAGTTATTCACATCTGTGCCTTTCATTTTTGTCTTTTATATAAATTATATTCATGCTTTTAGCTTTACTAATTAGCCTATAGCTACAAAAGTACAAGCCAAGTTCATACTAAAACCAGACAGGCCAATTATCTCTGACTTACCTTATCAGTCACCTGCCTCTATCTTCATCACCCTCACACACCTTCAATTCTTCATCCTTATCATTTTTACACTTACTTCAATTTGAATCTTTCAGTTTGCACAATCTTTCTACTCTCCTTTTGATTCACAATTCATGAAAAGTAGTGCTCTGGTCTGAATATTGGTGTTGCCCCAAATTCATGTTGAAACCTAACCCCCGATGGTTGTTAATAGTTGGGGACTTTCTTTATTTTTTATTTTCTGTGTTTATTTTATCATTTTTACATTTCTTTACATGTGTATATATTGTTTGTGCCATCTCGCCACCCCCACCCCACACCCCTGCTTCCAGGCAGCTTTAAGAAATGAGGGCTCCATTCTCATAAATGGGACTAATGAGTTTGTAAAGGACTTTGATGGGAGCTGTTTGTTCCTTCTATCATTCAGACATAGAGAAAGAGCCATCTTGGAAGCAGATCTTCACCAGGTATGAAATATGCCAATACCTGATCTTCCCAGTCTACAGAATTGTGAGCAATAAATTTCTATTATTCATGAATTATCCAGAGTAAGGATATCAGTCTGCCCTTCCTAATGATAATTCCTCAATTGCTAATCCTACACCAGTTCTTTGTTATATGAGCATCCTTTAGATTCTTCTACTGCACTGACTGCTGCTGAGCCTCTAATTAACAAGTGCAGTACTCTCTTTCCTGTGTCTGCTCTTATTGCACTTTTCCATCTATTTAACATCATTGCTTATCCCCCTCCCACATTAAGCCTTTTGACTCCATGCTATGACCTGTTTGCTTTGGGTCTTCTACATACTTGGTTTTTCCTTCTTTTTAGGAAATATTTGGCGGGTGTCAACTATGTTACCATGAAATAAGAGGCAGCTTTTTTGAAGGAAGTGATGTGTATGCTTATATCTATAGGAGGAGCAAGAGGTAGTCATAAAAGGAAGGAGGACAGGGGAGAAAGGACATTTCAGATAGAAAGAATAACTTTTTTAAATTCTGTTTTCAACCCTGCTATTTTTATTAGCATACATTAGTAGTACAAGAAGAATTCACTGATAATTCCACAGATGTGTACAGAGTATTTTAAATAAGTTCACTCCCTCCATTATTTTCCCTTAACACAGCCCCTATATCCCCCCCCCCTTTTTAAACAGTTGGGGAATGGTGGTCTCAACTGTACCATAAGCCTCCCAAACCCATGGGGGCAAAGTGGCATCAACAGTCTTAATGCCTCCCCTAGATCAAATCGATGCCATTGTTACCTAGGATAAAAAAGTTTAATACAACTATGCACTTTGCATAATCACTACAAATACAGCAATTCATCTTTGGTCTCAGATTCTTTCCCCCAGCTTTTCAAAATAATGAAATGCCTGCTGTTTTTGATCCAAGCACAGCAGTGTATCACAGGGAATCTGGGCTATACATGTTGCAGTAATGGCAAGCCTCTCTCTTCCACATGTGGTCACATGGCTGGGGGCTCAGTGAGGAGCCGTAGTCTTCCAGGGGTCAGCTCTTAAGGTGGAGTGCAAGGCCCAGACAATAGCACTTTTCCACATGTATCTTTTTGTTAAGAACTTATCTTTTTATTTCACCTAGTGCTGCCTGCCAGCTTGTTCCAAATCTCCTTTGAAAATAAGCAGACCATATTTGCTTTCTACAAGGTGGTATTATAACAAGACATCATTTGAAATTGAAAGAAAATGTGCAGGTGCACTGCTCACACTTCATGAATTTGTTCCTTTATTACTCTATGGCTGAATTTCCATGAAATGCTCTTCTGAGAGAGTGTAATAAATGTAGCTCGGAAAAAAGGACGGTTTGCAGTAAAAAAAAAAAAAAAAAAAGAGTGAGGAGGAGAAAGAAATGTCACATATGACATTCCCTCATGGAAATTCAAAATCCAACTATAGTCTCTAAGAAACCAAAGCGGCAACAATATACCTCTTCACCTTTGTCTAACCTACACTTTCCCAGGCTTCTTTAATTAGCAAAGCCATTTTTTCACAACATGTGCTAGCAACCAGCAGACTCTTGTTTCACAGTATATCAAAAATGCTACTCTGAGACAGAGGAAATTAAGGCATTATTATTTGCCATGTCTGGTCCTTGATGCCTTAAATCTTCCCCGCATAAAAACCTGAAGACTTCCATTCACAAAACTGGAGCCTCTACCTATCTTCTCAGTCACCCTATAAATAGCAGGCTCAATCTTGGTCATTCCTTAGGACTCACCTTAAAATCGTCACATAGATGGAAGAATCACTAACCTCAAACTCTAGGGCTCAACACTAAAGCTCCAGGGCTTTTGGACAAGCCTCATGCTTGTTGTTTCCCAGTTCTTCTGTCATATTCCTAGAAATAGGTACACCCTTGAACTCAGGTCACACAACAGGACTTTCTCCTCAGTACTCAGAGTAAACTCTGCACATTCCCTTTCCAGAATCCTCAGGTGATTCTGGAGAGAGGGACTGCCTTGCGTTTTCTAGGATCCTTCCACTACACTTTGGATCTTTGATGCCACCCCCAAAGGCTCATGAGTTGAAGGCTTGGTCTTCAGCCCATAGTACTATTAAGAAGTGGTACAACCTTTAAGAGGTGGGGTCTGGTGGAAATAAGTTTGGTCCTAGAGGGTGTGTCTTTAAGGGGGGCATTAGCACCCCATTCCTCTTCTTCCTCTTTCTTTGGTTCCTTGCTGCTATAATGTGAGCATTCCTGCCTTGATATGCTGCCTTACCACAGGCTCAAAAGCAATGGGCTAAGCTGGGTGCCAGTGGGTTACACCTGTAATCTTAACTACTCAGGAGGCAGAAATTAGGTGGATCACAGTTTGAAACCAGCCCCAGGCAAATAGCTCACGAGACCCTATCTAGAAATCCCTTCACAAAAATAGGCCTGGCAGAGTGGCTCAAGGTGAAGGCATGGAGTTCAAGCCTTAGTACCCCCATCCTCCCCCAAAAAAAGAAAAAAAAGCAATGGGCCAACCAATCATAGACTGAAACTTCCAAAACTGTGAACCAATATAAGATTTTCCTCCTTAAAAGTTGATCATCTCAGGTATTTTGGTATAGTAATGAAAAGCTGACTGACATACCTGCTCAGGCAATAGAGTACAAACATAGTTTGTGCCTTCAAGGGTTTCCTATGACAGGGACCCTTCAGTTTTTTCCCACCTAAGGCTTCTTCAGTCATGGTAGACCTGTCTATTGAACCAGCCATCATGGGTATAAGGTCTTAAAAGACCAATGGCTTATCTGGTAGCTTATGGGGTACATTGTTACACTTCTCAATTATTATGTTCTCCTGCCCAACAAATATTCTACTTTCTCTGGAATCATCTGCCTCTTTATTTCTTGAATTTTTCACAAGAAACTAAAACCAGGTTGCCTTCCAAAAGATTACATTCATCTTTTCAGTGAATTCCATACATGGCTTCAATAGAAAGCCATTCATTTAACAAATAATAAGTTCACCTATGTGTTAGTACTAGATATTGGATTACATATGAGAGCAAGACAAAATTTCTAACCTAGTTAGTTAATAAATAATGCAGCATCAGGTAAATACATATGCAAGATAGGAAAACCAGGCAGGGTGAGTGTGGAGGGGCTGACACAAATGGATGGGTTATTAGCCAGAGTCTGGCAAGACATCTCTGAGGATGGAATGAATCTAAAAAAGTGAATGTAAATTTGAAAGAGAATTCCATGAAGAAAAAAAATACCAGATGCAAAATCCTAAAGATGTCAGGAATAGCAAGTAAACTGAGGTAACGAAACACTGTGTGGGGAGATGCATGAGAGGAGGATGCAGTCGAGGCCCAGGCTTTACTCTTCGAGGAGCAGGGGGTGTCATTCCTTCGAACCCTGGACTACAAGGTGTGACATGCCTGCCTATCATGGATGGAAGCTTCTAATAAGGTGACCCACCCAAAGATCCTGACTGGTGGGAAAGTGGACAAATGAAGTGGGTGCTAACGGAGAAGAGAGAGGATATGAGACCCAGGGAAATCATGCTGATGCCAATATCAGGATTTACTGATGGGAAGGATGAGTGGATGCATAAAGCTGCCATTCCTGACTCAGGCAGTACTGCCCACCAAGGGAAATCAGAGTTCAGACATGGGCACAGCAGAGGTTTACAGGTGAAAGAAATGCCTTTGGACCTAGAATGCCCCAACAAATGTCCATGTATTAATGATTTGGTCCCTAATCTGAGGCACTACTGGAGGTGGTGGAAACATTAAGAGGTAGAGCCTCATAGAAGGACTTCGGGTCATTGTGAGGGGTGCCCTTGAAGGGTATAGCAGGAGCCCAGACCCCTCTCTTTCCTTTCTTTTTCTTTTCCCTGTCATAAGGTGAGTGGTTTGGCTTCCCCACACATTTCCACCATGATGTGCTGCCTTGCCACAGCCCCAAAAGCAGCAGGGCCAACTGATCATAGACTGGAACCTCCAAAACTGTGATCCAAAATAACCTTGTTCTTTTTATGAGTTGATTATCTCAGGTATTTCCTATAGTACTGTGAAGCTGACTAGCACACGTATTCATCCTAGTGTCATGACTGAGTTCTCTTGTAAACAACAGATCATGAATGAGGTTAAAATAAAAAAGTAAGGACAGTTCTATTTTCATGCAAAATAGATTTGCAAATTGGAAAACAAATTCAGTTTTTCTGAATGAAAAACAAGGAAACGTGACCTGTGTTTTCTAAACAAGAATAAGTGGCTAGCTACAGCTTAGCAGTTTTGGGGAGAGACAAGTGGGATTGAGGCAAGTTCTGTAATTGGAAATTAGCAGAAATCAGAGTGGTGATAAATTAAGTAAGCCCATTCAAATGTCCAGGTCAGGAAGCAAAACTGACCACATTAGTATTTCTCAATCTATATAAGTGATGTTAGGTTCAGAAAAACTGTTCACTCTGGTGAATTTGCTTCATGCATGATTGTGTGCCAATTTACCCCATCAGTAAATCTCAGAAGATGACATCTTCCCTTTTGACCACTCTACCACCATTTTGATTTTTAGGTTTTTACCCTGTAACAAAAGACTGATGAACCAATGGCCAGGCACGGTGGCTAATGGTGGTAATAAAAGTTACTCAGGAAGCAGAGAATAGGCAAAAAGTTAGCAAGACCCCATTTCAATCAATAAATCAGGTATGTTGGCACATGTCTGTCATTTCAGCAATATAGGAGAATTGCACTAAGATGCCAACCTGGGACAAAAACGTGAGACCCTGCCTGAAAAATAACTAAATCAAAAGAGGGCTGTGAGCATGGCTCAAGCTGTAGGGCACCTGCCTACTTGCCTAGCAAGCAGGAAGCCCTGAGTTCAAATCCCAGTGCCACAAAAAAAAAAGACTGATGAACCAGAGAAATGTCAGCTGGAACAATGCTGCAGTTAGATAGGAAGAATAAGTTCTGATGTTACATTTCTCAGTAGGGTGACTGTAATTAACAGTTATTAACTATAATATATTGTGTATTTCAGAATAGTAAAAGGCAATATTTTTAATGCTTCGCCACAAAGAAATGACAACTGTTTAAGGTGATCGAGATTTCAGTTACCCTGATCTGATCATCATATACTATATGCATGGATTGAAAATCACAGTTTGGTAAATTTGTGTAATTATTTTGTGTTTTAAAAAAAGAAAAATATAAAATACTTCAACATAAATTTTACAGGACACATGAGCCTTCAGATATGAGGACCCAAAGAAACAATTGTGGAATGGACTAGAATAAGATTGGGATTTAAGAATGGAAAAACATACTTTTTTTTTTTTTTGAGAACACTAGAAACTAAAGGGAGGCTGAAAAGAAAAGTAAAAGATTTTTAATTTTTTCTATCCTTTTATGAAAGGAAAAAATTTTTAATGCAGGAGGGAGATTGAGGATATTAGCAGAGTCAGATTCTCTAGGAGACCAGCGGCTTTGGGATGCAGTCTTTTCGGGGAGTGATAGGCACTTAACCTGTGCATCCACTCTGCGTTTGGCAGAAAAGAGGGGTGAGTCATGGGGCTGACAGATTGATAGTGTGGAAATGAAGATGGCCTATTCCCATCTATTTTACGTCCTCGGTAGAAAAATGAGTGAGGCCATTGAGTGAGGAAGGGGATAGTACACCAGAGATTTGATGAGAGAAGAGGTACGCAATCTTTAATTTATGTTTCAACTTGACTGGATTGAGGAATAGCTAGAGCACTAGTAAAGCACTATTTGGAGGGGAGTGTGAAAGGACATTTCCAGAAGAGACTGCGTGTGAGTTTGAGTGGACTAATTGGGGCAATATCCACCCTCAGCGTGAGCAGGCACCACACAATCAGCTGGGATCCCAGAGAGAAGAAAAAAAGATGTCCTCATGCTCTTCTCAGGAGCTGGGACACCCTTCTCCTCTTGACCCAGGACATCAGAACTACAGACTCCCAGGTTTTGGGACTGTAGGACTAATACCATTGGTCCCCTAGGTTTCAGGTGTTTGGTTTTATACTAAGAGTTACACTGTTAGGTTCCCTGGTCTGAGGCTTTCAATCAACATCTCAAGGTCTCCAGCTGCAGGTGGCCTATTGCAGGACATCTCCACCCCCATGATGACATACCTACTTCCCAAGTAAACATCCATAGATAGATAGATAATAGATTGATAGACAGATAAATAGATAGCTAGGTATTGAGAAAGCCTATTTTTTCTCTGGAAACCCCACCTAATACAGCTGTGAAGAAATCTCCTGAAAGCATGGAATATAAGTAGGTTGCCTTGAAACACAGGAGGGATTCCTGAGGGCAAGATTAAGCCCCGATCATCTTGGAAGAGATAGAACAAGGCATGTTCTCACAAGCATTTTTACTCTAAACATACAAAAAGCACAGGAAAAGAGCTTAAGACCACAACACCGGAATCCATAGCAGTGAATATAAACTTAGTCTGGATACATTTCAAATAGGTGCCAGCAGGAAAAAAATAGAAAGAAAACAGGAACAGCAAATATTTGACATAGAAAAAGACAATCTAATCCTCCTTCTGTCTTAATAACCTCCGTCTATTCTGCATTCCGTTTTCTTTTCAAATGTTTTGCAATGGAAGAAAAAAATGAGCATTCTTGTTATATTACCACTATGACTAGAATGATTCAAAGTGATTAAGATTGCCAGGCATTGCAAACATTTTAAAATATGCATTTATACCAAATGAAAGGGAGTCATCTCATTCTTCTCTACCTTTGTGAGAAAAGATGCACTTGGTTAAAAGGGTCATTCAATTGCCAAGGAAATAACCTCAGGTTTTCAGAATAAATAACATTTTAGTCTATGTTCCAATTCATCATACCAAGATGACCAATGTGTATACTGCCTCTCTTCAGAGGAACTTAAAGTGCTTATTCATGCAGTCCAATTTATCAGTATAATAAAGCAGGAGTGGGTATTTCACAGTCTGTTTTGCAGGTGGTAAAGACCTAATGCTAAAGAGCTGATATTGTTCAAGGTCACATAGATGCTCAGCAACACAGCTTCCACCAGACATAAATGTCTGCTGCAGTAAAATTTCACACAAAAACCAAAAACAAAATACAAGGGTCTTTTAGTCTAGAACTAATATTTCTCTAGTCCTTCACAGTACATATTTTAGTTTTCTTTTTACTGAAGTAATTATTTATATTTATAATGTAATTTTATTCCTTTATCAATCATGATTCTTATACACATTTGAGAATTTCCTTGAACTAGTCCAATGCTGTAGAGAAAAATTGATTGTGATATGTTTGAAAGAATTAGATCCCCAATTTAAAAAGCAGTTATTCTCACTGACATTTTTTTGGAAGAAAGCCAGGATATGGGACTCTGGGCTGCATGACTAGAGTCACAGTAAAGACAGATGGGAAGGAACCCTGCACCAGGCAGAGGTTTGCTGAGGTCTGGTCCTCGACTGGGATGGGCAGCCCTGAGTGTAGACAATCTCCATCTCTGAGTTCCAGACTTCCTGCCATAAAAAAAGAACCTAAACCTTCAGATTACAGTGGTCAGATCTGCTGATTTTTCAAGAGAAAGAGGAAGTTAGGATTAACTTCTCAGTGCTATCACTATTTTTGTTTCTTTTCCAGATCACTCTATGAACAAAACCAAACACATCTATAAGCCAAATACAAGCCTCTGGTTTGCAAACCCTATGTTAGAACAATTCTCAACTCAAGCATTGTGATTCTCATTGTTGTTAATGGCTTTTTTCCGAGAATTCTGTGATGGGGCAGTGATCTCTTGGATCTCCTTCTGTACAATGACTTGTTTCGGGATGACACTTGATTAGAGTTGAACTAGAGATTCCCAACTGTGGGTTCCATTGTCCAGACCAGGCTGTTTAATGTCACCTGCTGGCTGAATTTCAGTTAGCATCCCTATTCCCTAAGCTGGTTCTATGCCTTAGTGTTGGAGATGACAGAATCATTCTAAAAATGAGCACCTATCATTCACATTAAATGTGCTTTCTTTTCCTGTGGTGTTCGCTTGGCCTCTGGTAGCTAGGGCCTACTGACTGCATGCTCAGTGGTTGATGACAAATTTCTGATTAACTGTATATCATGATCCTTTGGCTTCAGCCTCAGAAATGGAAAGGGCAGGAAACACAAAGAGGAAACAAAATTGTCCAAAGCCAGAAGATGATATCAATCCCAGCCTATAAGAATATTCGGCCCACATAGCCAGAAGATGCTGGTGCCACACACTCTTACTTTTCAACTCAGACTCAAGTAGATCAGTCTTCTTAGGTTTTATTTTATCAAATACTTGATGGGTGTGCACTCAACTCTGAGGCTCTCCATTCCACACTCTCACTCATTTATTCACACAGGCCAACATCCTTTCACTAAGTGAAATCTTCTGAGAAATCGGAATATGCACATGGCCAGAAAAGTGGTGTGGAAGGAAAGAAAGACTGTATGTTTTTTACCTTTAAAAGAAAAAAAATGCTTTTTTTTGTTTTTTCTGCTCACAGCTCTTCTGAAACCAAATGTGTAGGTTCCCACAGATTGCAATTTTCCAGTTCTCAGTAGACACCAACTAGGTATCCTGCTATCTAATTCAACTGGGAAACTAACTGGAGTTGCAGCCAAACCCACAAGTCCATGCCACACCAACTACACTGTCCCCACTTCAGATGCCAATAGAAGAGCAGGCCTCTCTTCTGACTCAATTGGCCACAAATTTCAGGTTTTCATGACCTCTCTTTGTGCTCAATAATCTGAACAGAACTCAAGAAAGTAGCTTACTTACTATTATTATTATTGGTTTATTGTAAGGTTTTATATAGCTCAGAAATAGCTAAATGGAAGAGAGTCATAGGGCAAGGTATGGGGGAAAAGAAGAGGAATAGGGAGTTTTTCAGGGGTGCCCAGAAGCTCTTTGTACACCATTTTTAGTGGTTTTATGCAAGCTTCTGCTGTGCTTGGGAAGTGTCTCCCAAAGGCTCATGAGTAAAGTCTTGGTTGCCATCAGCTGGCACTATTGACAGGTGGGACCCAACTGGAGAAAATTAGGTCACTGGGACCATGTCCATGAAGGGGATCATGGGGTTCCAGCCCTATTCTCTCTCTTTCTTTGCTGCACAGCTGCCACTTGGTGATCACTTTGCTCCACCATGTCCTTCCCACCATGATTCCTCACCACAGGCCCAAAAGTAATCAGCCAACTGACAATGGACAGAAAACCCTAGACCATAAGCCAAAATGAACCCCTTCTCATTTTAGCTTAATACCTCAGATATTTTTATAGCAATGGAAAACTAAGACAGATGTATTACCTAAGCATGAGTGAATAAGTCATTGGCTATTGGCACTGAAACTCATCTCTAGTCCCTCCCCTCCTAAGAGTATGAATATGGCACCAAAAATTCCAACCCTATAATCACAGGGTTGGTGTCAATGGCAACCAACTCCCCAACCCTGAGAGTCTCCTCATTAGCATAAACTCTGGTATGGTTATAAATAACCAACGATATCCCTTTCAACTCTACCAACCATACAGGATTTTAGAAGCTCTGTGCCAGGAACCAGACGCAGATATACAAGATATTAGGTATTTCTTCTGATGTCACCTACAGAAATTGCTTTCTGACTTTGGTCTGTCAAAAGGAAGAACTCTCAGGCTTCCTAAACACAGATCAGAACCTTTGAACTGTGACAACTTTGATTCACATCATCTCAATTCAAAATTCAAACCTGTCTCAAGGCCATTTGAAATCTAGGCACTGACATAATGTTCCTCTATTTAATCTCAGAAGGCCCTGGGCAAGCTCTGGTGGCAGGAATGCCTCCAATATTGCCTCCTTCTCTCTCATTTATGATCTTCTTTCTCTGCTTTGATCAGCAAAACTGCAAGTGAAAAAGAGGGCAGAGGGAGAGTCAGGTTTGTGTGTGAGAGGTTTGTGGTAACAGGAGGGGATATGAAGTTGGAAATTCAGTGGACATTTGAAGTGCTCCTTTTCAGAGCCCAAGTTCCAAGTCCACTTACGTCGGCTCCCTCTCAAAGTGAGTTATGGAAAAACTTCATTCCATAAGAAATCCTCAGGGGTCTGTTAATGACACCTTCGTGTGGGTGTAAAGAGGCTATTTTAAGGACTTCTGAGTGATTAAATTTGACTTCCTCCAGAAATCTGAGTCACTTTATTCATTCTGGTTTATTTTGCATCTCTCGCTAAGTTCTGCCTACAGAGCTACAGAGCTACAGAGCTAAACATAAGTAGGCAGCATCCGTGGGCTGGGGCTTAGGTAGCAGGGGACTGTCTTTATTTTCACTGTTCATACTGGAGACAGACACACCATTGGTGAAAAACCCAATTAGACTATTTCAAACAAAAAAAGAAAAAGAAAGAGAAGAAGAAAAATTCCCCAAACGATCCCTGTCTCTGTAGGTATAAACATATAAGAGTATTTATTCTATAGAACACAGATGAACATGGGTGATCAATCAAGAAGCCTCGGGGAGTTTGAGGCACCCTAAATTCTTTTGTATGTATGTGCACCACTGCATTTTTCTAGAGGCAAATATTCCTTGAATACCACCAATGTGCAAGGCACTGGACTGTTTATTTTCCACACAGAAAATAGAGGGTGACCATGAGCCCTAAGAAATTTCAATCAACTCAGCTACAAGGTAGAGAAAGCAAGGGGCAAGAAGCTGCTACAACTTCCAGTGTTAAATTGTCCTTGTGATGTTTGGAGTCTGCAAGATTCTTCAAAAAGACTCCTATCTGCTGCTCTCTGGTTGTGGAAAAGTTAGATAACCTTTCTCAGGCAGTTTCCCCATCAGTAAAGTAAGAACATAAACACATCTCATTTAATGAGATGATACTATTTGTGTGAAATTCTTAGTACCAGGCCAAGCCCACAGGGGCCTGATACAAAATAGTCCTTTGGCTTGCTCTGGGTTGTTCCTTTTCCAATTAGCCAAGCCTTACCATCTAGCTTCACCCACCCTAGTTCTTTGCCATTTCCAGCAGTGTTAGCAACATGACCCTCCACCCCAGAGATAAGATGTGATACTATTACCTCTGCTACTCTGACCCATGGTCTCAGTTTGATGTATTACTATTGCAGTCATTCCTTTTGCCAGTGTTGGCAATTTGCTCCACACACATGCTGTATTCCACAGTTGTGAAGTCTCACATACTTCTTTTATCCATGGCTTGCCTGTGAGCCCATTGTGCCAGCCACAGGAAGACACTGCATGGAGCTGGTTCAGCAATTATCCCCCTTCCAGGTCTCCCACATGCCCGCCTACAACCCCTGGAGGGCTCTCACCCTAGATACAAGACCCTCAGTTCCTGAGGCAGCTCTCCTTTTATGAGCTGTGCCTGGCTCAGGCTGTTTTAGGCAAGTGCACTTCAAGTCCCCAGTGAGGAGGTCTTTGTGTAGGCAAATGGGACACTGGGAAAACTGTGAGAACAAGATTCTCAGATAAGACCCACTGCCATGTTATCTAGGAGCTATGCCTTAATGGCCCTTTGAACAGGATTGCTGGCCATGAATGTGCATGAGCAGAGTGCACCCTCTGTGGGAACCCTGGTTCTTACCATGCAGGCTGAACCCCAGCATCAGCACCACACCACCTGGAAAGTTGTTGGAAATATGTATTTCTGGGCCCTACCTAGAAGTCCTGATCAGAAACCCTGCCCAGGGCCCAGAGTTCAGTGTTGAACTAGTCTTCTCTGAATGTTGATGTCTAAGAGTCATGGTCAAGGACCACGATTCTAACATATCTTCTCTCCTTCTTAGCTGGCAACACCCTTTTCTTTGTTCAGGGTTTGTTCAGCTGTTGCCTAGTTTTGTTCTGTTTTGATTTTTTGTAATAAGGTCTGGCTATGAAGCCCTGGGTTGCCTTGAACTGACAATCCTCCTGCCTCAGCCTCCCTAGTGCTGGGACTACAGTCATGTACCGCCACTCCCAGCTACCTATTGTCTATCTATTCAAGGCTTTCCATATTTCCCAATAACCAGGGAACCTCCATCCTTTTAATATCAAGGGAAATCAATCCCTTCCTCTTCAGGGCCCCATAAGCCTTTTCATACCTACTTTGTGGTCCTTGTCACAGATGGATTACATCCTGCTTTGTGCTTCACACCAATGCACAAAAGACCATCAGGAGTTGAACACCTGCTTCGAACCTTACAGAATGCAGCTTGTGCTATCCTTTCTACAGTTCTAGGGGATCAATTCTGTGATCACTCATTTCACAAGTGCAAAACTACCAACCAGTTAGGACCAGTTGATAAACAGTAGTGGTGGAGCAAGGTCAGTCTGTCATTTATACACATGTTCCTCCAGGATAGGAGCAATGTCTGACTCTTTCCAATATGCAGTCTGAGTGCCTGCCTCAGACTTAGCATAAGCACGGGTGTTAAACAGGACGGAATTCTACTCTACATTTAATGCACAGAAAACCCACCAAATAGACCAGTGTCTTCAAGTCTCAGAGAATAATTCTGAACAGTCACTGGCTACTTTGTGTAGCTAAGGTTCAGCCTTACCAGATTCAGGCCTTATCTCTTTTTTAAAAATTTTTTTGTGCTACCAGGTGCCAGTGGCTCACACCTATAATCCTAGTTATTCAGAGGTAGAGATCAGGAGGATTGTGGTTCGAAGCCAGCTTGGGCAAATAGTTCATGAGACCCTGTCTCAAAAAAACTCATCATAATAAAAAAGGCTTGTGGAGTGGCTCAAGGTATAGGCCCTGAGTTCAAGCCCTAGTACCCCCCAAAAATTCATACTTTTTTATGGTTGTTCTGGGGGTACATTATAGCATTTACAAAAGGTCTTACAATGTATCAAATATATCATACTTGAATTCAACCCCATCCATCATTCTCCTTTATTCCCCTCCCCCCATTCCTGGAATAGTTTCAACAGGTCTCATTTTTCTATTTACAATAAATGTGTATAGAGTTTCACCCTCCCATACCCTGTCCCCACATTCTCCCTGCTCCTACTGGTACCAGCCACCCAGAGAGGACCTGTTCTGCCCTCTTATTCTCCGATTTTGTAAAAAAAAGAGAATAAAAAATGAAATGACATTTTTGTTTGTTTAAGATAGCTATTTCCTAGTGACACTTTCATATATATATATGTATTAGAACCCAAATTGGTTCATCTGCTCCATTTTTCTCCTTTCTACATTAGTCCCCTCCTTATGGTGATATCAGCAGGTTTAAAAATTCTATATTCATTCTTGTATAGAAAGTACATCAATCACATTCACCTTCTCAACTTCCTTATTTTACACTCCCTTTCTCATATGTGACTTCCCCTTAACATGATCTGTTTTTCATGATATTGCTTGTATTAGGTCTACATTGCATATATGGAAGAAAACATGTGGCCTTTAGCTTTCTGAACCTGACTAACTTCACTCAAGATGATATTCTTTAGTTCCATCCATTTTTCTTTAAACCACAAAATTTCATTCTTCTTTGTGGCTGAATAAAATTCCATTGTATAGAAATACCACATTGTTTTAATCCATTCATCAGTAGTAGGGCATCTTTGCGTTTCCATAGCTTATTATTGCGAACAGTGCTGCAACAAACATGGGTGTGCAGATGTCTGATCTCCTCTTAACTCCAGCAATCCCTAACACCCTTGTCCAGATGGTCTTCTCATTCTTTCTCCATCTCACTGATTCCTTTGTACCAAAAAAATGCACATGCATGTGCACTCTCGAGGGTACACACACACACACACACACACACACCCTGGAGTCTCAGACACCTTCTACCTGTCTAGGATTTTCTACACCCTTCTCTGATCTACAGCTTCCTCTCAATGGGTAATTGCTTTTTCAGGTGTGTGTCTTCTCTAACAGAAGTGGTATCCTCAGAACTAGGTCCTTGACTGCATTCTTAGAGCTTAAGCTTTCCCACCACGTTCAGGGCAGATGGTATCAGCAGCCTTGGGCATAGAGGCCCACATTTAAGCCTCTGATGGGTAATGCATCACTTTGTCAGGATGCTGCATTGTGACATTGTGGATCATCTGTTCTCATTTCACTCATTCAAAGATCCATTCATTCATTCATCCAATGGCCATTGAATTCTACCCACCTCATTCATTCATCCACTCATTCATTCGTGAAGTGACATTTGTGTTCTACCCATTTCATTCAATAATTCACTCATTCATTCATTCATTCATGCAGTGGCTGTTGAGTTCTACCCACTTCATTCAGTCATTTGCTCATTCATTCATGCAGCAGCCATTGAGTTCTTTCTGCTTTTTAGGTATGCAGCAGTACCATTCAGATATCCCACTATATAACCTCTCTTCAGATGTGGTGACACAAAAGACTGTGACACAGGTTACTCCAGAGGCACCTGCACACCCACGTTTATTGCGGCACTATTCACAATAGCCAAGTTATGGAAACAGCCAAGATGCCCCACCACTGACGAATGGATTAAGAAAATGTGGTATCTATACACAATGGAATTTTATGCAGCCATGAAGAAGAACGAAATGTTATCATTCGCTGGTAAATGGATGGAATTGGAGAACATCATTCTGAGTGAAGTTAGCCTGGCCCAAAAGACCAAAAATTGTATGTTCTCCCTCATATGTGGACATTAGATCAAGGGCAAACACAACAATGGGATTGGACTATGAGCACATGATAAAAGCGAGAGCACACAAGGAAGGGGTGAGGATAGGTAAGACACCTAAAAAATTAGCTAGCATTTGTTGCCCTTAACGCAGAGAAACTAAAGCAGATACCTTAGCAACTGAGGCCAATAGGAAAATGGGAACAGGAACTAGAGAAAAGATTAGATCAAAAAGGATTAACCTAGAAGGTAACACCCACGCACAGGAAATCAATGTGAGTCAATGCCCTGTATAGCTATCCTTATCTCAACCAGCAAAAACCCTTGTTCCTTCCTATTATGGCTTATACTTTCTCTACAACAAAATTAGAAATAAGGGCAAAATAGTTTCTGCCGGGTATTGAGGGGGTGGGGGAGAGAGGGAGGGGGCGGAGTGGGTGGTAAGGGAGGGGGTGGGGGCAGGGGGGAGAAATGACCCAAGCCTTGTATGCACATATGAATAATAAAAGAAAAAAAAAAGATGTGGTGATATTAGCCAGTTAGATCAAATTTATTTCATTTATTTTTGCTATAAAATCTTTCTGAATCAAATCTTTATTTGAGAGTACATAAAATCAACTTTAATTCAAATAGCTACAGTTAGTATTTTGAATAATCACATGTGTTCTCTCTATAACTTTTAGCCAGGCGTTACCAACCAATGAGGGATAACCACATATAGACACTTTGTGTCTCCATTTGTCCCACATCTTGGTGTGATCAAATAATGTCTACTGCTTTGCCATTTAGAAATTGGAGGATATTTTATGTTTGTTTATTGCAATGGACTTACAAAACCCTTCTGAATTAACCTAACATGTGGTCTTGATTTAACAAGTGGTTTGCCTCTGAAATTTCAGGATGGCTATTTAAGACTAGTTGAGTCTGTGTGTTTTGCCTTCTCTGCTTTCTCTTCTATCACCTGTTTTAGTGTTCTGGGTTCCGTTGGATTCTTAGACTCTTTTCTGCATCCATGTTCAATGTTGTCCATTACCTTGCTTTCAGTGGCACCTGCAACAGTGATAAGAAATAGAGAGCCTGAAGACTGGCTGCCTCACTCTCCATTTCATTACACAATGGAAAAGCTGGCTGATCTTGTTTAAATTTGTTAACCTCACTGGTCCTGCTCCCTTCTCAGGGTGTGATAAATTCTTTTTAGGGTGTGAGAAGTGACTTCATTTCAATAAGTGACCTCAGACTCCTTCTGGACAGGTCTAAATTCTACAAAAGCACTCATCTGGTGACCTGACTCAGCAAATGAAGTCACCTGTCACACTCGCTATTAGCTGCATTTCCTCAGGAATACCCTGCTTCAGTGTGAGAAATGGTATCTCCAGTCAGAGGACTTGTCCCCAGCACACAAACAGAACATCCATATACTCTGTCCTATTCTTTCTAATCAAAGTGCTTCTCCACTGAGCCTCAGAGAAAAGGACCTATACTTTCCTAAAACCCACCTTGTCTTGGGCCTGAGAAGGAAGTGTCAGTGCTTTGTAACTATATTATGACCAGGATTATGGGCTACATTTGCAACTCAACAATATTTAAATTTTATTTTCTATTTATATACCTCAGGTTAGTCCAGAAATGAATTAAAAAGACACATAATACAGTTGTTATCCTAAGTAAATATGATGAAATAGGCCAAAAAATGGGTGAAAAAAGTAAGTTTACCTAGATGTGGTGGCCAACACCTGTAATCCCAAGCCTCAGGATGTTGAGGCAGAAGGATCAGGAGTTCAAAGCCAACCTGGGTCATACAGCAAGTCCTATCTCAAGAAAACAAGCAAATAAACAAAAAAGGTAAGGTTACACTTGGTAGAGTAAGACAAAAGTTGAGTGCATAACTGCAATCAAAGAAATTTGTGGTTCTTATCTGGTGTTTTTCCTTTCGTGTGGGAAGAAGAACAAACCCAAGGGTCTGTAAAATGAAAAACAGAACAGACACTGGTGCTCAAACATGGGAGAGTTTCTTCTTTAAGTCCTTATGGAAAGGCACTGTGCAAAATAATGGATGTCACTGACTAATATTCATTACAGATTTATTGATTTATAATATTTCATTTTCTTATCTGAAAATATTAAAATGAGAAGAATAATGCCAGGGATTTTCTTTCCTCTGATCTCCACATCGTCCTCTATATCTCCCTTTAAATAATGGAAGGTTTTAACCTGAAAATCTATTTTTCAAATGAACTTCCTGGGCCATATTTTTCAGATCATGTCTTTTCTTTGTGCTTCTGTTAATACTGTCTACATTCAAGCCCAGACAGTAAATGTGCTGGCTGTGATCAGGAGGTTTTCAGGATTGATACTGTGTAAGCAAGATGCTCTTTTATTTTTAATGCATGTGGGCGTTATTCTCAGGCATTATTTCAGTAAAATACATCATAAAGAGAAAATAATGGAACTAAAGAGATAACATATGTGCTGTAAGAATCTGAGTGTTCAGTTTGGATCTGTGCACATTTTGATCTTTATTTGTGTGGATTCTTTTAGAGAATTTCTAAAATATCAGTGTCTTCCCCTTCATTTCCTTTAGATTAACTGAGCCCAAGAATTGTGAAATACTTGCACCCTTCAATGCCTGGAGTAGGGTTGAAGCAGGTCATAGTAAACCAAAAATAATTTAGGGAATTCATTATTTAAGGATTATTAGTAGATATCATTTGGTATCTTTTTTTCTTTTCATTGCTCAAAATCCATTAAATTTCTTAGGCCCCAGATAAAAGCAGGTTTAGCATGATATTTACTAAAAGTAAAAAATCACTTTAATTCTCAATGCTTACCCATGGTACAAAACCCAGAATACTGTGTTAATCTTTTTTTTTAACATTTATATCTGATTAGTGGTCTCCTTGTAAAGTTGTACAGATCTAGGAGAGCCATCAGCCATAGACATACACATGTTCCCACCAGAACATCTTTCTATAACCAGACTTTCAATCATTGTAGTTCTGAAAAGGATGTTCCTGTTGAACAACTGTTTAAATATTGTCAAGTGAAACACTCGAAAACCCAAGAGTGGAGTTTCCATTTGGGGAAAGTGTTTTTTTCAGGGTTTCTGTGTTCCAACAGCGACACCTATTGGCTAGAGACATCACAGGCTGAAAATTTCCTGTTTTTGTTAAGTGAAGAAAATTGCACCAAGAAGTGTCTTTGGACCTTAGGAGCTGGAAAAGACATGTGAGAAGGAAGTGGCTGACACAGGATGGGACGGTAATGTTCAGGGGTGGTACAGGGACACTCTGGCCTGATGACTCCAGGTTATTGGCCACACCACGGTTATCAGGAAACAAAAGAAATTTCCAGTACAATATGGTTGTTTAAAAAGGCTTATTGCATTGCCAACGACACCAGCAAGATCCAGAAAGTTTGGATACACAGAGAGTTGTACTAGTGAATGGACAGCAGATGGTGCAGGCAACAGATTCCCTATGCTCAGAAGTGACTATGCCCCCCTTTTACCACAGATGCAATCAAGGGAGGATATACCAGCCACTCAGAACTGTACCAAGGACTCTAGCTTGGCCAAAAATGTGGGCCATTTACCTCTTGGGCCACAACATTTCTCCATAACATCAAAACACATACTGATACATTTTGAAAGACTACAAAGAATTGTATGGAAAAAAGCAAGGATGTGTATTTGATCTCTATAGAATTTTAAACTACTTTAATACTAAAATGCTCAATGTTGAGAATTAGTAGAGTTCTGTGTATAAAATGAGTTTGAGATAAAGTTGACTGCTAAGGATAGCTTGTTCCTGTATTTAAAATGAGGTGGAGGCCATGAATAGGGAGCAAATCTAGAAATGCCTTGGAAATTCTCAAATGCTGTTGCCTTGTTAAATGATGATCTGTTCCCTCCATAGGAGGTACTCCTGACTCAGTACCAGGAACTTGGAGTTATTTTTCCACTAATAGGATATGTTTATCCTACTATACCTTCCCTTAAAGCTCAAAAGATGCTTAGCCTTCTAATGAATAAAAGAGAAGGCATTGCAGTGAAAAAGCATTAAACTTACACCTAGATAACACTAATGTGTAAACATCAGTTCTGTTGCCTACTAGTTGTGTTAATTCAATTAACTTCCTTAAACACCCTAAAACCAGTTTCCTAATGTATTTTAAAACATTACTCACCTCAGAGAGTAATTGCTATAATTAATGATGAGAAAAATTGAAAGTACCCAGTATTTAATAAAAAATTTATTTTCTGACATTATAAAACTTTCCAACATATAGAAGGTTGAAAGTATTTTCCTGTGACCACACATATATCTGCCATTTTGTTTCTATAATTACCATTTTATTGCACTTGCTTTAAAGCAATACCTCTCAGCCAGGTTCAGGTGGCTCACACCTGTAGTCCTAGCTACTCAGAAGGCAGAAATCAGGAGGATCTTGGTTTGAAACTAGCCTAGGAAAATGGTTCTAGAGACCCTATTTTGAAAATACTCAACACAAAAAAGGAATGGTGGAATGGTTCAAGTGGTAGCCGAGCAAATGTGAGGTTCTGAGTTCAAAGCCCAGTACTGCCAAAAGAAAAAAACAAAAACAAAAATAATACCTCTCCATATCTTATTTCTATGTCCATTAGTCAATCCATCCTATTTTTGATGCATTTCAAAGATGCCTACATTAGTTCTTTTTCACTTGTCTTTAACATGGTTCAATATTTGTTTGTTTTGGAGGTAAATTTCATATACAATGAAATACATAAATCTTAAGTGAACCATTGCCATATTCTAATAATCCCAGTCCCCTTCATGATACAGAGCTATAGTTTCACCCCTCAGAAAATTGCCTCAAGATTCATTCTGCTAAATCCCTGACCCACTCTTAAGGTGCAACTGAGGTTCTGGTTCCTCTCCGTTGACCCAAAGACACCCAGAATTTGTGTCACATAACATGGTATCTCAATTAAAGGGACTCTCAAATTCAGGTGCAGTGGCTTATGCCTATAATTCTAGGTACTTGGAAGGTAGAGATCAGGAGGCTCACAATTCTAGATTAGTCCAGGCAAAACAGTTCACAAGATTCCATGTCTGTCATTTTGGTCTGTGGGAAGCATAGATGGGAGGATTACACTCCAGTCCTGCCCAGGCAAAAATAACTAAAGCCAAAAGGATTGGGGTATGGTTTAATTGATAGAGTCCTTGCCTAGGAAGAACAAGGCCCTGACCAAAAAAAAAAAAAAAGTAATTTTTCTTATTAATCAGTAAGTCTATCCCCAGATAGGTGCAGTCTCCATTATTGGTTGCATCTTGGGTTTTAAGAAGTGTCATAGGTATAAGATGACAAATGGATTCTCATGTACAAACCTCTTAAAATTCAGAATGTTACATTAACCTAAGAATCATTTTTGTACTGACAATAAATAGTGTTACCACCAGATGGCAGCAGGAACTCATGGTTTTGCTAATCCACCAGCTTTGTAAGTCTTCCATTCTCTGTCCATAGAAGTTCACATTTTGGTTAAAAACAAAGATGTGAACAGTAATCAAGAGCAGCTATATTTAGTGCTAAAATTTCTAAACAGGTAAACAAGTGGGATACTGAAGAAATACACAAAGGAGCTGATTATACATGAGAGATTTTTGAGGTCAGTTCTCTGAGAATTGGGTAGTGTCAGAGGTACTGTAGATGACACACCTCTGAGGACTGACTAAAGAGTGCTGATTACAGAATCAGACCACAGAAGTTGGTGACATTTCATAGAGTTGAGAGAAAGAACCTTCACTGAAGCTTCAAAAAATAACTGAAATGGTGGCTTGCTCACTATGGTTAGGTAGCAGTTAGACATAAGTGACCGGAATATGCAAAAGGACTCCTAGGAGGGACAATCTTTCTACTCAGTGTGTACATTCTGGTGAAGGACTGAAGGATGGACTGCGGGAGGTCCCAAAAGGCGGTAAGTGGTCAAGGAGACACTTCTCCTCCCTAGGAAATGCCTGTTTGCATCTGAAAGGCATCTCCTCCATCAGGCAATGCAAATAGGCTATAAAACCCCACTCCCCACCCAGGCCCACGGGATCACCGATTTCCAGGTCCCCCTGCATTCTCCAATATGCAGTCTTTCTCTTCTCTTTTCTCCAACTAAATACTCTGCAAATAAAATCTTTCCAAACTCTGTTGTTGGAGTCTGCCTGTGCTTTCATTCTCAGAGCATGCTCAAGAACCCTGAGCATCTGAAATTCCTGCGGGTGTCATCCGTGCATCACTGGGAGCCCTGTTTGTTCTCTCTCATGGCCTGCTTGCTTGTACACTGCAAGCTAAACTTTTCTAGTCATAAGTTTCTGGCAGTTGTATGGTTTGAACTCAGGTCTTTACCTTTGTTAGGCAGGCACTCTACCACGGATCCACACCCTAGTCCCTTCAATTTTTCAAAATAATGACAAAATTAGTATAAGTGTTGTGGCTATATTGTCAGAGGAGAAACCAAGCAACACTCGGAGGAGTGGAGAACTCAGATTTTAATTTTTACGCTAGCGGGCCCAGACGTGTACCAGTGTCTGAGCCCCGAACAAAGGATTCACAGGATATTTAAAAGGCAGTGCAGGGTATCAGGTTACAAGGAATGTGCTCTCCCATAAATTAGGGGCTAGTAGTGGAATAGAAACCTAAGGTTTAGATAAGAACAGCAGTGGAGGCCTGCTTTGGAAAGTTTATTTACAAGTGGAGACAAAGGAAGGCAGGAATGGGTGCTTATCTCTGCATGGTGCCTTTCATCTTGGTCCCAAACTTTTGCATGGCTCTAATGGGCAATTCCTCACAGCTCTGTCCGAGGTTACAGCTTTTAATGGACAGTTTACCATGTTTTACAAACCTGTTTCAAGGCTATCTTCCCCTTCATAAGTGATACTGAGCTATGACAGAAACATGAAAGGAATATGTGAATGAAAAAACTGGAAATATCCTGAACAAAATGAGTTCTTCAGGTTTTTTTAAATTATATGGTCAATATTTTAAGGAAATTAATAATAAAACCTCAGCTATTTTCATCTTTTATACAAGTACAGTTATGTCCTCTTTTTCTCTTTGGAATCATAAATATAAGCATTTTTTTCTCTGCCTACCAAGTCCATCCTGTGATGAAGCAGTCTGTAAAAATGGGAGTCATTTTGTCCAAGCTGTCTTTAGAGATGAAGCCCATTCAAATTAAGTCCATTCAAAATATCTTATTCATCCCAGGATAGCAAATGGGCCTTGGGGATACATGTTACTCCCAACACCAGGGTCACTTTAATCATTTGCAACTTGAATTAGCTTGGCTTGACATGCTCCAGGATAGTGAAATTTTCTTTTGATTCCTTTAGCCAACAAAAAGGGAATGTCAGTAAATCATGATTGGCAGATGAATTCCAAGTCCTAAGTAACAATACAAAAGAGTAGTTAAAGGGCCAGTTTGCATTCACTCAGCCCAGGCAGTTCATTCATAAGGCCAATGAAAAAAAAATTCAATTCTAGAGGCAGGATAGACAAATGAGAGACAGGAAAATTATATTATTCTAATAAATATTTAAAGGGCCAAACTCAGAAATTTGAATAAGGAAGTAAAAGCTGAAAAGCAAGAGCAGCAAGTCTTCTCCCATCTCTTTTTAGATGTTAAATTTCAAGAATAGGAAGGCATAAAGGGCTCTCTGCATCTGCCTTCCTCTTTGAAATGTTAAGGAGCTGCAAGGCTCCTGGAATGGGTACAGGGACATAAAAAACAAAGGCAAAAAGAAGTCCTAAAACTCGACTATTGTTCCTGTGTTTTGGGTAAGCATAGGTGACATCTATGAGTATGAGTAGGTTTGTTAGGGTTTGTTAGATGACCTGATCACCTGTATCCAGACCCCACCAGTCAGAAAGTATAAGACTACAGATAAGAACCATTTTGAGTCTTTTCTCTAATTTTCTGCATGGGGAGCAGGAAATGTCCCCCCCACCCTCATCCCAAATTCTACCTACTTTTGTCCTGTTATACTAAATTCCCTTCCTAATAAACTTCACTATTACTTGTATAACTTTTCAAGTCTTGCCCGAATTCCATTCCTTAATGCGAGGACTGAGGTAGATAGCTGCACTGACTTTCTGGTCACATGTTGAGGACAGCCTCTCTCACTGCAGCCATGACAGCTTATGATGCTGGGAAGGAGACTAGATGTACCCTTCTCACCCAGCAAAGGACCTCAGCATGACTGGATGCTGATTCACAAGTCAGTCACCTCATTGCCTGCTGTCTTCAGCATCCTTGCTTACCAGGCAGTCAGTAGGTCCAGATATGTACCCTGAGCCACTCAGCCTGCCAGCAGTCCCTCACCTTCCCTCTTGCTGGACCCAAAGCAGGTGTGTGACATTTGTGTTCTTTATCCCTCTCTCCACAGATAAAGAGATAAAGAATCAGGCCAGTTTGCAGTGACAGGAGATGGCTGTGCCTGAGGCAGCAGAAAGCAAGCTGACTTTCCAAGTTGGACTGATGGAAAATGACACAAATGGAGAGATTCTGTGAGTGTGATGCTCTCCTTCCATGACAGCATATTAAGGAAGCAGCAATTCTAACAATGCTGGCAATATTCAAGGAAGAAATCAAACCGCTCCATCCCTTTGATCCTGGGTAGTGAAGAACATGATTTGCATCACAACGAAAGTTCCACTCTCTTCAGTTGTGAAAACTTGATTCATTTTTCCATTGGTCTGACCACTAAAATTTTCAATCCAGACAAATATGCTGCTTCATTAGCATACTATGCAGGGATGAAACAAGAATACAGTTAAAATGATGTGAGGCAGAATAAAATAGGAAAAGCTCGGGACTTTTAAAACTTATATTACTTAATATTGTATTTCAGGTTGATCATTCTTCTTTTTCTCTGAGCATTCTTTTCAATTGCAAATATGTGCAGATTATTCTCACTGTGGCCTAGGGACAACTTAAACTACTATCACCTTAACCCAGAGACCATTCATGCTCCTCTCCACAAATTGATTATTGGTGATCAAGTTTTTCTCCTCCCATAGGTTAGTGCAACTTTTAAAAGCACTCAAAGCAGGAAGAGCACCCCTCTTTACTTCCCTCTCTCTCCTTCTGCCTCTTCATGACTGAGCCAGGTATGTAACTTTTTCCATAATCTTTAATAAACTCCACTACCTCCTTTAATATATCCATGTGTCCTTCTGGATGCTTCCATGTGGGACACAAAGAATAAGGGAATCTTCTGAGACTACAGGACCACACAACAATGCAGTTCTCAACAGGGCATGTGGCAGAGTGGGAAAAGTGGTTTTTACCTATCAAGGCTGTGTCTGTTTCTTTGATTGTTCATTGAAGCAACGTTTTACTATGTAGCCCAGACTGATCACAAACCCAAATCCTCCTGTTTTAGCCTCCCAAGTCCTGAGATTACAGGTGTGTACCACTCTACTACTTACAGCATGCTGCGTGACACCTTTCAGACTCCATCAAAGACATTGTATCTCAATTTGGAATAGAAACTGTTTATCATAAACATAGCCCTGATGCTAAAGCAAAAAACTGTCCTCTATCATCCCAAAACAGAAGCTGTGGGGAGTATACCAGGACTGTGCCTGCCGTGGTGTGGCATCCACAGGATTGGCCCATCCTGCATTCTTATCTGTACCTCAGCACTGAGAAGCAAAAAGTACTGCTGCTAAGCACAAGTGACGCCACTGGACTGATAAACTTGGAAGTGAGCAGTTGAACCAGTCTCTGTGATGCCTGTGAATCTGGCAGATAGTGAGAACATCATTTCTTCACTTGAGAAACAGGCTGTGACAATGGACTTGCTGCACAAAGCAATTGCACAGTTAAATGGTTCAGTCTGCAGAAGGTCCAGAGAAATCAGACACAGGTTATCCAGAATACTGCACTAAAAAACAAAAGAAATTTTCACCAAGCTAGCACAATTTTCAGAAGTTTCAGATGAGAGAGAAAAGGTAGTCCACAACCACAGGCCAAAGCAAACACGATTTCTGACAGCAATGGAAATCTTTCTTTATCATCCAGCAGCAACCTAGCAAATGCTGAAAAGCTGTGTGACAGAACTTATGGCTTATGAGTGAAGAAATTTCTCCTTTCACTCTGATTAACCACTCAGTATGGGAAATATTGAAAATAAGAGAAAATGTTAGCTTTTAGTAATTTATTTGACAGTATTGACATTTTACCTGAAAAACTCTGAGACTCCTGAAGCATTTCTGTGCCTGTTGTCAGTATGGGCCAAAGCACTATAATGCTAGCTGTTCTGGGCACTGTGAGGGAGTTCTCATGCAAACTATGGCAAATTCAAAAGCCATCATTGTATTTTGTAAACCAAAATACAATGACTGATTTTCAGAGAGATGCCTGAAAATTGGCTTTATATTCTTTTAGGAAGAACATGAATTCCTCAGGAGGAACTCTACTTTCTGAGCCAAAACACTAACTGTATTGCAGAACTATCTAGAAGTTTGTACAAATAATCCTGCAGTTGCACTTTCTTGTAAAAGAACACCTGTGGGGTTTTTTGGCCTTTAGATTTTAGATATACACAGAAAATTTGGGGAGGGGGTTGTTGAAAAGGGATTGTAGGAATGTGCCGCCATGCCTGGTTCCTCAGAGAAAACTTTTGTCATCTAGATGTGTTCTATTGCTTGAGTAAGCATTTGAAATTTAAATTTAAAGTTAAAGTTAAGCCATTAGTTCTCTTTAATTAACCCTGCTGCTAGCAATGTTCTTTTGGAAAAGATGCCAGTCTTTATGTGGTAGAATAAAATAAGAAGCCCCTTTTGAATACAGTCTATAGGATGAAAAATATGTCTTCATATAATTGGTAAGCGAGTATGACAATTAACTCTTTTTTTGTGGTACTGGGGTTTGAACTTAGGTCCTATACCTTGAGCCACTCCACCAGCCCTTTTTTATGACTTTTTTTTTTTTTTTTTTTTTGAGATAGGGCCTCATGAACTATTTGCCCAGGCTGACTTCAAACCATGACCCTCCTGATCTCTGCCTCCTGAGTAGCTAGGATTACAGGTGTGAGCCACAGACACCCAGCTGACAATCAACTTCTTGCGAGTATGGCAATTAACTTCTGAAACCAGAGAATGTCTTCAAATGACTTGAGTGAAAGTAATTTGACCACATATCTAGATAAGTGCTTTTCATAACTGCTAACCTTACAATTGTCAAAGAAGCATGTGTTTTTTAAAATTATGTACTGGTTACTTTATTGTGAATATTCATATGAGTTAAGAAAAATTACTTTTCCCTCAAGTGCTATTGTTCTTAGAAATCACACCTGGAAACATTTTTGCAAAAAAAATCTGTCTTATTGGATCTTTCCCTTTTTGTTGATGTTAAGACATTTGTTAAGTAAAAATTATAAATAGACATTTTCTTGTCCCTTACTGGGTGGAGATGGAGGAGATGTTTATAGATGCCAATGAAGGAAAATCAAATCTGTACTTAAGAAAATGAAAAAAGGAGTAAGAAAGAAAATAAAAAAGAGAAAACTCAAGCCAAGAAACAAAAGGACAAGTTCATCTTACAACTGAATAAAACTCTCCTTTCACTCAGCAAGTCATTGACTGTTGATTTCAGATTCCATCTTTGGATTTTCCACCTGGTTATTGCTACTCTTAAGTACACTTTTCTCCATTTTCTCTTTTTGTCTCATACTTTTCATGTACAGTGAATTCTTCCATCAATACTACAATTAATGGGTCTCGTGCTACAGTCACTTCTCAGAAATTCTCCAACTTCCTCTTTGCCCTCGGTTTCTTGCTACATTTGGCTGCTCTCTCTATTCTTCACTTTTAGCAGTGGCCCTCCTCTGCCTCTGCCTCTGCCCCCAGCCAGCTCACTACTTCCAGAATCAACACTGCTGCCTTCCTATCTCCCTTCATCTCTCTGTTATTTCTCCTGCTGCCAGTCTCTGTGCTTCCTGCCTTGACAGGTTATACCCCTCACCCAAGTCCTTTCCCTGGCTACATTTTTCAGGCCTCTTGCACTTTGGAGTATTCTCAACAGACAGTCTCTCTCTCTCTCTCTCTCTCTCTCTCTCTCTCTCTCTCTCTGTCTTCCTCTCTCTCCTTCTCTATGTTCACTGCTGAATATCTCATTAGCTGGCTTTGATCCAACCCTTTGACAAGAAACTGCACTTTCAAAAGTGATAGGTGATCCAAGAGCCTCTTCCAACTGTTCACCTTCCTTGACCTGTCCATCACATTGGTGAGTGTTGGCCAGCCTTTCCTGCATTTCAGACAAAAAGGTCAAATCATGGATCTCCTGGGGTTTGAACTCCAAATTTATTTAAATTCCCTGAGTCTGTTTCCTTTCCTTTAAACTGGAAAAGCTAAGGGAATCATTAGAAAGACCTCCATGAGAAAATAAGCAAACTCCTCAGCAGTGAATTATGACAGTGAACTTGCTGCCCATGAGTCCCACTGTCACCTCTATATCACACAGAGATTATATGACACTGAGTCCTCACTAAATATTTCCTGAACTTATATAAGAATGGGAGTCATGAACAGTAACCAGCTTCTGGCCTTATCAGTCTCAGCAGCTGAAGTGGAGACGCAGTTTGTCTCTATGCACATTTCTGGGCAATTTCTCATCTCTGACCCTTCTTCCTATGGACCTGCCAACTCCCCACCTCTAATATCCCAGGATAGTGTCATCAACCACATAGGTCAACAGGCAGTGGAATCTATCAGTATGACAAGTTGAATGAGCATTTCCAAAGGGGCACACAAGAGATGGGAGCATGGGTAAAGCACCTGCCTAGCTCAGCATGTGGTGCTGGGTTCAACACACAGCTCAGTTGCAGATACACAGCTAGAGGAGCCTGATTTGATCTGCTGCCCACGTTTTTAATAAACATTATATTGTATAAATGATCTAAAGTTAACAATGTTAACATGTTCAATTCAGAATGTATAAATTGTAGTCCTTTGACACAAAGTTTATATCCCTGTCATTGGGATTTTCATAAGGATGCATTGACTCTGTAGATTTCTTAGTATGGGCATTTAACAGCATTAATTTTTCCAATCCATAAATGCAGAATATTGTTCTATTTATTTGTGGTCTTAGAAATGCTCATTTCCTACTCCCTCTTCTTTGACTGACTCCTAGTCTGTATTTTAGGACATCAGCTTTAACATCATCCTCAGAGAGAGACATTTCTTTATTGATGCACCCCCCAAGGTTAACTTACACATTGTTTGGATACCCTATACTTCATAATATCCATCACTTTAGTAAATACTTATTTACAATATTCAAAATTCTGTTTAAGTTACAACTAATTGTTGCTCTTTTTGTTTTGTTTTGACATAGGATCTTGCTAGAATTCACAATTCTCCTAAGTACTGAGATTACATGCATGTACCACCAAACTCAGCTGGCAGCTGCTTTGAAAGATTGCTTTCACAACTTAGAAGATAAGGGCTAAACTTTGTTTTTATAAAAAAATATTTTTATAGAATGCTTGAGGTATGAAAGAAGAATCTCCCAACATACTGTTTGGAAATGATGAAACAATGAGAAAGCCAATGAACACATAAGATACAATGATGGATCTCAGACTGGCAGTGGTAGTCAGTAGAGAGGAAAAAAGGGATTGAGGGTTAAAGATGTGAATGAAAATAAGGAGAGAGACATTGATGTGTCAGAGTTCCCATAGGGGAAGTGCAAGGAGAGATTAACATCAAGCAGGGTTTACTTGCTGCTGGATGAAAACCTTCCCCCTTTTTTTTTGTAGTCATTGTGTTTTTTGTTTATGCATTTTCATTATATCATATCATTGTACTAGGGTACATCATGACATTTTAAAAAGTTCTTAAAATATGCCATAGTTGAATTCACCCCGTCCATTATTCTCCTTTATCCTGCTTCCTTCCATTCCTAGAATAGTACCACCAGGTCTCATTTTTTCCATTTTCATACATGAGAACATAATGTTCCCACCATATTCATCCTCCTATGTATCTTTCCTTATATCCTTCCCTCTCCCACTGGTACCAACCCCCAGGATCCATTTTACCTTCCTGTCCTCCATTTTTTAAAAAAGACATTTTTAATACCTCCCCATCTTAAAGGTATAACTGTAGTGTCCAAAAATGTCTGTATGCTAGTGTTTAAGGAAAATCATGGCTCAAATGCAGGTCTTTGTCAGCCTGGCCCATGGAAAAGAGAGGATGAAGGTGGCCCAGGGAGAAGCAGGTGCCCCGGTAGACTCTGGGACTGGCTGTTAGATGGAGGAGCTGGGTTCCTGCACTGCTCCCCAGCAACAGATGCTGATGTCTGTCTCTACACAGGAAGGGAAAGCCCTGGCGTCTTTTATACTGCTACTACATCTTTTGACAGATGCATTCCTAACCTTCTGTAGTAGGATCACTTGTCCTATGACTGTTGAGCAATTTAGTATGACTGGAACCTGCAAGGGAACATGCCATGGTTACATGGAATGATGACACTGTGATGAGAAAAGACTACGTTTGTCTTTTGAGCTCCCTGTGTATTCTGGTTATTAAACCCTTGTCAGATGTATAGCTGGTAAAGATCTTCTCCCATTCCGTATGCTGTCTGTTCAGTTGAACAACTGTTTCTTCAGTCTAATGACCTTTGCTGTACAGCTTTTACAGTTTGATGTATTGCTATTTGTCAATCCTTTCTCTTAGGTGCTGAGCTATTGTACTCTATTCAGCAAGTTATTGCCAATGCCTATATTTTCCTGTGTTTTCCTTATTCCTTCCTGTACTAGTTTGATAGTTTCAGGTTCTACATTAATATATTTGCTCCACTTTGAAGTGATACTAGTACAGGGTGAGAGACTGGGATCTAGTGTCAGTCCTCTACTTGTGTATATACAGTTTCCCCAACACCATTTGTTGGAGATGCTCTCTTTTCTCCAACATATGTTTTGGGCTCCTTTGTGAAAAATTAAACCATTGTAGCTCCATGGATTTATCTCTGAGTCTTTGGTTCCATTGGTTGATAAGTCTGTTTTTGTGTAAGTACCATGCTGTTTTTAATTACTATGGATCTGCAGTATACTTTGAAGTCAGGTACTGTGATACCATTGACATTGCTCATTTTGCTCAGGATTGCATTGGCTATTTGAAGTTCTCTGCATTTCATATGAAATTTAGGATTGATTTTTCTATCTCTGCAAAGAAAGTCATTGGAATTTTGATGGGGGTTGCATTGAACATACTGTTTTTAGCAGTACAGCCATTTTCACAATATTGATTCTGTCAATCATGGGAAGTCCTTCCATCTCCTGATGTCTTCTACAATTTCTTTCTTCAGTGATTTATAGTTTTCATTGTACATGTCTTTTACTTCCTTCATTAAGTTTATTGCTAACTATTTCGTTTTTTGATGCTGTTGTTAATGTGATTGTTTTCCTGGTTTCTTTCTCAATCTGTTCATTGGTGGTGTATACAAAAGCTACTTAATTGATACTGATTTTTGTATCTTGCTACTTCATTGAATGTGTTTATGATGTCTGAGAATTTTGGCAGAATTTTTAGGACATTGTAGGTATGAGATAATATCATCTATAAATAGATATAATTTAACAAGTTCATTTCCTGTTTGGATCCATTTTATCGCTTTCTCCTGTCTTACTGTTCTTATTAGGAATTCCAACACTATGTTGAAAAAGAGTGAGGAGAGTGAACATCCTATTTTTCATTCCTGACTTTGTAGAAAATAGTTTTAGTTTTTCCCTGTTTAGTATGATATTGGCTAGAGGTTTTTCATATATAGCATCTACAATGTTGACATATGAGCCTTCTATTCCTAATTTATTCAGAGTGTTTATCAGGAAAGGATGTTGAATTTTGTCAGAGGATTTTTCTGAATCTATTGAGATGATCATGTTTATTTTGTTCTTGGTCATGTTTATGTGTTGTATTTTGTTTATAAATTTTGTATGTTGTGCCATCCTGGCACCCCTGGACAGAAATCTATTTGATCATTGCATATAATCTTTTTAATGTATGGTTAGATTTGATTTGCAAATATTTTATTAAAGTTTTTCCTGTGTATGTTCATCAGGGAAATTGGCATAAAGCTTTCTTTTTCAGGTGCCCCTTTACTTGATTTTGGTGTTAAGGCCATACTGGCTTTGTAGAGTGAGCTTAGTATAATTTTTTCCCTTTGTGTTTTTGGAATAGTTTGAGAAGCATTGGTGTTAGTTCTTCATTAAAGGTCTGGTAAAAATCACCAGTGAATCCAGTGAAGCCTGGGCTTTTCTTTGTTGGGTGGCCCTTTATAATTATTTCAGCTTCATTTCTCATAATAGATATGTTGAAGTCATTTATATCCTCTTGGCACAATTGCTGTGGGTAATATGTGTGGAGAAATCTATCAATTTCCTTTTAACTTTTTAGTTGCCTAGAGTATAAAATTTCAAAATATTACTACACGATCTGAATTTCATTGTTGTCTGTTTAATGTCCCCTCTTTCATCTATCATTTTATTAATTTTGAGTCTTCTACTTTCTTCATTTGGTTACTTTGGCTAAAGGTTTATCAAGCTTGTTGATCATTTCAAAGAACCATTTTTACTATCATATTATTATTGTACTGGGTGTACATTGTGACATTTATAAAAGTTCTTAAAATATATCATAGTTAAATTTACCCCCTCCATCACTCTCCTTTATTCCCTCTATGCCTATTCCTGGAATAGTTTCAACAGCTCTCATTTTTCTGTTTTCATACATTAGCACATAATATTTCCACCATACTCATCTTCCTACACCTTTTCCTTATATCCTCCCCCTCCCACTGGCCCCAACCCCAGACAGGACCTGTTTTACAAACTTCCTGTTATCTGTTTTTGAAAAAAATAGACATTTTTATTTGTTTAAGATAGCTATACAGGGAGTTTCATTGTGACATTTCCATGTATTTATGTAATATAATTTGAATTGATTCATCCCCTCTATTTTCTCCTTTCTACCTTACTCCCCTTCTTATGGTGATTTTAACAGGTTTTAAAATTATATATATATATTCTGTTATAGAAAGTATATCAGCCATATTCACCTTCTTAACTTCCTTCTTTTACCTTTCCTTTCCTGTTAGTGACCTCCCTCTAGTATAACCTGTTTTTCGTAATATTGCTGTATTTGTATTGGGCCTATATTCCTCATATGAGAGAAAACACGTGGCCTTTGGTTTTCTGATCATGGCTAATTTCACTTAAGATGATTTTCTCCAGTTCCATCTATTTACCTATAGATGACAAAATTCCATTATTCTTTATGGCTAAATAAAATTCCATTGTATATAAATGTCACATATTCTTAATCAATCAGTCATGGAACAACTTTGCTATTTCCATAGCTTAGCTATTATAAATAATGTTGCAATAAACATAGTTGTGCAAATGAGATAATTATAAACTGACTTACATTCCTTCAGGTATACCCCTAGTAGTGTATTGCTGGATCTTGTGGCAGTTCTATTTTTAGTTTTTATTTTATTTTATTTATTTATTTATTTATTTATTTTGTGGTACTGGGGTTTGTACTCAGAGCTTCCTCCTTGAGCTACTTCACCAGCCCTTTTTTGCAATGTGTTTTTTCGAGATAGGGTCTCAGAACTATTTGTCCAGCCTGGCTAAAAACAGCAATCCTCCTGATTTCTGACTCTTGAGTAGCAAGGATTCAGATGTGAGCCATCGCACCCAGCCTACCTTTAGTTTTTTGAGGTGCCTCCAGTGTTTTCCATAATGGTTGTAGTAAATTGCAGTGTGTGAGGGTTCACTTTTCCCCACATCCTCGCCAGTATTTGTTGTTGTTTGTAGATTTTGTGTTTTTGATGAAAGCCATTCTAACAGGAGTGAGGTGCAATCTCAACATGACTTTGATTTGCATTTCCTTTATGGCCTGGGATGCTTAGTATTTCTTCATGTGTTCTTTGGTCATTTGGACTTCTTCCTTTGTAAAACCTCTGTTCAGCTAATTTTCCTGTTTCTTCATTGGGTCATTGATTTTTTTGGAAGTTTAGTTTTTTGAGCTTCCTGTATATTCTGGCTATTAATGTTTTGTCTAGTGCATACTTGGCAAAGATTTTCTCCCATTCTGTGGGCTGCCTCTTCAATCTAATGATTATTTCTTTTGTTGTGCTGAAACTTTTTAGTTTCATGTAGTCCCATTTGTCAATCCTTTGTCTTAGTTGCTGAGCCATTTGAGCTCTATTTACTAAGTTTTTGCCTTTGCATAAAAGTTCCATTGTATTCTCTGCTCTTTCCTGCACTAGCTTCAAAGTTTCAGGTCTTATATTAAGATCCTTAATCCACTTTGAGCTGATACTTGTACAGGGTGAAAGAAATGGATCTAGTTGCAGTTTTCTGCATGTAGATATCCAGTGTTTCCAGTAATATTTGTTGGAGATGTTGTCTCTTCTCCATTGTATATTTTGGGTACCTTTGTCAAAAATCAGGTGGGCATAGCTGTGTAGATTCATATCTGGGTCTTCTATTCTGTTTTCCTGGTCTTTATGTCTGTTTTTGTGCCAGTATGATGCTGTTTTTATTGCTGTGGCTCTGTAGTACAGTTTGAAGCTGGGTATTGTGATAATTCCAGTGTTGCTCTTTTTGCTCAGTATTGCTTTGGCTATTCTTGGGTTTTGTGTTTCAAAATGAACTTTAGGGTTCATTTTCAATCTCTATGATGAATGTCATTGGGATTTTGATAGGAATTGATTTGAACATGTAAAATGCTTTTGTAATATGGCCATTTTCACAATATTTATTCTGCCCCTCTATAAACACGGGAGATCCTTCTACCTTCTGTAGTTTTCTTCAATTTCTTCAGTGATGTATGGTTTTCATTGTAGAGGCCTTTCACTTCCTTCATTAAGTTTGTTCCTTGGTATTTTAATTTTTATGATGCTATTGTAAATAGAATTGATTTCCTGTGTTCTTTCTCAGTCTGTTCATTGTTGATATATAGAAAGGCTATTGATTTTTGTAAATTGATTTTGTATCCTGCTACTTTGCTGAAGGAGTTTATGATGTCTGGAGGTTATAGGTGAGGTTTTCTGGTCTTTTGGGTACAAGAGCATGTCATTAACTAATAGGGATCATTCGACATCTTCCGTTCCTATTTATATTTCCTTTATTTCTTCTTCCGGTCTTATTGCTTTGCCTAGGAATTCCAAGACTATGTTGAATAAGAGTGGAGAGAGTAAACACCCTTATATCATTCCTGACTTTAGTGGAAACGGTTTCAGTTTTTCCCATTTAGTATAATGTTGTCCATAAGCTTTTCATATATAACCTTTATTATGTTAAGGTACATTCCTTCTTTTCCTAGTTTCATCAGAGCTTTCATCATGAAAGGACATTGAATTTTGTGAAGGATTTTTCAGTATCTATTGAGATGACCATGTGGTTTTTGTTTTTGCTTTTGTTAATATGCTGCATTATTATTATTTTTTTAATTTAAAAAATTTAATGAACAAAAGCTGTAAGACATAGACCAAAGAAATAGAATTAATTTTTCTGCATTTCCACAAATTATTATAATTATTTTTACAACAAAAGTCCTTACTTGCTTTATAAAATATCTACTTTACTTTTTTTCTCATTTATTCATGTGCAGACATTGTTTAAGTCATTTCTCCCCCCTGCCCTCCACTCCCACCATGTCCCCCCTTCCCCTTCAGTTCCAGGCAGAACCTGTTCTGCCCTTTTCTCCAGTTCTGTTGAAGAGTGACCTGCCTGAAACTGAGGAGGGAATGGGGCAGCAGGGAGGAAGGGTGGGGGAGGGGGGCAGGGTGGAGAAATAACCCAAACAATGTATGCATATGTGAATAGATTAACAACAAAAAAAACTAAAAAATAAAAAAATTTTAAAAAAAGAAATAATAAGAAAGACATAGCATTTTTGCTAGTTGAGATAAGAACAGCTATACAGAGACTTGAGCATTGCTTTCATGTACAAATGTGTTACAATCCAGGTTGATTCACCTCTAACTGATCTTTACACTGGTTCCTGATGCCCTTTTTATGTTGACCTCTGTCACTTTAAGGTTTCTGTGTTATTTCCTCTGGAGTGAGAACATCAAATGCTTTCATGTTTTGGGTTTTCTATCTAACACTGTACCTCCTGTATATGTTCTCCCCAAGTCATGTAACCCAAGTCCTACAACATTGCTATATTTGCCCTAGATCTAAAGTCTGCATATGAGGGAGAACATATAATTTTTGGTCTTCTGAGCCTGGCTAACCTCGCTCAAGATGATGTTCTCCAGTTCTATCCATTTACTTGCGAATGATAAGATTTCATTCTTCTTTATGGTTGAGTAAAATTCCATTGTGTATAAATACCACATTTTCTTAATCCATTCATCAGTAGTAAGGCACCTTGGTTATATCCATAACTTGGCTATTGTGAATAGTACTGCAATAAACATGGGAGTGCAGATGTCTTGGGAGTAACCTGAGTTGCATTTCTTTGGGTATATCCCCAAGTGTGGGATTTCTGGATCATATGGCAGATCTATGTTTAGATTTTTAAGGAGCCTCCAAATTTTTTTCCAGAGTGGTTGTACCAGCTTGTATTCCTACCAATAGTGTATGAGGGTTCCTTTTTCCCACATCCTCACCAACACCTGTTGGTGGTGGTGTTTTTGATGATGGTTATTCTAACAGGGGTGAGGTGGAATCTTAGTGTGATTTTGATTTGCATTTCCTTTATGGATAGAGATGCCGAGCATTTTTTCTTGTGTTTTTTGGCCATTTGAATTTCTTTTTTTGAAAAAGTTCTGTTTAGTTCAGTTGCCCATTTCTTAATTGATTCATTGATTTTGAGAGAGTCCAGTTTCTTAAGTTTCCTGTATATTCTGGTTATCAGTCCTTTGTCTCATGTATAGCTAGCAAATATTTTCTCCCACTCTGTGAGTGGTCTCTTCAGTTTAGAGACCATTTCTTTTGTTGTGCAGAATCTTTTTAACTTTCTGAAGTCCAGTTTGTCCATTCTTTCTCTTAGTTGCTGAGCTGCTGGGGTTCTATTGAGGAAGTCCTTGCCTAAACCTATTACATCCAGAGTGTTTCCCATTCCTTCTTGTACTAACTTCAGAGTTTTGGGTCTGATATTAAGGTCCTTGATTCATTTTGAGTTGATAATACTACAGAGTGATAGACATGGATCTAGTTTCAGTTTCTTGCAGACACATCACCACTTTTCCCAGCAACATTTGTTGAAGAGGCTGTCTTTTCTCCATTGTATGTTTTTGGCCCTTTTGTCAAAAATGAGATGGGTATAATTGTGTGGATTCATGTTTGGGCCCTCTATTCTGTTCCACTGGTCTTCATGTCTGTTTTTGTGCCAGTACCATGCTGTTTTTACTGCTATTGCTTTGTAATATAGTTTGAAGTCAGGTATTGTGATACCTCCAGCATTGCTCTTTTTGCTGATTATTGCCTTGGCTGTTTGTGGTCTCTTGTGTTTCCAAATGAACTTTAGGGTAGATTTTTCAATCTCTGTGATGAAAGTCATTGGGATTTTGATGGGAATTCCATTAAACATGTAGTTTGCTTTTCGTAGTATAGCCATTTTTACTCTATTAATTCTACCAATCCATGAGCACGGGAGATCTTTCCATCTTCTGTAGTCTTCCTCAATCTCTTTCTTCAGGAGTTTGTAGTTCTCCTTGCAGAGGTCATTCACATCTTTTGTTAAGTTTACTCCTAGGTATTTGATTTTTTTTTTTTACACTATTGTAAATGGAATTGTTTCCATATATTCTTTCTCAGTTTGTTCATTGTTGGTGTATAGAAAAGCTAATGATTTTGTATCCTGCCACCTTGATATACCTGTTTATGGTATCTAAGAGATTTTGGGTAGAGTTTCTTGGGTCTTTAAGGTATAGGATCATATCATCTGCAAATAGGGATATTTTGACAGTTTTTTTACCATTTTGTATTCCTTTTATTTCTTCTTCTTGCCTAATTCCCCTAGTTAGAAATTCCAGGACTATGTTGAATAGGAGTAGGATAGTGGGCACCCTTGTCTCATTCCTGATTTTAGGGGAAATAGTATCATTTTTTCTCTATTAATTATTATGTTGGCTGTAAGTTTGTATATTGTACAGATGTTGGTTGAAATATTCTGTAGACATCAGCTAGATCCATTTGATCTATGGTGTCATTTAGTTCTAGGATTTCTTTATTGATTTTCTGTTTGTAAGACCTATCTATTGGTAATAGGAGAGTATTAAGGTCTCCCACTATCGCTGTGCTGGAGTTTATATATGTTTTTAGGTCCTTCCAAGTATGATTGTTGAAATTGGGTGCATGAATGTTGGGTGCATATAGATTGATAATTGTTGTTTCCTTTTGGTGTATTTCCCCTTTTATTAGTATAGAGTGTCCTTCTTCATCTCATTTTATCAATGTAAGTTTGAAGTCTACTTTATCAGAGATAAATATTGTTACCCCTGCCTTTTTATGGGGGCCATTGGCTTGGTAAATCATCTTCCAGCCTTTCATTCTCAGCCAGTGCTTGTTTCTGTCGATAAGATGGGTCTCCATAGGCAGCAGATGTTGGGTTTTCCTTTTTAATCCAGTTTGCCAATCAGTGTCTTTTGATGGGGAATTAAGTCCTTTAATGTTTAGTGTTAGTATTGATAAGTATGTGGTGATCCCTGTCATTTAGCTGTCTTTGTTGTTTAAGGGTTTGATTGTGTGTAGCTGAATCAATGTTACTCTCTATTTTCTTGCCTTTTCTTCTCCTGTGGTTTGGTATTGCCTGCCATTTCATGGTTTTGTTTGTTTTCACTTTCTGTGTGCAGAATTCCTTGAAGAATCTTTTGTAGTGGCTTGGTGGTCATATATTGTTTTAATTTCTACTTCTCATGGAAGACTTTTATTGCTCCATCTATTTTGAATGATAGTTTTTCTGGGTAGAGTATTCTAGGGTTGAAGTTATTTTCATTCCATGCCCAGAATACCTCACTCCATGTTCTTCTTTCTTTTAAGGTTTGCATTGAGAAATCTACTGTGATTTTGATGGGTTTACCTTTATTTGTTATTTGTTTTTTGTCTCTTACAGCCTTCAGTATTCCTTCTCTATTCTCTGTACTTGTTGTTTTAATGATAATATATTGTGCAGTAGTTCTATTTTGGTCCAGTCTGCTTGGTGTCCTGTAGTCTTTCTGTACCTGAACAGGCATAGTTTTGTCTAGATTTGGGAAATTTTCTCTTATTATTTTGTCAAATATATTATGAATTCCTTTTGCTTGTACCTCCTCTCCTTCTTCAATGCCCATGATTCTCAGGTTTGGTCTTTTGATGGAGTCAGTGAATTCTTGCATATTCCTTTCACAGGTCTTGAGTTGTCTGACTAGTAGTTCTTCAGTTTTTCCTCTAATTACTATTTCATTTTCGAGTTCTGAGATTCTGTCTTCTGCTTGTTCTTGTCTGCTGGAGTGGCCTTCCATTTTGTTTTGCATTTCTGTTTCATTTTTTTTCTGAGGTTTTCCGTATCATGGGTCATTTCCTCTTTAATATTGTCAATTTTCATCCTGAGTTCATTTATCTCTCTATTTATGGTGTCCTGTGTTTGCTTTGGTGTTTATTCAGGGCTTCTATGGTTTCTTTTCTTTCTTCTTGTGCTTTCTCATATTCTTTATTTTTGTTGTTTTGGAATTTCTTGAGTGCTTCATGTACATTTTGATTGACAATGTCTAGTAACATCTCTATGAAATTCTCATTGATTACTTGCAGGATTTCTTCTTTCAGGTTGATCTTCTGGGATTCATTGGGTTCTTCGGTATGATTTATCTTTGTTTTGTTGGAGTCTGGATCTGGGTATCCATTTTCTTTATTTCCTTCTGAATCCTGTACTAACTTATTTTTGAGGGGAGAATGGTTTCCATCCCTTTTTTGTCTTCCCTTATTTCCACTTGGTACCATTTGTGTCCCTGAACTATGTCTAATTTAGTGTTAGCTGAGTTACAATAGTGAAACTAACAAAACCAAGGAAGGAGAGAAAAGAGAAAGAAAGAGAAATGAAAAAAAGAAAAAGAGAGAACCAAGGAAAACAGCAGGGAGAGACAGTGAATGATCAAGTAGCAAACCAGACAGCCAAAACTTTAAAGAAAGGCAAAGAGAAAAAAAAAATCACTGGTTCAGGAACAGTAGAATTGAAGTTTTTGTAGTTCTGGTGTTACTCCTTTAGCATCTAGACCTGTCTGTCTGTGTCCCTTAGACAGGTTTGGAGCCCTCCTGTGGCAAGGGGCCAGTGGGAGGGGCCCACAGGCTTGCAGGCAGAGGCCTGTCATTGAGATGATCTGGCAGGCCTGTGGATCATGGGCCTGACAGGGCTGAGGGGCAGACCAGCAGAGTGGAGATTGTGAGGGCCTGTGGATCATGGCCTGGCAGGCCTGAGGGGCACAGTCCCAGCAGAGATTGTGTGGGCCTGGAGGGCCTATGGGGTGGGGTTTGGCATGCAGTGCTGGCTGTGCTGTTAATAAATTGTGGCATGTAGAAGCCTTTCATGAGCTAGGGGTTCAGAGTGTCAAAGTTATGGCTCTCCCTTGTTCTTTACCTAAGTCAAGCATGTCTTCAGCATCTCAGCAAAGTCCCTGGTTCATGGAGCTCATGCAGTCTGCAGCTGTGTCCCAGTTGCCATCTTGGATCTGACCAATATGCTATATTATACTTAATGATTTAAGTATGTTGAAGCATCCCTGCATCCCTGGGATGAAACAGACTTGATCATGGTGTATGATATTTCTGATATGTTGTTGAACTTAGTTTGCTAGTATTATATTGAGAATTTTTTGCATCTACATTCATTACAAAGATTTGTTTGTTTTGTTTGATTTGTTTTGTTGTGTCCTTATCAGGTTTTCTGATGAGTATAATATTGGCTTCATAAAATGATTTTGGCAGTGTTCCTTCCCTTTGTATTTCATGAAAGATTGAGAAGTGTTGATAATACTCTTTAAAGGCCTAGTAGAACTCAGGAGTCAATGTATCAGGTTCTGAAGTTTTCTTTTCTAGGAGACTATTTTTGCTTCAATATCATTGCTTGCTACGGAGATATTTAGGTGATTTATATTTCTTGGTTCAATTTTGAATGGTAATGTATGTCTCAAAATGTGTCTTTTTCTTCTGTACTTCCCAATTAATTTGAATGTAAGTTTTCAAAATAATACCTAATGATTCCCTGGATTTCCTTGGTGTTTTTTGTGATCTCCCCTTTTTTGTTTCTAATTTTATTAGTTTTAGTCTTTCTCCTTCTCATTTACCTAAATTTCCTAGGTGTTTATCAATCTTATTAATCTTTTCAAAGAGCCAGCTTTTTGTTTCATTGATTCCTTATATATTTTTTCAGTCTCTATTTCATTGGTTTCATCCATTATTTTAATTATTTCTCTCCTTCTTCTATTTTTGGGTTTAGCTTGTTCTTGTTCTTCTAGGGGTTTCAGATGAAGTATTAGTTTATTTATTTGAGATTGTCCTGCATTTTTAATATATGCATTCATGGATATACGCTTTCCCCTTAGCAATGCCTTTGCTGTATTCTATAAGTTCTGATAGGTTGTGCTTTCCTTTTCATTCAATTCCAGGAACCTTTTAGATTTCCTCCCTTATTTCTTTGATAACCCACTTATCATGGAACAACATGTTGTTCAGTCTCCAGATATTTGAGTATTTTCTGCTGTTTCTTTCATTGTTGAGTTCTAGTTTTATTCTGTTGTAGTCAGATAGTTTGCAGGAGGTTATTTCAAGTTTCTTATATTTGATAAATCTTAATTTGTGACCTAAAATATTATCTATTTTAGAGAATGTTTCATAGTTTGCTGAGAATAATGTATATTGTGGTGTTGAAGAATGGAATATTAGGTAAATGCCTTTCAGGTCCATTTAATCTATGGTGTCATTCAATCCTAAAGTTTCTTTGGTGATGTTTTTGTCTGAATCAACTATCTATTGGTGATAGAGGAATATTGAAGTCCCCTACTATAACTGCTGGTGTCTGTCTGTGCTTTAACTCCAGTAGCATATGTTGATGAGGTTGCATGCACCAACATTGGGCATATGTAAGTTAACAATTGTTATTTCCTTTTGATTTATTGCTACTTTTATTGGCATGAAGTGACCTTCTTTGTATCTTTGGACTAATTTAGGCTTAAGGCTACTTTATTTGATATAAGTATAGCTATTTCTGCATATTTTGAGTGACCTTTAGCTTGGTAAATCTTTTTCCACCCTTTCACCCTAAGATGATGTTTATTAAGGTATGTTTCTTCTAAACAACAAATCCTTGGGTCTTCCTTTTTAATCCAGTTTGCCAATCAGTGTGTCTTGATGGGAGAGTTCAGGACATTAACTTTCACTATAAATTTTGAGAAGTATGTGGTGATTCCTGACATTTGGTTGGTTTTGTTATGTGAGGGTTTGTGTGTGTGCAGTTTATTCTTTGCTGCTCTCCAGTTACTTATCTGCTCTTCTCTTGATGTTTAATAATTTCCATCCTTTCATGGCCATATTGATTTTCATCTTTCTGAGTAGGATTCCTCTAAAAATCTTCTGGAGTTCTGGTTTAGAGGTCATGTATTGTTTTAGTTTCTGTTAATCATGGAAGATTTTCATTCCTACTTTAATTTTAAATGATAGTTTTGCTGAATAGAGTATCCTAGGACTAAAATTATTTTCATTTAAAATGCCTCACTTTATGCCTTTCTTGATTTTGAGGTTTCTGGTGAGAAATCTGTTATTTTGATGTGTTTGCCTTCATATGTTATTTGGTTATAACCTTCAATATTCTTTCCTTGTTCTCTGTGCTAATTTTTTAACTGTAAGATGTTGTGGAGAAGTTCTATCTTGGTTATGTCTGTTTGGAGACCTAGATACTACATGTATCTAGATGGGCATCACTTTCTTGAGGTTGGGAAGCTTTCTGCTATTATTTTGTTGAATATATTTCCTATGCCTTTGGTTTGCACATCTTCTTCATTGCCTATGATTTGTAGGTTTGGTCTTTTGATGGACTTGCAGAGTTTTTCCTTTTTCCTTTCATAGCTCTTTGGTCTTTTGTCTAAATATACTTCTGTTTATTTGTTAATATTTACTTTGTCTTTTAACCCTGAAATTCTGTCTTCCACTTGCTCCAGTCTGTGGTATTGATGGTCAACTGCATATTTTGACTTAAGAAAGATTCCTCCCCACCAGGGTTTCCATTTCTGTTTCATTCTCTTTTTTTTTTTTTTTTTTTTTTGTGCTCTTATTTGACATACTGTACTACTTTGTTTATTTTATTTCATTTATCTCTTTTTTGTATAGTGTCCTTGGTTTCATTTTGTGGTTGTTGAAATCCTCTTTGAGTTCAGTTGATATTTCTGTGCCTTCTTGATTTTTTTAAATCAAGAGAACATGTTCTCTTGATTTATTGAGATATTCTTGTATGTTCTCTTTAAGCTCTTTTTAGGCTCATTAAACATTCTTCTTAAACATTTTTCTGACCTCAGTAACTGAGGATTCATCCCCTTCACTGTCCACCAAAATCTCTACTTTGTGATTATTAACATTTTTGTGGAGTCATATTCCCCTGCTTTCTTTGTTCTCCATGTTTCTATTTTGAGGTTTGCTCATGTGTTATTGACTAGTTGGCTGGGGGTTTTAATCACCTGTTATCTTTCTCTTGACTTAATTTTTATGCTTTGGCTAATTTATTTGTTAGCTAGATTGTTATAGTGTTTTTGTCCACTGACCTAGAGGTATAACTTAGCCATAACAAATTAATGGATTTGATGCTGAACCAGTTATTTACATAATCTATAAACAATGGGTATTGGGAAAATAAATGTTGTTCACATACAGATTGATACTTAGGTAATTAACAGAATGGGGAGAAAAGAAGAAATGGGAGGGGAGGATGGGACATGGAGGAGAAGAGGTAATAGAAGGTAAGAGAAGGGGGCTACAGTGTAATAAGGCCCTAATATGTATAAAGATGTAGTTCAGTGTTGTGGGGGAGAGTGCTTTATCAGAGATTGCAGAGGGATAGGAAGAATGGGAGTAAGGTGTAAAGTTGCTACAATAGACCACTTGGTAAGTGATTAGTGTGGCAGAGATAGGGATAATGAGGGGAAAAAGAAAGGGAGGAAAGGAAGCTAAGGATCTGGAAGGAAGAAAAAAGGAGAGACAGAAAAGTGTTGAGGATGAGAAAAGAAAGTGGAGCAAGAGAATGGTAAGTAAATTAAAATTTCAGTGAAATGGAAAAAGAAGATACATAACAAAATTAAATATATATCTACATATGTAGATACATGTATATATGTATCTACATATGTATATACATGTATATATGTGTATACATATTTTATTTATTTATTTATTTATTGTCCAAATTTCATCCCTGTTATAGAAAGAAGTGGGTTTCCTCCAAGTTCAGTTAGTACACTGGGCACTTCCCTCAAATTTCTAATTTGGATGCTGTACCTTCTTATGGTTAATATGCTGGGCTGTGAGGCTATTAGTGGTACCCCACTCTACAGAACACCTACTCAGACTTTTCTTGTGGGGGTGGGTCAGCTTGTTTTAGTATGTGGGTTCTCTCAATTGGTTCTTTGAGGAACTGATATGTGAGTAGTGGCAATCCCCTCCAGCATGTAGGCCAAGCCTTGGAGCTGGAATTGAGCTGTTTTATGAAATGCTCTTCTCTGGGAAGGCTGTTAGTTTTAGCTCCTTATCAGTTTCTCCAAGGTGATTGAATGTATTATTTTCCCCAGGCTGAGGCTGGGCCACTCCCCTCCACACAGGCTATATCAATGTAGCATTTTATAGAGGAAGTCTCAGGTGGGCCACCTCTCCCCTACTTGACAGAGCTAGAATTTTTCTTTTATTTATTAGGCCAACAGCTTTGTTTTTGTGGGGTGAAATCTGCCTGCCAGCTCTTCTAGATTATGTGATTTCCTCCAGAGCAGATGGTACAGCAAACTCACCTGAAGGGGTTGTAGTTTCTGTGGTATTGGGAGTCAGCAGCACTGGTCAGAGGCAGGCAGCAGTCAGAGGTTCTGCATCCATGAATTTTCATGGATCCAAGCCAGGACAACTCAGGTGCATACAGAACTCATTCTGCAGTTCTCTGCATTGGGCTTTTGCTCTTCAGAAGAAAAAAAAAAAAAGAGAATCCACTTTCCAGCAGACTGGAATGGCATCCAACAGAAGCAGCACTGGGGCTTTTAGGGTTGTTATGTACTAAAACAAGCTAATTCAAAGGTTAGTTTTTCAACATTAGTTTGCTTAAGAATTGACAGTATCTTACTTGGTGAAGAAAACAGGTTACCCAACCCTTGCTACCACAAATCTGACATTTTCTTTCAGAATCATGGAAGCTCAGATTTTCAGAGTCTATTGGCCTATCCACCATCTTGGTCTCCCTATATTCTTCTGAACAATTTTTGTGAAAGTTGATTTATACTCATTGAATTTTCTGTTTGGTTGTAGTGTTTCACTGTGTAACCTGACAGATATTTTCTTAACTTTCAAACTTCAGCAGATTTAAAAATGAACAAGAGAACAGAACATACATTTCTTCAAGAAAGACATACAAATGACCAATAAGCACATGTAAGTTGTTCAATATCATGGATCATTAGGAAAATGATAGTCAAATGCACCATGAGATATCATCTCAAATATACTATATCAAAACAACAGAAAACAAGTGAGAATGTCAAAATATTTGAACCCAAGAACACTAATAAGGGGAATGTAAAATGACGTAGCCCTTGTGGAAGTTCTTCAAAATGTAAAAATAGAATTATCATGACTCAGCAATCCCATTTCTGAGTACACATCTAAAATATCAAAGCAGATTTTTTTTTCATCTTTTTTATTTGTGCATATAAATGGTACACAGGGTGTCATTGTAGTAGTTCCAAACTTGCATACAATATACTTTGATCAAATTCACTGTCTCTTCAAAGCAGGATCTTTTCACAAATTAGATACTTAGTTTGTCTCTTACAAGGTAAATCATTAGTTCTTTTTGTGACACATACAAGTTGTACATTTTTATGGCACACCATGTGATGTGTAGATACATGTATACATTCTGTAATGTTTAAATCTGGGTAAGAATTTCTGTTTCCTCAAACATTTATTATTTATTTGTCAAGAAAATGTTCAAAATCAATTTCTTCAACATTTAATGAAGCATGCATTATTATTATATATAACATGTTTCCACTTTGCAAATATTGAAAGTTTTGAGAAGAATGTGTTCAAATTAAAAAATTCCAGAAATCTATACAAAGTCACAAAAAGTGACTGATATGCACATAAAGTACTAATATAGTACCTACAGTGTCCCAGGTACTGGTTTAGGTACACCTTTGATTCTCACAAGCACACTGTGAGATATGCAGTATTGTCTGTTTTATAAAGAAAGAAACTGAGGCAGGGAAGGCTAAGGAACCTCCCCATAACTATGTAACAGAAGAGCAAGAGGCCTGCATTTTGAACCTCTACAGTCTGGGTTCAGCAGCTCTGTTATTACCTTCTACATTATTTGATCCTGAAATGGAAATGGTTTACTTATCAGAAAAATCTTCTTTCTCATTGGGATCAGAGCTGATGAAGAGAATGTCCTCATGTATTTCCTCTTCTGCTCCCTGTGCCATTCTTGCCATCAGAGGTCTAGAGACAAACCTGTCACATAATGCTTCAAGCTAGGAAGTCTTGTACACACTGGCTTCCTGTCCATCAAGAGGACCTCGGAGGCTTAAGTCCATGTCACATTGGTAGATAAAATAGATACAAGAACACAAGGCTGTATTCACAGGTATTCCAATGAAAATGATGTAAGTATCTACATATGAGAACCCTCATGCCTCAATACTCATCATAAACCTAGAATGTTCCATATACTCCTCAACAATTAAAAAAATCTATTTAAAAAAAACTCCACAGGTTTTCCACTGTTATAAAAGGAAAAACTTCAGAGCAACAATTCTTAAGGCTTTCTCCACTGTGCATTGTCAGAGCCAGCAGTGGGACCTTGCCTGTGTGAGTTGGTATCTGGCCTTGTGAGAAAGCCAGACATCCAGAAAAACAATATTCATGGTTCCCAGATGGCTTTGTGTCCTTCAGATGTAAATAAGAAAGTTATGCTGACCATGTGCTTCTCCTTCTTCTCTGTTCCCATTTTAAAGGAGACATAATAAAGAGTTAATTTTAACTGTGCTTCCCTGTACTAATGTTACCTTGACATGTAATACTTGGCATGCTTTTTCTGACCAAATGCTCTCTGTGTAAAAGGAGTTTATAAAAGCAGTAGTATGCTTCATTAAAGTGGCTATTGAGCAGGACTCAGTAGTCCCCTCATCTTTATGGCTTCGGTCAGTCAGGTTCTGCTGGTAAATGGCTTACAGTGCATCCCTATTATTGTTTTGAAATTCTTTTCCTCTTAGGCTTCATTTTTGAAGACTTTTTAATCAAGCAAGCCACAATGAATAATAGCCCTTTTTCCCCATTATGGTAATCTAAGTCCTATATAGCTTCTAATTAGGTATTCTGAATAATAAGATATAACCAAAAATACTACACCAAGGTGACATTATTTAGTCAGAAGCCTAGAAAATAACATTTTCAGGAGCTACAAAATCTTATTGCAACTGAATGAGTAGTTTCCATTTTGTTCTGGTAGGCTATTTTTTGTTTGTTTTTTTACAACAAACAAATAACATCAAAAACCTACCACCAAGTAAGCATCAGTAATTCTAGAAAGAGATTTGTGTTTTTCTAATGTCTTCAAACTGCACCACAGTACAAAAATTATGCTCATTTCACTAAAAAGTCTAAGATGTGGGCTTGTTAGTGGATTAAGACATTAAGTAAGCTTAGAACACACATGATGCCGGGTCTGCCTGGCTTAGCTTTGTCACTCTTTCCATTTTATAGGTAGCTCTTTTCCTCTGTAAGTCCATGATAGTCACTGAGGCAAGAACCTTATCACAGGCCAGATATAGAGACCTTACAAGATCTCTTTTGGCAATTCTAACACATAGCACAGGTTCTGGCCAGCAAGTACCTGAAATAGCTCTTACACTCAAGCATTGCTGCAGAAGACTGCAAGGTATGAGGGGCCATCATGGAGTATATGGCCCAGGTGTGAAGCAGGCCTCTCCTGGAAAGTGTTCTTACCATTTGATCCATCAATTTACTTAAGAAACACAATGTGCAAGGATATTCGTGCATTGCAGCAATCCCTATGGCAGACTCAAGTTAACCAAAATACTCAAATATAGGATAAATCAATTTTTATGCTTTAAAAATGTTAATTCCTCAAGGAAATGGAAAATAGTCAGGACATGGCATTGAAAACATGCATAGAATGACCCAATTTAAATTCTTAGATAATAAACTCATAAGGCTCAAAACTCAAATTATTCCAGTTTTATGCATGTAAATATGAATTTGGTGGTAAATATAAATTGAGTTTATATATATATATACACAAACATTAATACATGTATATAGTCTCATAACCCATAATTAAATAAAGATAATCTAGAAAATACATTATTCTGCACTTTTCACATAAAAAATCCTAGAGTATATTTTATGTTAATCTATTGGGACATTTACACAGCCACAAGTTACTTCACTCATGAACATAAAATGCTTTATTTCATCACTTCCCTTCAGTTTACCTTTAAAATGAAAAACAGTGTTTTATATTAAAAATTTTATATCTTTGAGATACTAGAGAAAAAATATGAACAAAGAATTTTCCCTATGTCAATAAACAGTGAAAATCACATAGGAGTATTTCACTAGAAAATAAGAAAAAGAAAAACAAATAAAATAATACAAAACATACATGTTTTGATAGTTTCCTGTCAACTGACAAAATTAATAGACACTAATATTGCCTCCAAAATAAAGGAAGATTAATCATAAGAAAACTACTTTCTATATTTGCTAAATGATAATAAAATTAAATGGAAAAAAAATTAAGTCTATTGTGATTATGTGGGATATGAACTAAACAACAGTGTTAGGAAGATTCAAAAGGGGGACTATTTAATAGGTAAACACAAGCAAATAGTAGTAGGAATATTTATGAGAAAAAGTAACACTCCAAACAAATGCATAAAATAAAACACAATTTATTATGAGAATAGAATAATCATAACCAATTATGAAATAGAAACATAGAAACAATGAGGGAAGGAGGGGGAACTGAGTCTCCATAAATGGAGAACAAAGACGATAAATGCAAATTTGACAGTAACTAAGTAGTTGGCAATTTCAAACTAACTTAGCAAATCTTTGAAAACTAACATTGGCAAAGAATATAAATAGATACACCTTATATATAAACAATATTATGAATAAATTTGGACATACACACTCTAGAAACTAAACTTTGACCCTTTTGGAGAACTTTGAAGTTTCAGTGAAATGAGCTGAAAAGTACCTGTGTTAATCTATTACAGAAGGGCTTTGCCCCCAGCCAACAAGACCCTGGGGAAACCTGCTAAGAAACAAATGACTACTTTCTTCTTCCTCCAAGATAGATTTACGCTTTCACTATTCTTGAAAATAGTTCACTTTTTGAATATCTTCTTCTTCAGTAGGAAGTGATAGGTGGACTTCACATTCACAGTAAAGATTATGTTGAAAGTATAAAGATTTTCAGCTCCGGTGTGGGACAGAAAAAGGGGTGGCCAGTGCCACACATGTGGACTGTGCCACCTTTCCTCTTGGATCCATGTCTATGACAAGTCTATGCCATGGTGCTGAGATCCCTCTAATCCAGCAATAAAACTACTGAGAACTCAAACCTGGAGAAAGACAGTTCTGAGGCCCTGATGACTCCTAAGAACTATTGCTCAGAAAGATGCTTGGATTACTGCATATCCCCGCTCAGCTTGTAGATGGAAAAGGGTCTTCCCATGCCCTCATTCTGCTGCCATTTGTTCTCATTCTGCTCTCATTTGCTAGTCAGGACTGCCAGAAACAGCAGACTTTCTAGAGTACACATCACCTACACAGAATGCTTCCTTACTAAGGACAATGACTCCAGGATATAAAAGCGGTTCCATGTAAGCTCACACACCTGCTGGGTTCCAAGCATCCAAGAAACTGTTTTATGTGGCAATTAATTCCTATCAGGCTCCTTGACATAGAATCTGCTTTGCACCAATGCTAGGATGGACTTAAGTTTCTGCCAACATTTTCACCTCTAGCTTAATTCATTTAAAATTATTTTATTTGGAAATAATATTCACATATTCAACTATGAACACACAAATATTATTTACTGTTTCAAGTAAGATTATCACTATTCCTCTTTTGTATATTATGTAGTCATATTTCCTAATTGTAGTATAAGTTAAGACTTTAAATACAGCAAAGAAAAATTTTGAGACTTTTAAACTATGATTTAATGTACATTTGGAAAAAAGTAAAATCAATTCCTACTTTATTCAAATTATAAGAAAAAGAGTCCTTCTCTGGTTTAATTTCCTGTGTTGTTGATAACTGATCTGAGACAGGAAGATGGCAATGTGTAGAATGAAGACAACCCCTCTGCATATTCTTGTGTTTCTCTCTCAACCATTCATCGAATACTATTATATATTGGTCAACATAATAACCTATTGGTTTCAGATTCACTTACTAAAACATCATTAATACTATGAAAAACTTGATCATTTATAATTATATTCATTATTTTTGTGTAGCTGACCAAATATCTGACAGAAATAGCTTAAGGAAGGATGGATTTACTTTGGCTCATAGTTGCAGAGAGTTCAGCCTGTGGTCACTTAGCTCTTTGCACTTGGGCAGAACACCATGGTGGCAGGAGAATGTGGTGGAGAACAGCTATTTACCTCAAGTAAGCCAGGAATCAGAGAGAGATACAAGATGGAATTCGGGCCAAAATACCCCCAAGGACCTGTCCCCAGTGACTTACTTCCAAACCCAGACCCTACCTCCTGAAGTTTTCAGGACCTCCCATAATAGTGTCATTAACTAAGATCAATCCCCCAATACAAGAGCCTTGTGGGGAACACTTCAAATCCAAACCATGAAATAATGATCTCTGGATTTATGCAAACAGAGACAAGTTATAGTTATATTGACATATAGAAATATTTTTCAAGCCATCTTTAAGAGGAAGGGGGTAAAGTTCTTTATAATAATATATCTATATTATGTTAAATACAGAAATATACTCATAAGACTCATATATATGTATAATATAGAGACATATAATAAAGAATAATACTATATATCAGAGAGGCATTCAGGTTCTTATGTACATATTAATAGTTACACTCTATTGGGAACGTTTGAAATGGGAATAAATTTCAGAGCAATATTGTGACCAGCATTTTACAGATGAGGATATGGACGTGTGAGGAGTAAAGAATCAGAGTATAGAACCAAGAGCAGAGTATGTGTCAGCCATTTTCTATCTTACCAACCCCTTAGTTGACTCTCCACATACTTAAGTACTAAAATTAAACTATGTATGAAGATTTTTTTAAGAGGGAGAAAAAGCATCTTTCCTGGCTTTTTCAGGCATTTCTATAAACATTTTTCTTTGGTTTCGAATCTTGTATGACCATGTCCTTTTCTTCCCCAACTCTAATTACACTTAATGCCTGTTTCATTTGTTTGGCGGTTCAGGTTAGCCAGAAGCCTGGAATGTAGGAAAAGCAGCAAATATGGCAATTCTCCAAATGTGATGTAAATTGGACATGTAAGCAAGAGGGTACAGCAGGGCTAATCGAACCTGGAGAAAGTCTGTTGGATTTGCCTGCTGGTGCTTCTACCCACCACTTTGATCACTTCTTTAATCTCAAAACACAAGTAGTATTAGTAAATTCTCATGGGTTTGTTGTGAGGTTTATTTAAGTGCTCCATCTGCTTTTCAGTTACTGTTCTCATGACATAAAACTTGAGTAATTGCTACAGTTGGGGTACTGAATGTCTACAAAGAAACACGTGTAGAAAGCTTGTCCTGAGGGTGGTGCTAAGGAAGCAGCACCTCAAGGTGAAACATGCCATTCAGGAGGCAGGGCCTGTGGGAAGGCCCTGAGGCCATGAGGGCATGTCCTCAAAGGTGATTATGGGACCCCAGCTTTTCTCCTCATTTTTGCTACCTGGCTAGTGATGTAGGAAGGGTGCTCCACCACAGTCCCAGGCCCATACCAATGGGGCCAATTATCATGGACTGCAATCTCCAAAACATGAGCCTCTTCACGTTCTTACTAAAGTATCTCTGGGATCTTTCAGATTAGAGTCTCATGCTTTTGGTCATTGCCCAACCTGAGAACACAATCCTCCTCACTATGGCCTCCCATGGAGCTGGCATTACAGAAATGTGTCCTACTACTGATGTGTTAGTGAGGTGGGATCTCATTACCCTTTTGCCTGGACTGGCCTCAAATTGCAAGTCTCCTGATCTTCAACTACTGGGAGGCTGGATCATAATAAGCACAGGTCACCACACTCAGCCTGTAGCCATTTTTTAAATACTTCATTTTTTAACAGCTGCAAACACAATTTATGAGTTGCACAAATGGAAAAATATAGTTGAATTATAACTATTAAGTTTAAAACTTGTATTTGGATCTAAACCTCAGTTATACTTTAAATTAAAAAAGCTAGAATTATTATGTAGACCCACACAATTTTAGACATTTGAAGATTATCAAATTTTTTATGAACACAGAAAAACTTTCATGAACACAGAAAAACTTTCATGTAAGAAAAATAACACTAAAGTTATTAGCTTTTTCACAAAATTTTTCTTAATTTTTGTTAAAAGTTTCATAAAACATGTATTTAAATTTTCTTATTTATTCAGATAATTTGATATATACTGTCATACTTGAATTTTCTATGTGTATGTATTATATGATAGAGGCAAGCACTTTGTATTTTGTGCTTCTGGATTCTGCAGTGTAATGCTCATTGATGTCAGCAAGTCAGTTTATATAAAACTTTATGTGAATGATCAAGTATATTACATTGTATTTCCAAACTAACCAAACTAAGTTAGGCTATGCCTAGAGAGGAAAAGTCAAACTGTACAAACAGTCAGTAATATTGATGACTTAGGTCAAATACCTTGCTACTGTGAAAAGTTTGTTTTTATCAATTTAATGAACTTCATAGTCATCTTCTATAATTTTAGGGTAAATTTTAAAGTTAAAATCATTTTTCCTCACACCTTGTTTTAATTGCTTTACATATTCTGGTTGCTAAATAAATAATTTGAGGAAATAAAAGAAAATTGTAATATAAGGTGGAAGTAAAGTAATAGATACATTTCATAATATGACCTGAAGCATCATAATTTACATGAAAAAGGACAATTTTTGGAACTATGTTTTTCACAAGATAATGTGAAACAAAATGTTCTAGGTATCTGAATTTTTTAAAACAAAATTTGTCAGATATTACAGATATTGTCAAATAAAGGAAAAACCTGCTAAATAAAATGATAAATTATTTAGTGTGCATGGAAATTCATTATTTAGTTCAAAGTTATTACATTTATGGCCATATATTATATGTTGATTGTAACTGACCTTCTAGACATTCAGTAGCAATTAAAATTCCCACTCTAGTCACACACATTTTTCAGACAATGAAATTAATCAACAACAATAGTAAAATATGTGCACACACACATTCACACTCACTGTGAGTGGTGATAAGGACTTTCTAAAAATACAAATTGCTGCAATGGTGAACAAAGGACACAGGAGTCACCATCTGTCTGAGACTTGATTGAAGTTAGGCAAAACAAGCAAGCATAGAAGTGTGTGAACTTTTGAATGCCATGTTGCCAAACTTAAGTCACAAGAATTTGTTGGTAAAACATGACAGCATGCACTGAAGGAGATGCAAAGTCAGGATGCCGCAGGAGGGTAGGACAGAGGTCCTGGCTGCTGAGACTTGCAGAAGGGCCCAGCAAAACTCAGCTGGTTTTCATTCACATTTTATATTTTAGGTGCTAATGATGCAGCTTTCCATAACTCTATAAACAGGGATTGAAAAGTTTAATTTCTAATGGCTAAATGAATCAAACAATGCTTTAGGCACAACCTTGTTTTTGTATTTATCTTTATCATATTTATGCCTTAGTATTCAGTAACATTGTATAGCAATAATACAATATAGATTGAGCAATTGATTCAGTAAGATTTTCAGATTATTAGATCTTTTAGTTTTTATTTATGTCATTTAGTAGCATACAATTTTTTTATTCCTGGTAATACTGGGAGTTTGTACTTAGGGCTTCGTACTTGCTAGGTAGGCATTGTACCACATGAGGTACTCTGCCAATATGTTTCTGTGTTGGGTATTTTTGAGCTAGGGTCTTGTGAACTATTTGTCCTGGTTGGCTTTGAACCATAATCCTCCTGGTTTCTGCCTCCTGAGTAGCTATGATTATAGGCCTAAGTCGTGAGTGCCAGGCATGAGAATATTTTGAAAGGTTTTAATTAAATAAAAAAGAATAAAACAAACTGAAGATAGTCAAAATATGATGTATGGGTAAAATTTGAAATTTTTATATTCATAAACAATAAGATTTTAAACATAAAATACTATATACCATGTCCTACAAGTTCTACAAAATACTTAAGAGATGTTGCTATAAAGATATTTTCAAAAAATTAAGAAGTTAAAATGATATAGTCTTAAGAAAAATAGAGAACTGGTTCACCCAACCAATTTGGGTTATAATACATATATACATGGAATTGTCACAATGAAACCCCTGTATAGCTATACTAAAAACAAAAATACCTTTTTTTCAAAAATGGAGAAAAAAAGGTAAAACAGGTCCTGTTTGGGGGTTGGCATCAGAGGGAGGGGAGAGGATATAAGAAAAGGATGAAGATTAGCAAAAATGATGGAAATATTATGTATCCATGTATGAAAATGGCAAAATGAGGCATGTTGAAACTATTCCAGGAATGGAGAGAGGGAGGAATAAAAGAGAGTGATGATGGAGATAAAGTCATCTATGATATATTATAAAAACTTTTGTAAATGTCACATTGTATCCCCTATACACCAATAATATGATAATAAAAATAAATTTTAAAAGAACAATGTTATCAAGAATGCAGACATACAATTTTCATAGTATTTAGTTTACCCATTGATTGCAAGATTCTGTGAATAAATTACTCACATTCATTGGAAAGGATCCAGTACTCAGGCAGGAAGCTTAAGAAGGAAGGTTTGTTTGTTTGGATCAGAAAAATGTATATCCCTGGTAGGCAAAAATCTGAGCTACAGTTTTTTATTACCTATTTAGCATTTTGTTTGTGAGGTGCTTGAATGTTATTCAAGGGTTACAATTAAATGCAGGCTACCACTTAGTCAATGTAATATACTGAAAAGTCCTTTCACTGAGGAAATAACAATGAGAACTAAAAAAAAACTAGGTCTGAAGAAAAGGATAGAAAAAGCTGCTGAGATTCTGAAGATGATGACTAAAATAAGGTAATTAAGACACTATTTTTCCCCCTCTGGAAAGCAGGAATATGATATGGAAGTGTGGAAAGTACATCAATGGCAGATTTCCATCTGTCCTGCTCTAAATGATTTTTGTAATTACATTCTTCTTCTTCCCATTTTTCTTGTTTTATTCTTTTTCAGTTTTCTCCCTGACTGTTTAGTATATTTTTTGAACAACTTGATGTGTTTAACAATAAATAAAAGCAATTGAATCAAATGGAAGCAGGAAAGATAGTACAAAAACTGGATTTGTTTAAGCTTCCTTGTTTTAAAAAATAAGAAGGATGGATTTTGGAAAATTTTCACCATATAGAAATGATAAATGTTTGAGGAGATGAATATGTTTACCTGATTTATGTATTATGCAATGAATGCATGTATTAAAAAATACATGATACCCTATTAGTATTCATAACTTTTGCATTTGTATGTCAGTTAAAAATAAAATGAAACGTCACAATATGATACAATATAATACATTATAATATAATGAAATACAATATGATACAACACAATAAGATATAATGCAATATAATATATAATATAGTATATATAATGTAACATAACATAGCGTGACATGATAGGACATGACAAAACATAACATAATATATATTGGTCATTAAAAGGATACCAGGCCTGATTCCTGTCTTTGCTAAACATCTAATAAAGCTAGGAAAGTCTAAGGCTATATTTTATATATTGTTCATTTATTTCCATTGTCTATCAACATTTTATTAATCAAAGTACCAAGAACTGGAAGAGTCACCTGATTTTTTTTTCATGGATTTCAAGAAAACAAATGCATAGTTGAAAGTAAAATGGAATAAATGAAGGTAGCAGAAGTATGTCTTTTAGCTGGTAAATATAAAATGAATAGAAAAGTATTAAGAAAATACTTGAGCAATAGATAGGCAATGTGGTAAAGGAAAAATTGAGGATAAACTAGATAATTGGAAATCTGAAATTAATGCAACTGCCTGACTTATATGCGGACATTCTGTGGATAGTTCAATATGGCAAAATTACTCACTGATATTAGTATAAAGCTTAGGAAACACATTTACAAAGCCATATGTCTGAGGCTCTAAGTGACAATTTTCTCTATGAACCTAGGACTACAAATTAATATTTTCCACAGGAGAACTTTGTACCCAGTAGTAGAGAAAGAAAAGCAACAAGAATGCTTAGAGAGGAGAGGAACAGGGAGTATCTTAGCATTCTTTGTTGTCTTGTCTCACAATGAAGCCTTACAATTAGTAGGTAAAATTATATTTGTTAATTAAAAGGAGTGACATGGGGGATGGGGAAGGAGAAGGTGACACAAATAATGTACACATGCATAAATAAACAAAAAAAATGGTATCTGTTGAAACTGTTCCAGGAATTAGGAGGATGGGATGAAAGAGAGCAGTGAAGGGGGTGAATTCAAGTATGATATATTTGATACAATGTAAGAACTTTTGCAAATACTCCAGTGTACCCCTACCTAGCAACAATAATAAAAAATTAAAGAGTTTAGTGATTCATAAAACTACCATTAGCTGATCTTTTGCACAGTTTTTAGTTTTCCTAAAATTCCTCATGTGTTTTTAAGGCTTTCTTTTATTTGAGAAACTTGTCACTGATTACTTCAATATATGACATTCTTGAAGCATAACATATGAACCAATGTGACTTTTACATTAATTTTTACATTAAAACTTGTATCACATCCCATGTGAAAAGTTTACATGAGTCACTTCCTACAATGAACCATATGTTGAGCTGGGCCCTGGTGCCTCATGCCTATAATCCTAGCTACTTGGGAGGCTGAGATTGGAAGGATTGTGGTTCAAGGCCAGTCTGTGGAAATAGTTTGCAAGACACAATCTCCAAAATAACCAGATCAAAAGGGACTGGACATGTGGCTCAAGCAGTAGAGTGCTTGCTTTGCAAGCGCAAAGCCCTGAGCTCAAAACCTCAATCTGTCCAAAGAAGAACCACATGTTGTGTCATAATATATTAAATAAAAAAATTGAAGTTCTTTTCAGAAGATTGGTTAGACTTGTGGGTCTGGATCTGGACTTCAGAGGAAAATCTGAATCAAAGGTACAAATGCTAGTTGTCTGGGTTTGGTCCCTTAATGAAAACCTGCTTGCTAAAGAGTTGATACTTGGTGAGAATATAAAGAGAACAGACAGGACCCAAGATTAAGCTGGAATTTCTCCTCCACATTTTTATAACCACCAGCTCAACTTCGCCATGAAACAGAAAGGGAAGGAACATTGCATAACTCATTTTATGAAGCCAGTATTATATTCATCCCAAAACCAGACAAAGACACCTCCAAAAAAGAGGGCTATAGGCCAATCTCCTTAATAAACATTGATGGAAAAATCCTTATAAAATAATGGCAAACCAAATCCAACAACACATCAGAAACATCATTCACCACAACCAAGTCAGCTTCATCCCAGGGATGCAGGGGTGGTTCAAAATATGCAAATCTATAAATGTTATACACCACATTAATAGAAGCAAAGACAATAGAAGCAGAAAAAGCCTTTAATAAGATCCAACACCATTTCATGATAAAAGCTCTAAGAAAACTAGGAATAGAAGGAATGTACCTCAAAATTGTAAAGGCTATATATGACAAACCTACAGCCAACATCATAATTAATAGAGAAAAACTGACACCATTTCATCTAAAATCAGGAATGAGACAAGGGTGCCCACTATCCCACTCCTATTCAACATAGTCCTGGAATTTCTATCCAGAGCAATTAGGCAAGAAGAAGAAATAAAAGGAATACAAAAAGGTAAAGAAACTGTCAAAATATCCCTATTTGCAGATGATATAATCCGATACCCTAAAGACCCAAAAAACTCTACCCAAAATCTCTTAGATACCATAAACAGGTACAGCAAAGTAGAAGGATACAAAATCAAGTTACAAGAATCATTAGCTTTTCTATACACCAACAACTAACAAACTGAGAAGGAGTATATGAAAACAATTCCATTTACAAAAGCCTCAAAAAAAGAATCAAATATCTAGGAGTAAACTTAACAAAAGATGTGAATGACCTGTACAAGAACTACAAACCCCTGAAGAAAGAGATTGAGGAAGACTACAGAAAATGGAAAGATTTTCCATGCTCATGGATTGGGAGAATCAATATAGTGAAAATGGCTATACTATGAAAAGCAATCTACATGTTTAATGCAATTCCCATCAAAATCCCAATGACATTCATCACGGAGATTGAAAAGTCTACCCTAAAGTTCATTTGGAAACTAGGAGACTGCGAATAGCCAGGGTAACACTCACCAAAAAGAGCAATACTGGAGGTATCATAGTACCTGACTTCAAACTATATTATAAAGCAATGGCAATAAAAACTGCATGGTACTGGCACAAAACAGTGGAACAGAATAGAGGAGCTGGCTATGAATCCACCCAGCTATGCCCACCTTATTTTTGACAAAGTCACCGAAAACATATGTTGGAGAAAAGACAGCTTCTTCAACAAATATTGCTGGAAAAAGTGGTTATCTGCCTGCAAAAATCTGAAGCTAGATCCATGTTTATCCCCCTCTACTAATATCAACTCAAAATGGATCAAGGACTTTAATATCACACCAGAAAGTGAAGTTAGTACAGAAAAGAACAAGGAATACTCTGGATGCAATAGGTATAGCAAGGACTTCCTCAATAGAAACCCAGCAGCTCAGCAACTAAGAGAAAGAATGGAATTAAAAAGCTTCTGCACAACAAAAGAAATGGTCTCTAAACTGAAGAGACCACCCACAGAGTGGGAGAAAATATTTGCTAGCTATACATAAGACACAGGACTGATAACCAGAATATACAGGGTGCTCAAAAAACTAAACTCCCCCAAAATCAATGAACCAATAAATAAATGGGCAACTGAACTATACAGAACTTTCTCAAAAGAAGAAATTCAAATGGCAAAAAAAAAACACATGAAAAAATGCTCACCATCTCTAGCCATAACGGAAATGCAAATCAAAACCACACTAAGATTCCACCTCACCCCGGTTAGAATAGCTTTCATCAAAAACACCACCAATAGTAGGTGTTGGTGAGGCTGTGTGGAAAAAGGAACCCTCATACACTGCTGGTGGGAATTCAAGCTAGTACAACCTCTCTGGAAAACAATATGGAGGCTTCTTAAATAACTAAACATAGATTTGCCATATGATCCCGCAATCTCACTCCTGGGGATATACCCAAAGGAATGCGACTCAGGTTACTCCACAGGCACCTGCACACCCATGTTTATTGCAGCACTATTCACAATAGCCAAGTTATGGAAACAACCAAGATGCCCCACTACTACGAATGGATTAAGAAAATATGGTATTTATATACAATGGAATTTTACTCAGCCATGAAGAAGAACAAAACCTTATCATTTGCAAGTAAATGGATGGAACTGGAAAACATCATTTTGAGTGAGGTTAGCCAGGCTCAGAAGACCAAAAACCGTATGTTCTCCCTTATATGTGGACTTTAGATCTAGGGCAAATGCAGTAATGTTTGATCTGGGTCACATGCTAAGGGGAGAGCACATAAGGGAAGAATATGGATAGGTAGGAAACCCAAAACTTGAAAGTGTTTAATGTCCCCACTTCAGGGGAGCTAAAACAGTAACCTTAAAATGACAGAGGTCACTATGGGAAGGTGACCAGGAAGTAGTGAAGAAGTCAGGTAGAGATGAATCAATTCAGGTTGTAATACACTTGTGCATGGAAGCAATGCTAGGAATCTCTCTCTGTATAGCTATCCTTATCTCAACTAGCAAAAACACTATGTCTTTCTTATTATTGCTTATGTCTACTCTTCAACAAAGTTGGAGCAAAGGGCAGAACAGGTTCTACCTGGAAAGAAGGCTGGTGTTGGGGGGTGAGAGGGGTAGTGGGAGAAATGGCCCCAACAATGTATGGGCATATGACAAATGAATTAAAAAATAGTGTCTGCTTCATTAAATTGGGTACACCAACATTCTGGGAATATATATATATTTACTCTCAGTATATATTCATGATGGATTGCTCACTTGTTTAGTATGTAGTTACCTTCTTTATCTTTTCTGAGAATTTGTGCCTTCAGGCCTACCTTGTCAGATATAAGTATAGCTACTTCTGCTTGCTTTTGGTTTCTTCTTGCGAAGTATCACTTTCCATTCTTTAACTTTCTGTCTATGTGTGTGTGTGTGTTTCCCAGTGAGGTGTATCTTTTGCAAACAAATAATTCGATATCATTTTAAATATAATCAGCCAATTTGTTTCTTTTAATTGAAGAGTTAAGATCATTTACATTCTGGGTTATTATTGAGAGATATTTACTGATTCTTGTAATTTCATTTTTTTCCTAGTTGATTCAGTACTGTTTTTTCTTTTCGTCTTGTATGTTCCTCTTAAGAGCTTGCTGGCTTACTGATTTGAACATATTTTATTCTTTCCTTCTTCCCATTTTTTTCATTTGTTTCTCTCCTGAAATTTATTCTTTCCTTCTATACATCCCTGGAGCCACTTTTGGACCCGAGGAGCTTTGGAGCCTGTGGGCTGGGCATGTTCCTTTTCAGTTCAAATCTCTGAATTTATGACTTGGGTATGACAAATGTCCAACCTAGGTGTCTTCCTTGATTTCATAGAAGATGGGAAAAGAAACAGAGCCCTTTGATCTGCACTTGAGCAGTTTAATCAAGGAAACATGGTGATCTTCCTGTCGATCTCAGTACTTTCAGCTACCTCCCAGAAGTAAATCACCCTTCTGAAGGGAGAAAACTGAAGAAGTAGAACTGGACATGGGCTTGGACCTCTTGGTCCTGCCTGGCAGCAAACAAACAAGGAGTTAACTCCAGAGCAATCCCTTGACCATAGTTTCTGGCCTGGACCTCTCAGTTTATACAATGATATACAGGTGATGGGATTTTCTCCTTGTCCCTGTAGGCAGAGCCATCAACCCCTGTACCTTTTATAGCCCAATCTCCCCATTTTTCCAGTGGATCTGAATCCAAACTTTACCCTTCCCATGACCACTTCTTCTTCTTTTTTTTTTTTTTTTTGGTGGAACTGGGATTTGAACTCAGGGTTTCATGCTTGCAAAGCAGGCGCTCTACTACTTGAGCCAATTTGCCAGCCCCATGACCACTTCTTATGGGTATGTCCTACCCAAACACTGCATGTGAGAAGAGCAGCTCCTGATCCCTGACTTGTGACTGTTCCTCGTTTTCAGTTCTCCAGAGTAGCTCATCTCAGACAACAAGCCCCCTTTCAGGATGAACCTCACAATAGCTCTCCAAGGCATGGGGAGTGACAAATGGATTTCTTTTTCAATTTGGCCTCCCACACAGTATGTGTCACTATCTTAATAAGTACCCACACTGTATTTAAGGTTTGTGCGTACTATTGTCTTTTCCTATGATTATGACTGCCAGTCTGTCATCAGGGATGCCTCCTAGCTTTCCTTTGGTTGTGGCTTTGGCTTCCCTTCCTCTTGATGCTCTTCCTCTCTTTTTTCCTCTTTGAATAAGAGTCTGTCCTTGGCTCTTCTCATTTACAGAGTCACACACAGAAGTTGGTTTTCCACAATGTTCCTCTCTTACATTTATCAGCAGTCTATAATGGATTGGAAATACATTGGCATTGGACACAACTATTTATACAAATAGACACATTTGAATCCCAGTATGATAATTATATAATCTTTAGTACATTTGAATCCCAGTATGATAATTATATAATCTTTAGTAAGTGGTTTAGTTTTTTTCTTATCCTCAGTTTTCCAATACATATCATTTGGCATTTAGTTATATTAAGTAGTTTGCCACAAATCACCTGTTGGTAGTAATTGTTTAAGCTGAATTTTGAACCATAAAGAGAGAATTTCAGTATATATGAATAGTCTAAATGAATTAATCAGGTACATAAGGAGGCATTTTAACAGATCTAACCCATCAGGACTTGGTTAGTAGCAAATGACCAACAAAAGAAAATGAAGGAAAAAGAGACCTATCACATTGAACTTTTCGTCTGTAGGATTTGACCTTTCTAGAATGAATGTAAAGCTATATTACAGGCAAAAATAATACATATCTATGTTTGGTTGGTGACTGGATGGGAAACATGAATGGGGATTTTAGGAAAGAAATTGACAGCCACATTAATTTTAAAATATCTCTATTTTCATTTGTCTTTTATATTTTAAACATAGTTATTAGTGTACATGAGATTAGAGCAATGAATTTGTATGCCTACTTGAAACAAACCTGAATAGTCAGCGTTAGATGCACTAAAATCAAATGTTTTATAAGAAATACGTCTAATTCTAAGAATATCATTATGTAGATATAATTATTCCATAAAATATACAGATATACAAGGCATGGAAAAAGTTCTATTGGTTGAATATGATTTGTCTCCTCAAATTCTTGTAGAATTTAATCCCCAAGTCATAGGGTATTGAGAGGGTAGAAACTTAATCTGAAGATAATGTATTAGAGGTTGGAAAATGATTAGGTTAGATCATTAGGGTAGAGTGCCAAGATTGAACCATGGTGGATTTTTAAAATGAGGAAGGGAAAATAGGGACATACACAGGCTCTTGCTATGCTGTGATGCCCTTCAAGGGGCGCTTTTCAGAGCCCAGGCAATGCTGTTTGGATCTTGTAGCTTCAGAATCACAAGCCAAAATAAACTTTGTTTCTTCATAAAGTAGCCTCTTTCAGTTATTTCATTATACCAACAAAAGCTGACTAACACAGGAGGGATTACACATTCTCATAAATTCACACATTTCCTACAGGATGAGTGTAGGAGGCTGATTTAAGTCAATTTTATGGCAGAGCTACTTTTTCCTATTACATATTTTTAGATATTACTCTGTTTTAGGCATTCATTTATGCTTATCCTTTCCCAGTGAAACTCACATATTCCTGTTCCTACATTTAGTACATCTTAATACATCAGTGAAAAAGAAAAATAGCATGATTCAAGGAATTATTACATTTGACTCAGTGCTTAGTTAAAGATAAAGAAAATCAACTAAATTAAAAGTTGAAATAGACTTAAATAGACATTTCTCATAAGAAGACATGTGAATACCCAATAGAATAGAAAACAAGCTAAACATCATTAACTGTCTAGAAATGCAAATTAAAGCCATAGCTATGATTTCACCACAATGAAAGTGGCTACTATCACAAGGACTGAGACAAATCCTGGTAAGTATGTCTAGAATAGTAAGTCTTGAATACTTGTAGAAATGTGAATTAGAACAGACATTTGGAAAACAGTATTAGGAACAGAACTAGCATATGATCCAACAATTCCAGTACTGTGCTCATATCCAAGAAAAATAAAATAAGTAGGTGGAAGTAAAATCTGAACTCCTTTGTTTACTGAAGCAGTGTTCACAATAGCCAAAAAATGAAAACAGCCAAGTGTCCATCTAATGTTGTATGGAGGCTTTACTTATGTGATATCGCACACGAGTGTGATCCAAAAAACGTGATCTCATATAAGTTGAGAGTAGAATGCTAGTTACCAGTGTGGTGAGAGAGGGCAAGCATTGGGAAAGGCTAATGAATGGGTACTGAGTTACAGTAGGACAGAAGTAAGAAGTCTGACATGGTTCAGAACAGTGAGGTGACTGTAGAAAAAAATTATGTTTTGTATGTTTCGAAAACATAATAAAGTGTTTTAAATGTTCTCACTATAAAGGAATGACAACTGTGGAGGTGACAGGTATGTTTACCTTGTTTACACATTACCCAATGTGTACATAGATCAAAACATTACTTGATACCGCCCTAATATATATAATTTTATGTCAAAATTAAAGCAGATTTAATTTAAAAAGTAGGAAAATATTTTTCTCATCTGTGGTAAATAATTCTCCCACTAGATATGGTCTACCCATGTACCTACTCACACAAATTTATTTTGTTCAAATTATTTATTCCATTCCTTTTTTTAAATAAAAATATTTAAAGAGAAGACATCTAATTACATTGTTTTCAATTTACTTCTTATAGTTCTTATATCTTATATTCCAATTATAAAAGGTAAATATCTGCATTTTCTGGTAAATTACTACAAAATGGCAGAATTGCACATATTGTGTGACTTATTTTGACTGTTCCTATCAGAGTCTATACAGACTGGATGACAAAGATGAGCAGGGTATGAGAAAAAAGTGAAAATTTATAAAACTCAATAGAAGATTGCAATTTTCTCTTCAGACTCCAAAAAGAAAGCTCTGGATATTTATTCTGGCTACAATGTTAGGTGCATTTGCTGTTTAATAAGATGAAAGAAAATGTCTGTTATCATAAACATACATTTTAGACACAGCCATATAGTCATGTGTATGTGCATCAATTAGCTAGGGCTGAAAAGAAAATTCTTTCTTTCTGAAATTTGTTCTCATCTTTGTTAATTGCAACATCATCTCCTTAACCTTTCACTTTGCAAAATAAGGAACAAACATATTATTATCAGATCAGATAGACTCTGTCTTATGGTATTCTCTCACCATTTTCCTGAAGAATAATCTCTTCTTATTTTGCAGTCTTCTAGATTTGTATCTGTTTTTTAAAGATTTTTAATATTTTCTAGCTTATTTTATCTAACAACTCATGTCGAGTTTTTATTCTCTCTTACATAGTTTCAGATGCCTGAGAGTGTTTAATACTGTGTATTAGTAGTATAACTATTAACTAACTGGTTGAAAACTCATGCATTCTTCCAAAGTAGAAAGGAAGTGGGAATATTAAGCAATTATGGCTGATGTATTGGCTTTGTTTTATTTTGTTTTAAAATTATTGTATTTTATAACTCTTCTAAGTATAAAATTCATGCCTATGACATTGAGCACTAAATAATGTCATCTTTATCAGTATATTTATGTTCTATTGAATATTATGTCTAGACAGTCACTGATTAATGAAGTAATATTTGAAAAGATTCTTGTGGCTTCACTCAAAATCATATTTTTCACCATTTCTTCAATATTTTAAAATTTTTTTTCTAAAGTTAAACACCCATTTAACTATCATATTTCTATTATCATGCTCACAAACTTTCAAGAGAAACAAATGGATGGACTGACATGGCAATGACCTATAAAATGGAAAATACAGAAAATTAAATTAGCAACATAAAAAGTAAAATGTAATGCATAAAGGAGAAGCATTTAACAGGGACTGTGAAAAATAATAACAATTGAATTCAATCACACTTAGCAGATCAAGAAAACTCTTGTATTTCAAAAATCTGAGATATAAATCTCACGAACATGACATTAAAGACTCCCATTGTAAAATAGAAGAAAAAGATATAGAATTGACTTTATTGAACTTTTTTCTTCCTTCTCTTTAATGAAGGAGTATTTGAATTTTACTCTTCCTTATAGGTAGGTATTTGAAGAAATTTACAGTGTCCTGGCATACTTAGCTCTTTTTCTAGGCTCTGGTCTTTTCCTTTCAGTAACACAGCCCAAAGGCTGTGAACTCAGGATGGGGTAGCACCTGATGATACCCTTCTTGAATACTTTGAGATGTTAATAAAACATAATAAAGTGCTTTCTATTTTACAAATAAAGAATTTCTTTAAAAATATTAAAATGCAGCATAACTGCTACTGGTGAAGTAGTATTTGATAAGAGAATATAAGGAAGCAGCCTCTTATTTTATTGGATTAAATTATTGCATCATTTTTCTTTTAATTTTAATCATTAAGTATGTACATTTCTTAAGTCATTGTTTTTTGTATTTCAAAAAATACAACATGGCAGGGTGAACAAAGAGCCTTACAAAAAATCCATTCATTTTGAAATGAGAGAAAGCATAGACACAAAGTAAATGTGCATAATTTAGAATAGGTATAAACAAAGTAGAGTGCCTAATTTCTCCCAATAGTACAAACATAGCATTTGTCCAGGGATGTGCTAACTCCAAAGAATTGTCTGTAGACAAAGGTCATTGAAATCATCAGAAAACAAGCTAAAAATCAGTATCTTAGGTCTTACTCAAATCTAGGGAATTAGTATCTGCATTTTCACCAATTCCTAGATCGTTTGAATGTTTCCTTATTTTGGAAACATTATTTGCTTGCTGACCACGTGTTCTAAATCCCATGTCAAATATTAAGTAAAAGTGAAGTAGGACTAGGAAATTCCCTGTATAAAAGTCAAGAATGAAAATGTCTAAGAAATATTTCATTCATTTTAAATTTCAGGAGAGTAGGTTAATGAAACCATGCTCCTGTATCTGATTTACTGGCAGGCTAAATGCATAATTTTTCACCTTATAACATTCAATATAATAACCATCAGTATAAAAATGTAAAATATATTTACAAATGTTTGTGTCATGTACCTGCAGACAGACTGCAGGAAAAGAGTGTTTAATATCACCCTAGGCTCAATTCCCATCATCCTAAACCCTCTGGAATACAGGGCAACACATGAAAGTGTAGAAAGCCTTTGAACAATAAAAAAGAAACAACAGAACCACTGAAATTAAGGCAAGTGCTCCAACTCCCATTGTGAGTTCTATTTGGTCTGCAAATTTAAAAAGCAGAACATCCACTTTTCTAGTTTCCTGCAGGTAAGATTAAAACTAACAAAATCTATGTGGGAGGAGATAGTGAGGGGTGCTTTTTAAAGGCAATCTGACAGCATTGAAAAGTTACAGCTGACAAGCTGACATTAAGGGATTCAGAAACTCCCAAGCATATGCAGAAATGTGCTGTGTGTTTTAGAGAGAACAGGGATGGAGGTACATAATGATGATGATGATAAATCATCAAGGAAATGGCTGCATTATACATTGTGTCCTCTGTTAAGGAAGGAAGAGAAATGTACTCTGCTTTTTAGAAGAATTTTTATCACAACAAAAAAGCTGTAGTAAGTCATGGGCACCTTATGGAACAAACTTAATTTATCTAAAATATTCAATTACATAAAATGTGACTTTACGATAAAATTTCTCTATTTCTCTTAAGATTTTATCCTGAAACAAATTGGGATAGCAAGAATATAAAAAAGATCTAACATTCTAATATTGTCTCTTGGGATTCTAGTTCTATTCAATAGGTAAGTATATGAGTTTGGCCAAAGGATCTTTGTGGAGGTTGAACAGTACTTTCTCTGAATGTCTGTTCACTTCCACTATTACTTTTCCCTGAGTGCAAGAGTGAAGTCATAACTAGAAGGATGTTTTGTTTTTCTAAGGTATGTGTTGTGCATCATGTAATTTAGAGCATAGATTGGATTCCAGGTCACCCACTCATTTCTTTAAACACTTGTAAAAATGGAACATGTAGAAGTGTATACCACAAAGTAGAGCAAACAGTCTCTGAAATTAAGATATCCTCAAGCTCTCATCCAGAGCTCTATTTGAAGGGGAGATCTTAACTTGTCTATTGTCCATTTTAGACCAGACAAGGGGCTACAAAATATATGTGAGAGGAGACAGAGAAGGGTGGAGAGTAAATGCATTCTTACAGCATTGGGAAGTTAGAGCTACCCATAGCCGGACATTGAACAAATCAGAAACTCCTTCAATCTTCTATCTTATTCAGAGCAGATGAAGAAGGATTTTAATTTTCCATAGCACCCAATTTGTCTTGTTCTTTCACCAAGTCTTTCCAGTGACATTTTAGCAGTGTTTGCACTTGAGGCATTTTGATGGGGTTAAAGCCGTGAGTGAAGACTGTCTCTTCCTCTAACTGCTTTAGGCAGAAGCAATTTCCTAACTCATGGGAACTGAAGATACTTTCAAAGGAGATGGAAAAGAAAATTTTGTGACAGATATGCAAAACTCAATCACAATCACTTTGGTTGACAAAGTTGGGAGATTGGCAGACCATGCTTAATTTTATCTGAAAGGACATACACATTTAACTATAGAGTTCCTAAGCAGTGAGGAAGAATGGTCATAAATAATGATTCTTATTGCACTCACAATGTTATGCTTGTTATATCTTTTTGCTTTTCTTATTTTGAGAAATTCTTTCCTTTTCTAAAAATTTACTAAAAAGGGTTGTGTCCTCATGAAGAAAGCCCAAGTTATATGCATGCAGTAGCATGCTAAAAGGAGAACTTATACTTCAGCATATCCATTTACCCAATAACAACCTTAATAGAACTATCATGAGTTCAGTACTGTACAATTGTAGTCGAGTAGCCATATGAAGCCTCAGAGAACCTCAAACGTGGCTAGTAGGATCAAGAAACCAATTTGTAAATTTTATTTAATTTTATTTGATTTAAATTTTAACTGAAGTGCAAAAATATGGCTTTTAGTTTAAGAATGGGACAATTCAAGCCATCATATGATTTTTAAATGTCAAAATCAAATGAATGTGAAAGTGTTAGAATGCAAAGACATGTTAGAAACTCTTTATCATGTGTACTATCTCCATATCTCTGGGGAAAATCTGAGAGGCTCTTCCTTGTATCCAAGTGTAAGGAAAATGGCATCAAATACTGCACAATAGTTCTGTCCTCATTCTGATGCCTGCCATAGAACTGGATAATATTCACAGAGCATGAGGGGGTCACTGAGGCAGCGGTGATTACACAAGGGCAAAACCCATGGGGAATTTATGATGAAAACTTTTTTCTCAAGATGAAGGCAGTGCCTAAAACATTTTTAGAGAATAAGTGATCACAGGAAAAAAACCACATTAGCTATTTTAATAATAATCTCTGTTTTCTTAGACAGGTAGAACCAATACTAGAGCAAGATAGTGAAGAATTCTAACTGGATGTGGTGACTCACGTCTGTAATTCTAGTTCTTTAGGAGGTGGCCATTAGGAGGATTGTGATTCCAGGCCAACACTGGCAAAATGTTTTCAAGACCCTATGTAAACAAGAAAATTAATTGTGGTGGTACATGCCTGTATCCAAGCTATATAGGAGGCTGAGATAACCAGGAAGTGGGGCATCATATTTCCAGATTAGTTAGGGCAAAAAACTTTGCAAGACCCCATCTCAACAGAAAAAGCTGTGCATGGTGGTGTGTGCGAGATGTTATCTCAAAAATAACCAGAGTAAAAGGGCTAGAAGCATGTCTCAAGTGATAGAGCATCTGCCTAACAAGCACACATACCTACCTTCAAACCCCAGTACCACCAAGAAATTTAAAAAATAGTAAATAATTCTTTTAGAGACAAAAATAAAGAATCAACTCCCTTTTCTTCCTTCAAAAATAAAACAGAAGATATATATATATATATATATATATATATATATATATATTGTTTTCCAATACTGTAGTCTGAACTCAGAGCCTTGTGCAATCTACTTCTTGAGCCTCCATTCCCAATCCTCTTACCTCTGCCTGCAGAGCTGCTGGTAACACAGGCATGACCACCATGTGTAGCTTGTGTTTTGAGACAGTCTCACTAACTTTTGCCAGACTAGAGTTAAACTGTAATTATTCTGTCTCCTCCTCACAAGTAGCTAGATTCTTTTTAATTTTTTTATTTGCTACTGGGGGGTTGAACTTATGTCCTGTGCTTGTTAGGCAGTCACCCTACCACTTGAACCAATCTTCTATCCCTGTTGCATTGGTTATTTATGCCCTGGTCAGTGTAGAACTTGTTTCTCCTATTTGTGCTTCCCCACATAACTGGGGATGACAGGCACATCACCAGATCTTGCCATTGTTTGAGATGGGATCTCCAGAACTTTTTGCCTGGGTTGGCCTCAAACCACCAAGCTTTTTGGTCTTTGCCTCCCAAGTAGCTAGGATTGCAAACTGAGCTACCAAATCTGGCTTCTAGATTTCTTTCTTTCTTAATTATTAATAAAGAAGGACTATTTTTTTTAGCAGTACTAGAGTTTGAACTCTGGGTCTGGCAATTGTTAGACAGACTTTCTAGTAAATGAACCACACCCTAGACCTTTTTGCTTGAAGTTATTTTTCAGATAGTGTTTTTCCTGAACTGGCCTTAGACTGCAATCTTCTTCCCTATGCCTCCCAGTACAAGGATCACACGTACATGCCCACCCCTGTCCTGCTTGTTGGTTGAGATGGGGGTCTCACTAACTTTTTTGCCTGGGCAGGCCTTACACAGTGATTCTGCTGATTTCTGTTTCCTGAATAGCTGGGATTACAGTCACCATGCCCAGCCCAATGACACTCTTTAATAAAACATGAAATACATTGGTAGTAAGCTAGAAGAGGGCCTAATTTTAATGTTACGTGGTTTCCTAGGAAGACAGATCGTTTTTCCCATTTAGAGTATCTTCTAACATTCTTTCTCATTTTGAAAACTGGTTTATCATAAAATTAAGGAGTAGCACATATATGCACTTATTTTCAAAGACCATACCCATCAGACTAATGACAGATTAGTTACCACATGTTTAACCATGATAAAATTTCTTTTTTAGTGAATAACTTCATTGGATCAGGTGTAAATACAGTGAACAATTTAGTTTGTTTTCATTCTTTATATGTTGGCTCTACTTTATATTAAAAATCTTTGTGTCTCTTAAGACTAAATAAAGAAATCAAAGCCTCTATAAACAAAGTCATGAAATGTAAAATACATTTATGCGATTTACTATCTCAGTTTGATGATCTTATATAATGAACAATGGGAAGATTCAATATTTTGGATGAAAACTATGATGTAATTTTAAATCATAATTTCTGAAAAGACTAAATGCTCTTAGGAAACTGAAGTTTAAATGTTAACACTAGCAAGTGACCTACCAAACCTGGCTTTTAGAATCTTTGGTGGTGGTGATTAGTAGTAGTAAGAAATGCTTTTTCGTTCCATCAGAAAAGTTTGTCCTCCACAGGCACAGAAGAACTTTACTTTGTTAAAGTAGCAATAACCTTGGTCAGGACTGACTTCTTCAAAGGACATTTTACCCCAGCTCCAAAATGTGTGCTGTCTACTTATCACCTTCTCCCTCTCAAACAGCTGTGGGTGACTAGCTATTACAAAGCTGTGATTAGTGGTTAGCCTGATTCTGATTTTTAGTGATCCCAACCAAAGTTTAGCTTTTTTGTTTTGCAAATTTATTTATACATATTTTAATTGGCAGACAAAATTTTATATGTTTATCCTATATAATATGATTTTTTAAGTACATACACACTACATAATTTTAAAATAGAGCAAATTAGTACAGATTATCATCCACAATTTTTTTTGTGGTGTAAACACTTAACATTCTCTCTCTTTGTACATTTCAAGAATACAATGTATCATCATCAAGTGTAGTCACCATGTGGTACAATATGCTCTCCCTAGCTACCTGAAAAATTGTGCCTTATATTTTCTCATTCTTAACACAGTCCTAAATTAAGTTCATCAAAATTTAGATGCTTGATACTTAAATGCTTTTCCTAACTAGAAGTGAGGAAACTCACAGAGATGGATAATTAGAAACATAAATGTATAGATGTACATATACCTAAATATACAAGTATGCATATATGTGCACACACACACACATATAAATATAGGTACATATGTACACTGTAGAAATGTATGCACATACTGTAGGTAACTATAAAAGATAAAATTGTGTGCCCAGAAGCAGGTGCAGGGGTTTGGCCCAAATAATGTATACACATGTAAGCAAATATAAAAACGATAAAAACAGATGAAATTGTGGCCATTGATGAGCTATGAATGAAAGAGTCTACTGATGTGCTGTTCTAAATGTACTATGACATACACACTGGCTGTACTCTTAAGTTTATAAATTTTATCATTTGATGAATTGGGCTTTTTAAATTTTCTGTGTGCATTTCATTACAAGAGGAAAATTATATGTATCAATTCAATAATCTTTCCTTAAGGCATTTTGTAATCATTCAAGGTTGAATTTTTTTGAATAAGAATGCAATTACACCACCATGCCCTATAAAAATAATGGAAATTGCTCATGTAATTTACCCTTGACTACATGGAACATTTTTCCCATGAGGATCATGAGAGACATAAAACTTACCATGGGAGAAAAACTTTTGTAACAGACTACTTTTCTAGACTTTTCATACCTGAAACAAAGAATAATGATATTTTAGAGCCATTTTACTTATAATCCAAATATTCAGAAAATCATTAATAAAACATTAGACACATAGATGAGGAAGAGAAGCAGAATTCAAATCACTTAAAATGCAAAAACAAAGCAAATGAATCATCAAGCTTAAGAATGAAAATAAATAAACAATTTCTAAAGCAAATAAATGAGATCATTGAATATATTATTTCCTTGGTTGGACCTTTCTAGCTTAGAGACATTTATTTTTCTATGTAAAGAAACACTAGAATGTCTAGAGTGAAATAACTGCAAATAAACAGGGACTTGGATTTTTTTCTTTTTTACTTCATTATTGTTGTACAGGAGGTATCTTGTGACATTTATAAAAGTTCTTACGATATATAATAGTTGAATTCACTCCCTCCATCATTCTCTTTTATTCTCCTCTCCTCTAATTCCTGGAATAGTATCAACAGATCTCATTTTTCAATTTTCATAAGGGATTGGAATTTTTAAAAGGATATAATGCTGTAATTTCATTCACATGCACTGAATCATGCAAAAGTAATTTTAGTTACATAATATTTTCACAGATATAAATGAAATAGAATTTTCTTCAGTTTTCATAGAATTCAGTTAAACCTGAATTATTTTCTATGTCAATATCCTTTGATAATTCAAGGACAAAGTGATCTTGAAAAAGTGCAGTCTAAAAGAAAGACATCAGAGAATTAAACCCAGAAAATTGATCTTTCACCATCCTATATGCAAAAATTTCTCAAGAACCAGAATTTAAAAAGGACTATGATAGGAGTGATATATCTGAACACTCAGGATTTCCTTAAATGGAAAGGCATGGGTTAAGGCTTGATTAAACAAGGGAAATTGAAGTGGAAAGTGATTTAAAAATCATTTGAAATAAATCAGAGCTGAGTTTAATTCAAACATTTACATATACTCTATTCCTGAAGCATATTCAGTCCCTCAGCCTTCCAAATGAATGGCATCTGACCTGGGAAACTAACATAGCCCTATATGATATGACCTTTAGAAAGACGATATGCAGAGGAGGTTGCTAAATTTCATTGCAAATGACATAATTTCATTTTGCTTTATGGCTGAGTAATACTCCATTGTGTAGCTATGCCACATATTCTTTATCAGTTCTTTGGCTTGTGGGCACAATGGCTGATTCTATAATTTTTGAAATTGTGACCAGTGCTGCTAAAAACCTGTGTATACAGGTATTTCAACTGTATGTTGACTTACTTTCCTTCAGATGTATATGAAAATGTGATATAGGAGGATCATATGGCAGTTACATACTTAGTTATAAAGAAACCTCCATATGATTTCCACAGTGTGTGCACTAATTTGTGATAATTTCATGTACTTAGCTCACCTCTGGATGCTAGTAATTAATACCATAAAAATGCTTTGTAAATAGATAATGTGCTACTTTGGAAATGATTACAAAAAGTCTATTAGGGGACCAGGAAGTAGTGAAGAGTTCAGGTAGACATGAACAAATGTGGATTGTAATACACATGTGCATGGAAACAACGCTAGGAATCTCTCTGTACAGCTATCTTAATCTCAAGTTAGCAAAAACACTATGGTTTGCTTATTATCTCTTATGTCTTCTCTTCAACAAATCAGAGAACAAGAGGGCAGTGCAGGTTATGCCCAGAAGGAAGGTTGGCCCAAATAATGCATACACATGTAAGTAAATGTAAGAACAATGAAATAAGAAAGTCTGTTTATTGCAGAGGAAAAACACGAAATTTAAAAAAAAATATGTAATCTCTCATTTAATTTTTATTATTATTTTTTTTATTTTGGCCATACCCAAGTTTGAAGGTCAGGGTCGCTTACTTGCTATGCAGGTGTTCTATCACTTGAGACACAGTCAAGGCCTTTTTTCCTTAGGTTAGTTTTCAGACAGTGTCTCACATTTTAATTTTAGACTTAAGGTCAGCCTGGAACCTCAGTCCTCTAACCTGTGCCTCCCACATAGGCAGTATTATAAGCTAAACCATTACCATGAGTTTTGGGGGGATGGGGTCTCACTAACACATGTTTTAGGCTGTCTTTAAACCTTGAACCACACTGTATCTGCTTGTCAAGTAGATTAGGTTTTAGGTATGAACCACCTAGCCTGACACTTTTTAATGTTTTCCATTCTCAGATGGTTGAGTCCATGCATGCAGTACCATGGATAAGGAGAGCTGACCACACACACCTATAGGAGAGGTTGTTGAAAGTTAAAGGAGCAGTTAGCAGGAGTTTGGGAATCAAGGTGTGACTAAATATGCACGTTTGCAGTTTCTGAGTTACAGTCAGGTACATTCCTAGACCCCCCTAATTGGACTAATTGTGCTACAACAATTCAGTTGCCCATTATTCAGATTCTTAAGAGGGTTTGATCCACATACCTGTGGATAAGGCTCCACCCTGGATTGAAGAGAAGTTGTTCTGTCATGGTGCCCATGGCTTGTGACCATCCAATGTCTCCTGGCCTCCTACTGACTTCCCAAGTCCCTGAGCTCTTTAGCAGCCTTCCAGGTTCAGCCACTGTGGGAAGGCCACGATTATTCTTCAGACACCAAGGATTTTGGGTGTTCCATACTCCTAGTGCCATCTCAAAACTAAAATTCCCATGTCGGTACAGCCCATTTCAGTATGAAATACTATTTCAAGAAGTTGAATGGGTTTATGTCTGTGGACAATGAGGCATGAGCCTGTGCACAAAATCTGTGCTAGGCAGAAGTCATGTGATATGTGTGGATGTGTGTGTGGTCTGTGCTTATTCTCTGTACTCTTAAGATTTATTCCAATTTAGGAATCTTGTGTTCTGAGACCACAAGACTTTCTAGGTACTAAGAGAAAAATTTCCACCTGATTTAAAGAAAAGAACAAAAACAAAACAATACTCACAAAAATACTTCTAATAAGAAAATTTTTTTCTAATCCTGATTTGTGGTGTATTTACATTGGGTGAAACATTGTTCTACATCTATTGTGATGACCATATGATTTACTCTAAAGTCGTTTGATGTGGAAACAGACACAATCATTAACCTTTGAATGTTGAAGCAGTCTTCCATTTGCATATGAACACTGTATTTGATATCAATATATTTCTAGGGTCAACGTTCTAATATTTTCCTCTCCACTGTAAGACTACTGGTCTTTAATTTGATCTCTTCTCACACTTTGTCTGTTTTTGGCATCTTGTATTTTTGTCCAAATGAACTCTGGTAAACCTGAGTAAAAGGACCTGTGAAATATTTTTGTCATTTCTATGTCCTGGAATATTTTATGCAGAACTGATATTCTCTTTTAAATAACTTCTATACTTCATTAATGAAGGTATCTGTGCTTTCAGTGTTTTTGTAACTAAGCTCTTTTTTTCACACTTTAACGTATGTATTCGTTTTACAGGGTGTTTTCATTGTGACATTCATACATGTGCTTACAACATATTTTCATTAGATTCACCTCTCAGTCATTCTCCCTCATTCTCCACCCCAGTCTCCTTTCTTACAACAATTTCAACAGGTTTCACTGTCCTATTGTTAGGGGAATCTCCAACAGAGACAAGGGACACCAAGGCTTTTCAGGAAGCAATCTTTATTAGCATGTTGGCAATGGCTCAGTGGATTCACAGCCAAAGGCTGAGCCCCAAGAACAAAAGGGTCTTGCCTTATATACCCTAGCAAGCATGTTACAGAAGCAAAATCGAGGTTTCATCTTTATATTTGCATGAAACTGTACTGGCTACTTCACCCCCAGTGCTATGTGACTTTCTTCACATTTAAATTTTTAAAGTTTTATCTCCCTGCTGAGTCATGCCCTCCCCACTCCTACATTATCAGAACACAGACTTTCTTGTTTCTTTTTTTGGCCCTCCTCCCTGCTACATTATTCCCCCCCCGTTCATGATAGGACCCACCTAAGGTCAAAGAGCATCATCTAGATTTAGGGGTTTGTATTTTCATAGCACCATTATGTGGACAGCTGTTTTTCTCTCTATACTGGCCTCTATAATCATCCTGATGGACCACAATACTAAGGGAACTAGGCAGGGTGACATCAAACATGCTCCCAAGACAAGAACCCTTTGCCTGCTTTTTATTACAAATGTAGCTTGCATTGTTTCCTTTACTCTGGGACTTGTACTATCACTTACCAGCAACCTTGCAAACCTGGGGAGTCTATGAGCTGATGTAACACCCAACCTGTTGTTGGGTGCATAATACAAAATATGGCTCTGTGGAGGTCCCAACAATGGCTCTCTTACAATTTTCATTACATGGGGGAAACTTTTCAAGGGCCAACCCAAAAGGTAAGAGTTCAAGAGTGTAGAAGAGAGCAGGGGTGCATCCTATGTTTGAGCACGCACACTTGGGTGTGTGTCAGCTTCCAGAGTGACTAGAACAGGGCTGTTGTCCCTTTGTTCATGGTCCCCTGTTGTCTCCTGGGAAGCGGGGTCCTGTTGAGAAAGGGTGCAGTCATTCTGGAGGGTGCTCTTGCATGGTAAGTCTGGGTCAGGGATGCACTCTCACTGGGAGAGGCTGGCTTTACTCAGCCCTGATTGAGCCTGGGAGTAATTTTTGCTACTTTACCTGCAGTGGGGAAAGACAAAATAACAACAAAAGGGCCCCTCCAAGGGGTTTTAATGGTTGGACATTTTGTTATTTTACCCAAATAGTATCTTCTTTTTTTCTGAGTAGAACTTCCATGGCAACAATATATTATCAGCATATATGTCCAAGAAAATGTGTTGTTTAAAAAAAGTTAAAAACACCATCTTTAGGCATCAAAGGACATGCTTAAAGTCAGTAAAAATAGTCATTTTGTCCCTATTTAAGTAGAATACTCTGTCTAAAATAACATGAGTTTGTATCTGGAAGGGTTTTAATGCCAGGTAGCCACACATGTATAAGAAGTATTTCCTGAATCCTCTTGGTCTTAGTTATTTTTGAGAGGTCTGGCACCAGTGACTCCATTTGAACTTAGAGGGCATTTCCCCTTCCCTTCCAAGCTGCTTGTCTATTAGCAGTCTCCTCTGAAGATCTTTCTCCCTTCGAAGTACTAACCAGGCCTGACCCTGCTTAGCTTCTGAGACCAGACAAGATTGGGCGATATCAGGGTGGTATAGTTGTAGAATAAAAATCTTTTTTGATTGGTCATTTTTTTCTCTCATTATAAGGATTTGCTCTTTCCTAGACTATTGCTTGTTTGTTTGGTTTGGACCCACATCAGGGGGAAAGGAAGGAACAGATCAAGTGGGAGTCAGTGCCAACCAGATGCTTTTGGGCAAATTTAAGTAGCAAAGAGAATTAGAAGGAGTGGCCCTTAGGCAGTGGGCTTCTACACAAGGAAAACATAAAACAAAATCCAACAAAAGCAGACACCTAAAAAGCAAATTAGAGTCATTTTTCTTGGGCTCGATTATAAATTTCCCAGAAGGATCAGAACTGTAATGACAAAAACTTAAAAGAGCCATGGTTAAAATTCTGATGGACAACTTAGCAACTAACAGAACAGTTTATCAGTACCATTAACTTTTTGTTACCATATTTATCTAAAGTTTGTATTTTAGAAGGCTTGATATACTTGAAAACCATAAATATATTTAGTCTACAGGAACCAGCAACAGCATGCCAGCTCTACAGAGTTTATAAATATATATTACTTTAATCGTTGCTTGAAGTAAAACCTTAGATTTTCTCATCAGTTGGGGTGGTGGGGGGGCAGGGAGAACAGTGTCAGTGACCCCAAACAGCCCAGTCACGACACATATAGGGTACTGAGTGCATTAGAATCACCCAAGACAACAGTTGTTTAACTATGAGGTCACCTAGAAAATTTTACATAAATCAACATTTAAATGAACTTTTATTTAGTTATGACTCAGTTACTTTAGTAGTCAAAACCCTGACAAAAATCACCAGAGAGCACAGGTAAATATTTATGGGGACTAAGTGTAGAGTTAGGAAACACAGTGGCCAAGAATCATGGCTCAGATGTTGATAAGTGATCACATCCCAGATTGTTGACATTAACAGATGGCTCATGACATACAGCAGTATCCCACCAACCTGTAGTCAATGGAGCCCCCTAAAATAACAGACCCAATCTGGCCATCCCAGGTCAAAAATTCCCTCGGCCTGACATGTGGAAGGAGTAGGACTAATATCTCCACTCTGTTGACTCCATTAAAACTGAAGGTCTTGACCACCACTGTAGTGCTGTTTTTTGAGTTTTTATTTCTTTATCCTATCTGGAGAGTGCTCTTTGGCTTTTTTTTTTTTTTTACTTTGTTTTACATAAGTAAATCTGTCTCAGTCCTCATATCAGTGCAGTAGCACTCCCTCTGCTCAGCTGCCTCTTTCATCTCTGTGTATTAATAAACTCTTGTTGTCTTGATAAGTTTGTGGATTAACCTGTAGCACCAAAATTCCTTATAGTTATCTTGACAAAACAAAAATCCTTTTTAAGACAGTTTTTTTGGTAAATGCTATGAAGAACAATATAATATTTTTAAGATAGTCTTGTTGTTATGAGCTTAGAGAATTAAGTTTTAGTTTAATATTGGTACATTAAATTTTGACCCTTCAAAACCTTAATGTAGAAACAAAAGACATCCAATCTGGGACTACTTTCCCCTCTCATGGATAAGAGTTTACTCTTTTTCTTGTTTTGATGTCTAATCTGTATCTATAATGTACTCTAGCAGTCCAAGATACTTTTCATTGTACAGTTGTACACTTGTCTCCCTATAATGCAAATGTGGAGAAGTTTGAATCAAACATGTTTTTTGGTAAGAAAGAGAATTAGCCAACCCTGGCCATTCACTGTACATTCTTGCCTTTTATGGTCGTAGCATATAGTGCTGTATATTGTGAACTGTAATTTCAACCAGAAGTAATTTTTTTCATTTGAAGAAATAAATGTACTTTATACAGCCTAGTTAATGTTTAAAAAGAAAAAATAGCTTGGTTTTGTTTTTCAGCTAGTCAGACAGTAGCGAGATCCTTTCTAAATGTTATTCAAGATGATTCAGTTCACACTGGTGTTTTTTTACCCTAAAAAAGTAATGTTTTGCTAATTTTGTGACAGTCAAAAGGATCTGCAGAAGTTAAGCCATGCCTCAGCTTTCTTTACAATCAGAGTCCTTCTCACCTTGTAAAGTGTGAATTGTCCTTCTATTTTGTACCAGATGAACTGTATTTTGCATTTTGTCTACTTGTAAGAGACTGTAACATACTGTCGATTTCCTTGTTTGAATATAGAAATGTAACACTATGCAGTATACATCTCCAGAGCTTTGTGTATATGTCCAATGAACTTTTTTTGCAACCACACTTGTAACTATATGTGTATAATTAACAACAACAAAAAAAAAACCTTAATGTAACTGGATTTTAGTCAACTCAATCACTTCCATAAACATTTATAAGCCACATCCTTTTATGACAATCTACTCAGTATTTTTATAACAACTTATTTTGTATCCCCTGGGGGAGCTTGTCTTTATCCTTTTTTACTTAAAAGTATTTTTTTAACCTTTCATTTTTAAAAGCCATATCCCATATATATATATTACTTGTTGCAAATAACTCATAAACCCTTTTAACTCAGAGCCTTATATTTGTATAAAAACGATTTGTATAAAGCCCACTTGTTAATAGACCCATGTATTATAAGAGAGAATTAAATACCAGGTTTTGTTTATGACAGAATGAAACAGGCTAAGGTCATTTTTTTTAACTACACAATTTTTAAGATTCCTTCTGCAGGCTGTGTCCCCTCCTTATCTTTTTTTTCTTCTCTCCTCTGGTCTGACCCACAGTATTAAACCCTGAATGCATGCATCCTAGTGAGACCTGATTGGAATAAGTTTGAAAACTGGTTTTCTAAAAGGCAGCAGTAGAACAGAGTTAACAATTTCTTACATTGACTCTATAATAAGAATTAGCCTAAATATGTTTACATATTCTTATGTAAAAACCTTAATCTGTTTATATCAGAGATCTTTAAAACAAACACCCTGTTGTTTTTGTTACCTTGACTATCACAATAACTTTTTAACAGCAGTTTAAGAGCCATTTTAGATGCTTACACACACAAACACACACACACAAAGTTTTATAAATTAAACATGCCAGAAAAAAATGTCAATTTACGCATGCATAAGATGAGATGGAATTCCAGGAGCAAATTAAATTTTGCCCAGTGCTTTAAACAAATTATCACACACACACACGCACACACACACACAAAATTAGAGTGTACTCTCCAGAAAAAAAAACTTTAAATCAAAGCCAGAGGGATCTCCAGTGAAATGGTAGATGATGCATCTGTTCTCTTGTGAGTCTCACTCTTTGGAACTGAATTTTTGTTACCCATGTCTTAACCTCAGCTGTGGCTATTTCCTGGGAAAAGTTCAACCTCTCCCCCAGTACTGGAGGTTTTTGCATTTTACCCAAAGTGCTTTCTTTATACATGTGCTGTTCCCCATTGTGGTCTATCTTGCTGGTGAGAAAACCTGATAGGCGCTCAACCTCCCTAATTCCCTGAGGTGTCTCACATACTTTTGTCCTTCTCCCTAAACCTGAGAGACACAGTTTTATCCCAGACAGAGTTACTAGAGTGTCTGCTGGCAGGTGATCAGCTTCCCTTCTACCTCTTAAAGGAAGGCCTGTTATTCAAACCTTTGTTCTTAACAGTCTGATGGTAGGGCTCCCAATTGGTTCATGAGCCTTTTCTGGGTTCCTCTGTGCAACCATGACTTGCTCTCTGGCATGCTGGGAGAGGCAAACCCCTCCCTCAGATTAATAGGACTGCTGGTGACTGGTGGGACACTCTCTGAACAGACAGTGATGCTGAGTCCTGGTGGCAAGGAGGTGAATACACCATCTCCAAGTCCCAGAAAAGCACCCAGAAATGTTGTGACAATCTTGAATAGAGACACAGGACACCAAGGCTTTTCAGGAAGCAATATTTATCAGCATGTTGACAATGGCTCAGTGGATTCACAGCCAAAGGCTGACCCCCAAGAGCAAAAGGGCCTCACCTTATATACCCTAGCAAGCATGTTACAGAAGCAAAATCGAGGTTTAACCCATATATTTGCATGTGACTGTACTGGCTACTTCATCCCCAGTGCTATGTGACTTTCTTCACATTTAGATTTTTAAAGTTTTATCTTCCTGCTGACTCATCCCCTCCCCACTCCTACATTATCAGAATATAGACTTTCTTGGTTTTTTTTAGCCCTCCTCCCTGCAACACTGTTATCATACAAAATATGGAACACTTCACAAATACACGTTATCCTTGCTCAGAGTCTATGATAATCTTCACACACAATTTGCTAAAATGAACAATAGAAGACTCCTAACAATAAATTTATGTAGTGAATAGAAGATTCTTCATGTAACACAATTCTTCTTTAGTGAGCTTTGCTAGGTTGTGTCTTGGAAGAAATTTGTTTATTTCATCTGCTGTTGAGTTTAATATTTGTAGCTTTTGCAATGATGCTCTTTTTTAATACCTGATATTATTAACTTGCATGTTTTTCTCTGCTTTCCTTGGTCAATCTGGCTAGAAATTTTTTCAATTTACTTTGTTTCTAAAACATTTGGATTTACCAAATTTATCAACTGTTGAACTTCAGCCTTGTCTCCTTTAATCAAGCACCAATCTGGTTATTGTATCTGATCACTTTCCAAGTCCTCAAATAGTTGATTCTGATGGCCAAAGTCACCAGCACCACTGAAGGATGGACCACGGGAGGTCCATGTGTTTCCCAAAGATGACAATTAGCCAGGGAAAAATTCTCCATCTCCTTCTCAAGAAACACCCATTTGTGCTGAAACATACTCCTCCCACTGGCAATAAAAAAACTATAAAACCTGCCATCCAACCTAACTTGGACTGCTACCTGTTTCTGGGTCTCACTTCATGACCCCCTTTTGGTCTTTTCTTCCTCTTCTCTGCAAATAAAACTTCCCTAACCTTTGCTGCTGGAGTCTACCTTTGATTTCCATCTAAGTGTGGAACAAAGGACCCTCACCACCTAAGATTCCAGCATAACACTGTCCTGCTTGAGTGGTTGTTTCTCTGTGGAGCTTGAACATGGAGCTGCCCACTCTGCAATTTTCTGTTGAAATGTTATTTCTAAAGACATACAGTTTCTGTAGTTATTCCAGGCTATTGATATCACCTCTGAACTGTAATGCAGGATTTCTGATAGGTCATCTCACTACCAAACCTGGCTGAATGATAATAAAATGAACATTTGCTCTGTGCAACGTGCACTTGTGTCTCCTTCAGCATGCCTGACAAAGAACTAGCCACCTTTTCCACTTTTGCATAAAATAAACTGAAAATTCTGGCAAGAGTTCTTATTTCAAAATGAGATATAAGAGTCTCTCTGTCATTATTAACCCAGGAGATGAAAGAACAAAATCATAACCATGTAATAGTATAATAAACATTTTAATATATATATTTTCAAGAGTAAAAATTTAAATTGAGAACAATTAGATACTACCCTATGCTGCCCTCCCTGCCATGCTATTAAAATTTTGTTTCTTTTTTCAATTTTCTTCCCCATACCCCCATGTTATTTCCAATCTAAAGCCCCATCTCATCCTCCTTGAGGTGTTCCAAGGCTTGAAACCAGGCCTGAAAATTCATATGAGGTTAGAGGCTGTATTTGTCACAGGCTGACTGCAGAAGACTTATCTGTGTTATTGCTTTGAATTCCTGGTGCAGAAAGAGAAGAGGAAGGAAATAGACATAGGCTCTTACAAAGTGGGTTTCACCTCTTTGTATTTGCTCTCAGGTCACCTCTCTGTTCCCTCCTACCCCAGCTCCTGCCTGTTCTCACAGCTGGGTTCAAACAGACACTATCAGGAAGAGTCCTGGATCTTACCTCAGATCCCCAGATTCTGGTGGACCATTCAGTCTCTGAGAACCAACAGTTCTTATACATTAAGGGGCAAGGACAGAATTAAATGTACTACCCAGCTTCCCCACCCTTCCATTCGAATCAGTGTGGACATTATCTACTCACCTTCTTCCTCTTGTGTAAGTTGATAACTCCACCCTAGAAGGCACACAACCAATGTGTTTAAAAATGAGGCTTCAGGTAGGAAGGCCTGACATATTCCATGTGCTCAACCTAAGCTTTGAGAACCTGGCTTCAGTCTCCCACCCACGATCACAACTTATGGCACTAGCCAAACACACCTGACCTCTAAAGTCAAGCGGATCTGAAGTCTTACCAGGTGTATGGGGTTTGGTGGTTAGCTTAGCACAATGGACATCTGTGAGACCCTAATGGGTACTAGAGCTCAGTGGTCAGCAAGGGGCCTTCTCCCACCAGCCCCTCTTCTGCAGCCCTGGCTGCATGCTCACTCACATGCAAATTGCCTTTCTTTGCAGTATGCACTCTCATGAGATCAGTGAAGAATGTCCCCAGGTAGGGAATGGTGGCCTCAGTGTCATCCTGTGGCATTGGATGGGAGATAATAAGAAAGTGGTAGCACTTTTATGCTGAGTGTTTGTCAGCATGATCATAGATCCATAAGGGCTTCCCACTGAGAACAGTCTATATTCCCCAGGACACCTCTCCCTGGTGCTCCCCCTACTGACACCTGGGACATCAAACTGATTCTTGTCCTCTGACAGACTGTCATAGGCAAATATTCAAGGTGTGTGTCATGGCCAGACACATTCCCCATAGGCTCTGCCAGGGCCTGGGTCAGGTAGTTACAACTTATCACTTAACATGCCAGCTATTCAGAACACAGAAGTTCCAGGGTAATCAGGCAGTGGGGAAAGAAGAGTGAATGGTTATAGTAGCCCCTTCCACTCCTGTTTGTGGTGATAGCATAAGGCAAGGTTAGTTACCATTTCTTTCTGACACCTCTGCTTCCTTTTGAGGTTGCTCCACAAGGTGGCAGATTTGGAGGTCCCACCCTGTCAGGATTGAGGATGGCCTTAGGAGGCACTCTACTTCTCATCACCCTCCCAACAGTTACCCACCAGTACCCAAACTTGATCCTGGGTGTGCTGTGTTTAGTTATGCCATTCTCCTTCAACCAGTAGATGTCCAGCATTCAATTGTCAGGGATATCAGGCTGGTGACCAGGACACCCTCTTCCTCTTTCCTCATCTGCAATGTGCAGATGACCATACACCTGGCTTATAGAAGATAGGAGGACACAATGTCTCCTTCTTTCCATTAGTTCTTCCCTGACTGACCTCATTTGATCAAATCCACCTCACACTCCTGCTCATTCCTTTTCTCCCTTGGATCTCATTCTCTTCCATGAAGTTAGCACCCCAAACTCATCATCTGTCCATACACAGATGAGAAAACTGAGAATTATAGAGGGGTGTTGCCTTGCACAAGGTCTCCAGGAGGCCCTAGAGAGTAGGTCTTCATCTACCTTTGGCCAGTAACCAGGGTCCTGTCCTCTGGCCCCGTGTCTTCTAGGATGTATGTCAGACATCCTAGAAGAGGTGATCTACAATAAGAGAAAGGCAAGGTGTCTGAGACTCCTGCATGTCCCACTTTCCTGGTTTCTCTGCCCTGAGGTGAAAACTGAGGTTGTGTCAAGTATTTCCATTCTCCATAGAGCCCATTGTGATATTCTGTGCCAGGAAATTCTGCTTTTGCCCACTTGGGACTGAGATTTCTCCAGGGGCCTTCTCTGGCCAAGCATTATGCCAGGGCAGTGAGACATGACAGTCTCCTTCCTCTTTTACATGGACGCTTTTGGAGTGCACAGAAGACAACCAGGGTGACTTGATAGTTATTTGATATTGTAGGACTTTCAGGCACTCCAGCACTCCAAGGTATTCTCCAGCTGGTCCTCTTGGACATGCAGCAGCTTCTGTTCCATGGCAGGGCATGAAGATGCACAGTGAACTCATATCTCCAACTAGGTCTGGGTGTTTGGACCCAAGTGGAGTTTACCTTATGTCTGGCCCATCACTGTGTACACATGTGATTCCATAGCCCAGGGCAGTCATTTCCTATGGTTTGTGCAGTCCTCTCAGAAAGAAAGCAGGGGCCTAACTTTGTGGGCGGATGTTCTCCTAGTTCATAGAAATGAGCCACATCCTCTTTTACTCAGTCAAAAGTCTGGGGATACTAAATGTCCAAAGGATGCCAGAGACCTCCAAATTCTGATGGCTCATGCGCTCCCATTAAGCACCCTGAATACCTCCACTACATTCAATTACCTGGGCATTCCTCTTCCCCAAACTACCCTCCAGATGCCCCAGCACTGAACGGATACTTGTTCCCTTCTTGGCGATGAGACATAAATTCAGTTTTCAAAATTACTCTCAGTGAATAACTAATATTGCCTCCCCCTTTCCCTCCATCTGCACTCAGACTCATACCCACCTTGATGAACAGCACTCTGTGAATGCACTTCTTGTTCTCTTTAAGGAAATTCTTTCGCATCTTCTGTAGTATGTCTAAACTTTCCCTGCAGGAAGTCATAGAGGTGACAGGTGAGAGGAATGGTTAGAAGTGAGTGTGAATGAATTTCCATTTAGTGACAAAACTCCAAAATGACAGGAAATGAGGTTTTCAAATGATTCTGCTGAGCCCAAAGGGTGCATGGTCTGCAGCAGAACCGTCTTGCTCATACAAGACCCATTTTCATCGACCACCTCAGTTGATTTCAGCTGAACAGAATCTTGTGACTACAGTGTAAGAACATGTAGGCAGCATCTACCAGACAAGGAACTGGATCCCCACCACAGATTTACTGAACCAGGACTCATGCACATGGGGTGGGCCCGCCCTGACACCTTTCCCTCTGAGGTATGTAACTGGCTTCACTGAGGGGTGACACTTACCCCGTGTAGCCATACCTTCTGAAGGAATATGTGCACCCACCTGGAGACCTCTTTTAATGTGTTCTTCAGTTGGAGGATGCCCTTGCTCTGAAGAGCGTACAGGATGGAATACAGTGAGGAGAAGTTCTTGAGCATGTGACACTCCTGTGCAAGAAGACACTGTGAGCTCTAGGTAGAGCTCCCACTGGCTAATGCCAAGGGTCCTTGAGTCTGAGACTATCCCAAAGATATGGATGGTGGGAAACTCCAGGGACATACTGAAGTCCCAGGGGTAAGCAAATAAGAGTCATTTCACTCCAAGAGCAGAGCATCAGGAGGAAGTCAGTACTGTGCCTGAGGGCTGGGAGTGTCCAGGAAACATAGCACTAGGAATGAGCAGCCTATGTTACATATTGGAGCTCCAACCACAGCATCCATATCCTAACAGGAAAGAAAGGAGAAGGAAGTGACCACTGAATGGTCAGTCACATACCATGGCTACCTGAATCCAGTGCTCCACCACCTTGACCCTATCTATTTCCTTCATGCTCTTGTCACCAAGGCAGGTGGTAATGACACAGGTGATGACATTGTTTATGTGAGTGAAAATGTCATCAATGGTGGATGCCAGATGCTTCTTTCCCTTCGAGTCCTGCTGAGAACAGATGTAGCCCAAGCAGTGGTAGGGCAGTACTTTCTTCAATAACTCCTGGAGAAGAAGGTCAATGTTACAAGGCATCCTCACATACCAGAGCTCAAAGTCCCATTTTGGAGCACTGTGTTGAGGTAGAGCTCTGGAACCTAAGGAGGTGGTCCCAGCTTTGTGGGATTCTGTGTTTTGTTCCCTGAGCACTGAGGGCACACAGCACACACTTGTCCCAAATGAAAAATGGCTGGATATTGATAGGGGCATTTTCCTAGAAAATCTAAGTCCACTCAATAGAACCAGCTCAGAAGGCATGAACTGGTTGGCAAATTCTGCTCTCCACCCAGAGTACCTCCTGTCTGTCACTAGTCTCTATGCACAAAAGTGACAACCTGTGTGTCCTATGACTGCCATTTGATCATGTCACAACAAGGCACTAATGAGGGTTTTTGCATGCTGCAAGTCTATTGCAAACCCTAAATCTTCATAATCACTCTGAGGATGAATTCTATTTTGACTCTCCAAAGGGGAATTGTCACTTTGGCTTTAAGAAAGTAGCCCTGGTGATGGGCTGTGCAATGCTGAAGCTGGGATTTGAACTGGAAATTAGCTCTGGACCAAGGACTGGCAGGACTGGCCACTGGAGTCCAAAAGGAATCCCACCCATGCCTTGCCCTGCCCTGCCAAAACACTCACAGCATCCATCAGGGTCAACTGCTGTGCCACGAGTTCAGGATGGAATGCCAAGATGTAAGGCTTCTCCTCACTTGATCTGGCCTCTATGGACCAAAGTGAAGGCCAAGAAGACACCTCTGCCACAGCTGGCCCGAGAACTGGAAACCGAGAGTTAGTGGATTCCAATTCTGTAGCAGGGACTGGAGCAGTTTCTGGCTGTAGGTCTGGCACCTGATCTGACTCTTTCCCTAGAAAAGATGTGATAGTAAACTGTGGTTCCTAATCTTGTGTTGTCACTTGCTCTAGGCCTGATGCTGGTGATGCCATTGGTCTATGTGTCAAAACCAGTGCCTGAGAGGACTCTAGCTCTGGAGCCAGTTTTACTCAAAGCCCTGCATGGGGTGAGTGCTGCAGGAAACTATATCCCCAAGAAGGCTGCCTACTGACAGATGCACTACAAATGCAGATAAGGCCTCTGCCAGCCTTGGAAACCCCATGCCATTACCCAAACAGGTTTCCTTCCCAGACTTCAGTCCACCACTGGAAGACTTCCAGGCTCTTCCATGGTCCTTCTGACCTGATGCAAGCATTTATCTTCCTTGCAGTGGATCCCACCTCAACACTTCCTCATGTGCTACATATATGTTTCAATCCTAGGCTCCTCACCCACAGGCTCTATTTTGCTGGGTTGCAGGTGCTCCTGCTGACTTAGGAGAAGTTGGGCTCCACATTCCTCATCTGAGCCAGGCATGTTAAGATGTATGTAAGAAACCAGCTGCTTGAGGCACAGAAAATCTGGAGGTTGAATAAAATCCTCTGCATACTGCTTCAACCAGGTGCCCAGGATGAATGACAGGGCTCTAGAGGCAGACAAACAATCATTAGAATCAGTCTTGACATTCTCTCCTCCTAACTTTCCAACAGCATAAGTGTGGGATCTGGGCTCCCAAGTGTGCCCTGGTCTATTCAGAGGCTAGTGTACTCCAGTCCAAGCCCCTTGGTCTGTCCAAGCAGTGGCAGGCCAAGTAACCCAGAAGACCTTTACAGAACCTCCATGTGAGGGAGCCCAATCTTAAGGTGTGAGAAGCTCTCCACTCTTCATTGGAAGCTCCATACTTTCTCCTGTGTGACTCTGGTAGCATTGCCAATGGACTGTCAAATCGTGGAGGTCATGTCCTCCTGCCTGGCTGCCACAGGGACTCAGTGGCATCCACTCGTGCTAAAAGCTGCCTCACTGTCCCTGAGCCAGGGGTGGTTGTCTTCTCATGACAATATTCTCCTGAAGGTCACAGCTTACCCAGTGAATAGTCACTGATCCCCTCAGGGAGGCAGCTGAGTACCCATTGCTGAAGTGTGAGATCTGAGTGCCTCACACCTGTGTGGCCCTGATGTCCACAAGGTGGGCAAACCTAGCTAGGATGGGCTGTGGTGGGGATGATAGATTCTCACAGGGGTCAACTGTGTGGTTCCAGCCTTCCCTCTGTTTCCAGGTATTCAAGATACCACCCACAGCTCTTTGTCAGATATCCTTGATTTCTACCTGCAGATGAAACCATAACCCTTCCTGAGAGTGAATCACAAGAGCTGTGGGATCCTCATTTTGCTTAGCCTTCACCAAGTGGAGATGCACAAATGCCCCACAATGAGTAAAGCCACCCTCCCTCTTATCCAAACAGCCCACTCACTTCTTGAGTTGTTCCTGTGGTCCATCATTCCCACTGGAGTAGAGGAAAATGCAGGGATATCTAGAGGAGGCCATGAGAGCATCATGTCTCATGTACTTGCAAATGACATCCAGTGCTCCTGACTGGTTCCCCATTGGGGTTGGAGCCCAGGATGCCAGGAATTTTCCTGTTCTTTTCAGAGTTATGCCAATTATCTAGAATTGTGCCCATACACAATAAGTGCTTCCTAACAATTTGTTCAATGAATGAACCCGACCAGCTCTTTTGCATGGCTGAGGGACCTAGCTATATCTAGGTCAAGGACAATCCAGAAGAAATATGGGACCTTTGTTACAGATGGAGAAAATGCACTTCCCAAAGCCTCAGATAGGTGTGTTCTCAGCTAGAGAGCTTATTCATAGAGTACACTGAGTCGCCCAATACATTCCATAATGCTGAGTAGCCCACTCCCCAGGGCCAGGCTATAGCAATCACCTCCAAGGCCATCCTCATGTCCTGGCAACATTTAATGAGGGAGGTCCGCAGAGCCCCCAGTTCCCATGATCAATCATTGGAAACAATGGCACCGACCATGTCTGAGACCTAGCCAGGAGGTGAGGAGTCCACTAGCTTTAAGGGGATGCTTACCTATTGAACAGCAGGTCCAGGACCTGCTGGGTCGTGGCAAAACTTCGGTAGGTACCCAGGAATAAGTTGACATATGATGGATCCCCAAACAGGAAGGCAGGCACTAGGTGGTCCACCAGAACCTCCAATGTGCCTGCCTTGATGGTTCCTGCCTTATGTGGGTTAGCTAGGATTGGAGCCAATTCCATTGCACTCTGGTATGGAAAAAATGAGAGAAATTTCAACACAGAACAGTAGCAAATGGGAAAAATCTCCTAGTCATACAGTGAAATGAAAATAACCAAGAAAGCATGAAACACACCACACACACACACACACACACACACACACACACACACACACACGGGAAAGGGTCTGATGTTCCTTGGGATATCAAGGAAAAGTCATTGGCTATTCCACCTTCAACTGACCTGTGTTGCCTTTGGGATCCTCTGGGGAAATCTCCATGAGTGACGGGGACGAGGACTGACCCTCTCTGTTGAGACAGGGTCCAAGGTCCTATCCTCAGTTGATTTGTGGCCAGAGCTTTCACAACTCTGGACACAGCAAGAGAACATATTGGTCTCTCCAATGTCTTTATTGAAGTGACGTGGCTGTGGCTGTTGTAGAGAGATTAGGTGCCTGGTTACCAGGGTTCCAAATTCTATTTGTCTATTCTCAAGGAAGTGAGGTCATCTCTGGATGTCCACTCTTTGAGCCTCTTCCTCCGACAAGACACTTGGACTATTGGTCATCTTCTCCATAGGAAATGAGGAACAGAGGACACAGGTTCACCCACAAAGTACACCCCACTGGCCTAGAAAGACCTGGCTGCAATCAGTACACTAGCTTTTAGCAGACTAGCTGGGTTCAGACTCATCCCATCTTTCCATTTGGATGTATATCCCATAAGAAGTCATTGTCCCTCTCAGGGCCTCCCAATTCTTCTCACTTGAACCATGAAGATTAAATTTCCATCTTTTTCCTGGCATGTCACCAGATTTATATGACCATTACAACCTGTGTTCTCTGAGAAAACTTGTGCTTGCCATCACTCATTTCTTTATTTTATTGTTTATTCATTTATTCATATGGGCATACATTGTTTGAGCCATCCTTTCCCTCCCTATCCCTACCTTCTCCCTTTCCCCCCACGCCGCTCACTTCCTGGCAGAATCTTTTCTGCTCTCTTCTCCAATTTTGTTGTAGAGAAGACATAAGAGATAATAAGAAAGACAGTGTTTTTGCTAATTTGAGATAAGGATAGCTGTACAGAGAGATTCCTAGCATTACTACTATGCACATGTGTATTATAACCCAAATTGGTTCATCTCTACCAGACCTCTTCACTAGTTCCTGGTTACCTTCCCATAGTGGCCTCTGTCAGTACAAGATTATTTACTCACTCCTGTACAGTGGGCACATTAAATACTTTTAAGATTTGGGTTTCCTAACTTTCCCTATTCCTCCTGTATGCCTTCTCCCATTAGCGTATGACCCATGTCCAATAACATTACTGCATTTGTTTTAGGTCTAAAATCTACCTATGAGAGAGAGCATACTATTCTGGGCCTTCTGAGCCTGGCTAACTCCAGTTCCATCCATTTACTTGCAAATGATAAAATTTCATTCTTCTTTGTGGCTGAGTAAAGTTCATTGTGTATAAATACCACATTTTCTAAATCTATTCATTGGTAGTGGGGCATCTTGGATGTTTGCATAACTTGGCTATTGTGATATGTTGTTGGATTCAGTTTGCCATTATTTTATTGAGGATTTTTGCATTGATGTCCATGAAGGAGATTGGCTTGTAGTTCTCCTTTTTAGATGTGTCTTTGTCTGGTTTTGGAATGAGTATAATACTAGCTTCATAGAATAAGTTAGGCTGTATTCCTTCCCATAGTGGCCTGTGTCAGTATAAGATTATTTACTCACTCCTCTAGAGTGGGCACATCAAATACTTTCAAAATTTGCATTTCCTTACTTTCCCTATTTTTTGTTTGGATGACCTATCTATTTGTGATGAGGGGTATTAAAGTTTCCCACCACCACTATGCTGGAGTCTCTATGTGCTTTTAAGCCCTTTAGGGTGTGTTTGATGGAATTGTGTGCATTGACATTGGGTAGACAGGTTGATAATTGCTATTTCCTTTTTTTTTTTTTTTTTGTATTTTTGTGTATTTCTATTTTTATTAGTAGGAAGTTTCCTTCTTTATCTCATTTGATCAATATAAGTTTGAAGTCTACTTTGTCTGATATAAGTATTGGTACTCCTGCCTATTTTAGGGGGCCATTGGCTTGTTAAATCTCCTTCCAGCCTTTCACACTAAGCTAGTGATTTTTTTTGTCAATGAGATGGGTCTCCTGTAAACAACAGATTATTTTTAATCCAGTTTGCCAAATAGTACCTTCTGATGGGGAAGTTGAGTCTGTTGACATTCAGTGTTAAAACTGAAATGTATGGGGTGATTCCTACCATTTATTTATTTTTGTTGATAGAGGATTTGATTATGTGCAGGTGAATCTATGCTACTCTCTGATTCTTTGTCTTTTCTTCTCCTGTGGTTTGGTACTCCCTGTCCTCTCATAGTTTTGCTTGCTTTCATCTTCTGTGTGCAGAATTCCTTGGAGAATCTTTTGTGGTGGTGGCTTGTTGGTCATATATTTTTTTAGTTTCTCCTTATCATGGAAGATTTTTATTGCTCCATCTATAATCAATGATAGTTTTGTTGAGTAGAGTATCCTAGGGTTGAAGTTATTTTCATTTAGTGTGAGGAAGACCTCACTCCATGCCCTTTTGCTTTTAAGGTTTCCATTGAATAATCTGCTGTGATTTTGATGGGTTTACTTTTGTATGTTATTTGTTTTTTCTCTCTTACAGCCTTCAATATTCTTTCTCTGTTCTCCGTGTTTGTTGTTTTAATGATATTATGCTGTGGGCAAGTTCTATTTTGGTCAAGTCTGTTTGGTTTCCTGGAGGCTTCCTGTACCTGGATGGGCATAACTTTCTCGAAATTTGGGAAATCTTCTGTTATTATTTTGTTGAATATATTATGAATCCATTTTGCTTGGACCTCTTCTCTTTCTTCAATGCCCATGATTCTCAAGTTTAGTCTTTTGATGGAGTCAGCAAATTCTTGCATACTCCTTTCACAGGACTTGAGTTGTTTGACTAATACTTCTTCTGTTTTTCTTTAATTTCTATTTTATCTTTGAATTATGAGATTCTGTCTTCCACTTGTTCTAGTCTGCTTGAGTGGCCTTCCCTGTGTTTTGTGTTTCTGTTTGATTCTTTTTTCTGAGATTTTCTTATCATTGTTCACTTCCTCTTTAATTTTTTTTTTATTTTCATCTTTAATTCATTTACCTCTCTATGTATACTGTTCTCTGTTTCACTTTGGTGTTTATTTAGGGCTCCTCTGTATTCATGTTTTTTTGTTTTTGTGTCTTATATTTTTTATTTTTCGTGTCGTGAAATTTCTTGAGTGCACCTTGTACATTTTGGTTACCACATCTAGTAATTTCTCCATGAAATTCTTGGTGATTTCTTGCAAGATTTCTTCTTTGAGTGTTCTTTTGTGGGCATCACTGTGTTCCTTGGTGTAGTTTATTTTTGTTTTGTTGGAGTCAGAAACTGGGTATCCATTTTCTTCATTTCCCTCTGAATCCTGTATAAATTATTTTTTTTTGAGGAGAGTGTTTTCCATCCCTTCTTCTTCTTCCCATCACTCCATTTGCTACTGTGCAACTATGCTCTTAATAGGCTAGTTGGTGGTTTTAGTCACCTGTTTTCTTTCTTTCCCTTCATTTAATTTTTGTTTTGTGGCTGTCTTGGTTGTAAGCTAGGTTGGTGTGCTGTTTCTGTCCCTGGTTTGGAGGTGTAATTTAGCAATAACAAATTCACAGGTTCAATACCAGACCAATAGTTTATATATGGTATAGAAAACCCCCTTTGGTGGTAATATCTATAAACAGTGGGAGTTGGGGTGTTAATGTTTGTTATGCTAGCTATAGAATTTGGGGGAGTTGGATAGGGTGGCACTAAAAGGAGAGACAGGAAATGGGGTGGGTGAGTGTGGGATGAGATGCAGGGGCTTTTGGGTTTTGTGGCACTTGTATGTGTTTGGGTGTATTTTGGTTGTTGTAGTGTAGGGTGTTTGTGTCAGGGATTGCAGGGTGTTGGGTTTGTATAAAGTTGGTATAGTAGCTTGGTCAGGAGGTGGTGAGTGTGTAGGAGTGAGGGGTAGTTTGTTTGTTTTGTCAATTGACTCCAGCAGGTTTGGAGCCAATGGTAGTGGTGGCAGCAGCAGAGGGGAGAAATGGTACCAAATTTTCTCAGTGTAACATGGTATGGGGAGGCTTTCCACAAGCTAGGATTTAGGAGTTCAGGATTTCAAAAATTTAATTCTGGTTGGTGCTTTATTTCTGCTTGATCTGAGGAAGGAGAAGAGAAGGAAAGAAAAAAGAAAAGGAAAAAAATCACTGTGAGGAAGGAGGGTTTCCCTAGTGCTGGACCCACCTTGCTGTCTATGCAGCATGTTGTAGCTGTTAGGTGCAATTAAAGGCTGATTTGTGCATCAGTCTTTGAATTTTTTTCCTGCACCTAGTGTGATGGTAGTTATTATTTTGACTAGAAGCAGTCGGAATTTCCCCACTGTGGCTCCAACATCTCAAGAGGTTTTGGAGTCACATAGCTTAGACTTTCTGCTTCTGTACCCTAACACCATTTTGGATCCTCATATAATCCATTTTCTAACTAATGAATCTAATAATTCATTACATATGCATCTAACATATCTAATTCTTTTAGACTTGCATGAAACATTGGAAATAGCAGGACCTTAGAGAGCATCAGCTTCTTGGAATAAATAAAAAGACTCAAAGGAAATGCAGGGGATATAATATATTGTGCTTTTAATCTCTGCACACCTGCTGAGTTTAGTAACATTCGTGGAGTCTAGTGAATGTTTTACTCAGCACACATTCTTTTAAGCCTATTGAAAGTTTTCATTCAAAAAGTTTTGTCATTAAAAGTTTTCATGACAAAGTTTTTATGTCAGAAATTTTGTTAATTCATTGTTAATATTTTTAGGTATAAGTTATTGTTTTAAGTGGGCCATTTTATATCATCTTTCCTTTAGGTTTAATTCCCTGGTTTAAGATTTGGAGCCAAATCTTTCAACAACTTTTGGTCTACTGTCTCAAATTTAAATAGAATAATAGTATTTTAAGAAAAGGATAAAAATACAGATTACCTTCTTTCCCATTCTCCTGTCTTCTATACTTAATTAAAGAATAATTTCAAAACTACATTTTTATCTCTGTATAATAAATTACACACACACTTGCACACACACACAATTATTTGGTGTATTTTTTGGTGTGGAGCTGAAATGTGTTTCGATATCTTTCATTAACAGTTTCCATTTTTTAGTCTTTGTAAAAGGAAAAATAAGTAGTCATTATGTACCAACCTTAATTACCGTTTTATCAAAATATTTCACAGTGTTACACATGGAAACATAGACATTAAAAATAGGAAAAAATTATAGACAACATTTCCATTGCATATTAGACCTTGGGACTGCTAGTCTTTTGAATTCAGTTAAGAAATACTGGTTTAGAGAAAAGAACATTCTTGAGTCTTCCCTTTTTTTTCTAAAAGTCAAAGAGTTATAACACATCTTCAAAAGAAAGAAGAAAAAAAAATTTTAAATTCAGAATTAGATTTTAAACAATAAACATTGAAAAATGTGAACGTGAAAATTGAAGCATGTAGCTACAATGGTCTAATTTCTGGATCAGACTCTAACACTTAATGATATAGAAGTATATAATTCTTTTGATTCCTGAGAGAAGGCTGTCTCAACCATAGTAAACCAAATTGATAGGTTATTTGAGTAACTACCTTTATAAACAATCTACATTGATAAAAAATTAGAAGAAAGAGGATTACCAGTGATCATCAGTGGCTAAAGCAATGTTTAATATAAGCATACATATAAAAACTAAAGAAAAGGTCATATATGATTGATTCAGAGAAATTTCCCTCTTAATTAATTTTTCTAAAGATTGTCTTGTATTTACAAGTGTGTGCTTTGCATTTGAAGTGTCTCCCCAGAAGGCTCAGATGTTGAAAGCTTCAATAATGTGGACTCTGACTTAATCAGTGCATTGATATGCTCATGGATTCATAACTTGATGTTATTTTTGGGAACTGGATGAAACTAGGATGTGGATAACAGTTGGAAGGATGAAGCAGGTTATTGGGGAGAGCCCCAATAACCCTTGGAAGGGTACATCTTTTTGCCTGGCCCTTTCCTGTCTCTCTATGCTTCGCAGCCACCATGAAATGAGATTTCATGAATTTCTGCTCTGCCATACCTTCCCTACCATAAGTTTCTGCCTTGCCATATGCCTAATATGAAGGGAGCTAATCTACCATGGACTGAAATCTCAGACTGTAAGCCAAATAAATCTTTCCTCCTCTGAATTATGTCAAGTATTTTGTCATAGCAACAAATGACTAACACAACAAATAGAACTAAATATTTAGTATAGAGTAAATCTTATGCAGTTTAGGAGTTTTTCCTAAAATTGATATCAAAAATATTCTTTTAATATCAAACAATCTTAACTTTTAAATTTTGCAATGTACTCACCTGAAATCAATCCTAAATTGTTTTCAAGTTCTTAAATTCTGTGATATTTAATATTCTATTTCTAATCACAATGCAACCGCTTCATTCAATTAATGTATACAGATAAAAAGAAAATAATTTTAAAATAATCTAAAATGAAACATTGTATTTCTATATTTTTCTTCCTTGTTTAATGTCCATGAATCAGTTAGTTGAATATGATATTGTAGCTTCAACAGATGTTCTTATTAACCTAAATCAAAAATCAAATATTCTGAGGAAAAAATTTTGTTATTATTCAATATTTGAAAACGTCTATCTCTTAAGATAATTTATGTTTTTTTGGCAATGCTTTTATTGACAAAATAAATGTCTTTGTCCTGGGGAAATTAATCAACAAAAACTAAGAAGGAGTAGTAGTCTCTACTTCCATTTCCTGCATGGGGATCAGGAAATGTTTCTACCCTTTTTTGCCATTTCTCCCCACTTTTATCCTGTTATACTAAATTCTTTTTTGTCATTTCTTTTTCTCCTTTTGTAATATTGATGACATTGATGTAGCATTTGACAAATTTCTGAATCCTTGTGGTAATGAATAAAATTATACTAACATTTGTGTCTTAAAAAATACTAAAAGGGAAAACATGCAACTTTTCTATCCAGCAGACCTAGAGAGAGCTACAAATAAAAACAAGTTTTATAACTAAAATTTCCTGTTATCTACAAAGGCATATAGATTGTGTACATTAACCAGGAAGCCAAAATATTGAGGATGGTTAAGATGGAAGTGCATGTCTCTTAGTTTTTTGCATACAGACAGAGCCTTCATACAAGACAAAAATAGGAATTCCATTTCAAATAGCCAGAGTAACTATTTTGTAGTTTTGATTAGTGTAAAATGAACCTATTAATGCACCCCAGAAAGGACTAAGAACAAATACCAGTAATCAAACACAGCTGCAGAAAGAAACCTTTAAACTGGCTGTTTTAAACAGATTATTAGCTACATGGAATTTAGCTGAAATGTACCTAACCAGATGCTCGTGCTTAAATACAGAGAATAAAATCACTTAGTGTTACCAACAGACTCACAGAAGATTTTGATTTTCCATGAGTCTTTTCTAATTATCTTCATTTCCTGTGTTTCATTTAATTTTAGCTGAGGTATTTTGGCAAATTTTGAGACATGAAAAGCTTAATATAACCCAGACCTTTGAACTTTGTGGAAAAAAATAACATAACAAATTTTCAACTGTAAAAATTCCTTCTACAGGAATAATAACTAAGATATTGCTCTTTCATTGTTCACATAATTCATTGTAGATATGTGAAATATTTTCAATGAAAATGTTTAATTGAAAATGAATTTTTGAGCATAGAATTTGGGACATTGAAATTATGATGTGTGATACTATAATGAGAGGTACATGCTGTTATATATTTGTCAAAACCCATAGAACATGTAGTCAAACAGTAAGGACTGATTGATGTAAACTATGAACTGTAGTTAGTCATAATATCAACATGGACTCATCAATTATAGCAAATTTACCTCACTAATAAAGCATAATAAAATGTAGGCACTGAGAGGAGAGGGAAAGGAGATATATGAAAGCTCTGTACTTTCCGCAAGTCTAAACCTGCTCAAAAATGAAGTATATCAATTTTATAAAATGAATTCTGGTAGTTAGACATGATACACTTTGGTGTACATACCATAATCGGATTCAGTGTATTTGCTAAGTTGTGTGGCTTCAGTGACTGTTGCACAGCATAGAACTATAGGAATGTGAATAATTCAGAAGAAAAGCACTCTAGAACTTTTCTAAACGTTATTATTTTATTAGGCATTTATTTTCTTTACATTAAATTGGTTCATCCTCCATTCATGTACTGAAACCTTCAGCCCAAAGTGATGGTATTTAGAAAATAATTAGCTTTAGATTGGGTCATAAGGTAGGGCAATCATGATGGCATTACTGTCCTTACAAGAAAAGAAAGCAGACAGCTTGTTCACTCTTTGCTGTGTTAGGATATAGCAGGAAGGTAGACACCTGCAAATTTGGTGGAGGAGAGCCCTTGCCAGAATCCATCATGCTGGCTCCCTATTCTTGGACGTCCAGAAAAATAAATTCCTCCTGTTTAAGTCACTCAGTCTATAGTATTATTTATGAAACCCTGATAATACTCACACAAGCAATCACTGATTTTAGGATATGCCAAAAGGAATTAAAAGAGCACTGAGTGAAGTAAAACAGCATCTTAACACCTAACTGTCGTAAATAAACCAAATCTGGTTCATGGGCATTTGTTGACAATACCTTAAACTTGAGTACTCCATGATTAAAGTGAGCAAGTTAAACTGATCAAATTATTGCTCATCCTTTCTGTCAAGTTAAAGTTGGCCCATAATATATGAGATATTGAATTAAATTTCAATTTTGCTCCCAAGTTTGGGAGCAAGAACAATGTTTTGGGGAAGACAAATTTATTTTGAGGAACTGGCTTATGTGTTTATGCAATGTGAATTTCCACTATCTGCTTTGTTAGCTGGAAATCCAGGAAAGCTGGTGATGTTATCCTAGTTGAGTCTGAAAACTTGAGGACTATGGATGCTGATTGTGTAAATACCTTTCTAATGGCAGGAGAGGACTGATGTCCCAGCTTAAGACGAGAGGGAATAGAAGATATTTCTTTGATTCCTCCTTTTGTTCTATTCAGTCCTCAACACATTGGATGATGCCCACCTACATTGAGAATGACAATCTACTTTACTGAGTGGACTAAGTCATATAAATACTAATCTCATATGAAAATACCTTTCAGACATACTCAAAAGTAATGTTTATTTGGCCACTCCTTATCCCAGTCAAGGTGACACATTAAAATTAGCCTTCTTACAGCCTCAATGGAAAGAGTGGAACCATTGCTTTTAAATATTGTGTGAGACAAACTTGTTAATGTGCCACAGAAAAATTCCTTCAACTTTCTGCTTAAATTGGGATATGGATACACAAGGAATTTCTTCAGACTGGGTCTTCTCTTTTTCTTTTTATGTTACATCATAGTCACACAGAAACATTTCTAAGGATATGTCAGGAAAAAAATCCAACACCCATTATTATTATTAAACTACAGTGAATCAAATAATAGATTTTACTACTTAGTTTTAAGTCATTTGTGTGCTCACAAAATGCAAGTCTGAAAGTTTAGATTCCATGAAGCTTTAAATAGAAAATCAGAGTTATGTTTGCATTAGATTTAGTCAGTGTCCCTTCTATTCTTGCACCTCTCAAAAAGCTCTTCAGGAAATTTCTGCTAAGTTTTATTTCTGAACAAAGTCTAAGACCAAGTACCAGAGAAGTATTTAAAATTTCATACATTCTCTACACCCCTCAAAAAAAAATACTTTCCATGCATTCCTAAACAACACTTTAAAACTGTGTCTATTACCAAGAAGAATATTTAATTTGTAATTGCATATTATTCTTATGCTAAAATGTTATGAAATTCAAGACTTAGTATTTTAAAATATTTAAAAATAAATAGAACTGATGTCTTTAAATGAAATATTATTAAGTGGCTCTACCAACACGCGGACTTCAAAGTGCTTTTCCTTTTGCTTTCAATTGAAAATTATCACATTTTTAAGCTGAAATCTTCTCTAATTTTTGTGATATATCAGTGTAGTATCAGAAGTACAAAAGTATGTTAGTTGTGATGTTGATAAGACCAATTTCATTACATTGTCAAAAATGACATATGTTCATGGCTTCTTCCCAATTAAGGATGCAGTGAGAATCCCTAAAGTAAGAAAAATGAGATATTGTTGGGAACTAAAATGATGCAGATTGAGAGACCCATAGGAGACTGCAAAAATCCATGTGAAATAATTGCATGGGATATTCTTCTTCTATTTTGCCTGGTTGCATAAAATATGATGAAAAATGGTTTGAAATGACAAAGCATGAGCAGAAACACCAGAAAAATTAATAAGGTATGCATCCACATGAATTTAAGAAGGTCAGTTCTAATGTCCTTTACTGATCAAGAGTCGGGAAGCTTGCAACTCCCACTAAGGGTGTATGATGCTACAAAGATGTAGGCGGATACTTCTTTACTAGAAAACAGTAAATATCTCCCCACATGTTCTTCAGTGAATACATTTGAGAGTAAATGCCATTCACTTTTATTTGCCAGATAGATGATCATTTTAGTTTCTTTGTAATAGCAGATATTGTAGACATTAAATAAGGTGAACCTATATGTACTGTCCTCTAAAATGCAATATTGGTCACAGGAAATGGGGTAAATAAACTTGATTCAACAATTACTTCAATTACTGTAAACACAATAGAAAGCAACATGATTTAATATAAAGAGAGAAATTTTCCAATCATTTCAAGTTAATAATTCTGGTGAAGAGTAACTTGTTTAAGAATATGCAATATAGATTCAAATTGTTTTCTTTTATACTTTCTACTGTTGTCTTTGATAAAAAGGATTTGAATAGTAAACTGAAGGACATTATAGAGAACAAACTTTAACCAAAATGCATTTTATTTGCCAATTCATCCATAAAATATGCCTAATTTATGACATCAAAATAAAAATTTGCAATAAACTAAATTGAATGTGAAACAACTTTGGCATCTGTATAATCTTCACACAAATTTTCAGAAGAACATGAAGATGTCAAGCAGGATTCAGAGAAGATATGGAAGGTTGCTTCACATGCAGATTTCTTCCTATAAAGTTACAACAGTGACCTTTCTATTTCCTAACTCCTAATTTTGTCATACTCTTTTAGTCCTAAGGAAAGTATTTGTAGTTTCCTTAACCTGCCAGATTTACCTTCCTCCTGAGATAGTCTTAGATTTGTCAGTTGTATCACTTGCTGCACTTTTTGTTTTGTAAAACTGAAAAGTGGTTTTAATTTTAAAAGCAGCCATACAAATGAATTTGAAATGTAATTTAAAAATACACTTAAGGTTTCTAATGTTCAGGAAAATGTCACAAACACATAATACATAGACAAGTAGACAAGTCTTTACTGCAAATGTCAGAATCAAAATAAAACCGAAGTTAATTTTTCTATTGTAGTTTTTCCATTTAATAAATTCTAAGCATTATATTCTCCATTCATGTCATTCACCTATTCATTACATGTGAAAGGAAATAAACAATACTGAAAAGATCAGCAGCATCATTTTATGCTTTTACTACATCAGTTAAAGAGGCTTCTATTGAAAATACTCTAATGACAAAAATTTATATTTGAAATATAACAAGTAAGTTAAAACAGTCAAAGAAAACTTCTTCAAATCATCTCAGAATACATGAAGTTACAAATATACAGCAAACAATAACAACCTAGTGACAGAATTGGGTCAGAATTCAAAATGTCTTAAAATAAAAACTATCAAAGTGCACTGATGTTTAAATAGCATCATATATTCAAAGTTAATATATGTTTGCTCTCTTTAGGATTTCATTCCCACAAGGGACAAAGGATGTAATTGGACCCTGTTCTTAAATGCTATTGGATTCACCAAAGTTCAGCAATATTCACAGAATGAACAGAACAAATACACTGGACTCATATAGACATACAATGTAAATATTAGTCTTTCATTGTATATATGGTCCCGATAGTATAAAAGGACTCTACTCTTTCTGTTCTCTGATTATGCTCCCCTAAGCCATCTTATGGGACAAGAATTCCTTTCGATATCACCAAGATTAGTTCTAACCATTTCATTTCTCTTCTTGGTTATAACAATTCACGGTTGAGAATAAGTAGAGTGAGCAAAAGAAATCTAGACAGTTAAGGAAATACAAATACCACCATACACCATATGATACAGACAGTATGTCTCGGTAGCAACCAAAGTTAGTCAGGAAAGGCAGCAGGCAATAATGAAATCTAAGTACTACAGGAGATTTTGGAATCAAGGCCAAGAGCAGGGGTAGTCTGTTGGAGCTGCCATAATAAAATACACAGACTAATAGCAAAAACATCAGAAATTTATTTTCATATATTTCTGAATGCTAGACAGTCCAAGACTAAGATTTAGCACAGTTTAGCTTCTTTTGAAGACTCACATCTCTTATAAACACAGTCAGCTCCCAGGATCCATGGGTTCAAAAGTTCTTACAATATATCAAATGTATCACACTTGAATTCACTCCCTCTACCATTCTCCTGTATCCCACCTCTCCGCAATCCCCACATCTGGAATGGTTTCAACAGGTCTCATTTTTCAATTTACACACATGTGTAAACAGTATTTGTACCATGTTTGCCTCCTTCACCTTCCCACCTCCTCCCCCTCTCATATATGACCTCCTCTTAGCACAACCTGTTTATGATCCAGCAATTCCACTCCTAAGGGCTACACCCCAAAGAGTATAAGTCAAGTTACAACAAAGGCACCTGCACACCCATGTGTATTGCAGCTTTATTCACAATAGGTAAGCTATGGAAACCGCCCCACTACTGATGAGAAGATTAACAAAATGTGGTGTTTATATGCAATGGAATTTTATTCTGCAACAGAGAAGATTGAAATCTGCAGGTAAATGGATGGAACTGGAGAACATCATCTTAGGTGAAGTTAGCTAGGTTCAGAAGGCCAAAAGCTGCATGTTTTCTCTCATATGTAAACTATAGACCTAATACAAATACAGCAATATTATGAAAAAACAGATCATGCTTTCAAATCTTTTAAGTTTTCTTGGTTTTCAGAAGTTTAGTTATGATATGTATTGACATGCAGATTTCTTAGGGTTTACATTTCTTGATGTTCACTCAGCTTCTGTGGTGTGGAGTTTTATGCCTCTGGCCAATTTTGAGAAGTCTTCAGTCATTAATTTCTGTTTCAGTGTTTTTTTAGCCTGTGCACTTTCTCTTTTCCTGATATGCTGAAGGCCTGAATGTCACATCCTTTATAGTATTCACACAGGTCAATGTATCCTCAAAAGAAATTCAGCTCAATGCAAAAATGAGCTCATTTATCCTAATATAGTTAAAGGTTCAAATAAGAATAACATGTGGGGGAGATGGTCCAAATAATGTATACACATGTAAGGAAATGTAAAAATGATAAAATTTTAAAAAGAATAAAATGTATTTTTTTATTGCTTTCACCTTATTTTGTTAGAATATCTTACACATTTTTAACATTTCACATTCCTTGTATTCAAGCTTTTTAAAAGCTGTTTGTCAAGATTTAGTTGTTTTTGTTAAAGAAAAATTATTCAGCTCAGCCTATGGTATCAAATGATTCATATACTTTCTTCATTGTAGATACTTTGCATTTGTGAGATTTTTGGGAAATCATTAATGCTTGAATTGAATTGAATTTTTTATTATACTTTGTCTTGTTCTGTAGCTGTGACATATTTTAAATAGTTTATCAGATGATCTTTATGTCTGAATAAATGATACAAAATGATGAACACCTTTCTATGTTTATTAAAAGTGACAAACTCATGTAATTTTATTTTCCATCGAAGAAAGGAGAGAAAGAAGGTAGGAATAAATGAAGGAAACCAAAGAGGAAATAGCATTATTCACTATTGAGCAAATTTTTTTAATTCAAATTATAGTCTTTTAGATAATTCTCAAAATCTACAGTAACAAATTTATTGGAATCATTGTTCAATGTTAAGATGATGTTATATCATACATGTAGAATTCTAATTTATTGCTGATCCTTCAACATTTTTGTGGAAATTATGTAAATGTTTCCAATTTATGACAAAAAAAATCAGAAAATCTCCAGAAAACTTTAGATGAATTAGTGAGACCATTTTTGTGGAAATTGACTTCTGTTTAAAAACTACAGTTAGAACCATGCATGCTGAAAAACTAATGACATCTGAAGCACATAAAAACCCTCACCAAATCAAAAACGTGTGCAGGTAGGCTAGACACCAAACTAAGGAACTTCGTCTGAATATCGGTTCTATCTTAAATTAAGGGAAAAAAAAATATGTGTCAAAACAAAGTTTCAAACTATCTTTAAGGGATTCAATCAATCTTCAAGGTTTTGTACTGGTCTCAATATGAGTCAATATTGTAGTTCTATCTAAACATTGTCATATCTAAACAAATTTGTGGAGATGAAAAACAAAAGTATATCACTCTTCACTACTTGTAAATCAAAATTTTGGAATTCCTAAGAATAAATTTCTACATTTCTATTACTTTTTAAAGTAAATGTAAATAATAACACACACATATGCATTCACTTACATGTGCAAATACACCACACACACACACACACACACACACACACACGTACACACACAAAGCAAATCTAGAGTTTAAGACTACCACAAAACATCTATATTCATGGAATCCTCTGGAATATTTGAAGACTTGAGATCTTCCTAGCAAGATATATTCATAGCACTAAAGCTGCTAAGAAAATGAGTAAAAGCTTTTAAAATTCCATCCTCAATTTTTGTTCTTTATATGTGTATGTGTCATTTGGATATTAGCAAATTTTGCCAATTAAAAAAATTTTTGCCTCTAACTATCCATTTACTATCTAAGTTGCTGAAATGTAAAATAACATCCATGTAGAGTTAAAAAAAAACTTTTAAAATGCCTTAGAGATTTAGTAGCTAAATTTTTGCTCTTTCCTACGTGTATGCACACTTCCTATTCAATGTAATGAGTTATAAAAGTGTCATTGCTTTGTATTTCAAGCTTTTATGCTGCGCTATTTTCTCTGTTGGATTTACTGACATCTGCAGTGACAGGAGATGCTGCCTGAGAAAGAACCTGCAAAACTGGAACTTTCTCTATAGGTATGCTGTCTTATAAATTTTATGTATCATTGCAATCAGAGCTATTTCTAGTAAATAAACATTGTATAAAAAGTTGTTTCAATATTTAAACAAATTCTTTCATTTTTAGGATTATATGCATTTAAGACAAAATAAAATGTCGGAAATGCTGAAAACATACCATACTATAAAACGATTGAAAATTCTTAAATGAGATCACAGAGGTAAAAATCTTGGGAAAAGTGAGTAGGAGCTATTCTGCCCACATGTGTATAGATGTAATGAAGAAAAAGTATTCCCATTTGAAATTGTGGATACTATTTTCAAATATATTTTCTGTATATTTTCTCCTTACATGGAAATGAGTACACAATACTTGCAAAATGAAAACAGATAAGAAGGAAGGAAGACAAAAAAGGACAGAATAAATGGAAGGAAGGGTGGCAGTTAGGGAGGACAGGAAGGAAAAAGGAAAAGAACATGGGTTTCAAGATGAAAGGCTTTAACTTTGTCAGTTATGCCATGGGACAAGAACTACATGCAGGTAAGGTTACAACTACAAGGAAAGCAATGCATGCAGGTTAATATATTATGACTTTCCACACAACTAGTAGTTAATTTTACAAATATATCATCATGAATAAAATTAGCATTTGCATTTTATTGCTATAGTACATCTTCATGAAGAATAATTTTAAAAACTTTTCATATCTTCCTTTTTCAACAAAAGACAGTACATTGTTTTTGGTTGTTATATTTCAAGCAATATAAGATGATTGCTTATCTAGGCTGGTCTAAAAAATTTCAGCTAATATTAATGCTCAAGAATGAAATTACATTTGCATCTAACACATGTGAAAAGTTTTAATTTTTACATTTTACAGCAGTCATAATCTAAATCATAATTTAATACAAAGATTTAGTTTTTAAGGCATAAATAAATCACTGGCATTAAAAGTAAACAAAAAATGTTTTACACTATATATTTACTACTATTATTGAAATATAAGAGTTCTTACGACATACATGACTGGGTGTATTGAAAAGCAAATTAATTTGTTCATAAAACATATTAAAAAGAGCTGATAAATTAAGATAATTACAAAGTACTTAAAAACTAAACATTTATTTATTAATGGTGATTAGCATTGTAACAATAATATTTCTTTTAACAAGCTATCTGTCTTTTCTGAGATGTGATGATTTTAAAAGAAATTGAAGATGCAGTCTTCTATGACAATAAAGAGAAGAAAAGAGAGATCAAAAACTCATGTAAAGAGACTGTCCTATAATTTCTATGTTTCATATATTTCTTTATTTTGTTCTGTGAAATTTCAAATACAATATTCATTAAGAATTAAATCTTCATTTGTAATCAAATATATGTAAGTTTTCACAGCTACTTCGTCCACTAATACTAAGGACCTCTAACTAAAGACCATCAGGAACACAGTGACAGTTGCATTAGGGAAAGCATGCCAATCAGGATTCTGTCAGACATCTAAGAGTAGTATGAGGAATTTTTGAAAGATTTAGACTCGTGTTCTGTAATGTGGGAAAGAGTGTAGGAGGTGGGTCTTTGCTTTTGAATGCAGATTTTTACAGTCAGGAAACAAGGGTAATCCAGTGATTGCATATCTTCTTATGGACAGGATGCCAAACATAGTGACATTAAAAGCATCATTTGTAAAGAAAAAGTGGCCCCTCATTTTAGCCAGGGTAATGGGACATTTGATCCTTTTTATGGAATGAACAATGGTCATTAGGTATTTTGTGACATGAACAGAGAGTACTCTTGTTTTTTTCTTGAACACTTATAATCAGAGAGCAACCTTATTCATGTTGATATTCTGTTAATTTACTGATGTTTAGCAAAACATCAAAGTCTAGCTGAGCAGCAAACTCCCAGATGTTGGAGGTTGCTTTTCTCCTCACCGACCCGTGTAAGATTTCTTTCTGACATTATATATCTACTTCAATTTATTAGTAAGAAATATCAATTAAAGTATCTATCTGATAAAATCCTCTGTCAGTGTGTTCAGGGAGCTTGAGGGTGGAGTATATGAAGTTAAATTTCTGGGCCAAAGAAGAGAATAGCAAACAATGGATTTAGTAGAGGATCAAACTGTTGAATCAAGAAGGTTACTGTGACTAATATTCCAAGAATAATTCGCCTATGGGAATAAATTAATAAATGAGGAAATTGGGAATAGTTAGTTAGAAGTACTTTTGTATTAACTACTTAGGTTTCTGGAAAATATTTGTATTAAAATATGTTTTTTGTACATTTAAATGATTTTATATACTAGGCAGGAAAAAGAGATTATAGTCACTTTAAACTCAGCATGTTAAGAATAGGAAATTATTTCCAAAATTATTTCCTTCCATCCTCTCCTTTGTCCCCACTTAAAACCCCATTAGCAAATTTGGATACTCCAGTAAAGAGGAAATGAATTTAATCATTTTGTCCAACCTTCACATTGATCATCTTAATCTGTATGCTTTGATTTCTGGCCTCAACTACTATGGTCTCCTAACTTGCTTTCTGCTTTCAATCTTACTGTTTTACCATCCAGCCTTTGCATTAATGTCAAAACCACATTCTGATTATCTCAGTAGTTATAACCTTTTAATGACATTTGTTCAGAAGGAAGTCCAACTTCCTTAACTAAGATTAGGAGGACACTTGGTCCCCTAGTCACATATATGTAAAATTATTTTCACCTTCATTTCCAAGTAATTAATACTTCATTTCATAGAGGAATATAAAAATAAGTATACTTTTAATTTCCTGATTTAACCTATCTGTCCAATTAAACATTCAAAAAGAGGTTAATGTACCTGAATGTTGTCCCTTCCTTAGTCATGAATCATTATTAATCTTTGATATTTTCTGAGCTAATGTTAATCAGGGATCAAGGCTTTTCTTTTGGCTCACATAATTTTATTTTCTTTTGGAAAACAAATACGGTGTTTTAATAAGAAGGGAAAAGTAGAGGCAAAAAATCAGAAAACTATTTTTCTAAAATATTACCACTAAAATATAGGACAGCTTTTTTGGTCATAATAAAAACTATCCAAATATGAAATGTAAAAAACTTGTTTTAGTGCTCTTGCTTTGTCTCTTTTTGCTTCTTTTTTTTTTTTTCTGGATTTTTTTTTTTATTATTCATTTCTCCCCCCTGCCTCCACCCCCTCCTTTACCACCCACTCCGCCCCCTCCCTCTCCCCCCCAACCCCCTCAATACCCAGCAGAAACTATTTTGCCCTTATTTCTAATTTTGTTGTAGAGACAGTATAAGCAATAATAGGAAGGAACAAGGGTTTTTGCTGGTTGAGATAAGGATAGCTATACAGGGCATTGACTCACATTGATTTCCTGTGCATGGGTGTTACCTTCTAGGTTAATCCTTTTTGATCTAATCTTTTCTCTAGTTCCTGTTCCCATTTTCCTATTGGCCTCAGTTGCTAAGGTATCTGCTTTAGTTTCTCTGCATTAAGGGCAACAAATGCTAGCTAATTTTTTAGGTGTCTTACCTATCCTCACCCCTTCCTTGTGTGCTCTCGCTTTTATCATGTGCTCATAGTCCAATCCCATTGTTGTGTTTGCCCTTGATCTAATGTCCACATATGAGGGAGAACATACAATTTTTGGTCTTTTGGGCCAGGCTAACTTCACTCAGAATGATGTTCTCCAATTCCATCCATTTACCAGCGAATGATAACATTTCGTTCTTCTTCATGGCTGCATAAAATTCCATTGTGTATAGATACCACATTTTCTTAATCCATTCGTCAGTGCTGGGGCATCTTGGCTGTTTCCATAACTTGGCTATAGTGAATAGTGCCGCAATAAACGTGGGTGTGCAGGTGCCTCTGGAGTAATCTGTGTCACAGTCTTTTGGGTATATCCCCAAGAGTGGTATTGCTGTATCAAATGGTAGATCGATGTCTAGCTTTTTAAGTAGCCTCCAAATTTTTCTCCAGAGTGGTTGTACTAGTCTACATTCCCACCAACAGTGTAAGAGGGTTCCTTTTTCCCCGCATCCTCGCCAACACTTGTTGTTGGTGGTGTTTTTGATGATGGCTATTCTAACAGGGGTGAGGTGGAATCTTAGCGTGGTTTTAATTTGCATTTCCTTTATTGCTAGAGATGGTGAGCATTTTTTCATGTGTTTTTTGGCCATTTGAATTTCTTCTTTTGAAAAAGTTCTGTTTAGTTCACTTGCCCATTTCTTTATTGGTTCATTAGTTTTGGGAGAATTTAGTTTTTTAAGTTCCCTATATATTCTGGTTATCAGTCCTTTGTCTGATGTGTAGCTGGGAAATATTTTCTCCCACTCTGTGGGTGTTCTCTTCAGTTTAGAGACCATTTCTTTTGATGAACAGAAGCTTTTAAGCTTTATGAGGTCCCATTTATCTCTGCTATCTCTTAGTTGCTGTGCTGCTGTGGTTTCATTGAGAAAGTTCTTACCTATACCTACTAACTCCAGAGTATTTCCTACTCTTTCCTGTATCAACTTTAGAGTTTGGGGTCTGATATTAAGATCCTTGATCCATTTTGAGTTAATATTGGTATAGGGTGATATACATGGATCTAGTTTCAGTTTTTTGCAGACTGCTAACCAGTTTTCTCCATCATATATTTTTAGCTCCTTTGTCAAAGACAAGTTGGTTATAGTTGTGTGGCTTCATATCTGGGTCCTCTATTCTGTTCCACTGGTCTTCATGTCTGTTTTTGTGCCAGTACCATGCTGTTTTTATTGTTATTGCTTTGTAATATAGTTTGAAGTCAGGTATTGTGATATCTCCTGCATTGTTCTTTTGACTGAGTATTGCCTTGGCTATTCGTGGCCTCTTGTGTTTCCATATAAATTTAACAGTAGATTTTTCAATCTCTTTAATGAATGTCATTGGAATTTTGATGGGAATTGCATTAAACACATAGATTACTTTTGGGAGTATCGACATTTTTACTATGTTGATTCTACCAATCCATGAGCATGGGAGATCTCTCCACTTTCTATAGTCTTCCTCAATCTCTTTCTTCAGAAGTGTATAATTTTCCTTGTAGAAGTCTTTCACATCTTTTGTTAGGTTTACACCTAGGTATTTGATTTTTTTTGAGGCTATTGTAAATGGAATTGTTTTCATACATTCTTTTCCAGTTTGCACATTGTTAGTGTATGGAAATGCTAATGATTTTTCTGTGTTGGTTTTATATCCTGCTACCTTGCTATAGCTATTGATGATGTCTAGAAGCTTCTGAGTAGAGTTTTTTGGGTCTTTAAGGTATAGGATCATTCTTTTTGCTTCTTATGTCTTTGGAAAATAGATATTTTTTTCAAACTGCACTTGGTGCTAGAAAGTCAGTGTAAAACTAGCCTTTATTCTACTAAATAAATTGATGGCAAAGGTACTGATCTTCCTGACAAATCTAAAAATCAGTGCAACTTTTACCCTTTGCCTTAGGTTCCACAAAAATTTCTAAGAGTATATTTATTGGAAGAAGGGTGATAGTGAATTAAAAGAACTCTTTAAGATTTTAGAGAAAGTTTTTGAGGAAAAAAGCCAAATTTTTCCTACTACATTTTTACTCTTATGACTAAACAATCCAATGAACTTAAACAAATACAAACAGAAAGAAGGTTGTCATTTGTTGTAAGTAAATTTAGCACACATTACATTTGTGGAACAACATATTTTAAGCAAAATCACCCCACATACCTATTTCACTGATTTCACATTACACATGTGTTTATAAATTCACACACACATACACACACACAGCCCTTATTTGAATCAAGGTCTCAAATTGTACATTACCTAGCTTTCATGCATCTCATCTTAGTGTATCATTTACATTTTTTGTGTGTTTAGTTTTTGTAGGGTATCTCTGAAGTGAAACAAAGAGTTTAAAAACTATAAGATTTTAAGTGTACAATCTTTCTAAGGCTATTTTCCTCATTTTCCCTAAAATTTGTGATTAATAAGGTTTTTTTTTTAGTCAGAAGTATGGGGGTTGAACTGAGGACCTCACACTTCTAGGCTGGTGCTCTACCACTTAAGTTATTCTGCCCACCCTGGTTAATAAGTTTCTAACCATGACTTTTGTTGTTCTCTTGAACAGCATTGAGATAAACATGTTTTTTACCCGGTAGAATAATTTTACCTGGTAATAGAAACCTTGCTGGGAACCAAAGGATTTAGCAGCTTCTTATTGTGTCACCATATTTTACAATAGGAAAGAAGAATATTAATCTAGCGAAGTGGTTAGATAGACATTGAGAAATTGTTACTGTTTCAATGCACATAAAGGAAGCAGTTAAATTACCTGAAGAAAATTGTCTTCACTCCCTATAGAATTTTTGTTTTCTAAACAAAATTGTATACAAAAATCAATTTTGACATATTTTCCAGGAAATTTTAATGCTTAGAAAAAGGGACTTTGTAGTTCAAAACATGAAGTAAATTATAATAATGCTATGTTGTTCATTTTATAAATACAAACATTTACTGATGCTAATATTCAGTCATTTCAAAATTAACACTTGTATAACTTTGTGTCATATCTTTATACACATTTTTCAATATTTCATTAAGTTGCAGAAGCACGTCTTACTCATCATTGTATATCTATTACAAGCATATAGATATACATATGAAATCAATATTTGATATACGTTTGTTGAATAAAGAGGGATGCTCAACCATTTAACATATGTCAAAGACTTCAGCAATTCCTTATGAAATTTGAAAAGGATAAAGAAAGGTCTGTCTCCTTTAACATGTTTACCATAGCTTTTCTCCTCTCTATGTCAGAGTTTCTTGAACAGGGTGCTTGCCTTTGCATCTCAGTTTCTGCTATGAAATGAAGAATTGGACTAATTGATCTTCATGGCTACTTATATTTCCAACATTCTATAACACCAGATTGACAATAGTCTCCCTCGATATTCCATGCTTAGAGTTCAATAAATGATTTGTGCAGATTTATTTATTTTATTTCAGTTTTAGCTTCCTCTGTAGAATGTCTGAAGACATCAAATCTTCTGTGATCTATTGAATGCTCCCAGTCTTATTATAGAACAAACAATTCAGTAAAAAACCTTCTTAAAAAGAAATAGAAGAAATTCTATGGAGAATTTCAGCATTCAATAAAGAGAAATTCTTTGCTGGAGAATCAATAAGGAACAAAACAGTACTAAAAATGTGAATGCAGTCCCAGGGAGAGGAATCAAAGTGGCTCATACAAGATGAGGCACTGACCACATCAATCAGAGGTTTACAGAAAATGCTCACAATTCTCATAATAAAGATAGGGCCGATTCACAAAAAGGTTTAAGAAAATACTTGGAGGTTGGTGAACTACTGTGAGCATAAGACTGCCAAGTGTAGAAGTTTTCATAAAACAAAGAGATAAAAGAAAACATAGTGTGAATGAGTTCCCAGCACACTGACCCAAACTCACTGCCTTGGAATTTATTTAGAACACCAATATTCAGATAGCCAAATAATGGGAATGGGCCTTTGTATTTACTTACATTACTGGGAGAAGCAAGATTTTGTGGCTCTAGGAAGATTTAGTTTACAAGTGGAAGTACAGAGCAACACGTAATAGAATTTTACATACAAACTACATGCTTGAAATTCCATAAAGGAAGAAAGTCTTTCTAAGTTGATGAATGTTATGCCTAACAACACCAAAAGTGGATGGAGACAAAACTGGTTTGGCAATGTTAAGGAAACAAAGACAAAATATGATTGAAATATCTAATTTATATGATTATTTTTAAAATTCAAGGTAGAAACCACCAGGTAATATATAATAATAGGTTTATATAATAAACCTATTTAATAGGCTTATATAATAAACCTATTTTAATATAGGTTTATGAAGGTGGGTATTCAGAGATAAGAAAAGATTTAGAAAAACTCCAGGAAATATTACGTCTGTCTCTAATTTTAAAAGGGAATAATATATCCCATTTATAAATTTATAGTTTCTGTTGCTTCCAAAATTGAAAAAGTTATACTTGGCACCAAAACTGAATGTTGTGTTATTTGAGGAGGAGGGAGTAAGAAAATGAGAGGGAGAGAAAAGAGAGAGAGAGAGAGAGAGAGAGATTTCAGAGACTCATATAGTCTCTTGTAATAAGGAGAGAAAGATGTTGCATATTTTAGGTTAAAGGTTTATACTTCAGAAAACAAATTATTTAAACTTGTTTAAAAAGTGTTCTTATATTCTCCCATACTAATATCTAGACATACTTTAATGTTTTAAGATGGGTCAATTAAAATCTCCAATTTAACCAACATACAAATAATGTTCTTGAATATTCAGTAAAGTTTAAGGTAGTATTTTTTAATGAGGTCTTGCTTATTTTGCAGTGAAACCTTTAGTTCAAAGTGATAACTTCTGTGAACATTAAAAACACACACCACAATGGAGTATGTAATGTAAAATAAATGTTAAATTGCATAAATTCTGCATTTCATTCTGGGAGTGTGTACAAATCTCAATTATAAATAGTCCTACATTAGATCAAGGGCAAACACAGCAAGGGGATTGGACTATGAGCACATGATAAAAGCGAGAGCACACAAGTAAGGGGTGAGGATAGGTAAGACACCTAAAAAACTAGCTAGCATTTGTTGCCCTCAACGCAGAGAAACTAAAGCAGATACCTTAAAGCAACTGAGGCCAATAGGAAAAGAGGAACAGGTACTAGAGAAAAGGTTAGATCAAAAAGAATTAACCTAGAAGGTAACACCCACGCACAGGAAATCAATGTGAGTCAATGCCCTGTATAGCTATCCTTATCTCAACCAGCAAAACCCCTTGTTCCTTCTTATTATTGCTTATACTCTCTCTACAACAAAATTAGAAATAAGGGCAAAATAGTTTCTGCTGGGTATTGAGGGGGGCGGAGAGGGAGGGAGCGGAGTGGGTGGTAAGGGAGGGGGTGGGGGCAGGGGGGAGAAATGAACCAAGCCTTGTATGCACATATGAATAATAAAAGAAAAATGAAAAAAAAATTATAAATAGTCCTAATATCCTTCAAATTTGAAAAAGGGAGAAAGCATAGACATTTATCTACATTGTATAATGGATGAATAGCAGAATTAAATCATTGACCAACAGTTAACTTGTCTTCAGATAAAATGGCAATAAGAATTATGAAAGGAATAATAAATTGGCCCATGGCTTTTCCACAGTTAGATATGAGGTGTCATGAAAATCCCCAAAATTCTCAGAATGAAATACATTTTAATTGAAGGAATAATACATTATTATGTACTTTTTGCAAAGCAGTAGAAGGTCAGTGTATCTAAACAAAGAAAGGGCATTAAATGGTCTAATACTGAAAAAAATCAGCAAAAGGTGTTCTAATTGAATTTGCTCTCACTGTTACTTTTTTGGATTTTGAAATAGGACCATGTGATCCCGTAGCTATGTGATTATGCTGAATGCATGTAGTAAAGTGAAAAGTATGCTGAGTAACTGAAGAATACAAATAAGAACAAAGTTTTCTCTTGAATCTTATATTTTCTCTTGAATTATATCATCACATTTTCTAAAAAGAGTGGTTTAATATGGTAAAGTAATGCATACTTCTTTTTGCTATTTCATTAAATATGATTTTTATCTGCTAAGAACTGGCTACTTTGGCATAATTCTTTTACTAACACCTATAAGATAGTCTAAGCAGAAATTTCGCTGAACAATATTTAGCTGTGCAAAGTAATCAAATAGTTTCTTTTTAAAATCACTTTACTAAAGGTATTCTTAGAGTTGTAAGTTAATAAAGTAGATGTGATACACCAAACATAGAAGTAAATAATGATAATGTTGTTATCTTTTTATAAAAGATATCTATGCAGTGAGATTGCTTCATTTAAGGACACCAGAGCATTTTCTCAGAGCACACAACAGCTATTTCTCATTAAATTAATTGCCTAGTCCTTATTGTGACTTCTTCTTAGCAAGACCTATTTTTCATAAATTCTGTATTTGTATTCTGTCTATATTCCTCAAATGAGAGGAAAACATGTGGCCTTTGGCTTTCTAAAACTGGCTAACTTCATTTAAGATGATACTCTTCAGTTCCACCCAATTACCTGCAAACACCGAAATTTCATTCTTTTTTGCTGAATAAAATTGCATTGTGTATAAATACAACATTTTCTTAATCCATTCATTTGTAGTGGGGCATCTTGGCTGTTTCCACAGCTTGGCTATTGTGAATAACGTTGCAATAAACATGGGTGTGCAGGTGCCTTGATTGTAACCTGATTTACATTCCTTCAGGTATACCCCTGGGTGTGCCATTGGTTCTTTCTCTCTCTCTTTCATCTTTCTGCCTGTCATTATGATCACTATCCACTACCTGTGTAAAGAAAATAATAGGAATAATCCAAAATATACACAAGAAGATTACATGTAAGACTTGTTTTAAAGTATCTATTTATTTAAATTATCAAGATGTCTCAATACTGAAGCAAAAATATTTACCTGTGAAATATAATCCATGATATGGTTGAACTAATTTCTGCTTCTGCAACTTTCTAAACATTGTCTCCTTTTCACTCTATAATCTACCTATACTGCCCACTTTATGGGTCTCAAATAGATTAGGATTTCTTTTGTTGTGCCTAAAGTAATCTTTTCCCATCCCTCATATGACTGAACCGTCCTCAGTATCTAGTATAGCGTACCATGAGTTTATCCCTACAATGCTGTATAAAACTCCTTTTCTGGTCAGCTCTTATCACACATAAAATTATTTCATATTACTGGGTTTAATTGCTTATTGTCTTACTTTTAAAAATAGCATGAATGTTGTAGCTTGCTTAGGCCTGACCCAGATAGTGACTGGCCATTTTATATGCTCAATATTACTGAGCACTTGACACAATTACAAACATTAATTGCATATACTGCATAAAATATTTGTTACTATATGAACAAATGATACTTCACCCTTTAGAAATTATACTAAATCACTAGACCTAAAACCTAAAAATATAACTTTTAAAAATAACTGTTATTACAGTAAGAAAAGAGATGTATGATACATTTTTTAGAGTTTTGTAAATAATGAGGGTGTTTCTCAAAAACAATGTTATCATGTTTTGTGCAAGATTAAGGGATATAAAGTACAGTCTATGATAATATGGAAAATAAATTTTTGGTAAGGCTATTCTCTCCAAATTAGTGGAGAAACATGTAAAAATTAGCAGAACTGATGATACGTAATATTACAGCTGTGACTAATGTCAATAAAGAGTGACAGAGGCTGCTACTAGATGGTCTCTGGGACCAAACATCTGATATATTCTGTGGTCCAGGATGTGATAGTTCTTTGACCACAGTGCATGAGGCTACCATTTGTTGTGTATGAGGAGGCTCTCCATATCTAATTCCAACATAATAACTGTAAATGAAGGTGAAAAGGCCTCCAGTAATGTTCATGGCTTGGGGAAAAAATTATAAGAAAGCAGTGACTAAAAGATAAACTGTTTTGAACAGTTTAAGAAGACTTAAACTGTTTTGAACAGTAAGAAGACTTACAGGTGAGCAATTGTGGTGATACTTTAGAGGTAATAAGAGGTCAGATTCTCATTTACTCATCACTGATAACAATGATCCATGAACACAACAAATTAACTACAAGGAATTTTTCCCAAAGTCAATTTCATAAATATTCTGTACTATAGGTTGAATACTTCAAATATTCAAATTGAAAATATATAAAAGTATTATAGGCAATGTATAACTTAATGGATGGAACTCAAGCTGTAGACCATGTTTTCACTTTATTAACCTTGGTAAATTACAGTTATAACACTAAAGACACTAAACATGAGATTGAAAAAATATTATCTGATTTTGGTCATTCTGATGAATTAAATGAGTAGAAACAAATTGCACATTATTAGAAAATGGGTACATGGAATAAATATTGCCCCAGGACCTTGGAGAAGATAAATTGAACAGCACAATAAAAACTTCTTGTTTATTGTTTATTGTGGAAATTTAATGATTTTAACAACAAATGAGAGATTCTGAAAAAGTTTTAAAATATGAAGAGAGTATTTTTCTTACCTACTTTTGTAAACCAATCATATCAAAACCTAATGTTTTATAATAATAATTTTTTTCTGTTTTATGCTTCTATGATTTCATAACCAATTAAATTATAATTCTCCCTTAGGTTAAATCCAATGGTTTGGTAAGATACTGTAGTCTTTGCAGAGCTTTTCAGAAGTGAACAGAGGCAGAATTACTGGTATGGTGATTGTTGATTCTTACTAAGGTCTACAACTCTTGTGGTGCTGTATACCAGCACTTAAATGAGACCAGTCTCTGGAATTCTTTTGATTTATACGGTGGTGACTCGATTCGATTCTCAAAGGGAGTATGGCAAAGAAATTATTCAAAGAAGTACATAACTGCTGCTTTCTTAAGTACTAACCCCAGATTAGTCAGTCACTTCTTAAAATGCTATAGAGAAAAGCAGTTATGGAGTTTGTCTGATTATAAAGTAAAATGGCATAAATTCTATCCTTCAATGGGAGAATGTCAAAGAATTTGCTCATTTTTACTTTTCAGTAAGTAACAATGTATGGAGACTTATAGGTAAACATTACATTCAAATAAGCAGCTAGAAACAAAATCTTTCAAAGTTTAGAGGATTTAGTTTTCTTTGACCTCAAAACAAACTAACTAACTAACCAATTAATAAACAAATAAAATAAACCTAACCTCTGTTGACAATGACATACCGTATATCAATTTCCAAAACTTCATCTTTAATGGAGTAGATCAATTGAATTGTTGTACCCAGTTTATTGCACCATTGCTAGAGTTTCTGTTTATATTCAAAAAAGCAAACAAATTTATGTGGATTTAAAACATTGGAAACACCAACATATAAACCAAAGCATCCTGAATTGACTTCCTGAAGCAGATTGTGAAGAACACATCCATAATCTTCCCAGAGATATATTAAAACCTTTAGTATGAGAACCATTTTCCATATACAATCCAAAAACTTGACTTCACTAATTGTAACTACAATCCAATCTAAGTGGGAGGTGCACATGGAAGGATTGTGGTTTGAAGAAAGCCTAGGCAAGAAAGTTAGGTAGATTCCATTACAAAACAATCTGGGAATGGTGGTGGATAACTATAATTACAGTTTTGTCAGAGATAGAGGTAAGAGGATCAAAATCTGATGTTGGTCCATGCAAAAGCAAGACCCCATCTGAAAAACAGACTAATGCAAGAAACGAACTGGGTGAGTGGCTCACATGGTAGAGCACTTGCCTTGGATGCACAAGGCTCTGAGTCCAATCTCCAGCTCCATATCACAAAGTAATGTATTAGGAGAATGCTTTAGGTTTGAAGTAACATAGAGTTAAGATAAAAGGAAAAAAGCATACCAATTATTTGTAGTTCAACATCTTATTCATAAATTCTGATACCAAATATATTGCAAAAATACTAAAACCTGCTGGAGACTACTTTTCTCCTCCCAGTGTTCTCCTTTTGTGCCTTAAATAACACTATAACTTGGTAGGAATCACTTAGCTCTTGCTTTACAATCAGCAGATTCAATATAAACATTTGCTTTGGGTATGCCAGGGTGATCTTTTGTCGGCCCTACAGGAGAAAATAAAATGCTCTGATTTTTGAGTACAGACAACAATATTCCCATGGAATGTGATCACATTTATAGGCAGCATCCATACCTTATGATCAGTAGAGAATAATTTTCTGTGTTTGATATTATTTTTACAAGGTAACATTAATGCATAAAACAAGAAAACAGCCTTTCACTGACTTTGTATTGAGTTACAACTTACATGCTTTTGTTGTTGAATTGAGACGGCCTAATTAATGTGTTCCTTTGTATGGAGAAATTCCAAGATCCACAGGCAGGTAATTTTGTGCAACATTCAGGAGCACAGAAATGTTATGAGCTATATTCCAAGGGTACATATGAGCCAAAGAGTGGTGACTTTCCTTTGTAATACTAGGTCATTCACCATAATCCCATAATAGGTCTTTTCTTCAAGAAAGTTTACCAAATCCAGATGTACAGTAGAGACAAAATGAAATTATACCACATTTCTTAGAAAGTCAGACTTCTTTAGCCATTACAACCACAATTTTCAAGTTTTTGCAAATATTTTGATAAATTTATCTAAAACATTAATTAAAATGAGAATATTACAACTAAAATAAATTATTATTAAATATTAATTAAAATATTAACAGTCTAATTTGTAATGTAATAGCTATAAAGCACTCTATCCAGTTACTTTTTCATTCATCCTTCTAAGTATCCAAAGAAATTTAATAAGACATCTACTGAGAGGAAAATTCTATTTTTAGGGAGAACCAATGTTTAGTCTTGACTTTCCATCATTATCTGTCAATCAGCATCAATTTGGGGACTATATTTTTTGTTAACTACAGTATTTTCAAAGCAGAAGAATGTAGATGGATATATAACCTTATTCTGTGAAAGAGAGAAAGGCATAGGTGATGGATCAGTTTTCTAGGGTTGCTGCAACAAAATATCAGGAACTGTGTGGCTTAGAGGTTTAAAGTTTTATTTTCTACATTTCTGAATGTGTTTAAGTATTTCTATTCCAGAAAATTCTATTTTTTTCTGTAAGATTTTATGATATTTTGCTATGCAATAAGGAGTAATAAATTAGATGATAAAGTACCATAAATTTTAAAAAACACTTTTAATTGGTTTATAAATATTTATAAGCACTTATTTAAATCAAATAGCCCCCAGATTTTCCAAAACAAGTAAAGATGCTAAAATTTAAATATGCTAGCCTTCTGAGAAAAAATCTTGCAGAAAACATTAGTTTGTTATTTAATAAGAAACAAAAGACATGCTATCAAGGTAAAATTCCGAAGTAATCCAGCTACTTAGAAGTCACGGTGTTACCAAGGTTGCTCACTTCTAAGGGTTAGAGAAGTATTTGCTGGATGCTTCTCTCTTAGTTTCTGGTAGCCTCAGTTTTTCCTTGGCTTGTGGCCAACCTTTTCCCTAGGTTTTCATGTCTTCCCTCTGTATGTCCAAATTTCCCTCTTTTATGATGGTGTAGTCATAATGGCGTTAGGATTCACCATAATAGTTCCATTTAACTAAATTTCTTATGTAAAGACCATATTTCTAATTAAGGTCACATGCACAGTTCTGGGGATTAGGATTTCAACATCTTTTTTAGGTGACACATTTCAATGCTCAATTCCTGGTAAGGAGGAGACTGTCTTCTAGGCAGGGCATTCTGTTATAGTTTTCACAATCTCTGGGAAAGATCCATGATCCTCATGAAATATCCATAATGATTTTTTCTGAATTTATGCTGTCAACATTCCTAAGTTATGAAAGTTTTCTAGAGAATTCTGAAAACTAATTTACAGTTGAGAACCTTCAGTTGGATTTCAAAGGAAGAAGTCTTACAATAGAGTATTATATTGACATTTGTTTTTCAATCAGTCTCCCCATTTACTCCATCTCATCCCCATCTTTTGCCCAGTTATTTTATCCAAGTTTAGTTTGAACTCTGATTTTCACAAAACCAATAGACTTTTCCTCATTGGTGGCAAAAATGACGGGATATGTGCTGACCACTTTGTTATCATTTTCGAGTAGATGGTGGTGATATATTTTCTTCCATGTGACAGATAAGAAAGAACCCTGTTTGGAAATCTGTTTCATATACCAGTTTGAATATTTGTGAGCTGAAAATAATTTAAAAATTGTTCTATGACAACTGGAAAATAAAACATCATCGCTTTAAGACTGGGACAATTTTTTTTAATTTCTAAGTTTTCCTAGATCATGGCTGAGATTGTAAATATGAAACTCTAACCTTCAGTGTGCCTAATTGTCCCTATTCAAGAAAATTGTTTCTCCTGTAAAATTTTAGGATATTTTGCTACCTTGTAAGGATTCATAGAGTAGATGATAAAGTATCATAATCAAATCAGTTTTAATTTTTTGTAAATATTTATAACCACTTATATAAATCTAATAGTCCCCAAAGTTTTCAAAAAGTAAGAAAACTGAAGCTTAGATATGTGAGACTTTTGAGAAAAATAAATCTTATAGAAAACACATCTTAGAGACATTATTATAAGAATCAGAGGACATGTTAAAAGGTGTGCTTCTGGAGTAACCCACCTAATTAAATAATTTAAAACTTCAGTTGTATCTATTTTCTTTGATTTTTATCAAGTCTAATACAAACAAACATATTCCTTTTTATTTCATAAGATTTGGGTTTGGTTTTTAATGAAGTGAGCATTCTAAATTTAACTTCCTGTCCTGGTTCATGGATGAAATAAGCCAACAATTCATCTGCAAAATACTTGATGGTGCTAAAAAGCTTGTATTAGCTGTATTGAATCAAAATTCTGACATTTAACAGATAATTACATTTCAAAACACATCATTTGAAAATAATAGCTAAGATTCTTAGTTAACATTAACTATCAAAGGCAATATTAAAGCTTAGTTTAATTAATGGATTAATGTGAAAAACATGAATAATGTATAAGTAAAACAGAATATTGAAACATTGCTAACAATTCACAGTCCTAAAACTATACCTTTGGTTTTTATTTTTATAAATTGTAAAATTGTTAAAACTTACCATCAGTAAATATTCTATATTAATGTCTATATGGGAGTAGGTTATTCTATTTGACATGTTTGAGAAAAAGTCCTGGTCAGATAAAATGGTTACAAACAGCAGATAATTGCCAAATTCTCATTTCCTCTGTGAAATAAAAATTGATTCATTTGGTAATGTGTTTTAGGAAGTATGGGTGACTAGATCTATATCAGAATCATTGGTGATAGAATGCTTGTTTATATGTGCATATTAATAGGTACTTTCTCTTATAAAAATTATTCAAGTATTTATTTTAAAATAAAGGGTCTGGGTGTACATGCCTGAGAGTGATAGAGGACTGCAAAATGTAAAATTAAGTATATCTGAAAAAAATTACAGAAAATTGATAAAAGATAAACTTTATTTTGCCTCATTATAGATGAAATTAATGAATATTTGAAATTTATAATTTTGAAAATTATGCTCACTTCTGTTCAATATATTTATCATATAATAATAACAATATACCTTAGTGCCAAATATTTTATGAATGCAAATGTAAAATTTACTTTTTTCTCTTTTAAAATTAGTAGCTATCATCTTGCACTTAGTCTTCTTTTAATAAGCGGTTCATAATGTGACTCTTTATCTTCTCTGCTCCAAATAGCACAGTCTGTATCATTCTCAAAATTGTTTTTGAGCTTTATGTTGCCATTAGCCTGTTTCTTTTCTTTTTTTTTTTTTTTGAATTAATGATTTTTTCCAACTTACAAAATTAAAATAGAAATATTTTATCAATTAAACTATTTAGGACCATACTAAATTTATTTCAAACTTAGGAATAATAACATGCACTTTTTTAATTAGTGTGTGTATATATGTATATATACATATACGTATTCTTACATTTAATAATTTTGAAAAAATGCATAGAAAAGTACATTAAATGGTACACAAATGAGTACAGTTATGGTAGAAATCAGCAAAAATGTACATAAAATTTAGCTTTTTTTCACTTCCGATATATCCATCCCTCATCAGAAATATTCACAGAATATGTCTTTTTTTTTTCCTAAATCACAAAAAGGAATATTTATTAGTACGCTGTATCTTATTGAATTTCCTATATATTTTGACAATTTTCCCATGCTACCCATGTTAGTCTAGTTGTTTTAAAGTTCACATATTAATATATTTCATAATTGTATAATATATTTAATGGGGTCCTTAATTCATAAGCATATATTTTCTTATTTTAATATCAATGTTTTGACAATTTTAAGATAAACATTTTTCCTTGAATACCTTTGGGTATATATCTGAAAAAGTTCTTTTTATTGCTAAGACCAAAATTTCTGTACTTTCACTATTGCAAGGTAGTGACAAATCACCCTGACAATAATTTCACAGGCATTATTCCCCTTTGCATAAAACAGAAAATTTCACTTTTCTACAAACTCTCATCAAGAGTAATTATTAGAATTATTTGAATTTTCAAAATCGAATATAAAAATGTTTGTATTTTATATTTTTGATATGATAATTTCAAGTGAAATTGAGCTTTTTCATGTATTTAGCAGATTATAGTTTTTTATGACGACTTGCGTTATTTTGTTAGATGTAAGTGCTCCTACTGTGTGTGTATGGGTGTATGTGACTACACGTATGCACACACACGCACAGTAACAAGCAAAGGTAAAACAAGTTAGTGTTCTATTATCACTACTAATCAATTACTCCATGAAATTACCTGCTTCTTATGTTGGAAAAATAAAATAATATGAAATCTTAATTTTTTCATTGAAATCCTCCCTATGCACACCTGCATAATATCTCCACCTCCCAGTGCGTGCTCTATTTTTAACAAAATCCACATTTGGAGATATTTGATTTTGCTTGTGTAATTGTTTGTGCTGATTTAGTAAAGAATATTCAATATGCTTAGATAAAATGTTTTCTGACAAATTAATGTTGTTTCCATCTAAAATGCTTTGTCTCAAGGTAAAAATGATCAATTTCATTCTTTCTTTCATGAAAAAAATAGCATTTACATAATAACAACATGAGAGCCAGAGGGCTGGCTTGCCAGGCTGTCTTTCTGGAAGACTTGGCAAAGTCAGAATTTCTAGTCACGCAGGGCCAGTTAAGCCCTCCATCTTCTCTTGGTAGATAAATTGAGTGTTGTGCCCTTTGCTGTGCAGGGAAATTTTGAACGAAACTTTTTAAAGCAAATGTCTGATTTGCTGTGTCTGAAAATTAAAAGAAAGTTTTGCAATTTTTATTAGTAAAATAAGGTGGTTTTACATGGTAGTTAACCCTTTCTTAAAGCTTGTTTGATATTACTAAACATTAGCACAGATTACGAGATTATAAATGTTTACATAGCCTGTCCTCATTGTTCTCAGGATGTTACTTGATTTTCTTGGTATAAAGCTATCTTAACCTTTACCAACAAAAATTCAAACAAAAATCTTTATTCTTTATTGTTGGAGCATATTTGTAAACAATGAATGAAATCACTTAATGTTATCCCCAAAACAACATGATTTTTGAAAGAATAAAAATCATTACTGGGAGAGAATAAAGGGACATAAAGAAAGAATAAAAGGAAAGATATAAAAACATAGTACCTAATACTAATGATATACATACAGACATGTTATGTATTTGTGAAAATAAGTAATGATAAAATGATAAAATTAACCAAAATATCTAACTGTTCTCTCTTCCATACATCAAAATGGCCTGGCTATGATTTCACAATATCTTCATTAAAAAATTGTCATGGAATATTCAAGCCTTCAATTGTGGAATGAGTAAAATTCCTGGGATGTGATTATTTATTACACAAGTTATTTAACATGATGAAACTTTAATCTCATGAGGCTGTTGTGATTATATTTGTGTACATGAGAAGATTAACATGCTACTTGTACAAACAATAAGATCTTGGAAATGTGAACTATGATTATCAATGTGGCCAATGGTGTTTATTACATCTACAAGAATTTTATAAGAATCATATTTTCCATATGAGAAGTTTTCAGTTACAGAAAGGAAAGAATGTTTTTAAGCTTATAATATGAGTATGGGTATAGTGTGTTTTATTTTTTATTCATTTTAGAAGTACTGGGATTTAAACTCAGGACCTTGTGCTTGCTAGGCAAGTACTCTACCACATGAGCCATGCCTTCATCCCTTTTTTACTGTAGGCTATTTTTCAGATACGATTTCATGGACCAGACTGAGAGAGTGATCTTCTGACCTACATCCCTATGTGGTTGTGATTAAAGATGTGTACCATCATACCTGGCTTGTTTGAGGAGATGGGGTCCTGTTATCCTTTTGCCTGCATGCCCTTTAGCCACTCTCCTCCTGATCTCTGCCTCCTAAGTAGCTGTGATTACAGGAGTGAGCCACATATGCATACAGCTTTTTATTTCTTTAAGGGAGGTTTCTAGAAGGTATGTGCTAGTTTAAGATTAAAAGATTTTAAAAACTATGCAAGACACAATAAATAAAGACGGAGAATACTAATTATGACAAAGGAAAAATCAAGCTGAGATTACAAAGTAAAAAAGCATATTTACCCTTGAAATATTTCCCTTTAGCTACTAGAGTAATTGAAAAAATTTATATATATATATATATAATTATATATATTTCTATGTATTATATAACATTTTATTATTTTCAAGTCGTTTTAGCCATCCTTTTCTAGGGTACTCTTGCAGTAAGCATTTTAGTCTGTACAAGAAAGTGTTCAACTTTCTATTTATCACATGAGGAATTGGGGCCTAGAAAGTTTAGATGACTTGGCCAAGGTTGCAGCACAAATAAAGCAGCAAGGCCTGAAAAGAGATCCATTTTTCTTAGTGCTATTTCCTGATGTCAACTTGTCGTCTTGTAAATAAATCTTATCCACGTGGTTTATTTCAAATGCCTGTTAAATACCTGCCATATTATGAGGATGAGCACAGTTCAGACCTCTTCTGATGTAAGGCTTTTAATAATCCTGTGAATTTGTTAGAGAACAGATATGATAGCACAGAAATATTATATAATTTACTCTTAAATTTAAATACCAGCTGTTGATCTGAGGCTTTCACACCAATTTATGTGTTTCCAGACAACACCTTTTTCCTAAGTCTTGCAAATGAATGGGATCCTGTTGATCATCTTTCATTGGCACCCATTAGGCCATAAACACCTGTGAACAATTACACTAGCTAATGACTCATCTTAAATAAATGAATGAATGTGCTACAGTGTAAAATCTCTGCACCTCTACCACAGATGCCTGTAAGCCAAAAGTTAGGGAATAATATGGATTGCTTATAAAATGGTACAAGATTCTTACAGAATCGCCTACCTCAAGTTGTAGCTGTTAGGAAAGGTGTTATGTTTGGTTACAGAGAAATCTATTTATCAGTTTTCATCCTGAAGGAGAATTCATTCTATTTTTTGTAATTATTTATTTTTTAATCTTTATACAAAGCTATGGACATTTTTGACAGATTTTTGGTTTCTGACACATAAAAGTAATTAGTGAGTACATATTTAATGAAATATAATCTAATTGACTTGTTGATTTTCCTGCTTTCCACTTTCATAGCTTAAAACATCAAACTATCTGAGTATTTCTAATTCATTCTAACTGCTGACCTCAATTACAAATCCCTTTTCTGACAAATTGAGTGGACCTGCAGCCTTCCTGTTTGCGATTGCAAAACAAAAATCTGCTATTAAACATCCCTGTCCATGATGTAAGTCTATTCAGTAAAAGAATGTCCATTTTGCTCACTTCTGCATCTCAACACATAGATTATTCACATACCACATGCCTACATGCAAATTTATACTTGTAAAAATATATATTCATCTGCAAACTCAGCATAAAGTTATGAATTTTCCCAATGTATTTGTTTTCCTATTCTTTGGCTCTAAAATGAAAGAAAAAGATCCCTAGTTGCCTTACATAGCGTTGTGCTGAGGTGTCTTAAAATGTACCAGTAAGTGCTATACTCACCTGTTTTCTGTCCTGTTTAGGATGGCCGTAGATTTTTTTTTTCTTTTGCAGTACTGAGGTTTGAATTCAGGGTCTTGAACTCACTATTTAGGCCTTAGCCATAAATATTTAATATTTAATAAATATTTAATATTTATTACATATTTAATATTTAATAAATATTTAATATTTATTAAAACTGTTCTTTTCTTACTGACTCAAATTCTGTCTCTAAGTACCTAATCTCTCTACCTTTATTTATTAAGAGTAAAGGTGAAAAAACCAAATGCTGGAAAAAACAACAGCTTCTTGCTTTCTTATTTTCTTATGATTATGAAATTTCTCAAAGGCAGAATAACTAGAATTGGTTATTTTAGAATTAACAACAAGCAAATTAGTTTCTGATTTTAAAAAGCAAATGAAGATGTAGTTTACCTCAGTTGGTATTGGGTGGATGCACTAAATTCAGATTAAGGTTAAACATATGCAATATTTGATGCCAGAAATCATTGTTTTTTTTCCATTACACCCAATTTCTTCTTACCCTACTTAGTAAATCACCTTTAGAAAAGAACGACTTACCATCATTCCTGGTAGCTGGTTAAAATTACTCATGAGTTCAACAGTATGCATGAAGTATATAAATTTTAATACATAATCAAACATTATTAACTTTGACTCATTTCTACTGATTTTAACAATATGAGCTGCTAAATTTTCTTGCCTTTTGGATATATGTAGATGTTTTGAAAGCAACATTGGACTTATGAAGGAAAAATATAGGCGCTTATAATTGTATCTTACTTCTATAGGAAAACAATGGAACCAAAATTATATATGGTTTATCTTTTGAAGCAATTTAAAAGTCCTATTAAAGGCTGCTACTTGAGAAAACTGTACTTGATTGTAACGCCAGTGGTCTGTATGCAATAAGATACCAAAATGTAGTCTGAGGAAAGGGTGTTTTATATTTCACTCCTTTTACTTTTCAATACACACCAATTTCGTCAGACAATAATTTAATCAGGCATGTTTTAATTACTTCCTAAATCTTCCTATAAATTCTGTACTTATCTATAAAAGTATACTTTACTTTCTATTCTAGTATTTAATCTGTTTAATTTAAGTTCAAACTTAATATTTCCCATGACTTAGAAAAGTGATTATCTCTTTGTTCCTAGACAGACAAGAGATAATTAAATTCCCAAACTTAACAATATTGCATTTAAGTACTTATTTGCAACTCTACAAAGAAAAGAGATTAAATCACTTGAAAAGCTCTCCAGACTATCTCATATAAATCCTTCTCCTATCCTATGTAAACCCTTTGTAAGGCAGTGCACGTCTCATGCCATCAAGTCATCTGTAAAGTCAGAAAATGTCCTCCCTCCACACCCACTTTTCCAAAAAAGACTTTTCCAAAAAAAAGACTTCCTGTCTTTTACATATTTCTGCAATCATATTAATATTTATGTTTATCATTTTAGAATTTCACAGTGTATTAGCTATATTGTATTTTTTCATTTCTCTGTCTTAAGCTAACACAACTTAGCATTAAATGCATTATTATATACATAGAAGGTAGAATCTTAAATATTGATATAAAGATCTCCGTTGATGCATTTAAAGTCAATGATTTTCAAATAAACTATGGCATCTGTCAGAAAGTTGGGCAGATCATATTTAAATTTTAAAAACCTAAAATGAATCATTGTATTATTCAATTCAAAATTATTGGGCTGAGTAAAACAATCTGTAAAAATAACTCCAATTGATCTAAAATAGATTGAATTTACAAGATCATCTAGCACAATGGGTTGCTACACTTAGAAACTTGGAAGAGCAAGGCTGGCTAGTAGTAATGTTTGGGCAAAATGAGTGGATGTAGTTATTCTCTCTCTCTTTTGTCCTCCTGTTAGCTTTGATGTTAGATAGGAAGACTGGACATATTAAGAAATCTTATTCTATTCGTGAAAACACAAATATGAAGACATATTCTATATCTAAATATAGCAAAATAAAAAGTTAACATATATCGTGGGTAATTAATTCACTGCCCTCAGTTGTATAACTGTACTATCTGCTTAAATTGCTCTGTGTGGAGATTTTTTTCACTGACATTCACTGCAAATGCTTCTATCTAATACATTTACATTATAATATATGATCAATCTAGAATTTCTTTACATTGGTCATATAAAGTGGCACATTTTCTCCTTATTTTTACATACAATCTAACCTTTCTGTGAAATATTTAGTAGAAATTATTGAAAACAAGATTATCTGAGTAAAAGGTACTTTAGACTATTGGAAAGCCATGCACAATTTCAAAACCTTTGACACATTTTATCACATTACAAAAGAAATCATATGAATCTCCATCAAAAAACGAACAAGATAATGTTGACATTGACCTGTTCTTGTATCTCATATCCACAAATACAGTCATACTGGATTGCAATGAAAATTTTCACTCCCTTGCTTTCAAACTTTATTTGTGGGGAATACAGTTTCCCTTGAGTATGCAAAAGATTACCAAGTTAAATCCTTATCTCCTGGTGTGATTCAAAGAAGACAACCCTCCAAGAGCTGAATAGTGCAAATAATTGTAGACAGTTCACACTTGTGGTTTGAATACAGGGTCTGGCAGCATTAGGATTTTAACATGGCATGTAGTATTTGAAAAAAAAAAAACTACTGCATTATTATTTTTTTCTTTAAAAAAATTGAAATAAAAAGCATGTATGCTTCTGTAACAACACCAAAGGAAAATGTGCCTTTGTTTTGAATTTGGCCTTTTTAGGTCCATGAAATAGAGATTTACACATAACTCTAATTTTGAAGGCTAATTAAACATTTACTAAATAAACTTTCTTCTTTATAACTATACTCTATAAATCCGTACATCAAATAACCTGTGTTAAGCAGTTTTTTTAAAAAACAGGTAATAGATATTCAGAAAAAAATTTTGACTTTTTAAATACCTTTTGTGAGATTTCGAGACAATGTGTCATTTCATTGTACTATTAAAACTCATATTGACTACAGTGACATTTCTTGTTCAGAAGAAAGTAGCATTGATTTCTCATATTATAGACCTACTGGGTGGTGTGGCATTTTCAATTTTGTTTTATGTGAAGTTACTGCTTTTTGACTCTTTGCTTGTGTTTGATACAATCACTATTTCCAAGAATAATAGTAAACTAATAAAAGTTTTACACTTCCTGAAAGAAATTGTGGCATAGTCTTGATGGATTTTTTTTTTTTTTTTTTGGCCAGAGATTCACATTTCATTTTGAAAAGCTGAAAAGAAGGGAACAAAAATATTTGTTCTGGGGACTTTTTCCTTTGGAAACATGAACATTGATCCTTTGGTAGAGTCCATTAGGATAGATACTATCAGATTTTAAAGTACAAACTATTCAATTTTATTTTATTGGAGCAGACACCTTAAATTAAATGTGATGGTTTATAAAATACCATGATAAGTATTTTTTCATTTTTCTAGTAACTTTTTAAAGAAATAAATGAAAGAATATAGAATTTCTAAATCTATCAAAACACACAATAAGAAGGGGACTATGATAGAAGAAAAACAGGAGATGAACCAAGTCAGGTTATTATACATGTATACACAGAAACAGCACAAGGAAACTCCCTGTATAGCTATCTTAAACAAACATTTTTTTTTTTTTACTAAATAGAACAGGAAGGTGGAACAGGTTCTTTCTAGGGATTTGGTACCAGTGGGAGGGGTGAAGATTTGGTTAAAGGTTGTAAGAGGGTGAATATAGTGCAAATACTGTGTACATATGTATGTAAATTGAAAAATGATACTTGTTGAAACCATTCCAGAAATTGGGGAACAGGGGAACAAAGGAGAATGGTGGAGGGGTTGAATTCAAGTATGATATATTGTAAGAACTTTTGTAAATGCAACAATGTACCTCCTGCACAATGAAAAAATAAATAAAATATGGGGAATTAAAAAAAGAAAGTAGTCATTTCTTGTTATTTGCATGTATTCATTAACATTAAATTCAAGCTCTTCAGCACCATTACTCATTACTGAACAAAGATTATCTAATATGCATTTTCTCTATAAAATACAAAATAAACTTCCTGTGGAGAGGGACAGTAGATAGCCCCCCAGCACTATGGTTGAAAGCTGTTTTAAACAGCAAATTTTTTTTTATTGAATTTATTAATCTTGAATATAATAAATCATGACTGTATATTAAAATATTATGAATCATGTACATTTGAAAATATTCTTTTTATTATTATTATTCATTGATTCACATGTGCACACATTGTTTGGGCCATTTCTCCCCCCTGCTCCCCACCCCCACCCTCTCCCCCTCTCCCCTTTGTTTCCAAGCAGAACCTGTTCTGCCTTTATCTCTAATTTTGTTGAAGAGAAGACATAAGCATAATAAGAAAGACAAAGCCTTTTTGCTAGTTGAGTTAAGGATAGCTATACAGAGAGATTCTTAGCATTGCTTTCATGTACAAATGTGTTACAACCCAGGTTGATTCATCTCTAACTGATCTTCATACTGGTTCCTGATCCCCTTCTCATGTTGACCTTTGTCGCTTTAAGGTTTCTGTATTAGTTCCTCTGGAGTGGGAACATCAAACTCTTAAAACAGCAAAAATTTGTGACCAAATAAAAACATGAAAACTGTGGCATGAACACATGACAATAAAGATACTTGTTTAGGATATGAGAGTTCAAAGAAAAAAGCAGAGCTAGAATACAATTTATGGGACATTACCACAAAAACTTAGCAGAATGTATATATTGAAGATACTTTCGAGAATTAAATTAATATTTCAAAACATACAGTGAGGAATGGTCAATTTTTGTTCATATTCATTACCAGAAAAACAAATCTGTCAATTTTAGTCTTGATGAAAAGAATTTCCTGTTTTGATTTTTCCTTGATATTTCATTGAGTTCATCAATATTTCCTTAATGTTGCCATTTTTGCAGTGATTTTTTTTCATTGTACAGATGATGTTTTACAACCAGTTTGGGGTCACACCTAGTAATGAATAGCATAACTGAAGAATGGATGGCAGAAATTTAAATTTGTACTTGATTTATGGTTAATCATATGCAGATTAAATGCCATTTAGTTTATCAGATTCTTAAATGTATGTTTCTAGACAGTACTTGATTAGTTTTTACAGTTAATAGCCTACAATACAACACCCCAATATATAGTCATATAATTCATATAATTCTATTATTAAATAGAATTGTGCAATTTTCTTTTAGTAAAATGATAGTTCAAATATAATAAATATCATTATTAAATTTTTAGTGCTCTTCAAAATTTAAAGAAAGTTTCTTCCTTTTCCTAGATGTCAGACATATGTATGTGTAAAATATATATACAAAAGCTTTAAATAAATTACCTGCAAAAAGGTTTTTCCCTGTGACGAAACATACTCCCATTGCATAAGAAATACTGGAGAACACAACTGTATGTTCCATTAATGCCAGTTCCCAGGGACTGCATTATTCATTGTTCAAAATAAATGCTGCCATCTCATTATTTCTCTATAAAAATCTATTCCATGAAGATTTTTGAAAAGCTTTTATAAAAATGCTGGCAAATTTGATGTCCCACTTTGTGAGATTATTAAATCCTAAATCAGAGCTCATATTGGCATATATTCATGCCAACATATTGCTATAAAATTTTATGCCTTGATTTAGGTTCACATTTCATTCCTATTTTATATAGTTTTATATTATATGTACACCATACATATGCATACACACATGTACATATACACATATAAATAAGAACATAGCAAATTCAGACTAATGCTGACTTTGATGTGTTGTAGCATTATACAATATATCAGAGACAATTTTATATGTAATTTATATATAATTGTGTTTTGCTTGAGTGTTTATAAGCATTGCTCATGTTTATTTCCTCCACTGATTCTTTCATCTATAAAAATTATTGGATTAGTATATTGAATTGCTTTTCAAATAAATAGTTTCAAACAATGTTATTTTTGTTAACACACAACCATTACATAAATTTGTCAGTGATTTAGAATTATTTACTGATTCTTAAAAACTCTCAAAACATACAATTTCTAAAAGCATGTACTTAGATATTAACTGAAGACAGAACATATTATTTGGTAATATTTCTAATATATGTCATCTAAAGTGATTTTTCTCTTCTCATCTCTCTTTTTCTCTTCTCTTCTTTTCTCTTCCATTCCTTTCCCTTCTCTTCTCTTCTCCTTCTTTTCCTTCCATTACTCCCCCCTCTCTCTCCTCCTTTCTCTATTTCTTTCTCTTTGTATTTCATAAACTCCATGTTTCTGTGCTGTGTCGACCAGTCTAGCTATAAAGAGTGATTAAATTTCATTTAACTTCTAGTTAAGAGGGAATTCCAAGATGGCGGCTAGAGGTAGGACGCAGAAAGCGAGCCTCCTATAGTGAAATCTTGGAGAGACGCTGGAGACACACTTTGCAGGCATAATCACCGAGAAAAGGCATAACTTTGACTCCTCCACATCTCCAGCCAGCGCAGAGAATCTCCACTTCACGTTAAACGGAGAACCGAGGAGGCCCCCGGGGCCGCCAGTGGCCGGCGCCCATACGGCTTGGGAAGACGCGGACCAGGTGAGCTTTGCGGTACCGCGGTTCCCCCACAGACAAGCCTGGGCCAGAGCAGCATAGCCCCCTGGACAGACTGACCTCCACCCGGGAAAAAAAAGAGAAACTGAGTACTAAGCAATAAGAACAGTTAAGACACGCTGGAAAGAGGGTGGGGCGCCCTGAGTGCTGAAGATTGGGGGAAGGGACTCCTTCCCGGGACTGTAAATAAACGAGCCGGGCGGGCCGGAGAGGCTCTGGCGGGAGCGGGGCGCGCCAGCAACCAGGAGCGGGGACACTTGTGAGAGGAGGGAAGACCCACTTCCCACGTGAACTGTAAATAAACACGCAGGCCTGACAACGTGGGGCAGTGTCGCCTTTCCCAGTGCTTGGAAAGGGAAAAGCCTGTAGCAGAGGCCCCCCTCCCCCGCACAGGAGAACTCTGAGCAAACAAAGCCTGTGGGACCAGGTGAGTGCTAGCTCACCCCAGAGATCTGCATAAATAACGCCGCCAGCTACAGGCTGAGAGCAGCAGGCAGGCAAGCCACAGTTGCAGATACCACTCTCAGAACTGCCTCCAGACGCTTTTTTTTCTTTTTCTCCCTACCTTTGATGAGAGAACAACCGAATTACACCTGCAAGCCGAAAAACTTACTGAAACTGTATTGCATTTGAACTGGGGACACTTGGTGGGGCTTTTTTTTTTTTTTCTTCTGTGTGTGTGTGAGTGTAGTTTTGTTCTACTTTATGCATCCCCTTTGATGAGACAACTACAGAACAACATCTGAGGCACCAACTCCAGGACTGGAGATTGAGACGGACATCCAAATTATTAAGACTGAAATTGCATTCCATATAAACTTGGAAGTTTTTTGGTTTTTTGGGTTTTTTTGTTTTTTTTAATTTTCTATTTTCCATTTTATTTTAATTCATTTTTATAAATAGATATTACTTTCATATACTTATTTTTTATTTTTTTTATCTTTGATTTTCAATCCTCTCTCTGTCACTCTATTGTCTGTTCAGCTTACTGTCGATTAGTACACTAACACTCCCTGTTTATACCTTTGAAACTCTCTTGTCTGATACCTTGTTCTGCTTTCTCCCTCTTGTCTGTATATTTGTTTTCCCCTTTTCTTTAACTTCTTGCTTTCCATCTCAGCTCACTCTTCCATTCTCAATATTACCATTGTTATTATTACAAGCTAGAAAATACTTAATTACACACAGTACAGAGACAGTAACAACACCAAGGACAATGACAGGAAGACAGAAAAAACAAGGAAACCAGTTTCCCCACAGCAAAAAATTAGTACAGGAACCAGAGGGGAATGAAGAGAACAGAAACTCAGAGCCAGACTCCAACAAAATGAAGATAAACTATGCCAAAGGACCCAATGAAGCCTACAAGAATAATTTAAAAGAAGACATACTACAAGTACTCAATGAGAATTTTATAGAGATGATACTGGATAGGGTCAACCAAAATGTACAGGAGACACTCAAGAAATTCCAAGACAATAAAAATAGAGAATTTGAAAAAACAAAAGAAGAAATAAAGGAAACCATAGAAGCACTGTATAAACACCAAAGTGAAAGAGAGAACACGATGAATAAATGGATAAATGAACTCAGGACAAAAATAGACAACAATAAAGAAGAAAACAGCCAGGATATGGAAAACCTCAGAAAAAAGAACGAAACAGAACTGCAAAACAAAACGGAAGGCCAATCCAGCAGAATAGAACAAACAGAAGACAGAATCTCAGAACTTGAAGATGAAATGGTAATTAAAGGAAAAACTGAAGAACTACTAATTAAACAACTCAAGACCTGTGAAAAGAAAATGCAAGAACTCACTGACTCCATCAAAAGACCAAACTTGAGAATCATGGGCATCGAAGAAGGAGAAGAGGTGCAAGTGAAGGGAATGCGTAATATATTCAACAAAATAATAACGGAAAATTTCCCAAATCTAGAGAAAGATATTCCCATACAAATGCAAGAGGCCTCCAGGACACCAAACAGACCAGATCAAAATAGAACTACTCCATGACATATCATCATTAAAACAACAAGTTCAGAAACTAAGGAAAGAATATTGAAGGCTGCAAGAGAGAAAAAACAAGTAACATACAAAGGTAAACCCATCAAAATCACAGCAGACTTCTCAACAGAAACATTAAAAGCAAGAAGAGCGTGGGGTGAGATCTTCCTGGCACTGAATGAAAATAACTTCAACCCCAGGATACTCTACCCAGCAAAGCTATCATTCAAAATAGATGGAGCAATAAAAGTCTTCCATGATAAGCAGAAACTAAAACAATATGTGACCACAAAGCCACCATTACAAAAGATTCTGCAAGGGATCCTGCACACAGAAAGTGACACCCAACTTAACCATGAAAAGGCAGGCAGCACCAAACCACAGGATAAGAAAAAGCAAGACAGTAGAGAGTAACATCAAGTTAGGTACACACAATCAAACCTTCAAACAACTAAGATAACTAAATGGCAGGAATCACCACATACCTATCAGTACTAACACTTAATGTTAATGGACTTAATTCACCCATCAAAAGACACCGTTTGACAAAATGGATTAAAAAAGAAGATCCAACAATTTGTTGCTTACAGGAGACTCATCTCACCGACAGAAATAAGCATATGCTTAGGATGAAAGGCTGGAAGAAGATTTACCAAGCCAATGGCCCCCGAAAACAAGCAGGAGTAGCAATACTTATCTCTGACAAAGTAGACTTCAAACCTACATTGATCAAACGAGACAAAGAAGGACATTCCATACTAATAAAAGGGGAAATAGACCAAAAGGAAATAATAATCATCAATCTGTACGCACCCAATGTCAACGCACCCAATTTCATCAAACATACCCTGAAAGACCTAAAAGCATATATAAACGCCAACACAGTGGTTGTGGGAGACTTTAACACTCCATTATCATCAATAGATAGGTCATCCAAACAAAAACTCAATAAAGAAATCCAAGATCTAAAATATGCAATAGATCAAGTGGACCTAGTAGATGTCTACAGAACATTTCATCCAACCTCTACACAATATACATTCTTCTCAGCAGCCCATGGAACCTTCTCCAAAATAGATCATATCCTAGGGCACAAAGCAAGCCTCAGCAAATATAAGAAAATAGAAATAATACCATGCATACTATCTGACCACAATGCAGTAAAAGTAGAACTCAACAACAAAAGTAAAGACAAAAAACATGCAAACAGCTGGAAACTAAATAACTCATTACTTAATGAAGAATGGATCATTGATGCAATAAAAGAGGAAATTAAAAAGTTCCTAGAAGTCAATGAAAATGAAAACACAACCTACCAGAACCTATGGGACACAGCTAAGGCAGTCTTGAGAGGAAAGTTTATAGCCATGAGTGCATATATTAAAAAGATTGAAAGATCCCAAATTAATGACCTAATGATACATCTCAAACTCCTAGAAAAACAAGAACAAGCAAATCCCAAAACAAATAGAAGGAGAGAAATAATAAAAATAAGAGCTGAAATCAACGAAATAGAAACCAAAAAAACCATACAAAGAATTAATGAAACAAAAAGTTGGTTCTTTGAAAAAATAAACAAGATCAATAGACCCCTGGCAAACCTGACTAAAATGAGGAGAGAAAAAACCCAAATTAGTAGAATCAGGAATGTAAAAGGGGAGATAACAACAAACACCATGGAAGTCCAGGAAATCATCAGAGACTACTTTGAGAACCTATATTCAAATAAATTTGAAAATCTAAAAGAAATGGACAGATTTATAGATACATATGATCATCCAAAACTGAACCAAGAGGAAATTAATCACCTGAATAGACCTATAACACAAAATGAAATTGAAGCAGCAATCAAGAGTCTCCCCAAAAAGAAAAGTCCAGGACCTGATGGATTCTCTGCTGAATTCTATCAGACCTTTAAAGAAGAACTGATACCAACCCTCCTTAAACTGTTCCATGAAATAGAAAGGGAAGGAAAACTGCCAAACACATTTTATGAAGCCACTATTACACTTATCCCAAAGCCAGGCAAAGACACCTCCAAAAAGGAGAACTATAGGCCAATCTCCTTAATGAACATTGATGCAAAAATCCTCAACAAAATAATGGCAAATCGAATTCAGCAACACATCAAAAAGATTATTCACCACGACCAGGTAGGCTTCATCCCAGGGATGCAGGGGTGGTTCAACATACGAAAATCAATAAACGTAATAAACCACATTAACAGAAGCAAAGACAAAAACCACTTGATCATCTCAATAGATGCAGAAAAAGCCTTTGATAAGATCCAACATCATTTCATGATAAAAGCTCTAAGAAAACTAGGAATAGAAGGAAAGTTCCTCAACATTATAAAAGCTATATATGACAAACCTACAGCCAGCATTATACTTAATGGAGAAAAATTAAAACCATTCCCTCTAAAATCAGGAACCAGACAAGGATGCCCACTATCTCCACTCCTATTCAACATAGTACTGGAATTCCTAGCCAGAGCAATTAGGCAAGAAGAAGGAATAAAAGGAATACAAATAGGTAAAGAAACTGTCAAAATATCCCTATTTGCAGACGACATGATCCTATACCTTAAAGACCCAAAAAACTCTACTCAGAAGCTTCTAGACATCATCAATAGCTATAGCAAGGTAGCAGGATATAAAATCAACATAGAAAAATCATTAGCATTTCTATACACTAACAATGAGCAAACGGAAAAAGAATGTATGAAAACAATCCCATTTACAATAGCCTCAAAAAAAATCAAATACCTAGGTGTAAACCTAACAAAAGATGTGAAAGACCTCTAAAGGAAAACTATACACTTCTGAAGAAAGAGATTGAGGAAGACTATAGAAAGTGGAGAGATCTCCCATGCTCATGGATTGGTAGAATCAACATAGTAAAAATGTCTATACTCCCAAAAGTAATCTATATGTTTAATGCAATTCCCATCAAAATTCCAATGACATTCATCAAAGAGATTGAAAAATCTACTGTTAAATTTATATGGAAACACAAGAGGCCACGAATAGCCAAGGCAATACTCAGTCAAAAGAACAATGCAGGAGGTATCACAATACCTGACTTCAAACTATATTACAAAGCAATAATAATAAAAACAGCATGGTACTGGCACAAAAACAGACATGAAGACCAGTGGAACAGAATAGAGGATCCAGATATGAAGCCACACAACTATAAGCAACTTATCTTTGACAAAGGAGCTAAAAATATACGATGGAGAAATAGCAGCCTCTTCAACAAAAACTGCTGGGAAAACTGGTTAGCAGTCTGCAAAAAACTGAAACTAGATCCATGTATATCACCCTATACCAAGATTAACTCAAAATGGATCAAGGATCTTAATATCAGACCACAAACTCTTAAGTTGATACAAGAAAGAGTACGAAATACTCTGGAGTTAGTAGGTATAGGTAAGAACTTTCTCAATGAAACCCCAGCAACACAGCAACTAAGAGATAGCATAGATAAATGGGACCTCATAAAACTAAAAAGCTTCTGTTCATCAAAAGAAATGGTCTCTAAACTGAAGAGAACACCCACAGAGTGGGAGAAAATATTTGCCAGCTACACATCAGACAAAGGACTGATAACCAGAATATACAGGGAACTTAAAAAACTAAATTCTCCCAAAACTAATGAACCAATAAAGAAATGGGCATGTGAACTAAACAGAACTTTCTCAAAAGAAGAAATTCAAATGGCCAGAAAACACATGAAAAAATGCTCACCATCTCTAGCAATAAAGGAAATGCAAATTAAAACCACACTAAGATTCCACCTCACCCCTGTTAGAATAGCCATCATCAGCAACACCACCAACAACAGGTGTTGGCGAGGATGCGGGGAAAAAGGAACCCTCTTACACTGTTGGTGGGAATGTAGACTAGTACAACCACTCTGGAAAAAAATTTGGAGGCTACTTAAAAAGCTGGACATCGATCTACCATTTGATCCAGCAATACCACTCTTGGGGATATACCCAAAAGACTGTTACTCCAGAGGCACCTGCACATCCATGTTTATTGCGGCACTATTCACAATAGCCAAGTTATGGAAACAGCCAAGATGCCCCAGCACTGACGAATGGATTAAGAAAATGTGGTATCTATACACAATGGAATTTTATGCAGCCATGAAGAAGAACGAAATGTTATCATTCGCTGGTAAATGGATGGAATTGGAGAACATCATTCTGAGTGAGGTTAGCCTGGCTCAAAAGACCAAAAATCGTATGTTCTCCCTCATATGTGGACATTAGATCAAGGGCAAACACAACAAGGGGATTGGACTATGAGCACATGATAAAAGTGAGAGCACACAAGGGAGGGGTGAGGATAGGTAAGACACCTAAAAAACTAGCTAGCATTTGTTGCCCTTAATGCAGAGAAACTAAAGCAGATACCTTAAAGCAACTGAGGCCAATAGGAAAAGGGGACCAGGAACTAGAGAAAAGGTTAGATCAAAAAGAATTAACCTAGAAGGTAACACCCATGCACAGGAAATCAATGTGAGTCAATGCCCTGTATAGCTATCCTTATCTCAACCAGCAAAACCCCTTGTTCCTTCCTATTATTGCTTATACTCTCTCTACAACAAAATTAGAGATAAGAGCAAAATAGTTTCTGCTGGGTATTGAGTGGGGGGAGCGGGAGGGGGTGGAGTGGGTGGTAAGGGAGGGGGTGGGGGCAGGGGGGAGAAATAAACCAAGCCTTGTATGCACATATGAATAATAAAAGAAAAATGAAAAAAAAAAAAATAAATAAAAAAAAAATAAAAAGGAAAAAAAAAAAACTTCTAGTTAAGAAAACAACCCAGATGAAGCTCTGGCTAAGGGAAAAGGAAATGGGATGGAGAAGAGCAAAGGAATAGGAATACCACTGACAAAATAAAGCAATTGCAAAGTTACTGCCTACCTTATTCATTCTCCTTCTCAAGATATAATAAATGCATTAAAATTTAGTCACTAAGTAGAAAAAAACAATTGCTGAAAATGCTAGTACTTCTAAAATAATGGAGTATTTCTGCCTAGCTGCTTAATTGTGCATATGTATAGTAGTGTGTGTGCCTGTGTGTATGTCTCTATACTTGTTAATTGTGTGTGTTTATCCATTAAATGCTGGCGAGTTTCAAATTTTCCTGATAAAAATATAACATGTATGAATTCTATATTATTATTTATACAAATAACTAAGCTACATATCATTAAAAGCAAAGATGTCATCTAAAGTGATTCTTCTCTTCTCTTTTCCCCTTCCTTCCCCTCCTCTCCCCTCTCCTCCTCTTCCCTCTCCTTTCCTCTCTTCTCCCTTCCCTTCCCCTCTTTGGGTCTTCCCCTCACCAAGGAGGGACTATATATAGTTCATTACAATATTTTAATTCAGTCTTGTCTAAGTTGGGGACCATCTCAGGTAGTATTTTCAAATGTGCAAAGTATTTGATTCTCATAGAGCATGTAAGATTGACCAAAGGTCAATTGAAAATTTCTAATCTATGTATAACATTTTGTCTACTTTTCAGTACAGTTTGAAAGTAAACAAGCCATACATTTACTGATGAATTTAGAGAAAAATTTTAAACAAATTTCACAAATTCAGAATATTATCATCATTTATTGCAATTATATGCCTTTATTATTATATTTCATGTAACCCAGAAAAGTTTTCTCAAGAGCATTTTTATAAGATCCAGTAGGTTGATAAGAGGAGACTATATACATATTCCAATCTATGACTCACAAATCACTATCATTTAAAAATTTTTGGTAGAGTCTGGCACCGGTGACTCATGCCTATAATCCAAACTATTCAGGAGGCAGAGATCAGGAGGATTGCAGTTCAAAGCCAGCCTAGGCAAATAGTTCACAAGACCCTATCTTGAAAAATCCTATCACAAAAAAATGGGCTGGTGGAGTGGCTCAAGGTGAAAGCCCTGAGTTCAAGCCCCAGTACCACAAACAAAAAAAAATGTGTGGTAGAAATAAAAATTATCTTACTTTATAGCTTTCAAGAACTGTAATTGAAATAAAGTAGAAAAGTGCAGGGAATGCGTTTAATAACATCTGGAAATTCTTTTGCAGTAGTACTTGTATAAAAATAATTGGATATTAGCTAATGATAAAATGTAGATTTTAACCATTCATTTTTAAAGAAATTTATTTGCCTCGGAATGTTGTTGAATTGAAAAATAACTAGCACAATTAATATTTTTAAATAACAATTAAGAAAATAAGGTTTCTGGCAATGAAGCAATCTTATAGTTCACTGTCTTTTTAATTACTTGAAATGATTTAGCACAATCAAGAGAAAGTGTTTGAGACCATAGCCTTCTTTGAACAACAGAGACACATTCATAGGAACTACAGTTGTGAAACAATTTTGTCCTTTTGTGAACACCATATAGTGTGTTTAAACAAACCTGTGCTGTATAGGTCACTCATTCAATGTGTTCTCTTAAGAAATGCAAGAGAAGCTAGAAAAAGGAAAATTATTATTATTATAATAATATATTGTTTCACAGGGGTTTTGTTGATGTTGTTCATGGTATTAAGTTTTAACCTTAGGACCTCACACTTGATAATCAGGTTCTGTACCACTTGATACAAGCCCTTTATTACTGCTTTTTATTTTGTAGATAGCATCTATCTTTCTCCCAGGGCCACCCCAGACAGCAATATCAATCTTTCTTTGCCTCCCAGATAACTGGAATTACAGGCAAATACCATCATGTACAACTTGTTGTTGAGATTTGGTCTCAATATTTTTGCCCAGGCTGACCTGGAGCTTCTAACTTTCCCAATGTGCCTCTCATGATAGTTAGGGATTACAAGTGTGAATAACCCCAAGTCTCTAAGGTTCATCCCTAGAACTTCCAATGTTGGTCCAAATGCAAATGGCAGAGTCTGCCTTTTTTTCAGACTGGGCTACTCTGTGACTGAATATAAGGTGAGAATATTCTGAAGGAACCCAAGACTTGGTAATCCTACACAGAAATGAGCATAGTCCTTGGATCCACATGCTGTTACCTTCATTTGACACATATATGCAACACCTCAGGACTGTGGATAAGGCCTGAGTTGCTTGACCCCAATCCCTTTGTGAGTGAACAGATCAGGTCCAGACCATGGGTTTATGTGGAAAGATTAGAGAGTGGTGCTGGGTATCTAGGACCAAGAGGGTGAAGGGATTTCAAAAACTTGTTACTTCTCTGAGAGAAGATTAGAGAATATGGGGTCCTGGTTTCCCATGTATTTATGTGTGAATGTGTTCACATACTTTTTTCCTTTTGGAGAGAGAGTATCTTCATAAAGCCCAGCTGACTGTGAATTAATATCTATGTGCCTCCATTTCTTGAGATCTGGGACCACAGAAATGACCATCACACTTGGTCTATGTTTCTTTCTTTGACTCCAGCCTTCCAGTAATTGCCCCATTTCTATGCTACTGTATTATAAAAGAGTGGGGAGATCCAAGATGGTGACTAGGGTACAGAAACAGAAAGCCTAGCTCCATAACTCCAAAACTTCCCTGAAACGTTGGAGCCACACTTGGGTAATTCTGACTGCTTGTAGCCAAAATGGTAACTGCCCATGGAAAGCCTTCCCATGCCATGTTACATTGAGAAAATTTGGTGCCATTTTTCACCACTGCTGCCACCACTGCTGCTGCTACTGGCTCCAAACCTGACTGAGCATCAACTGACAGAACAAACAAGTGAGCACCATGAACCACACAGAACTCCCCTGTTCACCCTTGGGAGCATAAACCAGCATAGCCCCTGGGCAGACTGATCCTTCCCCAACAAAACTGAACAGCAACAAACTGTAATCTAGTATGGACAGAGGAGAGGGTGGGTGGAACACTGAAAGTGCACCAGAGAAAGGGAGAGGGGCAAGGAGCTGGTCTCAGTGCCAAACTATCAGTAAACAAACACAGGAAAGACAGTGAAGACTGAGGGAAGACTGGCAATAAGCCACTCCCCAAAGCAGGAAAGGTAGTGGATCACATAGCTCATCTCCTGAGCCAGAGAACAGCATCCAAAACCGAACTGCCCCACAAAACTGAAAAACAAACAACAAACTGTAATAAAACACAGACAGTGGAGGGAGTGGGTAGAAAACAACTTGCCCCAGAGAAAGGAGGCAGGAAATAACCCCTCAATGATGAAATCCCAGTAAACACAGCAGTAAGCCACCTCCAAAGCAGGGCAGGAAGTGGATTGCAGAGCTGATCTCCTGAACCAGAGGGCAGCATTCAAAACTGAACTGCCCCCCTCCACTGGGGAAGGACCTGACCAAACAGCTGCAACTAAAGAATAGCAAAGCTATCATCTGGGAAATCAATAGCTCTGACCACCCTGCATGATCTGGCAAACCTAACTCACCTCACAATTTAAATTTAACTGGTAGACAGAAGAACAAAACACTACTCACAAGCCAATCACCTAGTGAGACCACATCATTGCTTCTGCTTATATGCCAATACCAGGACTGGAAGCTAGAGAAGAAACTCAAAAACTTAAACTAAGACTGAAATTCTATGTTTCTGAGCCTGGTGGGTTTTTTGTTGTTTGTTTTGTTTTTTTAAATTATTTTCTCCCTGTTGTTTTGTTTGTTTTATCATTGTGAGGTTTTTTTTTAAAACTTTGTCCCTATTTTCTTTTTTTTCCTCTTTCTATACTATCAACTTTACCACCATCATCTTCTCATCCTTACTCTCACAATCTTCACTCTCTCACCTTCTCTTGTACTAAAATCCATTGCTCTCCTTCCAAATTACTCTTTTGGCTCCTTCTCATCCACACTCTCCCACTGCCCAACCTTCTCCTACCATTCTCCCCCAACCTGTCACCAGACTGTCCCACCCTTCTACACACTCATCACCTGTTGAAGAACCTACTACACCAACTTTACACAACCCTAACCCCTGCAATCCCTGACATAAGCACCCTACACTACAACAACAGGTATACACCCAAACACACACAAGAACCACAAAACCCAGCAGCTCCCACACAGCTTCCCCCACTCATCCACCCCACACCCTGCCTTTTAGTGCCACCCTATCCATCTCCCCAAATTTCTATAGCTAGTCTAACAAATATTAGCCCCCTGAACTCCCACTGCTTATAGATATTACCACCAAAGTTCTTCTAAACAATGTATAAACTACTGCCAGGTATTGAACCTGTGAATTAGTTATCGCTAAATTACACCCAGACCAGGGACAAAAATATCACACCAATGTAGCTAAAAACCAAGACAGCCACAACATAAAAACTAAATAAGGGAAAAGCAAACAGGTAACTAAAACCACCAACTACCCTACCAAGAACATAATTGCACCGTAGTAAGTGAAGTGATGAGAAGAAGAATAAGGGATGGAAACCACCCTCCTAGAAAAAATAATTTAATTCAGGATTCAGAGGGACATGAAGAAAATGGATATCCAGTTCCTGACCCCAACAAAATATAGTTAAAAGACACCAAGGAACACAGGGATGCCCACAAAAACAACCTCAAAGAAGAAATCTTGTAAGTAATCACTGAGAATTTCATGGAGAAGACACTACATATGGTTAACCAAAAGGTATAAGATGCATTGAAGAAATTTCAAGTCACCAAAAATAAAGAACATGAGAAGACACAGAAACAAATAAATGAACTCAGAGGCACCATAAATAAACATCAAAGTGAAACAGAGAACACTATACCAAGAGAGATAAATGAATTAAAAATGAAAATAAAAAATATTAAAGAGGAAGTGACCAATGATATGGAAAACCTCAGCATAAACAATCAAGCAGAAACACAAAACCCAGTGAAGACCACTCCAGTAGACTAGAACAAGTGGAACACAACATCTCAGAACTTGAAGATAAAATAGAAATTGAAGAAAAAACTTAAGAACTATTAGTCAAACAACTCAAGACATATGAAAGGTATATGCAAGAATTCACCCACTCCATCAAAAGACCCAACCTGAGAATCATGGGCATTGAAGGAGAAGAGGTAGAAGCCAAAGGAATATGTAATATATTCAATAAAATAATAACAGAAAATTTCTCAAATCTTGAGAAAGTTTTGCCCATTCAGATACAGGAAGCCTCTAGGACACCAAACAGACTTGACAAAAATAGAACCTCCCTACAGTATATTGTCATAAAACTACAAGCACAGAGAACAGAGAAAGAATATTGAAGGTTGTAAGAGAGAAAAAAACAAATAACATATAAAGGTAAATCCATCAAAATCACAGTAGATTTCTCAACAAAAAGCATAAAAGCAAGAAGGGTATGAAGTGAGGTATTCCAGGTACTGAATGAAAATAACATCAACCCTAGGATACTCTATCCAACAAAACTATCATTCAAAATAGATGGTGGAATAAAAATCTTCCATTATAAGTAGAAACCAACACAATATATGGCCACCACTACAAAAGATTCTCCAAGGAATACTGCATGCAGAGATGAAAACAAACAAAACCACGAGAGGATGGGCAGTATGAAACCACAGGAAAAGAAAAGACAAATAATCAGAGAGTAGTATTAATTCATCTTCACACAATCAAATCCAAAAACAACTAACTAGCAGGCATCACCATATACCTATCAATATTAACATTGAATGTCGATGGACTCAACATCCTCATCAGAAGACACCATATGGCAAACTAGATTAAAAAGGAATATCCAATGGTCTGTTGTTTACAGGAGATCCATCTAGTTGCCAAAAAATCACAGGTTTTGCATGAAAGGCTGGAAGAAGTTTTACCAAGCCAATGGTCCCCCCAAAACAGGCAGGAGTAGCAATACTTATATCAGACAAAATAGACTTCAAACTTACATTGATCAAGAGATAAAAAAGGACACTTCATACTAATAAAAGGGGAAATACACCAAAAGGAAATAACAAGTATCAACCTATATGCACCCAATGTCAGTGCACCCAGTATCATAAAACATACTTCAAAGGACTTAAAAACATAGAGACTCCAACATAGTGGTAGTGGGGGACTTTAATACCCCCCATCATCAATAGGTAGGTCATCCAAAAAAAATCAATAATGAAACTCCAGAACTAAATAACACCATAATCAAATGGAACTAGCTGATGTCTACAGGATATTTCATCCAACAAAGGCACAATATACATTCTTCTCAGAACCCCATGGAACTTTTTCCAAAATTGATCATATATTAGGGCACAAAACAAGCCTCAGCAAATATAAGAAAATAGAAATAATACCCTGCATTCTATCTGATCACAATGCATTAAAACTACAACTCAACAACAAAAACAACAGAAAATATGTAAACAATTGGAAGCTGAACAACACATTGCTCAATTATCAATGTGTCACTGATGAAATAAAAGAGGAAGTTAAAAGTTTCCTGGAAGTTATTTAAAATGAAAAGACAACCTACTGGAACCTATGGGACACAGAAAAAGCAGTCCTAAGAGAAAAGTTTATAGCCATGAGTGCATATATTAAAAAGACAGAGAGATCTCAAATCAATGACCTCTTGCTACATCTCAAACTCCTAGAAAAACAAGAACAAACAAAACCAAATCAAGCAGAAGGAGAGAAATAATAAAAATAAAGGCAGAAATAAGTGAAATAGATACCAAAAAAAAAAAAGAATCAACAAAAAAAAAGCTAGTTCTTTGAAAAAAAAAAAAAAACCAAGATGGACATCCCCTAGCAAATCTGACTGAAATGAGAAGGGAAAAGACCCAAATGAGTAAAATCGGTAATGCAAAAGGGGAGATAACAACAAACACAAAGGAAATCCAGAGAATCATCAGAGAATATTTTGAGAACCTATATTCAAATAAATTTGAAAATCTTGACGAAATGGACAAATTTCTAGATACTTATGATCATTCAATACTGCAGCAAGAGGATATTAACCACCTAAAATATCTATAACATTAAATGAAATTGAAGCACCAAAGGAGTCTCCCAAAAAAGAAAAGTCTAGGACCTGACAGATTCTATGCTGAATTCCACCAGACCTTTAAAGAAGAACTAATACCAACTCTCCTTAAACTTTTCCATGAAATAGAAAGGGAAGGAAAACTGCTTAACTCATTCTATGCAACCAGAGTTACCCTCATCCCTAAACTAGACAAACATGCATCCAAAAAGGAGAAATATACGACAAACTCCTTAATGAAAATCAATGCAAAAATCCTCAATAAAATAATGGCAAACCTAATTCAACAACATATCAGAAAGATCATTCACCATGACCATGTCATCTTCATCCCAGGGATGCAGGAGTGGTTCACCATATGCAAATCCATAAATGTAATATAGCACATTAATAGAAGCAGAGAAAAACCACGTGATCATCTCAATAGATGCAGAAAAAGCCTTTGATAAGATTCAACACTACTTCATGATATAAGTTCTAAGAAAACAAGGAATAGAAGGAATGTACATCAACATTGTAAAGGCTATATATGACAAAGCTATAGCCAACATCATATTTCATGGAGAAAAACTGAAACCATTTCCCTTAAAATCAGAAAAGAGACAAGGGTGCCAGCTCTCCCCACCCTTATTCACCATAGTCCTGGAATTTGTAGCCAGAGCAATAAGGCAAGAAAAATAAATAAAAGGAATACAAATAGGTAAAGAAACTGTCAAAGTATCCTTATTTGCAGACAACATGATCCTATACCACAAAGACCCAAAAAACTCTACCTAAAAACTCCTAGACACCATAAACACCTTCAGTAATGTGTCAGGGTACAAAGACAACTTCCAAAAATCATTAGCTTTTCTATACATCAACAATGAACAAATTGAGAAAGAATGTAGGAAAACAATTTCATTTACGATAGCCTCAAAAAAAATCAAATATCTAGGAATAAACTTAACAAATGATGTGAATAATCTCTACAAGGAGGTTTGTTTCTGAACAAAGAAATAGAGGAAGACTACAGAAGATGGAATGATCTCCCATGCTCGTAGCAAAATGTTTATACTACCAAAAGCAATCTACATGTTCAACTCAATTCCCATCAACATCCCAATGTCATTCAGCACAAAGATTGAAAAATCCACCCCAATGTTCATTCAGAAACACAAGAGACCACAAATAGCCAAAGCAGTACTCAGCAAAAAGAACAATGCTGGAAGTATCACAATACCCAACTTCAAACTATATTACAGAGCCATAGCAATATATAGATATTAAGACCAGTGGAACAGAATAGAGGTCTAGGTTATGAATCCACACAGCTACACCCACCTTATTCTGGTAAAGGCATCAAAAACATATGATACAGAATAAATAGCCTCTTCAACAAAAAGTGATTATCTGGCTGCAGAAAACTGAAACTAGATCCATGTCTATCACCCTGTACTAGTATCAACTCAAAGTGGATTAAGAACCATAATATCAGACCCAAAACTCTGAAGTTAGTATAGGAAGGAGCAAGGACTACTCTGGAAGCAATAGGTATAGGCAAGGACTTCCTCAATAGAGCCCCAGTAGCTCAGCAACTAACAGAAAGGATGGACAAATGCGACTACATTAAATTAGAAAGCTTCTGCACAACAGAAGAAATGGTCTCTAAACTGCAGAGACTATGCACCAGAGTAGGAGAAAATATTTCCTAGCTACACATCAGACAAAGTACTGAAAATCAGAATATACATATATTTTGAGTTTAGCTCAAAAATATAAACTCCCCCCAAATAAATGAACCAATAAAGTGGGCAATTGAACTAAGCAGAACTTTTTCAAAGGAAGAAATCCAAATGGCAAAAAAAACACATTAAAAATGTTCACTATCCCTGACATAATGGAAATACAAATCAAAACCACACTAAGATTCCACCTCACTCCTGTTAGAATAGCTATCATCAAAAATACCACCAACAACAGGTGTTGGTGAGGATGTGGGGGAAAAGGAACCCTCATACAGTGCTGGTGGGAATGTAAACTGGTGCAACACTCTGGAAAACAATATGGAGGCTTCTTAAGAAACTAAACATAGACCTGCCATATGATCCAGCAATACCACTCCTAGGGATATACCCAAATTAATGCAAGTCAAGTTATTCCAAAGGCACCTGCACACCCATTGTGAGCAGCACTATTCACAATAGCCAAGTTATGGAAACAGCCAAGAAGCCCCACTACTGATGAACAGATTAAGAAAATGTGGTGTTTATGCACAATGGAATTTTACTCAACCACAAAGAATGAAATTTTGTTATTCACAAGTAAATGGAGTAATAGGAGAACATCATCTTAAGCGAAGTTAGCCAGGCTAAGAAGGCCAAAAATCGTATCTTCTCCCTAGTATGTGGATCATAGACCTAAAACAAATGCAGTAATGTTATTGGACATGGGTCATATGCTAAGGGGAGAACACATCCAGGAGGAATATGGATAAGTAGGAAACCCAAATTTTGAAAGTGTTTGATGTGCCCACTGTACAGAAGTTAATATAATAATCTGAAACTGACAAAAGTCACTATGGGATGGTGACTAGGAAATAGTGAAGAGATCAGGTAGAAATTAACCAATTCGGGTTGTAATACACATGTACATGGCAGGAATGCTTGGAATCTCTCTGTAGAACTGTCCTTATCTCAAATTAGCAAAAATGCTGTCTTTCTTATTATGGTTTATGTCTTCTTTTCAAGAAAATTGGAGAAGAGGGCAGAACAGGTTCTACCTGGAAGTGAGGGAGAGAGGGATTGGGTGGGGACAAAATATATAGGAAATTCAATAAGATACAGCATACTAATAAATATTCCTTTTTGTGATTTAGGAAAAAAAAAAGACATATTCTGTGAATATTTCTGATGAGGGATGGATATATCGGAAGTGAAAAAAAGCTAAATTTTATGTACATTTTTGCTGATTTCTACCATAACTGTACTCATTTGTGTACCATTTAATGTACTTTTTTATGCATTTTTTCAAAATTATTAAATGTAAGAATACGTATATGTATATATACATATATACACACACTAATTAAAAAAGTGCATGTTATTATTCCTAAGTTTGAAATAAATTTAGTATGGTCCTAAATAGTTTAATTGATAAAATATTTCTATTTTAATTTTGTAAGTTGGAAAAAATCATTAATTCAAAAAAAAAAAGAAAGAAAAGAAAAGAAACAGGCTAATGGCAACATAAAGCTCAAAAACAATTTTGAGAATGATACAGACTGTGCTATTTGGAGCAGAGAAGATAAAGAGTCACATTATGAACCGCTTATTAAAAGAAGACTAAGTGCAAGATGATAGCTACTAATTTTAAAAGAGAAAAAAGTAAATTTTACATTTGCATTCATAAAATATTTGGCACTAAGGTATATTGTTATTATTATATGATAAATATATTGAACAGAAGTGAGCATAATTTTCAAAATTATAAATTTCAAATATTCATTAATTTCATCTATAATGAGGCAAAATAAAGTTATCTTTTATCAATTTTCTGTAATTTTTTTCAGATATACTTAATTTTACATTTTGCAGTCCTCTATCACTCTCAGGCATGTACACCCAGACCCTTTATTTTAAAATAAATACTTGAATAATTTTTATAAGGGAAAGTACCTATTAATATGCACATATAAACAAGCATTCTATCACCAATGATTCTGATATAGATCTAGTCACCCATACTTCCTAAAACACATTACCAAATGAATCAATTTTTATTTCACAGAGGAAATGAGAATTTGGCAATTATCTGCTGTTTGTAACCATTTTATCTGACCAGGACTTTTTCTCAAACATGTCAAATAGAATAACCTACTCCCATATAGACATTAATATAGAATATTTACTGATGGTAAGTTTTAACAATTTTACAATTTATAAAAATAAAAACCAAAGGTATAGTTTTAGGACTGTGAATTGTTAGCAATGTTTCAATATTCTGTTTTACTTATACATTATTCATGTTTTTCACATTAATCCATTAATTAAACTAAGCTTTAATATTGCCTTTGATAGTTAATGTTAACTAAGAATCTTAGCTATTATTTTCAAATGATGTGTTTTGAAATGTAATTATCTGTTAAATGTCAGAATTTTGATTCAATACAGCTAATACAAGCTTTTTAGCACCATCAAGTATTTTGCAGATGAATTGTTGGCTTATTTCATCCATGAACCAGGACAGAAAGTTAAATTTAGAATGCTCACTTCATTAAAAACCAAACCCAAATCTTATGAAATAAAAAGGAATATGTTTGTTTGTATTAGACTTGATAAAAATCAAAGAAAATAGATACAACTGAAGTTTTAAATTATTTAATTAGGTGGGTTACTCCAGAAGCACACCTTTTAACATGTCCTCTGATTCTTATAATAATGTCTCTAAGATGTGTTTTCTATAAGATTTATTTTTCTCAAAAGTCTCACATATCTAAGCTTCAGTTTTCTTACTTTTTGAAAACTTTGGGGACTATTAGATTTATATAAGTGGTTATAAATATTTACAAAAAATTAAAACTGATTTGATTATGATACTTTATCATCTACTCTATGAATCCTTACAAGGTAGCAAAATATCCTAAAATTTTACAGGAGAAACAATTTTCTTGAATAGGGACAATTAGGCACACTGAAGGTTAGAGTTTCATATTTACAATCTCAGCCATGATCTAGGAAAACTTAGAAATTAAAAAAAATTGTCCCAGTCTTAAAGCGATGATGTTTTATTTTCCAGTTGTCATAGAACAATTTTTAAATTATTTTCAGCTCACAAATATTCAAACTGGTATATGAAACAGATTTCCAAACAGGGTTCTTTCTTATCTGTCACATGGAAGAAAATATATCACCACCATCTACTCGAAAATGATAACAAAGTGGTCAGCACATATCCCGTCATTTTTGCCACCAATGAGGAAAAGTCTATTGGTTTTGTGAAAATCAGAGTTCAAACTAAACTTGGATAAAATAACTGGGCAAAAGATGGGGATGAGATGGAGTAAATGGGGAGACTGATTGAAAAACAAATGTCAATATAATACTCTATTGTAAGACTTCTTCCTTTGAAATCCAACTGAAGGTTCTCAACTGTAAATTAGTTTTCAGAATTCTCTAGAAAACTTTCTCATAACTTAGGAATGTTGACAGCATAAATTCAGAAAAAATCATTATGGATATTTCATGAGGATCATGGATCTTTCCCAGAGATTGTGAAAACTATAACAGAATGCCCTGCCTAGAAGACAGTCTCCTCCTTACCAGGAATTGAGCATTGAAATGTGTCACCTAAAAAAGATGTTGAAATCCTAATCCCCAGAACTGTGCATGTGACCTTAATTAGAAATATGGTCTTTACATAAGAAATTTAGTTAAATGGAACTATTATGGTGAATCCTAACGCCATTATGACTACACCATCATAAAAGAGGGAAATTTGGACATACAGAGGGAAGACATGAAAACCTAAGGAAAAGGTTGGCCACAAGCCAAGGAAAAACTGAGGCTACCAGAAACTAAGAGAGAAGCATCCAGCAAATACTTCTCTAACCCTTAGAAGTGAGCAACCTTGGTAACACCGTGACTTCTAAGTAGCTGGATTACTTCGGAATTTTACCTTGATAGCATGTCTTTTGTTTCTTATTAAATAACAAACTAATGTTTTCTGCAAGATTTTTTCTCAGAAGGCTAGCATATTTAAATTTTAGCATCTTTACTTGTTTTGGAAAATCTGGGGGCTATTTGATTTAAATAAGTGCTTATAAATATTTATAAACCAATTAAAAGTGTTTTTTAAAATTTATGGTACTTTATCATCTAATTTATTACTCCTTATTGCATAGCAAAATATCATAAAATCTTACAGAAAAAAATAGAATTTTCTGGAATAGAAATACTTAAACACATTCAGAAATGTAGAAAATAAAACTTTAAACCTCTAAGCCACACAGTTCCTGATATTTTGTTGCAGCAACCCTAGAAAACTGATCCATCACCTATGCCTTTCTCTCTTTCACAGAATAAGGTTATATATCCATCTACATTCTTCTGCTTTGAAAATACTGTAGTTAACAAAAAATATAGTCCCCAAATTGATGCTGATTGACAGATAATGATGGAAAGTCAAGACTAAACATTGGTTCTCCCTAAAAATAGAATTTTCCTCTCAGTAGATGTCTTATTAAATTTCTTTGGATACTTAGAAGGATGAATGAAAAAGTAACTGGGTAGAGTGCTTTATAGCTATTACATTACAAATTAGACTGTTAATATTTTAATTAATATTTAATAATAATTTATTTTAGTTGTAATATTCTCATTTTAATTAATGTTTTAGATAAATTTATCAAAATATTTGCAAAAACTTGAAAATTGTGGTTGTAATGGCTAAAGAAGTCTGACTTTCTAAGAAATGTGGTATAATTTCATTTTGTCTCTACTGTACATCTGGATTTGGTAAACTTTCTTGAAGAAAAGACCTATTATGGGATTATGGTGAATGACCTAGTATTACAAAGGAAAGTCACCACTCTTTGGCTCATATGTACCCTTGGAATATAGCTCATAACATTTCTGTGCTCCTGAATGTTGCACAAAATTACCTGCCTGTGGATCTTGGAATTTCTCCATACAAAGGAACACATTAATTAGGCCGTCTCAATTCAACAACAAAAGCATGTAAGTTGTAACTCAATACAAAGTCAGTGAAAGGCTGTTTTCTTGTTTTATGCATTAATGTTACCTTGTAAAAATAATATCAAACACAGAAAATTATTCTCTACTGATCATAAGGTATGGATGCTGCCTATAAATGTGATCACATTCCATGGGAATATTGTTGTCTGTACTCAAAAATCAGAGCATTTTATTTTCTCCTGTAGGGCCGACAAAAGATCACCCTGGCATACCCAAAGCAAATGTTTATATTGAATCTGCTGATTGTAAAGCAAGAGCTAAGTGATTCCTACCAAGTTATAGTGTTATTTAAGGCACAAAAGGAGAACACTGGGAGGAGAAAAGTAGTCTCCAGCAGGTTTTAGTATTTTTGCAATATATTTGGTATCAGAATTTATGAATAAGATGTTGAACTACAAATAATTGGTATGCTTTTTTCCTTTTATCTTAACTCTATGTTACTTCAAACCTAAAGCATTCTCCTAATACATTACTTTGTGATATGGAGCTGGAGATTGGACTCAGAGCCTTGTGCATCCAAGGCAAGTGCTCTACCATGTGAGCCACTCACCCAGTTCGTTTCTTGCATTAGTCTGTTTTTCAGATGGGGTCTTGCTTTTGCATGGACCAACATCAGATTTTGATCCTCTTACCTCTATCTCTGACAAAACTGTAATTATAGTTATCCACCACCATTCCCAGATTGTTTTGTAATGGAATCTACCTAACTTTCTTGCCTAGGCTTTCTTCAAACCACAATCCTTCCATGTGCACCTCCCACTTAGATTGGATTGTAGTTACAATTAGTGAAGTCAAGTTTTTGGATTGTATATGGAAAATGGTTCTCATACTAAAGGTTTTAATATATCTCTGGGAAGATTATGGATGTGTTCTTCACAATCTGCTTCAGGAAGTCAATTCAGGATGCTTTGGTTTATATGTTGGTGTTTCCAATGTTTTAAATCCACATAAATTTGTTTGCTTTTTTGAATATAAACAGAAACTCTAGCAATGGTGCAATAAACTGGGTACAACAATTCAATTGATCTACTCCATTAAAGATGAAGTTTTGGAAATTGATATACGGTATGTCATTGTCAACAGAGGTTAGGTTTATTTTATTTGTTTATTAATTGGTTAGTTAGTTAGTTTGTTTTGAGGTCAAAGAAAACTAAATCCTCTAAACTTTGAAAGATTTTGTTTCTAGCTGCTTATTTGAATGTAATGTTTACCTATAAGTCTCCATACATTGTTACTTACTGAAAAGTAAAAATGAGCAAATTCTTTGACATTCTCCCATTGAAGGATAGAATTTATGCCATTTTACTTTATAATCAGACAAACTCCATAACTGCTTTTCTCTATAGCATTTTAAGAAGTGACTGACTAATCTGGGGTTAGTACTTAAGAAAGCAGCAGTTATGTACTTCTTTGAATAATTTCTTTGCCATACTCCCTTTGAGAATCGAATCGAGTCACCACCGTATAAATCAAAAGAATTCCAGAGACTGGTCTCATTTAAGTGCTGGTATACAGCACCACAAGAGTTGTAGACCTTAGTAAGAATCAACAATCACCATACCAGTAATTCTGCCTCTGTTCACTTCTGAAAAGCTCTGCAAAGACTACAGTATCTTACCAAACCATTGGATTTAACCTAAGGGAGAATTATAATTTAATTGGTTATGAAATCATAGAAGCATAAAACAGAAAAAAATTATTATTATAAAACATTAGGTTTTGATATGATTGGTTTACAAAAGTAGGTAAGCAAAAATACTCTCTTCATATTTTAAAACTTTTTCAGAATCTCTCATTTGTTGTTAAAATCATTAAATTTCCACAATAAACAATAAACAAGAAGTTTTTATTGTGCTGTTCAATTTATCTTCTCCAAGGTCCTGGGGCAATATTTATTCCATGTACCCATTTTCTAATAATGTGCAATTTGTTTCTACTCATTTAATTCATCAGAATGACCAAAATCAGATAATATTTTTTCAATCTCATGTTTAGTGTCTTTAGTGTTATAACTGTAATTTACCAAGGTTAATAAAGTGAAAACATGGTCTACAGCTTGAGTTCCATCCATTAAGTTATACATTGCCTATAATACTTTTATATATTTTCAATTTGAATATTTGAAGTATTCAACCTATAGTACAGAATATTTATGAAATTGACTTTGGGAAAAATTCCTTGTAGTTAATTTGTTGTGTTCATGGATCATTGTTATCAGTGATGAGTAAATGAGAATCTGACCTCTTATTACCTCTAAAGTATCACCACAATTGCTCACCTGTAAGTCTTCTTACTGTTCAAAACAGTTTAAGTCTTCTTAAACTGTTCAAAACAGTTTATCTTTTAGTCACTGCTTTCTTATAATTTTTTCCCCAAGCCATGAACATTACTGGAGGCCTTTTCACCTTCATTTACAGTTATTATGTTGGAATTAGATATGGAGAGCCTCCTCATACACAACAAATGGTAGCCTCATGCACTGTGGTCAAAGAACTATCACATCCTGGACCACAGAATATATCAGATGTTTGGTCCCAGAGACCATCTAGTAGCAGCCTCTGTCACTCTTTATTGACATTAGTCACAGCTGTAATATTACGTATCATCAGTTCTGCTAATTTTTACATGTTTCTCCACTAATTTGGAGAGAATAGCCTTACCAAAAATTTATTTTCCATATTATCATAGACTGTACTTTATATCCCTTAATCTTGCACAAAACATGATAACATTGTTTTTGAGAAACACCCTCATTATTTACAAAACTCTAAAAAATGTATCATACATCTCTTTTCTTACTGTAATAACAGTTATTTTTAAAAGTTATATTTTTAGGTTTTAGGTCTAGTGATTTAGTATAATTTCTAAAGGGTGAAGTATCATTTGTTCATATAGTAACAAATATTTTATGCAGTATATGCAATTAATGTTTGTAATTGTGTCAAGTGCTCAGTAATATTGAGCATATAAAATGGCCAGTCACTATCTGGGTCAGGCCTAAGCAAGCTACAACATTCATGCTATTTTTAAAAGTAAGACAATAAGCAATTAAACCCAGTAATATGAAATAATTTTATGTGTGATAAGAGCTGACCAGAAAAGGAGTTTTATACAGCATTGTAGGGATAAACTCATGGTACGCTATACTAGATACTGAGGACGGTTCAGTCATATGAGGGATGGGAAAAGATTACTTTAGGCACAACAAAAGAAATCCTAATCTATTTGAGACCCATAAAGTGGGCAGTATAGGTAGATTATAGAGTGAAAAGGAGACAATGTTTAGAAAGTTGCAGAAGCAGAAATTAGTTCAACCATATCATGGATTATATTTCACAGGTAAATATTTTTGCTTCAGTATTGAGACATCTTGATAATTTAAATAAATAGATACTTTAAAACAAGTCTTACATGTAATCTTCTTGTGTATATTTTGGATTATTCCTATTATTTTCTTTACACAGGTAGTGGATAGTGATCATAATGACAGGCAGAAAGATGAAAGAGAGAGAGAAAGAACCAATGGCACACCCAGGGGTATACCTGAAGGAATGTAAATCAGGTTACAATCAAGGCACCTGCACACCCATGTTTATTGCAACGTTATTCACAATAGCCAAGCTGTGGAAACAGCCAAGATGCCCCACTACAAATGAATGGATTAAGAAAATGTTGTATTTATACACAATGCAATTTTATTCAGCAAAAAAGAATGAAATTTCGGTGTTTGCAGGTAATTGGGTGGAACTGAAGAGTATCATCTTAAATGAAGTTAGCCAGTTTTAGAAAGCCAAAGGCCACATGTTTTCCTCTCATTTGAGGAATATAGACAGAATACAAATACAGAATTTATGAAAAATAGGTCTTGCTAAGAAGAAGTCACAATAAGGACTAGGCAATTAATTTAATGAGAAATAGCTGTTGTGTGCTCTGAGAAAATGCTCTGGTGTCCTTAAATGAAGCAATCTCACTGCATAGATATCTTTTATAAAAAGATAACAACATTATCATTATTTACTTCTATGTTTGGTGTATCACATCTACTTTATTAACTTACAACTCTAAGAATACCTTTAGTAAAGTGATTTTAAAAAGAAACTATTTGATTACTTTGCACAGCTAAATATTGTTCAGCGAAATTTCTGCTTAGACTATCTTATAGGTGTTAGTAAAAGAATTATGCCAAAGTAGCCAGTTCTTAGCAGATAAAAATCATATTTAATGAAATAGCAAAAAGAAGTATGCATTACTTTACCATATTAAACCACTCTTTTTAGAAAATGTGATGATATAATTCAAGAGAAAATATAAGATTCAAGAGAAAACTTTGTTCTTATTTGTATTCTTCAGTTACTCAGCATACTTTTCACTTTACTACATGCATTCAGCATAATCACATAGCTACGGGATCACATGGTCCTATTTCAAAATCCAAAAAAGTAACAGTGAGAGCAAATTCAATTAGAACACCTTTTGCTGATTTTTTTCAGTATTAGACCATTTAATGCCCTTTCTTTGTTTAGATACACTGACCTTCTACTGCTTTGCAAAAAGTACATAATAATGTATTATTCCTTCAATTAAAATGTATTTCATTCTGAGAATTTTGGGGATTTTCATGACACCTCATATCTAACTGTGGAAAAGCCATGGGCCAATTTATTATTCCTTTCATAATTCTTATTGCCATTTTATCTGAAGACAAGTTAACTGTTGGTCAATGATTTAATTCTGCTATTCATCCATTATACAATGTAGATAAATGTCTATGCTTTCTCCCTTTTTCAAATTTGAAGGATATTAGGACTATTTATAATTTTTTTTTCATTTTTCTTTTATTATTCATATGTGCATACAAGGCTTGGTTCATTTCTCCCCCCTGCCCCCACCCCCTCCCTTACCACCCACTCCGCTCCCTCCCTCTCCGCCCCCCTCAATACCCAGCAGAAACTATTTTGCCCTTATTTCTAATTTTGTTGTAGAGAGAGTATAAGCAATAATAAGAAGGAACAAGGGGTTTTGCTGGTTGAGATAAGGATAGCTATACAGGGCATTGACTCACATTGATTTCCTGTGCGTGGGTGTTACCTTCTAGGTTAATTCTTTTTGATCTAACCTTTTCTCTAGTACCTGTTCCTCTTTTCCTATTGGCCTCAGTTGCTTTAAGGTATCTGCTTTAGTTTCTCTGCGTTGAGGGCAACAAATGCTAGCTAGTTTTTTAGGTGTCTTACCTATCCTCACCCCTTACTTGTGTGCTCTCGCTTTTATCATGTGCTCATAGTCCAATCCCCTTGCTGTGTTTGCCCTTGATCTAATGTAGGACTATTTATAATTGAGATTTGTACACACTCCCAGAATGAAATGCAGAATTTATGCAATTTAACATTTATTTTACATTACATACTCCATTGTGGTGTGTGTTTTTAATGTTCACAGAAGTTATCACTTTGAACTAAAGGTTTCACTGCAAAATAAGCAAGACCTCATTAAAAAATACTACCTTAAACTTTACTGAATATTCAAGAACATTATTTGTATGTTGGTTAAATTGGAGATTTTAATTGACCCATCTTAAAACATTAAAGTATGTCTAGATATTAGTATGGGAGAATATAAGAACACTTTTTAAACAAGTTTAAATAATTTGTTTTCTGAAGTATAAACCTTTAACCTAAAATATGCAACATCTTTCTCTCCTTATTACAAGAGACTATATGAGTCTCTGAAATCTCTCTCTCTCTCTCTCTCTCTCTCTTTTCTCTCCCTCTCATTTTCTTACTCCCTCCTCCTCAAATAACACAACATTCAGTTTTGGTGCCAAGTATAACTTTTTCAATTTTGGAAGCAACAGAAACTATAAATTTATAAATGGGATATATTATTCCCTTTTAAAATTAGAGACAGACGTAATATTTCCTGGAGTTTTTCTAAATCTTTTCTTATCTCTGAATACCCACCTTCATAAACCTATATTAAAATAGGTTTATTATATAAGCCTATTAAATAGGTTTATTATATAAACCTATTATTATATATTACCTGGTGGTTTCTACCTTGAATTTTAAAAATAATCATATAAATTAGATATTTCAATCATATTTTGTCTTTGTTTCCTTAACATTGCCAAACCAGTTTTGTCTCCATCCACTTTTGGTGTTGTTAGGCATAACATTCATCAACTTAGAAAGACTTTCTTCCTTTATGGAATTTCAAGCATGTAGTTTGTATGTAAAATTCTATTACGTGTTGCTCTGTACTTCCACTTGTAAACTAAATCTTCCTAGAGCCACAAAATCTTGCTTCTCCCAGTAATGTAAGTAAATACAAAGGCCCATTCCCATTATTTGGCTATCTGAATATTGGTGTTCTAAATAAATTCCAAGGCAGTGAGTTTGGGTCAGTGTGCTGGGAACTCATTCACACTATGTTTTCTTTTATCTCTTTGTTTTATGAAAACTTCTACACTTGGCAGTCTTATGCTCACAGTAGTTCACCAACCTCCAAGTATTTTCTTAAACCTTTTTGTGAATCGGCCCTATCTTTATTATGAGAATTGTGAGCATTTTCTGTAAACCTCTGATTGATGTGGTCAGTGCCTCATCTTGTATGAGCCACTTTGATTCCTCTCCCTGGGACTGCATTCACATTTTTAGTACTGTTTTGTTCCTTATTGATTCTCCAGCAAAGAATTTCTCTTTATTGAATGCTGAAATTCTCCATAGAATTTCTTCTATTTCTTTTTAAGAAGGTTTTTTACTGAATTGTTTGTTCTATAATAAGACTGGGAGCATTCAATAGATCACAGAAGATTTGATGTCTTCAGACATTCTACAGAGGAAGCTAAAACTGAAATAAAATAAATAAATCTGCACAAATCATTTATTGAACTCTAAGCATGGAATATCGAGGGAGACTATTGTCAATCTGGTGTTATAGAATGTTGGAAATATAAGTAGCCATGAAGATCAATTAGTCCAATTCTTCATTTCATAGCAGAAACTGAGATGCAAAGGCAAGCACCCTGTTCAAGAAACTCTGACATAGAGAGGAGAAAAGCTATGGTAAACATGTTAAAGGAGACAGACCTTTCTTTATCCTTTTCAAATTTCATAAGGAATTGCTGAAGTCTTTGACATATGTTAAATGGTTGAGCATCCCTCTTTATTCAACAAACGTATATCAAATATTGATTTCATATGTATATCTATATGCTTGTAATAGATATACAATGATGAGTAAGACGTGCTTCTGCAACTTAATGAAATATTGAAAAATGTGTATAAAGATATGACACAAAGTTATACAAGTGTTAATTTTGAAATGACTGAATATTAGCATCAGTAAATGTTTGTATTTATAAAATGAACAACATAGCATTATTATAATTTACTTCATGTTTTGAACTACAAAGTCCCTTTTTCTAAGCATTAAAATTTCCTGGAAAATATGTCAAAATTGATTTTTGTATACAATTTTGTTTAGAAAACAAAAATTCTATAGGGAGTGAAGACAATTTTCTTCAGGTAATTTAACTGCTTCCTTTATGTGCATTGAAACAGTAACAATTTCTCAATGTCTATCTAACCACTTCGCTAGATTAATATTCTTCTTTCCTATTGTAAAATATGGTGACACAATAAGAAGCTGCTAAATCCTTTGGTTCCCAGCAAGGTTTCTATTACCAGGTAAAATTATTCTACCGGGTAAAAAACATGTTTATCTCAATGCTGTTCAAGAGAACAACAAAAGTCATGGTTAGAAACTTATTAACCAGGGTGGGCAGAATAACTTAAGTGGTAGAGCACCAGCCTAGAAGTGTGAGGTCCTCAGTTCAACCCCCATACTTCTGACTAAAAAAAAACCTTATTAATCACAAATTTTAGGGAAAATGAGGAAAATAGCCTTAGAAAGATTGTACACTTAAAATCTTATAGTTTTTAAACTCTTTGTTTCACTTCAGAGATACCCTACAAAAACTAAACACACAAAAAATGTAAATGATACACTAAGATGAGATGCATGAAAGCTAGGTAATGTACAATTTGAGACCTTGATTCAAATAAGGGCTGTGTGTGTGTATGTGTGTGTGAATTTATAAACACATGTGTAATGTGAAATCAGTGAAATAGGTATGTGGGGTGATTTTGCTTAAAATATGTTGTTCCACAAATGTAATGTGTGCTAAATTTACTTACAACAAATGACAACCTTCTTTCTGTTTGTATTTGTTTAAGTTCATTGGATTGTTTAGTCATAAGAGTAAAAATGTAGTAGGAAAAATTTGGCTTTTTTCCTCAAAAACTTTCTCTAAAATCTTAAAGAGTTCTTTTAATTCACTATCACCCTTCTTCCAATAAATATACTCTTAGAAATTTTTGTGGAACCTAAGGCAAAGGGTAAAAGTTGCACTGATTTTTAGATTTGTCAGGAAGATCAGTACCTTTGCCATCAATTTATTTAGTAGAATAAAGGCTAGTTTTACACTGACTTTCTAGCACCAAGTGCAGTTTGAAAAAAATATCTATTTTCCAAAGACATAAGAAGCAAAAAGAATGATCCTATACCTTAAAGACCCAAAAAACTCTACTCAGAAGCTTCTAGACATCATCAATAGCTATAGCAAGGTAGCAGGATATAAAACCAACACAGAAAAATCATTAGCATTTCCATACACTAACAATGTGCAAACTGGAAAAGAATGTATGAAAACAATTCCATTTACAATAGCCTCAAAAAAAATCAAATACCTAGGTGTAAACCTAACAAAAGATGTGAAAGACTTCTACAAGGAAAATTATACACTTCTGAAGAAAGAGATTGAGGAAGACTATAGAAAGTGGAGAGATCTCCCATGCTCATGGATTGGTAGAATCAACATAGTAAAAATGTCGATACTCCCAAAAGTAATCTATGTGTTTAATGCAATTCCCATCAAAATTCCAATGACATTCATTAAAGAGATTGAAAAATCTACTGTTAAATTTATATGGAAACACAAGAGGCCACGAATAGCCAAGGCAATACTCAGTCAAAAGAACAATGCAGGAGATATCACAATACCTGACTTCAAACTATATTACAAAGCAATAACAATAAAAACAGCATGGTACTGGCACAAAAACAGACATGAAGACCAGTGGAACAGAATAGAGGACCCAGATATGAAGCCACACAACTATAACCAACTTGTCTTTGACAAAGGAGCTAAAAATATATGATGGAGAAAACTGGTTAGCAGTCTGCAAAAAACTGAAACTAGATCCATGTATATCACCCTATACCAATATTAACTCAAAATGGATCAAGGATCTTAATATCAGACCCCAAACTCTAAAGTTGATACAGGAAAGAGTAGGAAATACTCTGGAGTTAGTAGGTATAGGTAAGAACTTTCTCAATGAAACCACAGCAGCACAGCAACTAAGAGATAGCAGAGATAAATGGGACCTCATAAAGCTTAAAAGCTTCTGTTCATCAAAAGAAATGGTCTCTAAACTGAAGAGAACACCCACAGAGTGGGAGAAAATATTTCCCAGCTACACATCAGACAAAGGACTGATAACCAGAATATATAGGGAACTTAAAAAACTAAATTCTCCCAAAACTAATGAACCAATAAAGAAATGGGCAAGTGAACTAAACAGAACTTTTTCAAAAGAAGAAATTCAAATGGCCAAAAAACACATGAAAAAATGCTCACCATCTCTAGCAATAAAGGAAATGCAAATTAAAACCACGCTAAGATTCCACCTCACCCCTGTTAGAATAGCCATCATCAAAAACACCACCAACAACAAGTGTTGGCGAGGATGCGGGGAAAAAGGAACCCTCTTACACTGTTGGTGGGAATGTAGACTAGTACAACCACTCTGGAGAAAAATTTGGAGGCTACTTAAAAAGCTAGACATCGATCTACCATTTGATACAGCAATACCACTCTTGGGGATATACCCAAAAGACTGTGACACAGATTACTCCAGAGGCACCTGCACACCCACGTTTATTGCGGCACTATTCACTATAGCCAAGTTATGGAAACAGCCAAGATGCCCCAGCACTGACGAATGGATTAAGAAAATGTGGTATCTATACACAATGGAATTTTATGCAGCCATGAAGAAGAACGAAATGTTATCATTCGCTGGTAAATGGATGGAATTGGAGAACATCATTCTGAGTGAAGTTAGCCTGGCCCAAAAGACCAAAAATTGTATGTTCTCCCTCATATGTGGACATTAGATCAAGGGCAAACACAACAATGGGATTGGACTATGAGCACATGATAAAAGCGAGAGCACACAAGGAAGGGGTGAGGATAGGTAAGACACCTAAAAAATTAGCTAGCATTTGTTGCCCTTAATGCAGAGAAACTAAAGCAGATACCTTAGCAACTGAGGCCAATAGGAAAATGGGAACAGGAACTAGAGAAAAGATTAGATCAAAAAGGATTAACCTAGAAGGTAACACCCATGCACAGGAAATCAATGTGAGTCAATGCCCTGTATAGCTATCCTTATCTCAACCAGCAAAAACCCTTGTTCCTTCCTATTATTGCTTATACTGTCTCTACAACAAAATTAGAAATAAGGGCAAAATAGTTTCTGCTGGGTATTGAGGGGGTTGGGGGGGGAGAGGGAGGGGGCGGAGTGGGTGGTAAAGGAGGGGGTGGAGGCAGGGGGGAGAAATGAATAATAAAAAAAAAAATCCAGAAAAAAAAAAAAAGAAGCAAAAAGAGACAAAGCAAGAGCACTAAAACAAGTTTTTTACATTTCATATTTGGATAGTTTTTATTATGACCAAAAAAGCTGTCCTATATTTTAGTGGTAATATTTTAGAAAAATAGTTTTCTGATTTTTTGCCTCTACTTTTCCCTTCTTATTAAAACACCGTATTTGTTTTCCAAAAGAAAATAAAATTATGTGAGCCAAAAGAAAAGCCTTGATCCCTGATTAACATTAGCTCAGAAAATATCAAAGATTAATAATGATTCATGACTAAGGAAGGGACAACATTCAGGTACATTAACCTCTTTTTGAATGTTTAATTGGACAGATAGGTTAAATCAGGAAATTAAAAGTATACTTATTTTTATATTCCTCTATGAAATGAAGTATTAATTACTTGGAAATGAAGGTGAAAATAATTTTACATATATGTGACTAGGGGACCAAGTGTCCTCCTAATCTTAGTTAAGGAAGTTGGACTTCCTTCTGAACAAATGTCATTAAAAGGTTATAACTACTGAGATAATCAGAATGTGGTTTTGACATTAATGCAAAGGCTGGATGGTAAAACAGTAAGATTGAAAGCAGAAAGCAAGTTAGGAGACCATAGTAGTTGAGGCCAGAAATCAAAGCATACAGATTAAGATGATCAATGTGAAGGTTGGACAAAATGATTAAATTCATTTCCTCTTTACTGGAGTATCCAAATTTGCTAATGGGGTTTTAAGTGGGGACAAAGGAGAGGATGGAAGGAAATAATTTTGGAAATAATTTCCTATTCTTAACATGCTGAGTTTAAAGTGACTATAATCTCTTTTTCCTGCCTAGTATATAAAATCATTTAAATGTACAAAAAACATATTTTAATACAAATATTTTCCAGAAACCTAAGTAGTTAATACAAAAGTACTTCTAACTAACTATTCCCAATTTCCTCATTTATTAATTTATTCCCATAGGCGAATTATTCTTGGAATATTAGTCACAGTAACCTTCTTGATTCAACAGTTTGATCCTCTACTAAATCCATTGTTTGCTATTCTCTTCTTTGGCCCAGAAATTTAACTTCATATACTCCACCCTCAAGCTCCCTGAACACACTGACAGAGGATTTTATCAGATAGATACTTTAATTGATATTTCTTACTAATAAATTGAAGTAGATATATAATGTCAGAAAGAAATCTTACACGGGTCGGTGAGGAGAAAAGCAACCTCCAACATCTGGGAGTTTGCTGCTCAGCTAGACTTTGATGTTTTGCTAAACATCAGTAAATTAACAGAATATCAACATGAATAAGGTTGCTCTCTGATTATAAGTGTTCAAGAAAAAAACAAGAGTACTCTCTGTTCATGTCACAAAATACCTAATGACCATTGTTCATTCCATAAAAAGGATCAAATGTCCCATTACCCTGGCTAAAATGAGGGGCCACTTTTTCTTTACAAATGATGCTTTTAATGTCACTATGTTTGGCATCCTGTCCATAAGAAGATATGCAATCACTGGATTACCCTTGTTTCCTGACTGTAAAAATCTGCATTCAAAAGCAAAGACCCACCTCCTACACTCTTTCCCACATTACAGAACACGAGTCTAAATCTTTCAAAAATTCCTCATACTACTCTTAGATGTCTGACAGAATCCTGATTGGCATGCTTTCCCTAATGCAACTGTCACTGTGTTCCTGATGGTCTTTAGTTAGAGGTCCTTAGTATTAGTGGACGAAGTAGCTGTGAAAACTTACATATATTTGATTACAAATGAAGATTTAATTCTTAATGAATATTGTATTTGAAATTTCACAGAACAAAATAAAGAAATATATGAAACATAGAAATTATAGGACAGTCTCTTTACATGAGTTTTTGATCTCTCTTTTCTTCTCTTTATTGTCATAGAAGACTGCATCTTCAATTTCTTTTAAAATCATCACATCTCAGAAAAGACAGATAGCTTGTTAAAAGAAATATTATTGTTACAATGCTAATCACCATTAATAAATAAATGTTTAGTTTTTAAGTACTTTGTAATTATCTTAATTTATCAGCTCTTTTTAATATGTTTTATGAACAAATTAATTTGCTTTTCAATACACCCAGTCATGTATGTCGTAAGAACTCTTATATTTCAATAATAGTAGTAAATATATAGTGTAAAACATTTTTTGTTTACTTTTAATGCCAGTGATTTATTTATGCCTTAAAAACTAAATCTTTGTATTAAATTATGATTTAGATTATGACTGCTGTAAAATGTAAAAATTAAAACTTTTCACATGTGTTAGATGCAAATGTAATTTCATTCTTGAGCATTAATATTAGCTGAAATTTTTTAGACCAGCCTAGATAAGCAATCATCTTATATTGCTTGAAATATAACAACCAAAAACAATGTACTGTCTTTTGTTGAAAAAGGAAGATATGAAAAGTTTTTAAAATTATTCTTCATGAAGATGTACTATAGCAATAAAATGCAAATGCTAATTTTATTCATGATGATATATTTGTAAAATTAACTACTAGTTGTGTGGAAAGTCATAATATATTAACCTGCATGCATTGCTTTCCTTGTAGTTGTAACCTTACCTGCATGTAGTTCTTGTCCCATGGCATAACTGACAAAGTTAAAGCCTTTCATCTTGAAACCCATGTTCTTTTCCTTTTTCCTTCCTGTCCTCCCTAACTGCCACCCTTCCTTCCATTTATTCTGTCCTTTTTTGTCTTCCTTCCTTCTTATCTGTTTTCATTTTGCAAGTATTGTGTACTCATTTCCATGTAAGGAGAAAATATACAGAAAATATATTTGAAAATAGTATCCACAATTTCAAATGGGAATACTTTTTCTTCATTACATCTATACACATGTGGGCAGAATAGCTCCTACTCACTTTTCCCAAGATTTTTACCTCTGTGATCTCATTTAAGAATTTTCAATCGTTTTATAGTATGGTATGTTTTCAGCATTTCCGACATTTTATTTTGTCTTAAATGCATATAATCCTAAAAATGAAAGAATTTGTTTAAATATTGAAACAACTTTTTATACAATGTTTATTTACTAGAAATAGCTCTGATTGCAATGATACATAAAATTTATAAGACAGCATACCTATAGAGAAAGTTCCAGTTTTGCAGGTTCTTTCTCAGGCAGCATCTCCTGTCACTGCAGATGTCAGTAAATCCAACAGAGAAAATAGCGCAGCATAAAAGCTTGAAATACAAAGCAATGACACTTTTATAACTCATTACATTGAATAGGAAGTGTGCATACACGTAGGAAAGAGCAAAAATTTAGCTACTAAATCTCTAAGGCATTTTAAAAGTTTTTTTTTAACTCTACATGGATGTTATTTTACATTTCAGCAACTTAGATAGTAAATGGATAGTTAGAGGCAAAAATTTTTTTAATTGGCAAAATTTGCTAATATCCAAATGACACATACACATATAAAGAACAAAAATTGAGGATGGAATTTTAAAAGCTTTTACTCATTTTCTTAGCAGCTTTAGTGCTATGAATATATCTTGCTAGGAAGATCTCAAGTCTTCAAATATTCCAGAGGATTCCATGAATATAGATGTTTTGTGGTAGTCTTAAACTCTAGATTTGCTTTGTGTGTGTACGTGTGTGTGTGTGTGTGTGGTGTATTTGCACATGTAAGTGAATGCATATGTGTGTGTTATTATTTACATTTACTTTAAAAAGTAATAGAAATGTAGAAATTTATTCTTAGGAATTCCAAAATTTTGATTTACAAGTAGTGAAGAGTGATATACTTTTGTTTTTCATCTCCACAAATTTGTTTAGATATGACAATGTTTAGATAGAACTACAATATTGACTCATATTGAGACTAGTACAAAACCTTGAAGATTGATTGAATCCCTTAAAGATAGTTTGAAACTTTGTTTTGACACATATTTTTTTTTCCCTTAATTTAAGATAGAACCGATATTCAGACGAAGTTCCTTAGTTTGGTGTCTAGCCTACCTGCACACGTTTTTGATTTGGTGAGGGTTTTTATGTGCTTCAGATGTCATTAGTTTTTCAGCATGCATGGTTCTAACTGTAGTTTTTAAACAGAAGTCAATTTCCACAAAAATGGTCTCACTAATTCATCTAAAGTTTTCTGGAGATTTTCTGATTTTTTTTGTCATAAATTGGAAACATTTACATAATTTCCACAAAAATGTTGAAGGATCAGCAATAAATTAGAATTCTACATGTATGATATAACATCATCTTAACATTGAACAATGATTCCAATAAATTTGTTACTGTAGATTTTGAGAATTATCTAAAAGACTATAATTTGAATTAAAAAAATTTGCTCAATAGTGAATAATGCTATTTCCTCTTTGGTTTCCTTCATTTATTCCTACCTTCTTTCTCTCCTTTCTTCGATGGAAAATAAAATTACATGAGTTTGTCACTTTTAATAAACATAGAAAGGTGTTCATCATTTTGTATCATTTATTCAGACATAAAGATCATCTGATAAACTATTTAAAATATGTCACAGCTACAGAACAAGACAAAGTATAATAAAAAATTCAATTCAATTCAAGCATTAATGATTTCCCAAAAATCTCACAAATGCAAAGTATCTACAATGAAGAAAGTATATGAATCATTTGATACCATAGGCTGAGCTGAATAATTTTTCTTTAACAAAAACAACTAAATCTTGACAAACAGCTTTTAAAAAGCTTGAATACAAGGAATGTGAAATGTTAAAAATGTGTAAGATATTCTAACAAAATAAGGTGAAAGCAATAAAAAAATACATTTTATTCTTTTTAAAATTTTATCATTTTTACATTTCCTTACATGTGTATACATTATTTGGACCATCTCCCCCACATGTTATTCTTATTTGAACCTTTAACTATATTAGGATAAATGAGCTCATTTTTGCATTGAGCTGAATTTCTTTTGAGGATACATTGACCTGTGTGAATACTATAAAGGATGTGACATTCAGGCCTTCAGCATATCAGGAAAAGAGAAAGTGCACAGGCTAAAAAAACACTGAAACAGAAATTAATGACTGAAGACTTCTCAAAATTGGCCAGAGGCATAAAACTCCACACCACAGAAGCTGAGTGAACATCAAGAAATGTAAACCCTAAGAAATCTGCATGTCAATACATATCATAACTAAACTTCTGAAAACCAAGAAAACTTAAAAGATTTGAAAGCATGATCTGTTTTTTCATAATATTGCTGTATTTGTATTAGGTCTATAGTTTACATATGAGAGAAAACATGCAGCTTTTGGCCTTCTGAACCTAGCTAACTTCACCTAAGATGATGTTCTCCAGTTCCATCCATTTACCTGCAGATTTCAATCTTCTCTGTTGCAGAATAAAATTCCATTGCATATAAACACCACATTTTGTTAATCTTCTCATCAGTAGTGGGGCGGTTTCCATAGCTTACCTATTGTGAATAAAGCTGCAATACACATGGGTGTGCAGGTGCCTTTGTTGTAACTTGACTTATACTCTTTGGGGTGTAGCCCTTAGGAGTGGAATTGCTGGATCATAAACAGGTTGTGCTAAGAGGAGGTCATATATGAGAGGGGGAGGAGGTGGGAAGGTGAAGGAGGCAAACATGGTACAAATACTGTTTACACATGTGTGTAAATTGAAAAATGAGACCTGTTGAAACCATTCCAGATGTGGGGATTGCGGAGAGGTGGGATACAGGAGAATGGTAGAGGGAGTGAATTCAAGTGTGATACATTTGATATATTGTAAGAACTTTTGAACCCATGGATCCTGGGAGCTGACTGTGTTTATAAGAGATGTGAGTCTTCAAAAGAAGCTAAACTGTGCTAAATCTTAGTCTTGGACTGTCTAGCATTCAGAAATATATGAAAATAAATTTCTGATGTTTTTGCTATTAGTCTGTGTATTTTATTATGGCAGCTCCAACAGACTACCCCTGCTCTTGGCCTTGATTCCAAAATCTCCTGTAGTACTTAGATTTCATTATTGCCTGCTGCCTTTCCTGACTAACTTTGGTTGCTACCGAGACATACTGTCTGTATCATATGGTGTATGGTGGTATTTGTATTTCCTTAACTGTCTAGATTTCTTTTGCTCACTCTACTTATTCTCAACCGTGAATTGTTATAACCAAGAAGAGAAATGAAATGGTTAGAACTAATCTTGGTGATATCGAAAGGAATTCTTGTCCCATAAGATGGCTTAGGGGAGCATAATCAGAGAACAGAAAGAGTAGAGTCCTTTTATACTATCGGGACCATATATACAATGAAAGACTAATATTTACATTGTATGTCTATATGAGTCCAGTGTATTTGTTCTGTTCATTCTGTGAATATTGCTGAACTTTGGTGAATCCAATAGCATTTAAGAACAGGGTCCAATTACATCCTTTGTCCCTTGTGGGAATGAAATCCTAAAGAGAGCAAACATATATTAACTTTGAATATATGATGCTATTTAAACATCAGTGCACTTTGATAGTTTTTATTTTAAGACATTTTGAATTCTGACCCAATTCTGTCACTAGGTTGTTATTGTTTGCTGTATATTTGTAACTTCATGTATTCTGAGATGATTTGAAGAAGTTTTCTTTGACTGTTTTAACTTACTTGTTATATTTCAAATATAAATTTTTGTCATTAGAGTATTTTCAATAGAAGCCTCTTTAACTGATGTAGTAAAAGCATAAAATGATGCTGCTGATCTTTTCAGTATTGTTTATTTCCTTTCACATGTAATGAATAGGTGAATGACATGAATGGAGAATATAATGCTTAGAATTTATTAAATGGAAAAACTACAATAGAAAAATTAACTTCGGTTTTATTTTGATTCTGACATTTGCAGTAAAGACTTGTCTACTTGTCTATGTATTATGTGTTTGTGACATTTTCCTGAACATTAGAAACCTTAAGTGTATTTTTAAATTACATTTCAAATTCATTTGTATGGCTGCTTTTAAAATTAAAACCACTTTTCAGTTTTACAAAACAAAAAGTGCAGCAAGTGATACAACTGACAAATCTAAGACTATCTCAGGAGGAAGGTAAATCTGGCAGGTTAAGGAAACTACAAATACTTTCCTTAGGACTAAAAGAGTATGACAAAATTAGGAGTTAGGAAATAGAAAGGTCACTGTTGTAACTTTATAGGAAGAAATCTGCATGTGAAGCAACCTTCCATATCTTCTCTGAATCCTGCTTGACATCTTCATGTTCTTCTGAAAATTTGTGTGAAGATTATACAGATGCCAAAGTTGTTTCACATTCAATTTAGTTTATTGCAAATTTTTATTTTGATGTCATAAATTAGGCATATTTTATGGATGAATTGGCAAATAAAATGCATTTTGGTTAAAGTTTGTTCTCTATAATGTCCTTCAGTTTACTATTCAAATCCTTTTTATCAAAGACAACAGTAGAAAGTATAAAAGAAAACAATTTGAATCTATATTGCATATTCTTAAACAAGTTACTCTTCACCAGAATTATTAACTTGAAATGATTGGAAAATTTCTCTCTTTATATTAAATCATGTTGCTTTCTATTGTGTTTACAGTAATTGAAGTAATTGTTGAATTAAGTTTATTTACCCCATTTCCTGTGACCAATATTGCATTTTAGAGGACAGTACATATAGGTTCACCTTATTTAATGTCTACAATATCTGCTATTACAAAGAAACTAAAATGATCATCTATCTGGCAAATAAAAGTGAATGGCATTTACTCTCAAATGTATTCACTGAAGAACATGTGGGGAGATATTTACTGTTTTCTAGTAAAGAAGTATCCGCCTACATCTTTGTAGCATCATACACCCTTAGTGGGAGTTGCAAGCTTCCCGACTCTTGATCAGTAAAGGACATTAGAACTGACCTTCTTAAATTCATGTGGATGCATACCTTATTAATTTTTCTGGTGTTTCTGCTCATGCTTTGTCATTTCAAACCATTTTTCATCATATTTTATGCAACCAGGCAAAATAGAAGAAGAATATCCCATGCAATTATTTCACATGGATTTTTGCAGTCTCCTATGGGTCTCTCAATCTGCATCATTTTAGTTCCCAACAATATCTCATTTTTCTTACTTTAGGGATTCTCACTGCATCCTTAATTGGGAAGAAGCCATGAACATATGTCATTTTTGACAATGTAATGAAATTGGTCTTATCAACATCACAACTAACATACTTTTGTACTTCTGATACTACACTGATATATCACAAAAATTAGAGAAGATTTCAGCTTAAAAATGTGATAATTTTCAATTGAAAGCAAAAGGAAAAGCACTTTGAAGTCCGCGTGTTGGTAGAGCCACTTAATAATATTTCATTTAAAGACATCAGTTCTATTTATTTTTAAATATTTTAAAATACTAAGTCTTGAATTTCATAACATTTTAGCATAAGAATAATATGCAATTACAAATTAAATATTCTTCTTGGTAATAGACACAGTTTTAAAGTGTTGTTTAGGAATGCATGGAAAGTATTTTTTTTTGAGGGGTGTAGAGAATGTATGAAATTTTAAATACTTCTCTGGTACTTGGTCTTAGACTTTGTTCAGAAATAAAACTTAGCAGAAATTTCCTGAAGAGCTTTTTGAGAGGTGCAAGAATAGAAGGGACACTGACTAAATCTAATGCAAACATAACTCTGATTTTCTATTTAAAGCTTCATGGAATCTAAACTTTCAGACTTGCATTTTGTGAGCACACAAATGACTTAAAACTAAGTAGTAAAATCTATTATTTGATTCACTGTAGTTTAATAATAATAATGGGTGTTGGATTTTTTTCCTGACATATCCTTAGAAATGTTTCTGTGTGACTATGATGTAACATAAAAAGAAAAAGAGAAGACCCAGTCTGAAGAAATTCCTTGTGTATCCATATCCCAATTTAAGCAGAAAGTTGAAGGAATTTTTCTGTGGCACATTAACAAGTTTGTCTCACACAATATTTAAAAGCAATGGTTCCACTCTTTCCATTGAGGCTGTAAGAAGGCTAATTTTAATGTGTCACCTTGACTGGGATAAGGAGTGGCCAAATAAACATTACTTTTGAGTATGTCTGAAAGGTATTTTCATATGAGATTAGTATTTATATGACTTAGTCCACTCAGTAAAGTAGATTGTCATTCTCAATGTAGGTGGGCATCATCCAATGTGTTGAGGACTGAATAGAACAAAAGGAGGAATCAAAGAAATATCTTCTATTCCCTCTCGTCTTAAGCTGGGACATCAGTCCTCTCCTGCCATTAGAAAGGTATTTACACAATCAGCATCCATAGTCCTCAAGTTTTCAGACTCAACTAGGATAACATCACCAGCTTTCCTGGATTTCCAGCTAACAAAGCAGATAGTGGAAATTCACATTGCATAAACACATAAGCCAGTTCCTCAAAATAAATTTGTCTTCCCCAAAACATTGTTCTTGCTCCCAAACTTGGGAGCAAAATTGAAATTTAATTCAATATCTCATATATTATGGGCCAACTTTAACTTGACAGAAAGGATGAGCAATAATTTGATCAGTTTAACTTGCTCACTTTAATCATGGAGTACTCAAGTTTAAGGTATTGTCAACAAATGCCCATGAACCAGATTTGGTTTATTTACGACAGTTAGGTGTTAAGATGCTGTTTTACTTCACTCAGTGCTCTTTTAATTCCTTTTGGCATATCCTAAAATCAGTGATTGCTTGTGTGAGTATTATCAGGGTTTCATAAATAATACTATAGACTGAGTGACTTAAACAGGAGGAATTTATTTTTCTGGACGTCCAAGAATAGGGAGCCAGCATGATGGATTCTGGCAAGGGCTCTCCTCCACCAAATTTGCAGGTGTCTACCTTCCTGCTATATCCTAACACAGCAAAGAGTGAACAAGCTGTCTGCTTTCTTTTCTTGTAAGGACAGTAATGCCATCATGATTGCCCTACCTTATGACCCAATCTAAAGCTAATTATTTTCTAAATACCATCACTTTGGGCTGAAGGTTTCAGTACATGAATGGAGGATGAACCAATTTAATGTAAAGAAAATAAATGCCTAATAAAATAATAACGTTTAGAAAAGTTCTAGAGTGCTTTTCTTCTGAATTATTCACATTCCTATAGTTCTATGCTGTGCAACAGTCACTGAAGCCACACAACTTAGCAAATACACTGAATCCGATTATGGTATGTACACCAAAGTGTATCATGTCTAACTACCAGAATTCATTTTATAAAATTGATATACTTCATTTTTGAGCAGGTTTAGACTTGCGGAAAGTACAGAGCTTTCATATATCTCCTTTCCCTCTCCTCTCAGTGCCTACATTTTATTATGCTTTATTAGTGAGGTAAATTTGCTATAATTGATGAGTCCATGTTGATATTATGACTAACTACAGTTCATAGTTTACATCAATCAGTCCTTACTGTTTGACTACATGTTCTATGGGTTTTGACAAATATATAACAGCATGTACCTCTCATTATAGTATCACACATCATAATTTCAATGTCCCAAATTCTATGCTCAAAAATTCATTTTCAATTAAACATTTTCATTGAAAATATTTCACATATCTACAATGAATTATGTGAACAATGAAAGAGCAATATCTTAGTTATTATTCCTGTAGAAGGAATTTTTACAGTTGAAAATTTGTTATGTTATTTTTTTCCACAAAGTTCAAAGGTCTGGGTTATATTAAGCTTTTCATGTCTCAAAATTTGCCAAAATACCTCAGCTAAAATTAAATGAAACACAGGAAATGAAGATAATTAGAAAAGACTCATGGAAAATCAAAATCTTCTGTGAGTCTGTTGGTAACACTAAGTGATTTTATTCTCTGTATTTAAGCACGAGCATCTGGTTAGGTACATTTCAGCTAAATTCCATGTAGCTAATAATCTGTTTAAAACAGCCAGTTTAAAGGTTTCTTTCTGCAGCTGTGTTTGATTACTGGTATTTGTTCTTAGTCCTTTCTGGGGTGCATTAATAGGTTCATTTTACACTAATCAAAACTACAAAATAGTTACTCTGGCTATTTGAAATGGAATTCCTATTTTTGTCTTGTATGAAGGCTCTGTCTGTATGCAAAAAACTAAGAGACATGCACTTCCATCTTAACCATCCTCAATATTTTGGCTTCCTGGTTAATGTACACAATCTATATGCCTTTGTAGATAACAGGAAATTTTAGTTATAAAACTTGTTTTTATTTGTAGCTCTCTCTAGGTCTGCTGGATAGAAAAGTTGCATGTTTTCCCTTTTAGTATTTTTTAAGACACAAATGTTAGTATAATTTTATTCATTACCACAAGGATTCAGAAATTTGTCAAATGCTACATCAATGTCATCAATATTACAAAAGGAGAAAAAGAAATGACAAAAAAGAATTTAGTATAACAGGATAAAAGTGGGGAGAAATGGCAAAAAAGGGTAGAAACATTTCCTGATCCCCATGCAGGAAATGGAAGTAGAGACTACTACTCCTTCTTAGTTTTTGTTGATTAATTTCCCCAGGACAAAGACATTTATTTTGTCAATAAAAGCATTGCCAAAAAAACATAAATTATCTTAAGAGATAGACGTTTTCAAATATTGAATAATAACAAAATTTTTTCCTCAGAATATTTGATTTTTGATTTAGGTTAATAAGAACATCTGTTGAAGCTACAATATCATATTCAACTAACTGATTCATGGACATTAAACAAGGAAGAAAAATATAGAAATACAATGTTTCATTTTAGATTATTTTAAAATTATTTTCTTTTTATCTGTATACATTAATTGAATGAAGCGGTTGCATTGTGATTAGAAATAGAATATTAAATATCACAGAATTTAAGAACTTGAAAACAATTTAGGATTGATTTCAGGTGAGTACATTGCAAAATTTAAAAGTTAAGATTGTTTGATATTAAAAGAATATTTTTGATATCAATTTTAGGAAAAACTCCTAAACTGCATAAGATTTACTCTATACTAAATATTTAGTTCTATTTGTTGTGTTAGTCATTTGTTGCTATGACAAAATACTTGACATAATTCAGAGGAGGAAAGATTTATTTGGCTTACAGTCTGAGATTTCAGTCCATGGTAGATTAGCTCCCTTCATATTAGGCATATGGCAAGGCAGAAACTTATGGTAGGGAAGGTATGGCAGAGCAGAAATTCATGAAATCTCATTTCATGGTGGCTGCGAAGCATAGAGAGACAGGAAAGGGCCAGGCAAAAAGATGTACCCTTCCAAGGGTTATTGGGGCTCTCCCCAATAACCTGCTTCATCCTTCCAACTGTTATCCACATCCTAGTTTCATCCAGTTCCCAAAAATAACATCAAGTTATGAATCCATGAGCATATCAATGCACTGATTAAGTCAGAGTCCACATTATTGAAGCTTTCAACATCTGAGCCTTCTGGGGAGACACTTCAAATGCAAAGCACACACTTGTAAATACAAGACAATCTTTAGAAAAATTAATTAAGAGGGAAATTTCTCTGAATCAATCATATATGACCTTTTCTTTAGTTTTTATATGTATGCTTATATTAAACATTGCTTTAGCCACTGATGATCACTGGTAATCCTCTTTCTTCTAATTTTTTATCAATGTAGATTGTTTATAAAGGTAGTTACTCAAATAACCTATCAATTTGGTTTACTATGGTTGAGACAGCCTTCTCTCAGGAATCAAAAGAATTATATACTTCTATATCATTAAGTGTTAGAGTCTGATCCAGAAATTAGACCATTGTAGCTACATGCTTCAATTTTCACGTTCACATTTTTCAATGTTTATTGTTTAAAATCTAATTCTGAATTTAAAATTTTTTTTTCTTCTTTCTTTTGAAGATGTGTTATAACTCTTTGACTTTTAGAAAAAAAAGGGAAGACTCAAGAATGTTCTTTTCTCTAAACCAGTATTTCTTAACTGAATTCAAAAGACTAGCAGTCCCAAGGTCTAATATGCAATGGAAATGTTGTCTATAATTTTTTCCTATTTTTAATGTCTATGTTTCCATGTGTAACACTGTGAAATATTTTGATAAAACGGTAATTAAGGTTGGTACATAATGACTACTTATTTTTCCTTTTACAAAGACTAAAAAATGGAAACTGTTAATGAAAGATATCGAAACACATTTCAGCTCCACACCAAAAAATACACCAAATAATTGTGTGTGTGTGCAAGTGTGTGTGTAATTTATTATACAGAGATAAAAATGTAGTTTTGAAATTATTCTTTAATTAAGTATAGAAGACAGGAGAATGGGAAAGAAGGTAATCTGTATTTTTATCCTTTTCTTAAAATACTATTATTCTATTTAAATTTGAGACAGTAGACCAAAAGTTGTTGAAAGATTTGGCTCCAAATCTTAAACCAGGGAATTAAACCTAAAGGAAAGATGATATAAAATGGCCCACTTAAAACAATAACTTATACCTAAAAATATTAACAATGAATTAACAAAATTTCTGACATAAAAACTTTGTCATGAAAACTTTTAATGACAAAACTTTTTGAATGAAAACTTTCAATAGGCTTAAAAGAATGTGTGCTGAGTAAAACATTCACTAGACTCCACGAATGTTACTAAACTCAGCAGGTGTGCAGAGATTAAAAGCACAATATATTATATCCCCTGCATTTCCTTTGAGTCTTTTTATTTATTCCAAGAAGCTGATGCTCTCTAAGGTCCTGCTATTTCCAATGTTTCATGCAAGTCTAAAAGAATTAGATATGTTAGATGCATATGTAATGAATTATTAGATTCATTAGTTAGAAAATGGATTATATGAGGATCCAAAATGGTGTTAGGGTACAGAAGCAGAAAGTCTAAGCTATGTGACTCCAAAACCTCTTGAGATGTTGGAGCCACAGTGGGGAAATTCCGACTGCTTCTAGTCAAAATAATAACTACCATCACACTAGGTGCAGGAAAAAAATTCAAAGACTGATGCACAAATCAGCCTTTAATTGCACCTAACAGCTACAACATGCTGCATAGACAGCAAGGTGGGTCCAGCACTAGGGAAACCCTCCTTCCTCACAGTGATTTTTTTCCTTTTCTTTTTTCTTTCCTTCTCTTCTCCTTCCTCAGATCAAGCAGAAATAAAGCACCAACCAGAATTAAATTTTTGAAATCCTGAACTCCTAAATCCTAGCTTGTGGAAAGCCTCCCCATACCATGTTACACTGAGAAAATTTGGTACCATTTCTCCCCTCTGCTGCTGCCACCACTACCATTGGCTCCAAACCTGCTGGAGTCAATTGACAAAACAAACAAACTACCCCTCACTCCTACACACTCACCACCTCCTGACCAAGCTACTATACCAACTTTATACAAACCCAACACCCTGCAATCCCTGACACAAACACCCTACACTACAACAACCAAAATACACCCAAACACATACAAGTGCCACAAAACCCAAAAGCCCCTGCATCTCATCCCACACTCACCCACCCCATTTCCTGTCTCTCCTTTTAGTGCCACCCTATCCAACTCCCCCAAATTCTATAGCTAGCATAACAAACATTAACACCCCAACTCCCACTGTTTATAGATATTACCACCAAAGGGGGTTTTCTATACCATATATAAACTATTGGTCTGGTATTGAACCTGTGAATTTGTTATTGCTAAATTACACCTCCAAACCAGGGACAGAAACAGCACACCAACCTAGCTTACAACCAAGACAGCCACAAAACAAAAATTAAATGAAGGGAAAGAAAGAAAACAGGTGACTAAAACCACCAACTAGCCTATTAAGAGCATAGTTGCACAGTAGCAAATGGAGTGATGGGAAGAAGAAGAAGGGATGGAAAACACTCTCCTCAAAAAAAAATAATTTATACAGGATTCAGAGGGAAATGAAGAAAATGGATACCCAGTTTCTGACTCCAACAAAACAAAAATAAACTACACCAAGGAACACAGTGATGCCCACAAAAGAACACTCAAAGAAGAAATCTTGCAAGAAATCACCAAGAATTTCATGGAGAAATTACTAGATGTGGTAACCAAAATGTACAAGGTGCACTCAAGAAATTTCACGACACGAAAAATAAAAAATATAAGACACAAAAACAAAAAAACATGAATACAGAGGAGCCCTAAATAAACACCAAAGTGAAACAGAGAACAGTATACATAGAGAGGTAAATGAATTAAAGATGAAAATAAAAAAAAAATTAAAGAGGAAGTGAACAATGATAAGAAAATCTCAGAAAAAAGAATCAAACAGAAACACAAAACACAGGGAAGGCCACTCAAGCAGACTAGAACAAGTGGAAGACAGAATCTCATAATTCAAAGATAAAATAGAAATTAAAGAAAAACAGAAGAAGTATTAGTCAAACAACTCAAGTCCTGTGAAAGGAGTATGCAAGAATTTGCTGACTCCATCAAAAGACTAAACTTGAGAATCATGGGCATTGAAGAAAGAGAAGAGGTCCAAGCAAAATGGATTCATAATATATTCAACAAAATAATAACAGAAGATTTCCCAAATTTCGAGAAAGTTATGCCCATCCAGGTACAGGAAGCCTCCAGGAAACCAAACAGACTTGACCAAAATAGAACTTGCCCACAGCATAATATCATTAAAACAACAAACACGGAGAACAGAGAAAGAATATTGAAGGCTGTAAGAGAGAAAAAACAAATAACATACAAAAGTAAACCCATCAAAATCACAGCAGATTATTCAATGGAAACCTTAAAAGCAAAAGGGCATGGAGTGAGGTCTTCCTCACACTAAATGAAAATAACTTCAACCCTAGGATACTCTACTCAACAAAACTATCATTGATTATAGATGGAGCAATAAAAATCTTCCATGATAAGGAGAAACTAAAAAAATATATGACCAACAAGCCACCACCACAAAAGATTCTCCAAGGAATTCTGCACACAGAAGATGAAAGCAAGCAAAACTATGAGAGGACAGGGAGTACCAAACCACAGGAGAAGAAAAGACAAAGAATCAGAGAGTAGCATAGATTCACCTGCACATAATCAAATCCTCTATCAACAAAAATAAATAAATGGTAGGAATCACCCCATACATTTCAGTTTTAACACTGAATGTCAACAGACTCAACTTCCCCATCAGAAGGTACTATTTGGCAAACTGGATTAAAAATAATCTGTTGTTTACAGGAGACCCATCTCATTGACAAAAAAAATCACTAGCTTAGTGTGAAAGGCTGGAAGGAGATTTAACAAGCCAATGGCCCCCTAAAATAGGCAGGAGTACCAATACTTATATCAGACAAAGTAGACTTCAAACTTATATTGATCAAATGAGATAAAGAAGGAAACTTCCTACTAATAAAAATAGAAATACACAAAAATACAAAAAAAAAAAAAAAAGGAAATAGCAATTATCAACCTGTCTACCCAATGTCAATGCACACAATTCCATCAAACACACCCTAAAGGGCTTAAAAGCACATAGAGACTCCAGCATAGTGGTGGTGGGAAACTTTAATACCCCTCATCACAAATAGATAGGTCATCCAAACAAAAAATAGGGAAAGTAAGGAAATGCAAATTTTGAAAGTATTTGATGTGCCCACTCTAGAGGAGTGAGTAAATAATCTTATACTGACACAGGCCACTATGGGAAGGAATACAGCCTAACTTATTCTATGAAGCTAGTATTATACTCATTCCAAAACCAGACAAAGACACATCTAAAAAGGAGAACTACAAGCCAATCTCCTTCATGGACATCAATGCAAAAATCCTCAATAAAATAATGGCAAACTGAATCCAACAACATATCACAATAGCCAAGTTATGCAAACATCCAAGATGCCCCACTACCAATGAATAGATTTAGAAAATGTGGTATTTATACACAATGAACTTTACTCAGCCACAAAGAAGAATGAAATTTTATCATTTGCAAGTAAATGGATGGAACTGGAGTTAGCCAGGCTCAGAAGGCCCAGAATAGTATGCTCTCTCTCATAGGTAGATTTTAGACCTAAAACAAATGCAGTAATGTTATTGGACATGGGTCATACGCTAATGGGAGAAGGCATACAGGAGGAATAGGGAAAGTTAGGAAACCCAAATCTTAAAAGTATTTAATGTGCCCACTGTACAGGAGTGAGTAAATAATCTTGTACTGACAGAGGCCACTATGGGAAGGTAACCAGGAACTAGTGAAGAGGTCTGGTAGAGATGAACCAATTTGGGTTATAATACACATGTGCATAGTAGTAATGCTAGGAATCTCTCTGTACAGCTATCCTTATCTCAAATTAGCAAAAACACTGTCTTTCTTATTATCTCTTATGTCTTCTCTACAACAAAATTGGAGAAGAGGGCAGAAAAGATTCTGCCAGGAAGTGAGCGGCGTGGGGGGAAAGGGAGAGGGTAGGGATAGGGAGGGAAAGGATGGCTCAAACAATGTATGCCCATATGAATAAATGAATAAACAATAAAATAAAGAAATGAGTGATGGCAAGCACAAGTTTTCTCAGAGAACACAGGTTGTAATGGTCATATAAATCTGGTGACATGCCAGGAAAAAGATGGAAATTTAATCTTCATGGTTCAAGTGAGAAGAATTGGGAGGCCCTGAGAGGGACAATGACTTCTTATGGGATATACATCCAAATGGAAAGATGGGATGAGTCTGAACCCAGCTAGTCTGCTAAAAGCTAGTGTGCTGATTGCAGCCAGGTCTTTCTAGGCCAGTGGGGTGTACTTTGTGGGTGAACCTGTGTCCTCTGTTCCTCATTTCCTATGGAGAAGATGACCAATAGTCCAAGTGTCTTGTCGGAGGAAGAGGCTCAAAGAGTGGACATCCAGAGATGACCTCACTTCCTTGAGAATAGACAAATAGAATTTGGAACCCTGGTAACCAGGCACCTAATCTCTCTACAACAGCCACAGCCACGTCACTTCAATAAAGACATTGGAGAGACCAATATGTTCTCTTGCTGTGTCCAGAGTTGTGAAAGCTCTGGCCACAAATCAACTGAGGATAGGACCTTGGACCCTGTCTCAACAGAGAGGGTCAGTCCTCGTCCCCGTCACTCATGGAGATTTCCCCAGAGGATCCCAAAGGCAACACAGGTCAGTTGAAGGTGGAATAGCCAATGACTTTTCCTTGATATCCCAAGGAACATCAGACCCTTTCCCGTGTGTGTGTGTGTGTGTGTGTGTGTGTGTGTGGTGTGTTTCATGCTTTCTTGGTTATTTTCATTTCACTGTATGACTAGGAGATTTTTCCCATTTGCTACTGTTCTGTGTTGAAATTTCTCTCATTTTTTCCATACCAGAGTGCAATGGAATTGGCTCCAACCCTAGCTAACCCACATAAGGCAGGAACCATCAAGGCAGGCACATTGGAGGTTCTGGTGGACCACCTAGTGCCTGCCTTCCTGTTTGGGGATCCATCATATGTCAACTTATTCCTGGGTACCTACCGAAGTTTTGCCACGACCCAGCAGGTCCTGGACCTGCTGTTCAATAGGTAAGCATCCCCTCAAAGCTAGTGGACTCCTCACCTCCTGGCTAGGTCTCAGACATGGTCGGTGCCATTGTTTCCAATGATTGATCATGGGAACTGGGGGCTCTGCGGACCTCCCTCATTAAATGTTGCCAGGACATGAGGATGGCCTTGGAGGTGATTGCTATAGCCTGGCCCTGGGGAGTGGGCTACTCAGCATTATGGAATGTATTGGGCGACTCAGTGTACTCTATGAATAAGCTCTCTAGCTGAGAACACACCTATCTGAGGCTTTGGGAAGTGCATTTTCTCCATCTGTAACAAAGGTCCCATATTTCTTCTGGATTGTCCTTGACCTAGATATAGCTAGGTCCCTCAGCCATGCAAAAGAGCTGGTCGGGTTCATTCATTGAACAAATTGTTAGGAAGCACTTATTGTGTATGGGCACAATTCTAGATAATTGGCATAACTCTGAAAAGAACAGGAAAATTCCTGGCATCCTGGGCTCCAACCCCAATGGGGAACCAGTCAGGAGCACTGGATGTCATTTGCAAGTACATGAGACATGATGCTCTCATGGCCTCCTCTAGATATCCCTGCATTTTCCTCTACTCCAGTGGGAATGATGGACCACAGGAACAACTCAAGAAGTGAGTGGGCTGTTTGGATAAGAGGGAGGGTGGCTTTACTCATTGTGGGGCATTTGTGCATCTCCACTTGGTGAAGGCTAAGCAAAATGAGGATCCCACAGCTCTTGTGATTCACTCTCAGGAAGGGTTATGGTTTCATCTGCAGGTAGAAATCAAGGATATCTGACAAAGAGCTGTGGGTGGTATCTTGAATACCTGGAAACAGAGGGAAGGCTGGAACCACACAGTTGACCCCTGTGAGAATCTATCATCCCCACCACAGCCCATCCTAGCTAGGTTTGCCCACCTTGTGGACATCAGGGCCACACAGGTGTGAGGCACTCAGATCTCACACTTCAGCAATGGGTACTCAGCTGCCTCCCTGAGGGGATCAGTGACTATTCACTGGGTAAGCTGTGACCTTCAGGAGAATATTGTCATGAGAAGACAACCACCCCTGGCTCAGGGACAGTGAGGCAGCTTTTAGCACGAGTGGATGCCACTGAGTCCCTGTGGCAGCCAGGCAGGAGGACATGACCTCCACGATTTGACAGTCCATTGGCAATGCTACCAGAGTCACACAGGAGAAAGTATGGAGCTTCCAATGAAGAGTGGAGAGCTTCTCACACCTTAAGATTGGGCTCCCTCACATGGAGGTTCTGTAAAGGTCTTCTGGGTTACTTGGCCTGCCACTGCTTGGACAGACCAAGGGGCTTGGACTGGAGTACACTAGCCTCTGAATAGACCAGGGCACACTTGGGAGCCCAGATCCCACACTTATGCTGTTGGAAAGTTAGGAGGAGAGAATGTCAAGACTGATTCTAATGATTGTTTGTCTGCCTCTAGAGCCCTGTCATTCATCCTGGGCACCTGGTTGAAGCAGTATGCAGAGGATTTTATTCAACCTCCAGATTTTCTGTGCCTCAAGCAGCTGGTTTCTTACATACATCTTAACATGCCTGGCTCAGATGAGGAATGTGGAGCCCAACTTCTCCTAAGTCAGCAGGAGCACCTGCAACCCAGCAAAATAGAGCCTGTGGGTGAGGAGCCTAGGATTGAAACATATATGTAGCACATGAGGAAGTGTTGAGGTGGGATCCACTGCAAGGAAGATAAATGCTTGCATCAGGTCAGAAGGACCATGGAAGAGCCTGGAAGTCTTCCAGTGGTGGACTGAAGTCTGGGAAGGAAACCTGTTTGGGTAATGGCATGGGGTTTCCAAGGCTGGCAGAGGCCTTATCTGCATTTGTAGTGCATCTGTCAGTAGGCAGCCTTCTTGGGGATATAGTTTCCTGCAGCACTCACCCCATGCAGGGCTTTGAGTAAAACTGGCTCCAGAGCTAGAGTCCTCTCAGGCACTGGTTTTGACACATAGACCAATGGCATCACCAGCATCAGGCCTAGAGCAAGTGACAACACAAGATTAGGAACCACAGTTTACTATCACATCTTTTCTAGGGAAAGAGTCAGATCAGGTGCCAGACCTACAGCCAGAAACTGCTCCAGTCCCTGCTACAGAATTGGAATCCACTAACTCTCGGTTTCCAGTTCTCGGGCCAGCTGTGGCAGAGGTGTCTTCTTGGCCTTCACTTTGGTCCATAGAGGCCAGATCAAGTGAGGAGAAGCCTTACATCTTGGCATTCCATCCTGAACTCGTGGCACAGCAGTTGACCCTGATGGATGCTGTGAGTGTTTTGGCAGGGCAGGGCAAGGCATGGGTGGGATTCCTTTTGGACTCCAGTGGCCAGTCCTGCCAGTCCTTGGTCCAGAGCTAATTTCCAGTTCAAATCCCAGCTTCAGCATTGCACAGCCCATCACCAGGGCTACTTTCTTAAAGCCAAAGTGACAATTCCCCTTTGGAGAGTCAAAATAGAATTCATCCTCAGAGTGATTATGAAGATTTAGGGTTTGCAATAGACTTGCAGCATGCAAAAACCCTCATTAGTGCCTTGTTGTGACATGATCAAATGGCAGTCATAGGACACACAGGTTGTCACTTTTGTGCATAGAGACTAGTGACAGACAGGAGGTACTCTGGGTGGAGAGCAGAATTTGCCAACCAGTTCATGCCTTCTGAGCTGGTTCTATTGAGTGGACTTAGATTTTCTAGGAAAATGCCCCTATCAATATCCAGCCATTTTTCATTTGGGACAAGTGTGTGCTGTGTGCCCTCAGTGCTCAGGGAACAAAACACAGAATCCCACAAAGCTGGGACCACCTCCTTAGGTTCCAGAGCTCTACCTCAACACAGTGCTCCAAAATGGGACTTTGAGCTCTGGTATGTGAGGATGCCTTGTAACATTGACCTTCTTCTCCAGGAGTTATTGAAGAAAGTACTGCCCTACCACTGCTTGGGCTACATCTGTTCTCAGCAGGACTCGAAGGGAAAGAAGCATCTGGCATCCACCATTGATGACATTTTCACTCACATAAACAATGTCATCACCTGTGTCATTACCACCTGCCTTGGTGACAAGAGCATGAAGGAAATAGATAGGGTCAAGGTGGTGGAGCACTGGATTCAGGTAGCCATGGTATGTGACTGACCATTCAGTGGTCACTTCCTTCTCCTTTCTTTCCTGTTAGGATATGGATGCTGTGGTTGGAGCTCCAATATGTAACATAGGCTGCTCATTCCTAGTGCTATGTTTCCTGGACACTCCCAGCCCTCAGGCACAGTACTGACTTCCTCCTGATGCTCTGCTCTTGGAGTGAAATGACTCTTATTTGCTTACCCCTGGGACTTCAGTATGTCCCTGGAGTTTCCCACCATCCATATCTTTGGGATAGTCTCAGACTCAAGGACCCTTGGCATTAGCCAGTGGGAGCTCTACCTAGAGCTCACAGTGTCTTCTTGCACAGGAGTGTCACATGCTCAAGAACTTCTCCTCACTGTATTCCATCCTGTACGCTCTTCAGAGCAAGGGCATCCTCCAACTGAAGAACACATTAAAAGAGGTCTCCAGGTGGGTGCACATATTCCTTCAGAAGGTATGGCTACACGGGGTAAGTGTCACCCCTCAGTGAAGCCAGTTACATACCTCAGAGGGAAAGGTGTCAGGGCGGGCCCACCCCATGTGCATGAGTCCTGGTTCAGTAAATCTGTGGTGGGGATCCAGTTCCTTGTCTGGTAGATGCTGCCTACATGTTCTTACACTGTAGTCACAAGATTCTGTTCAGCTGAAATCAACTGAGGTGGTCGATGAAAATGGGTCTTGTATGAGCAAGACGGTTCTGCTGCAGACCATGCACCCTTTGGGCTCAGCAGAATCATTTGAAAACCTCATTTCCTGTCATTTTGGAGTTTTGTCACTAAATGGAAATTCATTCACACTCACTTCTAACCATTCCTCTCACCTGTCACCTCTATGACTTCCTGCAGGGAAAGTTTAGACATACTACAGAAGATGCGAAAGAATTTCCTTAAAGAGAACAAGAAGTGCATTCACAGAGTGCTGTTCATCAAGGTGGGTATGAGTCTGAGTGCAGATGGAGGGAAAGGGGGAGGCAATATTAGTTATTCACTGAGAGTAATTTTGAAAACTGAATTTATGTCTCATCGCCAAGAAGGGAACAAGTATCCGTTCAGTGCTGGGGCATCTGGAGGGTAGTTTGGGGAAGAGGAATGCCCAGGTAATTGAATGTAGTGGAGGTATTCAGGGTGCTTAATGGGAGCGCATGAGCCATCAGAATTTGGAGGTCTCTGGCATCCTTTGGACATTTAGTATCCCCAGACTTTTGACTGAGTAAAAGAGGATGTGGCTCATTTCTATGAACTAGGAGAACATCCGCCCACAAAGTTAGGCCCCTGCTTTCTTTCTGAGAGGACTGCACAAACCATAGGAAATGACTGCCCTGGGCTATGGAATCACATGTGTACACAGTGATGGGCCAGACATAAGGTAAACTCCACTTGGGTCCAAACACCCAGACCTAGTTGGAGATATGAGTTCACTGTGCATCTTCATGCCCTGCCATGGAACAGAAGCTGCTGCATGTCCAAGAGGACCAGCTGGAGAATACCTTGGAGTGCTGGAGTGCCTGAAAGTCCTACAATATCAAATAACTATCAAGTCACCCTGGTTGTCTTCTGTGCACTCCAAAAGCGTCCATGTAAAAGAGGAAGGAGACTGTCATGTCTCACTGCCCTGGCATAATGCTTGGCCAGAGAAGGCCCCTGGAGAAATCTCAGTCCCAAGTGGGCAAAAGCAGAATTTCCTGGCACAGAATATCACAATGGGCTCTATGGAGAATGGAAATACTTGACACAACCTCAGTTTTCACCTCAGGGCAGAGAAACCAGGAAAGTGGGACATGCAGGAGTCTCAGACACCTTGCCTTTCTCTTATTGTAGATCACCTCTTCTAGGATGTCTGACATACATCCTAGAAGACACGGGGCCAGAGGACAGGACCCTGGTTACTGGCCAAAGGTAGATGAAGACCTACTCTCTAGGGCCTCCTGGAGACCTTGTGCAAGGCAACACCCCTCTATAATTCTCAGTTTTCTCATCTGTGTATGGACAGATGATGAGTTTGGGGTGCTAACTTCATGGAAGAGAATGAGATCCAAGGGAGAAAAGGAATGAGCAGGAGTGTGAGGTGGATTTGATCAAATGAGGTCAGTCAGGGAAGAACTAATGGAAAGAAGGAGACATTGTGTCCTCCTATCTTCTATAAGCCAGGTGTATGGTCATCTGCACATTGCAGATGAGGAAAGAGGAAGAGGGTGTCCTGGTCACCAGCCTGATATCCCTGACAATTGAATGCTGGACATCTACTGGTTGAAGGAGAATGGCATAACTAAACACAGCACACCCAGGATCAAGTTTGGGTACTGGTGGGTAACTGTTGGGAGGGTGATGAGAAGTAGAGTGCCTCCTAAGGCCATCCTCAATCCTGACAGGGTGGGACCTCCAAATCTGCCACCTTGTGGAGCAACCTCAAAAGGAAGCAGAGGTGTCAGAAAGAAATGGTAACTAACCTTGCCTTATGCTATCACCACAAACAGGAGTGGAAGGGGCTACTATAACCATTCACTCTTCTTTCCCCACTGCCTGATTACCCTGGAACTTCTGTGTTCTGAATAGCTGGCATGTTAAGTGATAAGTTGTAACTACCTGACCCAGGCCCTGGCAGAGCCTATGGGGAATGTGTCTGGCCATGACACACACCTTGAATATTTGCCTATGACAGTCTGTCAGAGGACAAGAATCAGTTTGATGTCCCAGGTGTCAGTAGGGGGAGCACCAGGGAGAGGTGTCCTGGGGAATATAGACTGTTCTCAGTGGGAAGCCCTTATGGATCTATGATCATGCTGACAAACACTCAGCATAAAAGTGCTACCACTTTCTTATTATCTCCCATCCAATGCCACAGGATGACACTGAGGCCACCATTCCCTACCTGGGGACATTCTTCACTGATCTCATGAGAGTGCATACTGCAAAGAAAGGCAATTTGCATGTGAGTGAGCATGCAGCCAGGGCTGCAGAAGAGGGGCTGGTGGGAGAAGGCCCCTTGCTGACCACTGAGCTCTAGTACCCATTAGGGTCTCACAGATGTCCATTGTGCTAAGCTAACCACCAAACCCCATACACCTGGTAAGACTTCAGATCCGCTTGACTTTAGAGGTCAGGTGTGTTTGGCTAGTGCCATAAGTTGTGATCGTGGGTGGGAGACTGAAGCCAGGTTCTCAAAGCTTAGGTTGAGCACATGGAATATGTCAGGCCTTCCTACCTGAAGCCTCATTTTTAAACACATTGGTTGTGTGCCTTCTAGGGTGGAGTTATCAACTTACACAAGAGGAAGAAGGTGAGTAGATAATGTCCACACTGATTCGAATGGAAGGGTGGGGAAGCTGGGTAGTACATTTAATTCTGTCCTTGCCCCTTAATGTATAAGAACTGTTGGTTCTCAGAGACTGAATGGTCCACCAGAATCTGGGGATCTGAGGTAAGATCCAGGACTCTTCCTGATAGTGTCTGTTTGAACCCAGCTGTGAGAACAGGCAGGAGCTGGGGTAGGAGGGAACAGAGAGGTGACCTGAGAGCAAATACAAAGAGGTGAAACCCACTTTGTAAGAGCCTATGTCTATTTCCTTCCTCTTCTCTTTCTGCACCAGGAATTCAAAGCAATAACACAGATAAGTCTTCTGCAGTCAGCCTGTGACAAATACAGCCTCTAACCTCATATGAATTTTCAGGCCTGGTTTCAAGCCTTGGAACACCTCAAGGAGGATGAGATGGGGCTTTAGATTGGAAATAACATGGGGGTATGGGGAAGAAAATTGAAAAAAGAAACAAAATTTTAATAGCATGGCAGGGAGGGCAGCATAGGGTAGTATCTAATTGTTCTCAATTTAAATTTTTACTCTTGAAAATATATATATTAAAATGTTTATTATACTATTACATGGTTATGATTTTGTTCTTTCATCTCCTGGGTTAATAATGACAGAGAGACTCTTATATCTCATTTTGAAATAAGAACTCTTGCCAGAATTTTCAGTTTATTTTATGCAAAAGTGGAAAAGGTGGCTAGTTCTTTGTCAGGCATGCTGAAGGAGACACAAGTGCACGTTGCACAGAGCAAATGTTCATTTTATTATCATTCAGCCAGGTTTGGTAGTGAGATGACCTATCAGAAATCCTGCATTACAGTTCAGAGGTGATATCAATAGCCTGGAATAACTACAGAAACTGTATGTCTTTAGAAATAACATTTCAACAGAAAATTGCAGAGTGGGCAGCTCCATGTTCAAGCTCCACAGAGAAACAACCACTCAAGCAGGACAGTGTTATGCTGGAATCTTAGGTGGTGAGGGTCCTTTGTTCCACACTTAGATGGAAATCAAAGGTAGACTCCAGCAGCAAAGGTTAGGGAAGTTTTATTTGCAGAGAAGAGGAAGAAAAGACCAAAAGGGGGTCATGAAGTGAGACCCAGAAACAGGTAGCAGTCCAAGTTAGGTTGGATGGCAGGTTTTATAGTTTTTTTATTGCCAGTGGGAGGAGTATGTTTCAGCACAAATGGGTGTTTCTTGAGAAGGAGATGGAGAATTTTTCCCTGGCTAATTGTCATCTTTGGGAAACACATGGACCTCCCGTGGTCCATCCTTCAGTGGTGCTGGTGACTTTGGCCATCAGAATCAACTATTTGAGGACTTGGAAAGTGATCAGATACAATAACCAGATTGGTGCTTGATTAAAGGAGACAAGGCTGAAGTTCAACAGTTGATAAATTTGGTAAATCCAAATGTCTTAGAAACAAAAAGAAAAACATGCAAGTTAACAATATCAGGTATTAAAATAGAGCTTCATTGCAAAAGCTGCAAATATTAAAGTCAACACCAGATGAAATCAACAACTTTCTTCCAAGACATAACCTAGCAAAGCTCACTAAATAAGAACTGGCTTACATGAAGAATCCTATATTCACTACATAAATTTATTGTTAGGAGTCTTCTATTGCTCATTTTGGCAAATTGTGTGTGAATATTATCATTGTCTCTGAGTAAGGATACTATGCATATTCATGAAGTGTTCCATATTTTGTATTGTAACAGTGTAGCAGGGAGGAGGGCTAAAAAAAGAAACAAGAAAGTCCATGTTCTGATAATGTAGGACTGGGGAGGGGATGACTCAGCATGGAGATAAAACTTAAAAAATCTGAACATGAAGAAAGTCACATAGCACTTGGGGTGAAGTAGCCAGTAGAATTGCATGCAACCTTATATGGGTAAAACCTTGCTTTTGCTTCTGTTACATGCTTGCTAGGGTATACATGGTGAGACCCTTTTGCTCTTGGGGCTCAGTCTTTGGCTGTGAATCCACTGAGCCATTGTCAACATGCTGATAAATATTGCTTCCTGAAAAGCCTTGGTGTCCTATTTCTCTGTTTGTGATTGCCATAATATTTCTGGGGACTTGTCTGGGACTCAGAGATGGTGTATTCACCTCCTTATCACCAGGACTCAGTATCCCTTGCCTGTTGGGAGCGTCCCACCAGACACCAGCAGACCTGTTGATCTGTGGGAGGAACTTGCTTCTCCAAGCATGCTAGACAGCAAGTCCTGTTTGCACAAAGGAACCCAGAAAAGGCTCATGAACCAATTGGGAGCCCTGCCTGTCAGACTGGTAAAAACAAGGATTTGAATAATATGCCTGCTTTTAGGAGGTGGAAGGGAAGCTGATCACCTCCCAGCAGTCACACTAGTAACCCTGTCTGAAGTGAAACTGTGTCTCTCATGTTTAGGGAACAGGACAAAAGTGGGTGAGACACCTCCGGAAAATAGGGAGGTTCAGCACCTATCAGGCTTTCTCACCAATAAGACAGACCAGGTTGGGGAACAGCACATGTAAGAAGAACGCACTTTGGGTAAAATGCATAAAACCTCCAGTTGTTGGTGGGACGGTGCTTTAGCTCTTCCCGGGAAACAGCCACAACTGAGGTTAAGATATGGGTAACAAAAATTCATTTCCAAAGAGGGAGACTCACAAGAGAACAGATGCATCATCATTTCACTGCAGGTCCCTCTGTATATAATTTAAAGGGTTTTTTTTTTTGTTGAGAGTGCACTCTGATTGTGTGTGTGTGTGTGTGTGTGTGTGTGTATCAATTTGTTTAAAGAATTGATCAAAATTTAATTTGCTCCTGGAATTCTAACTCATCTTATGCATGCTTTATTTGACATTTTTTTTCTGGCATGCTTAACTTGTAAAACTTGTGTGTGTGTGAAAGCATCTTCAAAATCATTCTTAAACTGCTGTTAAAAAGTTAATGTGATAGTCAAGGTAACAAAAAAAATGGGGTTTTTGTTTTAAAGATTTCTATTATAAACAGCTAAAGGTTTTTACATATAAATATGTAAACATCTTGAGGATGATTCTTATTATAGAGTCAATGTAAAATATTGTTACTCTGTTCTATTGCTACTTTTTAAAAAATCAGTTTGCAAACTTATTTGAATGCGGTTTACTAGGATGCAAACATTCAGGGGTTAATTTTGTGGCTCAGACCATAGGAGAGAAAAAAAAAAAGAAAGAAAACTTGTCATTGCAGGAGGCACAGCCTGCAGAAGAAATCTTAAAATTTGGTTAGTTAAAAAAAATGACCTTAACCTGCTTCATCCTGTCATAAATAAAATCTGGTATTTATTTCTCACTTATAATACATGGGTCTATGGGGCTTTATATAAATTGTTTTTATACAAAAAATAACTTTAAGGTTGCATTCTTTCTGGTTTTTTTTCATACAGATATAAGGTTCTAAGTTCAAAGGGTTAATGAGTTATTTCAACAAATAATATGCGTGTGTGTGTGTGTGTGTGTGTGTGTGTGTGTGTGTGTGTGTGGTATTAAGGATGTGTCTTTTAAAAATGAAAGGTTAAAAGATATATATATATATATATATATATATATATATATAATTTGTGAAATTTTTGTGGTTTGAGTATGAAGTACTCCAGAAAGGACATGCTGTTGAAGAAGTGGTCCATAGCTAGTGGATCTAATAACTTAGAGAAGATGGTTGCATAGAGGGAACCCTGATGATTGATAATTTAATGGCAGTATTGGAAAGCTATGGAAATTTTCAAAGGTAACCCTTAGGTGGAAGAAGTAGATGACTGGTAGCATATCCTTAGGTTGTCCCAGCCCCTCTCTACTTCCTAGCTGTCAACTTAAACTTACTCCAGCATATGTTCTTGCTCACATGAAGTTCTGTATCACCCTAGATACATAAAATTCCACCTTTAAGAATAGAAATGAAACATAGATACTTTCTTTCATTATTTCAATTGAGAAATCACACTTGAGATCTAAAAGGATCTTCAGAATGAGAAAAAGAAAATATTTAAAATGTGTGTGACTCAAAATAATGAAATGAATTTTTGTTTATGATCAAATGATTATGTATGCACACAATCCAGAAAACTTCTAGGATAAATATTATAGTTAAAAACTTATAATTCAAATTTAATATGACATATGATAATTAAAATCAATAGGATTTCTTAATTGTATCATTACAAAAAATAACAAAAAACAGATTGTGAAACAGAATTGTCTTTTCCCCAATGTATGATTTTGGCAATGTTGTTAAGAAGCAGTTGTCTATTGTTATGGTTTCAATATGGAAGGTACCCTAAAGTATTATATGTTGTACACTTGGTCTCTAGCTAGTTGCGCTATTTTGAGAGGATGCAGAAACTATAAGAGGTGGGGCCTACTTGGAGGAAATAGGTCATTATGAGCAATATCTTGGTGATATCTTCTTCCTGGCTCCTTCTAGTTCCTCTCTCTACTTCCTGTTTGAGATGAAAAGCTCTCTTATACCACATGCTTCAACCACCATAATGTTCTGCCCAAATGCATAAGTCCAAGTTTCCATGGACTGGAGCATCTGAAACTTTGAGCCAAAATAAATCCTTTATTCCATTAAACTGTTTTGCTCAAGCATTTTGACACAATGAAAAGAAAATAAACTAACACAGAAAACTAGAACTAGAGAAATCAGACCATTGATGTGATTACATCACAATGTGTTTCTTAAACTTTGGGAGAGGTTTGATGGAGGATTTTGGAAATATTTGTAGAAGAGGGCTAGAGAGATCCCAGAATTATGTACATGAAGTTTAATATGTAATTTAGGTAGGAACTCAGAAAATCAAAATGCTGATAGAATTGAACAGCAAAAATTGGGATCATAAGCTTTGGGGTGGAAATGAAAACTCTATTGGTAATTGGGCTAGAAATCATTCATGTCACATTCTGGCAAAGAATTCATCTACATTTTATCCCTGCCTTGAAACTTAGAGTGTGGCTGACTTTTAACTTAATGTACTAATTAATTTGGTGAAGAAAATTTCAAGACAGCTCAGCATTCAAGATGTGGATATTCAAGACATGGATAGATATACATGTAAGACATGGATAGGTATACATGTTTTGGATAGATATATAGTAAGATTTCAGTGAGAATGGGGACAAAAAACAGGACAGGATGATTTTATATATGTTCAGTCTGGCCAGAAAAGGAGATAGTTGAAAGTTGTGAATGAAGGGTTGTGGTTGTTAGAGAAATTAGCAGCATTATAATGAAGTCAAATATTTTGCAACAGGAAAGATGCATTGAGGGCCCTCTGAAATTGGCAAGATGCCACCCATTACAGCCACCAGTGTGTAAAACTGTAAACTCATTTAAAATACTTTCCCTTGAGAAAAGAAAGGCACTAGGGTCTTGCACAGGAATGCCTAGATAAGTGTTTTCCCAGGTTCACATGCCTAGCCCCTTAGAAGTAAAGGGGCCCAGATACTGCTTGAAAAAGCAGCAAACCTTGCACAATCTCCATGAATCTAGTTTTTTAGGCATGCAGAATACAAGAGTTATGGGGTCCGGGAGCCTTCCACTGAGTTTCAAAGGAAGACCAAGGAAGTTAGGTCATGAGTGGCAAGATCAGGATCATTGCAGGCAGCCCCAGAGATGATTATGTGTGAAGCTGTGTAGGTGAATCCTAAACCGCAGTAGAGACCCCAGGATGTTCCAGATGCCAGCAATGTGGAGTAGCTGCCAAGGAAAGTGACAGGCAATGAGTGGAAATAGCTCAAGGAAGAAACCTCATGCTCTGAAGCTGGAGAATCCATAGGGCTGGATGTTCAAGCCTTTTGGAGCTCACATCAGAGAGTAAATGAGGTGCTATGTATATAGGATTTAATTTTGCTTGGCTGGGTTTCACACGTGCTTCATTCTGATCCTTACTTTCCATCCTCTCATTACTCCCTGTTGGAATGAAAATGTTTGTTCTGTGCTGTTGTTCGAAGTAACTTGGTTTTTGAATAACTTTATATCCTCTTGAGATACAGAGTAGACTTTGAAGTTGGGTTTTTGAATAGTGTTGAAATTGTTAAGATTTCAGGAACTCTTAGAGATAGGCTACATGAATTTTTTTTATTATGAGATTGCCATAAGCTTCTGGGTGCCAGGGGCAGAATTTTGTAGTTTGAATATGGAATGTCCACCACAGGCTTGTGTCTTGTGTGTTTGGACACCATCTGGTGTTGGTGCTATTTTGGGAGTTATGACAAACTTTAAGAGTTGGGGTCCAGCTGTAGGAAACAGGTCAATTTGGGAAGATCCTTTGGTCTATCTTGTCTCCTGTGCCCTCCTATCTCTCTCTACTTGTCTGCTTCCTATCTGCCTCGAGGTGGAAAGCTTTTAGCTACCACACTCCCCTAATGACATGGAGTGTGGTCAGCAACCACGGACTGAAACCATGAGTCAAAATAATCTTTGCCTCTGATAATTTATTTCTGTTAGATATTTGGTCACAGTGACAAGAAAAGCAACTAATAAAACTGCGTATGTGTGTGTTTCTGAATCCTCTATGCTATTCTATAAACTGTGTGTTTGTTTTTAAGCCAATTTCTTCTTTTTTATCACCATGACTATGCAGTTCATTTGATAAAGGCTCTTTTTGATGAGTATTGTTTTTGTTTTCAGTTTTTGAAAGAACATTATGCTTTTTATACTCAGGAAACAATTTTTTTCTCATTTGAGATCACTATTTTTAATTAAGTAGTATAGTATTTTAAATGTATGGAAGACATGTTTCCTATCAGAGATTTTATTTATTATTTAATTTACTGCTGTTTAATTTTTTTTCTTTTTTTCTTTTTTATTATTGTTTTACTGGGGGTACATTGTGACATTTCCAAAAGTCCTTACTATGTACCATATTTGAATTCACCCCCTCCACCATTGATATTTGAGATCTTTTGTGTTTTCTTATGAATTTTAGGATATCTTTTTCTAGTTCAGTGAGGAATGCTTTTTGTACCTTGATGGGAAGTTTATTGAATCTATAGAACACTTTGGTGAGTGATCACTTTAACAATGTTAATCCTCCCAATATATAAACACTGGGAGATCCTTCCATCTTCTAATTTTTCACTCTATTTCTTCAGTGTTTTATAATTTTCATTATAAAGGTCTTCTGATTAGATATTTATTTTTTGAGGCTATTGTGAATGGAATTGTTTCCCTGACTACTCTTTCAGTGATTTATCATTATTGATATACAGAAAAGCTACTAATTTTGTATTCTTATTCTGTGTCCTGCTACTTTGCTGAATCTGTTTATTAGCTCCAACATCCTTTTGGAAGAGGCATTATGGCTTCTTAAGTATGAAATCATAACATTCTAAACATGGGCAACTTAACTGCATTTTTTCTGATTTATACCTTTTAATTTCTTTCTCTTACCTAATTGCTCTGGCTAAGAGCTCAAGTAAAATATTGAATAACAGTGGGGTCAGTTATGGTGAGGCATATCTATAATAACAGCTACTTAGAAGACAGAGAGAGGTAAGTTGTAATTAGAGGCCAGCCCAGGCAAAATCATCAAGACCCTATTTAAAAAGCAAGTCAGGTGTGGTGTACATGCTTGTAATCCAATTACTCAAGAGATGAAGATATGAGGATCATGTCCCAGGCCAATGGAGAAAGTGTGAGACCTTATCTGAAAAATAAACTAGAAAGAAAAAGGAACTGGAGGCATGGCTCAGGCAGTAGAGCTCTTGCTTAGCAAGTGGAAGGCCCTGAGTTCAATTCCTAGTACTGACAAAAATTGAAGTGAGATTGTGGACATACTTGATTTTAAAGGAAATGCCTTCAGTTTTCTTCACATTTGCTACGAGTTTGGGTATTGGTTTGTCATATAAAGTGTTTGTCATGTTGAGTTATGATCCTTCTCAACTCAAAATGGAAAAAGAAACTTAATATGAGACCTGAGTCTTTGAAACTACTAGAAGAAATCACAGGGAAAAGTTTTCCAATGTATTCACACATGGAACGATTTCCTGAATAGGAATGCCAAAGCACAGAGATAAGTGTTAGAATCAACAAATGGGATTTTATCAAATTAAAAAGTTTCTGCCAACAAAGAAAACAATAAAGAGATTAAGAGTAACATACAGAGTAGGGGAAAAGTTTGCCAACTCTGCACCTGACACAGGAAAAATATCCAGAACATATGAAGAACTCAAAAAACATATCAAAGAACAGGTAATCCAATCAAAGATGATCAAATGAACTGAGCAGAAGCTTCTCAAAACAAGTATAAATGAATGATACATTTAGGAAAAAATGCTCAATGTGTTTAGCTATCAGGGAATTGTGAATAAAAACTGAGATTTTACCTTACCATAATAAATTGGCCATTATCAAAAACAAAAAAACAATGCTGATGGTGATGATGTGGAATTAAAGGCAAAATTTTAAACTGTTGGTGAGAATTTTAGTACAGTCACTATGGAAAACAGAATGGAGGTTCCTCAAAAAACTAACAATAAGATTGCCATATGATTCAATTATACCACTATTTGGCACTTATCCAAAATAAAAATAAGGATATTGTAAGGAACTGTCAAACAAAGACCATGCCACATGTAGAAAAGAAAGATTTATTGAAAGCTGCTGGGCTGCCTCTCTTAGGTTCAGAGTGCAGCAGCTTGGCTGGAATGAGTAGGGAGCTTTATAGGAGGAGCCACACCATGAAGGAAGGAGAGTGTTCCTCCCAGAGAACAGCCGGGCCATTGGCCTCCATTTATCTGTGATCACCAGATGGAATGCATCAACATGCATAGCTAGTTGAGAAACGGGAAGTTCCTGCAGTTTTGCAAGCAGGAGAGTTTTGCAAGTGGTCATAAATCAGAGGGGGCTGGTTTTGGTGTTAGCTTCGTGACCCTCCACCCACCCCAAGAGTGCCAAGGACCTAACAGATATCTGTATATCCAAGATATGAAATCAGTCTAGGTGCCCACCTATAGAAGAATGGATAAGAATGTGATATACATCATATATAATTTGATGTCATATATCATAAATTATATATATATTATATATATATATATTTATGCACACACAATGAATGGGTCAGTTATAAGGAAAAAAGAAATTATGTCTTTTGCAGTAAAATGGGTAGAACTGGAGAATATAATATTAAAGAAAATGAGCCAGACACAGAGAACCACATGTTGTACATTTTTCTCTCATATGTACAACTAAAATTGTTTTTTAAATGCCCCCAAGTAGAGGATATACTAATATAGATTGGGAAAAGCACTGGAGGCAGGAGTGACAAAAGAAACAGGAGGAAAGAGTAGGAGGGAGGGATGGTGGATATGTAAAAGCATGATACATGCATGTGTAGAAACAAGACAATAAGGCCTATTAATTAGTACAATTGATATTTGTCGATAATTACGATAATTTTAAAAAACAACTCACATCCTTCCTAAAGGAATAGAAGTTAAAACCTAGAAAGCATTGCCTGCACCAGCTTCCAATATTTCCCACCAAAGGAAATTGAAAAAATGCAAATGTGTAGCTTAAATATTTATTCCACAAAAAGACTGTCATATTATCAATCAAAATAGTAGGAATCTGTTTTCTTTTTGCCAGGGGCCTTTCTTGTTTATCCTTCCTTTAAACTCAGCTTCTACCTGGCCAAGTTTAAAGTAATATTACAATGTGTCTGGAAAACAAACAGTAACCACTCTGCTGGGGAGGAGGGGACACACATGATTTGAAGCAGAAAATACATTCAGTGCCTGACTGTACTGTCAGAAAAAGTAGCACATCCTGAAGGAGACAACAGGGAAAACAATGACTCTGCTAGTGTGGGTTGAGTTGAGTCATTGACAACCCACTTTGAAAATTAATGGAAAATCTGAATTTAGAGTGTCATAGAAAACTGCGTAAAACCTCATGAATCCCTTGCTGACAAGGAGCTTATCAACATGAGCAAGAGAGACAAAAGATGACCCAGGGGCAATCACAAAATTGATGAATTATAGGTGAGAATAGCATGAACTTTAAATACAACCTCTAACTCAGAGTTATAGGCATATTGGGAGCCTTTTATTTTGAGGTTTTTAAGTACCTCTTCTTCCCATGCCTGGGTTCACCAACAAGCTGTGTAGGCAATGCAGTGATACCCATGAAATCAATGTTTAACAAATATATAAAACAAAAAATCAGTGATATCAGCAGTGATACATTACTAATTCCTCAGATTTACTACAGAAAAGTTACTGGAATAAGTGAATCAATGAACATATAAAAGTAAATTAAGCAAATAAATATTTGAAAGGAAGCAACTACCTTCAAAGGAAGCAACTACCTTCAAAATCTACATTTGCTACAACCTAGAATCTAAAATACTAACTTATCAACAAAATTTGTGGAATACAAGTATTACACTTATCCCAAAACCAGACAAAGACTATAGGCCAATCTCCTTAATGAACATTGATGCAAAAATCCTCAACAAAATAATGTCAAACTGAATTCAACAACACATCAAAAAGATTATTCACTACGACCAAGTAGGTTTTATCCCAGGGATGCAGGGGTGGTTCAACATATGAAAATCAATAAACGTAATAAACCACATTAACAGAAGCAAAGATAAAAACCACTTGATCATCTCAATAGATGCAGAAAAAGCCTGTGATAAGATCCAACACCATTTCATGATAAAAGCTCTAAGAAAACTAGGAATAGAAGGAAAGTACCTCAACATTATAAAAGCTATATATGACAAACCTACAGCCAGCATTATACATAACGGAGAAAAACTGAAACCATTCCCTCTAAAATCAGGAACCAGACAAGGATGCCCACTATCTCCACTCCTATTCAACATAGTACTGGAATTCCTAGCCAGAGCAATTAGGCAAGAAGAAGGAATAAAAGGAATACAAATAGGTAAATAAACTGTCAAAATATTCCTATTTGCAGATGACATGTTCCTATACCTTAAAGACCCCAAAAATTCTACTCAGAAGCTTCCAGACATCATCAATAGCTATAGCAAGGTAGCAGGATATAAAATCAACATAGAAAAATCATTAGCATTTCTATACACTAACAATGAGCAAACTGAAAAAGAATGTATGAAAACAATTCCATTTACAATAGCCTCAAAAAAAATCAAATACCTAGGTGTAAACCTAACAAAAGATGTGAACAACCTCTACAAGGAAAACTATACACTTCTGAAGAAAGAGATTGAGGAAGACTATAGAAAGTGGAGAGATCTCCCATGCTCATGGATCAGTAGAATCAACATAGTAAAAATGTCTATACTCCCAAAAGTAATCTACATGTTTAATGCAATTCCCATCAAAATTCCAATGACATTCATTAAAGAGACTGAAAAATCTACTGTTAAATTTATATGGAAACATTGCATCTGAACACACTTCAATTTGTTTTCAGATAAAGTCAAATACATGGGTTATGGGTGGATATAAATTTGGAGGAACATCCTTCATCCTAGTGTAATGTTCCCTCTGACTGCCACAAATTAACACTATTCTTGAGGATAATATACATCACCCCATCTTCAAATCCCCAAAAGGTTGGACTCATTCATCAATTTTAAGACATTTCCAAACTCATCATTTAAATCATACACTAATGAAACTGCTCCACTGTAGGGAAAACTTCTCTCTCCATGTGTGAGTCTCTGAAACTGTAAAATAATGTGTTATTTCTCAAAATGGAAGGTCAAGTATAAAAATCCTCAATTTCATTCCAAAAGGAGTTATTGGAAGAAGTAAAAGGTCATGGGTCACAGGCAAATCTGTTATCTACCTGCACAAGTTCCATTCATATTTGAGATTTAAGAATAATTTTCTGTAACTTCATTCACCCTTTGGGCCCATTAAGGACATAATAACTCTAATCACAAGCCCTCAGTTCACAATAATACATTGCTTCTAGTTTGTGTTGGCCCTCAGTTATAGTTCTCTGCTATTTTGTATATCACTGATGGTTCTTCCCTTGAAATTATTCTTCATTTTTTCCCCAGCTCTGTCCTTTTCAATCTGGGCTGTCAGTATGTATGCTGGTATAAAACTCTCAACACTTTCATAGATGTCAATGGGATCCATGCCATTAGATAAAAGTAATATCAAGAGATAGATTTTTGAAAACCCATCTGTATTCCTACCTTCCAATGAGATATTCTATTTTGTACATGAGTCATACACCTAATGCTTTCATTTGATATCTACCTGCTCAGCAGTACAATACCCTTGGCTCAGTTTCCACAGGAAGCTACATGGACATGTTGATAATTTTACAAATTATTTCTCTGGTTTGAATGTGCTTTGTCTTAATTAAACTTGAATATTCACTCTTCAATGTAATGGTATTGACAAATGATAGATTTTTAAAAGATGGGGATTAGTGGAGGTGGTTTGGTCATGGGGCACCACTCTCAGAAGGGATTGACATTAATTATCAATGGCTAAATTCTCCCAAGATTGGTTGTTGTAAAGTGAAGCACTTTATATGCTCAACCCCTTCTGTATTGTCTCACTTCCTCTTCTCTTCTCCACAATACTTGATGTAGCTAAGGAACATTCACCAACTAGCAAAATGATAAATTCCATGCCATTTGAATTTTCCATCCACCAGGAATCTGAGCCAAATTAATCTCTTTTACTGACACATTACTCACCCTCAAGTATTTTATTACATTATTTACATTCAAGTATCTTATTATAGCAACATAAAACAAACTGAGTGCTGGCTCTATATTGCTTAAAAAGCCCTTTTTCAATTTACCTTTCTCTCACTACCATAATCATCAAGGATGAATCAGGCCATAGCTTCCACATTTTCCTTGGAAACCTCAGCAAAATCATCAAATTCATTGCTTTTAAATTCTACTTTGCACCTAATCATAGCACAAGATTCATTTCCTGCTGCTTCATGACAACACCATCTATGCTGTAATGCCAATAGCTCATTCCTCTTCTCCACATAAGACTATATCAAAAGGAACTTTAAAATTCATATTTCTAGCTACATTCAGTTCATGAAGATACACATATTTTCTAAAGTGATAGAAGTCTCTCTATAGCCTTCTTCACTCCCATCAGCAGACTATTTAGCTTCCATATTTCTGCCAATAGTCTCTGCAAGAAAATTCTGATTTTTTTCTATGCAGTGTTTGTTCCAGTGTTGTCTCCTTACTCAATTCCAAGTCACTTCAATGTTTTATTTATTTGTTTCAGCAGCATCTTAGTTTCAGGTGGAAAATCTCTATTAGATTCATAGTGCTGACAAATTGCTTGAAATAAAATGACTGAATCCCCTTACATTTCTAGGAGCTAGAAATCTAAAATTAAGGAATCAGCCACACTTCCTCCACAGTCTTTTGGAGAGAATCCTTCCTTTCCAATTTAGATTTATGACTCTTTCCAGCCATTCTTGGTGTTTCTTCGCTTATGAAAATGCATCACCAGTATATATCCATTAGCTGTGGTCTTCCTCTGTGACTGTTTCTCTTTGTCCAAACTTCCATGCTTTTGTAGACTCCAGGATACCATTTATGCAAGCCCTGTATATAATAACCTGTCTGTATCTGCAAAGGCCTTATTTGTAAAGAAGTTCATATTCAGTCTTCTTGTGGACACTGATTTGAGTGAAAATTACATAGCCCAGTCCATAAACTATACTTATAAATGAAAAATTTATAAGTTATTCAACTGCTCTAAGCAGAAGTATGAAAACACAAGAAGGAATAAAAATGCAAATCTCTGCTATCATCTGTCCATAGGAAACACATTATTAATAACAGTTCAAATCATATTGTATTCCAAATAATTATATTGTTTATTTACAAATATTAATTAATTATATCCCAAAGCTAATAAAATAAACTTAAGCTAACTATATAATATTAGGTAAAATTTAGTTCAGGAAAAAATAGAAAAGAGAAAGGGGGAATTTTTCACAAAAAAAGCATCAATTCATTATGCAGATAGTAATTAAAAATATGAATGATCATAAAAACAGCTATTAAAAGGACAAGAGATCTGAAAATAGAAAGGAATAATCTCACAATCACAATGTGAACTATGATACACTTCTAATAGTAATCAATAGGAAAAAAGAAAATAAAACAGTGGGAGACAAGATGGCAGGAAGAGACACTCAGCATTTTTCTGCATTGCTATGAATCTGAAACAAAATCTCAGGTATGTGGCTATATGCAGAAGGTGGTAGAAAGGAAAGGCAAGGGAGGGAAAGAGTAAACAGTAGACAGGGAGCAAAGGAAATCCAGAAATAATTGAACTTTAGATTTATGAAAGGAACAAAGGGTCTTGATATAGAAGGTGAAGCAAAATATTACAGAATGGGGAGAGTCCCTCTAGCAGGGGTGCAAGCAAAAAAGAAAAGGAAAGCCTCCTCTGGAAACCACATGGGTGCATAAAGCTGGCACTCTGACAAATTAAAACTTAAGATGGGAGAATATAGGTCCTGTGCAGCAAGAAGATGTGAGAAGGAGCTCCATGTACTTTGCAACTCACTCACTGGGAGTCATGTCAGGAAAGGTCTGAAAGACAAACCACTCATGCAGGGAGATAGAGACCCTGCTCTTTTATAACTCCAAACCCCAAAAGTCTTCCCCTATTCTACTGGCTAAACCAATGATCAACCCAATAATCCATGTGGAGCAAAGAAACTAGTTGGGACAGTGACTCAGACTCACAGACCTAGAACTAGGTCTGGATGGAAATTGCAGGTTGCAACCAGTGCTACAATGCTGGATGTGACTACTGGCACCTCTGTGAGCCTCTGGTGCAACCTGGCATGAATTGAAAGAGGAGTGAGTTGAAAACTGACCAGGTGCCTGAGTGAACTGAGAATTGCCTCAAGTTGAGCAGGGAGTGAATTGGAGGTCAGTGAATGCCTAAGTGAGCTGGAAGCACTGCAAGTTTAATCACAAGTGAACTAGAAGTCAACAGAAATAGAGAACAAACCAGAGGTGAGCTGAGAGGCTAGAAGTTGCCATCAGACACCAGAAGCACAGGGGACACATTCAACTTCCAAACAGCATTTTCTGTTTTTGTTTTACTATTGATCACCTCATGGTTTTACACATGCTGGTGGGTGCTATGCCACCATTGAGCTATATCCTGAGACCAAACAACTATCTCTGCTCTAATACATCTGAACTGCAAAAAAAAAATGCAGTGAGGAAAGGAAACCCACCATCCTCCTCAACAAGGAAGAAATAGGGAACTGGTGTTTGTTTGTTTTTTAATTATTTGGGTTTTTTTCTCTTTTTTTCTTTTTAGTGTTTGTTGTATTTTTATCTTCTTTCCTGTTTATGTGTCTACATACATATTTTACTGTGTTCTTTCTCATTATGACCTCTAATATTTTGATCCCTTATACTTTCCCCTTCCTTCCTATCTTGCTTCTCTTTTCTTCCTCCAATCCTCTTCATTACTTAATTATCAATACCTACAAATGAAAAAGTTTTAAGTACCTGGTTTATATTGTAAGTATCCCAAATCTCTTCCTTTCTAAACTTATTAGGGCTGGGAATCGAATCCAGGGCTTCATGCATGCTGTACCAACATCTCATGAGCTACTCTTTTTTCCACATATTCTAGGCAAATCACCTTTTTTATTTTCCCATTGTCCAAGTTGTCCAAATCATCCAGGTCTTTTGTGCATTATTTCCTGTAACTATTTTGTTTTTTTATTAATAAATTCTTATCTACCATACATCTAATATTTCAATTTCACCCTATTCTTCATGCCTGTACATAATTGTTTCTCATTCATTTATTCAGTAACATTTATTATCCAGTACATCACCGATTATTCCAGGCTCTGGAATACAATAGTTACTACTATATAAATTCTACCTTTCAGATCTTCAGTCTAAAATGTAGTAGAGAAAATAAATACATATGTAAGCATTTATTAAATCAGTCAGCTTTAATATGCATTATTGTCAAATGTAATTACAAAAAATATAACTAATAATTGAATAATTTTATAATCTACAATATAATACTATGTAATAAATGAGACATATAATTCATAAATAATAATAAATAAATTCTTATGTAGAATTTAAAAATAATTAAATTTAACCCTCAGCACTGGAGGAGGGTTGATATCTTACATGGATGACTTGAGAAGGCAATTTTGGAAGTGAAGTCTGAAGAAGTAGGGGAAAAGACAATGTAATTATCTTGGATAGTGTGTTCCATTCTGATGACATAGCACTTAGATGATTCATCTGAATCTCCAACTGACTTTTAAAATTGTATCTTTACAATGTACTTTATATTAAAGGACTTATTAGAATTTTTAATTTTATTATACATAAATTTGGAGATTTCTTTTGTTTGTGATGATTGTAACTCCTTATGGAAAGAATTATTTCTTTTTGTTCACCATTATTTGTAAAATTAATGAAAGGAGTGAATGTCCATGATAGGCTTTAGTTGCTGAGTAAATGCTTCTGTATATGAAAAAAACATTTTCAGACATATTTTAATACTGTGTAATGCAGAAAGATTTGGTTCAAATAAGTGAAAATGAATTAATATATAATATTAACAGATTATTGATTAGTCCCATTTATCAGGACTTGCAAAATAGACTTAAAGAGTCAATTGCAAAAAAAGCATAAGTAGTTTTCCATATGCTAAATTTGATACCTGTGAAGCATTCAAGTAATTTGTTTACAAATCTTTTAAATATCTGATCTTACTCTGCATTTCTCTTAATGCATTATTATTTTCTTTTTAAAGAAAATTTTGCTGTATTTGTTCTTTTCTAATTACAATTCCTGTACTGTAAAATTACTTATTAAGTTCTCTATTTCCAGTAATTAATTAATATAATTTATCAACCCAATAACTTTCCATTAAGCTGTGTTTCAACAAAACCACAAAAGGCTTAAGATTACGCTGTTAAAAATTACATGAAAGATCATGTGATTACATTATTTGCAGAACACAGATGTACCAATGAACATAAGTCTGTGGTTATCACTTAAATACAGGAGACTGGTATTTCAGAACAAACAGATTTTGATCATCAATGGATAGTATTGAATGTTTTCTGAAGATATATTAACCATTAGCTACTTCCCATCAGGCTTAATAGGAATGATCTTATTTGAACTTTATAACAAAATATGAGTACTACACCTTTTCCAGATGTAGAAACTGAGGAACAGAAAGTTGATAAAATTTGTCTGAATTCTTGTCACTAGTAAGCAATTAAAGCACACTTCATACCAAGTCATAGAATTACAGAGTCCACAATTGTCATTGCTATGTTTCAATTGCTGCTGCAGTTCCTATGCTCAGACTTCTTTTCCTCTATAAGAATTATCTATTTACTTCATGAATAAAGATATTACTGAAATCTACAAGCAGAGGTGATGTTTTGATAAATTAAAGGGAAGTATGTGTTTAACGCATAGGACATAATGCCTGATTAACAGCAACACTCAGTATTCTTACTTCCCACTTCCCTTTCTTAAACTCAAGGATCAGAACTTCAGCCATTTCTGTCTGGATCAAGTTTCCTGTGGACTGTCAGAGCTCCTAAATCAGATATCACTTCATACATGCTACTGAGAAGAGGCAGGAACATTGTCTTTCTGCGGGTCATGGGCCCTTTACATACAGAGTGAGACCTCTTACTGGTCTCTCTGTGACAATAGCTCACTGTCAGCTTTTCACAGAGGTCAGGCCAGCACAGGAGCACAAGGAGAAATCTCTGCTCCCTGACAGACACTGACAGCAGCGACTGCCAGTCCCCAGTGGACCATGAGTTGAACCACATTCATGTGTACCTTGCCACTGGCTGAATCCACTTTGATGAATTCAGATTCTATTTTCTATAGAAGCATTTGCTGGATTTATTTAAATGAAGTTTCAGTTCTCCCTGGAGCAGATAGGTCTTGGTAACTACAATATTTTTGATATTCTTTTTGCAATGCAGTATGTTGTGTAGGAGTTTTATCTATGACAATTACTGTGATGTAAATTGTGGTGAGAAGTATATTCTGTAATATTTCATTGTTTCACTTACAGCCTTATTGCTAGATTAAAAAAATTCAAAATCTCACTCTGTTCTTTACCTCTTTTATAAAGAAGCTACACAGAGCTTCCTTAAAGATAATGTGGATCTATCAATGTGTTATTGTATTGAACTTTTTGTTTGTTTTTCATTTTTTCAGGAGGTCTACATTGGCTTAGGTATAAACAGAATAAACAGCAAAAAGAGATAAATAATATTTAATGTTGATTGCTTATCGCACAAATATTAAAATGAAGTCTTGCCCTAGTTTTTTAGTATTTGTTAATTTAGGGTAAAAACACGAACTGAAAGGTCCTCCTCCTTGTCTGGTGCAATTTGCAACTTGTCACACATTGACATACAAGTAAAATGAAAGGAAGAATTCCTGATCTTTTGCTAGCATAGTGAATAATACTATGTGTGATATAATCACTTACAAAATTGTAACATGTTCTGTTTATGTATTGGTCAGTTTTTTAAAATCTGTTTTAAATTAGCATTCATTAATCTTAGTGGAGCAGGAATTTATCCTTGTTCATTAAAGGCAAAGTTGAAATACTGAGCTTAGTAAAAACGGAGTGAGAGCTGCATTAAAATATTTTTCATTTTTAATTCAATTTTTCACTTTCAAAAACGTAATGGAACTTATGCAATAGTGCCCGTTGTAAATGTAGAGCAAAATGTAAGTTGCTATATGTTGGAAGGTAGTTTCTCAGGGAATAAAAGCAGAACTGCAAAAGTAAATGCAATAGTTTGTGTGCAATAAACTATAATGGCGAATTGGTGCTCTAATAAAAAGGTTAAAAATTCCATATTTATATTTAAGACCTGTGTCTAAATTCATATATTTCACGTTCCTTGGACTCAGTGAGACAAATTCACCATTACTTTCCTGAGGATCTTGAAAAAGAACGCAAGTCAGGATGAAGTTCATGGTATTATATTTTCCAGCTATGGATGTTTCCATAATATGATAACTTCAATGATTTTAGGATGAAATTCATCATGTAATAGAAAATGTATTGTTACCATTCTTGAGGGTAAAAGGCATGGACAAGTGTTGTATTGTTTCTATTCTTTAGATTCAGGTCAATTTTCCACATTTTTATTAAATTTTTCTAGGGTTCTATCATAAGTTTCAAAAATTACATCTGGTTTATAAAAAGAAGATAATGATCTTTTTTAAAATAAAAAACATTTCCGGTCAAAAACACAGTTTAATTATTATTTATGGAGGTTTCAAAAAATACAAGTTGAGAATTATGAAGTTCACAAACAAACAGTTTCTTGACTATCTAAAATAAAGTCTTATCATAAATGAAAATATAGATTTTGACATGTCATTACTTTAATTTCAGTCTACTCATCCAAGCCTTAAGTAAATCCATAAGTTTTTAGTATGTGAAGGAAGCTCTCTAAGATAACATGACTCAGTTCACTACCCATTCAGTGGCCATATGGATAATGACTTAAACATTCTACTAGCAAGCAAAAAAAATTAAAATAATAAAACTCAGCACAATGAGACGGGGTCCTTTGAGCCCAGGAACTCAAGAAAAGCCTGAGCATGTAGTGAGACCCTGTCTCTTAAAAAAGTTAAAAATAATTTTTAAAAAATTTGACTGAAAACTAACAGAGGATTGCATCTGGTACAAAAGAGCAGTAAGTCCAAACCATGCTATCATCTGTTTGTTCTAAATGCACATAAATAAAAATAAATGGTCAGATTAAAATGTGCACCACAAACAAACAACACAAACTTAAACACATTAAAAACATTTGCTTTGTTTAAAACTTAAGAGAAGAGAAATATCATGGGGTAATGGTGTTGAAGATACAAGTAAACTCTAGTTCAGAAGCAAGCAATGGGGCTAAGGATTTCTGTACACACACATGACCACCACCACCACCACCACACACCATATATACACATAAAAACAAGGAACATATGCAATGTTTTAAATAGTCACAAAGAAATACATTTTAAGTGATCATAAAATAAATTATTAAATGTATATAAAACAAACCATATTTTCTGACTATAGTGGCATTAACTTAATTAAGCAAAAACAAGTATAAGAGGGGATGGGAGTTATATATTTCAAAAATCAAAATATAATGCAATTTCTGGGTTAAAAATCATTTTTCTTAGAAGAGAATGATATGCTGCATATAAAAATCATGGGATACAGATATTAAGTATTAAGTAGAAATTCTGAGCTCTTAAAATGATAGATATACATACAAAGAATATTTAGGGTGTAGTTAAACATCCTATTTAAATTATAATAAAGATTACAAAATGAAGCAAAATATTATATATGTAGGGAATAATAAATGTAGAGCATAAATAAAAAGGTACACAGCACAAATGAGGCAAATTTGATCAATAACTGAAATCTTTGTCTTTGAAAAATACAATGAAAAAACCACTGACTATAATTTTTCAAGTTGATATGTAGGTATGCATGTATATGTTTGTGTATACACATATTTGCAATCATATACTGCACATATGCACAGAAATGTCTGTTAAAGAAGGTTTACAAATCTAATCATTCATCAAATGTCTCCTTGTTTATAACTTCCTTCTATTCCAGGAAAACAGAAATCATAGAATTTAAAGTACCACTCATATTGTTTAATGAAAACCTAATTGCTTATCTTAAAACCACTTCAGAGAATTAAAAAAGAAGGAGATCTCCAATACAAACTAGCAGTTTATTGAATTGTTATTGTACACATGGGAGAAGACTGGTAAAGGGAAAAGAACTTATTGACTACCATGAGTTGTGAACCATATTCAATATTACCAATTAAAAATCTAACAATCACAATACTGTGTAAAAATAATACATGATTATCATAAGGATTTATTCAAGCAATGAAAGAATACTTAAACATCAGAACATCTTTTCAAATAATATGTCATATTGGCAGATGAATTGAGGATGACATTTTTTTCTGAAAATTCATGGTAAAAATTAGTGATAAAATTCAACAATGTACACATGACATTAAAAATTCAGAATAAACTAATAGAAGAAGTCTTTACTCTGAAAGAAATACGAAGATTATTTATCTTTTTTCCTTTTTTGGTGGGGGCAGTAGAAGGGGTTGAATATTGGATGTAATACTTGCTAGCAGTTGCTTTACTGCCTGAGCTATACCCTAAGACACTTTCTACGATCTGGTCTGTGATTCTCCTATTTATGCTTCCTGCATAGCTAGTATGACAGGTGCATACCACCATGCCAAGCTTTCATGTTGTTGTTCACTCTTTGCTTGGACTGGCCTGAAACTTCCATCATCTCTACCTTTGCCTCTCAAATAGCTGAAATGTATAAGAGTGAACCACCACACCCAGCACAAATTACCTATCATTAGTTACTCAAATCAACTAGCTTGCCTGTGTTCTCTCTGTATTGCTGTGGTTTTAAGCCTACAAAACACACATCCAGAATCTCTTGGCAATAAACTTCTGTTAAGTTCTACCAATTGAGAAAAAAAAGTCAATCGGTGATTGGAAGAAAGGAGTAGAAGAGGAGCTACCTCCGACTAGCAGGTATAGGAAATTTTGTTGTTTTTCTTATGACAACAAGTAATAAGACAATTCAAAACCCCAGCAAACTTTTAACTTTTATTAAAATTTAAAAGTAAAGTTTTCATCAAATATATCTTTGATTATAGTTTCCTTCTCCTGTGGAAAGGTAGAAATCATAGAATTTAAGTACTACTCACGTATTTTAATGAATATATAATCCTATATCATAAAACTACTTAGGGAATTAAAAAGGAGGCTTTCTCTCAATAAATTCTATTTGATTATTAAATTCTTGTTCCATATAGGCCAAACACAAGCAATATTTCATATATGTACAAATATACCGAGCATGTACCCAAAAGTGTGACTGATAGAGGAAACCAAAGGAAGAGGAAAAGAAGGAAAGTAAGATAATGAATAATAATGAAATGTATCACATCCATGTAGGAACAAGACACAAGGATATGCACTAAGAACTAACAAAGGACGGGGGAAAGAGGCAAGGAAGCACAACGGAGGAGGGTTTGCATTGACTCGCATGCACAATGCATGTGCAGGTATAATACCAAGGCAAAAATTCCACTGACACCTAAACAAACACCTGAACAATGAAGGACAAGAATGAAAAATAGGTCATGGGATGGAGAAGGTAAAAGAACAAAGTAAAGAAGGTGAATATGGTTGGTTACTTTCTAAATGAGAACAAAAATAGAAAATTTAAATCTGTTGAAATCACCATAAGAAGGAGATAGAGACTAAGGTAGAAAGGAGAAAAATGTAATGGCTGAACCAATTAGAGATATAATTCATACACATATGTATATACATGTATGCATTACATATATGGAAATGTCATAATGAAACTTCCTATATAGCTATCTTAAGCAAACAAATGTGTTTTTGTGCAGAAACAAAGAACAAGAAGGTAAGACAGGTCCTATCTGGGGATGGTAAAAGGGGAAGTAGGTAGGATATAAGGAAAGGTAGAGGAAGGGTGACTATGGTGGAAATATTATTTACTCATGTATGAAAATGGAAAAATAAGACATATTGAAACTGTTATTAGAAGGGGGTAAGGGGAAAAAGAGAATGATGGAGGGGGTGAATTTAAATAAGACATATCATAAGCACTTTTGTAAATGTCACAACGTACCCCCAGGACAGCAGTATTTTAATAAAAATAACATAAAATTTAAAAAAGCATAAATGAATGAAAGTAAAACTAACAAATATCTTGGGTTTTAGCCAAGCACTAGTGGCTCATGCTTGTAATCCTAGCTACTCAGGAGGCAGAGATCAGGAAGATCATGGTTCAAAAGCCAGCCTGGGCAAATAGTTCCGTGAGAACCTATCTAAGAAAACCGTTCACAAAAATAGGGCTGGTGGAGTGGCTCAAGGTGAAGGCTCTGAGTTCAAGCCTCAGTACCACACACACAAAAAAATCTTGGGTTTTGAACTTTCTATACAGAAAATTATCAGTAAAAATTATCCTTAGTAATCCACACCAAGCTCTAACAGTATGTGCCATTAAATGTAACCCACACCTGCATGTGGCACTGATATGACATGCAAGAGACAAGAAGTCATCTATTCATTACACTTATCCTTATCTCAACCTTTGTTAGGTCAGATAATTCTCATTTATCTGGTTACTTTCAGGCATGATCTGAAGCTTACAAATGCATTTTCAGACAAATAAAAGTTACTTTTTTAAGTGCTGAAAAATAAACAAACAAACAGTTATTCCACACCATTAGTTCAAGTCATGGTTGAAGAGGTGATTTTATAGTAAATCCATAAATCACTGAAACTCTCAAACAGGGCAAATCAAGGTGCAGTTTTAGTGACCTAACTTTAGTCCTGCTCTCACCATCTCCATATTATACTGTATTTACTGGACATTGTGATGGGTAAAGAAAGCCATAAAAGTTAGAAAAAATACTTTACAATTTTTACTTATACTTAATGTAATTACCTCACAATCTTACACCGTTAGGTACAAGAATACACCTAATGCTATTGATAGCATTATTGGTAACACTGATAGCATTATCATCTATCTTTATTTATAAATTAAATGTCAAGAAATCCCATTCCCCTTAGCAACACAAAAACAAGCTAGGTGGAAATTTACAATGATAGCATAGAATTATTGAGAAAAATAATTAGAGAAAAATAAACAGAGCTGGCCATAGTTAGAGAAATTCTTTGGTTATGGAAGGGAAGAATTGATATCATAATGGTGTAATTCTTCTAATACGGTCTATAAAGTCATGAGCAGGACAAGTGTGGTGAATTGGTAAGCTAGTTTTAAAGTTAACAAGAAACACCAGAGATCTAACAATAATGAGGGTCATTTTCAAGAAAGAGAGAAATTATTTAGTAAGATTGTTGGGTTCTTACTAGATACTAGATTATCAGTTTAATAAGGAAGTAGTACACAGAATGGGAAGAAGTTCCTTTGTGTAAATTGGCTATTTATCTACCAGAAAAGGAATTACAAATAGAGAAACTTGGATTATCTTCAATAATTCTGGTTTGGTTTTATTTATATTTATAAATGCTTGATCTCTTCTATTACAACATGGATAGTAACTTAAAATTTTTTTAACCTGCATCAAAAAAAATGAGATGCTCATGCTACTCTGAAAATTTGAAAAAAAATTAAAGTTGATCACAAGAGTCAACATTTTTACTGGTTAGATCGTACATATATACATGGAACTATCACAAGGAAACACCCGGTGTAGCTACATCTATCTCAAACGAGCAAAAATGTCATGGTTTCCCTTTTTATCTTTTCTCTTTTTTCTTCTACAAAATTGGAGAACAGGAGGGCAGAACATGTCCTGGGGTGGACTGGCACCAGTGGGCAGAGGGAGGTTTTGAGGAAAGAGGGTAGGAGGGTGAATATGGTGCAAAACTGTTTACACATGTATATAAATGCAAAAATGATACCTGTTGAAACTGTTCTGGGAATTGGGGTAGAGAAGGATAAAGGAGTGCAGTGGAGGGGGAGAATTCAAGTATGATATATTTGATACATTGCAAGAACCTTTGTAAATGCCACAGTGTATCCCCACCTAGCATAATAATAAAGGAAAAAATTAAAGAAAAATAAAAAAAGAAAATTTCCTTATAGAATTAAAAAAAACATGTAAATAGAAAAGATGCAAAATGACAAAATATTTGACTTATATATTGACATATAATAAACATTGTGCATTGATAAATAATAGTTCTTCCAAATGAGTAAGAATATGATGATAACTAACATTTTCGAGCACTTACTTTGTGCCAGACTGTTTTAAGTTTCCTCAAAATAACCCTGTGATGCAGGCATTACTAGTATTCCTATTTTACAAATGATATAAGTTAAGAACAGAGAATTTAAGTGAAGACCTGATGTCTACAGAGCTAGTGTGCAACTGAGGTATATACTTAGTATGGCTATGAAATTTTCATTCCTAAACAATGGAAACACAATTCCAAAAATGCACACTAAGTAAATGCATGCAAAGCTCCCCAATTTAAATATTGCCAGAATAATTCAAATTGGAACAGTAAGTTGTTATTTTACACATATCAGATTAACAAACTATTTAAAAAAAACAAATATTGGCAAGAATGTTGATAAACCAAAACTATTAATCATTGGTATTGACATTATGATAAAAAAAACTTGGCAACATCAAGTAATTTGTCTTATGCTATTCACAAATGCCCATGGAATATGTATGATCATTAATTAAATACACAGTGGTGTGGAGGCAAGGGTCTACTATTTTTAGATTTTTTTTGAATGAGATTGTTCATATATTTAGAACTTAATTTAGTAATTCATATTGATACTAAATATATCTTCAAAAATTTCAAAATACTTATATCAATGTATTTTTTACTTTCATTAGACCATAAATAATATTTTAAAAATTTAGAACATGACATCAAAAACCTGTGATGTTTTATTAATGGATTATACTAGTAATATGTATTAATATTTTATTACCAATACAAATTTAGAAAAGTATTTACTTATGCATTGATGTCAGTTTCTTAAAATTCATATAAAATATGTTAATTACTGTTTATTTAATATTATATGCCACACATAAGTGTCTTTTATAGAGTACTGTTAGCTTATTTGATGGTGTCCTAAATTATCTAAACGCACCACCTCATTTAATCCATACAGCTATATAAATTGATACAACAGTTAGTAAAGATTGGAAATAGATTTAAATTTCCTCAAATAGAAAAAATTGTAAGGAACCAGTCACACAGCTTTCCATCTGAGAGATTATGAGATCCAATGTGACTGATTAATATGATTGGATTAGGTGATGTGTACAATCATGTGACCCTGGTGGGGCCCCATAAAAGGTTTTTGGGAGGTATCTTTCCTAACTTGCATTTTCTCCAGTATCCTAGAAGCTGTGTCAGACCCATGGCTGTTTTTCTGGCACCAATCTGTGTGAAAACTTTCTGACACACGGAAGACAACTGAATTTCAGGTTTGAGTCTATTTCCAATTGGTTGTTCAGATTGGGAAGAACATAATATCATTTAAAAATCTAGCAGTAAATAGCAGTAAACAGGCCAAAAATGATTGGGTCTTGTCTGAATAGAATATGAAAGTAAGACATGAATATCTCTTCTTTTATTCACATTTGAGAGTTCTCTGGAACTTTTTCAGATCCAATAGCAGCTCTCCTTTTCCACCCACAGGTGAACTGCAAGGAGTGTGGAGCCTTTAGGCACACTGCAAGAAGCAGGAGGTGTCCCATCAAGTGCTGGACTGGGGCCATGGTCCCATTGCCCATGAACACAAAGAAGCAGAAAGAGAACCAGGAAACATGGAAGCCCCATATTTCAGAATGTGTGGGCCTTTCACCAGGCTGATAGAGAGAAGGAGCAGGGACAGGGGTGAGAAATGGGGTAGGTGAAAACTAAACTCGATTGATCCTCTAAAGCTGATTTGGAGGTCCTGACATTTCTATGTGCTGCAGATTGCAAGCAGGACTATCTTTTTTACATCACATGACTGGGTTGGTGCCAGAAGGTTGAGCATCTAGCCAATGCCATGCCTTTTGGAGGCAGCCTCAGAAACACTGAGGGAGCCATCCTCAATGGTTTGTCATCCTCATAAGAAGGGCACTTACTTACCTTTCTTATAGCAACCAAGCAGGGCAATGTTCTACTATAGAAACAGGAGTAGATGTGTCCTCGATAATGTTGAAAATCATCAACCAACCATCAACATATCTGAAATGGGATCCACGTGCCCCAAGTTGTCACCCACCAAAGGAACAGAATTTACCTTTTTTTTTCACCTATGCAAAATAAACGTCAAAGTTTAGCTCTCACTGACATCACCAGGCCAACATTAAGGAACTCTGGTCAGGATAGTCCCCACATCCCCCAAAAAACCAAGACTTAAACCCTCTGGTATCATCCAGGAGAACATTGGAAAACCTGTCATGAAATGTCTCCAGGCTAGGCAGTCTACACCAAATAACAATAGACTTGGTTTAAAAGTATCATCTCAAGAGACCAAGAAAATATCAGCACAGGGACATAGTTATGACCTACAGCCTTCAAACAACCAACCTCACCTGGATTCCACCATGACTTGCACAGAGTCCAATAACCCACTGTCCAGCCACATTTCAGGCTAACCCCTCAGAATTGTCTTCAAGAGATTGTACAATGACAACTGTAACTCCAGGTTGGTGACAGCTCCCTCATTCCAATCTCCTGGGAAAATTCCTCCTGACACCAGGCCTCCCAGCCCTGAGATGCCTGAGTGTCATGGCTCCCATGTGCCACTGAGTGTCCTCTATGAGGATCTACAAGTCTCCTCATCCTCTGAGGTAAGTGATTTGGAGTGAGACACCTCCTGAAAGGGAAGACTCAACTCTAGACTCAGGTGATTTCAAGGGGTGTGCTGAACTGAGCAGGAGTGGTCAGAGGGCACAAGCTCCTTCTGCTTAATCACATCACCTTCTTGGAACTTGTGTGATGATTGCTCTCAAGAGACTTCTGGGAACAGACACACAGACAATGACTGTTTAGATGATGTATCCTTGCTGTATTTAAAGTGGAATTTAATATAGTACCATATTAAGAGTTTTGCGTCAAGATAATTTCATAGGAAATAGAGTTGACACACCTGTGTACATGTTAAACTGTGTATTTTTTCTTTTTCTAACATCCTGTACACATTATTGAAGCTTCTTTTAATGGCAGTAAAATTTATAATTTATAAATTATATATGTATATAACATAAAATGTATAATTTATGAAACTTATCTCTGATGAAATGTAAGTGGCCTAACTAAACTCTTACTTCCAACTATGTGAAGTCTTTAACTTCCAGGGTGTGCAACACTGTCATGTTAAATATGACACACAACTTGTTCCTAAGGAAGTGTCTGGGGAGAGTCAGGTCCACTGGGCAGAAGGGCAGAAAGGACCTCAAGTACCCTGGGTACAGAGCAAAAAAGTCTTAGTTCCCACCCACAGTGGCCCCAACCACTTCTTTCTCTGTCTCTCACCAGAAAGCAGTTTCTTGTTGATATGGGAGCTGACTATCCCTGGTGGGCTGATTTCCCTTGTTTCTAGTTCACGTTTGAATTCAGCACCCCCCACTGGCTTGTACTCTGAAAATGGAGCCTTTGAGTGAGGGCTCTCCAGATAGTGCTGTGGACACACAGGCAGACAAGAAGGGTTTAGAGTGTGTAATCTTAAATTGTATTTAAAATGGACTTCATATAGTGTCATAGGAAGAGTTTCCACCTAGTTAATATTGTAGGAAATAGGAGTGGCACAACTATGTACATATTAAACTAAAGTGTAATTAAAAACCAATCTGTGCTTGGTATCTAAATGTCTATTTCGGGAAAACTTTGGTTAGTCCCTGTCATGTTCAACTTTCCCTGTGACTTATATGACATTTGAGATTTTTGACGATAATGTTCTCAACAACAATGATTGTGGTAAATGATCTACTTGACTTACCTTTGGTTTTTTCTAACATCCTTAAATGTGTATTTAATTTTCTTTCACTACCAATAAAATCTTTACAAACATGACAAGTTGTATGTATATTTTCACTTCCTAGAAATGTAAATCAGTTTCCTCAAACATATCTGTTAACCTGCCTCTTCATAACAAGGTTCACGAGGACCTTAACAGTACATTGAGCACATAAGAACACCAGAATGGGACAGGGAATCCTTGCCCTGGCTTTACCTTTCATCTTTAACTTCTTATCTCCTCAACTTGTGTGGAATGATGTGCTCACTCAATAGGGGAATTCTAGCCTATTTTGCTCATCCTAGGTTTTAGGGATGACAATACATCAACTGACCCTGGTATTTTGCAGACCCCACATCTCTCTTAAAATCGACTATATCCTCACAATCTTTTGGTGCCTGGACTTTCAGTTCTCAAACCTCTCCATCTTTTTTTTTTTTTTCGGTAGTACAGGGGTTTGAATTCAGGGCCTACACCTTGATCCATTCCACCTGCCCTTTTTTGTGATGTGTTTTTTTTTGAGATTTGGTCTCATTAACTATTTGCCTGGGCTGGCTTTGAACCACAATCCTCCTCATATCTGCCTCCTTAGTAGCTAGGATTACAAGCATCAGCCAACAGCACCCACCCCCCACTTCTTAATTATGAACTCTTGTAGGCTTATGGGTCCTGGGCTGCACCAGTTCCCCAGTCCTGTCTTATGATAGTTCCAGTTCCTTGTCCTAAATTCCATCCCACAGACTGTGCCTTTCAGTGTGTTTTACCATCCTAACTGTCAAGAATATTAACATAATATCATTTGCTCAACATAAAATACTGATAATGAAAAGAAGACTCAAGGCACAGATCAGAACTCCAAGAAGGTTTTCTATAAGCATCAAAGAATGAAAGTTTCAGAGATCTGAAGCAACTTGCAAGAGGAAATAAATGTCCTGGTGTAGAAACAGATGGTCAGAGACATACCATCTTAAGCAACTCAGTCCCCCGAAAGCCTCTTCTGAGCGTCACAGCCCAGGTAGGTACCTGCATTGCCACCTGTAGGAGGCTGTGCAGGGGACACAGGCAGCCTTTTCGTGGATTTTGGATCCACAAGATTTTTGAGTTAAGGGCTTTTGTTGTTTTCAGTATTGAATTTGTGATAATGTGTTACACAGAATTAGAGAAAAAAATAAATATATATTTATCCTTTCTCCTGACTCTCTGTACATAAGTTTCTCATCCAAACAATTGCTGAATATTTTACATGTAGCACAGAATAGGTCAAAGAATAGAATCATGTGGAACAAGTGTCACACATGTTTGCTCAAGCCTGTGAGGCTGGTGAGATGCTAAATAAAATGGAAAGAGAAACTACCAGACTCCCTTTACTTTATTGTGGCTCCATCGATTCCTGTTACATGTTTTCTGTGCTCTGTACAACACAAAAACGCTCAGAGATGTATACAAAGAACAAGAGGTAAGACTTGGGAAATTAGAGATGAGTAATTCAGGGTCTTGGATGTACAGACAGGCAGGGGGACCATTCCCTAGGACACAGGAATATGCATGGGGATCAGAAGGGAGTCTGTGCAAACTACCAATGGCAGAAAGACCTGGCAGTGGTGACCTCCAGTGACTCTAACCAGAAACTGAGCTAGATACCTTCAGAGTGTCCCCTGTCCCTGGAGCATCTCTCATTGACACTGGGCTCCCTTATGAAGGAAATGAGTAGAAAGATTTTGATCTCCCCAGCAACCTTGAAACAGGCATGTAGAGTCCATAGGCTCAGAGCCAGTGTTAAGAACTGGAGGCACCGATGAACAGGAAGATATAATTCACCTTCAGCAGGAAACTTTTGTATGGAGCGGGGTAGGGACTGAGGTGGGAAAATGAAGGGGTAGGTCTCCTTGGATGGGAGCTGGGCCTCTTCCATCAAGACTCCAGAGCACTGTAGGGTTCCTTGTTCCTTCCACCTAGGGGATCCTGAGTCTCCAGCTTTCATATTTGAGTTAGTATCCAAAGTCTCCAGTGGGCAGAGTTGCTCCTGGCCACTGCAAATGAAAGATCTCACACATTTTCAGGTCAAGGCTTAGAAGTGTGGACAGTTATGCAAATCATAGATAATGGTTCCTCTAAACAGCATAACAATGGTTTAAGATCGAGAATTTTCTGTAAGGGGTCAGGAAGAGCAACCTGCTAGTTCAGCAGGCACTAAGTCCTCCAGTCTTGGAGATGCCCACAAGAGTTTTGTGGACGGGGGTTACATCAGGAGTCTCTGTGGCTCAGGGCATGATAACAATTTATCCTTACTTTTTGATTCATTTTCACCATTGAACCTATAATCTGAAATACCACACAGCCAGTGTGCTATGTGCAATTTCACACTGCTGACTACAGGACGTATATATTTCATTTATATTCCTCCTTCACTACAGGGAGAAGACAGCATGGATTCTGCTCCCAGACTTCACAGATCAACACCTTGGCACTAAAGCAAAAGGCTGAGGAATGGGTTTAAAAGAATGAGAACAGACTCTGTGCTTGATTTATTTCATTGAACACAGTTTTCTCCAATTCCATCCGTGTTCCTTGCACTAAACCATCATGTAGTGTATATTTCAGGACAAGAAGAAGAGAGCATCTTCAATGTTGCTATCACAATGAAAATGTGTCTTTGATGTGTGAAGGCTGAAAATTTTTGCACATTGGACATTATATATGTGTATGGAAAGATGTATCCCATGAATATGTATAATTATTTTTATCAATTAAAATTAAAAAACAAAATTAGTGCTTGCATATAAATCATTTTCTTCTATATCAGTGATTTCTAAATATATAGTAATTGATCATTTATCTTGGATTTCCCTTTGCAGTATTGGAGTTTGATCTCAGGGCTTCATTCTACTCTATTGCTTGATCTACACCTCCAATCCCCCACCTCCTGTATCTTTATTCTCAGAGGTATCTGAAAATAATTTTTACCTTGAAAAATTTCACACACTTTAATTATGCTTTTGTTTTTGTCCAAATAACTTATGGAAAATCTGGCATTTAGTATTTGTACTTCCTTGGGAGATATGTATCATGTATTAATCATGTATTATTACATCTCAAGAAAGCTAAAAAATACTAACTTCTCCCTACCCCAGAGTTTATAAAACAGTGCTTCCCTTTATGGCTTGCACACTGGAGTTTTAAACATTCTAGTTGATTCTAAAAGGCAACCAGGTTAAGAATCACTACAAGTGGTAGGCAAAGATGACAAGTCACTCACATGTGATCTCCATTCTCTAAATTTGGAAGATCTCTGACTAGGTATCATGACAATTGTATATGGATCCATAGGGCTTCAATGAGCAAGTGACTGCTCCTAACCCCTTACAACACTAGAATTAGCATCCTTATGTGGATTTAGATTTGGGGTGGCAAAATTTTATAAGACAACCCAGGTGAAGCCAATGGAAAAATAAAGCTGAGAGCCATTTAACTAACAAGGCTTCTGGAGCACTAATGTTTTCCAAGTCTTGTGTAGATCCAGGACTCAAGTCAAGGAAAGCAGGAAACTCTAAATCAAGGGTAGAGCCATGGCCATATTGATGTTAGTCCTCCCAGAATTGACTCACCATCACACTGAGCATGGCATACACAACCCCTCCTACCACCCATCATTGCTCAATACAAATACTCTGTGTTCCAGTGAATCTTACCAGTTACCCTCCTATAAATTACTTGGTTTACTGATACTTTGGAAATTGTAAGAAGAATAGAAGAGATATCTAATTAAGTCAGGCCTTCAGACACAACATGCATTCCTTCATAACATAGATTGTACATTTTCAGTTTGCTCATGTGATACTTAGTGTGCACTGAGTGTAAGTTCCTATGCTGGGAACCTTAATATAAAGTAGTAATATACAATGAGCAATGTACACTTGTTAAAGGAAGGAAAGGAGGATATGAGGGGATGGATGAACTAGGACATGTAGGGAACAATGAAGAGTGGATGGATGCTACATAAGCTCTTCTCAGGAATAGTGAGTTTGAACCTGCCTGACAGGTATAGTCATATAGAGGCTATAGGTAGTAAAAGTATAGTGTTCTGCTGTAGTAAATGGCCCTGACTAAAGCAGGGCTGTATTAAAGGTACATTTTCAGTACCTTCAAATGTTCTCTCTGGTTTCTTAATAAATTTGCAAAACATATGTGTAGGTCTTAAAAGTTTTATAGTAATCAGCACATTTTCTAAGTAACTACTTCTGTATGGATTAAACAATAGAACAGGTAACTGATAAGCCTGTAATATCAAATTGGTTCATTGAAGAACTTAATAAATTTTCCATACTGTTTAAAATATTTTTCATTGATTAGTTGCATGAAAATGTACATGCTATTTTCACTAAGGTGTTTTTGTTTTATTAAAGTGTATGCTGCCAGATACTGTATTTAGGTTATCTCAGGACCAACCTGATTAAGATATGGGGTGTAGGTCTGGGATGAGCTTCTTCCCCTGCTTAATTCAATTCTGAGGTTGAGGAAAAGGAATCCACAGTCTTCTATGGGATGGAAGTTCAGAGACACATGTCACTCTGTTCCCACAGCTCCCAGTGCCAGAGACAAGGATTGAGATGTTTTCAGCAGATTTAGACCAGGTGTCTGTGACATTACCCCTGAGACCTAGAGTTGTCATACCCAGCTAAACTTGGAAAAATAAAGTCCCCTGTTGTGTTTCCCCAGGGTATAAATGGGGACTGCAGATTTTGTTGGGAGGTTGGAATGTGGGGAGGTTAGCCAATAAATTGTTAAACAAGGGAGGCTCAGAAAATGAGGATCATTATCTACCCACATGGCAAGAAGAAATTTTTGACTTTAAACTGCCTGGTGAAACATAGACAAAAACAACCATATTCCACTTTTTCAGATAAGTTTTATTATCTAAAAGTTTTGATAGTCTAGATTCTATTTGCAAGATGGATGTAATCTAAATGACTTGAAAATTTAATCTGATTTCTCATATTCACGTACATTTTATATTTCTTGACAATTCCACCATCCTGTATTTATATAAAATATTTTTGAGAATGGTTATTTTGTCAAAATTCTGAATGATCAACTAAATTTGCATTGAAAATTTCTTTTTGAGTTTTTGTTTGTTGATTGGCTTTTTCCAGACTGTTTTCCATTGTAAACTTGATCTGAAATTTCCCCACTCTGATTTTAGGCTTGATGTCTGACAATGATAGAACATTAATATTGAGGATGGAATGACAATCATTAAGATGTTCCATCATTCATGGCACTGAGTGCTTTGTCCAGTATGAATTCTCACACACACCAGGAGTGCTTTTGTGTGAATAAATGGTTTATTGTGATTTTACATTGAGTCCTGTCTCTAGAGTGATCATTTGATATTCCTCAAGAGTAACCATCCTCATATTTCTCATTTTACACCTTGCATGGAAAAACACTAGCTCTAAATTTCTGTTTCTTAAGGAAATATCAGTACAGTAATTGAGTCTCCTTGACTATGGGTGCCCATGTCTCCCAGTCATGGCTGTGCCCCATATCACAACTGAGATTTTTCATGGGCCAGGAGTATCATTCAGGACACAGACTAATACCTGAGACTCAGAGTCTTCTGTCATGGAGGCACAGACAGAGACTGAGCCAAATGTACAGGGATCATAGGCTTTAGTTGGCTTCATCTCGCAAGTGATGGTGAGCCTGCACTGAGAGTCCAGCTGCCCTTTGCACAAAGGAAGACCAGGCTTCATTCAACAGTAAATGTGATGTTCCCAGATAGCTTTATTGCCTCTCTTAAGGCTATATATTTGTGTTTATAATACATTTTATTTTATTTAAATTTGATTTGTCAAATTTGAATGATGAATATATGTTATACTACCTGAATGAATAGTACTCTGTTTTATCAGGTTAGCCATTGAATATAATTGGATTTTTAATACCAATTTTACTTAGAATATGGGAAATTCTCTGTAAGACACACATATATGAATTTAATTTAACTTAATTTATTCTTGTTTCTATAAATTGAACCTGGGCCTTCCTGCATGTGAGGCAGGTGCTCTGCCACTGACAAATGCCCCAGTCTCCATATTTACTTCTTCATTGACATGGTTTTTGATAAGGTACAATAATTGCTCCTCTGTCAGGTATTTTGTTACAGTGATAGAGAGCTGAACTATATGCTTTCTCCACCTAATTTATTGAGAGCTATCATCATAAAATTGTATTAAATCTCACTGAAAGACTGTTTTGATGTATGGAAATGGATCTATGGGTTTTGGTCTTCCTTCTGCTGATGAGATGTAGTGAATTCATTGACTTCCATGTACAGGTGAGCCACTGGTACAGCCCAGTGATAAATCCAACTTCAACATAACAGGTAATATTTTGATGTGCTTATGGATTCATTGTACAAACATTTTGTTGAGAATATTTTCATTTGGGAGCTTGATCTCTAGTTTTAATTTGTTTATTCTTTCCTGTTTTTGGTATAAGGGCAGTGTTGCTCATAGAGTGAGTTTGCTACTTCCTTTCTTTACAATGGTGTGAAACAGTTTTAAAACTGGAGTTAGTTCTTCTTTAAATGTTTTGTAGAATTTACCTTTGCAGACATAAATCTTAGACACTTCTCTTAAGGGAGTTGATTTGCTGCTGCTTCAATCCTGCTCATCATTATCCAAGTGTTTACATTTCCATCTGTTTTCGACACACCCACTCTGATTCCAAGATCTGTCTGGCCATGGCAGCCACCACCCAGTTTTCAAAGGAGGTGCAGAAAGCATCAGGGACAGGCAGAGAACCATGGAAACAGAGACACAGAATAGAGTCCCCACTGGTGCAATGCACTTTCAACCAGTGGAGTGGTTCTGCTTCTCAGACTTCAGGTGTTTAGAGCCATCAACAGGCAAAGCCATTTGGGATTGCTGCAGACACCCAACTCACATGCATGAGGTCTCTTTTGTGGACTGTGTCCAGCAAAGCAGTGAGATGGGGCTGCTGGGGCATGGTGAGCACAGCCATAACTGCAGTCTGTATGGATGCAGGACATCAAATCACAGTGGATTATTCATCAGCACTAACCCTTGATAACTGAGCACTATGGGTTTGAGATTTTCTTGTGAATTTTTTATCCCTTCTTTCTTTTCTATATTCTGTTTTTGAGTGTGAATGTCTTCTCTTTGTCATCCCACTACTGTATTTTGGAAGTATTTAATTTGCTTTCATAAGTTCCTTATAACTGCAGTCTCACCCAGGTATCTGATTCAGATTATACTTGCAATGAACTTTGGACTTAGACTTTAAAATTGATGCTGGGATAGTTAAAATCTTGGAAGCTCTTATAATGGAATACCTTTTTGGTATGTGAGGTGGACACAATCTGCATGAAGAAAAGTATGGCTCAAATGCATGGACCCCATTCATGTGTTGGAACTTTACTCCTAAGGTGGTAATATTAAGAGATCATGACTCCTGCAGGAAAGTAGTCCAGGAAGGATGTGGCCCTATAGATGGGATTAGTGCCCATTGATCTGGTCTTCACAAAGGGAGCTGATCTCTAGTCACCACCTTGGAATTGAAGAACTCAGTGAGCATATTTTGTGCCATGGCAGGATGTAGAAACCAGACAATTTTGAAAGATGAGAGCCATCTGTGACCAGACAATACATTGGCCATTGCCTTGTTCTTGGACTCCTCAGCTCAGAAATAAAGAATCAAATTTGCATTCTTTGTAAGTTGCCCAGCCTGGGATATTAGTAAGGTTGGAGTGAGAAAGATACCCACATGTTTGTTTCCTGCACTAGTCACACTCTGATGATGATGGCATTCAGTAATCAGTGCGTTACATCTGATTTAGCCATCTCCTCAATCATGGACCATCTGCTGACTTCTTCCTCTCAGAAGCTAACACTTGTTTCTGCTTTTACTCTGTAGGCAATGAAACTCTAGATTCCACATTTTTTGTTTCACTTGTCATTTAAACTTTCTCTTATGATGGATGGAATTTGTTCATTTGTGCTTACCATAGTTTTGTTTTTATTGGTTTTGTGCTTCTTGTGAGAATAACAACTTTTTCCCACATTTTTACATCTGAAAACTATGAGCTTATTTGAATTACAGACACATAAAATAATTTAAATACCCTTTGGGGTGTGAATTAAAAAAAATTTTCATCCATTAAGAAATTACTCATGACAAAACCTATGAGTGCCTGATATCCACAGTAACATAGAGATGCTTACAATAAAGAATCCGAGTTAGCATGACCAGGGATTAAACCTCATACTGAATATGAGATTTAACAAAATGCTCTAAAATGAAAACTAATTTAATGCCACAGCAAGAAGACCATGAGCTGTGTGTAGATAAAATGAGAGGAGGCAAGTGTGGGAGTGAGTACAGAGGAACAGCAGGATACATAAGAATGAGTATGTATTCACTACCCTGAAGGAAAGGATGGTTGAACAAGTGTCCACATTAATGAATAACTATAAAGTGTGAAATTTATATATGAACAGGTTATATTATATATTGTATTCAATGTTATTTTTAGAAGTAAAAGATAAATATTCATGGACAAAATCAGGTTGGTAATGGGAGAAAAATGCATTATCATGTATTGGCCTAAGGCCTGGTTCTATTTTTCTCTCAAGAAGAACTAAAATGCAGCAAACTCATAGAATTTCCCATCACAGGAGGGGGTTCTGCAAACATTATCAGCCAAGTCCCAGTTCCATCAGGAGGCACATGAGAGATCTGTTGGATCCTTTTGTGGGGAGTGCAGGCCAGGTGCTGACAATGGATTATAAAAAGTAGAGCTCTTGTAAATACACAAAACTTTTTTTAATTATCTTATACTTCCACGTGACTATAAAGGATATGGCATAATACAGCATTGCATGCTTGTGCACATTCACCATGTTAAATACAATGAAGGGATGATAAACTCTTGAATTATTGATAATACCAAACAAAGCACAAAGACAAAATGAAAGATCATATTTTCAAGACAGTGTCACATTGTGGAGCCCAGACTGGCCTCAAACCTGAGCCAAATACCTCAACCTCCCTCATACCTGGGACTAGCATCACCATATGTGGCCAGTATATCATTTTTTTAATCCTATCATTGTTGTCAAACTTCCCCTGGACTCTCACATCTGCTCTGGTCCCCATCTTCTCTGATACTTTCATCAAGAGCTTGTTATACAGCAGGATGACATGCAAATATGGCCCCCATCTGCTCATGAAACCAGCCAAGCCCTGACTGTTCAGCCTTGGGAGAGGAGCCCAGCCCTGGAATCCAGCTGATCCCATTCAGTGATCAGCATAGAACTCAGACCACACACCATGGAGTTGGGCCTGAGCTGTGTTTTCCTTCTTGCTGTTTTAAAATGTGATTTTTGAAAAAACAAGAGACCCTGAGAATGTGAGTGGACAAGAATGAGAGGAACAGTGAGTATGTGTGGCAGTTTTCTGACCAGGGTTGCCTGTGTTTGCAGGTATCCAGTGTGAGGTGCAGCTGGTAGAGTCTGGGGGAGGTGTGGTGCAGCCTAGGGGTCATTGAGACTCTCCTGTGCAGGTTCTGGATTCAACTTCAGTGATTACTACATGGACTGTGTCTGCCAGACTCCAGGGAAGAGGCTGGAGTGAGTTGCATGCATTAGAAACAAAACTAATAGTCACACCACAGAATACAATGCATCTGTGAGAGGCAGATTTAACATCTCCAGAGACAATGACAAGAACATGCTGTATCTGCTAATGAACAGACTGACAGCTAAGGACATGGCTATGTATTACAGTACAAGAGGCACAGTGAAGGAATTTCTTTATGAACGCAGACACAAACCTCTCTTCAGTGATGCTCAGTACCAGCTCTGGTTCAGCCTCAGCAACAGGTGCTGACATTAGTCAAGTGCTGGTCTCCTGTGAGTCTAGGCTGACTATCCACAATTTTTCCATAGGGCCCATCTTTTCTAAGGTCTATTGTATTTGCAATGTTGCTAAGAATAATAAGTTTATATTTTACGGATATTTAAAAATATAAGGATGAACTTGGTGAAGGAACACTGGATGTATTTATGGAATAATCACAATGACATCCCCTCAATTCAAAAGAAAAATTTAAAACAATGTAAGAGATATCTTCATATGTCACTTTGGGGGTCAAAAGTGACTGCCATTGTCATCTGGATAAGATCTCAGGAAGCAAGGGACCCTGATGACTCTTTTCCCATAAGACTCTGGATAGAGACTCAGTGGGATCACTGGTTAGGTCAGATTCATTTTGTAAACAGATAAAGGAGAGACCAGAACACTGATACACTACATAAAACGGTCTCAAATCTTTCCCTCCTCTTTCTGTAGAACTATGCCTATCAGGATCAGAATTCAGAATTCATCCAATTGTATTGTATTAGCTGATTCATTTTCTTACTCAAGGACTTTCATTTTCACATCTCTCCTTGCCATTTTTTTTCAACCAGAAAATACAACTTCTGACCTGTGTGGTCTAAATCCCAGATCTGAGCTATGTACCTGGAGCTCAGGTGTGGCTCAGGCTATGGATCATGCAGGACTGGGAAAGGTTGATGTAGCTCCTTAGTACCCATTGCCCAGGGATCTTCTGCTGTCCTCTGTGCAAAGATGCTTGTGGAACATGGAAGTTGACATTAGGAGTCTGAGGTAAGAATGACTAGGCAAATAATATGTAGACACAGAGCTGACTTTGCTTTGCCTTGTCTGTCATGGAGTTACCTTCAACCCCTGTGGCTTTGGGGAGACCCAAAGATGGGAAAACTCACTGTCTGGGATAGCAGCCAGTTCTCTGTAAGCCATGTCTGTATGGCTCTGTCATGATGACGGCCACCCTCTGAATGAATCTCGCTGTGTGAAATGCCTGGCCCAGGTAGGCCTGTGGCTTATAGTACTGGTTCTCTTTCACCTTCTCCCATGATTGTCTTCTGACGTTACCCTCATTCCTGTGAAGGACAAAACAATTCTCTGATTTCCCTATATTCTATCTTAATCAGGAATGAAGAAATTTTGTGTCATGAGCAAAGATTGACAGATAAATCAAATGTGCTATGGACAATGTTTCTCCCATAAGTAATTGTTCCATCATGAGAGATTCTTGTGTGAACTAAAGGAAATGGTTTACCTCATGAAGATATGTCTGTTCTTGAGTGCCTCCCATGTTTATGTGGCAATAAAGATGTGTCCTCATTTCAAGAAAGATACTCTTAATCAACCAAGCTTGAGCCTTGACAGTCTTCTGTAAGCCTTGCAGATGGTACAGGGTCAAACTACATGGTCCAGGAGGGATGGAAATCATAGCATGCATGGCTGCTGCTGCAGAGAATTTTATTTTCTAGGACATTTGTACACTAATATTTAGAAATTTCTGCAGGTTGAATATATATTTTGTTGCTCTCAACTTTATTGAAGTAAATATATATATACACTATATATATATATTGTATGTGTATATACATACAATATATATATAGTATGTGTATGCATATATACACACAATACATATGCATAAGCATATGGCTCTTCAGCACAATGATTCAATGCATACATATTTTGTGACACTGTTGCCAAAATTAAGATAATTAACATACACATCACCTTACGTGGGACCTTCATTTTGGGGGTGAGATCACCTGTCTTAGAAAGTTTCGAATATGCCACTCAAGATTGTCAACCATAGTCATTGTGGAACATATTGTGTCTCCATAAATTTTTAATTTACTGAAGGAAATGTTTCATTCTCGCAATCTCCATAAAGATACCAGGCCAGGTGCACAGGAGCTGTACTTACTGTGCAGGAAGCTATTGGCATCTCTGCAGTGACTGCAGGATGGGGCACTGGGCATTGGATGAGCAATATGGATGATTTAAAGAGAAGGTTGTTTAATTTCCTGGGAAAACAGCACATTTGTGTCCAGTTTTTGAGTCCTCAAGGACTGGGGCTTGATAATCAGTTTCTGTCCATAAAATACTGAATACTAACATTTAGTTTTCCAAATACTACTTATTAAAGAAACTGTAGATTTCCCACTGCCATGTTTGTGTAAACTTTGCAGAAAATCAGTCACCTGTAAGGGGTGGGTTTCTTCCTATCCCCTCCATTGTCATGTGACTGCTTTTCCTGGAGCCATGCTGTGTTGGTCATCACAACTCTGTCAGATATATTGATGTCAGGTAGTGTGATCACTCTGTATTTGATCTTTCCCCTCATGATTGCCTTCACTGTCCATGGTCCTTAGTGGATGTGCATGCATTTTGCTATTGATTTTATACTTTTCTAAGTAGTGCCACTCATATTATGAAAGCTTACATTAAAACTGTATATTATATTGTAAAGAATGAACAGTTTCAATACTAATCTAATTATAAACATGTCACATATTTCTATTTCCTTGCATCTTCTGCAATTTCTTTCATACATGATTTATGATTTTCAGTTAGAGATATTACACCTCATTGGTTTAATTTATTCCCAAGTAATTTTCATTTTGCAGCATTGCAGATGGAATTTTCTTGATTTCTTTTTCAGGTAATTGTCTGTTAATGTGTTGAAACATTACTGATTTGGTTATGTTGTTTTTTCCCAAAACTTTACATAAACATTTATTGTTCATTAAATTTTGATTACTTCTCTTTACATAAGATTATTTTCTTTGGAGTACTACTCACATGGATAAAATATTGAATCTTCCTACATGCCATTCAGTGGATGAAAGGTTAAGTAAATGTGGTGCATATACAACATGGGATTTTAATCAGTCATAGAATTGAATTCCAACTTTGTGCAGACACATGGATGTAGTTGGTGGTCATTTGTCAAGTGAATTAAATCAGACACACAAAGATGAGCACTACATATTCTCACATGTTTGTGGGAACTAATAAATAAATCTTGTAGAAGTTGAAAGAAAAACTGGGAAGGACAGTTGAGAGGGAACACAGAACACATTCATTAAGAGGAATGGAGGAGTTATTGCTGATGCTTTCTTTTGGTAATACAGGAGTCTGCATTCAGGGTCTCACACTTCGTAGGCAGGTGCTGTACCACTTGAGGTACACTGACAGCCCACTACTGATTCTTATTTAGCATAGTAAGTAACTAAAGCTTAAAATGAACTATGACATATGTCAGCATCACCAGAAAGCAAGAATACAAAATTCCAACACTTAAAAACGTTGGAAGAGATTGAAAAGATTATTATAGTAACTTGAATTATTTTTGAATAATTGACTCATACCTCCATAAAGATGTATAAAATCAGGTGGTGTTGCACACTTATCATCCCAGCTACTCAGGAAGTAGAGATTGGAAAGATAGCAGATTGAGGTGAATCCAACTTAATCAAAAAGCAAGGTGTGGTGGTGCATGCCTATAATACTGACTAGCAGAGTGGACTATGTAGGAGGATCAAGGTCCAGGCCCGCCTGAGCAAAAATATGAACCTCTACCCAAAAAATAGCTAAAGATTAAAGGGCCAAAATATGAAATAGCTCCTGCCTGTAAAGTATAAGACCCTGTGTTCAAACCTCAGAACCACAAATATGCTAAGATGTACACATATTGTATCTCAATAAAAAGTTTTAAAAATCAGGTTATATATAAACACAGACAATTTAACATCTTCTTTCCAAGATGGTGGTTTGATTATATTCACCTAATTGCTGTAACTAAAGCTCCAGTGCCCTAATGAATAGAAGTGGTGAGCACAGGTATCTTTTTCCTCATCTTAGAGGAAAAATCCTATTACTTTTCACTAATACGTTAGTTGTGGAATTGTTCTATATGCCCTTCACTGTGTTGTGGTACAAATCTTCCTTTAGAGTGAGTCTTATCATGAAAGGATGTTCAACGTTGTTTATTGCTTATTCTGTATCAAAGGAGATCATCACATAGATCTTGTGATTCATTCTCTTAGGTGGTGCATCACCTTTGTGGATTTGCATGTGTGATCCACTCTTCCATTCCAAGGACAAATCCAACTTGATCATAAATATAGTCATTAATATGCTGGTGGATTCAGTTTTCTAGTTCATTAGTTTGTTTTGCTAGACTACTAAGAACTGATTAATATATGAAAAAGATAAGTTTACTGGTCTAGATGTGTACACTGTAAGCACAAGGTCATGAGTCAGATCATCTGAAGTCCTTCTCTTTGCACTATAATATGAAGGAAGTCACCACATGGACAGGAGAGAGCTAGGAATGAAGGAACCAATGTCACCTTTTGTCAGGGACTAACACCATCAGTAACTACACCTCTGCCTCAGTAGTATGTATGAACTATTCATGGGGACAGTGCCTGCCTGAATTAATAAGCACATAAAATTCCACTTTAACACATGATAAAACAAATGGGCAGACACAGAAAAATTGGGAGAGGGACTGGTACTGTTGTGGTGACTATATGTGATGATTGAGATCCTCCTTGGAGGAATTTGGCTAGAATACTATTTTTCACGTTGTGAGTGAGGTTAATGGAGATTCTAATGCAGTATTGGAATACCATAATGCTGACAGGAATGTGGACAGTCATTGTGGTGTTAAGGAGGGTAAAGGGAGGATTCTACTGGAAATTGGACTAGAGGTCAGCAGTCCTCCATTATGACAAATAACTTGTCTATATTTTGTCCATACCCTGAGATTTTGTAGGAGAATGAAATGAAAAATGGTGGGCTAGTTTATCTGTCCTAAGGAATCACATTACTCAGGTAGTTGTTGGGGTATTTACTGGCTACTTTTAGCCACATTTAGTAGAACAAAGAGCAAAATGGAAAGATTCAAAAACTTGCATTTGCCAAGTCAGAAAGACAGGTAAACATCAACCAAGCAGGATGCACTTTCTAAAATTACAGTGCCATTAAAAGGAACCTATCTATTTCACACATAGAGAAGAAGAAAGGTCATCTAAGGAACTGCCCCTTAAAAGGCACAGCAACAATGAAGTTCTTTTCCTCCACTAGGCTCCATTTCCTAATGATTCCACCACCCAATAGCACCACAAGCTGGCAGCCAAGATTTTGACATTTGGCCCTTTACAAATACACAATTATTATAACAAGAAAATTAAGTTCAATATCTTTGGTGAACACAGCAGCAAATAATATCAGTACTATAAAAGCTGCTTGGGTTTAATATGTCTCCTGATTGTAATGCATTTAACTTCTACCACAGTGCAACCAAGTAGAGAGATAGGACCTTTAAGAGCTTATTAAGTTAAAAATCTATTCATGTACAACAGGGAAAATGTTACCTAACTCCAGGCCTGAGGAAATTTAGTCCATCTCTTAAATATGTCTTCCCCATACCCAACAGAAGGCAGTGTAGCACATACTGCACTGCCTCATCCTGAATCATCCAGGAGAAGTTACAGAGATAAGGAAATGGACTGAGATGTCACATCCTGCTCTCCTCCCTCTGCAGTGTAGGCATGCAATGTTAAACAATCAGACATGGACTGTGCCCCTAACAATATATGCTCTTTACCACCCCACTTCTTGTGTATATGGTCCTAGGACATCCAAGGAGGCAATGTCCTCTGAGGTACATAGTGGACACTCTGTGAGTTGTGATTTTTTATTATAAAGAAAACCTCCACATATGTTTCTACAATGACTGTTCTTATTCACATTCTCCCCAGCAGTGTGCCTTACCCTTGCTTTCTCACTGACACTAGTTATCTCTCATATTTTTAGCACAACTGTTATTGTAGGTGTGAGAAGCTACATGGATATGGAGTAAGACAAGTATTAGTGACTCATAATCCATAAGAAATTACAGAACTGCAGATGCTATGTTTTCTTTTACTAGAAAAGAATTTCTATAATCCTAGGTACACTAATAATTTTATGAATTTATAATTAAAAATTAATGTCTCCCACTTATGATGGATCTGAGAGAACTGGTATACAAGTTAATATTGAGGGATTTCCTATGGAATATGCTCATCATATAGCTTGTGTCCAGGAGGAGTGAGTTAGGGCTTCAAGATGTTGGAAGCCTAATCCTGGGAAAGTGACATGTGAGATCCTGACGTGAGATACACATCTCATTAAAATGATTATTAATCCAGATCCTGTCTGGGATGTTGGGGAAAGGGAAAGAATGTGGGGAGAGGATGTAAGAGGGTGATTATGGTGCAAATATTGTTTGCATATGTATGAAAATGGAAAAGTGACATCTGTCAAAACTAATAATAGGGTGAGGGGAGATAAAAAAGAATGATGGAAGGGGTGAATTCAACTATAATATACTGTAAGAACTTTTATTCATATCATAATGTACCCCCCATCAACTATAAAATATTAAGAAAAATCTGGGTGACATAATTGAAATAAGCCAGAAATAGAGGGACAAGCACTGCAGTCTCAATTATATGTGGAATATAAAGTTTGAACTCATAGAAGCAATGGAATTGTGACTACCACAGATTGGGATGGGGAAATGAGGAAATGTAGCCCAAATTCTTCAGTATGACAGCATGAATAAGTTCTGGAGGCATATGGCACTGCATGGTGACCATGGTAAATGTTCTCACCGTAAAAAATGAGGATGTGAGATGATAGATACATTTAGTAGATTGTCTTCATCATTTCACAATGCATAAATATATCAAAATATTATTTCTATACTGTGTAATTAATGTATTATGTAATTAATTTTATACATTATGTTCTACATAATATAATTTTATGTCAATTATACCTTAATAAAGCTGGGTAATGAAGCACAATAGTGATTATTAATTAATAAGACAAAAGTTCACTCTGTTGTTCAAATTCTAGCTCAAATACTAGAGATAAGCAACTTGCAAAGACTGAAGGTTTATTTTGCCTCTAAGTATTAGAGGTTTCAGTCAGTGTTTGGTTGTCTGCATTGGTTGGGTGTGTGGTGGTGTATCCCAGCACAGGTGGAACTAGGAATCATCATGTTAAGTGAAGTGAACCGGATTCAGAAGGCCAATGATCCCATGTTTTCTCTTATGTGTGTTAGCTAGACCTAAAAGATAAGTGCACACATGATCACAAACATGATCATATATGTATACATATGTGCCTCATATCTATAGACACATATATGTATACAAGGATTGCAATAGTGGGACTATTTGTGCCAGCTAGAAGAAGCCAGAGAGGACAAGAGAATGGTAGACAGTAGATAATATCAAATTACACTGCCTCTGTGTTTGAAGATGTCATAATTGAATGCACTGAGAGCTGTTGAATGATAGGGGGTTGGGGGGGGATAGAAAAAGAGACAGACAGGAAAGAGTAGTAGAGGGGGTTGTTCTGATTAAAACACAATGTTTACCTGTGTAAAATACCATGAGGAAACTCCCTTGAACAATTAATATACACTTTAGTAAATGAGGGTCAGGAAGGTAAAAGAGGTGCTGTTCGGGCCAATGTACTTTGTATACTTATATGAAATAGAAGAATGAAACCTGTTGAATTTGCTTTAAGGAGGCGGGGTTGTAGGTGAGAGAGAATGATGGAGGGGTTGAATCTAACAAAGGCTGGGGTTCTTTTGTTCTAATGTTTGGAAATTGTGGATAGGCAAAGGATAGTTTCCTCAGTTTTGGTAGCCCAAGCCCTTGAGTGCCAAGGGCCTGTGAGCTGGACTGACAACCCAGAGGATTTCAGACCAGACTCCTGGGAATTAGAGGCTTTAGGTCAAAGCTCTAGAAGGCAGAGATCACAGCTGTTAGTGCTCAAGTCAAGTGTTATTGCTCTAGGCCTTGACTGTCCATGGCCCCAAACTTAGGGACCAGTGATCCATGGCTTGTGGCAGTAAGAAATGGCCATCTTTGCCATTGAAAGCTCTGGGTGTCAGATCTGTTGTCTGTTAATAGCACCTAGCAATATGGCTCCAGAGTTCATTTGGATTAACATTGTGCTAGGTGAAGTAAGCCAGGCATTGAGAGACAAATTCTCAAGATAATACTTTTGGAATCTAACTCAGTGGCTCTCAGAGAAGACTCAAGTAGAATGGAGGTTAAAAGGGTAGGGACAGTGGGAAATATTGGCAAAATGTTTTAAAGTTTCTGCTACATGAGAAAAATAATAAGGAGAAGCTAGACACCAGTGGCTCATGACTTTAATCCTAGCTACTCAGGAGGATCGTGGTTCAAAGAAAATAGTTTTCAAGATCCTATCACAAAAAATCCCACCACAAAAAAATAGAGCTGGTGGAGTGACTCAAGGTGAAGACCCTGAGTTCAACCCCAGTACTGCAAAATAATAATAATAATAATGATAATAATAATAATAAAGGAGATCTTGTGGGCACCATGGTGATTGAAATAACTCTATACAGTATTCTTCACAAAGTGCTGAGAGTGAACTGTAAGATTTCTCACTGAAAAACTGATCTACAGCCAAATTAGCCATGGCACGATGTATGAAAATGTGAAGACAGTAAACGGATTTACAGAAGTTTCAAGAACCAAGCTCAACCTTCTGTCTGCTTTATTAGAATTTCATTTAGATGAATTTAATGTTTCACTGAAACCCAGGTCTAGTTTTTAGCCCAGAAGCAGGTGCAGGAGGGAACAGCCAGGGGCTTCCTGTAGGTTCCAGCAGTTTTTGCTCCTCTCTAACATCTCAGCTGTTACCAGGAATGTTTGTTTCTCTGTTTTGGCAAGTGTTCTCTCACGTTCTTACTGTGACAGTAAGACTTTCTCTATTTAAGCATGCACTGGGACCAGTCACTAGAAACATGTTCTTCACCAGTTTCCATGTGACTTGCTTTTCCTCCTTGACAAACAAAATACCCTAAGGGTATTTTAGTGATGAATCAATAAAATGAATCTAAATGTGTAAAAAAGTGGGATTCATGACTAACTAATATTTGGATTAGTCTTATGACTCCATGAGGAAACTCCTATCCTCTCTGGGCATGGCCCTCTCTGATCATTCACCCAGAGTTTTTTTGTATAGCAAGAGGACATGCATATAGGGCCTCCCTATGCTACTGAAAACCAGCCCAGACCTGACCTTGCATCTCTGTAATAGGAGCCCAGCCCTGGATTCCCATCTAATCCCATTCAGTAATGTCATCAATAACCACAAGAATGTCTTTGTCATTTGAGGTCCACTGGAAGAATATCCTGAGTATGGATTAGGATTGCTTCATGTATATTTTAGAATCTTTCTTGTGAAGAAAATGCAAAGGTGACTGTGTGGTTGGGAATTCATCCTGACATGATATACCTGTGACCCCACAGGAAAGAGGGGGTGTCTGGCGAGAACTTTCCTAAAAGTCACAATACCAATAATGCCATACTTCCTGTGCTGGGCCTGCACCAGTTCCAAATCTTCAGATAGTCATGAGCTGTGAGCACTGCCAGGTCCTCTGTTGTAAACCGTTTACTGGCAGAACCTGGGTGACCAAAGCTGTGAAAGATGAGGGGACTACTGAGTCTTGCTCAATAGCCACTTGAATGAAGCATACTTTGCTTTTTACAAATTCCTTTTACAAAGAGAGCATTTGGTCAGAAAAAGCATGCCAAGTATTACATGTCAAGGTTACATTAGTACAGGGAAGCACAGATAAAATTAACTCTTTGTTATGTCTCCTTTAAAATGGGAACAGAGAAGAAGGAGAAGCACATGGTCAGCATAACTCTTATTTACATCTGAAGGACACGAAGCCATCTGGGGACCTTTGAATACTGTTTCTCTGGACGTCTGGCTTTCTCACAAAGCCAGATACCAAATCACACAGGCAAGGTCTGGTCTGAGACTTTTGCCCCAGTTCCTTGGAGCTTTCTCACAAGGCCAGATGCTGACTCACACAGGCAAGGTCCCACTGCTGGCTCTGACACTCTGTCTTCTGCACATGATGATAAATATCAGAAGGCAGCTGGTATTTTGGTCTTTCACAGTCACTAAGGTGTGAGACACCTGCAGTGCTACTCATGACCCATCATGGGACCCATAACACATGCAGCCATATAGGTTAAAGGTTAGAGTGCCTGGAAAGAAAATATTTCATGGGTATTGTAATTCAAAAAGCACTTAATGAAATTCTGAAGGGGAAGATTATAAAATACATGGATATGAAATGGTTGGATTAAGAAAAAGTTTGAATGGAAGTTGGAGGTTCAAAAAGACTTTCTGTGAATGAGTGCACGTCCTCCTCCTATCTATAGTGTCATGATTTACATGATGTGTACTTGGGTAGCACTGTATCTATGTAATAATGCAAAACATTATACATAAGTCACATTACTACCAGTATCTACTGAACATGATCAGTGATACTTATTGGATTGCCTGGATGTACACTGGATTTTCTTTGACACAGCAGTGAACATCTGAAGACAAAACAGTTTTCCTCTTCAGCTATTGACACAGAGGCTGGAGGTCACACTGAGCATTATCTTCACATGGGCCATTTATTCAGTCCTAAACCTGATACTTCAGCATTTCCAGACTTCTGTTCTGATCTTTGAATTGTTAAAGCCCAGGGAACAACATTTTGAGATTATTTGACAGAAAAATTTCTACACTGTTTTTAGACATGAGAATAAAACAAAGCTAAAAAATATGCTATCAGTAGGAGAAGACTATTGAGCCAACTATTTAAACTGCCTCCTCCATGACCAACAAGAGCCACACAAATAGCTGGAAATCAGGACTCAGTCCTGTAATCCTAGCCAGTTGTGAGGCTTAGATTAGGAGGATTGTGGTTTCAATACAGCCTGAGCAAAAAATAATAATGAATTGCAAGACCCAAAGTCAATGGAGAAAACTGTGCACAGTGGCCCATGCATGTCATCCCAGCAGCAGCAGGAAGGTTAATACTGAACAATCATAGTCCAGGCCGACCTGGACAAAAATAACTAGAGCAATGTGGGACTGGATTCATGGCCCCAGCAGTTGAGTGCCTGCCTTGCAAGTGTGAAGTGCTGAGTTCAAAGCACAGTACCTGAAAAAATAAAAATTAAAAGACCTCCACTTATAATCCTGAATCTTCCTGAGAATTTGTAGAGATGAGGAAATACACTGAGCACATCACCCCTGGTCTCCTCCCTATGAATAAATGATGCCATCTTAGTGGTAAACAATCCCATAGTAAATGTGTCCTCAAACACTATACAATCTGCACATCCACATTTCTGTTTGGAAGTGAGGACATAGGGCAGGAAGCAGGAAAGAATTCCTGAATATTAGCATTCCAATTTGTTCTAAGCAGCACAAGGCAAAATACTCTACCTGTATGGACAGAGAGAGGCACTGCACTCCTCTCACCACTTCTATCCTCAGGGACCCCATGAAAGCAGCCAAGGCTCAGGTTGAAATCCCAGCCCTGACTGACAAACTGCAGTCTCCTCTTCTCAGGAAACTTCACAGAGCATGGAGGTCATGAGGATGCTTCTCTCCCTGGTGTCTGAGGGTCTCAGGAGATAGACCTGGGCATGGGTTCCATTGTGTTTGACTGAGGATGATTGTTCTTGTCCTCAGGTGTTCTGTCCCAGGTGCACTTAGAGGAGTCAGGAGTGGCCTGGACAAGACCTCACTACACTGTAATCCCTTGCCTACACTGCTCAGGATTCTCCTTAACCAAGTACAGTGTTAACTGGGTCCAGCTAGCTCCAAGATAGTGCCAGGAATGGGTTGGTGTCACATGTAGTGGTGGAAGTGCACGTTATAACCCAGCTCTTAAATCTCTACTCAGGATCAGAAGGGACACTTTACAGAGACAGGTTTCATTAACACTTAGCAGCCACCAGTATTATTGCACAAGAGATATACTGAGAGTACTTCAGTATGATCCCAGATACAATCTTCCCTGCAGGGGTGCTCAAGAACAGCATGGGACAGTCAGTAAACACTGCAGCAGGTGCAGTGGGATGCATGACTTTTTCTTTCTAGAACTGTGATTTCTTTCTCTTCCATGTGTTCTCTTTCATCTGTTCTCATCACCATGCTCAGTTGATTCTATAGATGTCCATAGTCTCAGAATATCAGAAATGTTCTTTCCTGGAGGTTAGTCTTGACTCCCTGATATTTGCTAGTGAAGCTTTGTTTCCTGTAAAGTTTATTCCCTAATGCAATGGAGAGTCTGGCTTATGAATATATAACTGCACATTGGATTCTCCTCTACTACAGATGGATCTCTATGTCCTCTCTTCCCTTCCCATTGTCTCCTTTCCAATCTTCGTGCCTTCAGTTCCTCCCCTTGGATTGACCTGGGTAATATGTGTGTTGTTAATGCTGCTCGAAAGTTACAACAAATTCCCACCTGAGAGATACTGGACTTTTTCTACCAAGTTTCATTGTCACAATTAAGAACTGGATTGTGCCACAGGACACATAGGAGGAATAGTTGGGAGAACCACAATTCCAGGACAACTTGTCTAAAGTTAGTGAGACCCAGTCTCAAAAACAAAATCTGTGTGTGTTGATGCATGCATGTAATCCTGACAAATGGTAGGGGGAGGTAAGAGCATTGCAGTTCAAACTGGACCCAGACAGACACTACACTCTATCTGAAACATGAGATAAGAAGGCTTGTGGGTATTGGTCAAGTGGCCAAGGCCCTGTGTTCAAACAATGGCCTGTGTACAAGGCCCTGAATTCAAACCAAGTAGTGCCACAAAGGGATTTTTTTCTAATGGTATCTAGTTTTTATAGACCAGCAATAGATGAAAACATCCCACAATCACAAGACAGTATCAACAACAACGTGTCACCTGACCCATTGTCAATTTGGCTGAGGCTGAGAAACACTGACATAAAGGTATAAACTGGTCAAAATCCAATGAAAAGTGTAATTTCAGAATGAATTCATTTTCTCTCAACAGACACACCAATACACACAATCACATTCACACTCTCATAGGCACACACTCCTTCAATATTTCACACACAGAGAATGTAGATTTTCAGAGCCAGAGATGCACACTCTTCATATGTGACCAGTCGGTACATGAACATGGTCCTGGAAGAAAATGAGGAACCATTGGCAAAGACCCAGGACAGAGAGGGCAGTGGTGAACTGCCTGGAAAATGTGAGCTGGAGGTCAGCTCTGTCTGTGTCACAGGAGTGAGACAAGGGTGTCCATGTTCTCCACTCTTCTTCAAAATATGCTTGGATGCTTAGCCAGAGCAATAGACAGGGAAAAGAATTAAAAAGGGATGCAAATAAGAAAGAAAGAAATCAAATTATCTTTGCTCACAGATAGGATAGGATAGGATATGAGCCTATCTTTAACGACTCTAAAGACTCCACCAAAAATTCTTAAATGTGACCAACACTCCCAGCAATGTAGCAGCATATAAAACCAACATATAACATTGAAAGGCTTTTCAAATACAAAGAATAAACATGCTGATAAATAAATCAGGAATACAATCCCAGCACAATAGCCTCCAAAAGAAAATAAAATATCTAAAAATAAATACAACCGAAGGGATGAGAGATCTATTGAAGAACTCAAAAAAATAAAATACCAAAAGAACACATAATCCAATTAATAAGCACAAATGAATTGAATATGAAGTTTTCCAAAGAGAATCACACATGGCCAAGAAACACATTGAAATAATGTTCAGCAAACTGAGCCATAAATTAAGTTCAATTCAAACTACATTGAGATTTCATCTCACCCATGTAAGAATGGCTTTCTACAAGGAACACACACCAACTACACTGACAAGGATACAGGGAAAAGTAACTCTTATATGCTGTGTTCAGAAGGTAAATTAGTGCAGACACTGTGGAAATCACTATTGAAAGTCCTCAAAACAACTAGAAATATCAGTACCAATGATCCTGCTGCACTACACCTAGCCATATAACCCAAGGAAAGTAAATCAGTACAAAAAAGATTCATCTGCACAGTCATATTTATTGTATAGTAAAATTATGGAATCATCCTAGGTGCCCATCAGTGGAAAAAGAAGTTATGCTATATGCACAAAGTCAAATATTATTCCATCATAAGAAGAATGAAATTATGTAATTCTCATGAAGATGGATGGAACTGGAGAGAATCATATAAAGCAAAATAAGCCTGACTGAGAAAGAAAAATATTGCTTGTTTTCTCTCACATGTGTAATAAATATTTAAAAAGAAACAATACATGCATGTAAAACAGAAGGGTCTACAAATTGGGGGACCAGTGATGTAGGAGGAAGCAGGAGAGAATGATGGGGGTCAATATGATCAAAGTATGTTTCCCACATATTTGAAAATATCATAATGAAACCCATTGCTTTGCACAATAAAATACTGAAAGAAAATAAAATAATGGAAGGCTGTGTTTGGGGAGAACACTGAGGGTGTGGCCAAGGGAACATGTGATAAGAAGGTTGGATTGGACAAAAGAAACCAAGTGCTGCTCATCAGGATTACTGGAGAATAACCCAAAAGGGACTTCAGAGGCTGCCACTTCCATCACAGACCCAAAGGGCAGTGACTGAGTGGTAGAACATACAGGGGTAAGACCAAGGCACCTGGGGGATCTCTGGGTTCATTCACAGGGCTACCTCAGTTTTCTGCCCCGTGAATTCTGGTGCTGCCCTCCACAGTCTCCCCAGCCTGTCATGGATCCAGTGTGACCAGATGCAGTGTGGATATCAGTGAATGTCCCTGCATGGTGTCCATGTGGTGCTGTCTCTGCAGGGGAGGAGCCCAAGAGGTATATGGACAAGGCAGACCCCATCTGTTTAGAAAGGATGACCAGACAGCATCATGGACAGAGAACCTTTGAGAAAGGAGGAGCAGGGCTGCTACTAGGGCAGTATCCACAGAACCGTGGCACTGAAGGCACTTTGCATGCCCCAAGAGGGGCAATGTATAATGTACCTGTGGTGACTCTGCCTTCAATACTATAGATCTGTAGAGCCCCTAGCATTGAAGGCTATCCTGGAAGAGCTCCAGAAGCCCAACTCACATGCATGAGGGCTCTTCTCTCTAATTCTCTCTTTGAATGAAAAAAGAAATAAGATGGAGTTTTCAAAATCATTAGCAAGACACAGTTACATTATGAGATTACACACTTTCCTCAATGCAGTCCTTGTCACCAATGTCCTTCAGGACTCTCACAACTGCACTGGGTCCTGTCCTCTGAGACTTTTATATATATCAGGAAGATACATAAACACAGAGCCTTTTATATATCAGGAAGGCCTCCTTCTGCTCATGAAAACCAGCCCAGTCCTCACCCAGCAGCTCAATCCCCAGCTGGTACAATTCCGTGATCAGAACTGAACATACACTTCTCACCATGGAGTTGGGGCTGAGCTGGATTTCCCTTGTTGCTACTTTAAAAGGTGATTTATGGAGATCAAGAGATACTGAGAGTATGAGTAGACACGAGCAAGAGCAACAATGGGTATGTGTGACAGTTTATGACCAGGATTCTCTGTGTTTGCAGGTGTCCAGTGTGAGGTGCAGCTGGTAGAGTCTGGGGGAAGCTTGATGCAGCCTGGCGGGGATCGCTGAAACTCCTGTGCAGCCTCTGGACTCACCTTCAGTAACTACGTGATGCACTGGGTTTGCCAGGCTCCTGGGAAGGGGCTGGAGCACTGGTGGTGGTAACACATACCATAGAGACTCTGTGAAGGGCAAATTCACCATTTCCAGAGACAATCACAAGAAACAGCTGTATCTGCAAATGAATAGCCTCAGAGGTGAGGACACAGGGCCTGTGTGCACAAGACAATGAAGGGACGTCACATAAACCTTCCTGCTGAGTGCAGAGGGCCAGCAGAGGGCAGTCAGCACACATGGAGATCAAGCTCAGGTGCAAAAAAGGGTGAAGGACTGGTCTCCTGTATGTGTTGGCTACCTCTCCATCTCTTAAGTTTTCTCCCGGAAAGCTTTTAGATTTGTTGCCTGCACTAATTTTTGATGAATCTAAATATAAAGAGTTTTATTTTATTATTGTGATTTTCAAATACATAAGATATATTCTCACATAAATAAAATGCAGACTGTCACATTTGAGCATTTGAGGGTAGAGTGACAATCCCATGGTGATGATATCAGATCCTGCAGTGGCTCAGGGCTTCCTGGTAAGTCTTTTCCAATGACAGCATTGGGATTCTGTGGAATATCTGGATTAGGACAAACAATAGGATTCAGGTTGTAAAAAAGAGGGGTTCAAGACCACGCTCAGTGATGCATGCAACCTAACAGGGCTCTTTTTTTTTCCTCCTCCTGTCAGGAACAGTGCACAATGCGCTTAGAGGTGACCCATTTGTATTATTGTAGTTAATTCACATTTAACTCAATAATAATCTTTCTTACATATACGTTTTATCTTTGTTCAATGAGAAAATGGTACTTTATGAACTTGTAGTCTAAATCCCAGGACTCAGCCCATCTACTTGGAACTCAGGTGTGTCTCAGTCCATCCCCTGTAGGCCTCTGTGAAGAGGTCTCTGTTGGGAACTCTCAGCCCCACAGCCCAGGGCCTCCTGCTGTCCTCCATGCAAGGATACATGTGTGAAATGAACATGGGCATTATTAACCTGTGAGTAAGACTGACAGACAAAATGTAATGTGAACACACAGCTGACTTGCTATGTTCAGTCTGTCATGGAGTCACCTCTTTTCCCTGTGACTCTGCAGAGAACAGTAGATGGCACACCCCATTGTGATTTCGGGGATAGTTTCTATGGCTCTGTGGGCCCTGTCCTTATGGCTCCACTATGATAACTGTCAGGTGGTCTTTTTATTCTAAGAATGATTTGTTCCTGCAGGAGACAGAATGTGGCAGGTCAGGTCACAGTTTGTCTCCAGGTGTCCTCAGAAACAGAGTGACCCTGCTTTATGCACATCCCACACTGTATAGAAGCATACAGAAGGGCACCATGGGTGTAGTGGGCTCTGAGAGTAAGCTATTGTGTGTCGAAATGAAAAATGTCCATCCATAAACACAGCCAGTCATTGTGTGCATTAGAGAAAAGGAAGGGAGACCATATGCAACCTGAGCATGAACACCCAGGAATCTTAACTGACATTCCTACCTGGAGTCCAGATGCCAGGAGTTATGAGCCCTGCTGAGCACCCTGTATATGTCTATCAGGAAAAAGACACAAATGTGGCCCTCCCCACTCATGGAAGCAAGTCATCTCCATCCCTGCAGATCATGAAGAGGTGCCACCCTGAATCTCAATGTCAACACCATGATGTTTGTGCTATCCTAGGCTTCCTTTCTCATCACTCTCAATGCAATGTGAATAATGTGAGACCTCTATTGCTCTGGGCTTACAGCATTCAGTGGCTACATTACAGCTCCTGAGTTTTGCTATTGGTTCCTTCAGTTCTTGAACCCTTGGATGCTCACATGAGCTCCTCTAGTGACCAGGTTTGCAGTCCTCAGAGTCTCAAATCCACCCCCAGCTCTTAGTAGCCTCTCCTATTCCACAGTCTCAGTTTGCCCCTGTCCTCACCTTCTCAATCCTTCCACTCTTTTTGTTTGTTTGTTTGTTTCTTGCAGATCTTGCCCTGGATCTCTCTCTCTGGAACTCTCTGCCCACCTTCTAGAGTTACAGGTCAGATCCTCAGGTATCACAGCCTTTAGTTCTTGGTGGTCTCTGGAACTCTCAGCTGCCTCTTGGTGTTACAGGTGTAGCCTCAGGAATCAGGTCCTCATTTTCTTCTTCATTTCACAAATTGACCCTAATGCAATGATGAGTGTTTCAAAGGTCTGCAGTTCTCCTTGTGTTCATTGTGATTGTTCCTGGCATTTTGAGTTCATTTTCCTTCAGTTTCACCTCTCAGCTGACTTGCCTAGGTGACTTTCATTAAGTTCCACAGTTTCTTGAGAATTTCTCACAGTAATGATGATGGCTCTTACTTTTCTGTTCAGTTTGATGTTCTCAAAATCTATATGAATGTATTCTGATTCTCTGTCCACATGGCATTTGTCTTCCTCTTATTCATATCTTTTATTATTTTATCAAGTCCATGTATGTTTAATAGCACACTATATGTTAGTATATTATTTTCTTATTTAGAGATCATCACATCATGCCACTACATACGATTTTATTGTGGAATTTCAGCAAAATAAGTCAGAATGTCATTGAGAGGCCTTGTTACCTTGAACACCAGAACTGGGGTCCCTTCTTCTGCACACACCAGAGTACAAATGATAGGGGGTGTGCTGTTTCTGTTCTATTCCATGGCTTCGGAAATTGTTGGGCTCTCCAGAGAGGATCTAGATCACTGTGCTTTCCCTGGTGCACTGTAGGTTTACACTTACGGTATAATTGTTATTGTTTTGGAAAGGCACTCAGTAGAGGGCCTTCTCTGATCTCCCGCCTGAGCCCAGATCTCTGGAAGTGTCATGACTCTTTGTCATGGTGTAATGCTCTAAGCCTCCCCTTCCTCCTCCAGAAGTGACATGGAACTTTATTCTCTTTCCTGTCCAATGGTGAGGGTTGTATTTGGCTTTTCCCAATCCTTCCCCTCACAACTGCAGTGGTTCCCCAGAGTGCCATCAGCTTCCTAGTATGCTGTCCTACTTGAAGGTGAAGCTCTTACTCCTTAAGGACAGGATAGGTAAGTGGCTCTGGACAGAGTTCCAGTTCTTCCCATTGTGTCCCTCCCAGACCTCTGTTCTCCCTTGAGCCCAGATTGCTGGCTCTGCAGTCTCAACTTTACAGATTATCTGTGTATTTCTGTCATGGTGATGAGGAAGTGGATTTTTGCTCAGTAGAGCAGTAGTTGCTAATCTTCTCTTCATCCAGAACCACTGGGGAGAGAACTATGGAATCAATCCTAATCCAGATGGGAAAAGTTTGATGGTGAAAGGAATAGGAATCCACCCCACCCCCCTTGTTGGAGAAACCGGTACCAAATGCCCCTGTGTAGATAAGATAAGCAGAGCAGCAGGGCTCGGCTCAGGCATATAGAATGTGAGGAATGTGCGCGGTTGCGAAAGATGACAGGAGGTACGTGCAAGATGTGAGGTACGTGCAAGATGTGCTCTGCCTGCTTGCTCAATGTTGATAATGAAAATATGCGCGCAACTGCTGACCTTTTACTCAATAGGCTGAAATTGCAGAAGATGTTACAAAATCATTGGTTAAGTGTTGCGCGGGCTTTTGCTGTAACGGCAGGTAGTGGTCTATATAAGATTTCCCCTAAAGAGGCTCAGGGTCGTGTTTCCTAACCGGTCCTGCGTGTCCGTGTGGGAGCTCGACCCTGGCTAGCCAGCCCAATAAACTCTGCTTTGTTGATTGCATTCCCATGTGGCTCTCTGTCTCTCGGGGTTCCTAACAATGGTAACAGGAACCACATTGATATGAATTTCCTGAGTATCTATGAAAATACACTTTTATAACAAATGGCCTTATATAATCCTTGGAATTTCTCTCTTGTAAATTTGTACTTTTGTGATATCTGGGCACCTCTGCCCCATGTGAGCTCATCTCCACTTCCTCGGTCTCTGTAAGCATTGTCTACATGTGGAGTAAGGTTGGTTATGTGCTTATAACTTTTGATATCTGAGGGGTAGAAGATAGTGAACCAACTTTCAGTGTTCCCTGCTTTATTTATTGCTATAAGAATAAGAGCATCTGTGTTCTCAGATTAAGCTTCACTTGTAAAGCCAGAATCTGCAAACAATGCAAATGCCCATCAGCAACTCACAGGGTAAACAAATTGTATCCAATTAACTCATGGAAATGCCAGACTTCATTAATCCAGTTAATGCCTGATTTACAGTGGCATTCATGATTAATCATGCCCAGTGACAGGTCAAAGAAAACTGCATAATGCATGGCTCAACTTCCTTTACTTCTAGAAACTAAATCCTGACTTAGAGGACCATGGGAAGTCAGTATTAGGAACTGTCTGGGGATGTGGTAGGGAAGGAGCTCAGGAAGGAAAAAGAGAAGAGCATGGGCAAACTTTCAGAGTGGTGAATGTGCTCACTTTGCTCCTTGTGGGAGGGATGCCCAGTTGTACATGCACATCAGCGTTTCTCAAATGCTGAGACTACAGTGAAGATTTCCATGTCAGTCACATGTCATCAAATTTGTTACTAATAGACATACTGGAAATGTGCAGGGAAGTAGTGACTGCATTTGGTAATGACAGGAGAAAGTCACAGGCTTCTGGAAATAGTTATGAATCAGGACACTGCTGCTCCTGAGATAAAAACGAGGATCAGTAATAGTATGTGTTTCTCAATATAGGATGGGGGTACCCCAACCTAGCAGGCAGCTCCACTAAGTCTTGGAGCTGGTGCAAGGAGCATTGTGTCCAATGGTGAAGAGAACAGTTGCAGACAGCAGGGCTAATTCTAGAGATGTATGCTCTGGAACATGTCACTCACCAGTGGATGGTTTTACTTTTATTTCAAATATGGAGAATGGAGGAGACATTCCCACTACATATAATAATGTATACACATGTGATGAAATGAAATAATGTGAAGTGTCCTCAGTGTTTATCACAGTAAAACCACATGGTAAGAAACAACAGATTCCAGCCATTATCAACACTGTGAATCCTGCAGGACACAGATCTGTTCTGGTAACTGTCTTCTCTGAAGTGTTCAATAACAGAGCTTGGACATGCAAACAAGGACTCTTTCCACTGACTAAAACCAGCCCAGGCCTGACCCTGAAAACCCAGGATAGGCAAGTCAGTCCTGAGCTCCCAGGTGTTTTCATTTGGTGATCAACACTGAAAACAGAAAACAAACGATGGAGCTGTTGCTGAGCTGGTGTTTCCTTGTTATCATTTTAAAAGTAATATACAGAAACAATACTTATTCAGTGTGTGAGGGGATGTGAGTGACAGGAACAGTGGGTACGTGTAAGGGCTTCCTGTCCAGGATTCTCAATGTTTGCAGGTGTCCACTGTCAGGATGGTTGGTGGGGTGGGGTGAGGTTTGGTGCAGCCTTGGGTTCCCTAAGACTGTCTTATATAATCTCTTGACTCATCCTCAAAAATCTGTGACATGAAGAGGATCTAACACTCCATGGGAGAGGAAGGACTGAATCACACACATTAGTACTGGTAGTAACACATATTATGCAGACCCACTGAAGGGTTAGTTGACTATGCCCAGGGATGTCAAGAACACCCTGAATATGCAAATGAAGGCTGAGAGCCCAGGTCAAGTTCGTGTATTTCTGTGAGATCTACATTTGAGGGAACTTCTGTGGTTTCCTTAGCTACACTGGTTTTGAGGACCACCAAGTGGCATTCAGAGTCAGCAGGATGAAGTCAGGACAAGAAGTGGGTACCCCGGGACAGCACTGGGCTCTCATGGTCAACAGGGAGTATTATTAAGGAACAGGAGATGCTTAGATCCAGCAGGAAGCACTTAGAACCAGCAGAAAGTGCTCAGGACCCAGAGAGAGCACTCACGACCAGCAGAGGGCACTCAAGACCAGCAGAGGGTGCTCTGAACACAGTGCCTTGTGGGCCGCAGGAATATATGCAAGGTAGTCCCCAGAGGGATTTCAGGAACTGGAATTTATTCTCCATATTACAGATGCTTCCATGGGGAAAACTTTAGATCCATGACACTTTACCTACTATTGACATCACTGGTTAGAGAAGTTCTGATGGAAAAGGATATCATGCTTACATGCACAGAAGGCAGATTGTCACATGTGGGAAAGAAGTGACCACCGTGGTCTTCAGGTCAGGTCCTGCAGAAGCTTGGGGAGGCAAGGGTCCCATGCAACACAGGACAGAGAGTATAAGTGAAATTCCTTGATTAGGACATTGTTTGTTGTTCAGGGTGGAACCACAAGAGAGGCAAGTCCAGATTCAGTGACCTGGAAAACATAAGGTTCTAATCTTCCACTCTTTCCCATATTAATGGTATACATCACAATCATAACTGACCCAGGGACTTTTTGATTTTATTTTACTGCTTCTGGAAGTTGAATCTGGCCCCTAATGCCTGCTATGCAGGAGCTCTACCACTTAAGTCACAAACCTGGGGATCCAATTGCCTTTTTTAGATCTAAGTCCATTTATCTCCATCTCATCCACTATTACTCCTTTTTCACACAGAAACTGCAGATTGTCACTTCTGTGGTCTCATTATCATGGCTGGGATCTGGCATTTACATATGTCTCAAGATGTGGATCCTGAAGGCCTCTGGGAAATGCTGGAGGAATTCTCAGTCTCCATTTCTGAAGCCCCTACTCTTGTCCTCTGTGCAAGGAACTTTTTGGGAAACTTAAGAGGTCATTAAGATTCTAGGGATAAATCCACTCAGGAATGTTGTGATGTGGCTGCCAAATGATAATGTCCCACACAAACTGTCCTGACTCATATCTAACACCTGTGGATTTGTGAGTTCTATACTTGGACACCATGTTCTGCATTGAGTGCTGGAGGATGCTGACAGGTCACTGTGAGCTGTACCCTGGTGGCACATGCATCATGGTGCCAAGTGGCCTTAATACATACATACATTGTGAGACCATTGACACAGAGAAGTTAATTAACATACATACAACTGTCAGAGCCAGCAGTGGGACCTTGCCTGTGTGATTTGGTATCTGGCCTTGTGAGAAAGATCCAAGGAACTGAGGCAAAAGCCTCAGAACCAGACAACCAAAAAAATAACAGTGCTCAAGCTTCCCCAGATAGCATCGTGTCCTTCAGATGTAAATAAGAAGGTTATGCGGATCGTGTGCTTCTCCTGCTTCTCTGTTCCCATTTTAAAAGATACATAACAAAGAGTTAATTTTAACTGTGCTTTCTTGTACTAATGTAACCTTGACATGTAATACTTGGCATGCTTTTTCTTACCAAATGCTCTCTGTGAAAGAGGAGTTTATAAAAAGCAGAAATGATCTTCATTAAAGTGGATATTAAGCAAGACTCAGTAGTCCCCTCATCTTTTATGGCTCCAGTCACCCAGGTCCAGCCAATAAACAGTAACATACTACCTCACATGGTTATTTAATTTGGGGGGGGTGAGGTCACTTGAGATCTGCTGTTTTAGAATGTTTCAAATATACAGGCCATCACTGTCATCTGTAGTTATTGTGAGTGACATAGATTTCCAGAACACCTTCATCTTCTCACAGCAGGAAAACCCATTTCATCTCTGTAACTTTGATAAAGATCCACAGCCCAGCAGCTGGTAAGCTCCTTCAGTGTGCAGGAGGCTGTGGGCGTTTCTACACTGACTTCATGATAGTGGCCACTTGGCATTGCATGAGCAATGTGGATGTTCTGAAGAAAAGTGACTGTGAGCCTGGATACAGCAGGACACGGGCAGCCATGTTTATGTGTCATTTTCATATACAGTTATAATGTACATGGTGAGGTTTATCGACACCATCCTTTTCCCTCATCTCCCTCACCCCTACTTAAAATGATTTCAACAGGCTTCTTGTCTATTTTTCATATAAGTATACATGGTACCTCAGTCATATTCACCTTACTTTAACCTCTCCACTCACCATCTCCCTCAAACGAGTACCCATTCCAACAAGAATTGTTTTACATTCCTGACCTTCATTTTAAACTGTATATTCATTGTTCAAAGGGTTTTTGCCATGATATTTCACCCATGAATATATTGTACTTTAATCAAGTTGATCCCTCTATTACTGTCCCTTACCTTTTCACCCTACCCCTAGTATTCAAGATCTGCAGTGCATTTCATTATGCCATCTTCCCATACTGATGCAAAGAATTTTGAACTATCATTGGATTTTAACTTGCATTTCCCTAATAGCTAGAGAATTTGATGATTGTTCATTGTGGATTACCCATATGAGTGTGTTCTTTTATGAAATGTCTATTTAAGTCTGGTGACCATTTATTAATTTGGGTATTTGTTTCCATGTGGTTAAATGGTTAGATTCCTTTATATATTTCAAAACAGGCTCCTAATGAGAGGCTTTTAAATATCCTCGAAATCTGTATGTTGTCATCACATTTTTTAATTACAAAAAAATTTTAATAGGATATATTAATTATACAGGGGAAATTCATAGTGAAAATTCCGATTAGGCTTATATTGTACATTAATTAGATCACCCCCATTGTCTATCCCCCTCAGCCCTCACTCTGCCCACTTAAAGTAATTACAAGAGGTTTCTTTCTTCTATTTCATATAAATATATGAAGTCTATCAACCATATACCCAAACCTTAATCCCCTTCATTCACCCTCCCCACTCTTTGCTATGAAGAAGCTGGGAAACATGATACAACCTCAATTGGCTATTTGGAAATATTTCTTCTTATATAGAATGCTGATGAGGTTTCTCAGAATCAGAGAGAAAAGGGAGAACTCCACCCCATGGCTCTAGGTTCTTACTACTGCCAGAAAAAGTATTTGAGGTGATACAAGTAAGTAATTGGGATGAATCTTATTACAGAGGAAAGTACACCCTCAGGAGGGAATGTGGGCTTCTGAAAGGAGAGTCACATGTAATAGGCTTTACCTGATGGAAATGACATTAATTCAGAGGTGGGGTCCAAGGTTACATAGGTTATTTTATGACTAGCACAACTTGACAAGGAGCATTAATTTCTTTGGCATGTCAAGCTGAAGTTTAAAAGATCAGACAAGAGGTCAGTAGATGAAAATGTTTTTACTTCAAACTTAGCAAGTTGTGTAAATAAAATTGTTCACAATGGCAGCCTGGAGATGCTCCATTTCCTTCTATTGAAAATGTAGGTGAGATCCAAGATGGCCACTAGGGTATGGAAACAAAAAGCCTAAGTTCCATGGCTCCAAAAACCTTACTGAGATGTTGGAGCCAGACTTGGGTAACTCTGACTGCTTCTGGGCAAAATAATAACAGCCATCACATTAGGTGTATAAAAAAATTCAAAGACTGACCTGCAAATCAACCTTTAATTGCACCTAACACCTGCAACCTATGGCATAGCCAGCAAGGGGGGCTCATCCTCTGGGAAACCCTCCTCCTCCATGTGATTACTCTCTCCTTTTTTTTTTCCTTTTTCCTCCTTTTCTGCTTCCTCCATCAAGCAGAAACAGAGCATCAATCAGAATCAAATTCTGTGACACCCTGAACCCCTAGCCCATGGAAAGCTTCCCCATGCCATGCTGCCCTGAGAAAAGATGGTGCCATTTCTACCCACTGCCACTGCTGACACCAAACTTGTATGCACAAAATTTGCAGAACAAGTGAGAACCACACATCATGCGGGACTTCCCTACCCACCCACTGGGACCATAAATTAGTGCAGCCCATGGGAGACTGATCTTGCCTCCCCCCCCCAAAACTGAAAAACAAACAGTGAACTGTAATCAAACACAGACAGTGGAGTGGGTGGGTGGAACACTGAACATGCCCTGAAGGAGAAAGGGGGTGTTGCAAAGAATTAAACTCTCAGTGCAGAACTCTCAGTAAATAAACACAGGAAAGGCAGCAAAGATTGAGAGCAGGTGGGCAACAAGCCACTTCTCAAAGCAGGGCAGGTAGTGGATCACAGAGTTGATCTCCTGAACCAGAGGGCAGCATTCAAAACTGAAGAGTCCCACCTCACTAGGGGAGAAGCTGACCAAACAGCTGCAGCTGAAGGATAACACAGCTGTCAGCTGGGAAAACAATAGCTCTAACCACCCTGCATGATCTAGCAAGCCTACCTCACCTAACAATTTCAATTAAACTGGGGGACAGAAGAACAAAACACTACTAACTAGCCAATCACCTGGTGAGACCACATCAGAACTTCTGTTTATATACCAGTACCAGGACTGGATGCCGGAAGAGCAACTCCAGAATTTAAACTAAGACAGAAATTCTATTGTTCCTGAACCTGGTGGGGGTTTTTTTATTATTTTTTCTGGTTTTTTGTTTATTCATTATATTATTGGGTTTTTTCTTGTTTTTTTTACTCCTGTTTTCTTTCTGTAGTATCAACTTTACCATCACTATCATCTCATCCCTATTCTCACCTCCTTCACTCTCCCTCCTCCACCTGTTCTACAATCCATTGTTTTCCTTCCCAACTACTCTTTCTGCCCCTTCTCATCCACTCTCTCCCCTTCCTTCACCTCTCCCTCCATCTTCCCCCAACCTGCCATCAAACTAACCTTCCATCCTACAGTCTCACCACCTACTGGCCAACCTACTCTACCAAATTTATACAACTCCAACCCCCTACACTACACAAGCACCTAACACTACAAAAACAGAAATACACCCAAACACAGACAAGGGCCACAAAACACAGCAGCCCCCACATCTTTTCCCCCACTCATCCACCCCATTTCCCACCTCCTCTTTTAGTGCCACCCTAACCAATTTCCCAAATTTCTATAGCTAGCCTAAAAAAACATTAACCCCACAAATCCCACTGTTTATAGATAATACCACCAAGGGGTCTTCTATAAACAATTGGTCAGGCATTGAACCTGTGAATTAGTTATTGCTAAATTATACCTCTAAGGCAGGAACAGAAATAGCACACCAACCTAGCTAACAATCAAGACAGTCACAATACAAAAATTAAATCAAAGGTAAGAAAACAGGCAATTAAAAATGCCAAGTAGCCTATCAGGAACATAGTTGCATGGCACCAAGTAGAGCCATGGGAAGAAGAACAAAGGATGAAAACCACTCTCTTCAAAAAAAAATTCAATACAGTATTCAGAGGGAAATGAGAAAAATGGATACTCAGTTCCTGACCCCAACAAGACAATGATAAATGACAATAAGGAACCCGGAAATGCCCACAAACACACCTTCAGAGAAGAAATCTTGAAAAAAATCACTGAGAATTTCATGGCAAAGATACTACATATGGTCAACAAAAATATACAAGATACACTCAAGAAATGTCAAGACACCAAAAAGAAATAACATGAGAAGACACAGAAACAAATAAATGAACTGAGAGGCAACCTAAACGAACATCAAAGTGAAACACAGAACACTGTAAAAAGAGATAAATGATTAAAGATGAAAATAAAAAATATTAAAGAGGTGACCAAAGATATGGAAAACCTCAGAAAAAAGAACCAAATAGAAACACAAAATACAGTGGAAGGCCACTCCAGCAGACTAGAACAGGGAAGACAAAACTTCAGAACTCGAAGATAAAATAGAAATTAAAGAAAAAAACTGAAGAAATGTTAGTCAAACAACTCAAGAGCTATGAAAGAAATACTCAAGAATTCACCAACACCATCAAAAGACCAAACCTGAGAATCATGGGTATTGAAGAAGGAAAAGAGGTTCAACCAAAAAGGATTCATAATATAGTCAATAAAATAATAACAGAAAATTTCCCAAATCTCAAGAAAGTTATGCCCATTCAGGTACAGGAAGCCTCCAGGACACCAAATAGACTTGACCAAAATAGAACCTCCCCATGTCATGTTATCATTAAAATAACAAGAACAGAGAATAGAGAAAGAATACTGAAGGCTGAAGAGGAAAAAAATATATACATAAAGGTAATCCCATCAAAATCACAGTAGATTTCTCAATGGAAACCTTAACAGCCAGAAGGGCATGGAGTGAAGTATTTAGGGAACTGAATGAAGATAACTTCAATGTCAGGATACTCCACCTAGCAAAACTATCATTCAAAATAGATGGAGCAATAAAAATCTCCCAGAAACTAAAGCCACCACTACAAAAGATTCTCCATGGAATCCTGCACACAGAAGATGAAAGCAAACAAAACCATGAGAGGACAGGAAGTGTCAAACCATAGGAGAAGAAATGACAAGGAATCAGAGAGTAGCACTGATTCAGCTGCACACAAACCCTTAAACAATAAAAACAAGTAAGTGGCAAGAAGCACCACATACCTATCAATATAAGCACTGAATGTCAACAGACTCAACTCCGCCTTCAAAAGACACCATTTGGCAATCTGGATTAAAAAGGAATATCCAGCAATCTGTTATTTAAAGGAGACCCATCTCATTGACAGAAACAAACACTGCCTTAAAGTGAAAGGTTAGAAGAATATTTACCAAGTCAATGGCCCCCCAAAACAGGCAGGAGTAGCAATACTTATATCAGACAAATTAGATTTCAAACTTATATTAATGAAATGAGATAAAGAAGCATACTTCATACTAATAAAAGGGGAAATACACCAAAAGGAAATCACAATTATCAATCTATATGCACCAAACCTCAGTGTACCCAATTTCATCAAACAGGACCTGAAAACATTTATAAACTCCAACAAGTGGTAGTGGGAGACTTTAATACCCCCTATCACCAATAGACATGTCATCCAAACAAAAAATATATTGGAATGAGCTTTTTCCTGTCCTGTTACTACTGAACCTAACTGAGCCTACCTGGGGGTGAGAGGAGATGCAGAAAGGACAAAGGATAGAAAGACAGACATGCAGAAAGTGGGATCAGGTGTGCTGGGTGCTCAGATGGAGATGCTCAACAGTCTCATTGCTTTTTTATCTAATAACTCTTCTTTTGCTTCACTTCTTTTCTCTATTATTCTCTTCTCTATTCTTTAAGCCCTTACTCCTTTACAACATTAAAATCTTGCTTCTGAAATCTTCTTTTCTATTCTTTAAAGTCTCTTTCCTTAGACTCATTCTGTCCCATGTTTTCTTTAGCTTAGCTTTTCTAAAGTCTATGTACAAACTTCTCAGTTCAGACTTGCATTGTCCCATGTTCTCTCTTTAGCTTTCTTAAAGTCTTGGCCCTCAGTCTTGCAGACAAACAACAGCAACTGCATCATTCAGTGGCAGTTCCCTTGCAAGCTGCCAACCAATTCTATCAACCCCTCTTTAGCTGTTGGGAACTAAAAGCCACAGTCTGACAAGATCGCTGTGACTTAGCAGCATTCCAATGAGGTCGGAATCTGCAGAAGCACCATGCCTCTTCATGGTGGAAAGGAATGCTAAATGGTTTCCCTTGACTAAAAAGAAGTTTATACTTAGTCAAGGACACTGGCAGTAAGAATGCAGGGTGGAAAACACAGAATGGTTGTAACTAGGTCAGAATGTTTTTGATGCTTAAGTCTCTTCCTCTTTTGTATAAAGCTTGCTGAGAAAAATAAAACTTTGCCAGTTGGTCATCAGCTGCTGGCCCTCTCCATATTTCCTTCCTTCCTGAGTGAGTCCTTTCACATGTCCTTCCTTGTTCATTCCTGCCTTGAGCCCTTTCGGGTTAGGACCTCTGCAATCCCAGCATTTAGCAATTCCCCTTCAGCACTGCTCCCTTCAGTAATTCATTTTCACCCTTCAGCAATCTCCCTCCAGGAATCCTCCCTTCAGCAAAAAACCCCTCATCAAAAAGCCTTGTGTCCTCCTTCAGCGAATCTTTTATATTCTGTGGTAAACAAGGAGGTGGAGCAGCAGTTCTCAGGGAGGAGTGTGACATTATAACAGGAGAAACCTGTGTTCCTAGTTCTTTCTCTGAACATGAACAACTTAGGAAAAGCAGCTATTCCCCCTTCTTGCTCTCTTCTGCAGCTGGGGCCATGACAAATCTCAGCCTACAGATTATCTGACATAAACATCTTAGGAAAAGTAGCTGCTCTGCATCTTACTCTCACTGTCTTCTGTGGCTGGGGCTGTACCAAACTCAGCCTGCAGAATATGAGTACAACTGTGCTTAAGACATTATAGGATTTTCATACTCTGCTCCTCACAATCAATAAAGAAATTCTAGAACTAAATCACACCATAGATCAAATGGACCTAGCTGATGTTTACAGAATATTTCATCCAACAAAGTCACAACATACATTCTTCTCAGCAGCTCATGGAACCTTCTCCAAAATTGATCATATCTTAGGGCACAAAGCAAGTCTCATCAAATATAAGAAAATAGAAATAATCCCATGCATTGTATCTGACCACAATGCATTAAAACTAGAACTCTACAACAAAAAAACAACAGCAGAAAATATGCAAACAATTGGAAGCTTAACAACACATTGCTCAATGATAAGTGGGTCATTGGTGAAATAAAAGAGCAAATTAAAAGGTTCCTGGAAGTTAATGAAAATGAAAACACCACCTATGAGAACATATGGGGCACAGCAAAGGCAGTCCTAAGAGGAAAGTTTATAGCCATCAGTGCATATTTTAAAAGGACAGAAAGATCTCAAATAAACAACCAAATGCTACATTTCAAAATCCTAGTAAAAAAAGAACATGCAAAACCCAAAACAAGCAGAAGGAGAGAAATAATAAAAATAAGGGCCAAAATTAATGAAATAGAGACCAAGAAAAAAATCTATACAAAGAATCAATGAAACAAAAAAGCTGGTTCCTTGAAAAAAATAAACAAGATTGACAAGTCCCTGCAAAATCTGACTAAAATGAAGAGGGGAAAAGACACAAATTAGTAAAATCAGTAACGAAAAACGGGAGAAAACAACAAACACCAAGGAAATCCAGGGAATCATCAGCGGCCACCTGAAGAACCTATAATCCAATAAATTGGAAAATCCTGAAGAAATGTACAAATTTCTAATATTTACAGCCATCCAAAACTGAACCAAGAGGATATTAACCACCTAACAGATTGACATCACGAAATGAAATTGAGAAGCAATAAAGAGTCTCCAAAAAAAAAAAAAGAAAAGTCCAGGACCTGACCTATTCTCTGCTGAATTCTATCAGAACTTTAAAGAAGAATTAATACAAACTCAGGTGATCTTTACTGAGGGCACCTCAGCCTCACTGTCCCAAAATTTTCAAAACTCCTCAGAAGCCATTGCATATTGTGGACCCTGGTCCTGAGAAGGCAGTGAGCAGACATGCTCACTGCAGACATGGAAGCCTCACCTGAGGGCACCTTTGCTGCTCATAACAGACCTATTCCCGTCTTAAGTCCTGGTGCCTTAGTCCACCTAACAGGGTCAGGACACAAGTGAGGAGAATGTAAATCTCCCCAGCTCTGTTCACTCCTGTGTTGAAAAGCCCAGTACAGAGCCTGGGTCATGACTGCTGTGCCACTGTGGACAGAATGTATTCCATGCTTCTGCTGCTGACTCTTCCTGCCTGTGAATGCTGTGCTGGAATCCCTCAGGGTTGAAATCTCCTGCTCCTTCCTGAATGTGCTTCAGCTCCTTCTTGTGTTTCTCCACAGGGTTCTGTCCTAGGTCATTCTAAAGAACTGTCCTTGGGCTGGTGCCGCCCTCCCAGACTCCCAGGCTGACCTGCACTTTCTTGAATTCTCACTGTCTGCTACTAACATAGGTGTGGGCTGGATCCCCCTGGAGTGTCTGGCACACATTTAGTGGGCAAATAAAAAGTACTACAGCCCAGCCCTGAAGAGATGGATCACTACCTCCAAGGACAACTCTTGTAGTCAGGTGTTCCTCACAATGATGAGCATGGACCTTGAAGACACAGCCCCATATTGATGTGCTGAAGCAGCACAGAGACACACCACTAGGTGTGTTCTCCACATGATCTTAGGGCCTCAGCTACAGTACCTCCTTTGTGCATCAAGAAAATGTGGAGGTTGTGCCCTTTCCTCTGCCCTCTGGAATTTCCTCTCCACTCCAGGACCTCACAGCCATGTCTTCCTGTTGCCTCTCTAACTCTACATCACTGGTTCCTTGTGCCTTTTCATGAAGTGAACTACTGTATTTTGTTTATAAAGGGGAATGGGGAAGAGTGTCTGGTGGCTAGGACACATGAGTCACTGATAAATTGACTGATAAGAACACAAAACACTACCATGTTTGTCTTCCTCAAACTTCTTGAGTGGTCTAGAGTATCAAATAGAGGATCAGAATCCATGAGGAGTTATAGAAATGCAGACAACATGTTTGTTGTAATGGAGAAGATTTGCTAGAATACACATGCACTAATATAATTCATGAGATGATAAACAGATTTGATGTGTCCCATCCTATGCAATCAGTGTACAAATGAACCACCAGGATTATGGCATGTGCTACTGATAAGCTTGTGTCCAGGAGTGCATTCGGGACCAAAGAAAGGTGGAAGTCTTACACTAGTAACAGGATATGTAAGAACAGATCACATCTTATGAAATATGATTACCATCTTGCTATTAAATGAGTGACACAAGCGTTTACTGTGTTTGTCAGCTTCCCATCACTAGCATAAATATCTGAGATAATCAATTAGTAAAGAGGAAGGTTTTACTTCGTCCTTAAGATTTTGAGGTTTCTGTTTGTGGTGGCTTCCTCACTATGTTGTGTCTGTGGTGCTGATTCATAGTGGGAGTGTCTGTCTGCAGAACAAAGCCACTCACCATATGACCCTGACCTGAAAGAAAGAGAAACAGAATGTACCTGAGTCCTACTGTCCATCTTCAAGTCTGTTCCCCTAATGACATGAGCTCCCAACTAGGGCCCACCCCTAAAAGTTATACCACCTCCTTATAGTACCATGGTGGGGACCACACATTACCACATGGAACTTTGAAACACATTTAAGATCAAACTATGGAGTACAGAAACATAATTCTTGTGATATACTTAGTTCACGTTTGAACATCAAAACAGAAATATCAATAACTGTCCCATATAAATTATTTAGTGCACAGAGAGAGGAGAAACAGCAGAATAGTTGGAAGAGATGGATGACTGATTGTAAGGTTACCAGTATAAAGCACTAAAGCACAAGATCAAGTTTTATATATATTTTAGAACACATAGAATAAAGTGTTTATCTATAATCAAGAAAATGAAAACTTCTCATCAATGAAAGAAAAGATATAAGCAGGAATATGCCTCATTTTGAAAACTATTTTCAACTCAAATGACTATGAGGTAATAAATGACAAGCCTCCAAATAAGAGCAATGTTTTCACATCACATAACCATAACATACAAGTATACAGAAGATAATAAGGACCCTCAACACTCAACTCTACATATTCATCTATGAATTGAGCAAAGATCTATGTAGGCATTGCATCAAAGAAGATATGCAAGTGATAAACCAGCACATAAATGCACACCCAAACTCATCTGTTTATCACTAGTAATCTCAAATAACACCACGATGAGATGCCACTTTAAATGTTTCAAATGAAAACAAACTCAGAGACCTGTGTACAATTATTCATGACTGTCTCCAGTATCAGATAATTATCTAGGTTTCAGAAGTCCTTCTAAACTTATAAGGGATTGTCTGTCAGGGTCCACACAGCACTGTATCACATACTCCAAAGCACCAGCTCAGCAGAATTAGCACAGAGAGCCCACCAGAGGGAGAGTAATTCAAGCACAGAACAGACTTCCTTGGTGGATGTATCCTGTGCACCACTCATAGCACCCAGTGTCTGTGAAACCATGTCGGCAGAGACCCGATCAATGTTGGGTGTGAATGTTTTGTCTGATAATCACACACACCTAAAGAGAGGATCGAAGAGCTTAGGATTTCCATTAATGATGTGTCAGGTGGGAGCAGAGAAGCCCTCTCAAAAGAGTCTAAAATGACCTCATAGAGCCTGGAAAGGACGGGGTCTCAGGGTTGTTGTGTCAGTTGTTGGTGAAAGTAGGTTGAGTGTTTCCACTCACATGGGGAGGGACACTCATGGGGTTAGAATCGCCCATAGGCATCAAAGAAGAATGAATCATGGCAGCTTAATAAAAGTTGCATCTGTGTGACAAAAAGAGTAGATGTAAGTATAAATCTTATATGGTCCACATTCTGATATAGAAATGCAATCTGAATTCTTATTCCATATGACAGCTTTAAAAATAGAGTAAAAATGAAGAAATGAAGGTACCAATATAGGCAGATAGTAACTAGGTCTAAAGAAAGTGAGAACAAAGGAAATATCACAAAAAAACTCATTCATACAATTAACATGCTAACAAACAAGGGAAAACAAAGAAAACGAGAACAATGTTGAAAGTAAGCAAATAATAATGATAATGATATTTATAATAATGCATCTGAAAATAAGCTAATATCCAGAATACACAATAAACACAAATATCTTTATAGTGAACAAATAAAATGCAAAGAAACATAGAATCTGATAAAATTGTAATAAAAACCTGAATTGACTCTCAAATGAAGATGTAAGTGTTCAAAGGTACATATAAATATTTTCAATACCACTAATCATCAGGAAGATGCAAACCCAACATCACATATCACCTCACTCATGTTAGAATGGTTACTATCAAAACAAAAGCTGGACAAGGCGTGGAGAAAGGGAAGGAGTTTTCCTAGTGGGAATGAACACTGCCATGGTCAACAGCAGTATTCACAGCAGCCAGGAACTGCACATAAGTGTCTGTCACAAGAATAAATGAAAAAAAAAAACTCGAGGATTTGCGCAACGGAATACTACTCAGCCACAGAAAGTTCCTGCCACGTGTGACTTCATGGATGGACATGGAGGACCTCTGATTGAGGGAAATGAACCAGGGACAGAAAGACAAGTACTATATGGAATCTGAAAGAAGTTGATTGCATAGAAGCAGAGGGTTGAAAAATGATTACCAGGGAATGCAGAAGGAAGGAGAGGCTGGTTAATGGGTGCAAATTTGGAAACAGGCAGGAGGAAGAGGGTCCCTGTTCAAAGTGGGGTGCTAGTTAACGATAATGGATTATGTCTGTGAAGATTACTGAAAGAGTAGTTTTGAATGAACTCATCTTAGAATTACTGACTAAAAGGTATGGACGGGTAATTGCTTGGACTTGACATTCCATGATGTACATATGGACAGGATCATCATAGTGTGCCCTCTAATGTGACCCATAACATAAAACAGATATGTATAAATAAAATGTAAATTTATTACAATGAAAAATAAGACAGGGTCCATATACAATGCATTGAGTGGAAGATGTTCACTCACCAAGATCATTGTTAAATTCTGGTCCCTTGCCTGCTTCCAAAAATCATAAACCTAGTAGATCTATGATAATGTCATTTGAGTTTCCATGATTGGTAGCCTTGTATTATTTGGATTTCTTCAGTCATTCTTGGATTATTTTTCATGGATTCAAGACCCAATGATTCACTGCTTTGGCCTTCACTACTAGGTTTGTGATCAAATATACCTGATAATGTTCCTTCCCAAAAATATGAAGAGAAGTTTCCTCTGCTTTTATCTCCAACACAGAATTTAATGAGAGGAAAACAAGAAGCTGAAAAGAGGTGGTGGAAAGGCAGCCTTAATCTGTTGTGAAGAGCATGCACAGTGCATGAAGCCTTACCTGTATATCTTGCCACATCTGAGTGCAACAGGTGTTGGAGGTAAACATCTCTGCATGTGTAATCCTCACACTGACCACACACAGTGTGATGGCCATGTCCTGGAGGAGGCAGACCTTTCACTGTAAGTGTTGTGTGACAAACTGTGGACAAAGGATCCTCCTTTGTTCATCGTCTGGGAGGACTGGTCTCCTCCTTGGGGAATTTCTTAAGGACTCCACACAACAAGTCCCATCGAGTGTGGGGGGACAGAGGCTTGGGGTATTGCAGGTCCTACATTTAACACTGTATTTACTGTTGACTGGTAACACAGTGTGAGGAAATGCCCTCAGCTGATTTTAAAACTTCCTCACAAGGTTTGATATGACATAGTAATCAATTTTCTAGCCATAGCGACAACAGTAATGAAAAATTTTAATTAATGTTCCTTGGGAATCATTGGTGATAAGAACCATTTGGAAATTATTATTACTTATGTGAGGTAGACACTTAGAAGTGCTCTGTTCTGTTGAAATTATAATTACAATGAGGCCACAGTCCAAAACGAAGGACAGACCACCACCTGTAAGCTGCTGACACCAAGTTCCCTGGAGAGACTCTCTTCTGCATAAACCCACCAGCCAGGGATAGGCTGTTTCCTCTGTTCTGCAAATACCATTTTACACCTGCAGCCTTCCAGTGGCCTCTCCCTACAGACACGTGTGGACCAAGGACAGGATGCGGCCTGTGCCTTACAGATGCCCAGAGCCCTCCAGCTGCTTCAGTCCAGCAGAGGACTGATGGCAGATTCTCAGATAGGCAGAGAATTGACAGATCTGCAAAATCTAGCCAGGATGTCAATGAATCCTCTTAGTCATCCTGGTGTCTCTTAAAATGTAAAAAATCTCAGATTCTGGTGTTTGAACATCGCTCCTTCTCCTTAGCTTCATCATATTGGGAAATAAAACTCTTCTTTCTTCATTTTATCAACAGCTATCATCAGTTCTTAATTACTGACAATTTAATTTGTAGCATATTGGGACTATTTTATTTTTATTTCAGGTGAGTTGATGTCTGGTAACACAGATGTAAAGTGAAATACACCACTTGGAGGCTGGTTCTGACTCCAGGACCCTGTCCAGTAGCTCAGGGATCAGGAGTCAGAAGGCGAGCTAATGGAGCACAGGGAGGGCGCTCCACAGACTCCGGGGCTGGTCACCTCTGCACAAGCGTTGACTTCACGTCCTGAGGGCAGCAACAGCACTGCCCAACAAGGAGCCCTGGAAGCGCCTGACGCAGAGACGCCCCGCCCAGCGACACAGCGCCAGCCAATCACAGCGCGCGCTGCAGCACGCTGTGGAGGAAAAGGCCGCATGCGCCTTCCAGAAGATTCTGCAAGCTGTTTTCACAGGGCAGAGATGCAGTAAGAAGCCGCGCACTATAGTTGTCTGCAGACCCAGTGGAGGTGCTCATGGACCCGAGGTACACTGTGGGGTGGTTGAAGGCAGGGCTGTTCTCCTTTGTCTGGGAGGGTCAGGCAGCATGGCCGGCGGGGTCCATCCCTCCTGGTGCCGGGCGGCAGCGGGTGCGTGGCGGCCTGGCGGGTAGAGCGGGCGCGGGCGCTGGGGCTGTGGGCTCGGGGGCCTGGGGAGGCCGGGGCAGGCGGGTCTATGGGCGACGCCCCCGAGTCTCCTGGCGAGGTGCGCTTTTTGTCACAAGTGATAAAAAGTGCCATTTTTATCATTGAGTAATAAATAATGTGCCTATTAAAGAACATCTGGGCTGCTTCCAGTTTTTGACTATCCCAAACAAAGCAGCTTTGGACATTACAGTTCAGGATTTTGTGTGGACATAAGCTTTCATTTCTAGGAGAAAAATGCCCGCGGGTACTTGTCGGGTCGTATGGTAATTAGACATTTCATTTTGTAAGAATTTGGTTAACCTTTCCAGAGGGATTTTGCTATTTTACAGTGCCACTAATAATATGAAAGACTCATTTTCATAAGTGATAAAATTCATCCTTTTAAATGTTTAATTCAGTGTTTTGTAAGTATATTCACAGTTATACAAATCTTTTAAGTTACGGAATGTTTTCAACATTGTAACAAGAAATCCCATAGCTATTAGCACTCTCGGTTTTTTCTCTTCCCCTATCCTCTGGCAACCATTAAGCTACTTCCTGTCTGTATAGTTTGTCTTTCTGACATTGCACATACAGTGAATCATACAGTATAAGGTCTTTTGTGACTGGTTCCATTCCTTTACCATAGTTTTTTCAAAGTTTATATTGTAGCATCTATCAGTATTTGATTCCATCTTTTTTTTTTCTTTTGCAGTCCTGAGGTTTTAAATTGGGGTCTTGTGCTTGATAGGTGAGCACTTTATTTGAGCCACATTTCCAGCCCTTTGAGTTTTAGGTCATTTTTTTTTTTACATAGAATCTCTCTTTTTGTCTGGGTTGCATGTGACTATGATTCTTCTGTGTGGCTGGAAGTTCAGGTGTGGACATCACACCCATCTTACTTGTTGAGATGGGGGTCTTGCTAACTTTTTTGCCAGGATTGGATTCAAACTATGTTTATCTTAATAGTCAACACCCACATCACTGGGATTATAGACATTAGTCACTATGCCTGTCCACTTCATTCCAATTTATGTTGAATAAGTTTCCATATTTTGAATATACCACATTTTTAAAATCCATTTATCAGTTGATAAACATTTGCACTTGATCTTAGTCAAAAGACCAAGAAGTCATAATTGATAGACATTTGGACTATTTTACTCTTGGACTATTAAGAATAATGCTGCTGTGAACATTTGTGTACAATTTTTGTGTAGATCTCTTTTTCATTAGCAGTAGATTTGCTGGTCATATAATGATTTCTATATTTAAATTTTGAGGAACTGAAAAACTTTTCAAAACTAGTTGCACCATTTTATAGTCTCAGCACCAAGTAGTGAGGATTCTGTTTGTCCATAAACTTGCTACAACTCATCATTGCCTGTCTTTGTTTTAGCCATCTTAATGGGTAGGTAGTAGTACTTCACTGTGGTTTTGATTGCAAGTCTTTAATCAGTGAGATCAAGCATCTTTTCATGTGTTGGACATTTGTATCTCTTGAAAAAAGAGATACAAAATGTATATATGGCTAAGTAGCCATATATACATACCACATTTTCTTGATGTATTCATTAGTTGTAGGGCATCTGTGTTGTTTCTGTAGCTTGGATATTGTGAATACCGCTCCAGTGAACATCGGTGTACAGATGTCTTTATTGTATCCTGACTTATGTTCTTTTGGGCGTATGCCCAGGAGTAGAATCACTGGATCATGTGGCAGTTCTGTGTTTAGTTTTTTAAGGAATCTCCACACTGCTTTCCATAATGGTTTACTAACTTGCATTCCCACCCACAGTGTATGAAGGTTCCTGTTTCACCACATCCTTGATAGCATTTTGTTGTCGTTGCCCTTGAATATAGCTGTTCTAACTGGAGTGACATGAAATATTAGTGTAGTTTTGATTTGCATCTCTTTTGTAGCCAGGGACATTGAACACTTCTTCATGTATTTACCGGCCATTTGTACTTCTTTCTTTGAGAATTCCCTGTTTGATTCATGTGCCTATTTCTTCATTGGGATGTTGATTAATTGTGGGTTGAGTTTTTGAGTTCCCTTTAGATTCTGGATATCATTCCCTTATCTGATGAATAACTGGTGAAGATTTTCTCCCTCTCTGTGGGGTGTCTCTTGAATCTTTTGACTGTTTCTTTTGCTGTGCAGAGCTTTTTAGTTTGATGAAGTCTCATTTGTTTATTCTTTCTCTTAGATATTGAGCCTTTTGAGTTCTGCTTAGGAAGTTGTTCCGTATGCTTATCTGTGCCAGTGTATTTCCCACTATTTTCTGTAGTTGTTTCAAAGTTTCAGGCCTTATGTTAAGGTCTTTGATCCACTTTGAGTTGATTTTGGTACAGGGTGAAAGGCAGGAATCTATTATCAAGTCTCCTGCATGTGGATATCTAGTTTTTCCAGCAACATTTATTAAAGAGGCTGTTTTTTCTTCAACATGTGTTTTGGGCTCCTGTTTTGAAGATCAGTTGACTGTAGCTGTGTGGGTTTATGCTGGGTCTTTTATTATAATCCATTGATCTTCTGTCTTTGTGCCAATACCATGCTGTTTTTCTTGTTATGGCTGGGTAGTATAGTTTGAAGTCTGGTATTGGGATACCTCCAGCATTGGACTTTTTGCTCAGAATTTCTGTTGTTATTTGAGGTCTTTTGTGTTTCCATACATATTTTTGGGGGGTTGAGCTTTTTGAGCTTACTGTAGGTTCTGGATATTAGTCGATGATTGGATGAATATCTATTAAAGGTTTTCTGCCATCCTGTGGGCAATCTCTTGAGTCTAGAGAATGTTTTCTGTTGTTGTAGATATGGTTTTTAGTTTGATAGAACTCCATGTGTCCATTGCAGCTTCATCTGTTTTAAGGGGTCTTCTAGACTGTAAACATTAAGACCTTGTGACCTAATGTGGTGTGTTATGACAAAGATTTTGAAAGCAGCATTTAACATGGAACAGGGTTAATGGCCTGTTTACTTCATTTTATTTGCCTGTTGTTTCATTCCAGTAGTTCCTAAGTACCTTTTGTGCCAGAAGTAGAGGGCAGAAGGAGAGAATATGCTGCACTGCTGACCAGGAAAACAGGATGAACGAGAGCCAACGTCTGTGGTAGCCACTAGAAGCTGTGAAGAGAGGGAGGAGGAGAATCACCAGCTCTGTGATCTCAAGTTGCTTGAAGGCAAAATCACGTCTTCTAACATAGCCCATGGAGATGCTCATCCTGTGGAGGGGGTGGGTTCTCTAAGCTCCTCCCACCCCTTCCCTCCTCCAGCGTGCATATCTGCTGTGGGTGGTGGCTAGTGGCTTCCCACCTTGCAATGAATTGGGGGCAGATAGCTGCTACTTACCTGCATAAGTCACTGGTCAAGTGGGCCTGCTCTTCAGGAACCTTATCCACATCATCTTGCTCCTGTGTATGTATGTGTGCGTATATGTGTCCTGGAGTACATGTCTGTGTGTTTCTGCATATGTGTGTATGTTCGTTTCTATTTCTGTGTGCATGTGAATCTGGTTACATAAGACTTTGTACCTGTGAATATGTCACTGTGTATCCCCTTGTGATATTTCCCAGATTCCACTATGTACCTGGCTGCTGTTCTTTTTTTTAATTTTGAGACAGAATCTCACTATATAACTCAGGATGGCCTGCTATCCTTCTGCTTCTCTCAAGAACTGAGAATACAGGCATGAACCACCCCACCAGCTCTACTTTCATTCTTTATCCCTTTGTTTCTTTTAATTGTCCCATCTATGGTTAGTACATTAGCAACGAGTGACACAAATCCTCAGATTTCAGAGTATACAGGTACTTATTAGCACTTATTCCTGGTGACGTCCTAGGAAGCAAATGGTAAGTTGATCCATATGGGGCAAGCGGGGAGACTAGGAAGGCTGTGAGAAACATAACGGCTTGTAGCAGGTCAAACACATAGTCGGAGGAGGGACTGGGTCTCAACACACCTCTTTCTCCTCAAAGTTGGGCTGCCGACTGTATCCAGATGCTCCCCAGGACAGTGGGGTTGGATAAGTGCTTGTGACTGTGTTCCAGTATTCACAAATCATGGATGGTGGACAATCAGCATTCTAGAAGACCTTTCAGGTGGTCATGTCTTCAGAAGAGACTCAGCATGACCTCATTTCTATGACAGTGGACAAAGCAGAACATGGAAATGTGACCAAGCCCCACATTCCAGAGTAGTACATGCTGGAGACCTTTGTGAATATAGTGCATGCTCTTGCTATCTCTGAATTTGTGAAGGCTCAGGCCACAGGACAATCCAGAGAAAGGCCTCTTGAGACCCTGGGCCAGCCGTCACTCCTGTTGCCTCTGGAGATTTTCTTAAGAGTATCCCAAAGGTGATACAGGACAGAAGACCATCCCACAACTCGGATCCCTCCAGGGAATAGTAGACTTTTCCATGTATTTTGGGGTGTATATGTGTTGTGTCCAGGAACATTCCTTCAGGGTTGTTTTCACTTTACCATACAGCAAGGAGATTTTTTGCCAGTTTGCTAATGGTTCCATGATTGAACTGTTCTTTTTTCACACTCCAGGATGCAGATGTGTTGGCCCCAACCTAAGCTGATTCCTTCAAAGCAGGGACCCTGAAGCAGGCACACTGGAAAAACTTGTGGATTACTGGTGTCTGCACTGCTGTTTACCCACTCTACATCCCTCTCTCCCTGTGATCCTACTGAAGTTTTGCCACCACCCAACAGGTGCTGGACCAGATGTTCTCACATCCAAGCCTAGGGGATTCCCTATCTCCTGGCTATGCCTTGGGCATGCTTTGTACATCTGTTGATCTAGTTTGATCATGTGAACTGGGTTGTTCAGAGTACTCGTTGGGTGTTTCTTTGACCAACTGGGTTGAATACAGGATGTGCTTGCCAGGGCCTAGCTCTGCACAGTGGGATGACCAGGCCTGTGAGTTGTTCTTTGTGAGTTTCCACTTCTTGAAGAAGCTCTTTTCCTGAACGCTCAGTTACATAAGCATTGACCCCTTTTGTTAAGTAAGGTCCACATTCCATCTGGAGGAGCCCTGGTGGATGACTGAAGTATCTGTGAAGGAACTAGTTTGGCTCATTTATTAGGTAAATATAAATGAAGATTCTATACTGTGGGGGCACATTTCCATGCAATAAGCATAATTAAGTGAAACTTGTAGGACAATCCCTGCCATTCTGGTCACCAGTCTGGTTGTGGCATCACCCAGGAAAATTAGATGTCACAAGTATGTACAATATATGTGATAATCACGGCCACCTCCAGATATTCCTCCATCTCCCTCTACTCCAGTGAGGATAATGGATCTTAGGAAAAGTGGGTTTTGGATCGGGAGGGATAGTGCTGGTCTATGGAGTGAGGACTTTTAGGGGCTGGGTTTGAGGAGGGCTAGGAATACTGTGGGTCCCACATCCCTGTGATACTCACTAGAAATCTGATTTCTGGTGTTTATTTTGGGGGTGGAGGAAGACAGAGCTGTCCTCATAGAGAAATCTTTTTAGGGTCCTTAGTAACTGGGTTAAGTGGGAAGGCTCAAAGAGAATAGTGTCGTGGAAGACAGTCCACACATGACTCTTGGTGAATGAGGCACCATGAGCAGCTGTGGAGACCACTAAGGTGCTCTGGTGCAAGACAGAAGCACATGCATTCTTGGAGTTGAAATATAAGTGGGAGGGTGCCCAGATACATACAAGAGTGGATAGAGAGCTTCCCTGAAGAACAGACAGCTGCTCACACTTTAGATCTAGGGCTTACTCCCATGGAGTTTCACTGTAGCTCCTTTCTGATGACCTGACCTGACAGTGCCTGAACAGCCAGAGGGATTGGCCTAGAGTACACTAATCTCTGCACAGACGGGCAGGCACAGGAGCTCAGCTTCCACACCTGTGCTGTGGGATGCATGGGAGAAGGGGAGAGCAGGCCTTTGACTCTTCTGTCTGTCAATCTGCATGCAGAACCAGGTCCCTCCTTCTGAGAACATAGCTGAACTACTACTCAGAATTTCTTTGAACCTCCAGATTTCCTGTGCCTCAAGCAGCTGGTGCCTTACCAGCAGCTCAACCTGCCCAGCTTGAATGAGGAGTGCTGTGCCCAACTTCTTACCCAGCTGGAGCACCTGGAACCTAGTATAGCAAAGCCTAAAGGTGAGAAGCCTGATGTGGGAACATAGAATGCATGAGGAGGGAACAGTGCTGGTACTCTCTTCAAGGAGGCCACAGTACTGGCATTAAGCCAATAGTAAGGAAGATCCAGGGACACTACAGGATATGTACTGCAGTCTGGGAAGGCATAGTGATAATGGGGTATGACCTGGGGCTGCTCAAGCTGATGACAGTCTTTCTGTGTATTGAAGGCTAGGGAATAGGCAGTCTTGTTGGGGATCATGTCTCCTACAGCTCTCCCACAAGCTCCAGTGCTTCGTCTACAACATACACCACAGCCAGAGCCAGCTCCAGCATCAGTTCTTGTATCCAGCTCAATGATACCTGGATATCAGGTCCAGACCTGTATCTTAAATGAGAATTACAGCATGAATCACTTCCAGCATTTGTACTGGTTGGTTGGCATACAACCCAATGGCAGCACCAGCATCATGTCCAGAGGTACAACCCACAACAGATTTGGAGCCCATGTCTGCTTTATCACTTCCTCCAGAGCACAAGCCAATGCAAATGCCCAATCTAGGGCCTAAATCAACTACTTGCTGCAGAGCTAGAGCCAGCTCCAGCACACGTTCTAGCACACAGCCAAATAGTAACAGTATCATCAAGTGAAGAACAAGAGGAAATGCCAGATTTGCAGACATAGTCAGCTCTAGCACCTGCTCTGGACCAAGAATAATTTCATGTGCCTAACCTAGAGTCCAGACCAGATCCACTACCTGCTCCAGTGCTAGAAGCCTGGTACAGCACTGTTTCTGGACCCAGCCAAGTAACATCAGCAGCATGTATATATTTAGAGCTCAGAGCCAGGGTAGGCTGCAGTACCACTGTGCTTGAGACACCTCAGGAGCAAGTTTGAGAGCCTAAGTCAACTCCCAACACCTATTCCAGAGCCTAAGCCAGCTCCAGCATCAGTCTGGCACCCAGCCAAAGGGCATTATCAGAATCAAGTCAAGAGATAAAAGGCTGTGATTTAGAGCCAGAGTTAGCCCTAGCACCTGTTCTGGAGCAAGAGTCAGATCGGTTGCCAGCATTAGAGCCAGAATCAGCTCCAAGGTCTGCTCTAGAAATGGAGTCACCTCCCTCAAACAATCTGGAGCTTGAGGCAGCTCTAGTGCTAGTTTTGTTAGGAGAGACTTCCTGGCCTTGAACTTTAGCAATAGAATGCAGACTGGATGAGGAGAAGACATCTTGATGTTCCTAGCAGGTCTTGTGGCAGAGAACTTTACACGGATGGTGGTGAGTGGCTTAAAAGAGCGGGTTTGGGTGAGCTTCCTTCTGGCCTCTGCTGCCCAGATCTTCCACTTTCTAGTCCACAGCAAATCCACAGCCCAAATTTTATCTCCACCATTGAAAATCACATAACCAGGGCAAGATTATTAAGCCTAAACTCTCAATTCCCCTTTGGAAAGCGGATATGTCACTAAAGCCCTAGGGACTATAAGGATTAAGGGATTGGGATAGAGATACAGTGAGGTCCATGAGTGCCACCTGCTCAGGAGACCTCTCTAGCTTCAACATTTATTAAGGGTCTGATGTGTACTACATCTATGGCAGACATAGAGCAAACTTCTGGTTGTAGAAAATGTGTATGTCGATAGGAGCTAGGAAAATGCCATTCTCCCTCTCCTTCCATCATTTCATTTGGGTCACTCAAGGATTGGATTCTTCTAGTGGACTGCAGTTCATATCCAGAGACTCTCATAGGTTTGAGCCACATCCACAGTTTCCTTTGGGATCAAACCTGGGTTTAGGGGATGTGGTTTGTATAAGGGCCATATTACACTAACCCTGTTCAAGAAGGTGGTGCACTACCACTGCTAGGTAACATCTGTTCCCAGTGAGACAAGAAAGACAAACAGCTTCTGGCACCCCCCCATCTTTGCCACCATTACTCAGTTCAATATTGTGATCACCTGAGTCGTCACCACCTTTCTAGATGACCAGAGCATAATACCTCCAACAGGGGCCCTGGAGGTGGAGCACTGGATTGAGGTGGCCAGAGCATGTTGCAGGAGGAACCTGGGTACAATCTCTTCTCTTTTCTCTGCTCTCACATGTTTCTCAGCCCCAAGGGTCATGGTAAGATTAGGTGAAATCTCCAGAGATGGTTCACATTGTCTTAATTCACAGGAATGACAAGTCCTCCCACTATGCCATCCTCTTTGCTCTTCAGAACAATGTCATTCACAACCTGAAGAGCACATGGAAAGAAATCTCCAGGTGGTGACCTTTCATCCATCAGTCAGTCATCTGGAACAGCAGGGGCTGCAGGTGAGCACAACTGTCTGAGCCACGGTCAGTAACTCTGACAGAGTTCTACATCCTTGTCTGCCAGTCACTGGTAAGAGCCACATGGGACATTTTCCTATTCTTATATTGTAGCCACAAACTTCTGTCCAGTTAAATTCAAAATAGAGCTGCTCAGTTTTGAATTGGAAGACCTCACCCAATTCAGGCATCTTTAGGGCCAATGGAGCCATTTGCAGACCTCTCCAGTTACTTTGTAGTCTTCCATCTAAAAGAAAATGGATTACAGTCATGCCCCTCCCTCTCCTTGAAAATGGTACCATTTCTCATTGCTTCTTGCATGAACATTTTTCAGATATTCCAGAAGGGGTCCAAAATTTTCTTTCCTGATAACAACCATGCCCAGAACAGAGGGCCTATCATGTAGGTAGGTGTTAGTCTACATGCAAACCTGGGAAGCTAAGGTGAGAATATGAGTTTCTCCGATTGTGTTTTTGAAAAATTCCAGTTCTGTCTCATCCAGAAGGGGAGAAGAGGACTATGTCTGATGCTTTCACATATGGGGGACTGTTGGGGGACCAGCAGGCCCTTAGTAATTGAATGCAATAGAGGCAACTAGGGTGGTTGATTAGGTGTGTTCAGCAGGATGAAGTAATCTCTGGCTTCCTTCAGTGATTTAGTATCACCCAGACAGTGGAATGAGTGGAATGGTATGTAGCTTCTTTTTGTAGTGCAGCCCATTCTGTACCCATTAACTTTGGTCCCTGCTGCTTTTCTGAGAGGACTGCACATCGCAGAGGAGAAGTCTGCCTGGGGTGTGGTGTCTCATGTCTTCCCAGAGACCAGCCATGCGTATCTGTTCCCTAACTGGGAACAGAAGCTGCTTTCTGGTACACTAAAGAAGCTTCCATGTACAAGAGGAAGCTCTTGTACTTTGCTTTCCTGCCCTGGTACAATGGTTAGCTAGAGATGGTCTCTGTGGACCTCCCAGTCCCAAGTGTGGGCATAGGCAGAACTTTCTGCTGGGAAACATCAAAGGGACTTCATAGAGATGGAAACATTTATCAAGGTCTCAGGCTCCATATTTGTGTAGGAGACAGAGGACTCTAGGTCAGCTAGGAGTTAGAGACATCTTGTCCCTCTCTCTTTGTGGCTCAGGTCTATTAGAAACCCTGGCTCACACCAAGGACCTTGAGGGCACATTCCTGTTCAGTGGCTAATGGGGGCTGAGGGCTTTCTCCCTTTGGCCACCTGCAGGGTTCTGTGCACCTTACTACCGCTCTCTGGGCTTCAATTCTCATTCACAAATGCAGGAATGATGAGCCTAGGCTCTTGACCTCCTGAGATGATGAAGTCTAAGGGAAAAAGGGAATGTGCAGGAACTCTGTTGTTGATATGGTTGTATTGGATGAATCAGCACAACACCATTGTCAAGAAGATGTTGAATCCCCAATGAGACAGCTGTATGCCTGCCTGCACTTTGTAGATGAGAAATCAGGCACAGAGAGGACAGGACACCAGCCTGAATTGGGAAATCATGAGATAGGAGTGTTATCACTCCAGGCCCAAGAATGAGCCACTGGAAGGGTGGGTCTTTGTAACTGCAACCTCAATCCTGACGGGAGAACTTCCAAAAATGCCACTCTGTGGATGAACCTCAAGAGAGGCCATAGGCGGCCCAAAGAGAGGGTGAGTGTGGATGCCTGAGGGCAGAGGCATCATGGAAACGAGTGGAAAGGTCTCCTTCAGACCTTTCTACATCTTGCCCCACTGCCTGAAATGACCCAGCAGACTTGACCTATGGAACCTGACAGTTCAATGGCCTGAACAGTTGGTAATTCAGCAAAATGAGGTGCATCCAGTAGGCCTAGGGCTTGGCAGAGCCTATACAGAAGAAACTGGACAGGTGCCACACACCTTAGCAGTCTATTGGGTGCAACCTGGGACATGACCAGAAGCAACGTGGGGTCCCAGGTGCCCAGATGGGTGCTCTGGAAAGAGGTTTCCCTTGGTCTATAGTATGGGATGTCACAGAGGGGAGATGGTCAGTCTGAAAACCCTTTGGAGGAGGGAACCTGGCTCTTGCTTAACATCCCTACTCTATGCCACAGGATTTCAGCCTGGGAATTTGTTCAGTGCCTTGGTATGTTCCTCTACTGGTGAAGCTGGGTATGGAAATGAAAGACAAATCCACAGGTGAGAGAGCACTGGGCCAGGGCTGTAGGATTGGGGGTAGGAGGCACTATGCTGAACCCTGAGGTCTAGCACTCAAGAGAGCCTCACAGCTGTCCAGTGTGCTAACCTCAACACCCATCCCACCTGGTGATAACACAGAACTGGTCGATCTTAGGCTGCAGGAGAGTTTGACTCATCCCTGAGGCATTGACCTTGGTTGTTAATGTGCAACCAGGTCCTCCAAGGTCAGGCACCATATGGGAAAGCAGGGACTTCTCACCCAGTGCCTCATTCTCTCTGATGTCCTTTGTGAGTGTTGGAAAAGAAGGTCCCTGAACCTCTGCCCCACGTCCTACTTCCATAGGCTGAAAGTCTGCCCTAGTTCAGGTGTGGGTGTGTCCTGCAGTGCACTGGGCACTCTTAGTAGTTCAGTATGAAACTGAGAGACAGAATGGTGGAGGGGCCACTTTCTAACCATGTTCACTGTGTATATTCTAGGAAGAACTAATAAACTTGAAGATGAAGGAAGGTGAGCACATTCTATCCACACTGATGGGAATGGCCGGGGGAGCCAGCTGATAGTTCATGTATTTCCACACGAGTACGGAAACTGTCGGTACAGAGTAATAGACTGTCCACAAGAAGATGGGGCTCTGATGTGGGACCTAAGATAACATCCTGGGAGTGATTTTTTGAACACAGTTATGAGAAGAGGTACGAGCCTGAGTGTGAGTGATCAGAGGTATGACCCCAGAGGAAAGACCCAGAAGCTGGACCCTGATGAACCATGCAGTGGTCTGTTCTGGCCTTTCCCTGGCCCTGGAGTTCAAAGTGCTATCTAAAAATCTATCTACTGCAGCTGACCTGCAGCAAATATTGTATTTCACCTCAAGAGAATTTTATTGCCTTTTTCAATATCTTGGGGGGGCTCAACATGGATGATAGGTGGAGCTGAGCAAGCATTGGAGACAGCCAGAGTGTGGCACACCTGGTTTCAACTACTGAGAGCCTGAAGCCTATGCTTTAGATAAGTATCACACTGTTACTGGTTATTGCTTGAGATCCAAATTTTTGTCAGATCCTGGGAGGGTTCTAGAATGTGGCAGCTGGTAGCCTCAAAGCTACCCCTTCCTTGAATGTAAGCTGTCATGTGAAGTGGAGACACCGTCAGGGAGCACTGCCTAGAATTCTAAGAATTCTTAGAATTACTCCAGAGATGGAGTATTGTCAGCACCTGTGCCCAAATAGTCAAGGACAGAGAAGCTTCTTGATGATGGCATAGGGAGCCAAATGTATCCCATTCCACCTCTGATTAGCCCTGTGACTGTGGTGTGTGTGTCCTCAACTCTCCTAGCATCTTTTTCCTGTCTGAACTAGGGTGATCCCTCATCTGGTCAGGACAAGTAGGGTTGGACAATTGACCAAGAACTGAGATAATGTGTGCAGTTGGAGACTAGAGGTGGAAGTTTACTTAGAGAAGCTCCTGAAGTAAGCCAGCTCTTCCATACAGGCAGCATATTACTAAAACAGATTGATACAAGGAAGAGCTCCCTGTTCATGTCTCCTGACCAGCTCAGGTGTGGCAACAATCTAAGCCATGAGGACATCACTGATCACTCAAGGTGAACTTGGCCAATTCTTCCAGGACATGGAGGAAATCAAAATGACTACTGGGAACCTACTACAGCAGAGCATAAGGTGAGGATGCTAGAGTAAGAAGAGCATAGAATGTGTGAGGAAGGATTGGTGGTGGGACTCACTTCAAGGTGGCCTCAATACTGGCATAATGCCAGGAGCAAGGAAGAGCCATGGACCCTACATAAAGTGGAATTCAGTCTGGGAAGGCATAGTGATGTGCTGCTAAGGCTCACAGTAATCGTTTCTATGTATGGAAGGCTCAGGGATGGATACACAGTATTGTTGGAGATCTCGTCTCCTGCAGCTCTCTCACATGCTCCAATGCTTTGTCTGCAACATACACACCAGCTAGTGCCAGCTCCAGCATCAGTTCTGGTACCTAGCCCAATGACAATGGTGACATCAGTTGCAGACCTAGATCTTAGACAAGATTCACAGCCTGAATCAGCTCCACCACATGCTCTAGAGTTAGAGCAAGTTCTGGTAATTTTACTGGTATCCAAGCCAATGGCAGCATGAGCATCATATTCAAAGTGACACCGTACACAGATTTTGAGCCCAGGTCTGCTAGAGCATGTGCTCCAGAGCACCAGCCAATGAAAGGGCCTAATATAGAGACTCAGTCATCACCAGCACCTGCTGCAGAGCTAAAGCCAGCTCCAGCACAAATTCTGACACATAATGCTAACATCAGCATCAAGTCTAGAGCAGAACCCAGCACCAGAGTCAGAGCCAGTGTCAGCACTAGCACCTACTCAGAACCAAGAGTAATTTCAAGTGAAACAGAATTCAAGATCAGATCCACTAGCTGCTCCAGTGCTACAGCCTGGTGCAGCACTTTTGCTTGTACCTTGCTCAGTGATAGTACCAACATCACATGGAGATAGAGATAGTGATAGTACCAGCATCACATGTAGATAGAGCTGACTGCAAATTTAGAGACGGGATGTACTCCAGTATACACTTTGGAGCAAGTGACAGCTCACAAGCAAGTTCTAGAGTCTTAAATAATTCCAGCCCCTACCCCAGAGCTAAAACAGCTCCTGCACTGGTTCTGGCATGCAGCCAAATGGCATCATCAGAATTAAGTCTAGAAATAAAGCCTGAACCAGATTTGGAGTCAGAGGTAGCTCTCCATTCTGGAACAGGAACCAGCTCGGCTTCCAGGATCAGAACCACAACCAGCTATAGAGCCTGCTTCTGAATTGAAGTAATTTCCCTCAGATTGTAGTGCTCCAGGCAGTTCTGATCTTTTTGGTCCTCAGCTGTGACGAAAGAGAACAGGCTGAGTGAGAAGACTTACATCTTTGCCTTTCCTCCAGACCTGATGGCAGAGCCATTCACTCTGATGGATATGGTGAGTGGCTTGGCAGAGCAGGTGTGGGTGAGCTTCCTTCTGTCCTTTGCTTCCCCAGACCTTCCATTCCCTGGTCTAAAGTCAATTTCCATCCCAGATCTCAGCTTAACTATTGAAAATACATTGACAAAGGTGTGTTTCTCAAATTAAAACCTCAATTCCCCTTTGTGCAGTGGATATGGCTCCAACCCCCTAAGTACTAAAATGATTTGGGGACTGGGATAGAGATGCAACCTGGCCCATGAGTCACCTGTGTTTTTCCAGGAGACTTCCCTATCCTCAGCACTCATTAAGGGTCTGTTGTGTTCTACAGCCATGGCAGACAAAGGACAAACTGCTGGTTGAACAAAATTGTGTGTGTTGGGGGGGGTAGGTGTGGACTGGAGGTACACAGTAGGAGAACTGGGGAGGGGGCAGAAAGTGCCACCTATCACATGTTGTGTGAGCCTCTTTCTCATTTTGACAGTGTCTAGGTTTACAGATTAGTATAGGATTAAGCTTATAGTTACTCAGGTTTATGGTTAGGTTTGTGGTAAGTCTAGGTTTAGAATTAGTTTTAGTTTTAGTTTTAGTTTTAGGGCTAGGGATGGATTAAGTGTTATGGTTAGTTCCATGGCTAGCTAAGGTTAGGTGTAGGGTTAGTGCTAGGCCTACTGTTAGGGTTACATCTAGGGTTCGGGTAGGTCTAGGACTAGGATTTGGTTTGCCTTTATGTTTATGGTTAGAACTAGTGCTAGGAGAGTGTCATGGTTACAGTTTGCTTAACTGATAAGTTTGGTTTAGGGCCTAGCTTTTGGTTTGTGTTAGGGGAAGGGTTTGTGTTAATGATAGAGGTATGGTAAGGGTAATGGTTTTGTTTATGTTTAGGGCTATGGTTAGGTTTAGGATTCACATTAGGGTTAATGTGAGTATTCTTAGGGCTAAGGCTCCTATTTGGTTTAGGACTAGCTTTAGGTTTTAAGGATAGTTCTTGTGTTAGGGTTAGTGAGTGGGCTAGACTTAGGATTAGTGTTAGGGTTCAGTTTAGGGTTAGGATTAGTTGTAAATTTTAGATTTAATGTTTCACTTCAGTGTTGGTTAAGTTTCAGTTTGAGTTATAGTTAGGAAAAGGTAATGGTTAGAATTAGGGCTAGGGCTAGGGCTAGAGTTAGGTTTAGATACAGGGTTAGAGTTAGGTTTTGGTAAGGGATTGATTTATGATGAGGGTTAGATTTGCAGCTAGGGCTGTGTGTACTATTAGGGCTAAAGCTACTGTTAGGGTCCTTCTAGGTTAGGGTTAGGTCTAGTGTTTTGTTTAAGGGTTGGTGTTCTGGTTAGTGTAAGTTTAGGGTTAGGATTATGGTGAGGTTAGTGTTAGGTTTAGGGTAGGGCTAGGTTAGGAATAGGGTAAGTGTTAGTGTTAGGTTATGTTACCAAGTTAGGTCTAGTGCTATAGTTAGGGACAGGTTTACAGTTAGGGTTTGGTTAGTATTATGACTCAGTTTAGGTTTAGCATTTTGGTTTGTATAAAGGTTAGGTTTAAGGTTTGGTTTAGTGTTAGACTGTTAGGTCTGTAGCTAGGTTTAGGTTTGGGTTAGGTTTAGGGTTAGGGCTAGAATTAGGGTTAGAGCTAAGGTTATTGTTAAGGTTAGTGTTAGGGCTAAGGCTCCTGTGAGGTTTCAGGATAGGTTTAGGATTAGAACTGTAGGTGGTGTTAGCACTTAGGCTAGGGCTAGATAGAACTAAGACTAGGTTTAGGGTTAGGGTTAATGCTAGGATTAGGGTTAATGTTATATCTAGGGTTACATTTAAGTTTAGGGATAGAGTTAAGACTAAGATTAAGGTTAGGGTTTGGTTTAGCCTGGGGTTAGAGTGAGAACTTGTTTAACTGTTAGAATTTGTGTGAGTGTCAGGGTTAGGGTTAGGTTGAATGTTAGATTTAGGTTTGGTTTAGGGTTAGAGTAATGTAAGGTTGAGGGATAGGACTAGGGTTAGGTTTAGGGTTTGGGTTATGTTTTGGGGCTAGGGATTGGTTAAGGTTTACGTTCTGGGCTAGAATTTGGTGTAGGATTCTGTGGCTACTGTTATGGAAAGGTCTAGGTTTGGAGTTATAACTAAGTCTAGGGTTTTAGTTAGGTTGAGGGTTTGGTTTAGGGTTATTTGTCATTGTAGGGTTTGTGTTTTGGCTAGTGGTAGGTTTAGAGTAAAGTTTAGGTTTAGGGTTATGGCTAATGCCTGGGTTAGATCATTAAGGCTAAGGCTATGGCTACTGTTTGGTTACAGCTTGTTTACTGTTAGAGGTAAATCCTCTGTTCCTAGATTGAGCTAGATTGATATGTTTAGATGTGGGGTTTGTGTTAAGCTTGGGGCTAAGGTAAGATTTAGGTTTAAGGTTCTGGTTTAGGGTTATGTTTAGGAGTAATGTTAAGGTTAAGATGAGTGTTAGGGCTATGGCTAGTTTTGGTAAAGGTTAAGTAAGGGTCATGATTAGTTACAATTTGGCTTAGTGCTAGTGTTATGGTTAGGATTTGTGTTATGACTAAGGCTATGGTTATGTTCAGAGAGGTATAGGGTTAGGACTCTGGCTAGTGCTAGGGCAAGGGCTTGCATGAAAAGTAGAGTTAGGGTTAGGGAGGTTATATGATTACCTTTAGATTTAGAGTTAGGGTTAATTTTAGTGTTGGAGTAAGGTCAGGGTTACATTTAGGTTTAGAGAATCAATGCTAGTGTTAAGTCTATTGTTAGGGTTATTGCTATGCTTTGGATTTGAGAGAGGGCTTGTTTAAGTGTTAGATTTTATGTTATGGTTAGAGTTTATGGTTGGTTTTCTTATCTGGGTACTTTTAGATTTTGATTAGGATTACAATAAGTAAGGTTTAGCATTAGGGTTTCAGTGGGATATGATTAGGGTTAGTGTTAAGGGGTAGGGGTACTAATAGAGTTAGGCTAAGGATACTGTTAGGGTTAGGGCTTGGGTAAGGCTTATGGTCAACTTTAGGTCTGGAGTTCTAAAGTTATTAGGTGTAGGGCTAGGGTTATGATTAGGATTAGGGCTGGATTTAAGATTAGGTTTAGGGCTAAGGTAAGTAGGGCTAGGCTGTTGTTAGGTTTAGGGTTAGGGTCACTCTTGGGGTTAGGTCTAGGCCTATGGTTAGGTCTTGGACTAGGATTAGTGTCAGGGCTATTGCTAAGGTTAGGGGTAGGGTTAAGGCGAGTGCTACTCTATGGTTAGGTCTAGGTTTAAGGTTAGGGTTGGGATCCAGGGTAGTGTTTGCTTTACTAAGAGTGCTAGAGCTAGTAGTAGGTTTAGATTAGGGAGTAGAGCTAGCCTTAAGTTTATAGCTAGTTTTAGGGTTAGGGCTAGGACTAGTGTTAATGTTAGATTAGGGTTATGGTGAGGGCTAGGTTTAGAGCAATTTTAAGCTTTAGTTTTAGGCTTAGAACAGGTGTATAACTAGGATTAGAATTAACTTTAGATCTGGGGTACACTTAGGGTTATGTCTAGAACTACTCCTAAGTTTAGGGATAAAGTTAAGTTTAAGGCTGTGGTAAGGTCTACTGGTAGGTTTAGGTGTAGGGCTACATTTGGAGTTAGGGATAGGGTTAGGGTTAGTCATTATTTTAGGGCAATGGTTAGGCTTGAATTTAGGCTAGTATTAGGCTTGGAGTTATGATTAGAGCTAGTTTTAGGGATGTACCCCAGCTTAAAGTTAAGGCTAGTTTTAGGTGTGCGTTAGGACTAGGTGTAGAGTTAGATTTAAGGTTATGGTTAGGTTAGTGTAGTACTTTGTGGATAGTGCTAGGTTTGAAGCCAAGATTATGACTAAAGTCTAGGGATAATGTTAATGTTAGGTGGAGGATAGGTTAGGTCTAGGGCTAGGGTTTTTTAGTGTAATGGTTTGGATTAAGGTTAGGGTTAGGATTAGAATTTGTGTTAAGCATAGGGTTTGTGCTAAAGCTAGAGGTAAGGTTGGGGTAAGGGTTAGGTTTAGGGTTAGGGCTTAAGTTAGTGTTAGATTTAGGTTTAGTCTTAGGGTCAGGTTTAAGGTCTTGTTTAGAGTTTCTGTTAGGACTAAAGTTTAGATTTAGGGCTGTGGTCAAGGTCAGTATTAGGGTTAAGGATAAAGGTAGGATTACTCCTTGGGCTAGAGCTCCAACTAGTGCTAAAGTTAAGGTTAGGGTTATGGTTTGTCTTATGTTTAAGTATATTTAGCTTAAATTTATTGCTAGGGCTAAGACTGTGGCTAGGGCTAGTTCTTAGCTTAGGGTTAGAGTTTGGTTTAGAGATAGTGCTTAGGCTCATTTATTGCTAGGATTATGTTTAGCTCTAAGACTAGAAATAACACTAGAACTAAAGCTAGGAATAGTGTTAGGGTTTAGGTTAGTGTTTGGATACGGGTAGGGCTAGGACTAGGGTTAGAGCTAGTGTTAATGTTAGGGTATGGATTTGGGTTATGGTTAGGCTACAGTTTGGGTTTGGGAAGGATAGGATTAAAATTAGGGGTTTGAGTAAGGTTAAGTCCTGGACTGTAGCTATGGTGCTGATGACTGTTTAGATTCTGGTTAGGCTAAGAGTTTGGGGGTTAGGTTTAGTTTAAGGCTAGGTCTGAGACTAGGGCTAGGATTAGTGCAAGGGCTGGGGTTAGAGATAGGGTTAGGGTTAAGGTAGGATTGCAGTTTGCATTAAGATTAGGGTTATGGGTAGTGCTATGGTTGTGGTTTAGGGAATTAGGGATAGATTCAAGGCTAGGGTTGGAGTTAGTTTTTCATAGAGTCATGGTTATAGCTAGGGTATGGTTAAGGGTTATTATTAGGGTTATTACCAAGGTCAGTGCTATGGATAAGGTTAGAGTTAGGTGAAGGACTATGATTAAGTTTAAAATTCAGATTATGGCTATGGTTATTTCTAAGTATTTGAATATTGTCAGGATTAAGGTTCAGATTTGTGTTAGGTTTTTGGTAAGGGTTAGTGGTAGGCATGGGTGAAGTTAAAGATAGGGAAACATCTAAGATAAGTGCAAGGGAAATGCTAGGCTTTGACTTACGGTTTGGCATCGGGTAGTGTTAGGTTAGGCCTAGGCAACATTTAGGGTTACAGTTATGTTTAGTGTTAGGCTTAGGGTTACTGTTAGAACTAGGTCAGGTTTAGGTTTAGGGTTATGGCTAGAGTTAGGGTTGTGTTTTGGTTAGTTTTAGACTAGGGCTAATGCTATGGTTATGTTTAGGTATAGTGTTAGGATTAATTGTAGGATGATTTAGGCTAAGAGGTTTATGTTGTGGTTACGTTTAGGGTTAAATTTAAAGTTAGGGATAGGGCTAGGGCTAGAATTATGTTTTGGGCAATAGGTAAAGCTGAGTCAAGGCTAGGGTTTGCTATGGTTAGGGATATGGTTAGGTTTAGGGTTAATGTAGTGTTAGGGTTAGGGTTTGATTTTAGATTGACAGTGCTATTGTTAGGGTTAGTACTAAGGATAGGGAAAGCTTCTATTTGGACTAGAACTGAGGTTAGGTTTAGAGTTAGTGATAGGATTAGAGATAGGAATAGGTTTAAGATTATGGTTAAGGCTAGGTTTTGGGTGAGGGTTGGGGTTAGCTTTTGATCTAGGGTTAGTGTTAGGGCTAGATATGATTAGAGTTAGGGTTTGGGTTGGTGTTAGGGTTAGGATTGGGTTGAGGTCTAGAACTAGGTTTTGGCTGTGTTTAGGTTTAGGTCTAGAGGTAGGGTTATGGCTATGTTCAGGTTAGGGTATACGTTAGGGTTAGGGAGAAGCCTAAGATAGGGTTAGGATTAGTATTACAGATAGGGCTATGTCTAAGACTGTGTCTAGATTATGGCTTGGGAAAAGTTAGTGTTAAGTTAATGGCTAGGGCTATGGTTAAGTTGAGATTTATGTTTAAGTATAGGGATAGTGCAAGGGTAGTTTGGACTTTAGGGTTATAATTGGGTTAGGGCCTGAGGTGCAATTATGTGTAGGATTATGGTTGAGTTAATCTTATGGATAGTTCTTTCTTAGGTTTTGGGTTGAGGTTAGTGTTAAGAGCATTGCAAGGGCAAGGATAAGGTTATGGTGAAGTTTAGGTTTAGGTCATGACCTAGTGTTGATAGGGCTTGGACTAGGATTAAGGGAGGGCTTAAGTTCAGGATCAGGCTTCATCACCTCGCCCTACATCAAGACCTAAGTTTACATTTAGAATCACAGTGTTGAGGTATGGGCTAGAGCCAAATCTAGGTGTAGGGTTATATTTATGTTTTGTGTAAGGACCAGGGTTACTTTTAGGGATATGATTAGAGTGAGTGTTTGGGTTAGGGTTAAAACTAGGAATACTTTTAGGGTTAGGGCTAGAGTAAGGTAAGTTCTAGTTTGTGTCTTGGTTTTCTGTTATAGTTAGTTTAGGTCTAGCGTATATTTAGGGTTAATATTGAAATTTGGGCTGGGATTAGGGTTAGTGTTAGGGTTTGGCTTGGGCAATGGTTAGGACTATCGTGAGGAATAGGACAAGTGCTGGGATTGAAATTAATGTTAATATTAGGGTTAGGTGTAATATTATGTTTTGGGGCAAGATTATGAACAGTGTTTGGGTTTGAATGACAGTTAAATACTTCTTTGCCAGGCAGCATATATGTACATTCTGAGCAACAGTTTGTGTTGTTCCAAATGCTATCTATTTAAAACTGATAGAAGTCCTATGAGGCACAGGATAAGTTCCTGCAGTATATTTTATAGTATTCTGAACTTACGTTACTTTTAGAACATCAACCATATGCTTCTTTCCTATGCATCATATAATTGTCTTATGACAAAAAATTAAATTCATTCCCAAATAAAAGCAATTCTATATAGAGTATATAGAGGAAAAACATTAACATTAGGCTTACAGACAGGTTAGGACTTGGTTTTGGGCTAGTACTAGGTTTAGGGTTCAGTTTACATTTAGGGTAGTGATGGTGCTGAGTTTAGATTTAGTTGCAAGGTTAGAAAAAGAGTACACTTCATAACTGTGTAAGTATTGCTTTCTTATAGAGAATATAAATGCATTATGAGCAATTTTCAAAGTTGGTACAAAATAAGAACTTTTATATATAGTGAAAATTTCCTTAAAATTAGAGTCAGGGTTTGGGTTAGTGTTAGAGTTAGGATTTAGCCTAGGCATTGGGTTAGGGTTAGCACAATGACTAAGACCAGGGCTGGGGCTACCTTTAGGGATAGGGTTAGGGTTTGGTCAGAATTACAGGTATGAAAAGGGCTATAGTTGTGTTAGGGCTAGGGACACATCAACTGCTGGGGTTATGATTAGGATTACAGTCAGGGTCTGTTTCTGTGGCTGTGATTGGGGCTAAGATTTGACTAAGGCTTGCTCTTTCTTTTTTTTTTTTGGTGGTATTGAGGTTTCAACTCAAGGTCTACATCTTGAGCCTCTCTGCCAACCCTTTTTTGTGATTTTTTTTTTTTTAAGATAGGGACTCACAAACTGTTTGGCTAGGTTGGCTTCAAACTGTGATCTTCCTGATCTCTACCTCCTGAGTAGTGAGGATAACAGGCATGAGCCACTGACACCTGACTTAAGGCTCACTCTTGCATTGTGGTTAGCATTAGGTTATGTCTATGGTTAGTGTAAGGGAGGTTTGGGTTAGGGTTAGAGCAAGTGTGAGGGTTAAGGTTAGGACTAGATTTAGGGTTATGGTTAAGGCAAAGTTTAATGTTACAGTTACGGCTGTTTAGGTATAGAGGTGGCACAAGGCTTAGATTCAGGTTAGTGTTATCATGAAGTCTGGGACTACTGTTAGGATAGGGTTAAGATTAAGGTTATTGTTAGGACTAGACCTACTTTGAGATTATCATTGTTAGGAGTAGACCTACTCTGAGATTATTGTTAGACTAGGTTTAAGTTTTATTTATTTTTTTCAGTTTATTAAATTTATTAAAATAGTTGACTTAGGCATCTGCAGTGGTGACTTCGACTTCCACTCCTTGCTCAGTACTGATGGAAGTAATCTGTTTAATAATCTTAGAAGGGCTGTGCAAGTCAGTGAGTTGCTGTGGATTCTCATCTGGAACCAATCCCATGTCTTAGAACCTTCACCACAAGGTGTTTTTCTTGTAGTGATTCTCAAAGTCTTGGTCAGCATGCGGACCAGTCCTTTCACATTGAGGTTCTTTTCCTTGGCACCTCTGATCAAGTCAGCACCCACCTTCTCCAGAGACTTCACATTGCAGCTGGTAAGGGTGATTTGAATTCAGTGAATTGCCACCCTTGGCTCCACAGGGGTTTTCCAGTATCTTTAAAAGCCATGGCTAAGGTGCAGCTTCCTGACTGACTTGATCCTCCACAGAGCGAACAGTGGTGAGTCAGGAGGAGGGGCGAATGGAACAAAGCTTTGCTGCACCCGCAACCATGTCTCCCTCAAAAAGTAGGTTTAAATTCAGATTAAAGTTTAGATTAGGACTAAGGCTAAGGCTAGGGTTACAGTTAGTTTTAGAGTTACGGTTAGGTTTAAAGTTAGGACTAGGGCCAGAGTTAGGGTTAGGGATATGGCTAGGATTAAGGTTCAGATTATGGGTTTGTCAGAGTTAGTCCTGGGGCTACATTTAGGGCTAGTGTTAGGATTTGCCTAGGGTTAGGGTAATGTTACTGCTTTTGATAGGACTAGGCCTATTGTTAGCTTAAGTGCTATGCTAGGGTTAAGGTAATGTTAGAGTTTAGGATAGGTTTAGGTTTAGATTTTGGTTTAGAGTAGTGCTGGTGGTAGGGTTAGGGCTAGGGTTAGTGTTAGTGCAAGGATTAGGGCTAGTTAAATGTTGTTAGGTTAATGGTTTTGGTTCTTCTAGGGTTATTGTTAGCACTTAAAGGAGGACTAGGTCCAGGGTTAGAGCAAGCACTGAGATTGAGGGTTACTGTTAGATTAAATGCAGAATTAGAGGTAGTGTTAAGATTAATGTTACGGCTAGGGCTGCTGCTAGGGTTACATTATGTTTATAGTTAGGATTTCATAGAGTTTGCTTATGGCTAGGCTGATTTTTAGGGTTAGGATTAGGGTTAGCCCTGCTGAAAGTTAGGGCTATGGATACTGTTAGGGTTATTCCTTGGTCTAGGGCTAGTTGTAGGATTAGGGTGATCACTAGTTCTATGGCTATTTTTATGGATGATGGTGTAGTTAGACTTATGGTTATGGCTTATGCTAGTGTTAGGGTTAGAAATGAAATTTGGGCAAGATGTAGGGTTTAGGTTAGTTGTAGGGAAAAGTCTAATGTAAGGGCCAGCGTAATACTAAGTCAAGATCCATCTTATAGAGTTAGTCTAAGGTAGGGCTAGAGCTACAGTTACTGGTAGAGTTAGGGTGGTGGTTATGCTTAGGATTAGAATTAGGTTTAGATTAAGTTCAGCATTATTGTTAGAGGTAGGTTTAAGATGAGTGTCAGGGTTAGGTTTAAGGATATAGCTAGGGTTAGTGTTGGGTTTTTGTTAAGATTAGGGCTACAGTTGGAAATAGATTTAAGTTTATGGCTCGTGTTAGGGTTAGTTGTAGGAAAAGGATTGTATTGTGGATAGGTTTCTGTTGTGGTTAAGTTGAGGGATAGTTTGAAAGTCCGAGTTAGGACTAGTTCTAGGATTAAGTTTCTGGCAAGGGGTGAGGTCTGGGTCAAGGCTAGTTGTGGGCCAGGGATAAGGGTAGATTTAGGGTTAATGTTATTTTTTGGGTTAGGGCTTGTGTTAGTGTTAAGTTTTGTTATGGTTAGTATTAGTGATAAAGTTAGGATTTGATTTTAGTTTTAAGTTTACAGTAAGTGCTGTGGTTAGTGACAGTGCTAAGGATAGGGAATGATTCAGGTTAGGTCTAGAACTGAGCTTAGTGTTAGATATAGTATTATGATTAGGGCTAGGATTTGGTTTATATTATGATTAAAGCTAGGTTAAGGTTGAGATTTAGGGTTATCTCTAAGTCTGTGGTTAATGCTTGGTCTAGGATAGGGTTAGATTTAGATTTCTGCTTAGTGGTAAAATTAGAGTTAGCTTTTGTTATTGGGCTAGTGCAAGGGTTAGGGTTATGTTTATATTTAGGTTTAAGGAATTGGTTAGTGTTATGGTTAGTACAAGAGTTATGGTTAGATTTTAGATTAAGACTGGGGATATGGCTAGGACTAGCTAGGTTAGGGCTAGGGTTAATGTTAATGGCTAGCGTTACAGTTAGGTTTAGATAATTGTTTAGTTTTAGGCATAGTGCCAGGGTTGGGTCTCAGTTTATGCTATATTTGGGTTAAGGCTATGGTAAGATTATGTTTACACTTTAGATAGGGTTAAGAGTAATGATAGTATGTTAGGGTTTAGGTTAGGGTTTGTTAGGGCAGTGCTAAGGAACAGGTAAGGTTATGGTTAGTTTTAGGGTTAAGTGGTGGCCTAGTGTTAGAGTTAGTGCTTGGGCTAGGATTATGGTTAGGATTAATGTCAGTATTAGGATGTGGGATAGGATTTGGGCTATGGTTAGTTCTACAGTGAGGGCCAAATCAAGAGCTAAGTTTATGTTTAGAATTACAGATAGTGGTAAGTTTAGTGTAGGGCCTATGCTAGATTTAGCCTAGATTTAGGGTTAGCACTAGGACTAGGGGTAGTTTTAGAATTATTGTTAGTGAGTAATAGTGTCTTAGGTTTAAGGATAGGACTACTTTTAGGAATAGGGATAGGTTTAGGTCTAGGGCTAGGTTTTGGTCTTTGGTTATTGTTATGGCTAGATAATGGCTAGTTTTGTTTAGTATCATTTGGCTAAGGCTACAAGTAGTGTTAGGGTTGGACTATGACTATGGTTAAGACTAGTGCTAGTGTTGAAACAACTGCTAGATTAGGGTTAGGTTTAAGATTAGTGTTAGGTGTGATTTTAGGGTTTGGGTTAAAGTTAGGGACAATGAGAGGGTTTGAATGGCAGGTAAATACTTGTTTCCATATGGCATATTTGTCCATTATGACCAATAATAAAGTTGCTCCAAAATAATGTCTCTTTAAAATTGATGAAAGTCCTATGAGGCACAGAATGATTTCATGGACTATATATTGTAGCATTCTAAACTTAAAAAGTTTCTTTTAGAATAACAATTACATGTTTCTGTCCCATAGATCATATAATGGCCTTATGAAGAAAAATGAATTTTTCTCCCATATAAGAACTATTTTACATAGAGAATAATTCTTCACATTAGGGTTAAGAATGGGAATAGTCTTGGTCTTGGACTAAGGCTAGGTTTAGGGTAATGTTTAGGGGAGGGCCAGTGTTGAGCTTAGTTTTAGGAATAGAGTTAGAGAAAAGTTGTGCTTTTAAATGGTTGTTACATATTTCTTATTCATAGAGAATATAAATGCATTATGAGCAGTATTGAATGTTAGGGTTAGGCTTGGTTGATGTCTAGGACTGGGGCAGGATAGGTTTAAGTCTAGATCTAGGGTGAGGACTTTTGTTAGTATAGGGTTAGGATAGGTTAAGGTTAGGGCTGGTCCTAGTCTTAGGTTTGGGTTAGGACTACTGATAGGGTTAAGGCTGGAGCTGATGTTAACATTAGGCTTAGACTACGATTAGGGTTAGGTGCAATGTTAGGTCTTAGGCTAGTGCTAATATTAATGTTAGGTTTATTGTTACGGTTAGGCAGCTTAGTTTTATGGGTAGTCGTAGGTGCAGTGTTAAGGTTATGGCTCAGACTAGAATTAAGGCTCAGACTAAGGTAGGATCAAGGTTGAGGTAAGGGTTAGGGATAGAGATAGTTTAGTCCTGTGACTAGAGTTAGGATTAGTGTTAGGGATAGGGTTTGCCTTAGGGTAAGATTAGGTTAACTGCTATAAGACTGAGGCTAGGGATAGAGAAAGTTTAGAGCTAATCTAGGATTAGAAAAGTGTTAATGTGTATGTTTGTATTAGGGTTACAATTTGGTTTAGAAGTAGTGCTGAGACAGGCTGGGGCCATGGTTAACTTTGGGGATAGGGATAGAATTAAGGCACAGGTTATAGTAGGTATAAAATGGAGTTAGGGTTAGGAATAGAGTTAGGGTTAGTACTATGGCTAAAATTAGGGTTAGTGTTAGGATTAGGGTTAAATTTAGGGTTATGGCTAGGACAGAGGTTGAGGTAATGGTCATGACTATACCTTAGGCCTCAGGGTAGCATACGGCTTTGACTAGGGTTAGTATTAGGGTAAATTAGTTCTAGGGATAGAATAGGTTTAAGTCTGGGTCTAGGGTTAGTATTCATGTTCATATAGGGTAAAGTTAAGGTTGGGGTAGTACTAGTTTTAGATTCAGGTTAAGTCTAGTGATAGGGTTAAGACTAGAAATGTTAGTATTAGGCTTGGACTGGGATTAGGTTTAGGATTAGTTTTTAGGCAAATGCTTGTGTTACCATTAGGTTTACAGTTAGGGTTAGGCAGTTTAGTTTTACAAGTAGGTCTAGGTATAGTGCTTTTGTTAGGGACAGGGCTAGGATTAAGGCTCAGATTAAGGTAGGATCAGGGTTGAGGTAAGGGTTAGGTATAGAGATAGGGTTAGTCCAGGAGCTAGAGTTAGGATTAGTTTTAGGGTTTGACTTACTATAAGGTTAGGTTTAATACTTTGGCTAGGACTGTGGCTAGGGATAGAACAAGTTTAGAGCTAAGCTAGGGTTAGAGAAGTGTTAAAGTTTATTATAGGGTTAAGTTTAGATTGTGGTTTACAGGTAGTGTTGGGATTAGTGCTAGGTCTCGGTCTAGGAGTAGTGTTAATGTGAGGTTTAGGATTCCTATATTTGAGAGTTAGGTTACTGGTTTGTTTGGGTTAGGATTAGGGCTAACACTCGGATTGGGTCTCCAGCTAGGATTAGCTCAAGAGTGAGTTATATTTGGTGTTAGAGTTAGGAATAGATTTAGGTAGAATCTATTTAGTGTTAAAATAAGGCTTATTTTAAGACCTATGATTAAGTTTAGAGTTAAGGTGTTGGTTATTTTAGGGTTAGAATTAAGTTTAGGCTTGTATTTGGGATTATTTTCAAAGCTAAGGTTAGTGTTAACATTTGACATAGTGTTAGGTTTTCAGATATGGCAAGGGTTGTTACTGGGTTCTGGTTTCTTTCAGACCTTCTGCTAGTGTTAGGGTTAGTTGTTAGTTGAGGATTTTGTTTATGGTTAGGTTTATGTTGTGGTTTAGAGTTGGATTGAAAATTAAGGACAGGATTACTTGGTAGGATTAAGTTTGGACCAGGAGTGGGATTTTGATCAAGGCTAGTGCTTTGTCTGGGCCAGGGATAGGGTTATGTTTAGAGTTAATGTTATTGTTTGGTTAGATCTTGGATTAGTGTTCTGCTTTGTTATGGCTATGGTTAGTGTAATGGTATGATTTTCATTTCAGATTTACAGTTGTGGTATCATTAGGGAGATTGTTAAGGACAGGGCAAGTTTTGGGTTAGGGCTAGAAGTGGGGAATGGATTTGGGTTAGTGCTATGGTTAGGGCCTTGATTAGGTTTAGGATTATGATTAAGGTCTGGTTAAGGATGAGGGATAGGGTTAGCTTAAGTCTATGTTTAATGGTAGAGTAGGAATAAGTGTTAGAGTTATGGGTTCTGTTAGTCTTAGAGTTATGTGTTGGGTTAGGGCTAAGACTAGTGTTGGGGTATTTAGTATTTAGGTTTTGGGTTAAGGTATTAGGTTTAGGGCTATAGCTACAGTTAGGGTTTGGTTTGATATTAAACTAGGGCTGTGGTAGGACTAAAGGTAGGTAGAGGTAGGGCTAGTGGTAATGTTAAGTAAATGACTAGGGTTTTTATTTAAGTTTAGATTTATGTTGATGTTTTGGGGGTATTGCAGGGTTAGGTTCCAATTTAAAGGTACATTTGAGTGAGAGCATTATGAGCAAGAACTAATGTTGCTTTGTTTAAAATAATGTCTATTTAAAATTGATTCCCTGTGAGGCACAAAGTGATTTCCTGGACTATAATATTGTATAGAATCTTAACCTTAAATTGCTTTTAGCACAGCAACTACATGCTTCTTTTCCATAGATCATATAATTGCCTTATGAGGAAAAATGATTTTTTCCCAAATAACTTTTCTGTGGTTGTAGGAGAGCAAATGTGGTGGAAATATTATGTATTCATGTATGTAAATATAAAAATTATACCTGTTGAAACTATTCCAGGGATGAGGTATGTGATTGTATCATAGAATTATGGACTGGGTGAATTCCAAAATGATAAATTTCATGAATTTTGTAAATGTCACAATGTAACCTGGTAAAATGCTATGACAATAAAAGAAAAGAAAAGAAAAAGAGCTATTCTTTATAGAGACAATCCTTCACATTATGGTTAAGGATGGGATTAGGTTTGGGCTCTGCTAGTGCTTGGTGTAGGATTAAGTTTAGGTTTAGGGGAGGGCAAGAGTTGAGTTTAGTTTTAGGTATATGGTTAGAGACATGGTGTGCTTTATAACTGTAGTTATGTACTTCTTTTTCTAGAGAATATGAATGCATTGTGACCAATATTGAATGTTGATGCAAAATAAGAACTCCTATATGGAGAAAATTTCTTACAGTTAGGGTTATGGATTAGTTTTAGGTTGAGGGTTAGGATTTAGCCTTGGCTTAATATTAGGGTTAGTTTTTGGGTTACAGTTATCCCTGTGACTGACTCTAGATTTAGGGTTTGCTGAGAGTTCAAAACAGAGCCAGGGCTGTAGCTGTGTTAGGCTAGGTCACAACAGTGGCCACTGTTAATATTGAGGATTATGGTCAGGGATATAATTCAGTCTGTGGATAGATAACTGGTCTAGGACTTCAGCTCTCGCTTTGGCTAAGATTAGGACTAGGAAGTACTCTAGTTCTGTGTTTACCATTACGTTAGGATTTTTGTTAATGTTAGGGTAAGTTTGATTAGGATTAGGGCTAGTGAAAGGGTTATGGTTCAGATTAGGTTTAGGGTTATGGCTAGGGCAAAGGTTAAGGTTATGGTTATGGCTATGGTTTAGGGCTAGAATTAACACTAAGCTTAGATACAGAGTTAGGTTTGGGGTAAACTCTAGGAGTAGTTTAGATGGTTTAAATCTAGGACTATGGTTATGACTGGGGCCAAGATAGGGTTAAGCTAGGTTAAGGTTAGGACCAGACTTAGTCTTAGATTAAGGATAGGTCTAGTGATAGTGTAAAGCTAGAGATAGTGTTATCAATAGTCTTACACTATTTATAGGGTTAGGTTTAAGGCTGGGTCTAAGGTGAAATGAGTTTTACTATTAGGGTTAAGAATAGGATTAGGTTTATGGCTATGTATAGGGCTAGGGTTAAAATTAGTTATAGGACTGTGATTAAGGGTCAGATTTTGTTAGGGTCAAGACTGGAGTTAGGGTTGGAAATAGATATGGGGTAGTGCTAGGGCTAGAGTTAGTGATACTGTTAGGATTATGGTTAGGTTAGGGTTATGGCTAGGACAAAGGTTAAAGATATGGTATGGCTATGATTTATGGTTTGAGAGATCACAAGGCTTTGATTTAGGGTTAGAGTTAGGGTCAAGACTAGGACTAGGGTTTAGATAGGTTTAAGTCTAGGAGTAGGGTTAGGATGAGAGTTAATAAAAGAAGTAACGAGGCTGCTTTGCATCTCTATCCAAGTGCCCAACACACCTGACCCCAACTTTGTGTATGTTTGTCTTCTATCTTTTGTCCTTTCTGCATCTCCTGTCACCCCCATTTAGATCAGTAGGACAATCTCGTGAAATTTGTGAGAAGTGGCTCCTGAACAGGGACTTAGCTATGGGGGAACTCAAAGCCTGAGACAAGGAGATACCCTCCAAGAACTGCATGCATAATAGAGAATAAAACAATAAACACAGTGAGAAGGAGAGTGAATTAAAAACAGTATGTTAGGTAATAGAGAAAAGAAGTAAGGGAATAGAGAAATGGAGAAAAGGAGTAAAGGAACAGATTTATGTCACTTTCAGGTTATGGTCCAAGTGAGGTAATAGGGAAAAGTAAGAAGTAAAAGATTTTCCTCCTTGGTAGCTGAGCCACAGGATGTGGAACTCACCCCTTACAACCAGTAATACAGGAGTACAAGAGGCAGTAACAAGATGCTGCAGGTGGTGGACCCGCTGAACCATCAGCCCCACCTTAAAATTAAAATTCAGTCCAAAGGTAATTCTTACTCTGATTCAGTGTCAGATAAGGAGGGTGAGCAGGATGTACTAGCCCATCAAGTACTGGGAACCACGCATTTGGGGTTACCTCTACGGGCCAAGAGACTTCCTACTCTTGCAAAGAGTCTCCTACTAAAGGCTGCCTTACAGGTGGCTCATAGTCAAAGAGGTTCTACCTTATGCTCGAGAGACTGGACCCTCACAGCCCTGGCATACAACAGAGGTTTCAGGACAACTCCTTGGATCAGGGAACAGGCTTCATCAGAAGCATTTAAGAAATAAAAAAGTGGGATATGTGGAATCAGAGTATGAGAAGCCTGTGAGAACCTGACATAAGTATAGCTGTGTCACATAATCTCTAGGCTGAGTTTGGCACAGCCCCAGCCACAGAAGGGAGCAAGCACAGTTATGCCCAATAATCTGCAAGCTGAGTTTGGCATGGCCCCAGCTGCAGAAGAGGGCAAGGGCAAAAATGCAGCACAGCTGCTTTTCCTGAGATGTTTACGTTCAGAAAGTCGGCCACAAGTTTCTCTTGTTACAGTGTCACACCCCTCCCTGAGAACTGTTTTCCACCTCCTTGTTTACCACTGTATATAAAAGACACTCTGAAGGAGGACGGGGTGGGTTGGCTGGCTGCTTGCAAGGGGCAGAAGCTACTGCTGGGGGGCTTGCAAGGGTGTGGATTGACTGGGTGATTGGCTGGCTGCTGGCTGCTACTGCTGACATTGCTGGCAGCTGCTGTTGTGTGTCTGTGAGTCTAACGGCCAAGACTTTAGGAGTTAAGCTAGGGATTAGAGGAAACATGGGACAGTGTGAGTCTTAAGGAAAGTGGCTTTAAAGAATAGAAAAGAAGTAAGGTTTTAAAGAATAGAGAAAAGAAGTAAAAGAAGAGTTAATAGGGAAAAGACATAACGAGGATGTTGTGCGTCTCTATCTGAGCACCCAACACACCTGACCCCAGTGTGTTTTATCTTTTGTCCTTTCTGCATCTCCTGTTGCCCCCAGTTAGGTCAGTAGGACAAGCTTGTGAAGCTCGTGAGAGTTAGGAAAGGGTTACACTGGGTTAAGGTTAGGGCTAATACTAGACTTAGATTAAGGTTAGGTCTAGTTATAGGATTAAGGCTTAGAGCTAGTGTTAGCATTAGTCTTAGGGAGTAGGGTTATTATTTCAGGTTAGGTCTTAGGTGAATGCTAGTGTTAGTATTAGGTTTAGGGTTAGAGTTACATGGCTTAATTAGGGCTAAGGTTAATGTTAGGGCTAGGATTAAGGCTCAGATTGTGATAGAATCAAGGTTGAGGTAAAGGATAATCTGAGGGATAAAGTTATGATTAATGTTAGGGTTAGAGTTTGTCATAGGTTAAGATAGGTATACTGCTATGGCCAGGACTGTGGCTATGGATAGGGCAAGTTAAGAACTAAGCTAGGGTAAGAGAAATATTTGTGTTTATGATAGTGTTAGGTTAGATTCTGGGTTAGAAGTAGTGCAGGGACTTGTGTTAGTGGGAGGTTTAGGGATATTTTTTCTTTCAGATGTGGCTAAATGGTTTTGCTTGGGTTAGTGTTAGGGCTAGCACTTGTATTACGATTTGGTCTAGGGTTAGTTCAAGGGCTGGGATAGATTTAGTGTTAGGGTTAGGGTTAGATTTAAGGTACAGTTTGGGATAGCGTTATGAGGTTTGGGCTTGGCCTATGACTAAGTTGAGAGTTAGGGTGAGGGTTATGCTTAGGGTTAGTGTTAGGTTTAGGCTTATGGTTAGGGTTATTGTCATAACTATGGTTAGATTTATCATTTAGGATTAGGATTTCATATATAGATAGGTTTAGTATTGTGTTTTGCTATGTTTTAGGACTTGGGATAGTGTTAGGCTTACTTTCATGGCTACTGTTAGGGTTAGTAGTAGGCTGAGGATTTGTGTTATGTTTAGGCTTATGTTGTGGTTAATTTTAGAGTTAGATTGAAATTTAAGGACAGGGCTATGCTAGTATTTACTTTTGGGCAAGGGTTGAGTCTGAGTCAAGGTTAGTGCTTTGCTTAGGCTAGGGATAGGGTTAGATTTAGGATTATTGCTATCTTTAGAGTTTGGCCTCATACTGTGCTTTATTTCGGTTACAGTTAGAGATAGGGTAAAGGTTTGATTTTTTTTTTTTTTTGTTTATGGCTAGGGTAGTTTTAGAGACATTGCAAAGGATTTGGCACATTTTGGTTTAGAACTAGAATTTGGGATTGGATTAGCATTAGTGTGGTTAGGGCTTGAATTATGTCTGGGATTACAATTAAGGCTAGGTAAGGTTGAGGGATAAGGTTAGTTTTAGTTCTAAGTTTTGTGGTAGGGCTGGGAAAAGGGTTAGAGTTAGACTTTGGGTTACTGTGTAGCGTTAGTGTTATGTTTAAAGCTAGGTCTAGTGTTATAGCACGGCTAGGTTTATGGTAAGGGTATTGATTAGGATTTGGGCTTTGGCTAGAGTTAGGGTTTGGTTTAGAATTCAGCCCAGGGTTATTCCTAGGACCATGGCTAGGTTAGGGCTAGGGCTAGGGTTAGTGTTAAGTCAATGGCTAGGGTTATAGTTAGGTTTAGATTTATGTTTAAGTATAGGGGTAGTACTTAAGTTAGGTCCAAAATTAGGACTACATTTGAGTTAGGACATTATGAGCAGTAATTAAAGTTGCTTCAAAATAGTGTTTATTTAAAATTAATAGAAGTTCTATGAGGCAGAGAGTGATTTCCTGGAATATAATATTGTGTAGCATTCCAAACATGAGGTTGATTTTAGAAGAACAACTACAGGCCTCTTTCTCATGGGTCATATAATTGCCTTACAAGGAAAAATGACTTTTTCTTCCTAATAAGAACAGTTCTATAGGTGTTGGAGGGTCATTGTGATGGAAAATTATGTACTTGTATATGTAAATGAAAAAAATGACACCTTGAAACTATTCTAGAAACAAGGAGTGTGAATATAAAGGAAAATGATGGAGGGAGTGAATTCAACCACAATATAAGAACTTTTGTGAATGTCACAGTGTACCCCCCAGTGTAACAATGATATAATAAAAAAAATGGAAAAAATAACTATTGTATATAAAGAAAAAATCCTTTGCATTAAGGATAAGGGTGGGGGAGAGACTTGGTCCTGGGCAAGGGCTAGATTTAGGGTTCAGTTTAGGCTTAAATTTGGACCAGGGTTGAGTTTAGTTTCAGGTATAAATTCAGAGATAATGTTCACTTTATAAGAGAATTGCATTCTTCTTTCTCCTACAGACTAAAAATGCAACATGAGCAATATTGAATGATGGACCAAAATAAGAACTCTTCTAAATGGAGAAAGTTTCTCAGGGTTAAGGTCAAGATTGGTTTAAGTCTTGTGCTAGCATTAGGTTTAGGATTAGGATTCAGGCTGGACTTTGTGTTAGGGTTAGCACTGTGACTAAGTCCAGGGCTAGGGTTAGATTTAGGATTTGGTCAGAGTTCAAAATAGAACTAGGGTTATGGTTGTATTAGTTTAGGGATACATGAATTGCTAGGGTTAATATCTGGATCACTGACAGGGGTATTGTTAAGTTTAGAGATAGTTCTGTTTCTAGGACTATAGCTATACCTGTGGCTAGGATTAGGTAAGGCTAGCTCTAGTCCTATATTTAGAATTAGGTTAGAATTATGGTTAGTGTTAGGGTTGATTTGGGTTAAGATTAGTGTTTAGAGATAGTTCTGTTTCTAGGACTACAGCTATACCTGTGGCTAGGATTAGGGTAAGGCTAGCTCTAGTCCTATATTTAGCATTAGGTTAGGATTATGGTTAGTGTTAGGGTTGGTTTGGGTTAAGATTAGTGTTAGGACAATGCAATGGTTTGGATTAGGTTTAAGGTTATGGCTAGGGCAAACGTTGAGGTTATGGTTATTGCATGATTTATGGCTAAAGGTCACTCAAGGCTTAGCTATAGAGTGAGGGTTAGGGTAAAATCTAGGACTAGGGTTAGAATAGGTGTCAGTCTAGGACTATGGTTAGAACTAAGTTTAGGATAGGGTTAGGATAGGTTAAAGTTAGGGTTTGTCCTATCTTAGATTAGGGATAGGGCTAGTGATAGGATTAAGGCTAGAGCTAGTGTTAGCATTAGGCTTGCTTGCAATAGGGTTATGGTAAGGTTTAGGGTTGGGTCTAAGGCAAAGATGAGTTTTGCCATTAAGGTTATGGTTAGGTTTAGGTTTGTGTCTAAGTCTAGGGCCATGGTTATGGTTATCGATAGAGCTGGGATTAATTCTCATATTATGGTAGTGACAATATCGGAGATAGGGTTAGGAATAGAGTTAGAGTTGTCCTAGGTATAGAGTTAGAGTTAGTCCTAGGTATAGAGTTAGTGTTGGTGTTTGGATTAGGGTTAGGTTTAGGGTATGGTTACTGCAAAGGTTGAGGCTACGGTTTGGGGCTAGAGGTAGTGGAAACCTTAGAGTTAGGGTTAGGGTAAAGTCTATGACTAGGGATACAATAGGCTAAATTCTAGTCTAGTTAAGACTTGCGTTACTATAGGGTTAGGATAGGTTAAGGTTAGGGCTAGTCCTAGTGTTATAATTGAGTTAGGTCTAGTGATAGGGTTAATGCTAAAAGTAATGTTAGCATTAAGCTTAGACTAGGGTTAAGGTTAAGTTTAGAGTTAGGTATTAGGTGGATGCTTGTGTTACCATTAGGTTTACGGTCAGAGTTAAGTGGCTTAGGTTCTGGCTAAGCTAGGTGTGGTGTTAAAGATAGGGTCAGGATTAAAGCTCAAGATAATGTAGGATCAATATACAGGTAAAGGTTAGGGTTAGTCCTAGGGCTGGAGTTAGTTTTAGTGTTAGGGTTAGGTTTTGCCTTATTGTAAGGTTAGGGTTACTACTTTGGCTAGAATTGTTTGTAGGGATAGAGCAAGTTTAGTGCTAAGCTAGAGTTAGAAATGTGTTAGCGTTTCTCATAGGGGTAGGTTTTGATTTTGGTTTAGAATTAGTGCTGGACAAGTGTTAGGCCTAGGGCTAGATCTAGGACTAGCGTTAATGTGAGTTTAAAGGATATTTTAATTTCAGAGTTATGTGAATAGTTTTAGTTGTGTTAGGGTCAGGGCTAGCCATTGGGTTTGGTCTTAGACTAGGGTTATCTCAAGGACTGGGTTAGATTTAGTGTGAGGGTGAGGAATAGAGGTAGGTAGAATTAGGGCTAGTTTTAAAAAGAGGTTTATGGCTAGACCTATGATTAAGTTTAGATTAGGGTAATAGTTATTTTTAGGGTTGGAGTTAACTTTAAGCTTATATTTGGGAATATTTTCAGAGCTGTGGTTAACATTAACATTAGGCATAGTGTTAGGTTTTCAGAAATGACTGAAATGACTTGTTATTACTGGGTTTTGGTTTGTTTTAGGACTAGGGTTAATGTTAAGGCTATGTTTATGGTTATTGTTAAGGATAGTTACTGCATGAGGATTTTTGTTATGTTTAGTTTTATGTTATAGTCAATTTAGAGTTAGATTGAAAGTTAGAGCCCGGACTAGTTGCTAGTATTAAGTTTTGGACCAGGGGTGAAGTACGAATCAACGCTAGTGCTTTGTCTGGACCAGAGATAGGGTTAGGTTTAGGGTTAATGTTGTTAGGGTTAGGCCTCAGATTAGTGGTCTGTTTTGTTATGGCTAGTGTTAGGGTGGGTTTGATTTTAGTTTTGGTTTACATTTCTTGGTATCTTTAGGCAGTTTACCAAAGATAGGGCAAATTTTGGGTGAGGGTAAGAAGTAGGGATTGGATCAGGGTTAGTGCTATGATTAGGGTTTGGATTAGGTTAAGGATAATGATTAAGTCCTGGTTAAGGGTGAGGGTTAGGGTTAGCTTAGGTCTATGTTTAGTGGTAGGGCTAGGAATTGGGTTAGAATTAAGCATTCCATTAGTATTATAGTAAAGGTTATATTTACAGAAAAGACTAAGGCTAGTGTTCAGGATGTGTTTAGGTTTGGGTTAGGGTACTGGTTAGGTTTAGGCTACAGCTAAAGTTAGGGTTTGGTTTATGTTTAAACCTAGAGCTACGGCTAGGACCATGGCTAGATTAGCCCTACCAAGGTAGGGCTAGGGTTAATTTTAAGCCAATGGCTAGGATCATAAGTATGGTATACTTTATGTTGATGTTTGGGGTAATGCCAGGTTAGACCCTAATTAAAGGCTACGTTTGATTGAGGGCTTTATGAGCAGGAATTAAAGTTTCTGAAGAATAATGTCTATTTAGAATTGATAGAATCTCTATGTGGCACAGAGTATGATATATGATTTTTAGCAGCATTCTAAACCTTAAGCTGCTTTTAGAACAGCAGCTACATGCTTCTCTGCCTTGGATCATATAATTGTCATATGAAAATTAAGACCTATGTGTGTAGGAGAGTGAATGTGGTGGAAATATTAGAATTGTTTATGTAAGAGGACACACGAGATTTGTTGAAAATATTGCAGGAATTAGGGGTGTGATTGTAAAGGAGAATGATGGACTGGGTGAATTCCACCATGATATATTGCAAGAACTTTTGTAAATGTCACAGTATATCTCAGTACAACAAAATGTTAATAAAAACGGAAAGAAAAATAACTATTCTATATAGAGAAAATCCTTCATGTTATGGTAAAGGATGGGGTTAGAGTTGGTCTTAGGTTAGGGATAGGTTGGAGTTAGGATTAGGAATGAGGTTCATTTTAGTGCTAAGGCTAGAGTTAGTAGTAGTGTTAGGTTTAGGGTTATAGCTAGGGCAAAGATTGTGTGGCTATGGCTTTGGGCTAGAGGTAGCACAATGCTTAATTTATGGTCAGGGTTCAGGTCAAGACTAGAACTAGGGTTTGGATAAAGGCTGGTCCTAGACTTATATTAGAGTTAGGTCTAGAGATCAGGTTAGTGGTAGAGCTAGTGTTAACATTAATCTTAGACAGGGGTTAGGTTTAGTTTCAAGGTTAGGTCTTAGGTGCATTCTAGTGTGACTGTTAGGTTTAGGGTTAGAGTTATATGGCTTAATTTTATAGCTAGTTCTAGGGCTAGGGTTGGTGTTAGAAATAAGGCTAGGATTAAGGTTCAGATTATGGTAGGATCAAGGTTCAGGTCAGGGCTAATCCTAGGGCTAGAGTTATGATTATTAATGTTGGGGTTTGGGTTTGCATTAGGTTAAGGTTAAATTTATTGGTAAGGCTAGACTATGGCTATGGTTAGGGCTAATTTAGAGCTAAGCTAGGGTTAGAGGAGTTAGCCTTTATGATGGGGTTAGGTTTAGATTTTGGTTAGAAGTAGTGCTGGGACTAGTGTTAGGGCTAGCACTAGTGTTAGTGGGAGGTTTACTTATATTTTGTCTTTCCAGCTTGGTTAAATGGTTTTGTTTGGGTTAGGGTTAAGGATAGCACTTGCATTAGGACTTAGTCTGGGGTTAGGCCAGGGACAGGTTAGATTTAGTGTTAGGATTATGGTTAGATTTAAGGTAGAATTAGGGCTAGTGTTAAAATGAAGTTTACGGCTAGGACTATGATTAAGGTTAGAGTTAGGATGAGTGTTATGCTTAGGGTTAGTGGTAGATTTAGGCTTATGTTTAGGATTATTGTCAGTGCTAAAATTAGGGTTAGCATTAGGATTAGGATTAGATTTTTATCTATGGCTAGTGTTAGTATTGTGTTTGGTTTGCTGTAGGGCTAATGGTAGTTGTAGGCTTACATTTATAACTAGTGTTAAGGTTAGTTGTAGGATGAGGATTTGGGTTATAGTTAGGTTTATGTTACAGTTAATTTTAGAGTTAGATTGAAATTCAAGGATGGGGCTAGTGTTAGCATTTAGTTTAAGGGAAGAGGTGGGGGTCTGGGTCAAGGCTAGTGCTTTTCCTGGTTCAGGGGCAGGGTAAGATTTAGGGTTAATGTTATTTTTAGGGTTAGGTCTCGGATTATTGTTCTGTTTTATTATGGTTACAGTTAGTGGTAGAGTAAGTGTTTGATTTTATTTTTGATTTATGGTTAGTGGTATTGTAGGAACATTTTGGGTTAGAGTTAGAAGTTGGGTTAAGCTTAGGGTTAGTACTATGGTTAATGCTTTGATTAAGTTTAGGATTATGATTAAGGCTAGGTTAAGGGTGAGGGTTAGGGTTAGATTTACTTCTATGTTTAGTGATAGGGCTATGAATAGGGTTAGAGTTAGGGATTGGATACTGTGTAGAGTCAGGGTTATGTTTAGGGCAAGGACTATGGCTAGGGTTAGGGCTGGGTTTTAGTTTAGGTTGAGGCTATTGATTAGGGTTTGGACTATGGCTAGAGTTAGGGTTTGGTTTAGCATTAAGGCCAGGGATATTATTAGAACTGTGGCTGGAATGGAGCTAAGGCTAGGGTTAGTGTTAAGTCAGTGATTAAGGTTATAGTTAGGTTTATATTTATGTTTCATTTTAGGTTATAGTTATGCTTTTGTGTAGGGTTAGTACCAGGGTTAGTCCTAATTTGGCGATACATTTGGGTTAGGGCATTATGAGCAGCAATTTAAGTTACCCAAAAATAGTATCTGTTTAAAATTGATAGAAATTCAATAAGGCACAGAGTAAGTTCCTGGGATATAATATTGTGTAGCATTCTAAAACTAAAGTTGCTTTTAGAACAGCCACTACAACCTCTTTTCCAGTGGATCATATAATTGCTTTGTGAGGAAAAATGAATTTTTCTCCCACATAAGACCCATTCTAGGGGTATTGGAGGGCAAAAATGGTGGAGAACTCCATACCTATGTATGTAAATGGAAAATGATACCTGTTGAAACTATTCCAGAAAAGATGATGTGAATATAAAGGAGAATGATGGATGAATTCAACCATGATGTATTTCAACATCTGTAAATGTCACAATGTATTCCAAGTACAACAACAATATGATAAATAAAAGAAAGAAAAAAGAACTATTCCATATAATGAAAAACTTTCATGTTAGGGTTAAGGATGGGGTTATGATTTGTTTTGGGCTAGAGTAGATTCATGGTTAGATTTAGGTTTAGGAGGGGGCCAGGGTTACTTTTTGTTTTAGTCATAGGGTTAGAGATAGGATGCACTTTATAATGGTTCTTACATACTTTCTCCTACAGAATATGAATGCATTATGAGAAATACTCAATGTTACTACAAAATAAGAAATCTCTATGGAGAAAATTCCTTAGGGTTAGGTTTAGGGCTTTGGTTAGCATTAGATTTAAGGTTAGATTTTAGGCTGTGGTGAGCAACAGGCTTAGTACAGGGCTGTACTTAGCCCTATGTCTAAGTCCAGGCCTAGGACTAGGTTGAGGGATAGATTTAGGATTTGGTTATAGTTCAAAACAAAACTAGGGATATAGTTGTATTAGGCTAGGGATTTGTCAGTGGTTAAAGTTAATATCAGGATTACTGACAGGGTTATAGTTAATTCTAGAGAGAAGTCTGGATGTTGGTCTGTGGCTTTACCTGTGGCTAGAATTAGGGCTAAGGCTTGCTCTAGTCCTACGTTTACATTAGGTTAGGGATGTGATTAGTGTTAGGGTATGTTTGGATTAGGATTATGGCTAGGGCAAGTGTGAGGATTAGGGTGAAGATTAGGTTTCAGTTTACAGATAGGAAAATTTTTAGGGTTATGGCTATGGTTTAGAGATAGAGGTAGCAGTAATGTTAGATACAAAGTTAGGTGTAGGGTGAAGTGTAGGACTAGGTTTAGGATAGGTTTACGTCTAGGACTAGGGTTATGACTGAGGTTCTGGCAGGTAAGAGGTAAGGCTAGAGTTCATGTTAGCATTAGGCTTACACCAGGATTAAGGTCAGTTTTAGGGCTGGTTATAAGGCAGAGGCTAGTTTTATTATTAGGGTTGGGGTTGCATTTAGGTTTATGAGTAGCTCTCTGGCCAGGTTTAAGGGCAGGGATAGCTCTGGGACTAAGGCTAGGATTATGGTAAAGTCAAAGGTTGGATTTAGGGCTAGGAATAGAGTTAGGATTATTGTCAGGGTTAAGTTGTGGGTTATGGCTGGTGGAAAGATTAAGGTTATGGTCATGGCTATGATTAAGGGCTAGTTGTAGCACAATGCTTAGATTTAGGGTTAAGGTTAGAGTGAAGTCTAGGATTAGGGTTAGAATAGATTTAAATTTAGGACTAAGGTTAGGATAGGGTTTTCATAGGGTTAGGGCTGTTCTGAGTCTTAGATTTGGGGTAGGTCTAGAGATAGGGTTGAGGTGAAAGCTACTGTTAGCATTAGGCTTATTCTCCGGTTAGGGTTATGTTTAGGTTAGGTGGTAGGTGAATGCCAGTTTTTCCCATTAGGTTTAGGGATAAGGTTAGGCAGATTAGTTTGTGTCTAGGACTTGGGTTAGCATTAGGGTTAGGGATATGGCTAGGATTCATGATCATAACATGGTAGGATCAACATTGAAGTAATAGTTAGGGTTAAAGATAGGGGTAGTCCTAGGGCTAGAGTTAGAATTAGTGTAGGGGTAGGCTTGGCCTAAGGTTGAGGTTAGGTTTACTGCTATGGCTTAGACTGAGGCTATGGCTGGTCAAGTTTAGAGCAAAGCTAAGGTTAGAGATGTATTAGAGTTTATGATAGTGTTAGCTTTAGATTTTGGTTTTGATGAAGTGCAGGGATTTTTATGCCTAGGGCTAGGGCTAAGGAATATTGTTAGTGAGGTATAGGAATCTTTTCTATTTGAGGATATGTGAATGGTTTTCTTTGGGTGGATTAGAGCTAGCCCTTGTGTTAGGACATAGGCTAGGGTCAGGGCAAGGCTGGTTAGATTTGGGTTAGGATAAGATTTATGTTAGAATTAGGGCTAGTATTAGCATGAGACCTATGATTAATGTTAGCGTTAGGGTGATGGTCATGCTTAGGGTTAGAGTTAGGTTTAGGCTTATAGTATTAAGGGTAATGTTACTGTTAGGCATAGTATTAGGTTTTCAGATATGGCTAGGGTTATTATTGGGTTTTGGTCTCTTTTTAGGGCTAGGTCTAGTGTTAGGGTTATGTTTATGGCTATTGTTAGGGTTGTTGGATGAGGATTTGGGTTATGGTTAAGTTTATGTTGTGGTTAAATTTAGAGTTAGATTAAAAGTTAGGGACCTGGTTAGGTAGTTGCTTGGGTTATGTTTTGGGCAAGAGGTGGGACCTGGGTCAAGTGTAGTGCTTTGCCTGGGTTAGGGATGAGGTTAGGTATAGGATTAATTATGCCTCGGGTTAGAGTTCTGTTCTCCCTACTATTAATGTTAAGGTATTGGTTTGATTTTAGTTTTGGTTTTATGTTTAGCTGTATCATTAGGGAGATTGCTGAGGATAAGGCATGTTTTGGATTAGGGCTGGGCTAGAAATGGGGATTGGTTTAGGTTTAGTGCTGTGGTTAGGGGTTGGATTAGATTTAGGGTTATAATTAAGGCCTGGCTAAGGGTGAGGGATAGGGTTAGCATGAGTCCAGGTTTAGTGGTAGAAATATGAATAGGGTTAGAGTTAGGGCTTTGGTTAATGTTAGAATTAGGGTTTTATTTAAGGCTAGGGCTAAGGGTAGTATTGGGGCTGTGTCTAGGTTTTATTTAAGGCTAGGGCTAAGGGTAGTATTGGGGCTGTGTCTAGGTTTTAAGTTAGGGTATTGGTTAGGTTTAGGGCTATGGCTGGAGTTAAGGTTTTGTTTAAGATTAAGCCTAGGGCTATGGCTAGGACTGTGCCCAGGTAGGGCATGAGCTAGGGTTAGTGTTAAGTCAGTGGCAATGGTTATAACTAGGCTTAGACGTATGTTGATGTTTCAGGGTAGTTCCATGGTTAGGTCCAAATATGATGCTATATTTGAGTTAGGGTATTATGAACAAGAACTTAAGTTGCTTCAAAATAATGAGTATTTAAAATTGATAAAAGTCCTATGAGACCCAGGGTGATTTCCTGGAATGTAATATTGTGTGACATTCTAAACCTTAGGTGACTTTTAGAAAAGCAAATGCATGCTTCTTTCGCATGGATCATACAATTTCCTTTTGAGGAACAATGAATTTTTCTCCCACTAAGCACTATTCTATGGAAGTAGAAGGGTGAATGTGGTGGAAATATTACATACTCATGTATATAAGTGGAAATATGAGACCTGTTGAAACTATTTCAGAAAGAATGGGTGTGATTATAAAGGAAAAAGATGAAGTGGGTGAATTCCAAAATGATAGATTGTAAGAACTTTTGTAAATGTCACAATGTATCCCCAGTACAACAATGTGATAAAGAAAAAGAACTATTCTACATAGAAACTCCTTTTCATTAGGGTTTAGGAGGGAGTTAGGGTTGGTCTTGGGCTATGGCTATGTATGAGGTTAAGTTTAGGTTTAGGGATGAGTTTAGTTTTAGGTGTATGGTTAGAGATGTGGTATGCTTTATACCTGTAGTTATGTACTTCTTTTTCCTAGAGAATATAAAGAATTATGAGCAACATTGAGTCCTGGTCCACAATAAGTACTCTCCTATATGGAGAAAATGTATTACGGTTAGGGTTAGGGATTGGCTTAGAGCTTGGTTTAGCATTAAGTTTTGGGTTCGAATTTAGCCTCTGTTTAGCATTAGGGTTAGTTTTTGGGTTATCATTACCTCTACAACTAACTCTAAGTCTAGGTCTATGTGTAGGATTTGGTCAGATTTCCAAACAGGACTAGGGCTATAGTTGTATTAGTCTAGGGATACATCAATGGCTATGGTTAATATTAGTGTTATGGTCAGGGGTATAATTAAATCTAAGGATGGGTCTTGGCCTAAGACTAATACTCTAGCTGTGACTATAATTAGGCTTAGGCTCACTAGAGTCTTATGTTTAGGATTAAGGCTAGGGTAAATGCGGGGGTTAGGGTTTGCATTAGGTTTAGGGTTATGGCTAGGGTAAAGGTTAAGATAATGGTTATGGCTATGGTTTTAGGGCTAGAGGTAGCACAATGCTTAGATTTATCGAATGGTTAGGGGCAAGTCTAGTACTAGCGTTTGGATAGGTTTAAGTCTTAGAGTAGGTTTAGGATGAGGGTTAAGATAGGTTAATGTTAGGGGTAGTCCTAGACTTACATTAGGGTTACGTCTAGTGATAGGTTTAAGGATAAAACTAGTGTTAGTATTAGTCTTAGACAGGTTAGGTTTAGTTTTAAGGTTACATCTTTGGCCAATGCTGATGTTACTATTAGGCTTAGGATTAGGGTTATGTTGCTAAATTTTATGGCTAAGTCTAGGGCTAGAGTTAGTGATAGGATAGGTATAGGATTATGGCTCACATTGTGATAGTATCAAGGTTAAGGTAAAGGACAGTCATCGGGATGGTGTTAAAATTAACGTTAGGGTTTGCCTTGGGGTAAGGTTAGGTTTACTTCTATTTCTAGGACTATAGCTATGACTAGGGTAAGTTTAGAGCTAAGCTGTGATTAGAGAGGTGTTTTGTTTATGACAGAGTTAGGTTTAGATTTTGCTTTAGCAGTTGGGAACTAGTGTTAGTGGGAGATTTAGGAATATTTTTTTCTTTCAGACTTAGTAAATGGTTTTGGGTAAGAGTTAGGACTAGCTCTCCTGTTAGACTTAGTATAGGATTAGTTCAAGAGCTGGATGAGATTTAGTGTTAGGATTAGAGTAAGATTTAAGGTAGAATTAGATCTAATGTTAAGATGAGGTTTATGGCTAGGCCTGTGATTAAGGTTAGAGTTAAGCTGAGGATTATGCTTAGGGTTAGTGTTAGGTTTAGGCTTCTGTTCAGGATTATTTTCAGAGCTAAGGTTAGAAATAGCAGCAGAATTACGGCTAGGTTTTTATGTATGGCTGGTTTTATTATTATTTTTTTTTTTGGTTATAGGGCTAGTGGTAGTTTTAGGCTTACATTTATAACTAGTGTTAGAGTTAGTTGTAGAATGAGTATTTGGGTTATGGTTGTTTATGTTGTAGTAAAATTTAGAGTTAGATTGAAAGTTAAGGATGGATAGTGCTAGTATTTAGTTTTGGTCCTAAGATAGGCTTAGGTTTAGGGTTAATGTTACTGGTTGTAAGGATTAGGTCTAGGATTTAGTTCTCTGGGTTTTTTGTTTGTTTATGGTTACGGTTAGTGATTGGGTAATGCTTTGATTTTAGTTTTGGTTTATGGTTAATGTAAATTGTTAGAGATATTGCTAAGGATAGGGAAAAGTTATGTTATGGTTAGAAGTGGGGTTGGCTTAGAGTTAGTGCTATGGTTAGGGTTGGATTAGGTTTAGGATTATGTTTAAGGCTTAGTTAAGAGTGAGGGTTAGGTTTAACTTTAAGTCTAGGTTTAGTGGTAGGACTAGGACTAGGGTTAGAGTTAGGGGTTAGGATGCTGTGTAGAGTTAGATTTTTTTTTTTTTTTTTGGCTACGACTAGTGTTTCAGCTGGGTTTAGGTTTAGGGTTAGGATGTTGGTTAGATTTAGGGCTATGACTAGAGTTAGGGTTTGATTTAGTATTTATCCAACGCCTATGGCTAGACCAAGGCTAGGTTAGGTTTAGGGCTATGGTTCATTTTAAGTCAGTGACTAGAGTTTTATTTAGGATTAGATTTATGTTTATGTTTAGGGGAAGTGCCAGGGTTAGGTCCCAATTTGAGCTTAATTTGGGTTAGGCTGTTATGAGCAATAATTAAATTTGCCCAAAAATAATGTCTATTTAAAATTAGTAGAAGTTCTATGAGGCACAGATTGATTTCCTGTTACATAATATTGTGTACCATTCTAAACCTTAAGTTGCCTGCAGTACAGCAACTATGTGCTTCTTTCCAGTGGATTATATAATTGCCTTATTAGAAAACTGAATTTCATTACCAAATAAGAACTAGTCTGTGGGTGTAAGATGGTGAATGTGGTGGACATAGTATGAATTCATCTATGTAAATAGAAAAATGAGACTTGTTGAAAGTATTCTGGGAAATAGGGCTGTGAGAGTAATCAAAGAAGTAAATTCAACCATGATACATTACAAGAAATGCATAAATGTCACAATGTAGCTCCAGTACAAAGATAACATGAAAAATTTTAAAAAGAGACAGCAACTATTCTACATAGAGAAAAACCCTTTGTATTAGGGTTAAGGATGGGGTTAGTCTTGGTCTTGGGCTAGGGCTAGGGCTAGGTTTATGGTTAGTTTGACTTTATAGGAGGGCCAAGGTTGAGTTTAGTGTTAGGTATAGGATGAGAGATACATTGCTCTTTATAACAGTAGTTACTTCCTTGAGAACATAAATACCTCATAAGCAGTATTGAATATTGGCCCAAAATAATACTCCTTTTAAGTGGAGAAAATTCCTTAGGGTTAACTTTAGGGATTAGTTTAGGGCTTTGGTTAGGATTAATGTTAAGGTTAGGATTTAGGCTGTGCTTAACCTTAGGGTTAGTGGCAGGGTTAGGGTTATCCCTACAACTGAGTCCTGGGCTAGGGCTAGCTTTAGGGATAGGTTAAGGGTTTGGTCAGAGTTCAAAAACAGGACTAAAACTATAGTTGTTATTAGGGTAGGGATACATCAACAGCTAGAGTTAACAACAGGATATGTCCGTGGTATATTTAATTCTAGGGATAGGTTTATGACTGATTGGATGGCTATAGCTGTGGCTAGGATTAGCACTAACGCTCTGTCAAATCCTATGTTTAGCATTAGGTTAGGATTGCTATTAGTGTTAGGGTAGGTTTGGGTTAGGGTAGGTTGGGGCTAGGACAAGTGTGATGATTAGGGTGAGGATTAGGTTTAGGATTATGGCTAAAGCAAAGGTTAAAGTTAAGGTTAGGTTTAGTATTAGTTTGTAGGCAAATGCCAGTGTAAACATTAGGTTTAGTGTTAGGTGTTAGAAATATCTTTAAGATATTGGGGTGTCACAAGAGAGAGATGACACAACTCAGAAATCAACAGGCAAGGCAATATTTACTTCTGAAGAAGGGTGCACTATAAATAGCAAGCACACCCAGTGGGAAATTCACTTGGGTTTTTATCTCTAATGGAATGCTGACCCTCCCTTGAAATGGTCGGGTCTTGGGTTCACAGTCTATGTGGATGGCTAATTGGAAAGGGGACATCAGGAAGGGGGTGTTGAAGACAAAGAAATTTAAGAGTTCAGGGAAGTAATTACTATTTCAGGTTATCAACTCTGGAACCTGGGTATCTAGCCCAGTTTTGTCCAGCTGAGAATAACAATCCTTTTGTTCATAATAGAAACTTTTATCAGGTTAAGTAGAGTCCATGAAGCAAGCATATGGGAAATGAATTAGTGAGACTAACATTTTTAACAGCTCTTGTTACTGATTAAATCCTTGGACAGAAAAGACCTGACCTAAGCCAATTCTCACTTTAGGGTTAAGTGGTTTATTTTTATGGCTAGGTATAGGGAGGAGTAGGATTAGAGTTAGGTATTGGCCTAGAACTATGACGCAAATATGGTAGGTTTATGGTTGAGGTAATGGTTCGGGATATATATAAGGTGAGTTGTAGGGCTAGAGTTAGGATTAGTGTTAGGCATAGGGTTAGTCTTAGGGTAAGTCTAGGTTTACTGCTATGGCTAGGACTGTGACTATGACTGGGCTAGTTTAAAGCTTACCTTAGCTTTAATACACTACCTTGTGTTAGAGGAGTGTTAGTATTTAAGATAGGGTTACCTTTATTTTTGGTTTAGAAGTTGTGCTGGGACTTGTGTTAGCTAGGGCTAGTGGTATTGGGAGGTTTAGGGATAGGTTTGTTTTGGTTTTTGAGGGTTAGGTGAATGGTTTTGGTTGGTCTAGGTTTTATTAGGAGGACTAGGAATAAGGTTAGATTTAGGGTTTGGGTTAGGGTTAGGGTTAGGGTTATATTTAAGGCTAGGGTGAGAGTTAGGACTGTATTTAGGTTTCGGGTTAAAGATTGGTTATGGGTAAGGTATGGTTAGAGATAGAGTTTGGTTTAGGATTAATCCCAGGGCTATGGCTAGGACTAAGGCCGGTGTAGGGTAAGGGGTATGGTTAATGTTAAGTCAATGACTAGGATTACAGTTAGGATTAAATTTATGTTTAGGTTTAGGGGTAGCACAAGGGTTGGGTCCCAGTGTTAGGGAATTATGAGGAAATTTAAAAATTGCTCCAAAATAATGTCTGTTATAAATACAGGTCTGCTAGGCACAGAATGATTTCCTGTAATATAGTCTGTAGTATCTAAAAGTTAAGTTACTTTTAGGACAGAACTCTGTGTCCCATGGTCCCCATATAAATCCCTTATGAGGAAAAATTAATTTTGTTCCCAAATAACAACTATTATATGGGTGTAGGAGTGTGAATGTCATGGAAATAATATATACTCATGCATGTAAATGGAAAATAGGACCTGTTGAAACTATTCCAGTAATGAAGGATGTCATATAAAGGAGAAGGATGGGGTGAATTCATCCATGACATACTGCAAGGAATTTTGTAAATGTCACAGTGCACCCCCAATTCAACAATAATATGATAATGGAAAAAAATTAATCTACTCTATATAAAGAAAAATCCTGCACATTAGGGTTAAGGATGTGTTTAGGTTTGATCTTGGGTGAGAGTATAGGGTTAGAGTTAAGTTTAAGTTTAGGAAAGGGCCAGGATTTGTTTAGTTTTAGGTGTAGGGTTATGACAGGGTGAGCTTTATAATGAGTATTTACATAATTTCTTTCTCCTAGAAATTATAAATGCATTTTGAGCGACATTGAATATTAGTCCAAAATAAGAACTCTTTTATATGGAGAAAATTCCTTAGGGTTAGGGTAAGGGATTAGTTTAGGGTTTGGGCTAACATTACATTTAGGGTTAGAATTAGGGTCTTAATGTTATGATTAGGTTTAGGCTTAGTCATATGACTGAGTCCTGGACAATGCCTAGGTTTAGGATTAGGTTTAGGGTTTGGACACTGTTCACAAGACCAGGGCTATAATTGTATTAGGCTAGAAATAAATCAAGGACTAGGGTTATTACCAGGATTATACTCAGTGGTATAGTTAAATCTAGAGATAAGTCTAGGACTATGGCAATAGCTGTGATTAGGATTAGGACTAAGGCTTGCTCTTGTCCTGTGTTCAGGATTATGGTTAGTGTTAGGATAGGTTTGGGTTAGGGTAATGGCTATGGGAACTATGAAGTTTAGGGTTAAGATTAGCATTAGGGTTATGGCTAGGACAAAGGTCAAGGTTATGGTTGTCGCTATGGTTTAGGGGTATAGGTGGCACTATACTTTGATGTAGGGTTAGCTTTAAGGTGAAATCTAGGAGTAGGTTTAGGATAGGTTTAAATCTAGTGATGGAGTTATGACTAGGGTGAGGATAGGATTAGGCTAGGTTAAATTTTGGGCTAGGCCTAGTCTGAAATTAGGGATTGGTATAGTGATATGTTCCAGCTATTGTTCCTATTATCCTTACACTAGGGTTAGGGTTAATTTTAGGGCTCAGTCTAAGATGAACCTGAGTTTTGCTACTAGGGTTAGGGTAAGTCTAGGGCCATGGTTAATGTTAGGGATAATGCTGGGAATAAGGCTTAGATTATGGTGGGGTCAGGGTTGGAGTTATAGTTAGGAGTAGTGTTAGGGTTAGTCCTAGAGTTAGTGGTAGGGCTAGTGTTAGGATAAGGGTTAGATTGAGGGTTATAGATCAAAGTTAAAGTTATGGTCATGGCTGTATTTTAGGACTAGCGGTAGCACAAGGATTAGATTAAGGGTTAGAGTTATGTGAAATTTAGGACTAGGGTTTGGATAGGTTAAAGGTTTGAGCTAGTTCTTATTTTATGGTGAAGTCTAGTGATAGGGTTAAGGATAGAGTGATAGAGCTAAGTGTTAGCATTAGGCCTGGACTAGTGTTAGTGTTAGATTTATGTTTTGGTGTAGGTAAATGCTAATGTTACAATTAGTTACAGTTAGGCTTATTTTTATGGCTAGGTCTAGGGCTAGAGTTAGGGTTTGGATTAGGGCTAGCATTAAAGCTCAGATTATGGTAGCATCAAGGTTGAAGTAAGGGTTAGGGATATAGAAAGGGTTAGTCATAGGGCTGTAGTTAGGATTAGAGTTAGGGGTAGGGTTTGCTTTATGATAAGGTTAGGTTTACTGCTATAGCTAGGACAGGGGCGATGGCTAGGGCCAGTTTCGAGCTAAGCTAGGGTTAGAGAAGTATTGGTGTTTATAACAGAGTTAGGTTTAGGTTTTGTTTTAAGTAGTGCTGGGACTACTGTTAGGCCTAGGGCTGGGGCTAGGACTAGTGTTAGTGTGAGGTTTAGGGACAGGTTTTATTTAAGGGTTAAGTGAATGGTTTTGGTTGGGTTAGGGTTGGGCTAGGCCTTGGGTTTGGAGATAGGCTAGGGTTACTTCAAGGGCTGGGTTAGATTTAGTATTTAGTTATAGGGTTAGGGTTAGATTGAAGGCATAATAAAGGGGTCTGCTAAAATGAGGCTTATGGCTGGCCTACAATTAAGTTCAGAGTTAGGTTGTAGGTTATGCTTACTGTTACTATGTTTATGCTTAAGATTTACATTTATGGGTAATGTCAGTGTTACTTGTAGGATGAGGATTTGGGTTATGATTGGGTTTAAGTTGCAGTTAACTTTAGGCTTAGAATGAAAGTTAGAGACAGGGCTAGTGGTACGATTAAGTTTTAGGTAATGCGTAGGGTCTGGGTCAAGGTTAGTGCTTTGCCTGGGCTAAGGATAGGGTTAGATTTAAAGTAAATGTTGATGGGGTTAGACCTCAAATTAGTATTCTGTTTTGTTATGGTTACTGTTAGTGTTAGGGTAAGGGTTTGATTATAGTTTATGTTAATCATTAGTGGTATTGTTAGGGAGATTGCTAAGGATAGGTCAAGTTTTGGTTGGGTTAGGGTTGGGCTAGGCCTTGGGTTTGGAGATAGGCTAGGGTTACTTCAAGGGCTGGGTTAGATTTAGTATTTAGTTATAGGGTTAGGGTTAGATTGAAGGCATAATAAAGGGGTCTGCTAAAATGAGGCTTATGGCTGGCCTACAATTAAGTTCAGAGTTAGGTTGTAGGTTATGCTTACTGTTACTATGTTTATGCTTAAGATTTACATTTATGGGTAATGTCAGTGTTACTTGTAGGATGAGGATTTGGGTTATGATTGGGTTTAAGTTGCAGTTAACTTTAGGCTTAGAATGAAAGTTAGAGACAGGGCTAGTGGTACGATTAAGTTTTAGGTAATGCGTAGGGTCTGGGTCAAGGTTAGTGCTTTGCCTGGGCTAAGGATAGGGTTAGATTTAAAGTAAATGTTGATGGGGTTAGACCTCAAATTAGTATTCTGTTTTGTTATGGTTACTGTTAGTGTTAGGGTAAGGGTTTGATTATAGTTTATGTTAATCATTAGTGGTATTGTTAGGGAGATTGCTAAGGATAGGTCAAGTTTTGGTTTAGGACTAGATGGGGAGTTTGGCTTATGGTTAGCTCTATTGTTAGAGCTTAGATTAGGTTAAGAATTACAATTTAGGCAAGGTTAAGGGTAAGGTTTAGGTTTAGTGGTAGGGCTAGGAATAGGGTTAGAGTTATGGGTCAGTTACTGTTAAAAGTTCTGGTTATGTTTAGGGCTAGAGCTAGGGTTAGTGTTAGGCCTGTGTTTTGGTTTAGGGTTAGGGTATTGGGTAGGTATAGGGCTATGGCTAGAGTTAAGATTTGGTTTAGGATTAATCCTAGGGCTATGGCTAGGACAATGACTGGTTTCTGGCTAGGGCTAGGGTAGTGTTAAATCAATGACTGTGGTTATAGTAAGGATAGACTTATGTGTAGGGGTAGTGGCAGGGTGGGTCCCAGTTTAGGGTTACATTTATGTAAGGACATTATGAGCAACAATTAGAATTGCTCCGTAATAATGTCTATCTATAATTAATAGAAGACCTATCAAGCATAGAGTGATTTCCTGGAATATAATATTGTATAGTATTCTTAATCTTAAGTTGCTTTTATAACAGAAACTACCTGCTTCTTTTCCATGGATCATATAAATGCCTTTTGAGGAACAGTGAATTTTGCTCCCAACTAAGAACTATTCTATGAGCATAGGCAAGTGAATGTGGTGGAAATATTATGTATGAAGGTAAATGGAAAAATGAGACTTGTTAAAAGTATTTTCTGAATGAAGGGTGTCATTATAAAAGTGAATAATGGTTGGGGTGAGTGACATGACATGTTGTAAGAAGTTTTGTAAATGTCACAATGTACATCCCCCTTGTTCAAACACAATATGATAAAAATTTAAAAAAACAGAACTGCTCTATACAGAGATAAATCCTTCACATTAGAGTTAAGGATGTGGTTAGCCTTGGTCTTGGGCTAGGCTAGGTTTAGAGTTAAGTTTATATTTACAGGAGGGCCAGGGTTTGTTTAGTTTTTAATGTTGGGTTAAAGATATGGTGTGCTTTATAAATGTAGTTACATACTCCTTTCTCCTAGAGAATATAAATGCATATGAGCAATATTAAATGTTGGTCCAAAGTAAGAAGTCTTCTATACGGAGAAAATTCCCTTTGGTTAGGGTAATGAATTGGTTTAGGGCTTTGACCTAGCATTTGGTTTTGTGTTAAAATTTAGGCTTGGGTTTTGGTTAGGGATAGCCCTGCAAATGAATTCTAGGGTTAGGGCTAGGTTTAGGGTTTAGTCAGAGTTCAAAACAGGACTAGGACTATAGTTATGTTAGGCTAGGAATACATCAACAGCTAGGAGGATAATAGGATTATAGGTTTATCCATGGATAGGTCTAGGACTATGGTTAGAACTGTGGCTAGGATTAGAACAAAAACTCAACTTTTGTCCAGTATTTAGCAATAGGTTAGAATTATCATTAGTGTTAGGTAGGATTAGGTTAGGGTAAGGCTATGGGAAGTATGAGGCTTGGGGTTAGGATTAGGTTTAGGGTAGTGGCTAGGCAAAGGTTAAGGTTATGGCTGTGGTTAGAGATACAGGTAGCACTAGGCTTACATACAAGGTTTGGTTTATGGTGAAGTCTACGAGTAGGTTTACAATAGGCTTAAGTCTAATACTAGGGTTATGATTAGGGTCATGATATGCTAGGCTAGGTTGAAGTTGTGCTAGACCTAGTCTTAGATAAGGAATTGGCCTAGTGGTAGGGTTCAGGCTAGAGCCAGTGTTAGCATTATGCTTAAGATGTAGTTAGGGTTAGTTTTAGGGTTTAGTCTAAGGCAAAGACGAGCTTTACTATTAGGGTAAGTGTTACTATTAAGTTTATTGCTAGGTCTAGTGCCAGTGTTAATCTTAGGAATAGGGCTAAAATTAAGGATTAAGGCTAAGATTATGGTAGGGTTAAGGTTGGAGTTATGGTTAGTAATAGAGTTAGGGTTATTCCAAGGGCTAGATTTAGGGTTAGTGTTAGAATTAGGATTATCTTGAGGGTTTTGGTTAGGAAAAAGGTTAAGTTTAAGGTCATGGCTTGTGGTTTAGGGATAGAAGTAGCACAAAGCTTAGATTCAGTGTTAGGTTTAGGTAGATGTCCAGGGAATAGAAAGGGTTGGGATGGTTTTAAGTCTAGGACTAGGGTTGAGATAGGGTTAGGATAGATTAAGGTTAGGGCTAATCCTAGTCTTAGATAAATGTTAGATGTAGTGACAGGGTTAAAGGTAGACATGGTGTTATTATTAGGCTTAGGCTAGGGTTTAGGGTTAGGTTTATGCAAATGCTATTGTAACCATTGTGTTTAGGGTTAAGCTTAGATTTAGTTTTATGGCTAGATCTAGGCCTAGAGTTAGCATTAGGGATAGTACTAGTAATAAGACTCAGATGATGGTGGGATCAAGGTTGAAGTAAGGGTTAGGGTTAAAGATAGGATAGCCTTTGGCTTCATTTAGGATTAATATGAAGGGTAGGGTTTGCCTCAGGGTATGGTTAGGTTTACTGTTCTGGCTAGGACTGTGGCTGTGGCTTGGGCTTATTTAGAACTAAACTAGGGTTAAAGAACTGTTCATTTTTATGATAAGTTTAGATTTTGGTTTAGCAGGAGTTCTGGGACAAGTGTTAGACCTAGGGCTACAGTTAGGACTAATGATAGTGTGAGGTTTAGTGATAGTTTTTATTTGAGGGTTAGGTAAATGGGTTTTTTTGGGGCAGGGTTAGGGTTAGAGATAGCCCTCAGGGTTAGGACACAGACGAGGGTTAGTTCAAGGGCTCAGTTATATTTAGTATTAGGACTAGGATTAGATTTAAGATAGAATTAGAGCTAGTGTTTAAATGAGGATTATGGCTAGACCTATGATTAAGGTTAGAGTTAAGATGAGAGTTCTGCTTAGGGTTAGAGTTATGTTTAGGCTTATGTTTAGGATTATTGTCAGAGATAAGTCTAGGATTAGTGTTAGCTTTTAGATATGGCCAGGATTAGTACTGGATTGTGGTTTGTTTTAGGGCTAGGGATAGTGTTAGTGTTAGGTTTATGGCTAGAGTTATGGTTAATTATAGGATAAGGATTTGCATTATGGTTAGGTTTATGTTTGGTTAAGTTTAGAGTTAGATTGAAAATTAGGGATGGGCTAGTCCTCAGATTAATTTGGGGCAAGAGTTGGGTCTGAGTCAAAATTAGTGCTCTGACTGGGCCAGGGCTGGGGTTAGGTTTAAGGTTAATATTACTAGGTTAGGCTCAGGTTAACATACTTGCATAACAAAGCTAGTTAAGGTTAGTGTTAGAGTTAAGGTTTGATTTAGTGTTAAATCAATGACTATGATGATAGTAAGGATAGACTTACTTGTAGGGGTAGTACCAGTGAGGGTCCCAGTTTAGGGTTACATTTAGGTAAGGGCATTATGAGCAACAATTAAAGTTGTTTCTAAGTAATGTCTATTTAAAATTGATGAAAGACCTATCAAGCATAGAGTATATTGTGTGTATTCTAAACCTTCTGTTGCTTTTTACAACAACGACCACCTCCTTCTTTCCCATGGACCATATAATTGCCTTTTGAGGATCAATGGATTTTGCTCCCATTAATAACTAGTCTGTGGGAGTGGGAAGGAGAATGTACTCATGTTTGTAAATGGAAAAATGAGACCTATCGAAAATATTCAAGGAATATTTGTGTCATTATAAAGAATGATGAAGGGGGTAAATTAAACCATGATATATTGCAAGACATGTTAAAATGTCACAAAGCACCCCAAATATAACAATTATATGATAATAAAAAAACAGAAAAAAGAGCTATGTTATATAGGGAAAACTCATTTGCATTAGGGTTAAGGATGGTGCTAGTCTTGGTCTTGGGCTAGGGCTAGCTTTGGGATGTGTAGGTTCAGGAGAGGGCATGGTTTGTTTAGTTCTGTGTATATGGCTAGAGATACAGTGTACTTTATATAGTAGTTACATAGTATTTCTCCTAGAGAACATAATTTTTGGTCCAAAATAAGAACACCTTTATGTGGTGAAAATTACTTAGGGTTAGTTTTAGGGATTTGTTTAGAGCTTTAGCTGGCATTAGGTTTAGGGGTAGGATATAGTCTGTGCTTAGCATTAAGGTTATTTTTAGGGGTAGGCTTAAACCTATGAATGAGTCCAGGGCTATGACTAGGTTTAGGAATAGGTTTAGGGTTTAGTCAGAGTTCAGAGTAAGACTAGGGTTATAGTTGTGTTAGGCTAGGAATGCATCAACTGCTAAGGTTAGTATTAGGATTATGGTCAGATGTAGAGTTAATTTTAGGGATAGGTCTATGTCTGGGACTGTGGCTATAGCTGTGGCCAGTATAAGGCCTAAATCTTCCCTAGTCCTATGTTTAGCATAAGATTAGGATTATGGTTAGTGTAGGGTATGTTTTGATTAGGGTTAAGGCTAGGGCAAGTGTTAGGGGTTAGTCTTAGCAGTAAGTTTAGAGTAATGGCTAGGGCCAAGGTTAAGGTTATGGTTATGGCCATGGTTTAGGGAGAAAGGTAGGTAGCACAATGCTTAAATATAGAGTTAGGTTAGGGTGAAGTCTAGGTCTAGGGTTAGATTAGGTTTAGTTCCAGGACTAGTGTTAGTACTAGGATTTTGATAGGTTTAGGATAGGTTAAGGACTAGCCCTAGCTAGTCTTAGTCTTAGGGTAGGGTTAGGTCTAGTGATAACGTTAAGATTGGAACTAGTGTTAGCATTAGTCTTAGACTAGGGTTAGGATTAGTTTTAGGGTTAGATTTTAGGTGAATGCTACTGTTACTGTTACCTTTAGGTTTAGGGTTAGGCTTAGTTTTATGGCTAGTTCTAGGCCTAATGTCAGGACTAGGGATAGGGCTAGGATTAAGGCTTAGATTATAAGGTTGAGGTTAGGGTTGAGGTTAGGGTTAAGAATTGAGATAAGGTTAGTTCTAGGGCTAGAGTTAATTGATGTTAGGGTTGAGGTTTACCTTATGGTATAGTCAGGTTTACTATTCTTGGTATAGTAAGGACTGTGGTAATGGCTAGGCAAGCTCAGAGTTAACCTAGGCTAGGCTAGGGAAGTGTTAGCATTTATGACATGGTTAGGTTTAGATTTTGGTTTAGAAGTAGTGCTGGTACAAGTGGTAGGCCTAGGGCTAGGGGTAAGTCTAGTGTTATTGTAAGGTTTAGGAATGTTTATTTGAGGGTTGTATGAATGCTTTTGTTGGGTTATTGTTAGGGTTTGTCTTCCTGGTAATTCCTGTGCTAGGGTCAGTTGTAGGCATGGTTTAGATTAGCTAGAGTAAGGGCTAGTGTTAAGAAAAGGCTTATGGCGATACCTATGATCTACGGTTAAAGTTACGGTCAAGATTATGCTTAGGGTTTAGATTAAATTTAGGTTTAAGATTATTTTCAGAGTTAATGTTAGAGTTAGTATGAGGATTAGTATTAGGTTTACAGATATGGCTAAGGTTAGTATTGGATTTTGGTTTGGTTTAGGGCTAGGGTTGTATTAGAATTATGTTTATGGCAAGTGTTAGGGTTATTTGTATGATGAAGATTTGGGTTATGGTTAGGTTTATGTTGGGATTAAGTTCAGTTAGATTGAAAGTTAGGGGCAAGGCTAGTGGTAGGTTTAAGTTCTGAGCAAGGAATGGGGTCTGGGTCAAGGCTAGTGCTTTACGTAGGCCATGGATAAAGTTAGGTTTAGGGTTAGCCTTACTGTTAGATTTAGTCTGTGTGTCAGTTTTTGTTCTGTTTTGCTATAGTAACAATGTTATGGTAACAGTTTGATTGTAGTTTTGGTTTAAAATTAGTGATATTGTTACGGAGATTGGTAAGGCTAGTGTAAGGTTTGGTTTAGAGCTAGTAGTGGTGATTGGTAAGGGTTAGTGCTATGGTTAGGTCCTGGATTAAGTTTAGGATTATGATTAAGGCTATGTTAAGGGTGGGGGTGAGGGTTAGCTTTACTTCTCAGTTTAGTGGTAGAGCTAGTAATAGGTTTAGAGTCAGGATTGGAGTTAGTGTTAGAATTTGGGTTAGTGTTAGAATTAGTGTTATATTTGGGGGAGAGGGAGGGCTAGTGTTAGGGCTGTGTTTGGGTTTGGTTAGAGCTCTGGCTAGAGTGAGTGTTTGGTTTAGGATTAAGCCCAGTGCATATTATTGTGGATCTGTCTATTTCTCCTCTCAAATACATTAATTTGGGCCTTATATATTTTTAGGCTGTATTTTATTTTCCATTAATAACACAAGTGAGATTTGTATTTTCCCATCAGTATTTATAATCTTCCTTTCTTCCTTCCCTGTCTCCCCTTCCCTCTCCCTTCTTTTCCCTCTCTTTCTCTCCTTCCCCTGTCCCTTCTGTAGTCTTTCCTTCTCTCCTCTTCTATTAGATTTTATTTCCTTTCCATTTTACTGTGATTTATTAGATGTGGTTTTCTTTTTTTTTTTTTTTTTCTGGAGTACATCAAAATTAAAGTTTATATGCATAAAAGGAAACAACAAAGTGACATTTCTCCAAAGAAGGTACAATAATCATCAGCAAACTTATAAAAAGGTGTTCACACGATTCGACATCAGGGAAATGCAAGTCCAAGCAAAATGGGATGATTCTTTTTGTTTTTTTTTTTTTTTTTGGGAATTACCTTATTTATTTATTTTTTTTTCATTTTTCTTTTATTGTTCATATGTGCATACAAGGCTTGGTTCATTTCTCCCCCCTGCCCCCACCCCCTCCCTTACCACCCACTCCACCCCCTCCCGCTCCCCCCCTCAATACCCAGCAGAAACTATTTTGCCCTTATCTCTAATTTTGTTGTAGAGAGAGTATAAGCAATAATAGGAAGGAACAAGGGGTTTTGCTGGTTGAGATAAGGATAGCTATACAGGGCATTGACTCACATTGATTTCCTGTGCGTGGGTGTTACCTTCTAGGTTAATTCTTTTTGATCTAACCTTTTCTCTAGTTCCTGGTCCCCTTTTCCTATTGGCCTCAGTTGCTTTAAGGTATCTGCTTTAGTTTCTCTGCATTAAGGGCAACAAATGCTAGCTAGTTTGTTAGGTGTCTTACCTATCCTCACCCCTCCCTTGTGTGCTCTCGCTTTTATCATGTGCTCATAGTCCAATCCCCTTGTTGTGTTTGCCCTTGATCTAATGTCCACATATGAGGGAGAACATACGATTTTTGGTCTTTTGAGCCAGGTTTTCTTTATAAGAATCCTGCTTTGGTTTTGTAGTATTCCATGAGTCAATCAATGGCTTGATACTTTCATTTTGAAAAAGTCTTAGCCATCACCTCTTAAAATACTGCTTCTTAACAATTCTGTACATTCCTCTGAGAATCAAGTTAAACATGATTAAAACTTTTCACAGCTGTCCCTATACTTTTATATTCTGTTTCAGTGTTTCCCAACCTTTTCTCTCTCTGCTACAGTTTGTGAATTTTTCTCCTTATAGTTTTCTAATCTACTAACTCTCCTTTCTACTAATTCTCCTTTAAATTGGGTCCAATCTACTATTAAACATTCTCTTGGAGCTATTTATTTCAGTTACCATGTTTCACATTTAAATTTTCTTCTTTTATTTATAGTTTTTAGTTTTTTATTGAAAGTCCCTCTATTGACATCTAATTTTTGGACAAATAGTCACATTTTGAATTTTGTGTCTTTCATGGATATTTTTCTGTAGTTTGTTTTCTTTCTTTTGTTTTGGTTATTCTGTCCTATCTTCAGGAATATTAAATATTTTTCGCTGACTAGACATTAATGACAAATTGTAAAAATAATTTGAATCTCCCTATGGTGTTATCTTCTTTCAGATAACTTTCTGGCAGAAAGCTTTGATGTAGCCACATTCTCTTAATGTAATCAGGAGCTTATTTTCAGTTTCTTTTTACTCTTAAGGCATAGTCCTAGTGAGGTGGAAAGGGTCCCATCTGTCTGAAAATCCTGTGTTAACTAGGTTCCATGTCCTTGGTAGACCCTGACATACAAGCCCCATGGGATTATTGTAGAATGAATTTCACAGTCCTTGTTGGCACCAGATACCAGGCCTCCTTTGTGTCTTTTTTATCTCAAATCTCAGATCTTTGTGTCTTCTACTTCAATTGCTCCTTGAAGCAGTCATGAATATTTTTGAAAAGTCATTCATGTTTTCTAGTTATTCCTGTTAGGAAAATTGGTTAGCCAGAAGTTGTCTTTTACTACTCTTAGAATAAAATTTCTTAAATGCTTTTAAACTGAGCAGTATTATCCTTTAATTAAGGGTTTATTTTTGTCATTATTTGTGTGATATTTTTCCCTCCATTAAACATGTCATTTTTGTCTTTTGTTATTGTTACTAATTTTTGCTATAAGCTTATTTTAAGTTCTTCCTTTGTTGGAAGGTTTACTGACATCCTGGTTCATTAGGAATGAGACACTAAAACCTGACTTGTTCTTTTTCTATGGGTGAAACTTACTTTACTCACTTCAAATTAATACTCTCAGTTATGGGTGATTTTCCCCCAGAGGAAAATTGGCAGTTTCTGGAGATTTTTTGGTTGTCAAAGCTGGTAAGGGTCTCCTGATAACCTAATTAGAAAAGGTTGGGGGCAGTACTAAAATCCCTACAATTTGCAGAACAACTCACCTCAGCAAGTTATAAGCTGAGGTCTCTGCCATGCCTAGATCAGATCGCCTTCCTTGAAGCAGCAGAATGGAGTCGCTTATAAAAAAACCAGTTTTTAGGGACACGCACACGAGGTTCTCTAGTCTTCTAGTATGCTTTGCCTCATGCCTGCTATATGTAGGGTCTTCAGTTATATGTACTTCATGAAAACAGTGGCCATCTTTTATATTGTTATTTGCTGGTTGGAACCAAAGTATATAGAATTTCATATTATGTTGTTCTCTGTTCCTCTACATCTGAGTCTTCTCAGTTTTCTTGTTGCTCTTCAGGAATGAAAGAAGGCCCGTGAGTCTTTCCCATGCTTCCTGTTCCACCATCCTTTATACTCAATTTTTACTGCAGGCCATAATGAGATGGTGTAGTCCATGAAGCTAAGAGAGTCTCATGTCCAGTCCCTTCAAAGCCCACTCTCTTGTCCAGTCTTCCAAATTTCATGCTTCTTTCTTAGCAGTGTCCTTGTAACTTGGCGATGTATGGATTGTGCTATGTATCCAAAGTGATAGAACAAGAAAATAATGCCTGGCCTCATTTTATTTTATGAGATTCAGTCCACTGTACAGGAAATAGTACCCAACAAGAGCATCACAGCTTTCTACTCAGGCAGAAGATTGACACAGGGCCTAAGGAGATTGTGTGGACTTTCTGATCTCATTCCTACGTGTGTGTGTGTGTGTGTGTGTGTGTGTGTGTGTGTGTGTACGTGTGTACTTGTTCTTCCATATCTATAGGGACCCCTTAGAGCTAACAAGTCTGCAGTTGCTCAAGTCCCTTAATAAAATGGTGTACTATTTACATATGATCTAGTGACATCCTATTGTATACTGAGATCATCTCTAGTTTACTCATAATGCCTAATACAATGTAAGTGCTAAGTAAATAATTTTGATACTGTACTTTTAAGGAAATAATAACAAGAAAAAACTATGTGTTTAGTAGAGACATAACTAAAGATATGTTTGACCTGTGGCTGATTGAATCAATGGACATGGAATCTGTTGATATATACTATGAGCACAAAAAGCTGATTATACCCACAAATGTGTGTGTGCGTGTGTGTGTGCATGTGTGTGCACCTGTTTCTCCTGTCTCTGTGTTGTGCTTCCCAACTTTATACATGACTCAGCTTCTTAAGGTCTTTTGGAAAATCAGCTTTGCGTTTTCTTGTGGAAGATAATGAAAGCTGCAGTATAGGGAGATCAAGTTTGTTTTTATTGTGTTGAGTATCTGGAATTACATGCCAGCTAATTTGTCTAGCCGAGCTTTTTAGGGCAAGGTAATAGGGCAATATATCTCATGAAAAATGATCAGCATGTAAAAACTCAATATAAAAATGTTCACAGTTTTCTCATTACTGTAAAATTAACCATTCTTTATATAAATTAACACCCCAAAAATAGTGTGTTTTTGGTCTTCTGTTTTCTAGATGTTGTAATTAGTTTTATGCAGAGGAATTAAAGATTCATAATACATTAGAGCCTGGCTATTTTCTTTAGCAATTAAAACATAGTTGTATCTTAGGTCCATGTAATCAAACGATTCCTTCGTATTTATCAGTTTGCTTATTTTTTGTTAACATAAACATGTAATCATACTTGTATAATCATTTGGTTTGAAGACATTTTATTCATCAAATGTATGCTATCCTATCATGAAATTTTCTTACTCCTTCAAGAATCTGGTGAAAGCTATATACCTTCTCAAAATAATGCACTAAAGCCACCTTCTCATAAACTTACATACATAGTTTCAGGGTTTAGGACTTTTGATTTTGTTCATTTTCCTCTCTGATATACAAAGAAAAGAAGTATGCTACCCTGTTCCCTAAGCTTTTGAGAAAAGGTATTTCATAGCATTGCTTACTGATGCCTTCCAAATGAGCTGAAATCTTTCTTAATCATTACCATATCTGAGAAGAGATCAGAACTCATAAGTCAGTTCAGAAGCAAACCGATTGTCATCCTTTCCACTGGGTTACATTAAGCAGATAGAATAATGGGAAAGAAGCTAATGTAAAAATCCTCATGTCAAGATTTTCATCTTGCCACTTTCAGTTGAATGAAGGTTGTCCTCTGATCTATTGACAGACTGATAAAGATGACATTTAAATTGTGACTTGTGTAGTGTGGTAATTCATGAATTCAAAATCTGCATTCATACTTTCCTTTAGTACACTCAGGGAGATATGGAGACAAGTTCTGAGGTTGCAGGTGATCAAAAAGTGGAGGTTGAAAGCAGTTACTTTCTCAACAGATTTAAATGTCTATTGACTATCATTATTCCCAACATCTAACCAGCTCTTCCCATATTTTTCTTAATTGCTACCTGAAATGTGAATGCAAAGTAACTTTGATTCACTATTCATTCACAGTTTGTTTACACCTGCAGGCCTTTTCAGCAACAGAAATTCAATAAAATATTCTTTGTTTAAACACAGTTGACTGTTCATCATTTCATAGATTTTTGCCCAACGTGAATTATAACAGTTTCTCTACCCTTTCCAGATCTCTTAATTTTATAGTGGTTACTTTCAAAAGTCAAAGATTACTTTGTATCTGTCCAACCTTTTTCCTAAAGAGGACAACAAGAGCAAACCAATAGAAGGATAGTTGGCACATATCCTTACTATTGTTGGCACATATACACATCAGGGAAACTACAATGTTGTATACAAAGTGAGTGAATAGTGTCATTATAATACACTGTTGGTAACATAAGGAACTTCATTAATTGTATTTGAAATGAATGAGGTTTTCTAGGATATTTACTAAACTTATTGCTGCCACTATACTGTATTCCCTGTGGTTGTACTGAAATCATCTTTTTAAACACAAAGTTTGAAATATTTGTGTAATTACAATAATATTTTAGTTCAAAAATAAGATAAAACATAGTTGTAGTTAGTATTTAATAAAGCTTATGGTAATATCAGGCATATATATGTGTATATGTGTATGTATGTATGTATAAAACTTTAATTCTCATGACAATCCCATGGGTATTCTTGCTGTCCCCATGCTACTGTGAGGAATCTGAAACTTTGACAGATTTGTAACTTTCTAAGGTGAGACATGAAACATGTCTTACAGAACTGAAACAGGAGCAAATGCGTCTCTAATCAATTTTGCCATACTCATTTGTCTGTCTTTTTACTGGTTCCCAGCACTGTCATTACACATGTGAACATCCAAGCTTATCCACACACTCTCACTATTTGGAAAACAACCAAACCTTCGAGGAAGATTTTTATCTCAGCCACAAAGTTATTCATAAATGCCAGCCATGGGGCAGTAGTACTTCACAGCAAACTATGTTTCTGGAGCCTGATTGATAGATTTTCTAGCTGGTGCTAAGCAGTGTACCAGGTCCATAGAAAGCCATGGAAGGTTTTGATGATTGTCCAAAGTCATGGCTTTTGTTTAAATATCGTGGGGAAAACATGACACAATTTCATCCTAAAACAAATGAGGAATAAACCTATATATACAATATAAAATTTTCACACACACACACATAAGTCATTTCATAAAATTTTCATCTGATAAAGAGTCTTCCAAGGTCCCTGTCATCCTACACACTTCACCTAATCTCACTCTTCCTCCTCCACTAGTAACTGCAGTGAACATACTGGAGAAGCTTTGTAACACAATACACAATACTGCCTGCTGGGGGAACTAGCAGTTTCAGACCTGTGGTGCCATCTTGGAAAATGACATAGATAGGGAAAACAAACTAGAAAGTACTAAATACTACTGCAGCTGTCAGCTTTGCCCTCACGTCAGCCAGTCCAGGATAACTGTGTGTCAACAGCAGATTAATTGGCATACCGTAATTTCCATCTTGGTTGCCATGAGTATTGGTTTGGTAGCCTGAAAATCAGCTTGCCACATAGTGCAATTATTTGACTTGTCAGGTTACCTAAGGCAGTATGTGAACTTTAGAGCAAGACAAAGGCAATGTGCTATGTCTGTGCCTCTATTAGAAATCTATTTAATATCTATGCCAACAATGATACTATGAAATACTGATTTGAGTGCTCACTCTATACCAGAAACAGTAAGTGCCAGACATCTTACATTCTTTATTACCTTTATTTTTAGACAATTACTACAGAACATACTACTATCATTGTCTTTTCATATAAATGGGATGAGATTAAACATGAACAGCTGCCTACTAGGGAGTGTTCCTCCTCAACAAGGCCCAGTAGACAGCAGAAATCCTGTGTTTCCATTTCTAGGCTAAAGGGGTCTGTGCCTAGAGAAGCTCTTTAATTCAAATACCTCATGCCTCCTTGTTGAGTTAGGAGGGTCTGGCTCTAAGGAAGCTTTTTACAGAAGCCAGGCCAGACCACTGACCATCCTGTCAACACTTTCAGGTCAGTGACCAAGCCATGCCATGTTTCTGAGACTCAGAACCCCTCCCTGCATGACTTTGGGATCCTCTGTAGTGGGTATGTCCAGATTTTTTCACAGTATGAAAGCTTCCTAGGTGTGAGAACTCAGCATGAAGGGACAAGATCTTGACTCTGGGGATCTTTCTAGTTCTACCTCTAAACAGTCACAGAACTCTTCCTTGAAATCTTAGAGTTTGTGAATATGGCAAGGTGTTACTGTTCCTAGGTACTTGGGAGGCAGAGATGGGAAGGACTTGGTTCGAGGTCAGCTTGTAAAAAAACTTCTCAAGACCCTTGTCAACCAATAACTTGGTGCAGTGGCATGTGAATGTCATTCCAAGTTGGACAGGAGGCTGAGATTGGTATGATAACAGTTCCTCAAAAAAAGTTTGCCAGACCCCATCTCAGTGGAACAAAACTGAGTGTGATGGTATGTGCCTGTGATCCCAGCAATGACAGTATCATAAAATAGAAGTATCACAGTCCATTCTGGCTTAGTTGAAAACAAAACCCTACCTTCAGAATAACCAAAGGAAAAAGGGCTGGAGGCATTGCTTATATGATGGAGTCCCTGCCTAGCAAGTGTGAAGCTCTGAGTTCAAACCTCAATATCGCTCCCTCAAAAAATGTACACTATGAAACTGGACAGAAATGAATGCTGAGTGTTTCAGTCACTAATGCCATTTGTGGATTCTGGGTTGAACTATTCTCATGAAGGTAAGTTGTAACCTAAATGCTTTTGAGTGCTTTGGGAAAAGACTTTATCAGAAGGTGATGTTCTATATCTTGACATTAAACTATATGGGTCCCATGGCCAAGTGAGTGAACATGGGCAACTGAGAGCTTTCCCATACTGCAATTTTATCCAGAGGTTTTGATTTGCTGTATAGTTTTTAAATGTTCTGGGTATTTATACACATGTTGGTGTGGTCCCACATGTTCAGTTCTTAGTTCCTTTGTTTATGAGCTCCTGAGTAAAAGAAAAGAAAGATTGATTCTGGGTATCATTAAGCAGGCTTGTGTAGGATGGTTGGACAGCCTTGTGCTGTGAATATTACAAGTAGATGAGCAGTTTCCAAGACTTGGCATAGAAGATCCACTTTCTCTTCTGTCACTGAGGAGATAGGAAGCACAGTTGTTTCCCCCACCCTTAGTGACTGTATCCTGGGTCTGTGATGGTAATAGGGCTTCCTACATAGTTCAGAGCAAACTTGAGGAACTTGGTTCCCGCCCCAATCCTCAATCTCAAGTCACTTTAGGGGCTGTGTTCTGAGTGCTCTTCCCCACCACTTTTTCTAGATCCTTGAAATGACAGTGAAAATAACAAGTCATCCTCAATATTTCTTCCTGAAAATTGTTTTGAGATTCAGCTTCCAGAACCAAGATGTTGCCAGTATTAGTGTACTGTTATATTTCCCTTTCTAATGCACTAATTTGGGACAGAGACTAAGAACATCTTGATTAACTGTATTGAAAAATTCATGTCACAAGACAACTTCCACAAAATTCCTGCTGTTTCAGTGAAGACATTTTTTAGAATTGCTTTAATCCAGGTTGAAACATGCACTTTAAACTTAATGAGTTCTTTGTGAAGAGTTCTTTCCTACTAATCGTATATTTTTTTTCCTTTGTTACTGATTCTGCTTTACTCTCACTGTCAACTGTTGCCTTGGGATACAACCTTACACGTTGGGTGCTGTTTTTTCTTTCTCCTTATTTTTCCATTGATACGTATCAACATCACAGAAAACATTCCTAAAAAGCGGAATGATTTTGCTAGGTTAGTGAATAACAAATTTTGCATTTGAACAAAATTGGCTCTTTTGAGAGTTTTTAGTGAAGGAATTTATATTTTCAAACTCATTTGCACAATCCCTATTTGACCTCAGTAAGGATTGAATGGAAAGAGAAATTAATATGTCTTGTTTTGTTTATTTTCTTTAAGAGGTATCCTGAATAAGATGATTACCCCTGCAGGGGCTGGGTACTTTAGGTTCTTGGGCAGCATCTTGGTCAGTTTCTCTTCATGGCTTTAGAACATTTCCAGACTGTGGAATATGTCTGAATCCTGGAGACTATAACACATGAACTTATGCACCAGAACAACTTCTTGGCCAGTGAGTATTCAGTAGAGAATGTTCACATGGGCACACGATCCCATAGGTTGTCATTTTGCATCTTTCTCCCAAATGGTGCCTTATGTTAGCTAAGATAAAAAAGAACTTTTTTCCAGATAAAACACAAAGAAGAAATACACACATTGAGTTAGTGAAATAATGTGCCTCATACCATGACTAATGCCATTTCTTCCATCCTAAAGTCAATGCTACTTGCTTCAGTTTTTACTATTTTTGACATTATTTTATGGTTAAATATCACACAACCAATTATATTTTTGTGACTAAAGTCACACTCTAATTTCCTCTAGCACCTATATTATTATGAAAACATCTTAATGTCCTGGGATAGGGGATGGTAAAATAAAGTAGCCAATTAGATTCCATTATTAGCTCTGTACTTATTCAAGATAAATATTTTTGATTTTTTTCTATCCCTTTTGAATAAACATTTAATTATTATTACTATTATTTTGGTAATGGAGATTGAATTTAGGACCTTGGGAAATCTAAACACATGTTGTACCACTGAGCTACACCCACCTCCCATTCAATTTATTGAGATTTTATATTATTTCTCTAGGGTTTTCCAGAGCAAAGTAGTATAGCTTGGCTAACTTACATAAGAGAAATTTGCTGAATAACTCTGCAGTTCAGAAATCCAAGGTCAAGGAACCCATTAGCTCCTTTGAGGGCTGTGAGGAAAAGATCTTCTCTGGACATCTCTTGACATATAGACAGCTATCGTCTTTTCATGTGTCATTATGTAATCTTACTATGTGTGCACATTCCCTTCTGCATAAGGCACTGTCTTGTGAAATTAAGGACCTTCCCTGAAGTCCTTCGTGTAACTTGATAAATTTACACTAAATTTGAAGGATGCTGTCTTCAAATATGGTCACATTCTGAGGTTCTGGGCTTAAGACTTTAGCATATGAATTCTTTTTTTTATTCATTTATTCACATGTGCATACATTGTTTGGGTCATTTCTCCTCCTTCCCCCCCCCCCCCAGTTCCAGGCAGGTCCTGTTCTGCTTTGATCACTAGTTTTGTTGAAGAAGAGACAGGCATAATAAGGAAGACAAAGTGTTTTTTGCTAGTTGAGTTAAGGATAGCTATCCAGAAATATTCCTAGCATTGCTTTTGTGTACGTGTGTTATAACTCACATTGATTCATCTCTAATTGATCTTTACACTGGTTACTGATCCCCTTCTCATGATAACCTCTGTAGCTTTAAGATTTCTATATTAGCTCCTCTGGAGTGGGGACATCAAACACTTTCATGTTTTGGGTTTTCTACCTATTTCTATATCACCCATGTGTGCTCTCCCCTTGTCATGTGATCCCAGTCCAACAACATTGCTGCATTTGCCCTAGATCTAAAGTCTGCCTATGAGGGAGAACATACGATTTTTGGTCTTCTGAGCTTGGCTGACCTCCCTCAGAATGATGTTCTCTACTTCCATCCATTTACCTGCAAATGATAAGATTTCATTCTTCTTCATGGCTGAGTAAAATTCCATTGTATACAAGTACCACATTTTATTGATCCATTCAATAGTGGGGCATCTTGGTTGTTTCCATAACTTGGCTATTGTGAGTAGTGCTGCAATAAACATGGGTGTGCAGGTGCCTCTGGAGTAACCTGTGTTGAATTCCTTTGGGTATATCCTCAGGAGTGGGATTGCTGGATTATATGGCAGGTCTATGTTTAGATTTTTAAGAACTCTCCGAGTTTTGTTCCAGAGTAATTATACCAGCTTGCATTCCCACCAGCACTGGATTAAGGTTCCTTTTTCCCCACATCCTTGCCAACACATGTTGGTGGTGGTGTTTTTGATCATGGTTATTCTAATAGGGGTAAGGTGGAATCTTAGTGTGGTTTTGATTTGCATTTCCCTATGGCTAGAGATGATATTTTTTCATGTGCTTTTTTTGCCATTTGAATTTCTTCTTTTGAGAAAGTTTTATTAAGTTCAATTGCCCATTTTTTAATTGGTTCATTGATTTTAGGAGAGTTTAGTTTCTTAACTTCCCTGTATATTCTGGTTTTCAGTCCCTTCTCTGATGTATAGCTGGTGAATATTTTCTCCCACTCTGTGGGTGGTCTCTTCAGTTTAGAGACCATTTCTTTTGTTGTGCAGAAGCTTTTTAATTTTATGAAGTCCCATTTGTCCATCCTTTCTCTTTGTTGCTGGGCTGCTGGGGTTCTATTGAGGAAGTCCTCGCCTATACCTATTAGTTCCAGAGTGTTTCCTGCTCGTTCCTATAGTAACTTCAGAGTTTCTGGTCTGATATTTAGGTCCTTGATCCATTTTCAGTTGATACTAGTAAAGGGTGATAAATATGGATCTAGTTTCAGTTTCTTGCAGATGGATAACCACTTTTCCAGCAACATTTGTTGAAGAGGCTGTCTTTTCTCCATTGTATGTTTTTGGTCCCTTTTTCAAAAATGAGGTGGGTATAGTTGTGTGAATTCATATCTGGATCTTCTGTTCTTTTCCACTGGTCTTCATGTCTGTTTTTATGCCAGTACCATGCTGTTTTTATTGCTATTGCTTTGTAATATAGTTTGAAGTTAGTTATTGTGATACCTCCAGCATTGCTTTTTTTTGCTGAGTATTGCCTTGGCTATTTGTGGTCTCTTGTCTTTCCAAATGGACTTTAGAGTAGATTTTCCAATCTCTGTGATGAAAGTCATTGGGATTTTGATGGGAATTGCATTAAACATGAAGATTGCTTTCAGTAGTATAGCCATTTTTACTATGTTTATTCTATTGATCCATGAGCACAGGAGATCTTTCCATCTTCTGTAGTCTTCCTCAGTATCTTTCTTGAGGAATTTGTAATTCTTCTTGTAGAGTTCATTCACTTCTTTTGTTAAATTTACTCCTAGGTATTTTTTTTTTGAGGCTATTGTGAATGGGATTGTTTTCATATATTCCTTCTCAGTTTGTTCATTGTTGGTGTATAGAAAAGCTAATTATTTTAGTAGGTTGATTTTGTATCATGCCACCTTACTGTAGTTGTTTATGGTGTCTAAGAGTTTTTGGGTAGAGTTTTTTTTGGGTCTTTACAGTATAGGATCATATCTACAAATAAGAATATTTTGACAGTTTCTTTACCTATTTGTATTCCTTTTATTTCTTCTTCTTGCTTAATTGCTCTGGCTAGAAATTCCAGTACTGTGTTGAATAGGAGTGGGGATGGTGGGCACCCTTGTCTCGTTCCTGATTTTAAGGGGAATGGTTTCAGTTTTTCACCCTTAAATATGATATTGGCTGTAGGTTTTTCATAAATAACCTTTACAATGTTGAGGTACATTCCTTCTATTCCTAGTTTTCTTAGAGCTTTTATCATGAATTGGTGTTGGGTCTTGTCGAAGGCTTTTTCCTGCATCTATTGAGATGATCAAGTGGTTTTTGTCTTTGTTTCTATTGTTGGGAACATAATTTAGGTCATAATAGGCTTCATGCATGAAATTCAAAGAATCCATGTGACAGAAAGCAGACTTCACTTAAGCTGTGAGTGAGAAGAAACACCAAAGTGGACTTTGGGTATTTAGTTACACCTGCAACTTGAGGGAATGCATGCCTGATTATTGGAGTAGAATTATATAATTTTTCTGGTCTTACAAAAATGCAAAGCAAGTAAAATCTTTGTATTGATGATACCAAAATACAGTTTAATTAAAATTGAAAAAGGACATTGGACTGGGAATTGGAAAATTTAATCCTACCACCAGTTGCCTATGGCGTTGCACATTGGGTTTAACCTTTGGGGAGGAGTGGGTGGTTATTGGGACTCCTGAGACCGCGCCAGCTTTCCAAGCTGATAGTGTTTCCTACATATGCCTATGACTGAGTTGGCATGATGCCAACCATTAGGTGTCAATTCAACTGTTCCTTAGACAGATAAGCTTCTCTAAAATTTCTACCTCCCCACTAACATGTATAGTTCAGACCAGTGTCTTAAATAGAACAAACTTGATAGCAAATAAATTATCTCCTGAAAGTTCCATCCTCAGAGTCTATCAGCTAATAGTTCTAATATAACTACATCTTTGTCACCCTGCAAGACGTGATTAAAATGGCCATCATTGTGGTGTAGACTAGACAGGAATCCCTGGAGCTGACTATGCAGACAAAGTTAGCTCCTTTTCTGTGCCACACACACCATTGACCTGTGAGTAGCTATGGTCAAACAAAGTTTCCTACAGTGTTCACCTGCAGAGAAATAGGAGCTTTGCATTTGGAAAATACAAGACATTTTAAATATAGACTGAAAATCATGGTTTCTAAGACACTAGCTGAGAAGTATTTGGGTATTGAAAAGAAGCTAAGTAAAGAAAAGAATGAAATAGGTGTATGATGTCAGTTTACGTGAGGAAGAAGTCCCTGAGCATAAAGAAATGAGAAAATCTACACATTGATTTGCACATTTATAATCCCAGCATTAGCGAGGCTAAAGCAAGAAGATCACATGTATGAGGCCTACATAGTGAGAGCCAGACTTAAAAAAATTTTTTTAAAAATCCAAATGAGGCCTGAGTCCTGGAGAAGGAAGAAATAGAAGAATGAGAGGAAAGAGGTGGATAAACCATAATGGGCCATGAAGAACACTGATGCTCTTCTCTGGAACAAAAGGCAAAAAGGAACAGTCATTTGCTAAGGAGAAGAAAATGTGGATTTTCCGCATAAGCAACTGTGACATGGTGTTCAAATCCATAAGAAGAAACCTGTATCTGGATGATAAAGGACTGACCTATGAGTGTGCCTTCCATTGCAACTCAACCAGTCCATAGCTTTACCACCCCCACTACCTCCTCTGTAGACTTTTACACTCTGAGCCATTATCCCAGGTCAGTAGCACCCAGCACCAGGTGCCAGACAACACCAGGCATCTTATGAATCACAGTCTGATGAAATTATACAAACTCATAGATTCTAAAACTACTTGCCTTTCCTCACCTGTTTCTTCCCTTGAAAGCCACAATATAGGTCAAGTTCACATTTTACCTTGTTCCCCCTATTTTCTGACCTGTGTGGCATGCTGTGCTTGCTCATGGAGGAACTGCGAATAGCAAACTATCTTTTCATTGGAAGCTGTTTCAGGTCTCTTGGCCTCTCCCTGTAAGAACAACAAAATGTACTAATTAATTTCATTGCCATGCCCTGCCCTTATGTCTGCTACCTAAACACTCTTTTCTTCACTTCATCCCCTACCCCATTCCTTGCTCTTGCCCACTGTTGTCAAATACAGGTTTGACTATATGCTGTCACGTACCCAGCTCCTCCTTTCCCCAAAACTCTTCCCTCTCCTGTCCCTTCCAGTCCCTGTGAACTTTTCAGAATACCTGACAGATGCCATCTGAGATTTCTCCTGAGAGGGAAAGGGATGTCAGGATTGGTGGATCCAACAAGGATAGCCAGGGAACTTGCTGAGTTAGTGTCTGGGTTTCTCCTTTGCAAGGTCACTTGGTGAGAGGTGCATGGTGTGGAAGAAAAGAATTCCTATCAGAGCAAATTAATTACGATGAGATTCCTGGAGTTGATTTGGCAGAACCTGGCGAAGATGAGGCCATGGTCATCACTACTCTGGAGGAGGAGCTGCCCTTGGAGCTTTTTCTCATCTCTGTTCTGGGTGACTATTGCAGGGAGTCACAGCAAGATCCTTCCCTTTCCCTGTCTTCCTGTTTGGCCCCTGAAGAAGGAATGGCAGCCTCAGGAGAGGACCTTCCAAGCTTGCTCAGTGGGCTGGCTGTACTGCTTGTTCTGAATGTTCATCTCAAGAGGTAGAACTACAAGGGTGGATTTATGCACCAGTTCTTATCAGGACTTTTTACCATACGGTCTGGAATCAGAGCTAGTCTGTGCTTGTTGATGGACCACTCAGTCCATGAAAAAAGGGAAAAAGATTATTCCAGCAAACAGCATTTGGCTCCCATGGTGGTCCTGATAGATCTGTGCTTCAAGAAAGGCAGCCATGATGGGTTGCTCACCTCTCTCATCCAGAAGGTCAAGCAGAAGAAAGTTTCACTTGCACCTGTGATGTGAGAAGCTGATGGTTTCCAGTGCCCCTGCAAAATAATGATATGATTGTGAATATGGTACAGCTGGACCATTTGGAAGGACATGGAAGTGAACAGTACCAGGAAATTGTACACCCTGGTACAATTGCTCCTTAAGCAATTGCTCCTTACCTAGGCCAGATGGCTGATCTGTGCAGATTTTTTATCTTTATACCCTCATGTCTCCCTACTTTCCTGGAGAAGGAGGAGAAGTGTGTTAAGGAGTTCAACTCTCACTTCCTCAGTCTGCATCACCTCCAACAGCCGCATTTACACTCTTAACTTCTTTCTTGAAGGTGATATGAACCATGGGCTCAGCTACCTCAAGAACCTCTTGAAGACCCTTTCCATCACCAGCTGCCTGCTTTTGGTGTCAGAATTGATATACCTATCCCAGTGTCCCCACATCAATCAGTTGAATGACCTGGAACTAAATGGGTTCAATCTGACCAATGTAAGTCTTGAGCCCCTCTACGTTTTTCTACAGAGTCTCCACCATCATCTGGGACCTGGTGTTTGATGAATGTGGGATTGTAGGCCTCTAGAGCACTGCCATTCTGCCTGCCCTGACCCATTGATCCCAGCTTACAACCTTCAACTTCTGTGGAAAGCCAGTATCCACAGCCTACTTATGAACATCCTGTACCAAACCGTTGGGCTGATCAAGATAAGCCAATTTGCTGTATCCTACCCCATTGAGAGTTATGAAAAGTCCAAGATATTCTCCTCCTACACACTAAGCTGATACAAATGTTGAACAATTTGGGGCAATCCATCATGGTCTGATTCAGTTTCATTCCCTATCCTCACTACAGTGCCATGACCTTCTATGACCTGGAACCTGTACTGTGCCCCACTTAATTGCCTACCTGGGTGCACATATCTACAGCTTTATTCTGGGCAAGTGGACACTGAATCTCAGAGCATATGTGCTTCTAGAAAGAACACAGAAGCAGTAATTTCAGACTACTAAAGGTAAGCAAGAAAATGAAATGTGATCAGACTTTGGGGGAAGACATTGGCTTGGGAGGTTGTTAAGGTCATGGAGGAGATAGATGCATACTATAGAATTTAAAATATGAATCAGAATTTCTACATTGATATTTGTTCATAAGTACATATGCCTGTATGGTGATTGTAAAGAAATGGAACCTTAATGTAAAAAAAACGACAACAGCAAAAGAAACCAAACAAAAAAACCTGATCACTTCACTGTACCAACAAAAAGTGCCCCTTGCCACATGTGTAAAACTCCGTGAGAGTCTCCACAAATTAAGAATCCACAGACTGTGTTCTGTGGACAGCAGGTTCTCCCCAGAAGGGATTGTGATTTTCATTTATTCTCTGTGTCTCTGTATACTGGTCACTCTGTCTTTCTCTCTCATCTCTCTCATTTACACACAATAAGCCCCACACTATTGTTTTCCCCCAATTTCTTCTTTCTTTGTACAAAACAGTTTTATAGTTCTGATCCTAATGTTTCTCCAACCCATGTGGATGGGACATCAGAAAATTTCCCAGGCTGCAGAGCTCAGAGTCAGTGGCAGATTTGCCTGCTCTATTTGAGAACTCATGAGCAATCATGATCCTCTCAAAGAGCTTTTATTTCATAAAAACTTACTTATGTGGTTCCAATTACATTTGATTACACTCTGTCCAATGTCATTGATTTCTTCCTTTTCCACTCTCAGTTTTTTTGGGGGGACAATGCTAATTAGTTTCCTGGCCTCCATAATCCAGCATGCATTTCTCTTGGAGCAGTAAAACTCAGTATAAATTAAGGGTCTCTGCATACGTATTAATGTGCCTTGTTACATCTGGTATTGTAGTGGTATATGTGCTTCTAAAGTGTCCACATTAAGCAAATTTTCACCAGTGACTTTCCTTTTCAACTGATACATCTAGAATGTTGGCTTAATCTGGATCAGTTGTGTAGAGATTTTTTTTGTGGAGTCCCCAGATGATCACTCTGAAGGGAATACAGCAAGATGACCAATAAATAGATCAATGTTGCACAGTTTGCTTTTTCTTTTCAAGTCTTACTGACTGTATGGGTGCTAGAAAACTGTCAATGGAGGAAGGGTGTAAGATTTCTGAGGTCCAGGAGGCTCACAGCCACTGTGGCTTGGAAGGCCAGGTAGTTCCTGTTGCCCTAGCAGGGAAGGTAGAAGAATGCAGGAGGGGCTGTGGCAGGTGAAATTCAAAAAAGGCAAGTGCCACAAGTGTTTCTATAAGACCCACTTACTCATAGTTCTTCACCTTGGACTTTCTCAGGAGGGATCTCAGGTTAAAAAAAGAGAAAAATACAGGAGAAGTGATTTATCTAAGTGAGAGCAGCCTTCAGCATCCTGCTCCCCAGCCACCACAGTAGTGTAATTAGGGCATACAGAGAACCTCCTGTAGTTCTTTTGTCTTTTTATTTTTTTGGCAGGAATTGGGATTGAACTCAGGGCTTCCCACTGGCTAAGCAGGTGCTGTAGCAATTGAGCCATATTTCTAGTCTATTTTGCTCTGGTTATTTTGGAGATGGGGTCTCAGAAGTATGTACTAGTGTCAACCTTGAAATGCAGTCCTCTGAATCTTGGCCTGCTAAGTAGCTAGGATTATAGGCATGAGCCATCATTGCCAGGCCCTTCTTTTGTTTTTGTTGCATCATAAGTTGCCTGTATGTCAAGGCTAATTTCAACTAGTAAGATAAGCATGATTCACTTTTCCACTCTCCATTCACAATTACCCATCCCACTTAGGAGAAAGATCGGAAGGAACAACAGCAGCACTGAGACATAGTTTCCTTCTTTAGCCTTCCAGAGCATGAATGCACAGAGCCCAGATATGGTCCTTTTGATGCAGAAGTCTGTTCTTAACTAAATCTGGGAAGGTAGCATCATGACTTCCTGTGGCTGAGAAGAACCCCAGTGTCACCTGAAGAGACTCATTAGAATCAAGTAGGTGCTGGGAGACTGTCTAATCACATCCAGCTCACACTCCTGATCTTCTCAACCCTAAAGGTGTCTCTCCTTGGAGGACCCCACCTGGAAAGACCCCACTTGCATGGATTCTCTCTGCATCTGTAGAGCACCACCAGTTTCTTCATTCATTAGGATGCCCTGCTGAGGAGGTGGCTGCATTATACTCTACAAGTTTAACAAAGCACTGTGTCAGACCTGCTGCCGCCTGTCCTCTTTGTGGCCTTGCCTATTGGGCTTATTCATGGTGTAGTGTTTGGCTGTCATGTATTATCCTCTCAAACTGATAACTGGCCAACATGGGATGGCAGAAGCCTACTATTTAAGGTAATAAACTTTTATTTATATTTTTCTATTGTATAGAAGCTATCTGTTATAACAGCCTGATCCAGGACAAATAGCAATAGTGCTATTTAATGAATCACAAACAAAATTATTTTGCATAAGGAACTGGGGATATTGCTCAGTGTTAGATGGCTTATGTAGCATGCCCAAGTCACCAGGTTTGATCTCCAGTGTACCCCCAAAGCATTCTAAACTAAATGCTTTCATTATTTCTGAAGTCAGAGTTCACAAGGATGATTTTGAGAAGTCCTTGCTGTTTATAGGGCTCTCTCACAGCAGTTTCATAGTGCTGATGGGGCAGTCCTGGCCCCCAACCTTCTATCAATGACTAATCTCCTAAGTGTCCTTGCTAAAAGAGGCCCGAGTCCACCATATGACATGAAGGGACTCTGCACATATTGCCCTCAGATCCTTAACAGAAAGTAGAAATGCGTGTATATTGAAGAATGTTTAGGATTTTTAGAAGAATATAAAAATTATATATTACAAAAGATCTTCCATCCTTCCTTCAACATAGGGCCCATAATTGCATATACCTTTGTGCAGGAAACTTTGATTCTTATTCATTCTGAATGGGATCAGGACCATAAACCTCTCCAGGCCAGTGTAGGTCAAAAATCACTGGCAATAAATTCAGAAGAGTTTATATTTACACAAGACTTTCTTAGCGCTTCCTAGGTTTTAGATCCATAGATATAGGATTGACAACCAAAAATCTGAGCCCTGTACACTGATCATCTCTGCCCCAGTTTAACTGGCTTCTTTCCAACTCATTGTGGCTCCTTTGTCACAATCCATTCTCTTGGGAACTCATCCAGTCTCAGGAGAACAGCATTAATCCCTTCAGAAGTTAGAGTCCCATGCCTTGATTGCTTCAGCTGGGGCCCTCTTTTTAAATGTTTCACTACTTCAGTGCAGTCATACTGGCAGCCAAACTTCCATCACATGAATCTTTGGGGGATGCATTCAAACTATATCCAAACAATAGTAATATACAAAGTCTTAACATTCCACCCAGAGAAAGCCTCACCCAAAGAAAACCTCAGTCAAGAAGTGGGTGAAAACCTGGTCCAGGGTTGCATCAAAGCAGCAGGCAGAACAATTTGATAATGTCACAGAAGTTGTTTTTTCTTAATACTGTGGTTCCTAAACTGAATCTTCAAAGATACGTTTGTGTTTTCTAGGCAAGTATGAAAGAGACTTTCTTCTGTCCTACTCTCTGGAGTGTGAGTAAATGGGAAGAGAAATAAGAGCAATCTCACAAAGTCTTTACATTTTCTGGCAATTTCTATGAGGCTATGTAATAGAATGGTCTTTATTCTGCAAACAGAATGTAAGAAGGCATTAAAGTTTTTAAATTTTGTGGAGTGCTATAATTGGGATTGTAGTTTCCAGGCACAAAGTCCAATTTGCAGCAGTCCGTTCAACCATCACCCATCACTTTCTTACATGTGACTTTTTCTGTCTGACTTGAACATTGTGATAGTTTTTTTTTTCTTTTTTTTTGTTGTGCTAGGTGGAGGTACACTGGCATTTGTAGAAGTTCTTACAATATGTCATTTATATCATACTTGTGTGATAGTCTTTATTCTTGGAGTGGAGACTTTCTTCCATTTTTTCCTCAACAAACCTACAGACTTCTCTTTTGAGTTCGTGGTAATTTTCTTCTGTTATTTAACTATTTATTCACTTGAATAATTTCTTTGCCTTTTTGGTAAAACTCCTATTATAACCATGGTAGGATCTCCCAGATCCATCTTTCAAGTTACCTGTCCTGAAGTTTTATTACCCTTTTTCTCTTTTCATTTGTCATATCTCTCCTATGGCACTATTTGTATACAAACGGTGACCATGTTATTAATTTATGTCTTCAATCTATTTAAGGAAAACATCCTGCAAGGATTTAGAAGGTTCTATGAAGGCATGTGTTTCTCAATAACTCGGTAACATCTTGAGTATATTGACTTTTTTATTTTATTTCTGATCATTTAAACATAATGACATGATAATACGTATCCACACTCATTTTCCCCTCCTCCTCCTTTTTCTTCTTCCTCTTCTCTCTCCTGTGTGCCTGATTTTTAAAATCAGTCTTTTAAGAGGCTACTAATTTTACTAATATTTTCACAAACAATGCAGTATTGGGCTTTTGTGTATTTTGTTTGCTTTATATTTTATTAATTTTGTTTCTTTATGGGTTCATCATTTTACTCTTGTTAGTGTCTCCCTTCCTTCCACCCTCCTCCCTCCTTCTCTTCTTTCATTCAATCTTCTCTTCCTTTATTCTTCCTTGCTTCCTTCTTTCCTCCCTTCAACTTCTTGAGATTGATACTTGCATCTACAATTTCCCTTTGAGTAGCTCCTTTGCTGTATTTCATTTCATTAATTTTAATAGATTCCATTTTCCTTATTCAGTTAAAAGCATGTTTTCATATCTAGTATAATTTCTTTTCTCTTGAGGTTTGTGTTATTTGAAAGACCATAGATTATGCATATTTGAAATTTTCTAAATTTTGGCAGTACTCATATTTGAACTTACAGCCTTGCACTTGCTAGGCACTGCTTTACTTCTTGAGTCACACCCCTAGCCCTCTCTATTTATGTTTCTGTTTGAAGTTTCGACCTTCACTTCACAGTGATCAGAGAATGTACAGTATCAATATGGTTTAACTTGTTTGAAATTTGTTGAGTTTTTCTTTAATGCACTATGTAGGGTGAATTTTGGTTTCTCTATATGATGGTTCTTGAATTGTTGGAGACAACTTGTGTGTCATCACTCTCTCTTTGTTCTGTCAGTCACTAAGAGGGAAGTGTACACTTTTGCTTCCCATTATTGTTATGGATTTGTCTATGTCTCCTTTCAAATTTGTTCATTCCAACCTTACATATTTTGGTGTTACGTTTTGTTTTTCATTGAGAGCATGGGGGAGATATTTGTATTTTCCCATCAGTATTTACAGTCTTCCCTTCTTCCCTCTCTGACTCCCCTTTCCTCTCCCTTTTTCCTCTTACCCTCTCCTTTTTTCTCTCCTTCTCCTCCTCCTCTGTATTCTCCCCTTCTCTGATCTTTCATTTCTTTTCTGATACATTATTATGACTTATTAGGTATGGTCTTCTTTATGAGAATCCTGCTTTGATTTTGTATTGCTCCATTAGTCAATGAATTGATATCTTGCATTTTGAAAAAGTCTTTGCCATTATCTCTTCAAATACTGATTCTGACCAATTCTCTCCACCCTCCTTTGAGAATCCAATTAAGCAGGATTAAAATTTTTTGTATTGTCCCTATATTTTTATATGCTGTTCAGTATTTCCCAGCCTTTTCTATCTCTGCTTCAGTTTGTAACTGTTTCTCTTACTAATTTTCTAATCTACGAGTTCTCTCTTCAGCTGGGTCTAATTTACTATCATTTTCATCAAATTATTTACTTCAGTTTTTGTATTTCCATTTAAATTCTGTTCTTTCGTATTTAATTTTTAATTCTTTATTGACTGTTCCTCTATTGTCATTTAATTTTTGGACAAAATAGTCACATTTTTAAAGTTCATTTAAGTATAATACTTGGGTCTTTTCTGGATATTTTTCTGTAGTATGTTTTTTCTCATATTTTGTTTGGGTTATTCTATCTTACTCCAGAAATATTAAGTGTTTTTCTTTAAATACTAGCCATTATTGACAAATTGTAGAAATAAATTTGACTCCCCTATCTTGGTGTTATCTTTCTCCAGATAATGTCAATTGCTGTATCTGCCAGAAAACTATGAAATAGCCACGTTCTTTAAATCTAATCAGTAGCCCTAATGGTATGGAAGGTGTCCCATCTGATAAGCCTCTGTTTGCTAGGGTCTACATCTTTGGAAGGACCTGAAGTGCAAGACCCATGGGAGTAGTAGAAAATGAACCTCTCAGTCCTTGTTTCCACCAAATACCAGGACACCTATGTCATCCAGGGTCTTCTTGAATTAAATTCATCCAGTAAGTTTTATGGAGCACAGCATACAAGCATGGTTCTCCCCATGGACACATTGCCCATTTTCCCATGTACCTAGAAAACAGAATCCTGCCATAACATTAGCTCCATACTGCCTCCTTATTAATGACACCCTAGTCCACCCAGGAATTCAACTTGATGAATGACCCTCTGGTGTCAGGCCCTTAGAGCCTGGGATGCAAAGGCCTTTGGGCAGATGTAGCTGCTTATGATGTGGTTCAGAGCCTCAACACAGGCCCCAGCTAGAACCCACATGGCCCCATTTGGTTTTTCTAAAGCCATCTGAAATTTCCTATCTTAGTTTAGTTGATGAGATGCAGGCCATCCTGGTCAGTCTTTTTTCATGAAATCAGGACATAGCTCTAATATGTGGATTGCCATAGATGCCATATCCCAGGTGGCACATGCAAGGGTGAAGTCTGGCAGATTCACACCCGTGACCAGCCAACATCCATATTTAGGCCAACTGTACTCCAGTTGTTTCTCACCAAGGAGGCCAGGTTCTGTACTGGATTTCCAAATAGTTTATCTAAATTCATCTCCAGATGGAAACCAGGAACTGCCCTTTCTCCAGCTTGTGCTCTTTACTGAATTCAGAAATGGAAAAATCCTGGAGATTCTCAAAGCCCTGTTTTGGTGTATAAATGAGCACAGAACCAACATAGGGCTTCTCCAGGACCAAGAAGCTCTCTTGTAGAGGGCGCCTGTCACTGTGGTGAATGGCTACAGAGAGTATGACAGGTGACTACCATGGGTCTCCTGGGCTCACAGTACCTGAGAGCATCATTCTTGTGGTATGAAGGTTGACTGGCATAATAACAAGATAAAAAGCAGATGTCATGTCCCATGTGCAGTTACAGTTTTGGCTCAAAACCACCTGGCAGGTTATAGCAAGCTTTCTCGAGCCCTGGTTCCTCCCAACCTAACTGGAGGTGATGGGAAATGCAGAAAGGACAAATGATAGAAGACAGACATGCATAAAATTGGAGTCAGGTGTGTTGGGCACTACAATGGAGACACACAACAGCCTCATTGCTTCTTTTCTTCTCTATTCTTTAAGGCCTTATTTCTTCACCATTCTTTAAAACCTTGCTTCTTTTCTTAAAATCTCTTTCCTAAGACCTACACTGTCCCATGTTTTCTTTAATCTCTCTTAAAGTCTTGGCCCTCAGACTTACACTGTTCCATGTGCCCTTTAATCTCTCTTAAAAGTGTTAGCCCTCAGATTTGCATGGTCCCATGTTCCCTCTAATCTCTATCATAACTCAGTAGCAGCACTATCATTCTCACAAGTAGCTCACCAATCAGTTAACCCATAAAAAACCTCTGCATCCTCCTCCAGCAAATCTTTTATATACAATGGTAAGCAAGGAGTTGGAGCAACAGTTCTTCTAGAGGGGTGTGACATTGTAACAAAAGAAACCTGCTCTAAACTTAGGAAAAGCAGCTGTGCTCCATTTTGCCCCTAGCTCTCTTCTGTGGCTGGGGCCATGCCAAACTCAGCCTCCCAATTATTGGACACAGCTGTGCTTATGTCAGTTTCTCATAGGCTTCTCATAATCTGCTCCCCATAATAGGTGAAGACTGAGTACAATTAAAACACAGTTCATGGTAACAGGTGATTCCTCTGACCAGGGTATTCATGTGGTGTTCATCCTGAACTCCTAAATATTCAGATTGTTTCTGACCAACTTGAAGAGAGGTTGTGGGCTAATCTCCCTCTTTGCAGGAATACTAATTATCCTGCCCAGTGCCATCTAAGAACTGGAGAAACAATCTGGCCATGAACAGGACTCTGAAATGGGAACAAGGCAAGAGCACTGTTTTGGTTAGGGTCTCAGTGCAGGCTTCAAGGTCCTAACACTCTGAAGGAACAAGCAGGGTCATACTCACAGGTGCACATCTTCCCATCACTATGCAAAGGCAGGCTGGAAATAGCAAGGACCTTTGTGGGTGATATACCTCCTGAGAGTCTCTCTGACCAGGACCCTACACAGACTGCCATGAAGAAGGTTAGAAAAGTCACCTGAAGGACCAGGTGAATCTTCATAAGTAGGAAGATGATAGAGGAAGACATGGCAGGAGCCACAGTGAACAGAGATGAGGGTTTACAAGTCACAGAAGAAATGCACAAACATGTACAGCTAATTCAGGGATCAGTTGATGACTACAGTCACCTCAGGGTCCACTCACTGCCTTGTTTCCCCGAAGGTCATGGTTCCTTTAAGCATTGACTCATCCACATTTTGCTTAATCAGTTGGCAGTTACTGCTGGCACTGTCTTGAGAGGCAGAAGTAACATGCAGGGGCCTTGGTCACCAGCCTTAACACCAGCTTCTGCCTTTTCTTGTGCCAGAACCTCAGAGTCTAAGGTAAAGCATAATTTTTCTCATTTTAGTCCTTTTATGAATGGGAAAAGAGGATCCAGATCAGAGGTATGTGTGAAAAATTTAGAGTGGTGGTGGGATCTCTAGGATAATATGCCAAGACCATGACCAGATTCCAAGTCCATGACCAGAAGCTGGACTGCTCCCTGAGAGGGAAAGAGGAGATGGGGTCATCATGAGAGGCCCCAAGACCAGGATGAATGTGTGAGCATGCATGTGAGTGCCTGTGTGTATGTGAATGAGCATGATTATGCACATGTACAATTTTGAGTGCAGGTGTACTTACCTACATTTGTGTCTGTGTGTATCTTTGTGTGCATGTGAATGTGTGTGTTTGTATAAGCCTTTATGTGTTTGGTGTCTGTATATATATGTCTCTCTGTATGTACTCTTGATTTTCCTTACCTACCATTGTGGAAATCAGGTGTGAATTGTTTCATTCTGATATCGTTTTGTTTTGTTTCTGTTTTGAGAAAAGATCTGGCTATGTATCCCAAGCTAGCAGTGAACTTGTGATCCTCCTGCCCCAGGCTCCCCAGTGTTGAAATTACAGGTGTGTACCATCAAAGCCAATCAAAGTTTAATTACCTAGCTTCTAAACTCACAATTATCTGATACCTAAATTAGTGCATTAGCTATGTGTTACAGTGGCCATAAGTGTCACAGGAAATACAGATATGCAGAGTCATGGGTCTGCCTATCTGATGACTTCCCAAGAAATAGATGCTAGAGTAATCCAGCAGGGAGCACATGGGGAGACTGGGAAGGACCTGAGATGCACAATGAAATCTATCCAGTGTCATTCACCTGGTTTAAATGTAGCTCTGTGTCCTCAAAGTTGGGGTACTGCACCCCATCCTACCCACGGACAGTAGTGTGGGATGTTTCCTTTATGCAGTAGACAGGGAGGAGGTTCAGCATCCAAGTATACCTTGAGGAGAACTTGTCTCAGGAAGAGGCTCAGTTAAAAGTATGTCTGGAAATGACTTCACTTCCTGGATGATGTATCACATGAAACCCTGGTTGCCAGGTAACCACATTCGTAACATTCCAAAGTAATTATAGCAAGCTCACTGCTCTGGAGACCCTGTAGAGAAAAGGATGTTCTCTTGCTGTCTCTAGACTTGTATAAGCTCATACCCCAGGAGAGTCCACAAAGGAAGCCTCTTTCACATCTGGAGACACTGGGTCAGTCCTCACCCAGGACATCTCTGGAGATTTTTCCAGAGGACCACAAAGGTGATGCAGAGCAGGCTAGGGCAGGCGACAACAGGTCACCTTAACCACTCTGATACACAAAGAAAAGACTAGACCCTTTCCTGTAGGTGCATGTGTGTTTGAGTGTGTGTGTGTGTATGTGTGTGTGTATGTAGCTAAATTCTTGATGGGTGTTTTAATTTGCTTTATGCCAATGAACTTTTTCCAGTTTGTTACAGCTATGGTTTAAACTGTCTCTTCACAACCCAGAGTGAAAATGAGACAGATGACAACTCAGATGGTGACAGAGCCTGGGGATCCTCAAGGCAGGCAGACTGAAGAAGTTGGTGGATCACCTGGTACTTCTCTACTGTTCAGGGACCCCCTTTTTGTCCCCACCTTCCTGTGCACCTACCAGTGTTTCACAACCACACAGCCAGTGATGGACCTGCTGTTCACAAGGTAAGCTCCATCTCCAAGCCCAGAGGAATCTCCACTTTGGGCTGTGCCTTGGAATGCCCTATAATGTTCTCTGTCCACTTTGAAATTGGAGAATGAGGGCTCAAAGGACACATAGAGTTTTGCCAGGACCTGGTAGGATGAGCCATCAAAACACTTAGTACAGGACTGCCCAGGATTGTGGATTCTTTGTGTGACTCCCCTTTCCCCTTGAAGAAGCTCTCAGCCTTGGTCCTCACTTATTTGAGGAATCAGGAAAAGAAGATTTTGAGACAGACAAGCCCAGTGAGGTATCTGGGAGTGAGTGGGTGCTTTTTTGCACAAATAGACATGAGGCATTAACTGTGTTCTGGGATTAACTGTGTTTCTAGGGGATAATCATAATTCAGTAAAAGTGCAGGCAGATCTATGATGTCTGAGGCTCTAATTCCAGGGGTAGACAGCCAGTAATACCAGGTGTTGTACTTGGTACTGTTTATCTAATACCTCCTTGGACTCCTCTAGGTATGGCTTCAACAAAGATCATAGACACTAGGATTACCTCAAAAAGTTAGTGACTCTTGGATAAAGAGGTTGGGTAACTGTATCAAAAATGGGGACATTTGGTGGCTGGGTTTGAATGAGAATGGGAAAATCCTGGCTTCCCAAACACTTGTGATTTCAACAAGAGGAATGTGGTCTATGGCTTCAGCTGAAGTAGACAAAAATAAAAGGAGCTGTGGGTAGCGTCTTGGACACCAGGGCTTCAGAGTTGACCCCTGTGAAAATCTGTCATCTTTGAGACAGCCTGTGTCTGTGAGGTTTGCCCACCATGTAGCTCCTCAGGCCACAGAAAAGGTATGATGACCACGTTACTCAGTTATTGGTACTCTGCCTGTGAGTGGTCAGAAGTCAGACTGTATCCATCAGGAAAATAGTGTCATCGTCAGACAGTCCACACACTGCTCATGGAGGTGAGGCAGCACAAAGCACTTGTTGAGGGCTCCTAGCGCTCAGTAAATGCCAGACAGGTGGACACACCCTAATGGAGCTGACATTCCTGAGGGAAGGGGTCCCAGAGACACACAGAGCACTGTGTGCATCTTCCCTGAAGAGGAAAGGTCTGCTCATACCATGAGCTTGAACTCCAGGAAATAGAGGTTCCCTGCAATTTCCTGCCTATTTATCTTGCTTTCCTGTGCCTGGACAGACAAAGGGCTTGGTTTGAGTTGTGCTAACCTCTGGATAGACAGGGGCAAGTATAGGAACCCAGCACCCACAAGTCAACTAGGGCAGGACAGGAAAATTGCCAGCAAGGCTAGGCATGTGATTTTGCTAACCATCCATCTTCTTCCAAGGCCATCTCCTCCATCCTGAGCACCCGGTTCAATCAATACTTGGAGGTCTTCTGTCAGCCCCCAGACTTTCCCTGCCTCAAGCTGCAGATATAAGTATGCCAAGGTCAAATGAGGAGTGCCATGCTCAGCTTCTTCTGGTCCAGTGGGAACACCTGGAGTCCAATGAGCCTGAAACTGAGAGGGAACAGCCTGGGGCAAGAACATAGAGCACATGAGGAGGAGATGGTGCAAGTCCCTGCAGTGTGGAGGTTCTAAGCCTGGTCCTGGGCCTAGAGCAAGGATGAGCCTGTGACTCTACAGGGGTTGGACCACAGTCTGAGAAGGTTTGAATTCAGAACTGGAACTTCAGACAGGCTGGGTCATCTCTGACTTTAGAAAGGCTTGGGGCAAGGCAGCCATGTGGGAATCTTGTCTCCTGCTGCAGCTCTGTCACCAGCTCAATTGGTGGCTCCAAAACCAACTCCAGAAAGTGATCCAGTTCCTTCCAAGGCTTCAGAGATTGAATCAGTTCCTTCAGATACTCTTGAGCAACAGCCAGATCCTTCAGAGCTTTCACATGTGACCACAGAGAACAGATGGAATGAGGAGATGCCTCATGTCTTGGCATTCCCACCTGATCTGGTAGCAAAGCGATCAACGCAGATGGATGCTGTGAATTACTAGATAGGAAGGGTGGTGGCACATGTACTTCTGGGCGATTCTATCCAGACTTGACATTCCCTGGCTTAGAGCTGCTGTCCCTATTTAAATCCCAGTTCTAACCCTGGAAGTCCCATGATCAAGGCCAATTCCAAAGCCTGAAAATTCATTTCCCCATTGTACAATGGAATTGGGTTCTCTCTAGTTACTGTATAGATTCATGTATAGGGCAGAGGTATAGATAGGCCCACAGGAACCATCATCTTCCCAAGATGGCTAATCAACCTCAACACTCAGCACTTTATGTGTACTAGAGCTCATGGTAGTTGTAGAACAAACCCTTGGTTTTAACAAATGTAAAAGGAAATTGGAGTCAGAAAGTGTGCTAGAGGAGGGCAGAGTTAATTTCTGGTTGTGCAGGTGTGAGACATTTTCTAGTGTGAGGAGTGAGTTTGGATACTGAAAATTCCCTTCATGCCCCTACAAACCTTCTGTTAGGGTCACTCATGTTCTGGGTGCTATTTGTGGTCATGAATATGACTTTATCCACATCCTCACCATGCCATGGTGTAGCCACTATCACTGGACTCCAATCTTGGCCTGGAGGCATGGTCTGTGGAAGGACAGCTGACTGGATCCTCTTCCTCAGGGACAGTTCAGGAACATGGTGCCCTACCACTACCTGTGCTCCATTTGGTGCCAGCAGGACAAGAAGGGCAATGAGCATCACACACCCACTGTTTGTGCCACCATCATCCAATTCAATAATGTGGCCACCTGTGTGATGACCATTTGCCTTTGTGATTGGAGCATGAAGGCCCCAGACAGGGCCTGGATGGTGGAGCACTGGATTGAGGTTGCTGGGGTATGTTACAGGGATAACCTGTTCACCTTCCCTACCTGTCAGGATGTGAATTGTAGTCAGAGCCCTTGCTAGGAACCCAGGTACCTCCTTTTCAGGGCTATGCAGCCTGGACACTCACAATCCTGGCCAGGGTGCTCACTCCCTCCTGAAGCTCTATACTGGTTGTGAGCTCAAGTCCTCTTCTACTTACATGTGGGTCCTTTTTGTGCCCCCAGAGCTTCCTAGTATTTATCTTCTTTAAAGGGTCTCATCAATGACAGCTGAGGTGGTTTATGGGCTGCTTTATATGTGGTTCACTGTGTCATCTTTCTAGGAGTATGGAGTTCTGAACAATTTCTCTTCCCTCTACGCCATTCTCTCTGCTCTACAGAACATTGCAATCTGCCACCTGAAGAGGACTTGGAAAGTGGTCTCCAGGTACATGTACCTCCCTCTGAAGAAGCACCTTGTACACAATAGGTGGCATTGGTCCTCAATTAGTCCAGCCTCAAGCACTAAGGTCCAGTGCCATTGAGGGGGCACAATTCAATGTTCGTGGTCCCTAATCAGTATGTCTATGGAAGGACAAGCCTCTCTTGTCTGCCAGACACTGGTTGGAGCCACATGCCAGATTTTCATGTCCTCACATTGGGCCAACAGAACTGTATCCAGTTGATACTAAGACAGAGTCCCACAGTAAATGCGGATGTGGCACCCACTGTGCCAGCACCGAGGTCCCCCTCTACAAGCATCCACGCTTAAAACTCAGTGGAGCTACTTGAAAACCTCTTGTCCAGAAGTTTGGAATCATGATTCTGCAAGAATATGGTATCACACTCTTAGCCTTCCCCATCCTTCCTACTGTCACCTTTTTACCCTTCCTACAGGGAAAGCTTCCAGAAATTTGAGAAGCTATCAAGAATTTTTTCTCCTGAAAAGAATCACTCCCTGAGCAGGAAGCTGCTCACCAAGGTAGGAGAGAGCCTGACATAGATACAGGGATGCAGGAGGTTAAATGAGTTTCTCACTAAAAGTGGTCCTTGTATTTTTTTTCCATAATGGGGGCTTGAACATCGGTACTCATGACTGTTAGGCATGTGCTCAACATGAGCCACATCACCAGCCCTTTTTGTTTTGGTTGTTATTATTATTATTATTTTATTATTTTGTTTTGGTTATAAAGTGTCTCACCTTATGCCTAGACCTGTGTGTTCTGTGATCTGCCTATTTGTACTTCCCTGTATATGCTGGGATGACAGGCGCATGCCACCAAGCTGAGCCATTGATTGAGATGGGTCTTGAGAAGTAATTCCCAGAGCCAGTGTAAACTCTGATCTTCCTGATGTCTGCTTCCTGTGAAAGTAGGATTACAGGCTTGAGTCACCAGCCTGGTCACTAATAGTGTTTAAAAGTTTCCAGTCATATCTGTTCAGGATGAAGAAAAGAGAATGTGTTTGTCCCTTAGGTACATGGTGGGCAGTTTTAAGAAAGTCCTGGTAATAGGATGTAGTTTTTTGCAGCATGATTGTTCTAGGAGAGTATTTGAGATGCAGGATTAAGGGATGTTTGGCCTTCTGGGATTTAGCACCAACCACCTGCCGGGTGTGTGGAAGGGGATGTGACTGCCTTCCCTTAATCAGCCCAACCTGACCTCATGAATTTAGGCTTCTGACATCGTTCATTGCACATTGTTCATTGACACTGTTCATTGTACAATGCAGGGACCTGGAGCTGCTGAGGTTCCCAGTGGTCAGCCAGCAGCATAAGGTGAAGCCAAGTTTAGGTTCAGAAGTCCAGATCCAGGATTCAAATGTGGGTGCATCATATGTCTCCACATGTGCCCTAGAGCAAATGATGCTTAGGGTCAGAGAGGACCCGTGGGAGGTTAGCAGCTACCTGAGAGTCCTGAAGTGTCCAGGTACTTTAGATGTAACAGGGATTGATGAACTCAGCATTGGCTTTTTCTGACTCACTCCAGAAACTTTCGTGAAAAAGTGGAAGCAAAGTGTCAATGCTGCACACCCCTGGTCAATCAGAGATAGCCCCTGGGGTATTCTAAGACTCCAGTGGATGAAAGCAGAGTTTTATGCCAAGGAATATCTTGAGAAGCTCAGTGGAATCTAGAAGCATTTAGCTTGACATTAGGTCCCACCTGAGTGCAGAGACTTCAAGCGATTGGGCAGGAAGGTATCAAGCCTTGTTGTACCTTTCCCTTTGTAACTCAGTTCAGAAAGTATCCTTGGTACACACCAAGGGGTCATAGGACAGGACCATGGTCACTGTCCAGATGGGGCTGAAAGCCTGCTCCCCTTGAACAACTGAAGGCCCCTGTGCACTTAACACCCCTCTCAGCCATCAGTTTTCCCATGTAGCAAATGGATCGGTCGTGAGTCTGAGGGCTTACATATGGAGAGAAAAGGAGTTCCAAGCAAAAAAAGACAGGTGCAGAAGTTCTGAGGAGGTGTTTGGCAAAGGCTGGAGTCAGAATAGCAGGTGACAGGAGGACAGGGAGGAGATATTAAGAACTCTGTGACCCCAAAAGGCAAATGTATTCACGTGCACTTCTCATATGAGGAAACAGGGAAAAGGAATGCTACATGGCCATCAGGGATTCCCAAATAATGCTGGAATAGGGGCTTGATGAAGAATTCGCATGCCAGTGGAAAGAGTTGGCATAGCCAACGAGGGAACCGTCAGGTCAGATCCTTAGACAGTCAAGGACTGAAAGAAGCAGGATTCCCTAATTCCATTCTTAATGTTGGCAGGGGTGAATGTCCAAATTTGCAACCATAGGGAGGAATTCAAGAGGACTGAGAGGCAGTCCAAGGAGATGGTAAGTGATAGTGTCTAAAGCCAGGGTCTTCCTGGGAGCAGATGGAGAGATGGGCTCCCCAGGGCTTTCCCATCTGTTTCCCCACTTCCTGAAATGCCCTTCAGGACTGGTCCTGATCCCTGGTAGATCTATGCCCTTGCCAGTTGACATTGTGGAGGGAAGAACTGCCTCCTCCTGATGCAGCAGTCTATAAGAAGGACAGTGGGTAGGGGCCACATACTTTGGAGATCTGCCAGAGGCCAGTGTGGCAATTGAATAGAGATATTTGCACTGCAGATACCCAGGGGAAGATCTTACTTGAGAGAGATGACTAAAGATCTGAAGGTTATTCTGAGTGGGAATCCCTGAGACGAATAGGACAGGGATTCCTATTCCTGTTCCAGGCTGAACATCCATTCTAAGACGGGCACTGGGACTTGTCTGTTACCCCATGTGAAGTCTTATGTTTCATCCAGGGCATCATCCCCTACCTGGGCACCTTCCTCACTGACCTGGAGATGCTGAACAATGTCCCGAAGTACTATCTTTATGTGAGTGAGCCTGGGCCAGGGGTGGGGGAACAGGTTGTTTGGAGAGAGCTTTTGGCTAACAATGTGTCACATTGGCTGTGAGTGCCACACAGTCACCCAGTTAGTAAGCACCACACTCATCCTATCTAGTAATGACAGAGAGCTGCCTTTCAGCACATCTGCATTTTGGTTGGTTTGGCAAGTGTCTCAGGTGGTAACTGTGAACAGGAGAGTAAAGCCAGGCCCCCCAAGGGGAGGCAGCTCATGGAAAAATCAGGGCCTTCTCATTTGAAATTTCAGTCTCTCTTATGTCCTTACTAAGTGTTGGGCAAAACAGTACTCTGAGTCTCTACACCTGTATGTCATTTCCATGAACTGAAAGAGGGGCCTATGGGTGCACCCTGCCTGGTGGCCGGCCTTTCCACATAGTACAGCAGGAGTTTGTAGTCCTCAGTTGTTGAGAGGCCACATTCTAAGCACATTGCTTCTTTGCCTTCTAGGAAAGAAGATAAGGAAGGTGATAGATGCTGCCCTAACTCATGGAGTGGGTGAGGAGTACCTGACTGGCTCCAATTTATGGTAATATTTGACATTGAGAGAAGGGGCTGTTCATAGGAAGGTGGGGGTCTGAGGTGGATCAGGACAGCTTTGTGGAGGTGGATGTTCAAAGCATGGTATGAGAACAAGAAGGAAGGACCATGGGTGGAATTTGAGGGAAAGAGCCTTTGCAAAGCAAACCTAGAGGTTGATCCTGCCCCAGCCAAGATCTGCTTACAACTCTTAACTATTTGTCCTTCCCCATGGCCCACAAGTTCCACAGGATCAGCCAAATCAAGCAGCTGCAACCTGCTTGCCATAAGTACTACATTTCACCTCAGGAGCACTTTGGGGCCTGGTTCCTGGGCATGGACGACCTCAGCAAGGCACAGAGGTGAGGAATGGGAGACATTGTGGGCAACCAGAATGGGCTGTACCTGGGACTGGCTCACATGAGCATTTGTCATGTGCCTTGGGTCACTGTCACATTGTTAGCTGATGAGGGCTGGGCAGCCAGCCTCTCGCTTCCAAGTAGTCCCTGGGCAGGAGTCAGAATGTGGCTCTTTTCAGCCTCACAGCATACCCTTCCATAGCTACAAGCTTTCATGTGATTTTGAGCCTCTGCCCATGTCAGCCAGCAGTACCCACAAGACCAAGAAAACAGCCATTGGAAGCAAGTAAGTGCCTGGGCCCAGGTGGGCATGGACAGACAGGCCTCCTGGTTGTAGCTAGGGAGCCAGACAGGCTGGTGCTGGGATCCCATTCCACCTGTGAACACCCCTGTAAATGGGGTAAGTGCCATCAGCTGGTTTGGCCTTACTTTCCTCCTTAGTGAAATGTGTTGATCCCCCCAGATGCCTGGGACCAAAGGGATGCAGAGGTTTTACAGAGCTACTAGTACTGCTCCATGGACACCAGACTGCTGAGGGAATGCTCAGGATAGGATATGTCTTTGTGGAGGGCCTCACTGAAGCCAGCCCTTTCGTCTAGCTGCCAGGCCCTCAACACAGAGTGCAATACCAGCTCTGTGACCAACTATTTTACAGCTATTTCAGCAGTGGGTACATGGGTGACCAATTCTGCATGAACTCAACTGGGTCCTCCAGCTCAGACATGCAGGGGATTGACATGAGCTGTATCCTAGAGTCTTCTGATGTCCAGGAAAAGGTGACTTCCCTCCCTTTGACTCGTCTCCAAGGTGCCAGCCTTGTCCACTCAATGTCCACACAAGGGGCTTAGAAGCCCCAGATCCTGAGGACAGCCCCTAGAATCCCTAGAGCTGGCTTCCAGGCTGGAGCACATTGAAAGGTCTGGACATCTGATGTGACTGCATCTCACAGCTCTGTGAGTCAGCCTCCTGGTCATCTTCTGAGTCTTTCAGCATTAGCTGCACATCAAGCAACCCCTCCTTGGTGCCAGCCTCCATCAAGACTGCAGCTGCCACCACCAGGAACAAGTGCCCTGTCTCTCGGGTGGGTGACTGCTGTATCATCCGTGTGACCCTGGAGGTCAGGCAATGACAACATTTAAAAGAGCATCCTGGTGAGTGGGGTCAGGAAATACAGACAGGGTCATACAAGGCAGTGGTCAGCACTCAGGGATTGTCATGGGAGCAATGTACCCAGATCTTAGGCAGAGTGGGCCTGCAGGTTGGGGGACAGTGGGGAGACATGAGGTGAAGGAAGTGTGCTGAGAGGAGATGAGGTGGGGAACAGTAGAAGACCAGGTACACATTCTGGAACTTGACTTTTTCTTAGGGCAAGGTGGAGCCCCTGTTGTTTGAGCACACATCAGCTATAACATTTGGTGTCTTCAAGGTAGGGGAGTGTTGTCTGTGACTTCCTTGCCAATCCAGTCTTGGAGATCAGGAGCCAAAACAGACTGGTGGCTGTGGAGGTGGCCAGTTGTCAGAATTTGTTGTGATTTGAGCCCTGTATTTAGAGCTGTGGTGGCTGTGGAGTGTCTCTCCTGGACACTACCCTGGTATACCACTGTAGTGCCCTGTCCTAATGAGTTGCCCCCTTCACTGATGCTGGTGACCAGTCAGGATAAAGCTCCGCCATCATCAGCAAGGTCTTGGAGAAACACAATCTAGACATGGATAATCCAGAGGACTATGAGCTGGTACAGATAATCTCAAAAGATTGCAGTAAGTTGAAGAATCAGACATCTGGGGAAATAGCAGAGGGTCAGGGATAGCATCATTCCCACCACAAGTTCCAAAATCCTGGGCAGAAGTCACTGCAGCAGGGTTAGCATGGGTATGGTGCACACAGTGAACTTCATAGGAGCAGCCTTGGTCACATCAGTCTCTTCACTAGCTGAACAGCTGAATAAATCCACGTCCACGTCCTTTGAGTTAGTGCAAAGAGAACATCATGGTAGGATACCTCACTGGCCCACTAGAACAGACACTTTCTGGCTAATAAGGGAAAACATGCTTATGAGTGGAGGTGTCAAATGTTAAAATCCATGTATGTAACATAAAATGTACACACTGTTGGCTTCTGAGTTAGTGATCTAGAAAGCAGAAAAACCATAGAACTGTTAGCAGTTCTGACTCAGAGAACTTGGGCAATTCCAAGGCACCTGTGACTGTGCCTGTCAGGAAAAGTAGACCAGAGTATACATCAGGTTCCTCCTAGTGATAAAGAGAGAGAAAGAACATGGGATATATGTGACCCACAAAGTCTGCTATGCACATTGTCATAGCTCTGCTTTCTTACCATTGAACTGAATACCCATGTCCTGCCATTACCCATACTCTCAGTAATGAACCTCACTGTCTCTAGTTTTATCATAAATTCTCTTGTAATGGTTTGCATGGTTTTGGAAAGGTGGGCAGGATGGGATTGTCCCCTATATTAAGAAAAGGAAAACTCAGACCTAGGGAAAGCTAGACCTAGATATGAGACCTTCCTACCATTGGTTCACCAGCCCTTAAGCCCAGAAACTGTGTGAAGGGTTCTTTGGAGTTCAGCTGAAGAGGCCTGATCAATTATTGCACTTTTCATGTCCTGTGGTCCTTGTCCTTAGTAAAGCAGCATTCAGGGAAGATGTCCTAGACTCTAGAAATCTTGCTGTGACTGGACGTCCTCCTAAAAAAAACCAACCATATGGAAGGATAGAAAGACCCTTTGCTAGGTGCAGGCTGAGCTGGGGCGTGCTAGAATTCATGTATCTTTCTGAGCAAGAGTCACTAGGTGATATCAGGGCCTCAGCATGTCCTTCTGAAGCCAGGAGTAGGTGGTTCTGGAGCTTGATTTGGGGAATCTCAGTGCTGTGTCTCATATGGGTCCTGGAGAAGGCTCCAAGTGGTAGGGGTGGCACATTACACATGAATGTCCCTGAACAAAACTCACTCTCTCAGATACACACACCCAGAGATGAAGATTCCTGATAATTCTAATGTAAATTATGCCATAAATTCATCTGCTAATTATCAGTTTGTTCTGAAGAAAAGAACACTCAAGAGGTGGAACAAGCATGGTGCCAGACCCACCCTGCCTTGGATGGCTGGGGGCTAAGGCCTTTTCTAGAAGAGCTGCTGAGGCCTGAAAGGTGTCTTCCATTTATGTTACACAAATTGATATCCCTGCTGCATCCTGAACTGTGGGACTCAGGACTTGGAGGGAGGAGGAAGGAGAGTGAGTACTGGTATAAAAAGGAAAATTATACACTTGTTTGAATGTGCTGATGTTTGTTTTTGGTTAATAGAATGTTAGATACGAATATTTATATTAAATGCTTGTTCTATTATTGCACAGACGTTGTGGTTTTGTTTTTTTTTTTTTTCATTTCCTTTCCTGAAAAAAGGTAAAGATTCTCACCTTGTTGGAGCCAACGTGGCTGTTTTTCTGGGATTTACTGTGTGTCTAGAATTTGCCTTGAATTCCCTACTCTGGGGGGCTACAGGCAGCTTTCTGCAAGCTCAAAAGTGTCACAGACCTTCAACTTGGCTCTGCAAGGTTTCCTATAACTGTGAACACATTCTGTAGGGGGGTGGGGGGAAACTCTGTAACTAACTTGTTTCTCTGTAACTGACTTGTGTCTTTGACCACCTGTGAACCATATACTGCAAAAAACCCCTGGTTACATAAGCCACCTGGGGGAATATAACTCATCTCCTGACACTGATCAGGGATCAGGGCTTTGAGAATTTATTGCCTCTGAGTCTGCTAGCATAATAAAATTCCTGCTTCCTGCAAAGTGGTCTCGGTGACTTTGTTTCCCTTGCATTTCTCACCACAATATGTTGAAATTAAAAATCTTGCAAATTTCTCTGTTTTATGCAGAAGTAGGTAGAGCAAGTCACCCTTGTCAGCTTACTGAAGAAACACATGCTCTTCTTAAACAGAGCAACTCTTCATTTCACTATTATTAAACTATGATGTGCTGAAATGACCCTCAGAACACCTGGGACTAGAGGTTGGATGTTCTCTGACAGATCATAGAACAGCCTCTGAAACTTGGGTCTCTTTCATAGTAGCTATGCCATTTTATGTTCCCATCAATAGGGCACAAGAACTCCAATTTTTTCTATCCTAACCAATATTGCTTTCTTTTTCTCTTCCATTCCTTTCTTTTTAAAATATAGCCACCATAGTGGATAGGAGGAGATGTCTGCTAATATGTACATATCCCTAATGAGTAATGATGTGGATCTTCTAGTGTCTTATTGACCATCTGTGTATCTTTGCTAGAGAATTGTAAATGGAAATTGTGACATTTACAAAAGTTCTTACAATGTATCATAGTTTATCCCCTCCTTCATTCTCAGGTATTCCCTCTCCCCAATTCCTGCAATAGTTTCAACAGATCTCATTTTTCCATTTAGTACATGTGTACATAATGTTTCCACCATATTTGCCTGCAACAGCTTTTCCTTTTAAACTCCTCCCTCTCCCTGGTACCAAACACCTAGGTCAAACTTGTTTTGCCTTCCTGTTTTCTGTTTTTGAAAAAAATTGACATTTTTGTTTGTTTAAGATACAGGGAATTTCATCGTGGTATTTCTGTGTGTGTGTGTGTGTGTGTGTGTGTGTGTATAAATAATATAACTCAAATTGGTTCACCCCCTCCCTTTTTCTCCTTGCTTCTTTAGTCCCCTTATAGTGATTTCAACAGGCTTGAAAATTCCAAATTCATTCTTGTATAGGAATTGCACCAACCATATTTACTTTAACTCCTTCATCCTCTCTTATATGTGACCTCCCCTTAGCATGTCCTGTTTTTTATTATATTGCTTATATTTAAATTGGGTCAATATTCCACATATGAGAGAAAACGTAGTCTCTGACTTTCTGAACCTCATGAACTTTACTTAAGATGATGTTCTACAATTCCATCCATTTACCTGCCAGTGACAAAATTTCATTTTTCTTTATGGCTGAATACCATTCATTTGTATATAAATACCACAGTTTTTTTTAATCCATTCATCAGTAGAGGTGTTAGCTATTTCCATAGCTTAGCTACTGTGAATAATGCTGCAATAAATATGGGTGTGTAGGTGTCTTTATTGTAACTTGAATTAATAGTCCTTCAGCTATATCCCTAGGAGTGATATTTCTGGATCATATGGAAGTTCTGTTTTTAGGTTTTTGAGGATCCTTATACTGTTTTCCATAATGGTTGTACTAATTTACATTCCCACCAACAGTGTATGGGGGCTCCTTTTTCCCCACATCCTCAAAAACATTTGTTGTTTGTGTTGTTGATGATAGCTATTCCAGCAGGTGTGAGGTGGAATCTAAATGTGGTTTTGATTTGCATTTCCTTTATGGCCAGGGATGTTGAGCATTTTTCCATGTGTTTTTTGAGCCATTTGGACTATTTCCTTTGAAAAACTCTGTCTAGCTCATTTGTCCATTTCTTCATTGGGTCCTTGGTTTTTTGGGGAGTTTAGTTTTTTGAACTCCCTGTATATTCTGGTTATTAATCCATCAGATATATAACTGGTCAAGATTTTTTTCCTATTCTGTGTGCTGCCTTTTAATTCTGGTGACCACTTTTTTTGTTGTGTAGAAACTTTGTAATTTCATGTAGTCCCATTTGTCAATCCTTTCTCTTAGTTACAGAGCCATTTGATTCCTATTGAGGAAGTCATTGCCTATGGCTTACTAGTTCCAGTGTGTACCCTGCTCGTTACTGCACTTGCTTCAGAGTTTCAGGTCTTACATTAAGGTTCTTTATCTGCATTGAGCTGATACTTGTACAGGGTGAAAGACATGGTCTAGTTTCAGTTTTCTGCATGTAGATACCCAGTTTTCCCAGCAGCATTGGTTGAAGAGGCTATCTTTTCTCCATCATATGTTTTGGGCACCTTTGTCAAAAATCATGTGGATGTAGCTGTGATTGGTCTTCATGTCTGTTTTTTTGGCTAGTTCCATGCAGTTTTTATTGTTATAGGGCCTTTCCTTTGGTATATACTTTCAGAATTCATCAATAATGATAATTTTCACAGCTGGTCTGTCACCTCTTACCACACGCTTGTCTGTGAGAAGGAGGAGAGTAGCCGATACAGGCAGAGAGATAAGTCAACCTGGAATGCAGACCCAAAGCCTCAGCCAACCTCAAAAGAAGTTCTGGAATAACATGACCAGTCACACCCTTTCCAAATCAGACAACAGTGCCTCAACCAGTTATCGCATAAGGGCCATTCTCAGAAGGGCACAACTTTGGGTGAGTTGGAGTTCTGTAGCAAATGCAACCAACAGACGTTTCTTGTAGGTTTTTTCTGTTTTGAAAAGAGTTTATTTATTTGTTTATTTATTTCTCCATTTGGTAAAATGGTACTGGAGATTGAACTCAAGGCTTAGCACTCTACCATTTGAGCCATCATCCAATCCAGAAGGTAGTAATGACCCTGTAAACTGATTTTTAAAATCTGTTGACACCAGCAGGGCTATTTTTCTTGACTGGAGAGAGATATTAAAAGAGATGCAGATATAAAAATCATTGATTGCTATTTTAACTTTCATTAATTTAATATCAGCTTCAGACAGGCTTATCTGATGAAGAAAAGCATAGGTTTAGCCTCTCAGTTCTTACTATTTTCTCTATGTATGATACTGTTTTCTCCAAAGAAGGGATAATAATATATTTCTCATTGAGTCACTAGGATGATTAAAATGTAAGATGATGATAATGATGGTACTAATAAAAGCTTACATGTATTAAGTGATACACAGTGCACTCTGATCTCCCCATACTTCTCGATTTCACCATACAATGTTGTCATGACATAGTATTATTATACTTTGCTTGCAAATGAGAAAACTGAGATTTACAGAGGTGAAGTGAGGCTGCACCCCAGGATTCATTCACTTCAGTGCAGGTAGCCATGGGCTGTAGGAATTTCAGCAGCTGTGCTGTCTTCCTAGGTGTGAATTGTTCCCATTCTTTCTCCATTGCTACTGTATTTTGAACACTATACCTTAAGGTCTACAATTCATTGTAATAGAGGAGTTAAACTACTCTTTGTTTTATTTGATATGAATGCTTTGATATTCAGTGATTTTACATTTTATGTTTGTTCTGCAACTTGGAGATGTACAAAAGATACCTATTTTTACCTTTATGACACATTTTGATATTTCTTTTTAACTTCTTATATTATACTGTAAAACTTAGATATGTCCATCCTTTCACATTCTTACACAAGAGTTCATGTTCCCAAATCAAAATGCAACATGTTTTTTCAAGTACAATACAGTGAGCATTTCCTTTTACTTTAGTATGTAATGTCTCCTTTTTAAACTACTGAATCCAGGGAAAAAGGGAATATTGTAATATCTGCTATTAGTGTCTGACTCGATCTGTACATTCCAGAGTTCTTGTTCACTTATGTATGTCACATTGATTAAATTATTATTCTTTTATAAAGTGTTGTAAAAGCTGGTTGGGCTGATACAAAGATTTCATATACAAATATATGAATATATGAGATTATTAATAGTCATATATTTATACACAGAATTACATTTAGATATGTATAGTTATACATGTATGCTAACATGTACATAACAACCTTATTTTTTATTCTCTTAGTGGATTCATAGTTGATTACAAACTAGAGAGAGGCATGGGGTTCCTACACTCATATATGTATGTTTATGTATTTAATTAATTAGTATATTTTAATTTAATACTTGAAGTAGTTAAACTTGAAGTCCTCTTAAAAATAACCAATTGACCCTAGCTTATTTTCTTCTACAAGTATTGTGCATCTCTCACATTTTTTATTTTAAAATTACATTTGTTTGTATTTGTTTTATTAGTGCTTTTTTTCCATATGCCTTCTAATTAACTATAACCAGAGGCATTCTGGTATTTCAGAATCTATTTTGTGTTTCAGCCATAATATTATTATTTTTAATGTCCAGACATTCTTTCCAGCTCTTGGGCTGTTTTTATTTCCTCTTAATAGTTATTGTTTTATAGAGCAAATAAAGTAGAATGTAATTTACTGGGGTTCAGTTCTAAAATCAGAGAAAACATACCTCACAAATATTTTCTAAATGATGTATAAAGTAGGAAGTGTCATTGCTTTGAACCATTTCTCAATAAATGAGAACCAGAACTGACCAATACTAAGCCAGGTCACAAGGGCTACAGGAAAGAATCCTTCACTTGGAGTTGCCCTGGGCACAGATTTTCCTAGAGGTTTGACTCAGTGGCTTTTTTTGGCTTGTATCTTTTGTTTTATTCCTGTCACCTTTTCTTTTTCCTTGAATGGATAAACAACTAGTGTTTAGTTGTTGGAAAGAAGATGGCAGAAGAGGAAGGAGGATCTTAAATAAGTATGTGGTATCCTTCAACAGACTCATTAATCTCTGCTTTCAGCTCCTCTTCTCATCCCTATGTACTAGCAACCTGCTGACTCTACTATCTATGTTACAGAAATGTGTTAATATCACTCATCAGGTTATTGGCCTTCAATTCTTTCTGCAGCTATATTTTTTGCTTCTTTTATTCTTGTGATTTTTATGGGCTTTAAGGAGTAAGCAGAAGCAAATCTTTGTGATGTCTCAGACTGAACTAGATTTCTGTATCATTCATATCATTCTTTCCTTGATTTTCCAGTAATTCTTGCTCTCATTTAATTTTCAGGCTCATTTTCTGCCAAACACATGACTTTAGCAAACATTACATGTGTATGAATAATTAAAGAGAATGAGTTAGATGACAAAAGAAAGTTTGGATGATATGGAATGCAGTGATGAGAAAAGAACATTGAGAAAATCTTTTGAAACAACAGATAGAAGCATATACTTGTTTCTTTCATTGAGAAATGGACTCTTAAGAAGTAGGCAGGATGTGAGACCCTTTTGGACTAAGCAGTAACAATTCTGTAAGTGCTAAGTCCTGGATGACGGTTGTGATGGCATGTCATTACTGTAACTGAATTGAGCAAGAACAGAAGTAGTTTCTGATGGTAAGTGTGACCAAGAAAACCTGCAATATACACAGGGAGAAGAGAATCCTACTGATTTTGGAGAGGTCCTCCTCCTCCTGCTTGTTTACTTTTAGATCCCCCCTGCTTTTTCTTCTGTCAGATGGTACAGGAAGGTGGCCAGCACCAAATGGAACCTTGTATATGAAGCGCTTGTATTTTTCAGGTCCTTTCCCACATCTCCTCTTCCATGATCTATGTCTTTTTGCATTTTACAGTGCTATAACAAATTACCTGATACTGGGTGACTTATAAAGGATAGATTTTTATTTTCATTCATGTTCTGAAGGCTGGGGTGTCTGAGAGCATATAGACAGGACTTCCATGCTGTGTTACCTCATGGGAGAAGGAGAAGGCCAAGCAAAGGCATGCTTTGCAGAAGAGACAATGCATGTAGGCACACCTGCTTTGCAAGTCCTTCTTGTGTTAACTAACCTACGTCTATGAAAATTAACCCAATCCAGTGAGAAAGACACTTAACTCTCTAAAGGACCTAATTCTCAAAGGCAGTATCACCTCTCAATATCTTTCATTAGGAGTTAAGTTTCCAGTACATAAACTTTAGAAAAACATATTCAAACACTACTACTCAGATTTACAGAGGAGGTTTGACTAGTGGCCAGTGGGGTTTAAAGAATGGGAGAAACAGGGATTTGAGAATATTTTGCCCCCTTTTGGTGTCTAGAGGGATCTCATGGTTTCAGCTCCTGCTGAAGACTTACCTCTCCCTCTATAGCCACAAGCTAACACCAGGCAGCTATGTCATGGTGCTGTGTACTTGACTGCACTTGTACCAGGCACAAGTAGCATTGGGTCTGCTCATCTTCAGTCATTCCCAGACACCTCCCAGGCCTTCCAGAGCAGCTCACCATGTGCTGCTGCATTCCCTAAATCTCTGTTTGCTGTGTAGACAGTCACATGGATTAGGTTCCTATTTTTCCCAAGTTTAAGATGCCTGGAGACAATGCCTAACACTGCAGGTGACTAACAAAAGTGATATGAAGTAGACAGTTTCAGGGTATATTGAGTTGAAAATATGAACAGTAACTTAGAATGTATAAAACATCAAGAATTTGGCACATGTCTGATGTCAATACAGCATTTATGCAACAACAAATAATATTTCCATGAGTGGCTTCTGTTCTCTGTTTTATGCTGTGAAAACCAACAAATTGTTTTAAGGGATAATCTTTCTCCCACATAGATGCATGAAAATTATATCCCTAGAGTCTCTGTATAAAGGATTTTGGAACCCACAGAGAATATTTTGAGTTACAAAAGTTTCCAATTCCTCAAATGGATATTTCTTACAAGAGCATTCAATAAAAGCTTAGGACAATATACAGCTTCACCAGAGAAAGCTGTTTGTATACATGTGTGAATTAATTTGGTCCAGGAGTGTTGATTTCTGATGCTGAAACTGAGCCAAGAGAGGTGTTCAGAAAATACATGGAAAAAACATTTTGAACACTACATTGTTCTTAAGAATCTTTTGTAGGTCCTTGAATAATATAAAGTCAAGTTGCCAATAAAAAAACCATAGTTAGCCTTAGCTCATTTTTCTTCAAAGCCATTAATCCCAAAATGGCCTATAATAAAGTGTGGCTTTGAAATGTCTCCCAAAGTCTCCTATGTTAAAGACTTGGGTCCTAATCTGTGGTACTATTAAGCGGGATTAGAAACTTCAAGAGGTGAGGCCTAGTTGGAAGTAGTTAGATCACTGGGCATGTGTCCTTGACAGCCATGTTAGGACCCAGCTCCTTCCTCTATGTATCTCTGTTTCCTGACTTTTATAAGGTAAGCATATTTTAATACCATGTGTTTTCATCATGATGTATCTTCTGCTGCAGGCCAAAAGCAACAGAACCAGGTGACTACAGAATGAAACCTCTGAAACTAGCCATGCACCACTGGCTCATGCCTGTAATCCTAGCTACTCAGAAAGCAGAGATCAGGAGGTTTGCTGTTCGAAGCCAGCCTGGACAAATAGTCTGTGAGACCCTATCTCAGAAATGCCCAACACAAATAGCCAGGGCTGGCTCTGTGGCTTAAGTGTTAGAGCACCTGCCTAGCAAGCATGAGGCCCTGAGTTCAAACCCAAGTACCACCAAAATTTAAAAAATAAAAAGAATTCTCTGAAACCAGAACCAAGATAACCGATTCCTCCTTTTAAGATGGTTATCTCAAGTATTTTGACAGAGCAACAGAAAGCTAACATAACCTAATTCTTTTATTTCAGGATTCTTAAAAATGAAAATAACCACAGTAATCTCTTTGAAAATAAAGACTTAATTCATACATAAAGGACAAATTATGAATGGAGTGGTTTCCCTCAGGGGAAAACTGCCAATACTCTAGTTTTGTTATCTACAGCTTATAGAAGTGTCCATGATACTTACAGAGGAAGGAGCTCCCTTAATATAGAGAGGGTGACTGTGCCAACTGCTTCACTGTTGGGACCCAGAGTTTGGTAGTCTTGATACTGACCAAAACACTGGGATGGGTTGAAGAAAAGTAAATTCTCAATGACAATGAAATATGAAGGAATATTATTTTCTTTTTACTTTAAATCCTCCCAGTTGGGCCAAAAATCTATAAATTATAGGTACTATTTTAGACTGAATTTGTTGCCCCAGAATTCATTTGTTAAAATCCTAACCTCTGGTATGATATTTGAAGGCTGGGCTTTTGGGAGATAAATAAATCATGAGGGCTTCATGCGATTGGTTCCCTTATATTAAAAAAGGGCCTCTGGGAACTCTCTTGTCCTTTTTAACAACTGAGGACACAACAAGGTACCTTCACCAGACACCAACACTGTATGTTATCTCCTTGACCCTTGGACTTCCCAGATCCAGGAACACTGAAAAGAAAATGTTTAAGCCATTTGTCACATGTCATATTTGTTATATCAGCCTGAATGCACCAAGACAGGTATTCCAATCCCCAGTACCCACTGGTTGAGTACTGCACAACAATCTCACAATCTCTTTTTGTTATTTATAAATGGTAATAGGTGTATACCCAACTCATTCACTTGCAATGAGAATCAATATTTAAAGAAAATTCATTACACAGTTTTCAAAACTGAACAGTCTATTAATAAAGATTTTCAACACAAAAAGAGTTGCACTTGGAGGGGTTGATTTTATAGAAAGTATCTCTCTGTGAGACTGCTTATTCATGAATTTGGCCAAACCCACACTCAAGTAACCCCAATGTCCTGTAATTCTGTGTTTTACCCTGCAACAACCACGATGTTGGCTATGTAAGTGTCGATAGTTACCCAGTTATGGTTCATGGGTCTTAAGAAACAGATTGAAGGTCCTGAAACAACCTTTTTAGCTATTAGCTAGTTGCCACCATGGAGATGATTAAGCAGCACAAGTAAAGTTTCCTTGAAGAGGTAGAATAAAAGCTTTTCCACTCTGCCCTTGCCAACACACAATTTTAGCATCTGTGATTTTCCATCATAGTTCTTAAATGGTAAAGAAAAGCAATCCCTGATGAAGTCATGGAAAGTATTTGTGATTACAGGTATTAGTGACTGCACCATTAATTTAGAAAATGACCCTAAAACCCCAAGCGGGAGAGTGCAGGGGAGGTGAATTAAAATTGCTTGCAGCGGTCCATAATAAAGATAAAAAAGTCATGATACAGCATAGGTCCTGAATGAAGACTGAAATTGTGGGGTAATGGAAGTGAGGCTGATATCCTAATTACGGTGGTGCTTTATGTCCCGAGGGAACTACCAATGTAGAAGAAGGCATTGACAGTGTGCTTGGTTTCATTTTTCTTGAAGCATTTTCAGGCTTATAATAGGCTGCAGATCAGCATGGAATAATCAGTTGTTTCTTCCATTATGCTCTAACACCATCCTGTCTGATTCTCGCACAATGTTCCTGTCCCAGCTCTTTGTGGGACAACTGATCGGATGCCTTTTACAGCTCAATGCAACCTGATCTACAACAGCCCCACCATGACTCTAGCTGCCTTCACAGCTTTGTGGAAAGAGGTTCATTTCACTTCTCAATTACTCAGTTACTGCATTGATGTCCTTGATCTATTGGATCCAAGACTGTGGAGAGACTAGGACCTAAGCTACCAATGAAGCTTTTTCTTGTCAAGTCAGCTCCACTACCCAGGAATGCATAGCAGTGCCCGCAGCAGGTCATTCTCCCAAGAGTCCATCACATTTGCATATGCTAATTACATAGGACTGTCTTACTTAGGTCTCTATCCATTCTTCATTTCATTTTTTCTGGCCTCTAACTTTTTACTTTGGCTTTTATACCTGCTTCTTGGCTCCATGGAAACTTGTCTTGTTGATTCTCTGTACTGAAACTCTTATCACCTTCCCTCAGCCCATCCCCAGCCCAGACTACATACCTCAAGTACCCTGTGATAGATGTGCTCAATTTCACATATAGGACTAAAGTGGGGTTCATTTGACACAATAGTTTCATCATGAGCAAAAGACTGGAGAAGTGACAAGCATTCTGTTTCTGAAGCTGGGAAATTCTGAATTCTAGTTGAACTCTGATACAGGTTACTTGTGTACTATGAGGCAAATTATGTGTTCTCTTTAGAAACCATTTCCCTCAGCTACAAATAATGACATATAGTAATGTCTTCTCCTATTGTAAGGATATTAGGAAGTCTTTATATAGATCCATAGCTGAGAACACGCACAGGCTGTGAAAGCCATTAGCTGTTGAGGAGGAATGAAGCTTTGAGGGTACAGTGGTCTAGGTCATTTACTTCTTACCTACCCATTTCTCTGTCACCAGAAGGGAGAGACCCAGCTACTCAGAAAACATGGAAAAATTGGTAACAGAAACCACTTAAGAATCAGTTAGGTCTCATCCACTGAAGCATCCCACACAAATGGGATGGAGTCTGGAGTTTGCAAAGAGACGTCAGAAAACATCTCCATGACTGAGTGTAACTGTATAACCTGCCTACCAGAGCCATGACTAATGCAGGAAGGAGAAGAGAAATAACCATCATCAAACAACCTAAAGAGAGAGTGGGGCTGACATCAAGAGACTACAGGCTCATGGAGACCAGGCAAGATGAGGAGTTGTTCTTGAGTGAAGTGTTACATGCCGTTTCCCCAAGCAGACAGAGGCCCATCAAACCAGATAGCTCTATGAGAAGGAAATATAGAAAATATAATCAAGTACAAATTCTACACAATGACTATAAGTCAAAATGGGGTCCAATGGCTATGCTGGGGCCAGACTGATGTGTCCACACCCAGCTCTTCACATTTGCTGCTGGTGGTACCCAGAAAAGAACTGGCTTCTGTCTACGATAGTCTCCTCATCTCTAAGATGAGGATGCTAAGTAAACCTGTGTCCAAGGGATTTTGGAAGATTGCATGAATCTTAACACATGTGCATCCCACAGAATAAAAGCTGACACATAGGAAGAACTCAAACATTGTGCACCATTATCTCTGCAAGGACTTGGCATGCCTTTCAAGGCTATCAGCCCACAACCTCCCTGGTCCTGGTCCCTACCTTTGCCAACCTGCGCAGTGTCTCTTCTCTCTAAGCCTTTCTGGTTTTCCTTGTTCCTTGCTCTTACCTCCTTTATTTTTTCCCTGCCCTCTCTAATAAATTCATTTATCCAATGCAGTGCCTTGCTTTTCTTTCATGGTCTTTTTTATCTTGTACTATATTGGAGCATGTTGAGAGTATGATAAAAGCGCTAGAAGTCCAATGAGAAAATTCACGTGCACTTATCTACACAATTTATGCTAAGGTTGGAAATTTTCCCATAGATTTATCTGCTCCTTATGAAAATGAGGCTTGTTCCCAAGTTATTGTTGGAACAACTCCTAACTTGACTTCCATATTTCTGTCTGATTTGAGGTGCCATCCTTACTAGTACAAGCCAGGAACACTGCTGCATGCTGTGACACTCCAGCCTGCTGGGCTGTCCTCCTGTGACATGTTCAGAAGATGGGCCTCATCTTCTGTATTGTATTGGTGGGCACATGGAGCCAAGCCCTGTTTGGGTTGGAATAAATGGAGAAAAAGAGCAGAGTGTCAATGCCAAACTATGTGTTAAAGACAGGCCTCCAAAACTTAGAATCTTCTTTGAGAGTACATATGCCCAGTCTTCACTGTGGCCCCAAACGCTCAACAGAACATAGGGTAGTGAATGACTGGGCCTCACAGAGGAGGAGCCAAGGTACACTAACTGAAAAGCATGAGGGGTTAACTGGATACTATTGACTATTGGCTATTGACAGGTCTATCTCAGTTTGAAAGATATCTCTACCAAAAAGGATAACTTTTGTATTAGAATATCTGACTCAGAGCCATCCTCTCTATCACTGAGTAGATAATGGGTCTCACTGACTACTAAGGATACTTGGAGTTTGGGAAAGATAGCCACATTCTTGTATCCTTTGAGAGAGAACTCAGGTCTGTGATGCTGAGATAAGTCTTAGGTACTTTCTACTCTGCCTTCTTATCTGTAATTTAGAACTATTCGTGGCCCCCTCACCAAAATGGGGTGAAAATAATAGAAGACTGCAAATGTTTGTTTAGCATGCATGGCCCAACACCAGTCCTTGCCTAGTCTCACACTAGTTTTTTGATTTACTAGCCCTCCTCCCAACACACACAGGATTTACCCATTTTAACTCCCCCATACAGCTTCTTACTGAATTTGACTTGAAATTAGTTATGTACACCTGACCTTTCATGGAATATCATGGATTTTTTGGTGAATGTCATTGGCAGATTGTTTGATTAAACATTCTGTAAAGAGGCACACTAAAATGCTTGTTACTCTTAATAATTAAAACCCTCTCGAATAAAACACTATTTTGCAAGAGAGGATTCTAAAAACTTGTGAAAGAAACATAGATACACAGCAATATCTGTTCTTTGAACAACACCCATGCTCATAAATTTGACATTTCCTATCATGAAAATAATTATCTGAAAAGGCCTTCCTGATATTCCTTGTTTGTGTAAAATCCCTGCAGCATGTTGAGTGTACTACACATTTCTTCTGTTCTCATTCAGTCTTTGTCTTTCCCAATCTCCTTTGCTTTTGTTAATTATATATTATTTACAAGGCTCTAAAGGGACTGTCACTGCATTCATATTATTGCTTATGCCAATGGAGTACTCAATTTTTAAATAAACATATGTCTTACATTTTGCCTTTAGAAGTTCCCCAGACAGATGGAGTTGGTGGTATTTTGACAAGCAACTCTGCTCTATGTTGGCTGAATTCAAAACAGACTCACCCAGTTCCAGAAGGTAGTTTACATAATAGCTCACATGGTCAGATCAAACCACTGGAAGACTAACACAACAGTTTGTGAAGATGTAGATGTGATTGATTTTCAGTTCAAGCAAATTCATACCAACCACTGAAGCGCCAAAATCTGAATTGTTAGTAAACGGAGTTCACATTCCCAGTGGCTTTTGATGAGATGAGCTAACTAGAAATTATACTTCAGCTCTGGAGATTTTTCTATAAAGGCTTAGAAATGGAGAAAAATAGCTGAACCTCTCACTTGGACGTATGTTTCAATAGCTGCTCTTTGACATTAGAACTAACTAAACATCCTAGTTAATAGCTATAATGACCAGCTTAGAGCTAGACCATAGCTGATAGGTCAATTTTTGTTTGGTTTTGTTTTTTGTTCATTTATTGTAGATTTCTATGGCTGGTTAAGGACCAGTCATAGTATCTCCAGTTCCTGGAGAACATTTTCTATCAGTAACTGGAAAGACAATTCTAATGGCAAGGAGTTAAGCTTCTCAAACCAGTTTCAGAACTGGGTGGTCTGTTTTCCCCTGGAGAGAATGGAGTTCCAGGCTTGCTCCTTGGTAGAAGTCCTTATGTCCTTAGAACAAGTCTTCTAATAGTAGGAGATGGCTTCCTAGAGCTCATTCATCCCTCTGTGACTTTACTCATCTAGTTTTAATTAGAAACAGGGGAAAAATAATTGAATTTTTTCTTTGTTGACCCCCTGATTATAATTCCTTGCATTCTAAAGGCTCCCTGATGGTTCTCCTAAACCTCAGTGAGCATCCTTTTCCTTCTCCTCTACCCTAAGTGCTGGAAGATCTCATGGAAACTCAGGCAGCCTCTGTCTGTTCTTCATTAGACTCAGTCATTCTTTGGAGGTACTGGAGGTTGAACTCAGGACCTTCTGCTTGCTAGGCAGGTGCTCTACCAGTTGAGCTATGCCCCTGTCCTTTTTGCATTGGTTATTTATTTTTGAGATAGGTTCTCATTTTATGCCTGGGCTGGCCTGTATGCTGATAAGCCTACTTAAGGTTTCCTACTTAGCTGTTATGACAGGTACATGTCACCATACTCATATTTTCATTGGTTAGGTTGGGGTATTGCTAACTTTTTGCCTGGGCTGACCTCAAACCATTATTCTTTCAATTTTAGCCTCCCAAGTAGCTTGGATCACAGGCATACGCCACAATGTCTTTCTGGGATTTTGTTTGTTTTGTTTTTAAATGCATCATTTACAAAAACATAAACAAAGATAGAATGGTAACTCCTTATTCCAGTTCCATCCTTTGCTTATAAGGATGTTTGTAAGTAGACACAGGTATCAAATCACTTCTTATTTTCTTGGTTTTCTTCTGATTTCCCCCATCCTCACTGGTCAGAAAACTTAGCAAATGGAAAATGTACATGATATATTCTTAATTTTAGAGCAACTTTGAAAGTGTATGTAAAATATTACGCTTGTTTCACATTTGTGTTAACTGCTAGTTTAGCCTTTGTATGACCTGATTTTGTTACCTGAGCAATGCTGTCTGTTTTCCAAGATTTTAACCATAACAATAAAATACACAAGTGTATGGACAGCTAAAGGAATCTTATTTTAGGTAAGGATTATTTTTCTGCAACAACAATTCAGATATATAGTGTAGGAAGGAAGAAAATTTCCAACTGAGTGTCTTTGTGCCAGACCTGGACTCCACTTCTTATGTAACTTCTTGGTAAATTGAACTTTTAAGAATATTGAAAACCTTCATTGTCTATGAAATAATAGCAAATGAGATCATAGGCTAATGACCAATTATCCATTTCAAAGAATAGTACATGGTTCATTTCTGAAGATCTCCTAAGAAGTGTAAAGCCCTTTTTCAGAAATCAGTCTTAAGTATGAGCACCACTATCCATGCAGACTGCATTTTCTGCCAGGAGTATTCATTAGCAGTAACAAGGTCTTTTGGCAAAATTTCAGTCTGATTCTATGGTTTCTTTTGTCATTGTTGCAATTTAGTGTGCCTTTAGACTTTTAATGAATTGATTGTACTCACCTTTGTTTTGAACTTCAAGTATGTAATTTGTACATAAGTGACTTCATATGAAACTTTACCTTTTCAGGTTATACAATTCCACAAACCTCTAAGCTCCCAGTGCAAAAACATCTGTGTTACAGGCCCTGAGAACCTCACCCAACTCCATCCACAGATGAGATTAGAAGAAAGAATTAAAGTATCCTGTGTTATAGCACTGCCTAGGGTATGAGAGGTAAAAAGGAATATATAAATAAGAATTATCATATAAGCAAAAACAATCTTAGCTATGTAACACTTTCAAACTTTGAGAAATATCAGAGAATTTCAAATTCACTGGTGAGGAACTGTTTTGCTTTGTTTTACTTATTTATATTTATTTTTAATCTAGTTCTATAATTGCAAAGAGCTGAGTTCTGCCAGAAAACCTGAATAAGCTTGGAAGACAACCCTGAGCTCCTGATGAAAACCAGCCAGCTTACAGCATGATTTCAGTCTAGACAGACTCTGAACAAAGTACTAAGTTAGCCCTTTCCCAGGATCCTAATAAATTATTATAGTAACTTGAGAACCAATCTTTCTGTAAATGGAAAAATCATGCTCTTGGATGTCAGGCAATGAAAAATCACCAACTTTTAAAATACAGTCAATGTATGAATTTGAAAAGTTTTTTATTGACAGCAAATGAAGACTGATTTTTAGACACTTTGAGTAGTAGTCTAAATGCATTCTGTTAGAAAATGTATGAATGGAGAGATTTATGCCAGCTGACAAGAGCCATACAAAAGGTAACTGATGACAAACATAGTGATGGAGAGCAAGTGAGCAACATGATGTAAGAGTCTGGACACATAATCTTATGCAATCTGTGAAACAAGCTGTGAGGGGGCCTTGGAGATGACAGCTTCATTCTCAAAGCACAGACCTAATAAATGTTTATGAATCTGTCCAAGTCTTATTCTAAAAATGGGAGCCTATGCCCTCAGCTTATTAATCACATATGTTTAAAAGAGGTCAAGTAGAGTAAGGAAAAACCCCTCAGATTTGTTAAAATTAGATTGTTGATGATCTTTCCCAGAGTTGGGCTTGCTTTTCATGGAAGCAGATATACTAGTTTTTGTTTGATGAACAATGAGTGACCACAAACATACCAGATGAAGACTATTTACATTAGAAGGAGTTAATCTGATTCAACCACAACATATTCCTGTGTAAAATAAGATGGTAAAACCCCATTTATTTAAAATACATGTAAAAAATGAAAATGAAGGACAGGAAAGTAAAAAAGGTCCTGCCTAGGTTTAGGTACCAGTGTGAGGGGGGCAGGTAAATGGAGAGGGTGAAGAAGGGTGAATATGATTCATATACTTTGTAGATGTGAATGAAAATAGTACAATGAGATGTTACAAATGTTTTAAAATGGGGGGAGTGGGGACGAGGGAGCTGATGGAGGGGATGAATCTAATTAAGATACATTATCAGCATATATACAAATATCACAGTGGAACTTCCTGTATGATTAATATATGCTAATAAAATGTTTTAAAATAACTACACACATTTATTCTCTAATGGTTTTTGTGGGTTGGTTGTCCAGACAAGTGTTGACTGTGCTCAATGCTCAGGTCTCACTAAGATGAAAACAAGATATCAGCCAGGAATGGGTTTTATCTAGTTCAAGGTCCTCTTTGAAGCTGACAAAATTCAGCAACTTGTGCATGCATGACTGGGTTCTCCATTTTCATACTGGCTGATGGCAGCTCCCAGAGGCTCAAGTCTCAGCTCAGATTTGTGGTCTCTCCATTAAGCTTTCAGCCTCTTGCTTTAAGGACTCATCTGAATATGTCAGACTCACAGATGAGGCTAAGTTAATCACCCTTTTGATTAACTCAAAACAACCAAGAGTAATATTCATCTTATTCTCAGCCTATGCCTGTGCCAAGGGGAGGGGATTTGAAAGGACATGGGCACATAGGTTGGGAATTTGGGAGCCATCTTGGAATGTTGGCCACGAGTGAATGTGTTAGGAACAAGAGCACACATCACTTGGATCTTTGTTCACCAACTTCTAAATGCCACTAAAGCAGAAGGTGCTGTGTAACCACTCTTTTCTTTATCTTCTTAGTGCCCTTCTGCAAGCAGATCACCTGGGTTAAGGTAAAGCAATATTGGGGACAAGCATTAAAATATGTGAAACTCTGTAAATGCAAATCCTTTAGGATGGAAGCTCCTAAGGGATGACAGTCCATATAAGGAAAAAAAAAAACATGTTATGCAAAAGGTAAGGTATGCATATATCAATGAAATAACATACTTTTCAATTTTCTTAAGCATGAACAAAACTGAGTGTAGATGGAATGGATATAATTTGTACAAATGAAATTTCAAAAAACAGAATTAAGCGACCAAATTATAGTCAAATTCCCCAGAGTGTGTAGACTGTTATATTTAGTGTGTTGGCTCTGTGAACATTTGATGCTTAGAAACAGTCCTAAAAATCTCCCCTAAATCATCCCTATAAACTGCTTCATTTTGATCTGGACAAATATTATATTTAAATGCCTAGATATAGCACACCTGGAAATTAAGGAGTATCTTCTATGTGCCTAAAGCATTGCCTGGCTGTAATATATTTAGTCCTAGACCTCATGTGACAAACAAGGCTGCACTATATCTACACAAGATAACTGACAAAATTAAGTTCTAGAACTGAAAGTAAGGAAGTGACATACATTTGATGCAAGGGATTGAGCCCAAGGCCTCACACATGCTAAGAAAATGCTCAACACTGAACTAAAAACCCAAATCCTAACATGTATTTTATTTAACCCCCTGTGGACTTGAAACACAGCAACAACATCAATCCACACAACCTCACTAAATAATGACACTGTGCTTCTGTACCTCCATCCTGCTCATTATACCTCAAACACACAGACTCAACATTATGCTGGCAAATGGATATAAGTGTTAAACAAGTGTCCTTCTCATCTGTAGGACTCTAGTTGAATGCCTGACACCAACTGATGAATGCCTGAAATCCTAAATATAATATGTTTACCTATTCGTGTATATATATATATATATATATATATATATATATATATATTCACATCTATGTATTACAAATATATGTCATCTATTCATATACTTTTGGTTAAATTTAATTTATAATTTAGATATAGTTAGAGAGTAACAATAATAGCTAATAGTAAAATAGAACCATTCTATCAGAATACTGTAATAAGATTGCCAGCATTGATGCTTTTTTACTTTGGGAACATCATTAAGTAAAATAAGGGTCATGTGAACACAAGCATTGTGATGTCATAACTGCATATCTTATAACCTGACTATTACTGAAATGGTTGGGGATCGTGTAGAGTAGTAAAGAATTTCAGACCATGGTTGACCTCTTCTTTTAAAACCACGGAGAGTGATACTACAGAAAAGGGCAACTACTGTACTCATAAATCTGACTCAAAGAGCAACTTGTTCTCTGTTTCAAAACTGTCCCTGTCACACACACACACACACACACACACACACACACACACACACACACACAACCCACTCACTACAGCTTCTTCTTCCTGATGCTACTGTATCAGAAAGCACAATTTATTGAAGACCTTTAAATCACACAATTCAGAGGGATCCAAGATGGCGATGAGGGTGCAGAAGCAGACAGCATGAGCTCCATAAATAAAAAATCTTGCTGAGATGCTGCAGCCATACTTAGTGGAAATAAAGTACCAAGAAGAATGAAAATTTTGCAACCCTGAACCCCTAGCCCATACAAAGCTTCTCTGTTACACATTACACATTACACAGAGCAAGCTACCAGATGCCTGCTCCAAACCTGCTTGGGAGACATTCGGTAGACCAATGGGTGGGCACCAAGCATCACGTGGTATACCTCCAGCCACCCCTGGGATAAACCAGCATAGCCCCCTGGGCAGACTGACACCCCTGCCCCACACACAAAGAAACTGAACAATAAACAAGGAATTGGATACTAACACACAACAGAGGGGTGGGGTGATGTAAGTGCACCAGACAAGGGGGGAGGAGCAAGGAACTAATCTCCATGCAAACCTTCAGTAAACAAAGTCTGGAAAGGCAGAAGGGCAGATAGCAGGTGGGTGATAAGCCGCTGCATGAGATAGAGCAGGTAGAAGTCCACAAAGCTCATCTCCTGAGTCAGTGAGCAACATCCAATGTCAAACAACACTGCAAAATTGAAAAACAATAATCAAATCATCACAACACACTGAGAGCAGGGGGCCAGCTGATGGATCACTGACCTTGCACCAGAGAAAGGGGCTGAGGCAAAGAAACAAGCCCCAGTAAACCAACACAGCAAAAAGTCAACTCCAAAGAAGGACAGCTAGTGGGTTACAGAGCTGATCTCTGGAATCTGAGGACAAGCCACACCACACTGAGGGAAGAGTTGACTAGGCAGCTACCACTGAAAGACAGGAAAAAAACTGGTGAGTCTCTCCAACCACCTTGCAAGGCTAACACAGAGCCTCTGCTTAAATAACAACACCAGGACTGGATACTGAAGGAGTAATACCAGAACTACTAAGACTGACATTCTATTGTTCTTGAACCTGGAGTATTTTTGTGTGTTTGTTTGGTTGTATTTTTGGTTTCCTGTTAATTTGTTTGTTCATCTCTCTCCGTTGGTTTCTTTGTTTTCATGTTTTTTATTTTTTTTTGTTAGTTTTACTATTGTGAGTTAGTTAATACTGAATTACACCTAGACCAGGGACAGAAATAGCATACACCCACTAAGCTAAAACCCCAATACACCCGCAAAACAAAATTTAACCAAGGGAAAAAAAAACAGGTGACTGAAACCACCAATAACCTATCATAGTTACACACAATACCAAGTGGAGGGATGGGAAGACAAAAAAGGGATCGAAACCATTCTCCACCTAAAAATAATTTAATACAGAATTCAGAGGGAAATGAAGAAAATGGATACCCAGTTCCAAAGTCCAACAAAACAAAGATAAATGATGCCAAGGAACCCAGTGATGCTCACAAGAACACACTCAAAGAAGAAATCCTGCAAGTAATCACTGAGAATTTCATAGAGATGTTACTAGACATGGTCAGACAAAATGTAAAAGAGGCACTCAAGAAATTCCAAGACACCAAAAATAAAGAATACAAGAACACACAGAAACAAATAAGTGAACTCATAGGAGCCCTAAACAAAAACCAAAGTGAAACAGAAAACACTATAAATAGAGAGAGAAATGAATTAAAGACAAAAATTGACAATATTAAAGAGAAGATGACCCAAGACTAGAAAACCTGAGGAAAAAAAGAATGAAACAGAAATACAAAACACAATGGAAGTCCACTCCAGCAAACTAGAACAAGCAGAAGACAGAATCTCAGAACATGAAGATATAATGCAATTTGAAGGAAAAATTGAAGAGCTATTAGTCAAACAACTCAACACCTGTGAAAGGAATATGCAAGATGGAGGATTCCAAGATGGCGGCTAGAGGGAGGAAGAAGAAAGTGAGCCTCCTATAAAAATCTTGGAGAGACGCTGGAGACACACTTTGCAGGCAAAACCACTGAGAAGAGGCAAAACTTTGACCCCTCCACACCTCCAGCCAGAGCAGAGAATCTCCACTTCATGTTAAATGAAGAAACAAGGAGGGCCCCCAGGCCGCCAGTTGCCCATGCCCAGATGGCTTGGGAAGACATGGACAAGGTGAGTTTCGCAGTACCACAGTACTCCCACAGACAAGCCTGGACCAGATCAGCACAGCCCCCTGGACAGACTGACCTCCATCCAGGGAAGAAAGAGAAACTAACTAATAAGTAATAAGAACAATAAAGACACACGGGAAAGAGAGTGGGGTGCACTGAGCCCCGAAGATTGGGGGAAGGGAATCCTTGCCGGAACTGTAAATAAACAAGCCGAGTGGGCGGGAGAGGCTCCGGAGGGAATGGGGGTGCATGCCCAGCAACCAGGAGTGGGAAAGCTTATGAGAGTGGTGGAGGGAGGAAAATTCCACAGGAGCGAGGGGAAGACCCACTTCCCACATGAGCTGTAAACAAACATGGCAGCTGCCAGGAGCAGCAGCAACACCCAGTAATCAGGAGCAGAAAAGCTTGTAAAAGTGGTGGTGGGAGGAAAACTGCACAGGAGTGGGGGGAAGACCCACCTCCCACATGAACTGTAAATAAATACGCAGGCCTGAGAAAGTTGGTGCAGTGTCACCTTCCCCAGTGTGCTTGGAAAGGGGAAACCTTGTAGCAGAGGTGCACAGGAAAACTCTGAGTAAACAAAGCCTGCAGGGCCAGGTGAATGCTAAGCTCACCCCAGAGATCTGCATAAATAATGCCTCCAGCAACAGCAGGCTGACAGCAGCGGGCAGGCAAGCCACAGCTGGAGACACCATTCATAGAACTGTCTCCAGACTCTTTTTTTTTTCTTTTTGTCCCTGCCTTTGATGAGAGAATAACCAAATTACACATGCATGCTGAAAAACTTACTGAAACTGTATTGCATTTGAACTTGGGACACTTGGTGGGGTTTTTTGAGTGTGTGTGTGTAGTTTTGTTCTACTTTATGCATCCCCTTTGATGAGAAAACTACAGAACAACATCTGAGGCACCATCTCCAGGATTGGAGACTGAGATGGACACCAAAATTATTAAGACTGAAACTTCATTGCATTTGAACTTGGAGGTTTTTGGGGTTTTTTTAATTTTCTATTTTTTATTTTATTTACATATATATTTCTTTCATTTACATATTTTTTATTTTTACTCTTATCTTTTTTTATTTTTTATTTTCAACCCTCTCTCTGTCTCTCTAATGCCTGTACAGCTTACTGTTGATTAGTGCACTAACACTCCCTGTTTATACCTTTGAAACTTTTTTGTCTAATTCCTTGTTCTGTTTTCTCCTTCTTGACTGTTTATTTGTTTTTCCCTTTTCTTTAACTTCTTGCTTTCCATCTCCTCTCACCCTTCCATTCTAAATATTACCATTGTTATTATTACAAGCTAGAAAATACTTAATTGCACACAGTACAGGGACAGTAACAACACCAAAGACAATGACAGGAAGACAGAAAAAACAGGGAAACCAGTTTCCCCACAGCAAAAAATTAGTACAGGAACCAGAGGGGAATGAAGAAAACAGATACTCAGATCCAGACTCCAAAAAAATGAAGATAAACTATGCCAAAGGACCCAATGAAGCCCACAAGAATAACTCAAAAGAAGACATACTACAGATGCTCAATGAGAATTTTATAGAGATGATAATGGATAGGGTCAACCAAAATGTACAGGAGACACTCAAGAAATTCCAAGACAGCAAAAATAGAGAATTTGAAAAAGAAAAAGAAGAAATAAAGGAAACCATAGAAGCACTGTATAAACATCAAAGTGAAACAGAGAACATGATGAATAAGCAGATAAATGAACTCAGGACAAAAATAGACAACATTAAAGAGGAAACGACCCAGGATATGGAAAACCTCAGAAAAAAGAACGAAACAGAACTGCAAAACATAATAGAAGGGCAATCCAGCAGAATAGAACAAACAGAAGACAGAATCTCAGAACTTGAAGATGAAATGGTAATTAAAGTAAAAACTGAAGAACTATTAATTAAACAACTCAAGATCTGTGAAAAGAAAATGCAGGAACTCACCAACTCCATCAAAAGACCAAATGTGAGAATCATGGGCATCGAAGAAGGTGAAGAGGTGCAAGTGAAGGGAATGCATAATTTATTCAACAAAATAATAACAGAAAATTTCCCAAATCTAGAGAAAGATATTCCCATACAGATGCAAGAGGCCTCCAGGACACCAAACAGACCAGATCAAAATAGAACTACCCCACGACATATCATCATTAAAACAACAAGTTCAGAAAATAGGGAAAGAATATTGAAGGCTGTAAGAGAGAAAAAACAAGTAACATACAAAGGTAAACCCATCAAAATCACAGCAGACTTCTCAACAGAAACATTAAAAGCAAGAAGAGCGTGGGGAGAGATCTTCCGGGCACTGAATGAAAATAACTTCAACCCCAGGATACTCTACCCAACAAAACTATCATTGAAAATAGATGGAGCAATAAAAGTCTTCCATGATAAGCAGAAACTAAAATAATATGTGATGACAAAGCCACCACTACAAAAGATTCATCAAGGGATTCTGCACACAGAAAGTGAAACCCAACTTAACCATGAAAAGACAGGCAGCACCAAACCAGAGGAAAAGAAAAAGCAAGAAAGTACAGAGTAACCTCAACTTAGGTATACAAAATCAAACCTTCAAACAACTAAGACAACTAAATGACAGGAATCATCATATACCTATCAGTACTAACACTTAATGTTCACGGACTTAATTCACCCATCAAAAGGCACTGCTTGATGATTAAAAAGGAAGATCCAACAATTTGTTGCTTACAGGAGACCCATCTCACCGATAGAAATAAGCATAGGCTTAGGATGAAAGGCTGGAAGAAGATTTACCAAGCCAATGGCCCACGAAAACAGGCAGGAGTAGCAATACTTATCTCTGACAAAGTAGACTTCAAACCTACATTGATCAAATGAGATAAAGAAGGACATTCCATACTAATAAAAGGGGAAATAGACCAAAAGGAAGTAATAATCATCAACCTGTATGCACCCAATGTCGACGCACCCAATTTCATCAAACATACCCTGAAAGACATAAAAGCATGTATTAATGCCAACACAGTGGTTGTGGGAGACTTTAACACCCCATTATCATCAATAGATAGGTCATCCAAACAAAAAATCAGTAAAGAAATCCATGATCTAAAATATACAATAGATCAAATGGACCAACTTGATGTCTACAGAACATTTCATCCAACTTCTACACAATAAACATTCTTCTCAGCAGCCCATGGAACCTTCTCCAAAATAGAACATATCCTAGGGCACAAAGCAAGCCTCAGCAAATATAAGAAAATAGAAATTATACTGTGCATACTATCTGATCACAATGCAGTAAAAGTAGAACTCAACAACAAAAGTAAAGACAAAACATATGCAAACAGCTGGAAACTAAATAACTCATTACTTAATGAAGAATGGATCATTGATGAAATAAAAGAGGAAATTAAAAAGTTCCTGGAAGTTAATAAAAATGAAAACATAACCTACCAGAACCTATGGGACACAGCTAAGGCAGTCCTGAGAGGAAAGTTTATAGCCATGAGTGCATATATTAAAAAGACTGAAAGATCCCAAATCAATGACCTAATGATACATCTCAAACTCCTAGAAAAACAAGAACAAGCAAATCCCAAAACAAATAGAAGGAGAGAAATAATAGAAATAAGAGCTGGAATCAACGAAATAGAAACCAAAAAAAACCATACAAAGAATTAATGAAACAAAAAGTTGATTCTTTGAAAAAATAAACAAGGTCACTAGACCCCTGGCAAACCTGACTAAAATGAGGAGAGAAAAAACCCAAACTAGTAGAATTAGGAATGCAAAAGGGGAGATAACAACAAACACCATGGAAGTCCAGGAAATCTTCAGAGACTACTTTGAGAACCTATATTCAAATAAATTTGAAAATTTTGAAGAAATGGACAGATTTCTAGATACATAAGATCATCAAAAACTGAACCAAGAGGAAATTAATCACCTGAATAGATCTATAACACAAAATGAAGTTGAAGCAGCAATCAAGAGTCTCCCAAAAAAGAAAAGTCCAGGACCTGATGGATTCTCTGCTGAATTCTATCAGACCTTTAAAGAAGAACTGATACCAACCCTCCTTAAACTGTTCCACGAAATAGAAAGCAAAGGAAAACTGCCAAACACATTTTATGAAGCCAGTATTACACTTATTCCAAAACCAGGCAAAGACACCTCCAAAAAGGAGAACTATAGGCCAATCTCCTTAATGAATATTGATGCAAAAATCCTCAAAAAAATAATGGCAAACCCAATTCAACAACACATCAAAAAGATTATTCACCACAACAAAATAGGCTTCATCACAGTGACGCAGGGGTGGTTCAACATATGAAAATCAATAAACGGAATAAATCACATTAACAGAAGCAAAGACAAAAACCACTTGATCATCTCAATAGATGCAGAAAAAGCCTTTGATAAGATCCAACACCATTTCATGATAAAAGCTCTAAGAAAACTAGGAATAGAAGGAAAGTACCTCAACACGATAAAAGCTATATATGACAAATCTACAGCCAACATTATACTTAATGGAGAAAAACTGAAACCATTCCCTCTAAAATCAGGAACCAGACAAGGATACCCAATATCTCCATTCCTACTCAACATAGTACTGGAATTCCTAGCCAGAGCAATTAGGCAAGAAGGAATAAAAATAGGTAAAGAAACTGTCAAAATATCCCTATTTGCAGACGACATGATCCTATACCTTAAAGACCCAAAAAACTACTCAGAAGCTTCTAGACATCATCAATAGCTATAGCAAGGTAGCAGGATATAAAATCAACATAGAAAAATCATTAGCATTTCTATACACTAACAATGAACAAACTGAAAAAGAATGTATGAAAACAATTCCATTTACAATAGCCTCAAAAAGAATCAAATACCTAGGTATAAACCTAACAAAAAATGTGAATGACCTCTACAAGGAAAACTATACACTTCTGAAGAAAGAGATTGAGGAAGACTATAGAAAATGGAGAGATCTCCCATGCTCATGGATTGGTAGAATCAACATAGTAAAAATGTCTATACTCCAAAAAGTAATCTACATGTTTAATGCAATTCCCATCAAAATTCCAATGACACTCATTAAAGAGATTGAAAAATCTACCATGAAATTTGTATGGAAACACAAGAGGGCACGAATAGCCAAGGCAATACTCAGTCAAAAGAACAATGCTGGAGTTATAACAATACCTGACTTCAAATTATATTACAAAACAATAACAACAAAAACAGCATGGTACTGGCACAAAAACAGACATGAAGACCAGTGGAACAGAATAGAGGACCCAGATACGAAGCCACACAACTATAACCAACTTGTCTTTGACAAAAGAGCTAAAAATATACGATGGAGAAATAGCAGCCTCTTCAACAAAAACTGCTGGGAAAACTGGTTAGCAGTCTGCAAAAAACTGAAACTAGATCCATGTATATCACCCTATACCAAGATTAACTCAAAATGGATCAAGGATCTTAATATCAGACCACAAACTCTAAAGTTGATACAAGAAAGAGTAGGGAATACTCTGGAGTTTGTAGGTATAGGAAAAACTTTCTCAACGAAACCCCAGCAGCACAGCAACTAAGAGATAGCATAGATAAATGGGACCTCATAAAGCTATAAATCTGTTCAATAAAAGAAATGGTCTCTAAACTGAAGAGAACACCCACAGAGTGGGAGAAAATATTTGCCAGCTATACAACAGACAAAGGACTGATAACTAGAATATATAGGGAACTTAAAAAACTAAATTCTCCCAAAACTAATGAACCAATAAAGAAATGGGCAAGTGAACTAAACAGAACTTTTTCAAAAGAAGAAATTCAAATGGCCAAAAAACACATGAAAAAATGCTCACCATCTCTAGCAATAAAGGAAATGCAAATTAAAACCACACTAAGATTCCACCTCACTCCTGTTAGAATAGCCATCATCAGCAACACCACCAACAACAGGTGTTGGCGAGGATGCGGGGAAAAAGGAACCCTCTTACACTGCTGGTGGGAATGTAAACTAGTACAACCACTCTTGAAAAAAATTTGGAGGTTACTTAAAAGGCTAAACATTGATCTACCATTTGATCCAGCAATACCACTCTTGGGGATATAACCAAAAGACTGTGACACAGGTTACTCCAGAGGCACCTGCACACCCATGTTTATTGCGGCACTATTCACAATAGCCAAGTTATGGAAACAGCCAAGATGCCCCACCACTGATGAATGTATTAAGAAAATGTGGTATCTATACACAACGGAATTGCATGCAGCCATGAAGAAGAAAGAAATGTTATCATTCGCTGGTAAATGGATGGAATTGGAGAACAGCATTCTGAGTGAGGTTAGCCTGGAACAAAAGACCAAAAATCATACGTTCTCCCTCATATGTAGACATTAGATCAAGGGCAAACACAACAATGATATTGGACTTTGAGCACATGATAAAAGTGAGAGCACACAAGGGAGGGGTGAAGATAGGTAAGACACCTAAAAAATTAGCTAGCATTTGTTGCCCTTAACGCAGAGAAACTAAAGCAGATACCTTAAAAGCAACTTAGGCCAATAGGAAAAGGGGACCAGGAACTAGAGAAAAGGTTAGATCAAAAAGAATTAACACAGAAGGTTACACACAGGCATAGGAAATCAATGTGAGTCAATGCCCTGTATAGCTATCCTTATCTCAACCAGCAAAAACCCTTGTTCCTTCCTATTATTGCTTATACTCTCTCTACAACAAAATTAGAAATAAGGGCAAAATAGTTTCTGCCGGGTATTGAGGGGGTTGGGGGAGAGGGAAGGGATGGAGTGGGTGGTAAGGGAGGGGATGGGGGCAGGGGGGAGAAATGACCCAAATCTTTTATGCACATATGAATAATAAAAGAAAAAAAAGCAAATCACCACGTGAAACAAAATAAATAGTGGTCCTAAAAAAAAGAAAAGAAAAGAAAAACAACAAAAGACACAAGAAAATAAAAGGGCAAAAATATAGAAGAGAACTGAGCTCCTCATAAAGTTATCTGGCCACTGAATTAATCAACCTGCCTCATGCTAGATGTGAGCGTGTGAGTGGCTTTCATTTTTTAATGAAACGTTGAAGAGCTCATATAGGAAAGACACAACCTGATGAGAATGACTCCAAATGAGAATTTGGCTCCTCCCAAGGATTGTGAGGGCTGAGGGTTAAGCCTGTGTCTTTCCCAGATCTTGGAAACAGGTCTGATTAGTGACATTCTTTTTTAAGAAGTTTCTTTTGTAATTTGAAGTAACTGTTCCCCAAGAATTGTATTTCACCCAATAGTCAAAGAACTAGAGGGTAAGTAAAATAATAGAAATAAAAAAAAGTCCTACAAAGGAAAGATTTTTTAGAAGGAAAACGAAATAAAAACACCACTCAAAATACCACAGGATAAAAAGACACGAAATTTACTAGTGTGTTACATTTCACTCATTCCTATCTGCTTATAAACATTTACTTATGCATTCATTCGTTCGTTAGTGTAGGTAGGTACGTGTTTATTTCTTTACTTATATACGTTTTCATACACTCATTTATAAATCGGTGTACGTGTTTATTAAGTAATTCGTGTAGCCATTAACTCCACTTTCTGTTTTCTCCCACCTCTCTGGCGCAGGACACACGTCATCACGGGGGACTCGCGGAGCCTCCAGTCAACCGCTGCAGCCTCAGCGCACACGGACATGGCAATCTGCAGGGCTTTCCCCGAGGATCTGAAAACGAAGGAGAAGAACAGATTTGCTCACTCTTTCACGCCAGCAACTTCTTGAAATGCTGCTACCACAGCTGGACGCCGACTTTCTCCCCAGGTGGCCGGCATGCTGCTGAGTTCCTCATCTGTAGGAAGTAATTCGATCATTCATTAATCGATCAATTAATCATGGAATCCTTCAGTATGTACCTCGTATGTGTTGCTTCCTTTCCTTCCTTCCTTCCTTCCTTGATCCATTCCGACTTTCTCTGTGTCTGTTTTTCTTTCCTAGCTTGTTTCTTCCTTTGCTCCTTCCTCTCTGCCTCACAGCATTAGCTGAGGCACTCATTCATTCCTAGGCAGAAGGAGGTAGGCGTTTACCTCTTGAGTGATATACGGTTTCATTCACTCATTTAGACATTGGTGCAGGTGTGTATTTAGTAATTCGTGTATCCATTCATTCCTGTGTACGCACTTCGTGTTTCTTTACTAGTCCTTGGTTCCTTGGCTTATTGATTTCTCCCTTTAGGTGCGAATGTGTATCGGTATTGCTGTGCGTATGTCTCTCTGTATGTTTCCATGTCCTTCTTTGATCGTGGCTGTGGATGGAACTCGGGGCCTCAGCATTGAGCCAGTCTGCTTCTCAAAGCCCTAGGGTGAGGTGCTAGCTAGTTTGAGGACATGGAGTGTGCCCGAGTACCTGCCCCGTACAGGACGTCTCGGAGCAAAACCCCTGATCCTATTGTGTCCTGATTGGTGTGGGAAAGCGAGGGGGAGCCAGTGGGGTCCACCAGGAAGGGAAAAAAAAGGAAAATCCCTTACAGGCCACCACGGGGATCGATCTCTGGACCTTGCGCCCCCAAACAGGCGCCAGACTTCGCGGGCCAACCCGCCAGCCGCTTCCGGTCGGCATTTCTCGCCCCTGTATTGACGTCCCTCCCCCCCAATCTCTGGACCCCCCCGGTCCCACGACCATGCCAGGGCAGCAAGCAAGCTGTCCAGTGCCATTCCTACCCACAGCGGTTGCCCGCGACCCACAGGAGGTGGCGCTCGCAGGTGGTATCATAGTGCTTGGGAGAGAGGCAGGGGAGGGAGACCTTCCGGAGCCAGCGATGTGCAGCTGTCTCAACGAGAGTAGGCTGTGCTAGAGAATCCGGTGCCAGATGGAAGCGGGAAGAGGGTTTCCGGCGGCCAGCAGCGCCCGGCCTGCGGTCAGTGCAGGTCGTCTAGGCATTCCTGGCGGGAGGCATGCCTTGCAGGAGGCAGGAGGAAGAAGAAGCTGGATGTCTGCAGGGAAGCCGCTGGGGAGGACTTGGTGGAGGAAGAGGCCAGCTTCCTCGCTGGGGAGAAGTCCGGGCTGACGGGCGCCCAGGGCGAGGAGGAGCGCCCGGCTGGAGGCCCAGAGCAGAGAGACTCTGTGCAGCTGGACTCAGGACAGGAGAGCCCGGCTTCCCGCCGCGCACAGCCCAGGACGCTGCTCTGGTGCCCTCGCGCTCTAGGCCAACTACCCTACCGAGAGATCGGGGCTCCCAACGGTGCCGCGGCTGCTGATGTCCCCGTGGGCCCAGGTCGCGCGCCGCCGCTGCCAACTGGACGAGCCCCGCGTTGCCTCTTTGGGGAACCTTGATCAGCAACCTGGCTAGGCTCGATCCTGCGGCCTGCGGGAGCTCACTGCAGACACAGCCTGCTGTCCGCACTAGGCGGCGGAGGGGGCCGCCCTTGCCTCCCAGCGCGCCTGAGGCAGCCCCTTTGGCGCCTAGGCGGCTGCAAAACGCAGGCTCAGAACATCCGCTCGCACTCCACTTTCTGTTTTCTCCCACCTCTCTGGCGCAGGACACACGTCATCACGGGGGACTCGCGGAGCCTCCAGGCAACCGCTGCAGCCTCAGCGCACACGGACATGGCAATCTGCAGGGCTTTCCCCGAGGATCTGAAAACGAAGGAGAAGAACAGATTTGCTCACTCTTTCACGCCAGCAACTTCTTGAAATGCTGCTACCACAGCTGGACGCCGGCTTTCTCCCCAGGTGGCCGGCATGCTGCTGAGTTCCTCATCTGTAGGAAGTAATTCGATCATTCATTAATCGATCAATTAATTGTGGAATCCTTCAGTATGTACCTCGTATGTGTTGCTTCCTTTCCTTCCTTCCTTCCTTCCTTGATCCATTCCGACTTTCTCTGTGTCTGTTTTTCTTTCCTAGCGTGTTTCTTCCTTCGCTCCTTCCTCTCTGCCTCACGGCGTTAGCTGAGGCACTCATTCATTCCTAGGCGGAAGGAGGTAGGCGTTTACCTCTTGAGTGATATACGGTTTCATTCACTCATTTAGACATTGGTGCAGGCGTGTATTTAGTAATTCGTGTATCCATTCATTAATGTGTACGCACTTCGTGTTTCTTTACTAGTCCTTGGTTCCTTGGCTTATTGATTTCTCCCTTTAGGTGCGAATGTGTATCGGTATTGCTGTGCGTATGTCTCTCTGTATGTTTCCATGTCCTTCTTTGATCGTGGCTGTGGATGGAACTCGGGGCCTCAGCATTGAGCCAGTCTGCTTCTCAAAGCCCTAGGGTGAGGTGCTAGCTAGTTTGAGGACATGGAGTGTGCCCGAGTACCTGCCCCGTACAGGACGTCTCGGAGCAAAACCCCTGATCCTATTGTGTCCTGATTGATGTGGGAAAGCGAGGGGGAGCCAGTGGGGTCCACCAGGAAGGGAAAAAAAAGGAAAATCCCTTACAGGCCACCACGGGGATCGATCTCTGGACCTTGCGCCCCCAAACAGGCGCCAGACTTCGCGGGCCAACCCGCCAGCCGCTTCCGGTCGGCATTTCTCGCCCCTGTATTGACGTCCCTCCCCCCCAATCTCTGGACCCCCCCGGTCCCACGACCATGCCAGGGCAGCAAGCAAGCTGTCCAGTGCCATTCCTACCCACAGCGGTTGCCCGCGACCCACAGGAGGTGGCGCTCGCAGGTGGTATCATAGTGCTTGGGAGAGAGGCAGGGGAGGGAGACCTTCCGGAGCCAGCGATGTGCAGCTGTCTCAACGAGAGTAGGCTGTGCTAGAGAATCCGGTGCCAGATGGAAGCGGGAAGAGGGTTTCCGGCGGCCAGCAGCGCCCGGCCTGCGGTCAGTGCAGGTCGTCTAGGCATTCCTGGCGGGAGGCATGCCTTGCAGGAGGCAGGAGGAAGAAGAAGCTGGATGTCTGCAGGGAAGCCGCTGGGGAGGACTTGGTGGAGGAAGAGGCCAGCTTCCTCGCTGGGGAGAAGTCCGGGCTGACGGGCGCCCAGGGCGAGGAGGAGCGCCCGGCTGGAGGCCCAGAGCAGAGAGACTCTGTGCAGCTGGACTCAGGACAGGAGAGCCCGGCTTCCCGCCGCGCACAGCCCAGGACGCTGCTCTGGTGCCCTCGCGCTCTAGGCCAACTACCCTACCGAGAGATCGGGGCTCCCAACGGTGCCGCGGCTGCTGATGTCCCCGTGGGCCCAGGTCGCGCGCCGCCGCTGCCAACTGGACGAGCCCCGCGTTGCCTCTTTGGGGAACCTTGATCAGCAACCTGGCTAGGCTCGATCCTGCGGCCTGCGGGAGCTCACTGCAGACACAGCCTGCTGTCCGCACTAGGCGGCGGAGGGGGCCGCCCTTGCCTCCCAGCGCGCCTGAGGCAGCCCCTTTGGCGCCTAGGCGGCTGCAAAACGCAGGCTCAGAACATCCGCTCGCACTCCACTTTCTGTTTTCTCCCACCTCTCTGGCGCAGGACACACGTCATCACGGGGGACTCGCGGAGCCTCCAGGCAACCGCTGCAGCCTCAGCGCACACGGACATGGCAATCTGCAGGGCTTTCCCCGAGGATCTGAAAACGAAGGAGAAGAACAGATTTGCTCACTCTTTCACGCCAGCAACTTCTTGAAATGCTGCTACCACAGCTGGACGCCGGCTTTCTCCCCAGGTGGCCGGCATGCTGCTGAGTTCCTCATCTGTAGGAAGTAATTCGATCATTCATTAATCGATCAATTAATCGTGGAATCCTTCAGTATGTACCTCGTATGTGTTGCTTCCTTTCCTTCCTTCCTTCCTTCCTTGATCCATTCCGACTTTCTCTGTGTCTGTTTTTCTTTCCTAGCGTGTTTCTTCCTTCGCTCCTTCCTCTCTGCCTCACGGCGTTAGCTGAGGCACTCATTCATTCCTAGGCGGAAGGAGGTAGGCGTTTACCTCTTGAGTGATATACGGTTTCATTCACTCATTTAGACATTGGTGCAGGCGTGTATTTAGTAATTCGTGTATCCATTCATTAATGTGTACGCACTTCGTGTTTCTTTACTAGTCCTTGGTTCCTTGGCTTATTGATTTCTCCCTTTAGGTGCGAATGTGTATCGGTATTGCTGTGCGTATGTCTCTCTGTATGTTTCCATGTCCTTCTTTGATCGTGGCTGTGGATGGAACTCGGGGCCTCAGCATTGAGCCAGTCTGCTTCTCAAAGCCCTAGGGTGAGGTGCTAGCTAGTTTGAGGACATGGAGTGTGCCCGAGTACCTGCCCCGTACAGGACGTCTCGGAGCAAAACCCCTGATCCTATTGTGTCCTGATTGGTGTGGGAAAGCGAGGGGGAGCCAGTGGGGTCCACCAGGAAGGGAAAAAAAAGGAAAATCCCTTACAGGCCACCACGGGGATCGATCTCTGGACCTTGCGCCCCCAAACAGGCGCCAGACTTCGCGGGCCAACCCGCCAGCCGCTTCCGGTCGGCATTTCTCGCCCCTTTATTGACGTCCCTCCCCCCCACTCTCTGGACCCCCCCGGTCCCACGACCATGCCAGGGCAGCAAGCAAGCTGTCCAGTGCCATTCCTACCACAGCGGTTGCCCGCGACCCACAGGAGGTGGCGCTCGCAGGTGGTATCATAGTGCTTGGGAGAGAGGCAGGGGAGGGAGACCTTCCGGAGCCAGCGATGTGCAGCTGTCTCAACGAGAGTAGGCTGTGCTAGAGAATCCGGTGCCAGATGGAAGCGGGAAGAGGGTTTCCGGCGGCCAGCAGAGCCCGGCCTGCGGTCAGTGCAGGTCGTCTAGGCATTCCTGGCGGGAGGCATGCCTTGCAGGAGGCAGGAGGAAGAAGAAGCTGGATGTCTGCAGGGAAGCCGCGGGGGAGGACTTGGTGGAGGAAGAGGCCAGCTTCCTCGCTGGGGAGAAGTCCGGGCTGACGGGCGCCCAGGGCGAGGAGGAGCGCCCGGCTGGAGGCCCAGAGCAGAGAGACTCTGTGCAGCTGGACTCAGGACAGGAGAGCCCGTCTTCCTGCCGCGCACAGCCCAGGACGCTGCTCTGGTGCCCTCGCGCTCTAGGCCAACTACCCTACCGAGAGATCGGGGCTCCCAACGGTGCCGCGGCTGCTGATGTCCCCGTGGGCCCAGGTCACGCGCCACCGCTGCCAACTGGATGAGCCCCGCGTTGCCTCTTTGGGGAACCTTGATCAGCAACCTGGCTAGGCTCGATCCTGCGGCCTGCGGGAGCTCACTGCAGACACAGCCTGCTGTCCGCACTAGGCGGCGGAGGGGGCCGCCCTTGCCTCCCAGCGCGCCTGAGGCAGCCCCTTTGGCGCCTAGGCGGCTGCAAAACGCAGGCTCAGAACATCCGCTCGCACTCCACTTTCTGTTTTCTCCCACCTCTCTGGCGCAGGACACACGTCATCACGGGGGACTCGCGGAGCCTCCAGGCAACCGCTGCAGCCTCAGCGCACACGGACATGGCAATCTGCAGGGCTTTCCCCGAGGATCTGAAAACGAAGGAGAAGAACAGATTTGCTCACTCTTTCACGCCAGCAACTTCTTGAAATGCTGCTACCACAGCTGGACGCCGGCTTTCTCCCCAGGTGGCCGGCATGCTGCTGAGTTCCTCATCTGTAGGAAGTAATTCGATCATTCATTAACCGATCAATTAATCATGGAATCCTTCAGTATGTACCTCGTATGTGTTGCTTCCTTTCCTTCCTTCCTTCCTTCCTTGATCCATTCCGACTTTCTCTGTGTCTGTTTTTCTTTCCTAGCGTGTTTCTTCCTTCGCTCCTTCCTCTCTGCCTCAAGGCGTTAGCTGAGGCACTCATTCATTCCTAGGCGGAAGGAGGTAGGCGTTTACCTCTTGAGTGATATACGGTTTCATTCACTCATTTAGACATTGGTGCAGGTGTGTATTTAGTAATTCGTGTATCCATTCATTCCTGTGTACGCACTTCGTGTTTCTTTACTAGTCCTTGGTTCCTTGGCTTATTGATTTCTCCCTTTAGGTGCGAATGTGTATCGGTATTGCTGTGCGTATGTCTCTCTGTATGTTTCCATGTCCTTCTTTGATCGTGGCTGTGGATGGAACTCGGGGCCTCAGCATTGAGCCAGTCTGCTTCTCAAAGCCCTAGGGTGAGGTGCTAGCTAGTTTGAGGACATGGAGTGTGCCCGAGTACCTGCCCCGTACAGGACGTCTCGGAGCAAAACCCCTGATCCTATTGTGTCCTGATTGGTGTGGGAAAGCGAGGGGGAGCCAGTGGGGTCCACCAGGAAGGGAAAAAAAAGGAAAATTCCTTACAGGCCACCACGGGGATCGATCTCTGGACCTTGCGCCCCCAAACCGGCGACAGACTTCGCGGGCCACCCTGCCAGCCGCTTCCGGTCGGCGTTTCTCGCCCCTTTATTCACGTCCCTCCCCCCCACTCTCTGGACCACCCCGGTCCCACGACCATGCCAGGGCTGCAAGCAAGCTGTCCAGTGCCATTCCTACCCACAGCGGTTGCCCGCGACCCACAGGAGGTGGCGCTCGCAGGTGGTATCATAGTGCTTGGGAGAGAGGCAGGGGAGGGAGACCTTCCGGAGCCAGCGATGTGCAGCTGTCTCAACGAGAGTAGGCTGTGCTAGAGAATCCGGTGCCAGATGGAAGCGGGAAGAGGGTTTCCGGCGGCCAGCAGCGCCCGGCCTGCGGTCAGTGCAGGTCGTCTAGGCATTCCTGGCGGGAGGCATGCCTTGCAGGAGGCAGGAGGAAGAAGAAGCTGGATGTCTGCAGGGAAGCCGCTGGGGAGGACTTGGTGGAGGAAGAGGCCAGCTTCCTCGCTGGGGAGAAGTCCGGGCTGACGGGCGCCCAGGGCGAGGAGGAGCGCCCGGCTGGAGGCCCAGAGCAGAGAGACTCTGTGCAGCTGGACTCAGGACAGGAGAGCCCGGCTTCCCGCCGCGCACAGCCCAGGACGCTGCTCTGGTGCCCTCGCGCTCTAGGCCAACTACCCTACCGAGAGATCGGGGCTCCCAACGGTGCCGCGGCTGCTGATGTCCCCGTGGGCCCAGGTCGCGCGCCACCGCTGCCAACTGGACGAGCCCCGCGTTGCCTCTTTGGGGAACCTTGATCAGCAACCTGGCTAGGCTCGATCCTGCGGCCTGCGGGAGCTCACTGCAGACACAGCCTGCTGTCCATACTAGGCGGCGGAGGGGGCCGCCCTTGCCTCCCAGCGCGCCTGAGGCAGCCCCTTTGGCGCCTAGGCGGCTGCAAAACGCAGGCTCAGAACATCCGCTCGCACTCCACTTTCTGTTTTCTCCCACCTCTCTGGCGCAGGACACACGTCATCACGGGGGACTCGCGGAGCCTCCAGGCAACCGCTGCAGCCTCAGCGCACACGGACATGGCAATCTGCAGGGCTTTCCCCGAGGATCTGAAAACGAAGGAGAAGAACAGATTTGCTCACTCTTTCACGCCAGCAACTTCTTGAAATGCTGCTACCACAGCTGGACGCCGGCTTTCTCCCCAGGTGGCCGGCATGCTGCTGAGTTCCTCATCTGTAGGAAGTAATTCGATCATTCATTAATCGATCAATTAATTGTGGAATCCTTCAGTATGTACCTCGTATGTGTTGCTTCCTTTCCTTCCTTCCTTCCTTCCTTGATCCATTCCGACTTTCTCTGTGTCTGTTTTTCTTTCCTAGCGTGTTTCTTCCTTCGCTCCTTCCTCTCTGCCTCACGGCGTTAGCTGAGGCACTCATTCATTCCTAGGCGGAAGGAGGTAGGCGTTTACCTCTTGAGTGATATACGGTTTCATTCACTCATTTAGACATTGGTGCAGGCGTGTATTTAGTAATTCGTGTATCCATTCATTAATGTGTACGCACTTCGTGTTTCCTTATTAGTCCTTGGTTCCTTGGCTTATTGATTTCTCCCTTTAGGTGCGAATGTGTATCGGTATTGCTGTGCGTATGTCTCTCTGTATGTTTCCATGTCCTTCTTTGATCGTGGCTGGGGATGGAACTCGGGGCCTCAGCGTTGAGCCAGTCTGCTTCTCAAAGCCCTAGGGTGAGGTGCTAGCTAGTTTGAGGACATGGAGTGTGCCCGAGTACCTGCCCCGTACAGGACGTCTCGGAGCAAATCCCCTGGTCCTATTGTGTCCTGATTGGTGTGGGAAAGCGAGGGGGAGCCAGTGGGGTCCACCAGGAAGGGAAAAAAAAGGAAAATTCCTTACAGGCCACCACGGGGATCGATCTCTGGACCTTGCGCCCCCAAACCGGCGACAGACTTCGCGGGCCACCCTGCCAGCCGCTTCCGGTCGGCGTTTCTCGCCCCTTTATTCACGTCCCTCCCCCCCACTCTCTGGACCCCCCCGGTCCCACGACCATGCCAGGGCTGCAAGCAAGCTGTCCAGTGCCATTCCTACCCACAGCGGTTGCCCGCGACCCACAGGAGGTGGCGCTCGCAGGTGGTATCATAGTGCTTGGGAGAGAGGCAAGGGAGGGAGACCTTCCGGAGCCAGCGATGTGCAGCTGTCTCAACGAGAGTAGGCTGTGCTAGAGAATCCGGTGCCAGATGGAAGCGGGAAGAGGGTTTCCGGCGGCCAGCAGCGCCCGGCCTGCGGTCAGTGCAGGTCGTCTAGGCATTCCTGGCGGGAGGCATGCCTTGCAGGAGGCAGGAGGAAGAAGAAGCTGGATGTCTGCAGGGAAGCCGCTGGGGAGGACTTGGTGGAGGAAGAGGCCAGCTTCCTCGCTGGGGAGAAGTCCGGGCTGACGGGCGCCCAGGGCGAGGAAGAGCGCCCGGCTGGAGGCCCAGAGCAGAGAGACTCTGTGCAGCTGGACTCAGGACAGGAGAGCCCGGCTTCCCGCCGCGCACAGCCCAGGACGCTGCTCTGGTGCCCTCGCGCTCTAGGCCAACTACCCTACCGAGAGATCGGGGCTCCCAACGGTGCCGCGGCTGCTGATGTCCCCGTGGGCCCAGGTCACGCGCCGCCGCTGCCAACTGGATGAGCCCCACGTTGCCTCTTTGGGGAACCTTGATCAGCAACCTGGCTAGGCTCGATCCTGCGGCCTGCGGGAGCTCACTGCTGACACAGCCTGCTGTCCCCACTAGGCGGCGGAGGGGGCCGCCCTTGCCTCCCAGCGCGCCTGAGGCAGCCCCTTTGGCGCCTAGGCGGCTGCAAAACGCAGGCTCAGAACATCCGCTCGCACTCCACTTTCTGTTTTCTCCCACCTCTCTGGCGCAGGACACACGTCATCACGGGGGACTCGCGGAGCCTCCAGGCAACCGCTGCAGCCTCAGCGCACACGGACATGGCAATCTGCAGGGCTTTGCCCGAGGATCTGAAAATGAAGGAGAAGAACAGATTTGCTCACTCTTTCACGCCAGCAACTTCTTGAAATGCTGCTACCACAGCTGGACGCCGGCTTTCTCCCCAGGTGGCCGGCATGCTGCTGAGTTCCTCATCTGTAGGAAGTAATTCGATCATTCATTAATCGATCAATTAATCGTGGAATCCTTCAGTATGTACCTCGTATGTGTTGCTTCCTTTCCTTCCTTCCTTCCTTCCTTCCTTCCTTGATCCATTCCGACTTTCTCTGTGTCTGTTTTTCTTTCCTAGCGTGTTTCTTCCTTCGCTCCTTCCTCTCTGCCTCACGGCGTTAGCTGAGGCACTCATTCATTCCTAGGCGGAAGGAGGTAGGCGTTTACCTCTTGAGTGATATACGGTTTCATTCACTCATTTAGACATTGGTGCAGGCGTGTATTTAGTAATTCGTGTATCCATTCATTAATGTGTACGCACTTCGTGTTTCCTTATTAGTCCTTGGTTCCTTGGCTTATTGATTTCTCCCTTTAGGTGCGAATGTGTATCGGTATTGCTGTGCGTATGTCTCTCTGTATGTTTCCATGTCCTTCTTTGATCGTGGCTGGGGATGGAACTCGGGGCCTCAGCGTTGAGCCAGTCTGCTTCTCAAAGCCCTAGGGTGAGGTGCTAGCTAGTTTGAGGACATGGAGTGTGCCCGAGTACCTGCCCCGTACAGGACGTCTCGGAGCAAATCCCCTGGTCCTATTGTGTCCTGATTGGTGTGGGAAAGCGAGGGGGAGCCAGTGGGGTCCACCAGGAAGGGAAAAAAAAGGAAAATTCCTTACAGGCCACCACGGGGATCGATCTCTGGACCTTGCGCCCCCAAACCGGCGACAGACTTCGCGGGCCACCCTGCCAGCCGCTTCCGGTCGGCGTTTCTCGCCCCTTTATTCACGTCCCTCCCCCCCACTCTCTGGACCACCCCGGTCCCACGACCATGCCAGGGCTGCAAGCAAGCTGTCCAGTGCCATTCCTACCCACAGCGGTTGCCCGCGACCCACAGGAGGTGGCGCTCGCAGGTGGTATCATAGTGCTTGGGAGAGAGGCAGGGGAGGGAGACCTTCCGGAGCCAGCGATGTGCAGCTGTCTCAACGAGAGTAGGCTGTGCTAGAGAATCCGGTGCCAGATGGAAGCGGGAAGAGGGTTTCCGGCGGCCAGCAGCGCCCGGCCTGCGGTCAGTGCAGGTCGTCTAGGCATTCCTGGCGGGAGGCATGCCTTGCAGGAGGCAGGAGGAAGAAGAAGCTGGATGTCTGCAGGGAAGCCGCTGGGGAGGACTTGGTGGAGGAAGAGGCCAGCTTCCTCGCTGGGGAGAAGTCCGGGCTGACGGGCGCCCAGGGCGAGGAGGAGCGCCCGGCTGGAGGCCCAGAGCAGAGAGACTCTGTGCAGCTGGACTCAGGACAGGAGAGCCCGGCTTCCCGCCGCGCACAGCCCAGGACGCTGCTCTGGTGCCCTCGCGCTCTAGGCCAACTACCCTACCGAGAGATCGGGGCTCCCAACGGTGCCGCGGCTGCTGATGTCCCCGTGGGCCCAGGTCGCGCGCCGCCGCTGCCAACTGGACGAGCCCCGCGTTGCCTCTTTGGGGAACCTTGATCAGCAACCTGGCTAGGCTCGATCCTGCGGCCTGCGGGAGCTCACTGCAGACACAGCCTGCTGTCCGCACTAGGCGGCGGAGGGGGCCGCCCTTGCCTCCCAGCGCGCCTGAGGCAGCCCCTTCGGCGCCTAGGCGGCTGCAAAACGCAGGCTCAGAACATCCGCTCGCACTCCACTTTCTGTTTTCTCCCACCTCTCTGGCGCAGGACACACGCCATCACGGGGGACTCGCGGAGCCTCCAGGCAACCGCTGCAGCCTCAGCGCACACGGACATGGCAATCTGCAGGGCTTTCCCCGAGGATCTGAAAACGAAGGAGAAGAACAGATTTGCTCACTCTTTCACGCCAGCAACTTCTTGAAATGCTGCTACCACAGCTGGACGCCGGCTTTCTCCCCAGGTGGCCGGCATGCTGCTGAGTTCCTCATCTGTAGGAAGTAATTCGATCATTCATTAATCGATCAATTAATCGTGGAATCCTTCAGTATGTACCTCGTATGTGTTGCTTCCTTTCCTTCCTTCCTTCCTTCCTTCCTTCCTTGATCCATTCCGACTTTCTCTGTGTCTGTTTTTCTTTCCTAGCGTGTTTCTTCCTTCGCTCCTTCCTCTCTGCCTCACGGCGTTAGCTGAGGCACTCATTCATTCCTAGGCGGAAGGAGGTAGGCGTTTACCTCTTGAGTGATATACGGTTTCATTCACTCATTTAGACATTGGTGCAGGCGTGTATTTAGTAATTCGTGTATCCATTCATTAATGTGTACGCACTTCGTGTTTCCTTATTAGTCCTTGGTTCCTTGGCTTATTGATTTCTCCCTTTAGGTGCGAATGTGTATCGGTATTGCTGTGCGTATGTCTCTCTGTATGTTTCCATGTCCTTCTTTGATCGTGGCTGGGGATGGAACTCGGGGCCTCAGCGTTGAGCCAGTCTGCTTCTCAAAGCCCTAGGGTGAGGTGCTAGCTAGTTTGAGGACATGGAGTGTGCCCGAGTACCTGCCCCGTACAGGACGTCTCGGAGCAAATCCCCTGGTCCTATTGTGTCCTGATTGGTGTGGGAAAGCGAGGGGGAGCCAGTGGGGTCCACCAGGAAGGGAAAAAAAAGGAAAATTCCTTACAGGCCACCACGGGGATCGATCTCTGGACCTTGCGCCCCCAAACCGGCGACAGACTTCGCGGGCCACCCTGCCAGCCGCTTCCGGTCGGCGTTTCTCGCCCCTTTATTCACGTCCCTCCCCCCCACTCTCTGGACCACCCCGGTCCCACGACCATGCCAGGGCTGCAAGCAAGCTGTCCAGTGCCATTCCTACCCACAGCGGTTGCCCGCGACCCACAGGAGGTGGCGCTCGCAGGTGGTATCATAGTGCTTGGGAGAGAGGCAGGGGAGGGAGACCTTCCGGAGCCAGCGATGTGCAGCTGTCTCAACGAGAGTAGGCTGTGCTAGAGAATCCGGTGCCAGATGGAAGCGGGAAGAGGGTTTCCGGCGGCCAGCAGCGCCCGGCCTGCGGTCAGTGCAGGTCGTCTAGGCATTCCTGGCGGGAGGCATGCCTTGCAGGAGGCAGGAGGAAGAAGAAGCTGGATGTCTGCAGGGAAGCCGCTGGGGAGGACTTGGTGGAGGAAGAGGCCAGCTTCCTCGCTGGGGAGAAGTCCGGGCTGACGGGCGCCCAGGGCGAGGAGGAGCGCCCGGCTGGAGGCCCAGAGCAGAGAGACTCTGTGCAGCTGGACTCAGGACAGGAGAGCCCGGCTTCCCGCCGCGCACAGCCCAGGACGCTGCTCTGGTGCCCTCGCGCTCTAGGCCAACTACCCTACCGAGAGATCGGGGCTCCCAACGGTGCCGCGGCTGCTGATGTCCCCGTGGGCCCAGGTCGCGCGCCGCCGCTGCCAACTGGACGAGCCCCGCGTTGCCTCTTTGGGGAACCTTGATCAGCAACCTGGCTAGGCTCGATCCTGCGGCCTGCGGGAGCTCACTGCAGACACAGCCTGCTGTCCGCACTAGGCGGCGGAGGGGGCCGCCCTTGCCTCCCAGCGCGCCTGAGGCAGCCCCTTCGGCGCCTAGGCGGCTGCAAAACGCAGGCTCAGAACATCCGCTCGCACTCCACTTTCTGTTTTCTCCCACCTCTCTGGCGCAGGACACACGCCATCACGGGGGACTCGCGGAGCCTCCAGGCAACCGCTGCAGCCTCAGCGCACACGGACATGGCAATCTGCAGGGCTTTCCCCGAGGATCTGAAAACGAAGGAGAAGAACAGATTTGCTCACTCTTTCACGCCAGCAACTTCTTGAAATGCTGCTACCACAGCTGGACGCCGGCTTTCTCCCCAGGTGGCCGGCATGCTGCTGAGTTCCTCATCTGTAGGAAGTAATTCGATCATTCATTAATCGATCAATTAATCGTGGAATCCTTCAGTATGTACCTCGTATGTGTTGCTTCCTTTCCTTCCTTCCTTCCTTCCTTCCTTCCTTGATCCATTCCGACTTTCTCTGTGTCTGTTTTTCTTTCCTAGCGTGTTTCTTCCTTCGCTCCTTCCTCTCTGCCTCACGGCGTTAGCTGAGGCACTCATTCATTCCTAGGCGGAAGGAGGTAGGCGTTTACCTCTTGAGTGATATACGGTTTCATTCACTCATTTAGACATTGGTGCAGGCGTGTATTTAGTAATTCGTGTATCCATTCATTAATGTGTACGCACTTCGTGTTTCCTTATTAGTCCTTGGTTCCTTGGCTTATTGATTTCTCCCTTTAGGTGCGAATGTGTATCGGTATTGCTGTGCGTATGTCTCTCTGTATGTTTCCATGTCCTTCTTTGATCGTGGCTGGGGATGGAACTCGGGGCCTCAGCATTGAGCCAGTCTGCTTCTCAAAGCCCTAGGGTGAGGTGCTAGCTAGTTTGAGGACATGGAGTGTGCCCGAGTACCTGCCCCATACAGGACGTCTCGGAGCAAATCCCCTGGTCCTATTGTGTCCTGATTGGTGTGGGAAAGCGAGGGGGAGCAAGTGGGGTCCACCAGGAAGGGAAAAAAAAGGAAAATTCCTTACAGGCCACCACGGGGATCGATCTCTGGACCTTGCGCCCCCAAACCGGCGACAGACTTCGCGGGCCACCCTGCCAGCCGCTTCCGGTCGGCGTTTCTCGCCCCTTTATTCACGTCCCTCCCCCCCACTCTCTGGACCACCCCGGTCCCACGACCATGCCAGGGCAGCAAGCAAGCTGTCCAGTGCCATTCCTACCCACAGCGGTTGCCCGCGACCCACAGGAGGTGGCGCTCGCAGGTGGTATCATAGAGCTTGGGAGAGAGGCAGGGGAGGGAGACCTTCCGGAGCCAGCGATGTGCAGCTGTCTCAACGAGAGTAGGCTGTGCTAGAGAATCCGGTGCCAGATGGAAGCGGGAAGAGGGTTTCCGGCGGCCAGCAGCGCCCGGCCTGCGGTCAGTGCAGGTCGTCTAGGCATTCCTGGCGGGAGGCATGCCTTGCAGGAGGCAGGAGGAAGAAGAAGCTGGATGTCTGCAGGGAAGCCGCTGGGGAGGACTTGGTGGAGGAAGAGGCCAGCTTCCTCGCTGGGGAGAAGTCCGGGCTGACGGGCGCCCAGGGCGAGGAGGAGCGCCCGGCTGGAGGCCCAGAGCAGAGAGACTCTGTGCAGCTGGACTCAGGACAGGAGAGCCCGGCTTCCCGCCGCGCACAGCCCAGGACGCTGCTCTGGTGCCCTCGCGCTCTAGGCCAACTACCCTACCGAGAGATCGGGGCTCCCAACGGTGCCGCGGCTGCTGATGTCCCCGTGGGCCCAGGTCGCGCGCCACCGCTGCCAACTGGACGAGCCCCGCGTTGCCTCTTTGGGGAACCTTGATCAGCAACCTGGCTAGGCTCGATCCTGCGGCCTGCGGGAGCTCACTGCAGACACAGCCTGCTGTCCATACTAGGCGGCGGAGGGGGCCGCCCTTGCCTCCCAGCGCGCCTGAGGCAGCCCCTTTGGCGCCTAGGCGGCTGCAAAACGCAGGCTCAGAACATCCGCTCGCACTCCACTTTCTGTTTTCTCCCACCTCTCTGGCGCAGGACACACGTCATCACGGGGGACTCGCGGAGCCTCCAGGCAACCGCTGCAGCCTCAGCGCACACGGACATGGCAATCTGCAGGGCTTTCCCCGAGGATCTGAAAACGAAGGAGAAGAACAGATTTGCTCACTCTTTCACGCCAGCAACTTCTTGAAATGCTGCTACCACAGCTGGACGCCGGCTTTCTCCCCAGGTGGCCGGCATGCTGCTGAGTTCCTCATCTGTAGGAAGTAATTCGATCATTCATTAATCGATCAATTAATTGTGGAATCCTTCAGTATGTACCTCGTATGTGTTGCTTCCTTTCCTTCCTTCCTTCCTTCCTTGATCCATTCCGACTTTCTCTGTGTCTGTTTTTCTTTCCTAGCGTGTTTCTTCCTTCGCTCCTTCCTCTCTGCCTCACGGCGTTAGCTGAGGCACTCATTCATTCCTAGGCGGAAGGAGGTAGGCGTTTACCTCTTGAGTGATATACGGTTTCATTCACTCATTTAGACATTGGTGCAGGCGTGTATTTAGTAATTCGTGTATCCATTCATTAATGTGTACGCACTTCGTGTTTCCTTATTAGTCCTTGGTTCCTTGGCTTATTGATTTCTCCCTTTAGGTGCGAATGTGTATCGGTATTGCTGTGCGTATGTCTCTCTGTATGTTTCCATGTCCTTCTTTGATCGTGGCTGGGGATGGAACTCGGGGCCTCAGCGTTGAGCCAGTCTGCTTCTCAAAGCCCTAGGGTGAGGTGCTAGCTAGTTTGAGGACATGGAGTGTGCCCGAGTACCTGCCCCGTACAGGACGTCTCGGAGCAAATCCCCTGGTCCTATTGTGTCCTGATTGGTGTGGGAAAGCGAGGGGGAGCCAGTGGGGTCCACCAGGAAGGGAAAAAAAAGGAAAATTCCTTACAGGCCACCACGGGGATCGATCTCTGGACCTTGCGCCCCCAAACCGGCGACAGACTTCGCGGGCCACCCTGCCAGCCGCTTCCGGTCGGCGTTTCTCGCCCCTTTATTCACGTCCCTCCCCCCCACTCTCTGGACCACCCCGGTCCCACGACCATGCCAGGGCTGCAAGCAAGCTGTCCAGTGCCATTCCTACCCACAGCGGTTGCCCGCGACCCACAGGAGGTGGCGCTCGCAGGTGGTATCATAGTGCTTGGGAGAGAGGCAAGGGAGGGAGACCTTCCGGAGCCAGCGATGTGCAGCTGTCTCAACGAGAGTAGGCTGTGCTAGAGAATCCGGTGCCAGATGGAAGCGGGAAGAGGGTTTCCGGCGGCCAGCAGCGCCCGGCCTGCGGTCAGTGCAGGTCGTCTAGGCATTCCTGGCGGGAGGCATGCCTTGCAGGAGGCAGGAGGAAGAAGAAGCTGGATGTCTGCAGGGAAGCCGCTGGGGAGGACTTGGTGGAGGAAGAGGCCAGCTTCCTCGCTGGGGAGAAGTCCGGGCTGACGGGCGCCCAGGGCGAGGAGGAGCGCCCGGCTGGAGGCCCAGAGCAGAGAGACTCTGTGCAGCTGGACTCAGGACAGGAGAGCCCGGCTTCCCGCCGCGCACAGCCCAGGACGCTGCTCTGGTGCCCTCGCGCTCTAGGCCAACTACCCTACCGAGAGATCGGGGCTCCCAACGGTGCCGCGGCTGCTGATGTCCCCGTGGGCCCAGGTCGCGCGCCGCCGCTGCCAACTGGACGAGCCCCGCGTTGCCTCTTTGGGGAACCTTGATCAGCAACCTGGCTAGGCTCGATCCTGCGGCCTGCGGGAGCTCACTGCAGACACAGCCTGCTGTCCGCACTAGGCGGCGGAGGGGGCCGCCCTTGCCTCCCAGCGCGCCTGAGGCAGCCCCTTCGGCGCCTAGGCGGCTGCAAAACGCAGGCTCAGAACATCCGCTCGCACTCCACTTTCTGTTTTCTCCCACCTCTCTGGCGCAGGACACACGTCATCACGGGGGACTCGCGGAGCCTCCAGGCAACCGCTGCAGCCTCAGCGCACACGGACATGGCAATCTGCAGGGCTTTCCCCGAGGATCTGAAAACGAAGGAGAAGAACAGATTTGCTCACTCTTTCACGCCAGCAACTTCTTGAAATGCTGCTACCACAGCTGGACGCCGGCTTTCTCCCCAGGTGGCCGGCATGCTGCTGAGTTCCTCATCTGTAGGAAGTAATTCGATCATTCATTAATCGATCAATTAATTGTGGAATCCTTCAGTATGTACCTCTTATGTGTTGCTTCCTTTCCTTCCTTCCTTCCTTCCTTCCTTCCTTGATCCATTCCGACTTTCTCTGTGTCTGTTTTTCTTTCCTAGCGTGTTTCTTCCTTCGCTCCTTCCTCTCTGCCTCACGGCGTTAGCTGAGGCACTCATTCATTCCTAGGCGGAAGGAGGTAGGCGTTTACCTCTTGAGTGATATACGGTTTCATTCACTCATTTAGACATTGGTGCAGGCGTGTATTTAGTAATTCGTGTATCCATTCATTAATGTGTACGCACTTCGTGTTTCCTTATTAGTCCTTGGTTCCTTGGCTTATTGATTTCTCCCTTTAGGTGCGAATGTGTATCGGTATTGCTGTGCGTATGTCTCTCTGTATGTTTCCATGTCCTTCTTTGATCGTGGCTGGGGATGGAACTCGGGGCCTCAGCGTTGAGCCAGTCTGCTTCTCAAAGCCCTAGGGTGAGGTGCTAGCTAGTTTGAGGACATGGAGTGTGCCCGAGTACCTGCCCCGTACAGGACGTCTCGGAGCAAATCCCCTGGTCCTATTGTGTCCTGATTGGTGTGGGAAAGCGAGGGGGAGCCAGTGGGGTCCACCAGGAAGGGAAAAAAAAGGAAAATTCCTTACAGGCCACCACGGGGATCGATCACTGGACCTTGCGCCCCCAAACCGGCGACAGACTTCGCGGGCCACCCTGCCAGCCGCTTCCGGTCGGCGTTTCTCGCCCCTTTATTCACGTCCCTCCCCCCCACTCTCTGGACCACCCCGGTCCCACGACCATGCCAGGGCTGCAAGCAAGCTGTCCAGTGCCATTCCTACCCACAGCGGTTGCCCGCGACCCACAGGAGGTGGCGCTCGCAGGTGGTATCATAGAGCTTGGGAGAGAGGCAGGGGAGGGAGACCTTCCGGAGCCAGCGATGTGCAGCTGTCTCAACGAGAGTAGGCTGTGCTAGAGAATCCGGTGCCAGATGGAAGCGGGAAGAGGGTTTCCGGCGGCCAGCAGCGCCCGGCCTGCGGTCAGTGCAGGTCGTCTAGGCATTCCTGGCGGGAGGCATGCCTTGCAGGAGGCAGGAGGAAGAAGAAGCTGGATGTCTGCAGGGAAGCCGCGGGGGAGGACTTGGTGGAGGAAGAGGCCAGCTTCCTCGCTGGGGAGAAGTCCGGGCTGACGGGCGCCCAGGGCGAGGAAGAGCGCCCGGCTGGAGGCCCAGAGCAGAGAGACTCTGTGCAGCTGGACTCAGGACAGGAGAGCCCGGCTTCCCGCCGCGCACAGCCCAGGACGCTGCTCTGGTGCCCTCGCGCTCTAGGCCAACTACCCTACCGAGAGATCGGGGCTCCCAACGGTGCCGCGGCTGCTGATGTCCCCGTGGGCCCAGGTCACGCGCCGCCGCTGCCAACTGGATGAGCCCCGCGTTGCCTCTTTGGGGAACCTTGATCAGCAACCTGGCTAGGCTCGATCCTGCGGCCTGCGGGAGCTCACTGCTGACACAGCCTGCTGTCCCCACTAGGCGGCGGAGGGGGCCGCCCTTGCCTCCCAGCGCGCCTGAGGCAGCCCCTTTGGCGCCTAGGCGGCTGCAAAACGCAGGCTCAGAACATCCGCTCGCACTCCACTTTCTGTTTTCTCCCACCTCTCTGGCGCAGGACACACGTCATCACGGGGGACTCGCGGAGCCTCCAGGCAACCGCTGCAGCCTCAGCGCACACGGACATGGCAATCTGCAGGGCTTTGCCCGAGGATCTGAAAATGAAGGAGAAGAACAGATTTGCTCACTCTTTCACGCCAGCAACTTCTTGAAATGCTGCTACCACAGCTGGACGCCGGCTTTCTCCCCAGGTGGCCGGCATGCTGCTGAGTTCCTCATCTGTAGGAAGTAATTCGATCATTCATTAATCGATCAATTAATCGTGGAATCCTTCAGTATGTACCTCGTATGTGTTGCTTCCTTTCCTTCCTTCCTTCCTTCCTTCCTTCCTTGATCCATTCCGACTTTCTCTGTGTCTGTTTTTCTTTCCTAGCGTGTTTCTTCCTTCGCTCCTTCCTCTCTGCCTCACGGCGTTAGCTGAGGCACTCATTCATTCCTAGGCGGAAGGAGGTAGGCGTTTACCTCTTGAGTGATATACGGTTTCATTCACTCATTTAGACATTGGTGCAGGCGTGTATTTAGTAATTCGTGTATCCATTCATTAATGTGTACGCACTTCGTGTTTCCTTATTAGTCCTTGGTTCCTTGGCTTATTGATTTCTCCCTTTAGGTGCGAATGTGTATCGGTATTGCTGTGCGTATGTCTCTCTGTATGTTTCCATGTCCTTCTTTGATCGTGGCTGGGGATGGAACTCGGGGCCTCAGCGTTGAGCCAGTCTGCTTCTCAAAGCCCTAGGGTGAGGTGCTAGCTAGTTTGAGGACATGGAGTGTGCCCGAGTACCTGCCCCATACAGGACGTCTCGGAGCAAATCCCCTGGTCCTATTGTGTCCTGATTGGTGTGGGAAAGCGAGGGGGAGCCAGTGGGGTCCACCAGGAAGGGAAAAAAAAGGAAAATTGCTTACAGGCCACCACGGGGATCGATCTCTGGACCTTGCGCCCCCAAACCGGCGACAGACTTCGCGGGCCACCCTGCCAGCCGCTTCCGGTCGGCATTTCTCGCCCCTTTATTCACGTCCCTCCCCCCCACTCTCTGGACCACCCCGGTCCCACGACCATGCCAGGGCAGCAAGCAAGCTGTCCAGTGCCATTCCTACCCACAGCGGTTGCCCGCGACCCACAGGAGGTGGCGCTCGCAGGTGGTATCATAGAGCTTGGGAGAGAGGCAGGGGAGGGAGACCTTCCGGAGCCAGCGATGTGCAGCTGTCTCAACGAGAGTAGGCTGTGCTAGAGAATCCGGTGCCAGATGGAAGCGGGAAGAGGGTTTCCGGCGGCCAGCAGCGCCCGGCCTGCGGTCAGTGCAGGTCGTCTAGGCATTCCTGGCGGGAGGCATGCCTTGCAGGAGGCAGGAGGAAGAAGAAGCTGGATGTCTGCAGGGAAGCCGCTGGGGAGGACTTGGTGGAGGAAGAGGCCAGCTTCCTCGCTGGGGAGAAGTCCGGGCTGACGGGCACCCAGGGCGAGGAGGAGCGCCCGGCTGGAGGCCCAGAGCAGAGAGACTCTGTGCAGCTGGACTCAGGACAGGAGAGCCCGGCTTCCCGCCGCGCACAGCCCAGGACGCTGCTCTGGTGCCCTCGCGCTCTAGGCCAACTACCCTACCGAGAGATCGGGGCTCCCAACGGTGCCGCGGCTGCTGATGTCCCCGTGGGCCCAGGTCGCGCGCCACCGCTGCCAACTGGACGAGCCCCGCGTTGCCTCTTTGGGGAACCTTGATCAGCAACCTGGCTAGGCTCGATCCTGCGGCCTGCGGGAGCTCACTGCAGACACAGCCTGCTGTCCATACTAGGCGGCGGAGGGGGCCGCCCTTGCCTCCCAGCGCGCCTGAGGCAGCCCCTTCGGCGCCTAGGCGGCTGCAAAACGCAGGCTCAGAACATCCGCTCGCACTCCACTTTCTGTTTTCTCCCACCTCTCTGGCGCAGGACACACGTCATCACGGGGGACTCGCGGAGCCTCCAGGCAACCGCTGCAGCCTCAGCGCACACGGACATGGCAATCTGCAGGGCTTTCCCCGAGGATCTGAAAACGAAGGAGAAGAACAGATTTGCTCACTCTTTCACGCCAGCAACTTCTTGAAATGCTGCTACCACAGCTGGACGCCGGCTTTCTCCCCAGGTGGCCGGCATGCTGCTGAGTTCCTCATCTGTAGGAAGTAATTCGATCATTCATTAATCGATCAATTAATTGTGGAATCCTTCAGTATGTACCTCTTATGTGTTGCTTCCTTTCCTTCCTTCCTTCCTTCCTTCCTTCCTTGATCCATTCCGACTTTCTCTGTGTCTGTTTTTCTTTCCTAGCGTGTTTCTTCCTTCGCTCCTTCCTCTCTGCCTCACGGCGTTAGCTGAGGCACTCATTCATTCCTAGGCGGAAGGAGGTAGGCGTTTACCTCTTGAGTGATATACGGTTTCATTCACTCATTTAGACATTGGTGCAGGCGTGTATTTAGTAATTCGTGTATCCATTCATTAATGTGTACGCACTTCGTGTTTCCTTATTAGTCCTTGGTTCCTTGGCTTATTGATTTCTCCCTTTAGGTGCGAATGTGTATCGGTATTGCTGTGCGTATGTCTCTCTGTATGTTTCCATGTCCTTCTTTGATCGTGGCTGGGGATGGAACTCGGGGCCTCAGCGTTGAGCCAGTCTGCTTCTCAAAGCCCTAGGGTGAGGTGCTAGCTAGTTTGAGGACATGGAGTGTGCCCGAGTACCTGCCCCGTACAGGACGTCTCGGAGCAAATCCCCTGGTCCTATTGTGTCCTGATTGGTGTGGGAAAGCGAGGGGGAGCCAGTGGGGTCCACCAGGAAGGGAAAAAAAAGGAAAATTGCTTACAGGCCACCACGGGGATCGATCTCTGGACCTTGCGCCCCCAAACCGGCGACAGACTTCGCGGGCCACCCTGCCAGCCGCTTCCGGTCGGCGTTTCTCGCCCCTTTATTCACGTCCCTCCCCCCCACTCTCTGGACCACCCCGGTCCCACGACCATGCCAGGGCTGCAAGCAAGCTGTCCAGTGCCATTCCTACCCACAGCGGTTGCCCGCGACCCACAGGAGGTGGCGCTCGCAGGTGGTATCATAGTGCTTGGGAGAGAGGCAAGGGAGGGAGACCTTCCGGAGCCAGCGATGTGCAGCTGTCTCAACGAGAGTAGGCTGTGCTAGAGAATCCGGTGCCAGATGGAAGCGGGAAGAGGGTTTCCGGCGGCCAGCAGCGCCCGGCCTGTGGTCAGTGCAGGTCGTCTAGGCATTCCTGGCGGGAGGCATGCCTTGCAGGAGGCAGGAGGAAGAAGAAGCTGGATGTCTGCAGGGAAGCCGCTGGGGAGGACTTGGTGGAGGAAGAGGCCAGCTTCCTCGCTGGGGAGAAGTCCGGGCTGACGGGCGCCCAGGGCGAGGAGGAGCGCCCGGCTGGAGGCCCAGAGCAGAGAGACTCTGTGCAGCTGGACTCAGGACAGGAGAGCCCGGCTTCCCGCCGCGCACAGCCCAGGACGCTGCTCTGGTGCCCTCGCGCTCTAGGCCAAGTACCCTACCGAGAGATCGGGGCTCCCAACGGTGCCGCGGCTGCTGATGTCCCCGTGGGCCCAGGTCGCGCGCCGCCGCTGCCAACTGGACGAGCCCCGCGTTGCCTCTTTGGGGAACCTTGATCAGCAACCTGGCTAGGCTCGATCCTGCGGCCTGCGGGAGCTCACTGCAGACACAGCCTGCTGTCCGCACTAGGCGGCGGAGGGGGCCGCCCTTGCCTCCCAGCGCGCCTGAGGCAGCCCCTTCGGCGCCTAGGCGGCTGCAAAACGCAGGCTCAGAACATCCGCTCGCACTCCACTTTCTGTTTTCTCCCACCTCTCTGGCGCAGGACACACGTCATCACGGGGGACTCGCGGAGCCTCCAGGCAACCGCTGCAGCCTCAGCGCACACGGACATGGCAATCTGCAGGGCTTTCCCCGAGGATCTGAAAACGAAGGAGAAGAACAGATTTGCTCACTCTTTCACGCCAGCAACTTCTTGAAATGCTGCTACCACAGCTGGACGCCGGCTTTCTCCCCAGGTGGCCGGCATGCTGCTGAGTTCCTCATCTGTAGGAAGTAATTCGATCATTCATTAATCGATCAATTAATTGTGGAATCCTTCAGTATGTACCTCTTATGTGTTGCTTCCTTTCCTTCCTTCCTTCCTTCCTTCCTTCCTTGATCCATTCCGACTTTCTCTGTGTCTGTTTTTCTTTCCTAGCGTGTTTCTTCCTTCGCTCCTTCCTCTCTGCCTCACGGCGTTAGCTGAGGCACTCATTCATTCCTAGGCGGAAGGAGGTAGGCGTTTACCTCTTGAGTGATATACGGTTTCATTCACTCATTTAGACATTGGTGCAGGCGTGTATTTAGTAATTCGTGTATCCATTCATTAATGTGTACGCACTTCGTGTTTCCTTATTAGTCCTTGGTTCCTTGGCTTATTGATTTCTCCCTTTAGGTGCGAATGTGTATCGGTATTGCTGTGCGTATGTCTCTCTGTATGTTTCCATGTCCTTCTTTGATCGTGGCTGGGGATGGAACTCGGGGCCTCAGCGTTGAGCCAGTCTGCTTCTCAAAGCCCTAGGGTGAGGTGCTAGCTAGTTTGAGGACATGGAGTGTGCCCGAGTACCTGCCCCATACAGGACGTCTCGGAGCAAATCCCCTGGTCCTATTGTGTCCTGATTGGTGTGGGAAAGCGAGGGGGAGCCAGTGGGGTCCACCAGGAAGGGAAAAAAAAGGAAAATTCCTTACAGGCCACCACGGGGATCGATCTCTGGACCTTGCGCCCCCAAACCGGCGACAGACTTCGCGGGCCACCCTGCCAGCCGCTTCCGGTCGGCATTTCTCGCCCCTTTATTCACGTCCCTCCCCCCCACTCTCTGGACCACCCCGGTCCCACGACCATGCCAGGGCAGCAAGCAAGCTGTCCAGTGCCATTCCTACCCACAGCGGTTGCCCGCGACCCACAGGAGGTGGCGCTCGCAGGTGGTATCATAGAGCTTGGGAGAGAGGCAGGGGAGGGAGACCTTCCGGAGCCAGCGATGTGCAGCTGTCTCAACGAGAGTAGGCTGTGCTAGAGAATCCGGTGCCAGATGGAAGCGGGAAGAGGGTTTCCGGCGGCCAGCAGCGCCCGGCCTGCGGTCAGTGCAGGTCGTCTAGGCATTCCTGGCGGGAGGCATGCCTTGCAGGAGGCAGGAGGAAGAAGAAGCTGGATGTCTGCAGGGAAGCCGCGGGGGAGGACTTGGTGGAGGAAGAGGCCAGCTTCCTCGCTGGGGAGAAGTCCGGGCTGACGGGCGCCCAGGGCGAGGAAGAGCGCCCGGCTGGAGGCCCAGAGCAGAGAGACTCTGTGCAGCTGGACTCAGGACAGGAGAGCCCGGCTTCCCGCCGCGCACAGCCCAGGACGCTGCTCTGGTGCCCTCGCGCTCTAGGCCAACTACCCTACCGAGAGATCGGGGCTCCCAACGGTGCCGCGGCTGCTGATGTCCCCGTGGGCCCAGGTCACGCGCCGCCGCTGCCAACTGGATGAGCCCCGCGTTGCCTCTTTGGGGAACCTTGATCAGCAACCTGGCTAGGCTCGATCCTGCGGCCTGCGGGAGCTCACTGCTGACACAGCCTGCTGTCCCCACTAGGCGGCGGAGGGGGCCGCCCTTGCCTCCCAGCGCGCCTGAGGCAGCCCCTTTGGCGCCTAGGCGGCTGCAAAACGCAGGCTCAGAACATCCGCTCGCACTCCACTTTCTGTTTTCTCCCACCTCTCTGGCGCAGGACACACGTCATCACGGGGGACTCGCGGAGCCTCCAGGCAACCGCTGCAGCCTCAGCGCACACGGACATGGCAATCTGCAGGGCTTTGCCCGAGGATCTGAAAACGAAGGAGAAGAACAGATTTGCTCACTCTTTCACGCCAGCAACTTCTTGAAATGCTGCTACCACAGCTGGACGCCGGCTTTCTCCCCAGGTGGCCGGCATGCTGCTGAGTTCCTCATCTGTAGGAAGTAATTCGATCATTCATTAATCGATCAATTAATCGTGGAATCCTTCAGTATGTACCTCGTATGTGTTGCTTCCTTTCCTTCCTTCCTTCCTTCCTTCCTTCCTTGATCCATTCCGACTTTCTCTGTGTCTGTTTTTCTTTCCTAGCGTGTTTCTTCCTTCGCTCCTTCCTCTCTGCCTCACGGCGTTAGCTGAGGCACTCATTCATTCCTAGGCGGAAGGAGGTAGGCGTTTACCTCTTGAGTGATATACGGTTTCATTCACTCATTTAGACATTGGTGCAGGCGTGTATTTAGTAATTCGTGTATCCATTCATTAATGTGTACGCACTTCGTGTTTCCTTATTAGTCCTTGGTTCCTTGGCTTATTGATTTCTCCCTTTAGGTGCGAATGTGTATCGGTATTGCTGTGCGTATGTCTCTCTGTATGTTTCCATGTCCTTCTTTGATCGTGGCTGGGGATGGAACTCGGGGCCTCAGCGTTGAGCCAGTCTGCTTCTCAAAGCCCTAGGGTGAGGTGCTAGCTAGTTTGAGGACATGGAGTGTGCCCGAGTACCTGCCCCATACAGGACGTCTCGGAGCAAATCCCCTGGTCCTATTGTGTCCTGATTGGTGTGGGAAAGCGAGGGGGAGCCAGTGGGGTCCACCAGGAAGGGAAAAAAAAGGAAAATTCCTTACAGGCCACCACGGGGATCGATCTCTGGACCTTGCGCCCCCAAACCGGCGACAGACTTCGCGGGCCACCCTGCCAGCCGCTTCCGGTCGGCATTTCTCGCCCCTTTATTCACGTCCCTCCCCCCCACTCTCTGGACCACCCCGGTCCCACGACCATGCCAGGGCAGCAAGCAAGCTGTCCAGTGCCATTCCTACCCACAGCGGTTGCCCGCGACCCACAGGAGGTGGCGCTCGCAGGTGGTATCATAGAGCTTGGGAGAGAGGCAGGGGAGGGAGACCTTCCGGAGCCAGCGATGTGCAGCTGTCTCAACGAGAGTAGGCTGTGCTAGAGAATCCGGTGCCAGATGGAAGCGGGAAGAGGGTTTCCGGCGGCCAGCAGCGCCCGGCCTGCGGTCAGTGCAGGTCGTCTAGGCATTCCTGGCGGGAGGCATGCCTTGCAGGAGGCAGGAGGAAGAAGAAGCTGGATGTCTGCAGGGAAGCCGCTGGGGAGGACTTGGTGGAGGAAGAGGCCAGCTTCCTCGCTGGGGAGAAGTCCGGGCTGACGGGCGCCCAGGGCGAGGAGGAGCGCCCGGCTGGAGGCCCAGAGCAGAGAGACTCTGTGCAGCTGGACTGAGGACAGGAGAGCCCGGCTTCCCGCCGCGCACAGCCCAGGACGCTGCTCTGGTGCCCTCGCGCTCTAGGCCAACTACCCTACCGAGAGATCGGGGCTCCCAACGGTGCCGCGGCTGCTGATGTCCCCGTGGGCCCAGGTCGCGCGCCACCGCTGCCAACTGGACGAGCCCCGCGTTGCCTCTTTGGGGAACCTTGATCAGCAACCTGGCTAGGCTCGATCCTGCGGCCTGCGGGAGCTCACTGCAGACACAGCCTGCTGTCCATACTAGGCGGCGGAGGGGGCCGCCCTTGCCTCCCAGCGCGCCTGAGGCAGCCCCTTTGGCGCCTAGGCGGCTGCAAAACGCAGGCTCAGAACATCCGCTCGCACTCCACTTTCTGTTTTCTCCCACCTCTCTGGCGCAGGACACACGTCATCACGGGGGACTCGCGGAGCCTCCAGGCAACCGCTGCAGCCTCAGCGCACACGGACATGGCAATCTGCAGGGCTTTCCCCGAGGATCTGAAAACGAAGGAGAAGAACAGATTTGCTCACTCTTTCACGCCAGCAACTTCTTGAAATGCTGCTACCACAGCTGGACGCCGGCTTTCTCCCCAGGTGGCCGGCATGCTGCTGAGTTCCTCATCTGTAGGAAGTAATTCGATCATTCATTAATCGATCAATTAATTGTGGAATCCTTCAGTATGTACCTCGTATGTGTTGCTTCCTTTCCTTCCTTCCTTCCTTCCTTGATCCATTCCGACTTTCTCTGTGTCTGTTTTTCTTTCCTAGCGTGTTTCTTCCTTCGCTCCTTCCTCTCTGCCTCACGGCGTTAGCTGAGGCACTCATTCATTCCTAGGCGGAAGGAGGTAGGCGTTTACCTCTTGAGTGATATACGGTTTCATTCACTCATTTAGACATTGGTGCAGGCGTGTATTTAGTAATTCGTGTATCCATTCATTAATGTGTACGCACTTCGTGTTTCCTTATTAGTCCTTGGTTCCTTGGCTTATTGATTTCTCCCTTTAGGTGCGAATGTGTATCGGTATTGCTGTGCGTATGTCTCTCTGTATGTTTCCATGTCCTTCTTTGATCGTGGCTGGGGATGGAACTCGGGGCCTCAGCGTTGAGCCAGTCTGCTTCTCAAAGCCCTAGGGTGAGGTGCTAGCTAGTTTGAGGACATGGAGTGTGCCCGAGTACCTGCCCCATACAGGACGTCTCGGAGCAAATCCCCTGGTCCTATTGTGTCCTGATTGGTGTGGGAAAGCGAGGGGGAGCCAGTGGGGTCCACCAGGAAGGGAAAAAAAAGGAAAATTCCTTACAGGCCACCACGGGGATCGATCTCTGGACCTTGCGCCCCCAAACCGGCGACAGACTTCGCGGGCCACCCTGCCAGCCGCTTCCGGTCGGCATTTCTCGCCCCTTTATTCACGTCCCTCCCCCCCACTCTCTGGACCACCCCGGTCCCACGACCATGCCAGGGCAGCAAGCAAGCTGTCCAGTGCCATTCCTACCCACAGCGGTTGCCCGCGACCCACAGGAGGTGGCGCTCGCAGGTGGTATCATAGAGCTTGGGAGAGAGGCAGGGGAGGGAGACCTTCCGGAGCCAGCGATGTGCAGCTGTCTCAACGAGAGTAGGCTGTGCTAGAGAATCCGGTGCCAGATGGAAGCGGGAAGAGGGTTTCCGGCGGCCAGCAGCGCCCGGCCTGCGGTCAGTGCAGGTCGTCTAGGCATTCCTGGCGGGAGGCATGCCTTGCAGGAGGCAGGAGGAAGAAGAAGCTGGATGTCTGCAGGGAAGCCGCGGGGGAGGACTTGGTGGAGGAAGAGGCCAGCTTCCTCGCTGGGGAGAAGTCCGGGCTGACGGGCGCCCAGGGCGAGGAAGAGCGCCCGGCTGGAGGCCCAGAGCAGAGAGACTCTGTGCAGCTGGACTCAGGACAGGAGAGCCCGGCTTCCCGCCGCGCACAGCCCAGGACGCTGCTCTGGTGCCCTCGCGCTCTAGGCCAACTACCCTACCGAGAGATCGGGGCTCCCAACGGTGCCGCGGCTGCTGATGTCCCCGTGGGCCCAGGTCACGCGCCGCCGCTGCCAACTGGATGAGCCCCGCGTTGCCTCTTTGGGGAACCTTGATCAGCAACCTGGCTAGGCTCGATCCTGCGGCCTGCGGGAGCTCACTGCTGACACAGCCTGCTGTCCCCACTAGGCGGCGGAGGGGGCCGCCCTTGCCTCCCAGCGCGCCTGAGGCAGCCCCTTTGGCGCCTAGGCGGCTGCAAAACGCAGGCTCAGAACATCCGCTCGCACTCCACTTTCTGTTTTCTCCCACCTCTCTGGCGCAGGACACACGTCATCACGGGGGACTCGCGGAGCCTCCAGGCAACCGCTGCAGCCTCAGCGCACACGGACATGGCAATCTGCAGGGCTTTGCCCGAGGATCTGAAAACGAAGGAGAAGAACAGATTTGCTCACTCTTTCACGCCAGCAACTTCTTGAAATGCTGCTACCACAGCTGGACGCCGGCTTTCTCCCCAGGTGGCCGGCATGCTGCTGAGTTCCTCATCTGTAGGAAGTAATTCGATCATTCATTAATCGATCAATTAATCGTGGAATCCTTCAGTATGTACCTCGTATGTGTTGCTTCCTTTCCTTCCTTCCTTCCTTCCTTCCTTCCTTGATCCATTCCGACTTTCTCTGTGTCTGTTTTTCTTTCCTAGCGTGTTTCTTCCTTCGCTCCTTCCTCTCTGCCTCACGGCGTTAGCTGAGGCACTCATTCATTCCTAGGCGGAAGGAGGTAGGCGTTTACCTCTTGAGTGATATACGGTTTCATTCACTCATTTAGACATTGGTGCAGGCGTGTATTTAGTAATTCGTGTATCCATTCATTAATGTGTACGCACTTCGTGTTTCCTTATTAGTCCTTGGTTCCTTGGCTTATTGATTTCTCCCTTTAGGTGCGAATGTGTATCGGTATTGCTGTGCGTATGTCTCTCTGTATGTTTCCATGTCCTTCTTTGATCGTGGCTGGGGATGGAACTCGGGGCCTCAGCGTTGAGCCAGTCTGCTTCTCAAAGCCCTAGGGTGAGGTGCTAGCTAGTTTGAGGACATGGAGTGTGCCCGAGTACCTGCCCCATACAGGACGTCTCGGAGCAAATCCCCTGGTCCTATTGTGTCCTGATTGGTGTGGGAAAGCGAGGGGGAGCCAGTGGGGTCCACCAGGAAGGGAAAAAAAAGGAAAATTGCTTACAGGCCACCACGGGGATCGATCTCTGGACCTTGCGCCCCCAAACCGGCGACAGACTTCGCGGGCCACCCTGCCAGCCGCTTCCGGTCGGCATTTCTCGCCCCTTTATTCACGTCCCTCCCCCCCACTCTCTGGACCACCCCGGTCCCACGACCATGCCAGGGCAGCAAGCAAGCTGTCCAGTGCCATTCCTACCCACAGCGGTTGCCCGCGACCCACAGGAGGTGGCGCTCGCAGGTGGTATCATAGAGCTTGGGAGAGAGGCAGGGGAGGGAGACCTTCCGGAGCCAGCGATGTGCAGCTGTCTCAACGAGAGTAGGCTGTGCTAGAGAATCCGGTGCCAGATGGAAGCGGGAAGAGGGTTTCCGGCGGCCAGCAGCGCCCGGCCTGCGGTCAGTGCAGGTCGTCTAGGCATTCCTGGCGGGAGGCATGCCTTGCAGGAGGCAGGAGGAAGAAGAAGCTGGATGTCTGCAGGGAAGCCGCGGGGGAGGACTTGGTGGAGGAAGAGGCCAGCTTCCTCGCTGGGGAGAAGTCCGGGCTGACGGGCGCCCAGGGCGAGGAAGAGCGCCCGGCTGGAGGCCCAGAGCAGAGAGACTCTGTGCAGCTGGACTCAGGACAGGAGAGCCCGGCTTCCCGCCGCGCACAGCCCAGGACGCTGCTCTGGTGCCCTCGCGCTCTAGGCCAACTACCCTACCGAGAGATCGGGGCTCCCAACGGTGCCGCGGCTGCTGATGTCCCCGTGGGCCCAGGTCGCGCGCCACCGCTGCCAACTGGACGAGCCCCGCGTTGCCTCTTTGGGGAACCTTGATCAGCAACCTGGCTAGGCTCGATCCTGCGGCCTGCGGGAGCTCACTGCAGACACAGCCTGCTGTCCATACTAGGCGGCGGAGGGGGCCGCCCTTGCCTCCCAGCGCGCCTGAGGCAGCCCCTTTGGCGCCTAGGCGGCTGCAAAACGCAGGCTCAGAACATCCGCTCGCACTCCACTTTCTGTTTTCTCCCACCTCTCTGGCGCAGGACACACGTCATCACGGGGGACTCGCGGAGCCTCCAGGCAACCGCTGCAGCCTCAGCGCACACGGACATGGCAATCTGCAGGGCTTTCCCCGAGGATCTGAAAACGAAGGAGAAGAACAGATTTGCTCACTCTTTCACGCCAGCAACTTCTTGAAATGCTGCTACCACAGCTGGACGCCGGCTTTCTCCCCAGGTGGCCGGCATGCTGCTGAGTTCCTCATCTGTAGGAAGTAATTCGATCATTCATTAATCGATCAATTAATTGTGGAATCCTTCAGTATGTACCTCGTATGTGTTGCTTCCTTTCCTTCCTTCCTTCCTTCCTTGATCCATTCCGACTTTCTCTGTGTCTGTTTTTCTTTCCTAGCGTGTTTCTTCCTTCGCTCCTTCCTCTCTGCCTCACGGCGTTAGCTGAGGCACTCATTCATTCCTAGGCGGAAGGAGGTAGGCGTTTACCTCTTGAGTGATATACGGTTTCATTCACTCATTTAGACATTGGTGCAGGCGTGTATTTAGTAATTCGTGTATCCATTCATTAATGTGTACGCACTTCGTGTTTCCTTATTAGTCCTTGGTTCCTTGGCTTATTGATTTCTCCCTTTAGGTGCGAATGTGTATCGGTATTGCTGTGCGTATGTCTCTCTGTATGTTTCCATGTCCTTCTTTGATCGTGGCTGGGGATGGAACTCGGGGCCTCAGCGTTGAGCCAGTCTGCTTCTCAAAGCCCTAGGGTGAGGTGCTAGCTAGTTTGAGGACATGGAGTGTGCCCGAGTACCTGCCCCGTACAGGACGTCTCGGAGCAAATCCCCTGGTCCTATTGTGTCCTGATTGGTGTGGGAAAGCGAGGGGGAGCCAGTGGGGTCCACCAGGAAGGGAAAAAAAAGGAAAATTCCTTACAGGCCACCACGGGGATCGATCTCTGGACCTTGCGCCCCCAAACCGGCGACAGACTTCGCGGGCCACCCTGCCAGCCGCTTCCGGTCGGCGTTTCTCGCCCCTTTATTCACGTCCCTCCCCCCCACTCTCTGGACCACCCCGGTCCCACGACCATGCCAGGGCTGCAAGCAAGCTGTCCAGTGCCATTCCTACCCACAGCGGTTGCCCGCGACCCACAGGAGGTGGCGCTCGCAGGTGGTATCATAGTGCTTGGGAGAGAGGCAAGGGAGGGAGACCTTCCGGAGCCAGCGATGTGCAGCTGTCTCAACGAGAGTAGGCTGTGCTAGAGAATCCGGTGCCAGATGGAAGCGGGAAGAGGGTTTCCGGCGGCCAGCAGCGCCCGGCCTGCGGTCAGTGCAGGTCGTCTAGGCATTCCTGGCGGGAGGCATGCCTTGCAGGAGGCAGGAGGAAGAAGAAGCTGGATGTCTGCAGGGAAGCCGCTGGGGAGGACTTGGTGGAGGAAGAGGCCAGCTTCCTCGCTGGGGAGAAGTCCGGGCTGACGGGCGCCCAGGGCGAGGAGGAGCGCCCGGCTGGAGGCCCAGAGCAGAGAGACTCTGTGCAGCTGGACTCAGGACAGGAGAGCCCGGCTTCCCGCCGCGCACAGCCCAGGACGCTGCTCTGGTGCCCTCGCGCTCTAGGCCAACTACCCTACCGAGAGATCGGGGCTCCCAACGGTGCCGCGGCTGCTGATGTCCCCGTGGGCCCAGGTCGCGCGCCGCCGCTGCCAACTGGACGAGCCCCGCGTTGCCTCTTTGGGGAACCTTGATCAGCAACCTGGCTAGGCTCGATCCTGCGGCCTGCGGGAGCTCACTGCAGACACAGCCTGCTGTCCGCACTAGGCGGCGGAGGGGGCCGCCCTTGCCTCCCAGCGCGCCTGAGGCAGCCCCTTCGGCGCCTAGGCGGCTGCAAAACGCAGGCTCAGAACATCCGCTCGCACTCCACTTTCTGTTTTCTCCCACCTCTCTGGCGCAGGACACACGTCATCACGGGGGACTCGCGGAGCCTCCAGGCAACCGCTGCAGCCTCAGCGCACACGGACATGGCAATCTGCAGGGCTTTCCCCGAGGATCTGAAAACGAAGGAGAAGAACAGATTTGCTCACTCTTTCACGCCAGCAACTTCTTGAAATGCTGCTACCACAGCTGGACGCCGGCTTTCTCCCCAGGTGGCCGGCATGCTGCTGAGTTCCTCATCTGTAGGAAGTAATTCGATCATTCATTAATCGATCAATTAATTGTGGAATCCTTCAGTATGTACCTCTTATGTGTTGCTTCCTTTCCTTCCTTCCTTCCTTCCTTCCTTCCTTGATCCATTCCGACTTTCTCTGTGTCTGTTTTTCTTTCCTAGCGTGTTTCTTCCTTCGCTCCTTCCTCTCTGCCTCACGGCGTTAGCTGAGGCACTCATTCATTCCTAGGCGGAAGGAGGTAGGCGTTTACCTCTTGAGTGATATACGGTTTCATTCACTCATTTAGACATTGGTGCAGGCGTGTATTTAGTAATTCGTGTATCCATTCATTAATGTGTACGCACTTCGTGTTTCCTTATTAGTCCTTGGTTCCTTGGCTTATTGATTTCTCCCTTTAGGTGCGAATGTGTATCGGTATTGCTGTGCGTATGTCTCTCTGTATGTTTCCATGTCCTTCTTTGATCGTGGCTGGGGATGGAACTCGGGGCCTCAGCGTTGAGCCAGTCTGCTTCTCAAAGCCCTAGGGTGAGGTGCTAGCTAGTTTGAGGACATGGAGTGTGCCCGAGTACCTGCCCCGTACAGGACGTCTCGGAGCAAATCCCCTGGTCCTATTGTGTCCTGATTGGTGTGGGAAAGCGAGGGGGAGCCAGTGGGGTCCACCAGGAAGGGAAAAAAAAGGAAAATTCCTTACAGGCCACCACGGGGATCGATCACTGGACCTTGCGCCCCCAAACCGGCGACAGACTTCGCGGGCCACCCTGCCAGCCGCTTCCGGTCGGCGTTTCTCGCCCCTTTATTCACGTCCCTCCCCCCCACTCTCTGGACCACCCCGGTCCCACGACCATGCCAGGGCTGCAAGCAAGCTGTCCAGTGCCATTCCTACCCACAGCGGTTGCCCGCGACCCACAGGAGGTGGCGCTCGCAGGTGGTATCATAGAGCTTGGGAGAGAGGCAGGGGAGGGAGACCTTCCGGAGCCAGCGATGTGCAGCTGTCTCAACGAGAGTAGGCTGTGCTAGAGAATCCGGTGCCAGATGGAAGCGGGAAGAGGGTTTCCGGCGGCCAGCAGCGCCCGGCCTGCGGTCAGTGCAGGTCGTCTAGGCATTCCTGGCGGGAGGCATGCCTTGCAGGAGGCAGGAGGAAGAAGAAGCTGGATGTCTGCAGGGAAGCCGCGGGGGAGGACTTGGTGGAGGAAGAGGCCAGCTTCCTCGCTGGGGAGAAGTCCGGGCTGACGGGCGCCCAGGGCGAGGAAGAGCGCCCGGCTGGAGGCCCAGAGCAGAGAGACTCTGTGCAGCTGGACTCAGGACAGGAGAGCCCGGCTTCCCGCCGCGCACAGCCCAGGACGCTGCTCTGGTGCCCTCGCGCTCTAGGCCAACTACCCTACCGAGAGATCGGGGCTCCCAACGGTGCCGCGGCTGCTGATGTCCCCGTGGGCCCAGGTCACGCGCCGCCGCTGCCAACTGGATGAGCCCCGCGTTGCCTCTTTGGGGAACCTTGATCAGCAACCTGGCTAGGCTCGATCCTGCGGCCTGCGGGAGCTCACTGCTGACACAGCCTGCTGTCCCCACTAGGCGGCGGAGGGGGCCGCCCTTGCCTCCCAGCGCGCCTGAGGCAGCCCCTTTGGCGCCTAGGCGGCTGCAAAACGCAGGCTCAGAACATCCGCTCGCACTCCACTTTCTGTTTTCTCCCACCTCTCTGGCGCAGGACACACGTCATCACGGGGGACTCGCGGAGCCTCCAGGCAACCGCTGCAGCCTCAGCGCACACGGACATGGCAATCTGCAGGGCTTTGCCCGAGGATCTGAAAATGAAGGAGAAGAACAGATTTGCTCACTCTTTCACGCCAGCAACTTCTTGAAATGCTGCTACCACAGCTGGACGCCGGCTTTCTCCCCAGGTGGCCGGCATGCTGCTGAGTTCCTCATCTGTAGGAAGTAATTCGATCATTCATTAATCGATCAATTAATCGTGGAATCCTTCAGTATGTACCTCGTATGTGTTGCTTCCTTTCCTTCCTTCCTTCCTTCCTTCCTTCCTTGATCCATTCCGACTTTCTCTGTGTCTGTTTTTCTTTCCTAGCGTGTTTCTTCCTTCGCTCCTTCCTCTCTGCCTCACGGCGTTAGCTGAGGCACTCATTCATTCCTAGGCGGAAGGAGGTAGGCGTTTACCTCTTGAGTGATATACGGTTTCATTCACTCATTTAGACATTGGTGCAGGCGTGTATTTAGTAATTCGTGTATCCATTCATTAATGTGTACGCACTTCGTGTTTCCTTATTAGTCCTTGGTTCCTTGGCTTATTGATTTCTCCCTTTAGGTGCGAATGTGTATCGGTATTGCTGTGCGTATGTCTCTCTGTATGTTTCCATGTCCTTCTTTGATCGTGGCTGGGGATGGAACTCGGGGCCTCAGCGTTGAGCCAGTCTGCTTCTCAAAGCCCTAGGGTGAGGTGCTAGCTAGTTTGAGGACATGGAGTGTGCCCGAGTACCTGCCCCATACAGGACGTCTCGGAGCAAATCCCCTGGTCCTATTGTGTCCTGATTGGTGTGGGAAAGCGAGGGGGAGCCAGTGGGGTCCACCAGGAAGGGAAAAAAAAGGAAAATTGCTTACAGGCCACCACGGGGATCGATCTCTGGACCTTGCGCCCCCAAACCGGCGACAGACTTCGCGGGCCACCCTGCCAGCCGCTTCCGGTCGGCATTTCTCGCCCCTTTATTCACGTCCCTCCCCCCCACTCTCTGGACCACCCCGGTCCCACGACCATGCCAGGGCAGCAAGCAAGCTGTCCAGTGCCATTCCTACCCACAGCGGTTGCCCGCGACCCACAGGAGGTGGCGCTCGCAGGTGGTATCATAGAGCTTGGGAGAGAGGCAGGGGAGGGAGACCTTCCGGAGCCAGCGATGTGCAGCTGTCTCAACGAGAGTAGGCTGTGCTAGAGAATCCGGTGCCAGATGGAAGCGGGAAGAGGGTTTCCGGCGGCCAGCAGCGCCCGGCCTGCGGTCAGTGCAGGTCGTCTAGGCATTCCTGGCGGGAGGCATGCCTTGCAGGAGGCAGGAGGAAGAAGAAGCTGGATGTCTGCAGGGAAGCCGCTGGGGAGGACTTGGTGGAGGAAGAGGCCAGCTTCCTCGCTGGGGAGAAGTCCGGGCTGACGGGCACCCAGGGCGAGGAGGAGCGCCCGGCTGGAGGCCCAGAGCAGAGAGACTCTGTGCAGCTGGACTCAGGACAGGAGAGCCCGGCTTCCCGCCGCGCACAGCCCAGGACGCTGCTCTGGTGCCCTCGCGCTCTAGGCCAACTACCCTACCGAGAGATCGGGGCTCCCAACGGTGCCGCGGCTGCTGATGTCCCCGTGGGCCCAGGTCGCGCGCCACCGCTGCCAACTGGACGAGCCCCGCGTTGCCTCTTTGGGGAACCTTGATCAGCAACCTGGCTAGGCTCGATCCTGCGGCCTGCGGGAGCTCACTGCAGACACAGCCTGCTGTCCATACTAGGCGGCGGAGGGGGCCGCCCTTGCCTCCCAGCGCGCCTGAGGCAGCCCCTTCGGCGCCTAGGCGGCTGCAAAACGCAGGCTCAGAACATCCGCTCGCACTCCACTTTCTGTTTTCTCCCACCTCTCTGGCGCAGGACACACGTCATCACGGGGGACTCGCGGAGCCTCCAGGCAACCGCTGCAGCCTCAGCGCACACGGACATGGCAATCTGCAGGGCTTTGCCCGAGGATCTGAAAATGAAGGAGAAGAACAGATTTGCTCACTCTTTCACGCCAGCAACTTCTTGAAATGCTGCTACCACAGCTGGACGCCGGCTTTCTCCCCAGGTGGCCGGCATGCTGCTGAGTTCCTCATCTGTAGGAAGTAATTCGATCATTCATTAATCGATCAATTAATCGTGGAATCCTTCAGTATGTACCTCGTATGTGTTGCTTCCTTTCCTTCCTTCCTTCCTTCCTTCCTTCCTTGATCCATTCCGACTTTCTCTGTGTCTGTTTTTCTTTCCTAGCGTGTTTCTTCCTTCGCTCCTTCCTCTCTGCCTCACGGCGTTAGCTGAGGCACTCATTCATTCCTAGGCGGAAGGAGGTAGGCGTTTACCTCTTGAGTGATATACGGTTTCATTCACTCATTTAGACATTGGTGCAGGCGTGTATTTAGTAATTCGTGTATCCATTCATTAATGTGTACGCACTTCGTGTTTCCTTATTAGTCCTTGGTTCCTTGGCTTATTGATTTCTCCCTTTAGGTGCGAATGTGTATCGGTATTGCTGTGCGTATGTCTCTCTGTATGTTTCCATGTCCTTCTTTGATCGTGGCTGGGGATGGAACTCGGGGCCTCAGCGTTGAGCCAGTCTGCTTCTCAAAGCCCTAGGGTGAGGTGCTAGCTAGTTTGAGGACATGGAGTGTGCCCGAGTACCTGCCCCATACAGGACGTCTCGGAGCAAATCCCCTGGTCCTATTGTGTCCTGATTGGTGTGGGAAAGCGAGGGGGAGCCAGTGGGGTCCACCAGGAAGGGAAAAAAAAGGAAAATTGCTTACAGGCCACCACGGGGATCGATCTCTGGACCTTGCGCCCCCAAACCGGCGACAGACTTCGCGGGCCACCCTGCCAGCCGCTTCCGGTCGGCATTTCTCGCCCCTTTATTCACGTCCCTCCCCCCCACTCTCTGGACCACCCCGGTCCCACGACCATGCCAGGGCAGCAAGCAAGCTGTCCAGTGCCATTCCTACCCACAGCGGTTGCCCGCGACCCACAGGAGGTGGCGCTCGCAGGTGGTATCATAGAGCTTGGGAGAGAGGCAGGGGAGGGAGACCTTCCGGAGCCAGCGATGTGCAGCTGTCTCAACGAGAGTAGGCTGTGCTAGAGAATCCGGTGCCAGATGGAAGCGGGAAGAGGGTTTCCGGCGGCCAGCAGCGCCCGGCCTGCGGTCAGTGCAGGTCGTCTAGGCATTCCTGGCGGGAGGCATGCCTTGCAGGAGGCAGGAGGAAGAAGAAGCTGGATGTCTGCAGGGAAGCCGCTGGGGAGGACTTGGTGGAGGAAGAGGCCAGCTTCCTCGCTGGGGAGAAGTCCGGGCTGACGGGCACCCAGGGCGAGGAGGAGCGCCCGGCTGGAGGCCCAGAGCAGAGAGACTCTGTGCAGCTGGACTCAGGACAGGAGAGCCCGGCTTCCCGCCGCGCACAGCCCAGGACGCTGCTCTGGTGCCCTCGCGCTCTAGGCCAACTACCCTACCGAGAGATCGGGGCTCCCAACGGTGCCGCGGCTGCTGATGTCCCCGTGGGCCCAGGTCGCGCGCCACCGCTGCCAACTGGACGAGCCCCGCGTTGCCTCTTTGGGGAACCTTGATCAGCAACCTGGCTAGGCTCGATCCTGCGGCCTGCGGGAGCTCACTGCAGACACAGCCTGCTGTCCATACTAGGCGGCGGAGGGGGCCGCCCTTGCCTCCCAGCGCGCCTGAGGCAGCCCCTTCGGCGCCTAGGCGGCTGCAAAACGCAGGCTCAGAACATCCGCTCGCACTCCACTTTCTGTTTTCTCCCACCTCTCTGGCGCAGGACACACGTCATCACGGGGGACTCGCGGAGCCTCCAGGCAACCGCTGCAGCCTCAGCGCACACGGACATGGCAATCTGCAGGGCTTTCCCCGAGGATCTGAAAACGAAGGAGAAGAACAGATTTGCTCACTCTTTCACGCCAGCAACTTCTTGAAATGCTGCTACCACAGCTGGACGCCGGCTTTCTCCCCAGGTGGCCGGCATGCTGCTGAGTTCCTCATCTGTAGGAAGTAATTCGATCATTCATTAATCGATCAATTAATTGTGGAATCCTTCAGTATGTACCTCTTATGTGTTGCTTCCTTTCCTTCCTTCCTTCCTTCCTTCCTTCCTTGATCCATTCCGACTTTCTCTGTGTCTGTTTTTCTTTCCTAGCGTGTTTCTTCCTTCGCTCCTTCCTCTCTGCCTCACGGCGTTAGCTGAGGCACTCATTCATTCCTAGGCGGAAGGAGGTAGGCGTTTACCTCTTGAGTGATATACGGTTTCATTCACTCATTTAGACATTGGTGCAGGCGTGTATTTAGTAATTCGTGTATCCATTCATTAATGTGTACGCACTTCGTGTTTCCTTATTAGTCCTTGGTTCCTTGGCTTATTGATTTCTCCCTTTAGGTGCGAATGTGTATCGGTATTGCTGTGCGTATGTCTCTCTGTATGTTTCCATGTCCTTCTTTGATCGTGGCTGGGGATGGAACTCGGGGCCTCAGCGTTGAGCCAGTCTGCTTCTCAAAGCCCTAGGGTGAGGTGCTAGCTAGTTTGAGGACATGGAGTGTGCCCGAGTACCTGCCCCGTACAGGACGTCTCGGAGCAAATCCCCTGGTCCTATTGTGTCCTGATTGGTGTGGGAAAGCGAGGGGGAGCCAGTGGGGTCCACCAGGAAGGGAAAAAAAAGGAAAATTGCTTACAGGCCACCACGGGGATCGATCTCTGGACCTTGCGCCCCCAAACCGGCGACAGACTTCGCGGGCCACCCTGCCAGCCGCTTCCGGTCGGCGTTTCTCGCCCCTTTATTCACGTCCCTCCCCCCCACTCTCTGGACCACCCCGGTCCCACGACCATGCCAGGGCTGCAAGCAAGCTGTCCAGTGCCATTCCTACCCACAGCGGTTGCCCGCGACCCACAGGAGGTGGCGCTCGCAGGTGGTATCATAGTGCTTGGGAGAGAGGCAAGGGAGGGAGACCTTCCGGAGCCAGCGATGTGCAGCTGTCTCAACGAGAGTAGGCTGTGCTAGAGAATCCGGTGCCAGATGGAAGCGGGAAGAGGGTTTCCGGCGGCCAGCAGCGCCCGGCCTGTGGTCAGTGCAGGTCGTCTAGGCATTCCTGGCGGGAGGCATGCCTTGCAGGAGGCAGGAGGAAGAAGAAGCTGGATGTCTGCAGGGAAGCCGCTGGGGAGGACTTGGTGGAGGAAGAGGCCAGCTTCCTCGCTGGGGAGAAGTCCGGGCTGACGGGCGCCCAGGGCGAGGAGGAGCGCCCGGCTGGAGGCCCAGAGCAGAGAGACTCTGTGCAGCTGGACTCAGGACAGGAGAGCCCGGCTTCCCGCCGCGCACAGCCCAGGACGCTGCTCTGGTGCCCTCGCGCTCTAGGCCAAGTACCCTACCGAGAGATCGGGGCTCCCAACGGTGCCGCGGCTGCTGATGTCCCCGTGGGCCCAGGTCGCGCGCCGCCGCTGCCAACTGGACGAGCCCCGCGTTGCCTCTTTGGGGAACCTTGATCAGCAACCTGGCTAGGCTCGATCCTGCGGCCTGCGGGAGCTCACTGCAGACACAGCCTGCTGTCCGCACTAGGCGGCGGAGGGGGCCGCCCTTGCCTCCCAGCGCGCCTGAGGCAGCCCCTTCGGCGCCTAGGCGGCTGCAAAACGCAGGCTCAGAACATCCGCTCGCACTCCACTTTCTGTTTTCTCCCACCTCTCTGGCGCAGGACACACGTCATCACGGGGGACTCGCGGAGCCTCCAGGCAACCGCTGCAGCCTCAGCGCACACGGACATGGCAATCTGCAGGGCTTTCCCCGAGGATCTGAAAACGAAGGAGAAGAACAGATTTGCTCACTCTTTCACGCCAGCAACTTCTTGAAATGCTGCTACCACAGCTGGACGCCGGCTTTCTCCCCAGGTGGCCGGCATGCTGCTGAGTTCCTCATCTGTAGGAAGTAATTCGATCATTCATTAATCGATCAATTAATTGTGGAATCCTTCAGTATGTACCTCTTATGTGTTGCTTCCTTTCCTTCCTTCCTTCCTTCCTTCCTTCCTTGATCCATTCCGACTTTCTCTGTGTCTGTTTTTCTTTCCTAGCGTGTTTCTTCCTTCGCTCCTTCCTCTCTGCCTCACGGCGTTAGCTGAGGCACTCATTCATTCCTAGGCGGAAGGAGGTAGGCGTTTACCTCTTGAGTGATATACGGTTTCATTCACTCATTTAGACATTGGTGCAGGCGTGTATTTAGTAATTCGTGTATCCATTCATTAATGTGTACGCACTTCGTGTTTCCTTATTAGTCCTTGGTTCCTTGGCTTATTGATTTCTCCCTTTAGGTGCGAATGTGTATCGGTATTGCTGTGCGTATGTCTCTCTGTATGTTTCCATGTCCTTCTTTGATCGTGGCTGGGGATGGAACTCGGGGCCTCAGCGTTGAGCCAGTCTGCTTCTCAAAGCCCTAGGGTGAGGTGCTAGCTAGTTTGAGGACATGGAGTGTGCCCGAGTACCTGCCCCATACAGGACGTCTCGGAGCAAATCCCCTGGTCCTATTGTGTCCTGATTGGTGTGGGAAAGCGAGGGGGAGCCAGTGGGGTCCACCAGGAAGGGAAAAAAAAGGAAAATTCCTTACAGGCCACCACGGGGATCGATCTCTGGACCTTGCGCCCCCAAACCGGCGACAGACTTCGCGGGCCACCCTGCCAGCCGCTTCCGGTCGGCATTTCTCGCCCCTTTATTCACGTCCCTCCCCCCCACTCTCTGGACCACCCCGGTCCCACGACCATGCCAGGGCAGCAAGCAAGCTGTCCAGTGCCATTCCTACCCACAGCGGTTGCCCGCGACCCACAGGAGGTGGCGCTCGCAGGTGGTATCATAGAGCTTGGGAGAGAGGCAGGGGAGGGAGACCTTCCGGAGCCAGCGATGTGCAGCTGTCTCAACGAGAGTAGGCTGTGCTAGAGAATCCGGTGCCAGATGGAAGCGGGAAGAGGGTTTCCGGCGGCCAGCAGCGCCCGGCCTGCGGTCAGTGCAGGTCGTCTAGGCATTCCTGGCGGGAGGCATGCCTTGCAGGAGGCAGGAGGAAGAAGAAGCTGGATGTCTGCAGGGAAGCCGCGGGGGAGGACTTGGTGGAGGAAGAGGCCAGCTTCCTCGCTGGGGAGAAGTCCGGGCTGACGGGCGCCCAGGGCGAGGAAGAGCGCCCGGCTGGAGGCCCAGAGCAGAGAGACTCTGTGCAGCTGGACTCAGGACAGGAGAGCCCGGCTTCCCGCCGCGCACAGCCCAGGACGCTGCTCTGGTGCCCTCGCGCTCTAGGCCAACTACCCTACCGAGAGATCGGGGCTCCCAACGGTGCCGCGGCTGCTGATGTCCCCGTGGGCCCAGGTCACGCGCCGCCGCTGCCAACTGGATGAGCCCCGCGTTGCCTCTTTGGGGAACCTTGATCAGCAACCTGGCTAGGCTCGATCCTGCGGCCTGCGGGAGCTCACTGCTGACACAGCCTGCTGTCCCCACTAGGCGGCGGAGGGGGCCGCCCTTGCCTCCCAGCGCGCCTGAGGCAGCCCCTTTGGCGCCTAGGCGGCTGCAAAACGCAGGCTCAGAACATCCGCTCGCACTCCACTTTCTGTTTTCTCCCACCTCTCTGGCGCAGGACACACGTCATCACGGGGGACTCGCGGAGCCTCCAGGCAACCGCTGCAGCCTCAGCGCACACGGACATGGCAATCTGCAGGGCTTTGCCCGAGGATCTGAAAACGAAGGAGAAGAACAGATTTGCTCACTCTTTCACGCCAGCAACTTCTTGAAATGCTGCTACCACAGCTGGACGCCGGCTTTCTCCCCAGGTGGCCGGCATGCTGCTGAGTTCCTCATCTGTAGGAAGTAATTCGATCATTCAATAATCGATCAATTAATCGTGGAATCCTTCAGTATGTACCTCGTATGTGTTGCTTCCTTTCCTTCCTTCCTTCCTTCCTTCCTTCCTTGATCCATTCCGACTTTCTCTGTGTCTGTTTTTCTTTCCTAGCGTGTTTCTTCCTTCGCTCCTTCCTCTCTGCCTCACGGCGTTAGCTGAGGCACTCATTCATTCCTAGGCGGAAGGAGGTAGGCGTTTACCTCTTGAGTGATATACGGTTTCATTCACTCATTTAGACATTGGTGCAGGCGTGTATTTAGTAATTCGTGTATCCATTCATTAATGTGTACGCACTTCGTGTTTCCTTATTAGTCCTTGGTTCCTTGGCTTATTGATTTCTCCCTTTAGGTGCGAATGTGTATCGGTATTGCTGTGCGTATGTCTCTCTGTATGTTTCCATGTCCTTCTTTGATCGTGGCTGGGGATGGAACTCGGGGCCTCAGCGTTGAGCCAGTCTGCTTCTCAAAGCCCTAGGGTGAGGTGCTAGCTAGTTTGAGGACATGGAGTGTGCCCGAGTACCTGCCCCATACAGGACGTCTCGGAGCAAATCCCCTGGTCCTATTGTGTCCTGATTGGTGTGGGAAAGCGAGGGGGAGCCAGTGGGGTCCACCAGGAAGGGAAAAAAAAGGAAAATTCCTTACAGGCCACCACGGGGATCGATCTCTGGACCTTGCGCCCCCAAACCGGCGACAGACTTCGCGGGCCACCCTGCCAGCCGCTTCCGGTCGGCATTTCTCGCCCCTTTATTCACGTCCCTCCCCCCCACTCTCTGGACCACCCCGGTCCCACGACCATGCCAGGGCAGCAAGCAAGCTGTCCAGTGCCATTCCTACCCACAGCGGTTGCCCGCGACCCACAGGAGGTGGCGCTCGCAGGTGGTATCATAGAGCTTGGGAGAGAGGCAGGGGAGGGAGACCTTCCGGAGCCAGCGATGTGCAGCTGTCTCAACGAGAGTAGGCTGTGCTAGAGAATCCGGTGCCAGATGGAAGCGGGAAGAGGGTTTCCGGCGGCCAGCAGCGCCCGGCCTGCGGTCAGTGCAGGTCGTCTAGGCATTCCTGGCGGGAGGCATGCCTTGCAGGAGGCAGGAGGAAGAAGAAGCTGGATGTCTGCAGGGAAGCCGCTGGGGAGGACTTGGTGGAGGAAGAGGCCAGCTTCCTCGCTGGGGAGAAGTCCGGGCTGACGGGCGCCCAGGGCGAGGAGGAGCGCCCGGCTGGAGGCCCAGAGCAGAGAGACTCTGTGCAGCTGGACTCAGGACAGGAGAGCCCGGCTTCCCGCCGCGCACAGCCCAGGACGCTGCTCTGGTGCCCTCGCGCTCTAGGCCAACTACCCTACCGAGAGATCGGGGCTCCCAACGGTGCCGCGGCTGCTGATGTCCCCGTGGGCCCAGGTCGCGCGCCACCGCTGCCAACTGGACGAGCCCCGCGTTGCCTCTTTGGGGAACCTTGATCAGCAACCTGGCTAGGCTCGATCCTGCGGCCTGCGGGAGCTCACTGCAGACACAGCCTGCTGTCCATACTAGGCGGCGGAGGGGGCCGCCCTTGCCTCCCAGCGCGCCTGAGGCAGCCCCTTTGGCGCCTAGGCGGCTGCAAAACGCAGGCTCAGAACATCCGCTCGCACTCCACTTTCTGTTTTCTCCCACCTCTCTGGCGCAGGACACACGTCATCACGGGGGACTCGCGGAGCCTCCAGGCAACCGCTGCAGCCTCAGCGCACACGGACATGGCAATCTGCAGGGCTTTCCCCGAGGATCTGAAAACGAAGGAGAAGAACAGATTTGCTCACTCTTTCACGCCAGCAACTTCTTGAAATGCTGCTACCACAGCTGGACGCCGGCTTTCTCCCCAGGTGGCCGGCATGCTGCTGAGTTCCTCATCTGTAGGAAGTAATTCGATCATTCATTAATCGATCAATTAATTGTGGAATCCTTCAGTATGTACCTCGTATGTGTTGCTTCCTTTCCTTCCTTCCTTCCTTCCTTGATCCATTCCGACTTTCTCTGTGTCTGTTTTTCTTTCCTAGCGTGTTTCTTCCTTCGCTCCTTCCTCTCTGCCTCACGGCGTTAGCTGAGGCACTCATTCATTCCTAGGCGGAAGGAGGTAGGCGTTTACCTCTTGAGTGATATACGGTTTCATTCACTCATTTAGACATTGGTGCAGGCGTGTATTTAGTAATTCGTGTATCCATTCATTAATGTGTACGCACTTCGTGTTTCCTTATTAGTCCTTGGTTCCTTGGCTTATTGATTTCTCCCTTTAGGTGCGAATGTGTATCGGTATTGCTGTGCGTATGTCTCTCTGTATGTTTCCATGTCCTTCTTTGATCGTGGCTGGGGATGGAACTCGGGGCCTCAGCGTTGAGCCAGTCTGCTTCTCAAAGCCCTAGGGTGAGGTGCTAGCTAGTTTGAGGACATGGAGTGTGCCCGAGTACCTGCCCCATACAGGACGTCTCGGAGCAAATCCCCTGGTCCTATTGTGTCCTGATTGGTGTGGGAAAGCGAGGGGGAGCCAGTGGGGTCCACCAGGAAGGGAAAAAAAAGGAAAATTCCTTACAGGCCACCACGGGGATCGATCTCTGGACCTTGCGCCCCCAAACCGGCGACAGACTTCGCGGGCCACCCTGCCAGCCGCTTCCGGTCGGCATTTCTCGCCCCTTTATTCACGTCCCTCCCCCCCACTCTCTGGACCACCCCGGTCCCACGACCATGCCAGGGCAGCAAGCAAGCTGTCCAGTGCCATTCCTACCCACAGCGGTTGCCCGCGACCCACAGGAGGTGGCGCTCGCAGGTGGTATCATAGAGCTTGGGAGAGAGGCAGGGGAGGGAGACCTTCCGGAGCCAGCGATGTGCAGCTGTCTCAACGAGAGTAGGCTGTGCTAGAGAATCCGGTGCCAGATGGAAGCGGGAAGAGGGTTTCCGGCGGCCAGCAGCGCCCGGCCTGCGGTCAGTGCAGGTCGTCTAGGCATTCCTGGCGGGAGGCATGCCTTGCAGGAGGCAGGAGGAAGAAGAAGCTGGATGTCTGCAGGGAAGCCGCGGGGGAGGACTTGGTGGAGGAAGAGGCCAGCTTCCTCGCTGGGGAGAAGTCCGGGCTGACGGGCGCCCAGGGCGAGGAAGAGCGCCCGGCTGGAGGCCCAGAGCAGAGAGACTCTGTGCAGCTGGACTCAGGACAGGAGAGCCCGGCTTCCCGCCGCGCACAGCCCAGGACGCTGCTCTGGTGCCCTCGCGCTCTAGGCCAACTACCCTACCGAGAGATCGGGGCTCCCAACGGTGCCGCGGCTGCTGATGTCCCCGTGGGCCCAGGTCACGCGCCGCCGCTGCCAACTGGATGAGCCCCGCGTTGCCTCTTTGGGGAACCTTGATCAGCAACCTGGCTAGGCTCGATCCTGCGGCCTGCGGGAGCTCACTGCTGACACAGCCTGCTGTCCCCACTAGGCGGCGGAGGGGGCCGCCCTTGCCTCCCAGCGCGCCTGAGGCAGCCCCTTTGGCGCCTAGGCGGCTGCAAAACGCAGGCTCAGAACATCCGCTCGCACTCCACTTTCTGTTTTCTCCCACCTCTCTGGCGCAGGACACACGTCATCACGGGGGACTCGCGGAGCCTCCAGGCAACCGCTGCAGCCTCAGCGCACACGGACATGGCAATCTGCAGGGCTTTGCCCGAGGATCTGAAAACGAAGGAGAAGAACAGATTTGCTCACTCTTTCACGCCAGCAACTTCTTGAAATGCTGCTACCACAGCTGGACGCCGGCTTTCTCCCCAGGTGGCCGGCATGCTGCTGAGTTCCTCATCTGTAGGAAGTAATTCGATCATTCATTAATCGATCAATTAATCGTGGAATCCTTCAGTATGTACCTCGTATGTGTTGCTTCCTTTCCTTCCTTCCTTCCTTCCTTCCTTCCTTGATCCATTCCGACTTTCTCTGTGTCTGTTTTTCTTTCCTAGCGTGTTTCTTCCTTCGCTCCTTCCTCTCTGCCTCACGGCGTTAGCTGAGGCACTCATTCATTCCTAGGCGGAAGGAGGTAGGCGTTTACCTCTTGAGTGATATACGGTTTCATTCACTCATTTAGACATTGGTGCAGGCGTGTATTTAGTAATTCGTGTATCCATTCATTAATGTGTACGCACTTCGTGTTTCCTTATTAGTCCTTGGTTCCTTGGCTTATTGATTTCTCCCTTTAGGTGCGAATGTGTATCGGTATTGCTGTGCGTATGTCTCTCTGTATGTTTCCATGTCCTTCTTTGATCGTGGCTGGGGATGGAACTCGGGGCCTCAGCGTTGAGCCAGTCTGCTTCTCAAAGCCCTAGGGTGAGGTGCTAGCTAGTTTGAGGACATGGAGTGTGCCCGAGTACCTGCCCCATACAGGACGTCTCGGAGCAAATCCCCTGGTCCTATTGTGTCCTGATTGGTGTGGGAAAGCGAGGGGGAGCCAGTGGGGTCCACCAGGAAGGGAAAAAAAAGGAAAATTCCTTACAGGCCACCACGGGGATCGATCTCTGGACCTTGCGCCCCCAAACCGGCGACAGACTTCGCGGGCCACCCTGCCAGCCGCTTCCGGTCGGCATTTCTCGCCCCTTTATTCACGTCCCTCCCCCCCACTCTCTGGACCACCCCGGTCCCACGACCATGCCAGGGCAGCAAGCAAGCTGTCCAGTGCCATTCCTACCCACAGCGGTTGCCCGCGACCCACAGGAGGTGGCGCTCGCAGGTGGTATCATAGAGCTTGGGAGAGAGGCAGGGGAGGGAGACCTTCCGGAGCCAGCGATGTGCAGCTGTCTCAACGAGAGTAGGCTGTGCTAGAGAATCCGGTGCCAGATGGAAGCGGGAAGAGGGTTTCCGGCGGCCAGCAGCGCCCGGCCTGCGGTCAGTGCAGGTCGTCTAGGCATTCCTGGCGGGAGGCATGCCTTGCAGGAGGCAGGAGGAAGAAGAAGCTGGATGACTGCAGGGAAGCCGCTGGGGAGGACTTGGTGGAGGAAGAGGCCAGCTTCCTCGCTGGGGAGAAGTCCGGGCTGACGGGCGCCCAGGGCGAGGAGGAGCGCCCGGCTGGAGGCCCAGAGCAGAGAGACTCTGTGCAGCTGGACTCAGGACAGGAGAGCCCGGCTTCCCGCCGCGCACAGCCCAGGACGCTGCTCTGGTGCCCTCGCGCTCTAGGCCAACTACCCTACCGAGAGATCGGGGCTCCCAACGGTGCCGCGGCTGCTGATGTCCCCGTGGGCCCAGGTCGCGCGCCACCGCTGCCAACTGGACGAGCCCCGCGTTGCCTCTTTGGGGAACCTTGATCAGCAACCTGGCTAGGCTCGATCCTGCGGCCTGCGGGAGCTCACTGCAGACACAGCCTGCTGTCCATACTAGGCGGCGGAGGGGGCCGCCCTTGCCTCCCAGCGCGCCTGAGGCAGCCCCTTCGGCGCCTAGGCGGCTGCAAAACGCAGGCTCAGAACATCCGCTCGCACTCCACTTTCTGTTTTCTCCCACCTCTCTGGCGCAGGACACACGTCATCACGGGGGACTCGCGGAGCCTCCAGGCAACCGCTGCAGCCTCAGCGCACACGGACATGGCAATCTGCAGGGCTTTCCCCGAGGATCTGAAAACGAAGGAGAAGAACAGATTTGCTCACTCTTTCACGCCAGCAACTTCTTGAAATGCTGCTACCACAGCTGGACGCCGGCTTTCTCCCCAGGTGGCCGGCATGCTGCTGAGTTCCTCATCTGTAGGAAGTAATTCGATCATTCATTAATCGATCAATTAATTGTGGAATCCTTCAGTATGTACCTCGTATGTGTTGCTTCCTTTCCTTCCTTCCTTCCTTCCTTGATCCATTCCGACTTTCTCTGTGTCTGTTTTTCTTTCCTAGCGTGTTTCTTCCTTCGCTCCTTCCTCTCTGCCTCACGGCGTTAGCTGAGGCACTCATTCATTCCTAGGCGGAAGGAGGTAGGCGTTTACCTCTTGAGTGATATATGGTTTCATTCACTCATTTAGACATTGGTGCAGGCGTGTATTTAGTAATTCGTGTATCCATTCATTAATGTGTACGCACTTCGTGTTTCCTTATTAGTCCTTGGTTCCTTGGCTTATTGATTTCTCCCTTTAGGTGCGAATGTGTATCGGTATTGCTGTGCGAATGTCTCTCTGTATGTTTCCATGTCCTTCTTTGATCGTGGCTGGGGATGGAACTCGGGGCCTCAGCGTTGAGCCAGTCTGCTTCTCAAAGCCCTAGGGTGAGGTGCTAGCTAGTTTGAGGACATGGAGTGTGCCCGAGTACCTGCCCCGTACAGGACGTCTCGGAGCAAATCCCCTGGTCCTATTGTGTCCTGATTGGTGTGGGAAAGCGAGGGGGAGCCAGTGGGGTCCACCAGGAAGGGAAAAAAAAGGAAAATTCCTTACAGGCCACCACGGGGATCGATCTCTGGACCTTGCGCCCCCAAACCGGCGACAGACTTCGCGGGCCACCCTGCCAGCCGCTTCCGGTCGGCGTTTCTCGCCCCTTTATTCACGTCCCTCCCCCCCACTCTCTGGACCACCCCGGTCCCACGACCATGCCAGGGCTGCAAGCAAGCTGTCCAGTGCCATTCCTACCCACAGCGGTTGCCCGCGACCCACAGGAGGTGGCGCTCGCAGGTGGTATCATAGTGCTTGGGAGAGAGGCAGGGGAGGGAGACCTTCCGGAGCCAGCGATGTGCAGCTGTCTCAACGAGAGTAGGCTGTGCTAGAGAATCCGGTGCCAGATGGAAGCGGGAAGAGGGTTTCCGGCGGCCAGCAGCGCCCGGCCTGCGGTCAGTGCAGGTCGTCTAGGCATTCCTGGCGGGAGGCATGCCTTGCAGGAGGCAGGAGGAAGAAGAAGCTGGATGTCTGCAGGGAAGCCGCTGGGGAGGACTTGGTGGAGGAAGAGGCCAGCTTCCTCGCTGGGGAGAAGTCCGGGCTGACGGGCGCCCAGGGCGAGGAGGAGCGCCCGGCTGGAGGCCCAGAGCAGAGAGACTCTGTGCAGCTGGACTCAGGACAGGAGAGCCCGGCTTCCCGCCGCGCACAGCCCAGGACGCTGCTCTGGTGCCCTCGCGCTCTAGGCCAAGTACCCTACCGAGAGATCGGGGCTCCCAACGGTGCCGCGGCTGCTGATGTCCCCGTGGGCCCAGGTCGCGCGCCGCCGCTGCCAACTGGACGAGCCCCGCGTTGCCTCTTTGGGGAACCTTGATCAGCAACCTGGCTAGGCTCGATCCTGCGGCCTGCGGGAGCTCACTGCAGACACAGCCTGCTGTCCGCACTAGGCGGCGGAGGGGGCCGCCCTTGCCTCCCAGCGCGCCTGAGGCAGCCCCTTCGGCGCCTAGGCGGCTGCAAAACGCAGGCTCAGAACATCCGCTCGCACTCCACTTTCTGTTTTCTCCCACCTCTCTGGCGCAGGACACACGTCATCACGGGGGACTCGCGGAGCCTCCAGGCAACCGCTGCAGCCTCAGCGCACACGGACATGGCAATCTGCAGGGCTTTCCCCGAGGATCTGAAAACGAAGGAGAAGAACAGATTTGCTCACTCTTTCACGCCAGCAACTTCTTGAAATGCTGCTACCACAGCTGGACGCCGGCTTTCTCCCCAGGTGGCCGGCATGCTGCTGAGTTCCTCATCTGTAGGAAGTAATTCGATCATTCATTAATCGATCAATTAATTGTGGAATCCTTCAGTATGTACCTCGTATGTGTTGCTTCCTTTCCTTCCTTCCTTCCTTCCTTCCTTCCTTGATCCATTCCGACTTTCTCTGTGTCTGTTTTTCTTTCCTAGCGTGTTTCTTCCTTCGCTCCTTCCTCTCTGCCTCACGGCGTTAGCTGAGGCACTCATTCATTCCTAGGCGGAAGGAGGTAGGCGTTTACCTCTTGAGTGATATACGGTTTCATTCACTCATTTAGACATTGGTGCAGGCGTGTATTTAGTAATTCGTGTATCCATTCATTAATGTGTACGCACTTCGTGTTTCCTTATTAGTCCTTGGTTCCTTGGCTTATTGATTTCTCCCTTTAGGTGCGAATGTGTATCGGTATTGCTGTGCGTATGTCTCTCTGTATGTTTCCATGTCCTTCTTTGATCGTGGCTGGGGATGGAACTCGGGGCCTCAGCGTTGAGCCAGTCTGCTTCTCAAAGCCCTAGGGTGAGGTGCTAGCTAGTTTGAGGACATGGAGTGTGCCCGAGTACCTGCCCCGTACAGGACGTCTCGGAGCAAATCCCCTGGTCCTATTGTGTCCTGATTGGTGTGGGAAAGCGAGGGGGAGCCAGTGGGGTCCACCAGGAAGGGAAAAAAAAGGAAAATTCCTTACAGGCCACCACGGGGATCGATCTCTGGACCTTGCGCCCCCAAACCGGCGACAGACTTCGCGGGCCACCCTGCCAGCCGCTTCCGGTCGGCGTTTCTCGCCCCTTTATTCACGTCCCTCCCCCCCACTCTCTGGACCACCCCGGTCCCACGACCATGCCAGGGCTGCAAGCAAGCTGTCCAGTGCCATTCCTACCCACAGCGGTTGCCCGCGACCCACAGGAGGTGGCGCTCGCAGGTGGTATCATAGTGCTTGGGAGAGAGGCAGGGGAGGGAGACCTTCCGGAGCCAGCGATGTGCAGCTGTCTCAACGAGAGTAGGCTGTGCTAGAGAATCCGGTGCCAGATGGAAGCGGGAAGAGGGTTTCCGGCGGCCAGCAGCGCCCGGCCTGCGGTCAGTGCAGGTCGTCTAGGCATTCCTGGCGGGAGGCATGCCTTGCAGGAGGCAGGAGGAAGAAGAAGCTGGATGTCTGCAGGGAAGCCGCTGGGGAGGACTTGGTGGAGGAAGAGGCCAGCTTCCTCGCTGGGGAGAAGTCCGGGCTGACGGGCGCCCAGGGCGAGGAGGAGCGCCCGGCTGGAGGCCCAGAGCAGAGAGACTCTGTGCAGCTGGACTCAGGACAGGAGAGCCCGGCTTCCCGCCGCGCACAGCCCAGGACGCTGCTCTGGTGCCCTCGCGCTCTAGGCCAACTACCCTACCGAGAGATCGGGGCTCCCAACGGTGCCGCGGCTGCTGATGTCCCCGTGGGCCCAGGTCGCGCGCCGCCGCTGCCAACTGGACGAGCCCCGCGTTGCCTCTTTGGGGAACCTTGATCAGCAACCTGGCTAGGCTCGATCCTGCGGCCTGCGGGAGCTCACTGCAGACACAGCCTGCTGTCCGCACTAGGCGGCGGAGGGGGCCGCCCTTGCCTCCCAGCGCGCCTGAGGCAGCCCCTTCGGCGCCTAGGCGGCTGCAAAACGCAGGCTCAGAACATCCGCTCGCACTCCACTTTCTGTTTTCTCCCACCTCTCTGGCGCAGGACACACGTCATCACGGGGGACTCGCGGAGCCTCCAGGCAACCGCTGCAGCCTCAGCGCACACGGACATGGCAATCTGCAGGGCTTTCCCCGAGGATCTGAAAACGAAGGAGAAGAACAGATTTGCTCACTCTTTCACGCCAGCAACTTCTTGAAATGCTGCTACCACAGCTGGACGCCGGCTTTCTCCCCAGGTGGCCGGCATGCTGCTGAGTTCCTCATCTGTAGGAAGTAATTCGATCATTCATTAATCGATCAATTAATCGTGGAATCCTTCAGTATGTACCTCGTATGTGTTGCTTCCTTTCCTTCCTTCCTTCCTTCCTTCCTTCCTTGATCCATTCCGACTTTCTCTGTGTCTGTTTTTCTTTCCTAGCGTGTTTCTTCCTTCGCTCCTTCCTCTCTGCCTCACGGCGTTAGCTGAGGCACTCATTCATTCCTAGGCGGAAGGAGGTAGGCGTTTACCTCTTGAGTGATATACGGTTTCATTCACTCATTTAGACATTGGTGCAGGCGTGTATTTAGTAATTCGTGTATCCATTCATTAATGTGTACGCACTTCGTGTTTCCTTATTAGTCCTTGGTTCCTTGGCTTATTGATTTCTCCCTTTAGGTGCGAATGTGTATCGGTATTGCTGTGCGTATGTCTCTCTGTATGTTTCCATGTCCTTCTTTGATCGTGGCTGGGGATGGAACTCGGGGCCTCAGCGTTGAGCCAGTCTGCTTCTCAAAGCCCTAGGGTGAGGTGCTAGCTAGTTTGAGGACATGGAGTGTGCCCGAGTACCTGCCCCGTACAGGACGTCTCGGAGCAAATCCCCTGGTCCTATTGTGTCCTGATTGGTGTGGGAAAGCGAGGGGGAGCCAGTGGGGTCCACCAGGAAGGGAAAAAAAAGGAAAATTCCTTACAGGCCACCACGGGGATCGATCACTGGACCTTGCGCCCCCAAACCGGCGACAGACTTCGCGGGCCACCCTGCCAGCCGCTTCCGGTCGGCGTTTCTCGCCCCTTTATTCACGTCCCTCCCCCCCACTCTCTGGACCACCCCGGTCCCACGACCATGCCAGGGCTGCAAGCAAGCTGTCCAGTGCCATTCCTACCCACAGCGGTTGCCCGCGACCCACAGGAGGTGGCGCTCGCAGGTGGTATCATAGTGCTTGGGAGAGAGGCAAGGGAGGGAGACCTTCCGGAGCCAGCGATGTGCAGCTGTCTCAACGAGAGTAGGCTGTGCTAGAGAATCCGGTGCCAGATGGAAGCGGGAAGAGGGTTTCCGGCGGCCAGCAGCGCCCGGCCTGCGGTCAGTGCAGGTCGTCTAGGCATTCCTGGCGGGAGGCATGCCTTGCAGGAGGCAGGAGGAAGAAGAAGCTGGATGTCTGCAGGGAAGCCGCTGGGGAGGACTTGGTGGAGGAAGAGGCCAGCTTCCTCGCTGGGGAGAAGTCCGGGCTGACGGGCGCCCAGGGCGAGGAGGAGCGCCCGGCTGGAGGCCCAGAGCAGAGAGACTCTGTGCAGCTGGACTCAGGACAGGAGAGTCCGGCTTCCCGCCGCGCACAGCCCAGGACGCTGCTCTGGTGCCCTCGCGCTCTAGGCCAAGTACCCTACCGAGAGATCGGGGCTCCCAACGGTGCCGCGGCTGCTGATGTCCCCGTGGGCCCAGGTCGCGCGCCGCCGCTGCCAACTGGACGAGCCCCGCGTTGCCTCTTTGGGGAACCTTGATCAGCAACCTGGCTAGGCTCGATCCTGCGGCCTGCGGGAGCTCACTGCAGACACAGCCTGCTGTCCGCACTAGGCGGCGGAGGGGGCCGCCCTTGCCTCCCAGCGCGCCTGAGGCAGCCCCTTCGGCGCCTAGGCGGCTGCAAAACGCAGGCTCAGAACATCCGCTCGCACTCCACTTTCTGTTTTCTCCCACCTCTCTGGCGCAGGACACACGTCATCACGGGGGACTCGCGGAGCCTCCAGGCAACCGCTGCAGCCTCAGCGCACACGGACATGGCAATCTGCAGGGCTTTCCCCGAGGATCTGAAAACGAAGGAGAAGAACAGATTTGCTCACTCTTTCACGCCAGCAACTTCTTGAAATGCTGCTACCACAGCTGGACGCCGGCTTTCTCCCCAGGTGGCCGGCATGCTGCTGAGTTCCTCATCTGTAGGAAGTAATTCGATCATTCATTAATCGATCAATTAATTGTGGAATCCTTCAGTATGTACCTCGTATGTGTTGCTTCCTTTCCTTCCTTCCTTCCTTCCTTCCTTCCTTGATCCATTCCGACTTTCTCTGTGTCTGTTTTTCTTTCCTAGCGTGTTTCTTCCTTCGCTCCTTCCTCTCTGCCTCACGGCGTTAGCTGAGGCACTCATTCATTCCTAGGCGGAAGGAGGTAGGCGTTTACCTCTTGAGTGATATACGGTTTCATTCACTCATTTAGACATTGGTGCAGGCGTGTATTTAGTAATTCGTGTATCCATTCATTAATGTGTACGCACTTCGTGTTTCCTTATTAGTCCTTGGTTCCTTGGCTTATTGATTTCTCCCTTTAGGTGCGAATGTGTATCGGTATTGCTGTGCGTATGTCTCTCTGTATGTTTCCATGTCCTTCTTTGATCGTGGCTGGGGATGGAACTCGGGGCCTCAGCGTTGAGCCAGTCTGCTTCTCAAAGCCCTAGGGTGAGGTGCTAGCTAGTTTGAGGACATGGAGTGTGCCCGAGTACCTGCCCCATACAGGACGTCTCGGAGCAAATCCCCTGGTCCTATTGTGTCCTGATTGGTGTGGGAAAGTGAGGGGGAGCCAGTGGGGTCCACCAGGAAGGGAAAAAAAAGGAAAATTCCTTACAGGCCACCACGGGGATCGATCTCTGGACCTTGCGCCCCCAAACCGGCGACAGACTTCGCGGGCCACCCTGCCAGCCGCTTCCGGTCGGCATTTCTCGCCCCTTTATTCACGTCCCTCCCCCCCACTCTCTGGACCACCCCGGTCCCACGACCATGCCAGGGCAGCAAGCAAGCTGTCCAGTGCCATTCCTACCCACAGCGGTTGCCCGCGACCCACAGGAGGTGGCGCTCGCAGGTGGTATCATAGAGCTTGGGAGAGAGGCAGGGGAGGGAGACCTTCCGGAGCCAGCGATGTGCAGCTGTCTCAACGAGAGTAGGCTGTGCTAGAGAATCCGGTGCCAGATGGAAGCGGGAAGAGGGTTTCCGGCGGCCAGCAGCGCCCGGCCTGCGGTCAGTGCAGGTCGTCTAGGCATTCCTGGCGGGAGGCATGCCTTGCAGGAGGCAGGAGGAAGAAGAAGCTGGATGTCTGCAGGGAAGCCGCGGGGGAGGACTTGGTGGAGGAAGAGGCCAGCTTCCTCGCTGGGGAGAAGTCCGGGCTGACGGGCGCCCAGGGCGAGGAAGAGCGCCCGGCTGGAGGCCCAGAGCAGAGAGACTCTGTGCAGCTGGACTCAGGACAGGAGAGCCCGGCTTCCCGCCGCGCACAGCCCAGGACGCTGCTCTGGTGCCCTCGCGCTCTAGGCCAACTACCCTACCGAGAGATCGGGGCTCCCAACGGTGCCGCGGCTGCTGATGTCCCCGTGGGCCCAGGTCGCGCGCCACCGCTGCCAACTGGACGAGCCCCGCGTTGCCTCTTTGGGGAACCTTGATCAGCAACCTGGCTAGGCTCGATCCTGCGGCCTGCGGGAGCTCACTGCAGACACAGCTTGCTGTCCATACTAGGCGGCGGAGGGGGCCGCCCTTGCCTCCCAGCGCGCCTGAGGCAGCCCCTTCGGCGCCTAGGCGGCTGCAAAACGCAGGCTCAGAACATCCGCTCGCACTCCACTTTCTGTTTTCTCCCACCTCTCTGGCGCAGGACACACGTCATCACGGGGGACTCGCGGAGCCTCCAGGCAACCGCTGCAGCCTCAGCGCACACGGACATGGCAATCTGCAGGGCTTTCCCCGAGGATCTGAAAACGAAGGAGAAGAACAGATTTGCTCACTCTTTCACGCCAGCAACTTCTTGAAATGCTGCTACCACAGCTGGACGCCGGCTTTCTCCCCAGGTGGCCGGCATGCTGCTGAGTTCCTCATCTGTAGGAAGTAATTCGATCATTCATTAATCGATCAATTAATTGTGGAATCCTTCAGTATGTACCTCGTATGTGTTGCTTCCTTTCCTTCCTTCCTTCCTTCCTTGATCCATTCCGACTTTCTCTGTGTCTGTTTTTCTTTCCTAGCGTGTTTCTTCCTTCGCTCCTTCCTCTCTGCCTCACGGCGTTAGCTGAGGCACTCATTCATTCCTAGGCGGAAGGAGGTAGGCGTTTACCTCTTGAGTGATATACGGTTTCATTCACTCATTTAGACATTGGTGCAGGCGTGTATTTAGTAATTCGTGTATCCATTCATTAATGTGTACGCACTTCGTGTTTCCTTATTAGTCCTTGGTTCCTTGGCTTATTGATTTCTCCCTTTAGGTGCGAATGTGTATCGGTATTGCTGTGCGTATGTCTCTCTGTATGTTTCCATGTCCTTCTTTGATCGTGGCTGGGGATGGAACTCGGGGCCTCAGCGTTGAGCCAGTCTGCTTCTCAAAGCCCTAGGGTGAGGTGCTAGCTAGTTTGAGGACATGGAGTGTGCCCGAGTACCTGCCCCGTACAGGACGTCTCGGAGCAAATCCCCTGGTCCTATTGTGTCCTGATTGGTGTGGGAAAGCGAGGGGGAGCCAGTGGGGTCCACCAGGAAGGGAAAAAAAAGGAAAATTCCTTACAGGCCACCACGGGGATCGATCTCTGGACCTTGCGCCCCCAAACCGGCGACAGACTTCGCGGGCCACCCTGCCAGCCGCTTCCGGTCGGCGTTTCTCGCCCCTTTATTCACGTCCCTCCCCCCCACTCTCTGGACCACCCCGGTCCCACGACCATGCCAGGGCTGCAAGCAAGCTGTCCAGTGCCATTCCTACCCACAGCGGTTGCCCGCGACCCACAGGAGGTGGCGCTCGCAGGTGGTATCATAGTGCTTGGGAGAGAGGCAAGAGAGGGAGACCTTCCGGAGCCAGCGATGTGCAGCTGTCTCAACGAGAGTAGGCTGTGCTAGAGAATCCGGTGCCAGATGGAAGCGGGAAGAGGGTTTCCGGCGGCCAGCAGCGCCCGGCCTGCGGTCAGTGCAGGTCGTCTAGGCATTCCTGGCGGGAGGCATGCCTTGCAGGAGGCAGGAGGAAGAAGAAGCTGGATGTCTGCAGGGAAGCCGCTGGGGAGGACTTGGTGGAGGAAGAGGCCAGCTTCCTCGCTGGGGAGAAGTCCGGGCTGACGGGCGCCCAGGGCGAGGAGGAGCGCCCGGCTGGAGGCCCAGAGCAGAGAGACTCTGTGCAGCTGGACTCAGGACAGGAGAGCCCGGCTTCCCGCCGCGCACAGCCCAGGACGCTGCTCTGGTGCCCTCGCGCTCTAGGCCAAGTACCCTACCGAGAGATCGGGGCTCCCAACGGTGCCGCGGCTGCTGATGTCCCCGTGGGCCCAGGTCGCGCGCCGCCGCTGCCAACTGGACGAGCCCCGCGTTGCCTCTTTGGGGAACCTTGATCAGCAACCTGGCTAGGCTCGATCCTGCGGCCTGCGGGAGCTCACTGCAGACACAGCCTGCTGTCCGCACTAGGCGGCGGAGGGGGCCGCCCTTGCCTCCCAGCGCGCCTGAGGCAGCCCCTTCGGCGCCTAGGCGGCTGCAAAACGCAGGCTCAGAACATCCGCTCGCACTCCACTTTCTGTTTTCTCCCACCTCTCTGGCGCAGGACACATGTCATCACGGGGGACTCGCGGAGCCTCCAGGCAACCGCTGCAGCCTCAGCGCACACGGACATGGCAATCTGCAGGGCTTTCCCCGAGGATCTGAAAACGAAGGAGAAGAACAGATTTGCTCACTCTTTCACGCCAGCAACTTCTTGAAATGCTGCTACCACAGCTGGACGCCGGCTTTCTCCCCAGGTGGCCGGCATGCTGCTGAGTTCCTCATCTGTAGGAAGTAATTCGATCATTCATTAATCGATCAATTAATTGTGGAATCCTTCAGTATGTACCTCTTATGTGTTGCTTCCTTTCCTTCCTTCCTTCCTTCCTTCCTTCCTTGATCCATTCCGACTTTCTCTGTGTCTGTTTTTCTTTCCTAGCGTGTTTCTTCCTTCGCTCCTTCCTCTCTGCCTCACGGCGTTAGCTGAGGCACTCATTCATTCCTAGGCGGAAGGAGGTAGGCGTTTACCTCTTGAGTGATATACGGTTTCATTCACTCATTTAGACATTGGTGCAGGCGTGTATTTAGTAATTCGTGTATCCATTCATTAATGTGTACGCACTTCGTGTTTCCTTATTAGTCCTTGGTTCCTTGGCTTATTGATTTCTCCCTTTAGGTGCGAATGTGTATCGGTATTGCTGTGCGTATGTCTCTCTGTATGTTTCCATGTCCTTCTTTGATCGTGGCTGGGGATGGAACTCGGGGCCTCAGCGTTGAGCCAGTCTGCTTCTCAAAGCCCTAGGGTGAGGTGCTAGCTAGTTTGAGGACATGGAGTGTGCCCGAGTACCTGCCCCATACAGGACGTCTCGGAGCAAATCCCCTGGTCCTATTGTGTCCTGATTGGTGTGGGAAAGCGAGGGGGAGCCAGTGGGGTCCACCAGGAAGGGAAAAAAAAGGAAAATTCCTTACAGGCCACCACGGGGATCGATCTCTGGACCTTGCGCCCCCAAACCGGCGACAGACTTCGCGGGCCACCCTGCCAGCCGCTTCCGGTCGGCGTTTCTCGCCCCTTTATTCACGTCCCTCCCCCCCACTCTCTGGACCACCCCGGTCCCACGACCATGCCAGGGCTGCAAGCAAGCTGTCCAGTGCCATTCCTACCCACAGCGGTTGCCCGCGACCCACAGGAGGTGGCGCTCGCAGGTGGTATCATAGTGCTTGGGAGAGAGGCAAGGGAGGGAGACCTTCCGGAGCCAGCGATGTGCAGCTGTCTCAACGAGAGTAGGCTGTGCTAGAGAATCCGGTGCCAGATGGAAGCGGGAAGAGGGTTTCCGGCGGCCAGCAGCGCCCGGCCTGCGGTCAGTGCAGGTCGTCTAGGCATTCCTGGCGGGAGGCATGCCTTGCAGGAGGCAGGAGGAAGAAGAAGCTGGATGTCTGCAGGGAAGCCGCTGGGGAGGACTTGGTGGAGGAAGAGGCCAGCTTCCTCGCTGGGGAGAAGTCCGGGCTGACGGGCGCCCAGGGCGAGGAGGAGCGCCCGGCTGGAGGCCCAGAGCAGAGAGACTCTGTGCAGCTGGACTCAGGACAGGAGAGCCCGGCTTCCCGCCGCGCACAGCCCAGGACGCTGCTCTGGTGCCCTCGCGCTCTAGGCCAAGTACCCTACCGAGAGATCGGGGCTCCCAACGGTGCCGCGGCTGCTGATGTCCCCGTGGGCCCAGGTCGCGCGCCGCCGCTGCCAACTGGACGAGCCCCGCGTTGCCTCTTTGGGGAACCTTGATCAGCAACCTGGCTAGGCTCGATCCTGCGGCCTGCGGGAGCTCACTGCAGACACAGCCTGCTGTCCGCACTAGGCGGCGGAGGGGGCCGCCCTTGCCTCCCAGCGCGCCTGAGGCAGCCCCTTCGGCGCCTAGGCGGCTGCAAAACGCAGGCTCAGAACATCCGCTCGCACTCCACTTTCTGTTTTCTCCCACCTCTCTGGCGCAGGACACACGTCATCACGGGGGACTCGCGGAGCCTCCAGGCAACCGCTGCAGCCTCAGCGCACACGGACATGGCAATCTGCAGGGCTTTCCCCGAGGATCTGAAAACGAAGGAGAAGAACAGATTTGCTCACTCTTTCACGCCAGCAACTTCTTGAAATGCTGCTACCACAGCTGGACGCCGGCTTTCTCCCCAGGTGGCCGGCATGCTGCTGAGTTCCTCATCTGTAGGAAGTAATTCGATCATTCATTAATCGATCAATTAATTGTGGAATCCTTCAGTATGTACCTCTTATGTGTTGCTTCCTTTCCTTCCTTCCTTCCTTCCTTCCTTCCTTGATCCATTCCGACTTTCTCTGTGTCTGTTTTTCTTTCCTAGCGTGTTTCTTCCTTCGCTCCTTCCTCTCTGCCTCACGGCGTTAGCTGAGGCACTCATTCATTCCTAGGCGGAAGGAGGTAGGCGTTTACCTCTTGAGTGATATACGGTTTCATTCACTCATTTAGACATTGGTGCAGGCGTGTATTTAGTAATTCGTGTATCCATTCATTAATGTGTACGCACTTCGTGTTTCCTTATTAGTCCTTGGTTCCTTGGCTTATTGATTTCTCCCTTTAGGTGTGAATGTGTATCGGTATTGCTGTGCGTATGTCTCTCTGTATGTTTCCATGTCCTTCTTTGATCGTGGCTGGGGATGGAACTCGGGGCCTCAGCGTTGAGCCAGTCTGCTTCTCAAAGCCCTAGGGTGAGGTGCTAGCTAGTTTGAGGACATGGAGTGTGCCCGAGTACCTGCCCCATACAGGACGTCTCGGAGCAAATCCCCTGGTCCTATTGTGTCCTGATTGGTGTGGGAAAGCGAGGGGGAGCCAGTGGGGTCCACCAGGAAGGGAAAAAAAAGGAAAATTCCTTACAGGCCACCACGGGGATCGATCTCTGGACCTTGCGCCCCCAAACCGGCGACAGACTTCGCGGGCCACCCTGCCAGCCGCTTCCGGTCGGCATTTCTCGCCCCTTTATTCACGTCCCTCCCCCCCACTCTCTGGACCACCCCGGTCCCACGACCATGCCAGGGCAGCAAGCAAGCTGTCCAGTGCCATTCCTACCCACAGCGGTTGCCCGCGACCCACAGGAGGTGGCGCTCGCAGGTGGTATCATAGAGCTTGGGAGAGAGGCAGGGGAGGGAGACCTTCCGGAGCCAGCGATGTGCAGCTGTCTCAACGAGAGTAGGCTGTGCTAGAGAATCCGGTGCCAGATGGAAGCGGGAAGAGGGTTTCCGGCGGCCAGCAGCGCCCGGCCTGCGGTCAGTGCAGGTCGTCTAGGCATTCCTGGCGGGAGGCATGCCTTGCAGGAGGCAGGAGGAAGAAGAAGCTGGATGTCTGCAGGGAAGCCGCGGGGGAGGACTTGGTGGAGGAAGAGGCCAGCTTCCTCGCTGGGGAGAAGTCCGGGCTGACGGGCGCCCAGGGCGAGGAAGAGCGCCCGGCTGGAGGCCCAGAGCAGAGAGACTCTGTGCAGCTGGACTCAGGACAGGAGAGCCCGGCTTCCCGCCGCGCACAGCCCAGGACGCTGCTCTGGTGCCCTCGCGCTCTAGGCCAACTACCCTACCGAGAGATCGGGGCTCCCAACGGTGCCGCGGCTGCTGATGTCCCCGTGGGCCCAGGTCACGCGCCGCCGCTGCCAACTGGATGAGCCCCGCGTTGCCTCTTTGGGGAACCTTGATCAGCAACCTGGCTAGGCTCGATCCTGCGGCCTGCGGGAGCTCACTGCTGACACAGCCTGCTGTCCCCACTAGGCGGCGGAGGGGGCCGCCCTTGCCTCCCAGCGCGCCTGAGGCAGCCCCTTTGGCGCCTAGGCGGCTGCAAAACGCAGGCTCAGAACATCCGCTCGCACTCCACTTTCTGTTTTCTCCCACCTCTCTGGCGCAGGACACACGTCATCACGGGGGACTCGCGGAGCCTCCAGGCAACCGCTGCAGCCTCAGCGCACACGGACATGGCAATCTGCAGGGCTTTGCCCGAGGATCTGAAAACGAAGGAGAAGAACAGATTTGCTCACTCTTTCACGCCAGCAACTTCTTGAAATGCTGCTACCACAGCTGGACGCCGGCTTTCTCCCCAGGTGGCCGGCATGCTGCTGAGTTCCTCATCTGTAGGAAGTAATTCGATCATTCATTAATCGATCAATTAATCGTGGAATCCTTCAGTATGTACCTCGTATGTGTTGCTTCCTTTCCTTCCTTCCTTCCTTCCTTCCTTCCTTGATCCATTCCGACTTTCTCTGTGTCTGTTTTTCTTTCCTAGCGTGTTTCTTCCTTCGCTCCTTCCTCTCTGCCTCACGGCGTTAGCTGAGGCACTCATTCATTCCTAGGCGGAAGGAGGTAGGCGTTTACCTCTTGAGTGATATACGGTTTCATTCACTCATTTAGACATTGGTGCAGGCGTGTATTTAGTAATTCGTGTATCCATTCATTAATGTGTACGCACTTCGTGTTTCCTTATTAGTCCTTGGTTCCTTGGCTTATTGATTTCTCCCTTTAGGTGCGAATGTGTATCGGTATTGCTGTGCGTATGTCTCTCTGTATGTTTCCATGTCCTTCTTTGATCGTGGCTGGGGATGGAACTCGGGGCCTCAGCGTTGAGCCAGTCTGCTTCTCAAAGCCCTAGGGTGAGGTGCTAGCTAGTTTGAGGACATGGAGTGTGCCCGAGTACCTGCCCCATACAGGACGTCTCGGAGCAAATCCCCTGGTCCTATTGTGTCCTGATTGGTGTGGGAAAGCGAGGGGGAGCCAGTGGGGTCCACCAGGAAGGGAAAAAAAAGGAAAATTCCTTACAGGCCACCACGGGGATCGATCTCTGGACCTTGCGCCCCCAAACCGGCGACAGACTTCGCGGGCCACCCTGCCAGCCGCTTCCGGTCGGCATTTCTCGCCCCTTTATTCACGTCCCTCCCCCCCACTCTCTGGACCACCCCGGTCCCACGACCATGCCAGGGCAGCAAGCAAGCTGTCCAGTGCCATTCCTACCCACAGCGGTTGCCCGCGACCCACAGGAGGTGGCGCTCGCAGGTGGTATCATAGAGCTTGGGAGAGAGGCAGGGGAGGGAGACCTTCCGGAGCCAGCGATGTGCAGCTGTCTCAACGAGAGTAGGCTGTGCTAGAGAATCCGGTGCCAGATGGAAGCGGGAAGAGGGTTTCCGGCGGCCAGCAGCGCCCGGCCTGCGGTCAGTGCAGGTCGTCTAGGCATTCCTGGCGGGAGGCATGCCTTGCAGGAGGCAGGAGGAAGAAGAAGCTGGATGTCTGCAGGGAAGCCGCGGGGGAGGACTTGGTGGAGGAAGAGGCCAGCTTCCTCGCTGGGGAGAAGTCCGGGCTGACGGGCGCCCAGGGCGAGGAAGAGCGCCCGGCTGGAGGCCCAGAGCAGAGAGACTCTGTGCAGCTGGACTCAGGACAGGAGAGCCCGGCTTCCCGCCGCGCACAGCCCAGGACGCTGCTCTGGTGCCCTCGCGCTCTAGGCCAACTACCCTACCGAGAGATCGGGGCTCCCAACGGTGCCGCGGCTGCTGATGTCCCCGTGGGCCCAGGTCACGCGCCGCCGCTGCCAACTGGATGAGCCCCGCGTTGCCTCTTTGGGGAACCTTGATCAGCAACCTGGCTAGGCTCGATCCTGCGGCCTGCGGGAGCTCACTGCTGACACAGCCTGCTGTCCCCACTAGGCGGCGGAGGGGGCCGCCCTTGCCTCCCAGCGCGCCTGAGGCAGCCCCTTTGGCGCCTAGGCGGCTGCAAAACGCAGGCTCAGAACATCCGCTCGCACTCCACTTTCTGTTTTCTCCCACCTCTCTGGCGCAGGACACACGTCATCACGGGGGACTCGCGGAGCCTCCAGGCAACCGCTGCAGCCTCAGCGCACACGGACATGGCAATCTGCAGGGCTTTGCCCGAGGATCTGAAAACGAAGGAGAAGAACAGATTTGCTCACTCTTTCACGCCAGCAACTTCTTGAAATGCTGCTACCACAGCTGGACGCCGGCTTTCTCCCCAGGTGGCCGGCATGCTGCTGAGTTCCTCATCTGTAGGAAGTAATTCGATCATTCATTAATCGATCAATTAATCGTGGAATCCTTCAGTATGTACCTCGTATGTGTTGCTTCCTTTCCTTCCTTCCTTCCTTCCTTCCTTCCTTGATCCATTCCGACTTTCTCTGTGTCTGTTTTTCTTTCCTAGCGTGTTTCTTCCTTCGCTCCTTCCTCTCTGCCTCACGGCGTTAGCTGAGGCACTCATTCATTCCTAGGCGGAAGGAGGTAGGCGTTTACCTCTTGAGTGATATACGGTTTCATTCACTCATTTAGACATTGGTGCAGGCGTGTATTTAGTAATTCGTGTATCCATTCATTAATGTGTACGCACTTCGTGTTTCCTTATTAGTCCTTGGTTCCTTGGCTTATTGATTTCTCCCTTTAGGTGCGAATGTGTATCGGTATTGCTGTGCGTATGTCTCTCTGTATGTTTCCATGTCCTTCTTTGATCGTGGCTGGGGATGGAACTCGGGGCCTCAGCGTTGAGCCAGTCTGCTTCTCAAAGCCCTAGGGTGAGGTGCTAGCTAGTTTGAGGACATGGAGTGTGCCCGAGTACCTGCCCCATACAGGACGTCTCGGAGCAAATCCCCTGGTCCTATTGTGTCCTGATTGGTGTGGGAAAGCGAGGGGGAGCCAGTGGGGTCCACCAGGAAGGGAAAAAAAAGGAAAATTCCTTACAGGCCACCACGGGGATCGATCTCTGGACCTTGCGCCCCCAAACCGGCGACAGACTTCGCGGGCCACCCTGCCAGCCGCTTCCGGTCGGCATTTCTCGCCCCTTTATTCACGTCCCTCCCCCCCACTCTCTGGACCACCCCGGTCCCACGACCATGCCAGGGCAGCAAGCAAGCTGTCCAGTGCCATTCCTACCCACAGCGGTTGCCCGCGACCCACAGGAGGTGGCGCTCGCAGGTGGTATCATAGAGCTTGGGAGAGAGGCAGGGGAGGGAGACCTTCCGGAGCCAGCGATGTGCAGCTGTCTCAACGAGAGTAGGCTGTGCTAGAGAATCCGGTGCCAGATGGAAGCGGGAAGAGGGTTTCCGGCGGCCAGCAGCGCCCGGCCTGCGGTCAGTGCAGGTCGTCTAGGCATTCCTGGCGGGAGGCATGCCTTGCAGGAGGCAGGAGGAAGAAGAAGCTGGATGTCTGCAGGGAAGCCGCTGGGGAGGACTTGGTGGAGGAAGAGGCCAGCTTCCTCGCTGGGGAGAAGTCCGGGCTGACGGGCGCCCAGGGCGAGGAGGAGCGCCCGGCTGGAGGCCCAGAGCAGAGAGACTCTGTGCAGCTGGACTCAGGACAGGAGAGCCCGGCTTCCCGCCGCGCACAGCCCAGGACGCTGCTCTGGTGCCCTCGCGCTCTAGGCCAACTACCCTACCGAGAGATCGGGGCTCCCAACGGTGCCGCGGCTGCTGATGTCCCCGTGGGCCCAGGTCGCGCGCCGCCGCTGCCAACTGGACGAGCCCCGCGTTGCCTCTTTGGGGAACCTTGATCAGCAACCTGGCTAGGCTCGATCCTGCGGCCTGCGGGAGCTCACTGCAGACACAGCCTGCTGTCCGCACTAGGCGGCGGAGGGGGCCGCCCTTGCCTCCCAGCGCGCCTGAGGCAGCCCCTTCGGCGCCTAGGCGGCTGCAAAACGCAGGCTCAGAACATCCGCTCGCACTCCACTTTCTGTTTTCTCCCACCTCTCTGGCGCAGGACACACGTCATCACGGGGGACTCGCGGAGCCTCCAGGCAACCGCTGCAGCCTCAGCGCACACGGACATGGCAATCTGCAGGGCTTTCCCCGAGGATCTGAAAACGAAGGAGAAGAACAGATTTGCTCACTCTTTCACGCCAGCAACTTCTTGAAATGCTGCTACCACAGCTGGACGCCGGCTTTCTCCCCAGGTGGCCGGCATGCTGCTGAGTTCCTCATCTGTAGGAAGTAATTCGATCATTCATTAATCGATCAATTAATCGTGGAATCCTTCAGTATGTACCTCGTATGTGTTGCTTCCTTTCCTTCCTTCCTTCCTTCCTTCCTTCCTTGATCCATTCCGACTTTCTCTGTGTCTGTTTTTCTTTCCTAGCGTGTTTCTTCCTTCGCTCCTTCCTCTCTGCCTCACGGCGTTAGCTGAGGCACTCATTCATTCCTAGGCGGAAGGAGGTAGGCGTTTACCTCTTGAGTGATATACGGTTTCATTCACTCATTTAGACATTGGTGCAGGCATGTATTTAGTAATTCGTGTATCCATTCATTAATGTGTACGCACTTCGTGTTTCCTTATTAGTCCTTGGTTCCTTGGCTTATTGATTTCTCCCTTTAGGTGCGAATGTGTATCGGTATTGCTGTGCGTATGTCTCTCTGTATGTTTCCATGTCCTTCTTTGATCGTGGCTGGGGATGGAACTCGGGGCCTCAGCGTTGAGCCAGTCTGCTTCTCAAAGCCCTAGGGTGAGGTGCTAGCTAGTTTGAGGACATGGAGTGTGCCCGAGTACCTGCCCCGTACAGGACGTCTCGGAGCAAATCCCCTGGTCCTATTGTGTCCTGATTGGTGTGGGAAAGCGAGGGGGAGCCAGTGGGGTCCACCAGGAAGGGAAAAAAAAAGGAAAATTCCTTACAGGCCACCACGGGGATCGATCTCTGGACCTTGCGCCCCCAAACCGGCGACAGACTTCGCGGGCCACCCTGCCAGCCGCTTCCGGTCGGCATTTCTCGCCCCTTTATTCACGTCCCTCCCCCCCACTCTCTGGACCACCCCGGTCCCACGACCATGCCAGGGCAGCAAGCAAGCTGTCCAGTGCCATTCCTACCCACAGCGGTTGCCCGCGACCCACAGGAGGTGGCGCTCGCAGGTGGTATCATAGAGCTTGGGAGAGAGGCAGGGGAGGGAGACCTTCCGGAGCCAGCGATGTGCAGCTGTCTCAACGAGAGTAGGCTGTGCTAGAGAATCCGGTGCCAGATGGAAGCGGGAAGAGGGTTTCCGGCGGCCAGCAGCGCCCGGCCTGCGGTCAGTGCAGGTCGTCTAGGCATTCCTGGCGGGAGGCATGCCTTGCAGGAGGCAGGAGGAAGAAGAAGCTGGATGTCTGCAGGGAAGCCGCTGGGGAGGACTTGGTGGAGGAAGAGGCCAGCTTCCTCGCTGGGGAGAAGTCCGGGCTGACGGGCGCCCAGGGCGAGGAGGAGCGCCCGGCTGGAGGCCCAGAGCAGAGAGACTCTGTGCAGCTGGACTCAGGACAGGAGAGCCCGGCTTCCCGCCGCGCACAGCCCAGGACGCTGCTCTGGTGCCCTCGCGCTCTAGGCCAACTACCCTACCGAGAGATCGGGGCTCCCAACGGTGCCGCGGCTGCTGATGTCCCCGTGGGCCCAGGTCGCGCGCCACCGCTGCCAACTGGACGAGCCCCGCGTTGCCTCTTTGGGGAACCTTGATCAGCAACCTGGCTAGGCTCGATCCTGCGGCCTGCGGGAGCTCACTGCAGACACAGCCTGCTGTCCATACTAGGCGGCGGAGGGGGCCGCCCTTGCCTCCCAGCGCGCCTGAGGCAGCCCCTTCGGCGCCTAGGCGGCTGCAAAACGCAGGCTCAGAACATCCGCTCGCACTCCACTTTCTGTTTTCTCCCACCTCTCTGGCGCAGGACACACGTCATCACGGGGGACTCGCGGAGCCTCCAGGCAACCGCTGCAGCCTCAGCGCACACGGACATGGCAATCTGCAGGGCTTTCCCCGAGGATCTGAAAACGAAGGAGAAGAACAGATTTGCTCACTCTTTCACGCCAGCAACTTCTTGAAATGCTGCTACCACAGCTGGACGCCGGCTTTCTCCCCAGGTGGCCGGCATGCTGCTGAGTTCCTCATCTGTAGGAAGTAATTCGATCATTCATTAATCGATCAATTAATTGTGGAATCCTTCAGTATGTACCTCGTATGTGTTGCTTCCTTTCCTTCCTTCCTTCCTTCCTTGATCCATTCCGACTTTCTCTGTGTCTGTTTTTCTTTCCTAGCGTGTTTCTTCCTTCGCTCCTTCCTCTCTGCCTCACGGCGTTAGCTGAGGCACTCATTCATTCCTAGGCGGAAGGAGGTAGGCGTTTACCTCTTGAGTGATATACGGTTTCATTCACTCATTTAGACATTGGTGCAGGCGTGTATTTAGTAATTCGTGTATCCATTCATTAATGTGTACGCACTTCGTGTTTCCTTATTAGTCCTTGGTTCCTTGGCTTATTGATTTCTCCCTTTAGGTGCGAATGTGTATCGGTATTGCTGTGCGTATGTCTCTCTGTATGTTTCCATGTCCTTCTTTGATCGTGGCTGGGGATGGAACTCGGGGCCTCAGCGTTGAGCCAGTCTGCTTCTCAAAGCCCTAGGGTGAGGTGCTAGCTAGTTTGAGGACATGGAGTGTGCCCGAGTACCTGCCCCGTACAGGACGTCTCGGAGCAAATCCCCTGGTCCTATTGTGTCCTGATTGGTGTGGGAAAGCGAGGGGGAGCCAGTGGGGTCCACCAGGAAGGGAAAAAAAAGGAAAATTCCTTACAGGCCACCACGGGGATCGATCACTGGACCTTGCGCCCCCAAACCGGCGACAGACTTCGCGGGCCACCCTGCCAGCCGCTTCCGGTCGGCGTTTCTCGCCCCTTTATTCACGTCCCTCCCCCCCACTCTCTGGACCACCCCGGTCCCACGACCATGCCAGGGCTGCAAGCAAGCTGTCCAGTGCCATTCCTACCCACAGCGGTTGCCCGCGACCCACAGGAGGTGGCGCTCGCAGGTGGTATCATAGTGCTTGGGAGAGAGGCAAGGGAGGGAGACCTTCCGGAGCCAGCGATGTGCAGCTGTCTCAACGAGAGTAGGCTGTGCTAGAGAATCCGGTGCCAGATGGAAGCGGGAAGAGGGTTTCCGGCGGCCAGCAGCGCCCGGCCTGCGGTCAGTGCAGGTCGTCTAGGCATTCCTGGCGGGAGGCATGCCTTGCAGGAGGCAGGAGGAAGAAGAAGCTGGATGTCTGCAGGGAAGCCGCTGGGGAGGACTTGGTGGAGGAAGAGGCCAGCTTCCTCGCTGGGGCGAAGTCCGGGCTGACGGGCGCCCAGGGCGAGGAGGAGCGCCCGGCTGGAGGCCCAGAGCAGAGAGACTCTGTGCAGCTGGACTCAGGACAGGAGAGCCCGGCTTCCCGCCGCGCACAGCCCAGGACGCTGCTCTGGTGCCCTCGCGCTCTAGGCCAAGTACCCTACCGAGAGATCGGGGCTCCCAACGGTGCCGCGGCTGCTGATGTCCCCGTGGGCCCAGGTCGCGCGCCGCCGCTGCCAACTGGACGAGCCCCGCGTTGCCTCTTTGGGGAACCTTGATCAGCAACCTGGCTAGGCTCGATCCTGCGGCCTGCGGGAGCTCACTGCAGACACAGCCTGCTGTCTGCACTAGGCGGCGGAGGGGGCCGCCCTTGCCTCCCAGCGCGCCTGAGGCAGCCCCTTCGGCGCCTAGGCGGCTGCAAAACGCAGGCTCAGAACATCCGCTCGCACTCCACTTTCTGTTTTCTCCCACCTCTCTGGCGCAGGACACACGTCATCACGGGGGACTCGCGGAGCCTCCAGGCAACCGCTGCAGCCTCAGCGCACAGGGACATGGCAATCTGCAGGGCTTTCCCCGAGGATCTGAAAACGAAGGAGAAGAACAGATTTGCTCACTCTTTCACGCCAGCAACTTCTTGAAATGCTGCTACCACAGCTGGACGCCGGCTTTCTCCCCAGGTGGCCGGCATGCTGCTGAGTTCCTCATCTGTAGGAAGTAATTCGATCATTCATTAATCGATCAATTAATTGTGGAATCCTTCAGTATGTACCTCTTATGTGTTGCTTCCTTTCCTTCCTTCCTTCCTTCCTTCCTTCCTTGATCCATTCCGACTTTCTCTGTGTCTGTTTTTCTTTCCTAGCGTGTTTCTTCCTTCGCTCCTTCCTCTCTGCCTCACGGCGTTAGCTGAGGCACTCATTCATTCCTAGGCGGAAGGAGGTAGGCGTTTACCTCTTGAGTGATATACGGTTTCATTCACTCATTTAGACATTGGTGCAGGCGTGTATTTAGTAATTCGTGTATCCATTCATTAATGTGTACGCACTTCGTGTTTCCTTATTAGTCCTTGGTTCCTTGGCTTATTGATTTCTCCCTTTAGGTGCGAATGTGTATCGGTATTGCTGTGCGTATGTCTCTCTGTATGTTTCCATGTCCTTCTTTGATCGTGGCTGGGGATGGAACTCGGGGCCTCAGCGTTGAGCCAGTCTGCTTCTCAAAGCCCTAGGGTGAGGTGCTAGCTAGTTTGAGGACATGGAGTGTGCCCGAGTACCTGCCCCATACAGGACGTCTCGGAGCAAATCCCCTGGTCCTATTGTGTCCTGATTGGTGTGGGAAAGCGAGGGGGAGCCAGTGGGGTCCACCAGGAAGGGAAAAAAAAGGAAAATTCCTTACAGGCCACCACGGGGATCGATCTCTGGACCTTGCGCCCCCAAACCGGCGACAGACTTCGCGGGCCACCCTGCCAGCCGCTTCCGGTCGGCATTTCTCGCCCCTTTATTCACGTCCCTCCCCCCCACTCTCTGGACCACCCCGGTCCCACGACCATGCCAGGGCAGCAAGCAAGCTGTCCAGTGCCATTCCTACCCACAGCGGTTGCCCGCGACCCACAGGAGGTGGCGCTCGCAGGTGGTATCATAGAGCTTGGGAGAGAGGCAGGGGAGGGAGACCTTCCGGAGCCAGCGATGTGCAGCTGTCTCAACGAGAGTAGGCTGTGCTAGAGAATCCGGTGCCAGATGGAAGCGGGAAGAGGGTTTCCGGCGGCCAGCAGCGCCCGGCCTGCGGTCAGTGCAGGTCGTCTAGGCATTCCTGGCGGGAGGCATGCCTTGCAGGAGGCAGGAGGAAGAAGAAGCTGGATGTCTGTAGGGAAGCCGCGGGGGAGGACTTGGTGGAGGAAGAGGCCAGCTTCCTCGCTGGGGAGAAGTCCGGGCTGACGGGCGCCCAGGGCGAGGAAGAGCGCCCGGCTGGAGGCCCAGAGCAGAGAGACTCTGTGCAGCTGGACTCAGGACAGGAGAGCCCGGCTTCCCGCCGCGCACAGCCCAGGACGCTGCTCTGGTGCCCTCGCGCTCTAGGCCAACTACCCTACCGAGAGATCGGGGCTCCCAACGGTGCCGCGGCTGCTGATGTCCCCGTGGGCCCAGGTCACGCGCCGCCGCTGCCAACTGGATGAGCCCCGCGTTGCCTCTTTGGGGAACCTTGATCAGCAACCTGGCTAGGCTCGATCCTGCGGCCTGCGGGAGCTCACTGCTGACACAGCCTGCTGTCCCCACTAGGCGGCGGAGGGGGCCGCCCTTGCCTCCCAGCGCGCCTGAGGCAGCCCCTTCGGCGCCTAGGCGGCTGCAAAACGCAGGCTCAGAACATCCGCTCGCACTCCACTTTCTGTTTTCTCCCACCTCTCTGGCGCAGGACACACGTCATCACGGGGGACTCGCGGAGCCTCCAGGCAACCGCTGCAGCCTCAGCGCACACGGACATGGCAATCTGCAGGGTTTTGCCCGAGGATCTGAAAATGAAGGAGAAGAACAGATTTGCTCACTCTTTCACGCCAGCAACTTCTTGAAATGCTGCTACCACAGCTGGACGCCGGCTTTCTCCCCAGGTGGCCGGCATGCTGCTGAGTTCCTCATCTGTAGGAAGTAATTCGATCATTCATTAATCGATCAATTAATCGTGGAATCCTTCAGTATCTACCTCGTATGTGTTGCTTCCTTTCCTTCCTTCCTTCCTTCCTTCCTTCCTTGATCCATTCCGACTTTCTCTGTGTCTGTTTTTCTTTCCTAGCGTGTTTCTTCCTTCGCTCCTTCCTCTCTGCCTCACGGCGTTAGCTGAGGCACTCATTCATTCCTAGGCGGAAGGAGGTAGGCGTTTACCTCTTGAGTGATATACGGTTTCATTCACTCATTTAGACATTGGTGCAGGCGTGTATTTAGTAATTCGTGTATCCATTCATTAATGTGTACGCACTTCGTGTTTCCTTATTAGTCCTTGGTTCCTTGGCTTATTGATTTCTCCCTTTAGGTGCGAATGTGTATCGGTATTGCTGTGCGTATGTCTCTCTGTATGTTTCCATGTCCTTCTTTGATCGTGGCTGGGGATGGAACTCGGGGCCTCAGCGTTGAGCCAGTCTGCTTCTCAAAGCCCTAGGGTGAGGTGCTAGCTAGTTTGAGGACATGGAGTGTGCCCGAGTACCTGCCCCATACAGGACGTCTCGGAGCAAATCCCCTGGTCCTATTGTGTCCTGATTGGTGTGGGAAAGCGAGGGGGAGCCAGTGGGGTCCACCAGGAAGGGAAAAAAAAGGAAAATTCCTTACAGGCCACCACGGGGATCGATCTCTGGACCTTGCGCCCCCAAACCGGCGACAGACTTCGCGGGCCACCCTGCCAGCCGCTTCCGGTCGGCATTTCTCGCCCCTTTATTCACGTCCCTCCCCCCCACTCTCTGGACCACCCCGGTCCCACGACCATGCCAGGGCAGCAAGCAAGCTGTCCAGTGCCATTCCTACCCACAGCGGTTGCCCGCGACCCACAGGAGGTGGCGCTCGCAGGTGGTATCATAGAGCTTGGGAGAGAGGCAGGGGAGGGAGACCTTCCGGAGCCAGCGATGTGCAGCTGTCTCAACGAGAGTAGGCTGTGCTAGAGAATCCGGTGCCAGATGGAAGCGGGAAGAGGGTTTCCGGCGGCCAGCAGCGCCCGGCCTGCGGTCAGTGCAGGTCGTCTAGGCATTCCTGGCGGGAGGCATGCCTTGCAGGAGGCAGGAGGAAGAAGAAGCTGGATGTCTGCAGGGAAGCCGCTGGGGAGGACTTGGTGGAGGAAGAGGCCAGCTTCCTCGCTGGGGAGAAGTCCGGGCTGACGGGCACCCAGGGCGAGGAGGAGCGCCCGGCTGGAGGCCCAGAGCAGAGAGACTCTGTGCAGCTGGACTCAGGACAGGAGAGCCCGGCTTCCCGCCGCGCACAGCCCAGGACGCTGCTCTGGTGCCCTCGCGCTCTAGGCCAACTACCCTACCGAGAGATCGGGGCTCCCAACGGTGCCGCGGCTGCTGATGTCCCCGTGGGCCCAGGTCGCGCGCCACCGCTGCCAACTGGACGAGCCCCGCGTTGCCTCTTTGGGGAACCTTGATCAGCAACCTGGCTAGGCTCGATCCTGCGGCCTGCGGGAGCTCACTGCAGACACAGCCTGCTGTCCATACTAGGCGGCGGAGGGGGCCGCCCTTGCCTCCCAGCGCGCCTGAGGCAGCCCCTTCGGCGCCTAGGCGGCTGCAAAACGCAGGCTCAGAACATCCGCTCGCACTCCACTTTCTGTTTTCTCCCACCTCTCTGGCGCAGGACACACGTCATCACGGGGGACTCGCGGAGCCTCCAGGCAACCGCTGCAGCCTCAGCGCACACGGACATGGCAATCTGCAGGGCTTTCCCCGAGGATCTGAAAACGAAGGAGAAGAACAGATTTGCTCACTCTTTCACGCCAGCAACTTCTTGAAATGCTGCTACCACAGCTGGACGCCGGCTTTCTCCCCAGGTGGCCGGCATGCTGCTGAGTTCCTCATCTGTAGGAAGTAATTCGATCATTCATTAATCGATCAATTAATTGTGGAATCCTTCAGTATGTACCTCGTATGTGTTGCTTCCTTTCCTTCCTTCCTTCCTTCCTTGATCCATTCCGACTTTCTCTGTGTCTGTTTTTCTTTCCTAGCGTGTTTCTTCCTTCGCTCCTTCCTCTCTGCCTCACGGCGTTAGCTGAGGCACTCATTCATTCCTAGGCGGAAGGAGGTAGGCGTTTACCTCTTGAGTGATATACGGTTTCATTCACTCATTTAGACATTGGTGCAGGCATGTATTTAGTAATTCGTGTATCCATTCATTAATGTGTACGCACTTCGTGTTTCCTTATTAGTCCTTGGTTCCTTGGCTTATTGATTTCTCCCTTTAGGTGCGAATGTGTATCGGTATTGCTGTGCGTATGTCTCTCTGTATGTTTCCATGTCCTTCTTTGATCGTGGCTGGGGATGGAACTCGGGGCCTCAGCGTTGAGCCAGTCTGCTTCTCAAAGCCCTAGGGTGAGGTGCTAGCTAGTTTGAGGACATGGAGTGTGCCCGAGTACCTGCCCCGTACAGGACGTCTCGGAGCAAATCCCCTGGTCCTATTGTGTCCTGATTGGTGTGGGAAAGCGAGGGGGAGCCAGTGGGGTCCACCAGGAAGGGAAAAAAAAAGGAAAATTCCTTACAGGCCACCACGGGGATCGATCTCTGGACCTTGCGCCCCCAAACCGGCGACAGACTTCGCGGGCCACCCTGCCAGCCGCTTCCGGTCGGCGTTTCTCGCCCCTTTATTCACGTCCCTCCCCCCCACTCTCTGGACCACCCCGGTCCCACGACCATGCCAGGGCTGCAAGCAAGCTGTCCAGTGCCATTCCTACCCACAGCGGTTGCCCGCGACCCACAGGAGGTGGCGCTCGCAGGTGGTATCATAGTGCTTGGGAGAGAGGCAGGGGAGGGAGACCTTCCGGAGCCAGCGATGTGCAGCTGTCTCAACGAGAGTAGGCTGTGCTAGAGAATCCGGTGCCAGATGGAAGCGGGAAGAGGGTTTCCGGCGGCCAGCAGCGCCCGGCCTGCGGTCAGTGCAGGTCGTCTAGGCATTCCTGGCGGGAGGCATGCCTTGCAGGAGGCAGGAGGAAGAAGAAGCTGGATGTCTGCAGGGAAGCCGCTGGGGAGGACTTGGTGGAGGAAGAGGCCAGCTTCCTCGCTGGGGAGAAGTCCGGGCTGACGGGCGCCCAGGGCGAGGAGGAGTGCCCGGCTGGAGGCCCAGAGCAGAGAGACTCTGTGCAGCTGGACTCAGGACAGGAGAGCCCGGCTTCCCGCCGCGCACAGCCCAGGACGCTGCTCTGGTGCCCTCGCGCTCTAGGCCAACTACCCTACCGAGAGATCGGGGCTCCCAACGGTGCCGCGGCTGCTGATGTCCCCGTGGGCCCAGGTCGCGCGCCGCCGCTGCCAACTGGACGAGCCCCGCGTTGCCTCTTTGGGGAACCTTGATCAGCAACCTGGCTAGGCTCGATCCTGCGGCCTGCGGGAGCTCACTGCAGACACAGCCTGCTGTCCGCACTAGGCGGCGGAGGGGGCCGCCCTTGCCTCCCAGCGCGCCTGAGGCAGCCCCTTCGGCGCCTAGGCGGCTGCAAAACGCAGGCTCAGAACATCCGCTCGCACTCCACTTTCTGTTTTCTCCCACCTCTCTGGCGCAGGACACACGTCATCACGGGGGACTCGCGGAGCCTCCAGGCAACCGCTGCAGCCTCAGCGCACACGGACATGGCAATCTGCAGGGCTTTCCCCGAGGATCTGAAAACGAAGGAGAAGAACAGATTTGCTCACTCTTTCACGCCAGCAACTTCTTGAAATGCTGCTACCACAGCTGGACGCCGGCTTTCTCCCCAGGTGGCCGGCATGCTGCTGAGTTCCTCATCTGTAGGAAGTAATTCGATCATTCATTAATCGATCAATTAATCGTGGAATCCTTCAGTATGTACCTCGTATGTGTTGCTTCCTTTCCTTCCTTCCTTCCTTCCTTCCTTCCTTGATCCATTCCGACTTTCTCTGTGTCTGTTTTTCTTTCCTAGCGTGTTTCTTCCTTCGCTCCTTCCTCTCTGCCTCACGGCGTTAGCTGAGGCACTCATTCATTCCTAGGCGGAAGGAGGTAGGCGTTTACCTCTTGAGTGATATACGGTTTCATTCACTCATTTAGACATTGGTGCAGGCGTGTATTTAGTAATTCGTGTATCCATTCATTAATGTGTACGCACTTCGTGTTTCCTTATTAGTCCTTGGTTCCTTGGCTTATTGATTTCTCCCTTTAGGTGCGAATGTGTATCGGTATTGCTGTGCGTATGTCTCTCTGTATGTTTCCATGTCCTTCTTTGATCGTGGCTGGGGATGGAACTCGGGGCCTCAGCGTTGAGCCAGTCTGCTTCTCAAAGCCCTAGGGTGAGGTGCTAGCTAGTTTGAGGACATGGAGTGTGCCCGAGTACCTGCCCCGTACAGGACGTCTCGGAGCAAATCCCCTGGTCCTATTGTGTCCTGATTGGTGTGGGAAAGCGAGGGGGAGCCAGTGGGGTCCACCAGGAAGGGAAAAAAAAGGAAAATTCCTTACAGGCCACCACGGGGATCGATCTCTGGACCTTGCGCCCCCAAACCGGCGACAGACTTCGCGGGCCACCCTGCCAGCCGCTTCCGGTCGGCGTTTCTCGCCCCTTTATTCACGTCCCTCCCCCCCACTCTCTGGACCACCCCGGTCCCACGACCATGCCAGGGCTGCAAGCAAGCTGTCCAGTGCCATTCCTACCCACAGCGGTTGCCCGCGACCCACAGGAGGTGGCGCTCGCAGGTGGTATCATAGTGCTTGGGAGAGAGGCAGGGGAGGGAGACCTTCCGGAGCCAGCGATGTGCAGCTGTCTCAACGAGAGTAGGCTGTGCTAGAGAATCCGGTGCCAGATGGAAGCGGGAAGAGGGTTTCCGGCGGCCAGCAGCGCCCGGCCTGCGGTCAGTGCAGGTCGTCTAGGCATTCCTGGCGGGAGGCATGCCTTGCAGGAGGCAGGAGGAAGAAGAAGCTGGATGTCTGCAGGGAAGCCGCTGGGGAGGACTTGGTGGAGGAAGAGGCCAGCTTCCTCGCTGGGGAGAAGTCCGGGCTGACGGGCGCCCAGGGCGAGGAGGAGCGCCCGGCTGGAGGCCCAGAGCAGAGAGACTCTGTGCAGCTGGACTCAGGACAGGAGAGCCCGGCTTCCCGCCGCGCACAGCCCAGGACGCTGCTCTGGTGCCCTCGCGCTCTAGGCCAACTACCCTACCGAGAGATCGGGGCTCCCAACGGTGCCGCGGCTGCTGATGTCCCCGTGGGCCCAGGTCGCGCGCCGCCGCTGCCAACTGGACGAGCCCCGCGTTGCCTCTTTGGGGAACCTTGATCAGCAACCTGGCTAGGCTCGATCCTGCGGCCTGCGGGAGCTCACTGCAGACACAGCCTGCTGTCCGCACTAGGCGGCGGAGGGGGCCGCCCTTGCCTCCCAGCGCGCCTGAGGCAGCCCCTTCGGCGCCTAGGCGGCTGCAAAACGCAGGCTCAGAACATCCGCTCGCACTCCACTTTCTGTTTTCTCCCACCTCTCTGGCGCAGGACACACGTCATCACGGGGGACTCGCGGAGCCTCCAGGCAACCGCTGCAGCCTCAGCGCACACGGACATGGCAATCTGCAGGGCTTTCCCCGAGGATCTGAAAACGAAGGAGAAGAACAGATTTGCTCACTCTTTCACGCCAGCAACTTCTTGAAATGCTGCTACCACAGCTGGACGCCGGCTTTCTCCCCAGGTGGCCGGCATGCTGCTGAGTTCCTCATCTGTAGGAAGTAATTCGATCATTCATTAATCGATCAATTAATTGTGGAATCCTTCAGTATGTACCTCGTATGTGTTGCTTCCTTTCCTTCCTTCCTTCCTTCCTTGATCCATTCCGACTTTCTCTGTGTCTGTTTTTCTTTCCTAGCGTGTTTCTTCCTTCGCTCCTTCCTCTCTGCCTCACGGCGTTAGCTGAGGCACTCATTCATTCCTAGGCGGAAGGAGGTAGGCGTTTACCTCTTGAGTGATATACGGTTTCATTCACTCATTTAGACATTGGTGCAGGCGTGTATTTAGTAATTCGTGTATCCATTCATTAATGTGTACGCACTTCGTGTTTCCTTATTAGTCCTTGGTTCCTTGGCTTATTGATTTCTCCCTTTAGGTGCGAATGTGTATCGGTATTGCTGTGCGTATGTCTCTCTGTATGTTTCCATGTCCTTCTTTGATCGTGGCTGGGGATGGAACTCGGGGCCTCAGCGTTGAGCCAGTCTGCTTCTCAAAGCCCTAGGGTGAGGTGCTAGCTAGTTTGAGGACATGGAGTGTGCCCGAGTACCTGCCCCGTACAGGACGTCTCGGAGCAAATCCCCTGGTCCTATTGTGTCCTGATTGGTGTGGGAAAGCGAGGGGGAGCCAGTGGGGTCCACCAGGAAGGGAAAAAAAAGGAAAATTCCTTACAGGCCACCACGGGGATCGATCTCTGGACCTTGCGCCCCCAAACCGGCGACAGACTTCGCGGGCCACCCTGCCAGCCGCTTCCGGTCGGCGTTTCTCGCCCCTTTATTCACGCCCCTCCCCCCCACTCTCTGGACCACCCCGGTCCCACGACCATGCCAGGGCTGCAAGCAAGCTGTCCAGTGCCATTCCTACCCACAGCGGTTGCCCGCGACCCACAGGAGGTGGCGCTCGCAGGTGGTATCATAGTGCTTGGGAGAGAGGCAGGGGAGGGAGACCTTCCGGAGCCAGCGATGTGCAGCTGTCTCAACGAGAGTAGGCTGTGCTAGAGAATCCGGTGCCAGATGGAAGCGGGAAGAGGGTTTCCGGCGGCCAGCAGCGCCCGGCCTGCGGTCAGTGCAGGTCGTCTAGGCATTCCTGGCGGGAGGCATGCCTTGCAGGAGGCAGGAGGAAGAAGAAGCTGGATGTCTGCAGGGAAGCCGCTGGGGAGGACTTGGTGGAGGAAGAGGCCAGCTTCCTCGCTGGGGAGAAGTCCGGGCTGACGGGCGCCCAGGGCGAGGAGGAGCGCCCGGCTGGAGGCCCAGAGCAGAGAGACTCTGTGCAGCTGGACTCAGGACAGGAGAGCCCGGCTTCCCGCCGCGCACAGCCCAGGACGCTGCTCTGGTGCCCTCGCGCTCTAGGCCAACTACCCTACCGAGAGATCGGGGCTCCCAACGGTGCCGCGGCTGCTGATGTCCCCGTGGGCCCAGGTCGCGCGCCGCCGCTGCCAACTGGACGAGCCCCGCGTTGCCTCTTTGGGGAACCTTGATCAGCAACCTGGCTAGGCTCGATCCTGCGGCCTGCGGGAGCTCACTGCAGACACAGCCTGCTGTCCGCACTAGGCGGCGGAGGGGGCCGCCCTTGCCTCCCAGCGCGCCTGAGGCAGCCCCTTCGGCGCCTAGGCGGCTGCAAAACGCAGGCTCAGAACATCCGCTCGCACTCCACTTTCTGTTTTCTCCCACCTCTCTGGCGCAGGACACACGTCATCACGGGGGACTCGCGGAGCCTCCAGGCAACCGCTGCAGCCTCAGCGCACACGGACATGGCAATCTGCAGGGCTTTCCCCGAGGATCTGAAAACGAAGGAGAAGAACAGATTTGCTCACTCTTTCACGCCAGCAACTTCTTGAAATGCTGCTACCACAGCTGGACGCCGGCTTTCTCCCCAGGTGGCCGGCATGCTGCTGAGTTCCTCATCTGTAGGAAGTAATTCGATCATTCATTAATCGATCAATTAATTGTGGAATCCTTCAGTATGTACCTCGTATGTGTTGCTTCCTTTCCTTCCTTCCTTCCTTCCTTGATCCATTCCGACTTTCTCTGTGTCTGTTTTTCTTTCCTAGCGTGTTTCTTCCTTCGCTCCTTCCTCTCTGCCTCACGGCGTTAGCTGAGGCACTCATTCATTCCTAGGCGGAAGGAGGTAGGCGTTTACCTCTTGAGTGATATACGGTTTCATTCACTCATTTAGACATTGGTGCAGGCGTGTATTTAGTAATTCGTGTATCCATTCATTAATGTGTACGCACTTCGTGTTTCCTTATTAGTCCTTGGTTCCTTGGCTTATTGATTTCTCCCTTTAGGTGCGAATGTGTATCGGTATTGCTGTGCGTATGTCTCTCTGTATGTTTCCATGTCCTTCTTTGATCGTGGCTGGGGATGGAACTCGGGGCCTCAGCGTTGAGCCAGTCTGCTTCTCAAAGCCCTAGGGTGAGGTGCTAGCTAGTTTGAGGACATGGAGTGTGCCCGAGTACCTGCCCCGTACAGGACGTCTCGGAGCAAATCCCCTGGTCCTATTGTGTCCTGATTGGTGTGGGAAAGCGAGGGGGAGCCAGTGGGGTCCACCAGGAAGGGAAAAAAAAGGAAAATTCCTTACAGGCCACCACGGGGATCGATCTCTGGACCTTGCGCCCCCAAACCGGCGACAGACTTCGCGGGCCACCCTGCCAGCCGCTTCCGGTCGGCGTTTCTCGCCCCTTTATTCACGTCCCTCCCCCCCACTCTCTGGACCACCCCGGTCCCACGACCATGCCAGGGCTGCAAGCAAGCTGTCCAGTGCCATTCCTACCCACAGCGGTTGCCCGCGACCCACAGGAGGTGGCGCTCGCAGGTGGTATCATAGTGCTTGGGAGAGAGGCAAGGGAGGGAGACCTTCCGGAGCCAGCGATGTGCAGCTGTCTCAACGAGAGTAGGCTGTGCTAGAGAATCCGGTGCCAGATGGAAGCGGGAAGAGGGTTTCCGGCGGCCAGCAGCGCCCGGCCTGCGGTCAGTGCAGGTCGTCTAGGCATTCCTGGCGGGAGGCATGCCTTGCAGGAGGCAGGAGGAAGAAGAAGCTGGATGTCTGCAGGGAAGCCGCTGGGGAGGACTTGGTGGAGGAAGAGGCCAGCTTCCTCGCTGGGGAGAAGTCCGGGCTGACGGGCGCCCAGGGCGAGGAGGAGCGCCCGGCTGGAGGCCCAGAGCAGAGAGACTCTGTGCAGCTGGACTCAGGACAGGAGAGCCCGGCTTCCCGCCGCGCACAGCCCAGGACGCTGCTCTGGTGCCCTCGCGCTCTAGGCCAACTACCCTACCGAGAGATCGGGGCTCCCAACGGTGCCGCGGCTGCTGATGTCCCCGTGGGCCCAGGTCGCGCGCCGCCGCTGCCAACTGGACGAGCCCCGCGTTGCCTCTTTGGGGAACCTTGATCAGCAACCTGGCTAGGCTCGATCCTGCGGCCTGCGGGAGCTCACTGCAGACACAGCCTGCTGTCCGCACTAGGCGGCGGAGGGGGCCGCCCTTGCCTCCCAGCGCGCCTGAGGCAGCCCCTTCGGCGCCTAGGCGGCTGCAAAACGCAGGCTCAGAACATCCGCTCGCACTCCACTTTCTGTTTTCTCCCACCTCTCTGGCGCAGGACACACGTCATCACGGGGGACTCGCGGAGCCTCCAGGCAACCGCTGCAGCCTCAGCGCACACGGACATGGCAATCTGCAGGGCTTTCCCCGAGGATCTGAAAACGAAGGAGAAGAACAGATTTGCTCACTCTTTCACGCCAGCAACTTCTTGAAATGCTGCTACCACAGCTGGACGCCGGCTTTCTCCCCAGGTGGCCGGCATGCTGCTGAGTTCCTCATCTGTAGGAAGTAATTCGATCATTCATTAATCGATCAATTAATTGTGGAATCCTTCAGTATGTACCTCGTATGTGTTGCTTCCTTTCCTTCCTTCCTTCCTTCCTTCCTTCCTTGATCCATTCCGACTTTCTCTGTGTCTGTTTTTCTTTCCTAGCGTGTTTCTTCCTTCGCTCCTTCCTCTCTGCCTCACGGCGTTAGCTGAGGCACTCATTCATTCCTAGGCGGAAGGAGGTAGGCGTTTACCTCTTGAGTGATATACGGTTTCATTCACTCATTTAGACATTGGTGCAGGCGTGTATTTAGTAATTCGTGTATCCATTCATTAATGTGTACGCACTTCGTGTTTCCTTATTAGTCCTTGGTTCCTTGGCTTATTGATTTCTCCCTTTAGGTGCGAATGTGTATCGGTATTGCTGTGCGTATGTCTCTCTGTATGTTTCCATGTCCTTCTTTGATCGTGGCTGGGGATGGAACTCGGGGCCTCAGCGTTGAGCCAGTCTGCTTCTCAAAGCCCTAGGGTGAGGTGCTAGCTAGTTTGAGGACATGGAGTGTGCCCGAGTACCTGCCCCGTACAGGACGTCTCGGAGCAAATCCCCTGGTCCTATTGTGTCCTGATTGGTGTGGGAAAGCGAGGGGGAGCCAGTGGGGTCCACCAGGAAGGGAAAAAAAAGGAAAATTCCTTACAGGCCACCACGGGGATCGATCACTGGACCTTGCGCCCCCAAACCGGCGACAGACTTCGCGGGCCACCCTGCCAGCCGCTTCCGGTCGGCGTTTCTCGCCCCTTTATTCACGTCCCTCCCCCCCACTCTCTGGACCACCCCGGTCCCACGACCATGCCAGGGCTGCAAGCAAGCTGTCCAGTGCCATTCCTACCCACAGCGGTTGCCCGCGACCCACAGGAGGTGGCGCTCGCAGGTGGTATCATAGAGCTTGGGAGAGAGGCAGGGGAGGGAGACCTTCCGGAGCCAGCGATGTGCAGCTGTCTCAACGAGAGTAGGCTGTGCTAGAGAATCCGGTGCCAGATGGAAGCGGGAAGAGGGTTTCCGGCGGCCAGCAGCGCCCGGCCTGCGGTCAGTGCAGGTCGTCTAGGCATTCCTGGCGGGAGGCATGCCTTGCAGGAGGCAGGAGGAAGAAGAAGCTGGATGTCTGCAGGGAAGCCGCGGGGGAGGACTTGGTGGAGGAAGAGGCCAGCTTCCTCGCTGGGGAGAAGTCCGGGCTGACGGGCGCCCAGGGCGAGGAAGAGCGCCCGGCTGGAGGCCCAGAGCAGAGAGACTCTGTGCAGCTGGACTCAGGACAGGAGAGCCCGGCTTCCCGCCGCGCACAGCCCAGGACGCTGCTCTGGTGCCCTCGCGCTCTAGGCCAACTACCCTACCGAGAGATCGGGGCTCCCAACGGTGCCGCGGCTGCTGATGTCCCCGTGGGCCCAGGTCACGCGCCGCCGCTGCCAACTGGATGAGCCCCGCGTTGCCTCTTTGGGGAACCTTGATCAGCAACCTGGCTAGGCTCGATCCTGCGGCCTGCGGGAGCTCACTGCTGACACAGCCTGCTGTCCCCACTAGGCGGCGGAGGGGGCCGCCCTTGCCTCCCAGCGCGCCTGAGGCAGCCCCTTTGGCGCCTAGGCGGCTGCAAAACGCAGGCTCAGAACATCCGCTCGCACTCCACTTTCTGTTTTCTCCCACCTCTCTGGCGCAGGACACACGCCATCACGGGGGACTCGCGGAGCCTCCAGGCAACCGCTGCAGCCTCAGCGCACACGGACATGGCAATCTGCAGGGCTTTGCCCGAGGATCTGAAAATGAAGCAGAAGAACAGATTTGCTCACTCTTTCACGCCAGCAACTTCTTGAAATGCTGCTACCACAGCTGGACGCCGGCTTTCTCCCCAGGTGGCCGGCATGCTGCTGAGTTCCTCATCTGTAGGAAGTAATTCGATCATTCATTAATCGATCAATTAATCGTGGAATCCTTCAGTATGTACCTCGTATGTGTTGCTTCCTTTCCTTCCTTCCTTCCTTCCTTCCTTCCTTGATCCATTCCGACTTTCTCTGTGTCTGTTTTTCTTTCCTAGCGTGTTTCTTCCTTCGCTCCTTCCTCTCTGCCTCACGGCGTTAGCTGAGGCACTCATTCATTCCTAGGCGGAAGGAGGTAGGCGTTTACCTCTTGAGTGATATACGGTTTCATTCACTCATTTAGACATTGGTGCAGGCGTGTATTTAGTAATTCGTGTATCCATTCATTAATGTGTACGCACTTCGTGTTTCCTTATTAGTCCTTGGTTCCTTGGCTTATTGATTTCTCCCTTTAGGTGCGAATGTGTATCGGTATTGCTGTGCGTATGTCTCTCTGTATGTTTCCATGTCCTTCTTTGATCGTGGCTGGGGATGGAACTCGGGGCCTCAGCGTTGAGCCAGTCTGCTTCTCAAAGCCCTAGGGTGAGGTGCTAGCTAGTTTGAGGACATGGAGTGTGCCCGAGTACCTGCCCCGTACAGGACGTCTCGGAGCAAATCCCCTGGTCCTATTGTGTCCTGATTGGTGTGGGAAAGCGAGGGGGAGCCAGTGGGGTCCACCAGGAAGGGAAAAAAAAGGAAAATTCCTTACAGGCCACCACGGGGATCGATCTCTGGAATTTGCGCCCCCAAACCGGCGACAGACTTCGCGGGCCACCCTGCCAGCCGCTTCCGGTCGGCGTTTCTCGCCCCTTTATTCACGTCCCTCCCCCCCACTCTCTGGACCACCCCGGTCCCACGACCATGCCAGGGCTGCAAGCAAGCTGTCCAGTGCCATTCCTACCCACAGCGGTTGCCCGCGACCCACAGGAGGTGGCGCTCGCAGGTGGTATCATAGTGCTTGGGAGAGAGGCAGGGGAGGGAGACCTTCCGGAGCCAGCGATGTGCAGCTGTCTCAACGAGAGTAGGCTGTGCTAGAGAATCCGGTGCCAGATGGAAGCGGGAAGAGGGTTTCCGGCGGCCAGCAGCGCCCGGCCTGCGGTCAGTGCAGGTCGTCTAGGCATTCCTGGCGGGAGGCATGCCTTGCAGGAGGCAGGAGGAAGAAGAAGCTGGATGTCTGCAGGGAAGCCGCTGGGGAGGACTTGGTGGAGGAAGAGGCCAGCTTCCTCGCTGGGGAGAAGTCCGGGCTGACGGGCGCCCAGGGCGAGGAGGAGCGCCCGGCTGGAGGCCCAGAGCAGAGAGACTCTGTGCAGCTGGACTCAGGACAGGAGAGCCCGGCTTCCCGCCGCGCACAGCCCAGGACGCTGCTCTGGTGCCCTCGCGCTCTAGGCCAACTACCCTACCGAGAGATCGGGGCTCCCAACGGTGCCGCGGCTGCTGATGTCCCCGTGGGCCCAGGTCGCGCGCCGCCGCTGCCAACTGGACGAGCCCCGCGTTGCCTCTTTGGGGAACCTTGATCAGCAACCTGGCTAGGCTCGATCCTGCGGCCTGCGGGAGCTCACTGCAGACACAGCCTGCTGTCCGCACTAGGCGGCGGAGGGGGCCGCCCTTGCCTCCCAGCGCGCCTGAGGCAGCCCCTTCGGCGCCTAGGCGGCTGCAAAACGCAGGCTCAGAACATCCGCTCGCACTCCACTTTCTGTTTTCTCCCACCTCTCTGGCGCAGGACACACGTCATCACGGGGGACTCGCGGAGCCTCCAGGCAACCGCTGCAGCCTCAGCGCACACGGACATGGCAATCTGCAGGGCTTTCCCCGAGGATCTGAAAACGAAGGAGAAGAACAGATTTGCTCACTCTTTCACGCCAGCAACTTCTTGAAATGCTGCTACCACAGCTGGACGCCGGCTTTCTCCCCAGGTGGCCGGCATGCTGCTGAGTTCCTCATCTGTAGGAAGTAATTCGATCATTCATTAATCGATCAATTAATTGTGGAATCCTTCAGTATGTACCTCGTATGTGTTGCTTCCTTTCCTTCCTTCCTTCCTTCCTTGATCCATTCCGACTTTCTCTGTGTCTGTTTTTCTTTCCTAGCGTGTTTCTTCCTTCGCTCCTTCCTCTCTGCCTCACGGCGTTAGCTGAGGCACTCATTCATTCCTAGGCGGAAGGAGGTAGGCGTTTACCTCTTGAGTGATATACGGTTTCATTCACTCATTTAGACATTGGTGCAGGCGTGTATTTAGTAATTCGTGTATCCATTCATTAATGTGTACGCACTTCGTGTTTCCTTATTAGTCCTTGGTTCCTTGGCTTATTGATTTCTCCCTTTAGGTGCGAATGTGTATCGGTATTGCTGTGCGTATGTCTCTCTGTATGTTTCCATGTCCTTCTTTGATCGTGGCTGGGGATGGAACTCGGGGCCTCAGCGTTGAGCCAGTCTGCTTCTCAAAGCCCTAGGGTGAGGTGCTAGCTAGTTTGAGGACATGGAGTGTGCCCGAGTACCTGCCCCGTACAGGACGTCTCGGAGCAAATCCCCTGGTCCTATTGTGTCCTGATTGGTGTGGGAAAGCGAGGGGGAGCCAGTGGGGTCCACCAGGAAGGGAAAAAAAAGGAAAATTCCTTACAGGCCACCACGGGGATCGATCTCTGGACCTTGCGCCCCCAAACCGGCGACAGACTTCGCGGGCCACCCTGCCAGCCGCTTCCGGTCGGCGTTTCTCGCCCCTTTATTCACGTCCCTCCCCCCCACTCTCTGGACCACCCCGGTCCCACGACCATGCCAGGGCTGCAAGCAAGCTGTCCAGTGCCATTCCTACCCACAGCGGTTGCCCGCGACCCACAGGAGGTGGCGCTCGCAGGTGGTATCATAGTGCTTGGGAGAGAGGCAAGGGAGGGAGACCTTCCGGAGCCAGCGATGTGCAGCTGTCTCAACGAGAGTAGGCTGTGCTAGAGAATCCGGTGCCAGATGGAAGCGGGAAGAGGGTTTCCGGCGGCCAGCAGCGCCCGGCCTGCGGTCAGTGCAGGTCGTCTAGGCATTCCTGGCGGGAGGCATGCCTTGCAGGAGGCAGGAGGAAGAAGAAGCTGGATGTCTGCAGGGAAGCCGCTGGGGAGGACTTGGTGGAGGAAGAGGCCAGCTTCCTCGCTGGGGAGAAGTCCGGGCTGACGGGCGCCCAGGGCGAGGAGGAGCGCCCGGCTGGAGGCCCAGAGCAGAGAGACTCTGTGCAGCTGGACTCAGGACAGGAGAGCCCGGCTTCCCGCCGCGCACAGCCCAGGACGCTGCTCTGGTGCCCTCGCGCTCTAGGCCAACTACCCTACCGAGAGATCGGGGCTCCCAACGGTGCCGCGGCTGCTGATGTCCCCGTGGGCCCAGGTCGCGCGCCGCCGCTGCCAACTGGACGAGCCCCGCGTTGCCTCTTTGGGGAACCTTGATCAGCAACCTGGCTAGGCTCGATCCTGCGGCCTGCGGGAGCTCACTGCAGACACAGCCTGCTGTCCGCACTAGGCGGCGGAGGGGGCCGCCCTTGCCTCCCAGCGCGCCTGAGGCAGCCCCTTCGGCGCCTAGGCGGCTGCAAAACGCAGGCTCAGAACATCCGCTCGCACTCCACTTTCTGTTTTCTCCCACCTCTCTGGCGCAGGACACACGTCATCACGGGGGACTCGCGGAGCCTCCAGGCAACCGCTGCAGCCTCAGCGCACACGGACATGGCAATCTGCAGGGCTTTCCCCGAGGATCTGAAAACGAAGGAGAAGAACAGATTTGCTCACTCTTTCACGCCAGCAACTTCTTGAAATGCTGCTACCACAGCTGGACGCCGGCTTTCTCCCCAGGTGGCCGGCATGCTGCTGAGTTCCTCATCTGTAGGAAGTAATTCGATCATTCATTAATCGATCAATTAATTGTGGAATCCTTCAGTATGTACCTCGTATGTGTTGCTTCCTTTCCTTCCTTCCTTCCTTCCTTCCTTCCTTGATCCATTCCGACTTTCTCTGTGTCTGTTTTTCTTTCCTAGCGTGTTTCTTCCTTCGCTCCTTCCTCTCTGCCTCACGGCGTTAGCTGAGGCACTCATTCATTCCTAGGCGGAAGGAGGTAGGCGTTTACCTCTTGAGTGATATACGGTTTCATTCACTCATTTAGACATTGGTGCAGGCGTGTATTTAGTAATTCGTGTATCCATTCATTAATGTGTACGCACTTCGTGTTTCCTTATTAGTCCTTGCTTCCTTGGCTTATTGATTTCTCCCTTTAGGTGCGAATGTGTATCGGTATTGCTGTGCGTATGTCTCTCTGTATGTTTCCATGTCCTTCTTTGATCGTGGCTGGGGATGGAACTCGGGGCCTCAGCGTTGAGCCAGTCTGCTTCTCAAAGCCCTAGGGTGAGGTGCTAGCTAGTTTGAGGACATGGAGTGTGCCCGAGTACCTGCCCCATACAGGACGTCTCGGAGCAAATCCCCTGGTCCTATTGTGTCCTGATTGGTGTGGGAAAGCGAGGGGGAGCCAGTGGGGTCCACCAGGAAGGGAAAAAAAAGGAAAATTCCTTACAGGCCACCACGGGGATCGATCTCTGGACCTTGCGCCCCCAAACCGGCGACAGACTTCGCGGGCCACCCTGCCAGCCGCTTCCGGTCGGCATTTCTCGCCCCTTTATTCACGTCCCTCCCCCCCACTCTCTGGACCACCCCGGTCCCACGACCATGCCAGGGCAGCAAGCAAGCTGTCCAGTGCCATTCCTACCCACAGCGGTTGCCCGCGACCCACAGGAGGTGGCGCTCGCAGGTGGTATCATAGAGCTTGGGAGAGAGGCAGGGGAGGGAGACCTTCCGGAGCCAGCGATGTGCAGCTGTCTCAACGAGAGTAGGCTGTGCTAGAGAATCCGGTGCCAGATGGAAGCGGGAAGAGGGTTTCCGGCGGCCAGCAGCGCCCGGCCTGCGGTCAGTGCAGGTCGTCTAGGCATTCCTGGCGGGAGGCATGCCTTGCAGGAGGCAGGAGGAAGAAGAAGCTGGATGTCTGCAGGGAAGCCGCGGGGGAGGACTTGGTGGAGGAAGAGGCCAGCTTCCTCGCTGGGGAGAAGTCCGGGCTGACGGGCGCCCAGGGCGAGGAAGAGCGCCCGGCTGGAGGCCCAGAGCAGAGAGACTCTGTGCAGCTGGACTCAGGACAGGAGAGCCCGGCTTCCCGCCGCGCACAGCCCAGGACGCTGCTCTGGTGCCCTCGCGCTCTAGGCCAACTACCCTACCGAGAGATCGGGGCTCCCAACGGTGCCGCGGCTGCTGATGTCCCCGTGGGCCCAGGTCACGCGCCGCCGCTGCCAACTGGATGAGCCCCGCGTTGCCTCTTTGGGGAACCTTGATCAGCAACCTGGCTAGGCTCGATCCTGCGGCCTGCGGGAGCTCACTGCTGACACAGCCTGCTGTCCCCACTAGGCGGCGGAGGGGGCCGCCCTTGCCTCCCAGCGCGCCTGAGGCAGCCCCTTTGGCGCCTAGGCGGCTGCAAAACGCAGGCTCAGAACATCCGCTCGCACTCCACTTTCTGTTTTCTCCCACCTCTCTGGCGCAGGACACACGTCATCACGGGGGACTCGCGGAGCCTCCAGGCAACCGCTGCAGCCTCAGCGCACACGGACATGGCAATCTGCAGGGCTTTCCCCGAGGATCTGAAAACGAAGGAGAAGAACAGATTTGCTCACTCTTTCACGCCAGCAACTTCTTGAAATGCTGCTACCACAGCTGGACGCCGGCTTTCTCCCCAGGTGGCCGGCATGCTGCTGAGTTCCTCATCTGTAGGAAGTAATTCGATCATTCATTAATCGATCAATTAATTGTGGAATCCTTCAGTATGTACCTCGTATGTGTTGCTTCCTTTCCTTCCTTCCTTCCTTCCTTGATCCATTCCGACTTTCTCTGTGTCTGTTTTTCTTTCCTAGCGTGTTTCTTCCTTCGCTCCTTCCTCTCTGCCTCACGGCGTTAGCTGAGGCACTCATTCATTCCTAGGCGGAAGGAGGTAGGCGTTTACCTCTTGAGTGATATACGGTTTCATTCACTCATTTAGACATTGGTGCAGGCGTGTATTTAGTAATTCGTGTATCCATTCATTAATGTGTACGCACTTCGTGTTTCCTTATTAGTCCTTGGTTCCTTGGCTTATTGATTTCTCCCTTTAGGTGCGAATGTGTATCGGTATTGCTGTGCGTATGTCTCTCTGTATGTTTCCATGTCCTTCTTTGATCGTGGCTGGGGATGGAACTCGGGGCCTCAGCGTTGAGCCAGTCTGCTTCTCAAAGCCCTAGGGTGAGGTGCTAGCTAGTTTGAGGACATGGAGTGTGCCCGAGTACCTGCCCCGTACAGGACGTCTCGGAGCAAATCCCCTGGTCCTATTGTGTCCTGATTGGTGTGGGAAAGCGAGGGGGAGCCAGTGGGGTCCACCAGGAAGGGAAAAAAAAGGAAAATTCCTTACAGGCCACCACGGGGATCGATCTCTGGACCTTGCGCCCCCAAACCGGCGACAGACTTCGCGGGCCACCCTGCCAGCCGCTTCCGGTCGGCGTTTCTCGCCCCTTTATTCACGTCCCTCCCCCCCACTCTCTGGACCACCCCGGTCCCACGACCATGCCAGGGCTGCAAGCAAGCTGTCCAGTGCCATTCCTACCCACAGCGGTTGCCCGCGACCCACAGGAGGTGGCGCTCGCAGGTGGTATCATAGTGCTTGGGAGAGAGGCAAGGGAGGGAGACCTTCCGGAGCCAGCGATGTGCAGCTGTCTCAACGAGAGTAGGCTGTGCTAGAGAATCCGGTGCCAGATGGAAGCGGGAAGAGGGTTTCCGGCGGCCAGCAGCGCCCGGCCTGCGGTCAGTGCAGGTCGTCTAGGCATTCCTGGCGGGAGGCATGCCTTGCAGGAGGCAGGAGGAAGAAGAAGCTGGATGTCTGCAGGGAAGCCGCTGGGGAGGACTTGGTGGAGGAAGAGGCCAGCTTCCTCGCTGGGGAGAAGTCCGGGCTGACGGGCGCCCAGGGCGAGGAGGAGCGCCCGGCTGGAGGCCCAGAGCAGAGAGACTCTGTGCAGCTGGACTCAGGACAGGAGAGCCCGGCTTCCCGCCGCGCACAGCCCAGGACGCTGCTCTGGTGCCCTCGCGCTCTAGGCCAACTACCCTACCGAGAGATCGGGGCTCCCAACGGTGCCGCGGCTGCTGATGTCCCCGTGGGCCCAGGTCGCGCGCCGCCGCTGCCAACTGGACGAGCCCCGCGTTGCCTCTTTGGGGAACCTTGATCAGCAACCTGGCTAGGCTCGATCCTGCGGCCTGCGGGAGCTCACTGCAGACACAGCCTGCTGTCCGCACTAGGCGGCGGAGGGGGCCGCCCTTGCCTCCCAGCGCGCCTGAGGCAGCCCCTTCGGCGCCTAGGCGGCTGCAAAACGCAGGCTCAGAACATCCGCTCGCACTCCACTTTCTGTTTTCTCCCACCTCTCTGGCGCAGGACACACGTCATCACGGGGGACTCGCGGAGCCTCCAGGCAACCGCTGCAGCCTCAGCGCACACGGACATGGCAATCTGCAGGGCTTTCCCCGAGGATCTGAAAACGAAGGAGAAGAACAGATTTGCTCACTCTTTCACGCCAGCAACTTCTTGAAATGCTGCTACCACAGCTGGACGCCGGCTTTCTCCCCAGGTGGCCGGCATGCTGCTGAGTTCCTCATCTGTAGGAAGTAATTCGATCATTCATTAATCGATCAATTAATTGTGGAATCCTTCAGTATGTACCTCGTATGTGTTGCTTCCTTTCCTTCCTTCCTTCCTTCCTTCCTTCCTTGATCCATTCCGACTTTCTCTGTGTCTGTTTTTCTTTCCTAGCGTGTTTCTTCCTTCGCTCCTTCCTCTCTGCCTCACGGCGTTAGCTGAGGCACTCATTCATTCCTAGGCGGAAGGAGGTAGGCGTTTACCTCTTGAGTGATATACGGTTTCATTCACTCATTTAGACATTGGTGCAGGCGTGTATTTAGTAATTCGTGTATCCATTCATTAATGTGTACGCACTTCGTGTTTCCTTATTAGTCCTTGGTTCCTTGGCTTATTGATTTCTCCCTTTAGGTGCGAATGTGTATCGGTATTGCTGTGCGTATGTCTCTCTGTATGTTTCCATGTCCTTCTTTGATCGTGGCTGGGGATGGAACTCGGGGCCTCAGCGTTGAGCCAGTCTGCTTCTCAAAGCCCTAGGGTGAGGTGCTAGCTAGTTTGAGGACATGGAGTGTGCCCGAGTACCTGCCCCATACAGGACGTCTCGGAGCAAATCCCCTGGTCCTATTGTGTCCTGATTGGTGTGGGAAAGCGAGGGGGAGCCAGTGGGGTCCACCAGGAAGGGAAAAAAAAGGAAAATTCCTTACAGGCCACCACGGGGATCGATCTCTGGACCTTGCGCCCCCAAACCGGCGACAGACTTCGCGGGCCACCCTGCCAGCCGCTTCCGGTCGGCGTTTCTCGCCCCTTTATTCACGTCCATCCCCCCCACTCTCTGGACCACCCCGGTCCCACGACCATGCCAGGGCAGCAAGCAAGCTGTCCAGTGCCATTCCTACCCACAGCGGTTGCCCGCGACCCACAGGAGGTGGCGCTCGCAGGTGGTATCATAGAGCTTGGGAGAGAGGCAGGGGAGGGAGACCTTCCGGAGCCAGCGATGTGCAGCTGTCTCAACGAGAGTAGGCTGTGCTAGAGAATCCGGTGCCAGATGGAAGCGGGAAGAGGGTTTCCGGCGGCCAGCAGCGCCCGGCCTGCGGTCAGTGCAGGTCGTCTAGGCATTCCTGGCGGGAGGCATGCCTTGCAGGAGGCAGGAGGAAGAAGAAGCTGGATGTCTGCAGGGAAGCCGCGGGGGAGGACTTGGTGGAGGAAGAGGCCAGCTTCCTCGCTGGGGAGAAGTCCGGGCTGACGGGCGCCCAGGGCGAGGAGGAGCGCCCGGCTGGAGGCCCAGAGCAGAGAGACTCTGTGCAGCTGGACTCAGGACAGGAGAGCCCGGCTTCCCGCCGCGCACAGCCCAGGACGCTGCTCTGGTGCCCTCGCGCTCTAGGCCAACTACCCTACCGAGAGATCGGGGCTCCCAACGGTGCCGCGGCTGCTGATGTCCCCGTGGGCCCAGGTCGCGCGCCACCGCTGCCAACTGGACGAGCCCCGCGTTGCCTCTTTGGGGAACCTTGATCAGCAACCTGGCTAGGCTCGATCCTGCGGCCTGCGGGAGCTCACTGCAGACACAGCCTGCTGTCCATACTAGGCGGCGGAGGGGGCCGCCCTTGCCTCCCAGCGCGCCTGAGGCAGCCCCTTCGGCGCCTAGGCGGCTGCAAAACGCAGGCTCAGTACATCCGCTCGCACTCCACTTTCTGTTTTCTCCCACCTCTCTGGCGCAGGACACACGTCATCACGGGGGACTCGCGGAGCCTCCAGGCAACCGCTGCAGCCTCAGCGCACACGGACATGGCAATCTGCAGGGCTTTCCCCGAGGATCTGAAAACGAAGGAGAAGAACAGATTTGCTCACTCTTTCACGCCAGCAACTTCTTGAAATGCTGCTACCACAGCTGGACGCCGGCTTTCTCCCCAGGTGGCCGGCATGCTGCTGAGTTCCTCATCTGTAGGAAGTAATTCGATCATTCATTAATCGATCAATTAATTGTGGAATCCTTCAGTATGTACCTCGTATGTGTTGCTTCCTTTCCTTCCTTCCTTCCTTCCTTGATCCATTCCGACTTTCTCTGTGTCTGTTTTTCTTTCCTAGCGTGTTTCTTCCTTCGCTCCTTCCTCTCTGCCTCACGGCGTTAGCTGAGGCACTCATTCATTCCTAGGCGGAAGGAGGTAGGCGTTTACCTCTTGAGTGATATATGGTTTCATTCACTCATTTAGACATTGGTGCAGGCGTGTATTTAGTAATTCGTGTATCCATTCATTAATGTGTACGCACTTCGTGTTTCCTTATTAGTCCTTGGTTCCTTGGCTTATTGATTTCTCCCTTTAGGTGCGAATGTGTATCGGTATTGCTGTGCGTATGTCTCTCTGTATGTTTCCATGTCCTTCTTTGATCGTGGCTGGGGATGGAACTCGGGGCCTCAGCGTTGAGCCAGTCTGCTTCTCAAAGCCCTAGGGTGAGGTGCTAGCTAGTTTGAGGACATGGAGTGTGCCCGAGTACCTGCCCCGTACAGGACGTCTCGGAGCAAATCCCCTGGTCCTATTGTGTCCTGATTGGTGTGGGAAAGCGAGGGGGAGCCAGTGGGGTCCACCAGGAAGGGAAAAAAAAGGAAAATTCCTTACAGGCCACCACGGGGATCGATCTCTGGACCTTGCGCCCCCAAACCGGCGACAGACTTCGCGGGCCACCCTGCCAGCCGCTTCCGGTCGGCGTTTCTCGCCCCTTTATTCACGTCCCTCCCCCCCACTCTCTGGACCACCCCGGTCCCACGACCATGCCAGGGCTGCAAGCAAGCTGTCCAGTGCCATTCCTACCCACAGCGGTTGCCCGCGACCCACAGGAGGTGGCGCTCGCAGGTGGTATCATAGTGCTTGGGAGAGAGGCAGGGGAGGGAGACCTTCCGGATCCAGCGATGTGCAGCTGTCTCAACGAGAGTAGGCTGTGCTAGAGAATCCGGTGCCAGATGGAAGCGGGAAGAGGGTTTCCGGCAGCCAGCAGCGCCCGGCCTGCGGTCAGTGCAGGTCGTCTAGGCATTCCTGGCGGGAGGCATGCCTTGCAGGAGGCAGGAGGAAGAAGAAGCTGGATGTCTGCAGGGAAGCCGCTGGGGAGGACTTGGTGGAGGAAGAGGCCAGCTTCCTCGCTGGGGAGAAGTCCGGGCTGACGGGCGCCCAGGGCGAGGAGGAGCGCCCGGCTGGAGGCCCAGAGCAGAGAGACTCTGTGCAGCTGGACTCAGGACAGGAGAGCCCGGCTTCCCGCCGCGCACAGCCCAGGACGCTGCTCTGGTGCCCTCGCGCTCTAGGCCAACTACCCTACCGAGAGATCGGGGCTCCCAACGGTGCCGCGGCTGCTGATGTCCCCGTGGGCCCAGGTCGCGCGCCGCCGCTGCCAACTGGACGAGCCCCGCGTTGCCTCTTTGGGGAACCTTGATCAGCAACCTGGCTAGGCTCGATCCTGCGGCCTGCGGGAGCTCACTGCAGACACAGCCTGCTGTCCGCACTAGGCGGCGGAGGGGGCCGCCCTTGCCTCCCAGCGCGCCTGAGGCAGCCCCTTCGGCGCCTAGGCGGCTGCAAAACGCAGGCTCAGAACATCCGCTCGCACTCCACTTTCTGTTTTCTCCCACCTCTCTGGCGCAGGACACACGTCATCACGGGGGACTCGCGGAGCCTCCAGGCAACCGCTGCAGCCTCAGCGCACACGGACATGGCAATCTGCAGGGCTTTCCCCGAGGATCTGAAAATGAAGCAGAAGAACAGATTTGCTCACTCTTTCACGCCAGCAACTTCTTGAAATGCTGCTACCACAGCTGGACGCCGGCTTTCTCCCCAGGTGGCCGGCATGCTGCTGAGTTCCTCATCTGTAGGAAGTAATTCGATCATTCATTAATCGATCAATTAATCGTGGAATCCTTCAGTATGTACCTCGTATGTGTTGCTTCCTTTCCTTCCTTCCTTCCTTCCTTGATCCATTCCGACTTTCTCTGTGTCTGTTTTTCTTTCCTAGCGTGTTTCTTCCTTCGCTCCTTCCTCTCTGCCTCACGGCGTTAGCTGAGGCACTCATTCATTCCTAGGCGGAAGGAGGTAGGCGTTTACCTCTTGAGTGATATACGGTTTCATTCACTCATTTAGACATTGGTGCAGGCGTGTATTTAGTAATTCGTGTATCCATTCATTAATGTGTACGCACTTCGTGTTTCCTTATTAGTCCTTGGTTCCTTGGCTTATTGATTTCTCCCTTTAGGTGCGAATGTGTATCGGTATTGCTGTGCGTATGTCTCTCTGTATGTTTCCATGTCCTTCTTTGATCGTGGCTGGGGATGGAACTCGGGGCCTCAGCGTTGAGCCAGTCTGCTTCTCAAAGCCCTAGGGTGAGGTGCTAGCTAGTTTGAGGACATGGAGTGTGCCCGAGTACCTGCCCCGTACAGGACGTCTCGGAGCAAATCCCCTGGTCCTATTGTGTCCTGATTGGTGTGGGAAAGCGAGGGGGAGCCAGTGGGGTCCACCAGGAAGGGAAAAAAAAGGAAAATTCCTTACAGGCCACCACGGGGATCGATCTCTGGACCTTGCGCCCCCAAACCGGCGACAGACTTCGCGGGCCACCCTGCCAGCCGCTTCCGGTCGGCATTTCTCGCCCCTTTATTCACGTCCCTCCCCCCCACTCTCTGGACCACCCCGGTCCCACGACCATGCCAGGGCAGCAAGCAAGCTGTCCAGTGCCATTCCTACCCACAGCGGTTGCCCGCGACCCACAGGAGGTGGCGCTCGCAGGTGGTATCATAGAGCTTGGGAGAGAGGCAGGGGAGGGAGACCTTCCGGAGCCAGCGATGTGCAGCTGTCTCAACGAGAGTAGGCTGTGCTAGAGAATCCGGTGCCAGATGGAAGCGGGAAGAGGGTTTCCGGCGGCCAGCAGCGCCCGGCCTGCGGTCAGTGCAGGTCGTCTAGGCATTCCTGGCGGGAGGCATGCCTTGCAGGAGGCAGGAGGAAGAAGAAGCTGGATGTCTGCAGGGAAGCCGCTGGGGAGGACTTGGTGGAGGAAGAGGCCAGCTTCCTCGCTGGGGAGAAGTCCGGGCTGACGGGCGCCCAGGGCGAGGAGGAGCGCCCGGCTGGAGGCCCAGAGCAGAGAGACTCTGTGCAGCTGGACTCAGGACAGGAGAGCCCGGCTTCCCGCCGCGCACAGCCCAGGACGCTGCTCTGGTGCCCTCGCGCTCTAGGCCAACTACCCTACCGAGAGATCGGGGCTCCCAACGGTGCCGCGGCTGCTGATGTCCCCGTGGGCCCAGGTCGCGCGCCACCGCTGCCAACTGGACGAGCCCCGCGTTGCCTCTTTGGGGAACCTTGATCAGCAACCTGGCTAGGCTCGATCCTGCGGCCTGCGGGAGCTCACTGCAGACACAGCCTGCTGTCCATACTAGGCGGCGGAGGGGGCCGCCCTTGCCTCCCAGCGCGCCTGAGGCAGCCCCTTCGGCGCCTAGGCGGCTGCAAAACGCAGGCTCAGAACATCCGCTCGCACTCCACTTTCTGTTTTCTCCCACCTCTCTGGCGCAGGACACACGTCATCACGGGGGACTCGCGGAGCCTCCAGGCAACCGCTGCAGCCTCAGCGCACACGGACATGGCAATCTGCAGGGCTTTCCCCGAGGATCTGAAAACGAAGGAGAAGAACAGATTTGCTCACTCTTTCACGCCAGCAACTTCTTGAAATGCTGCTACCACAGCTGGACGCCGGCTTTCTCCCCAGGTGGCCGGCATGCTGCTGAGTTCCTCATCTGTAGGAAGTAATTCGATCATTCATTAATCGATCAATTAATTGTGGAATCCTTCAGTATGTACCTCGTATGTGTTGCTTCCTTTCCTTCCTTCCTTCCTTCCTTGATCCATTCCGACTTTCTCTGTGTCTGTTTTTCTTTCCTAGCGTGTTTCTTCCTTCGCTCCTTCCTCTCTGCCTCACGGCGTTAGCTGAGGCACTCATTCATTCCTAGGCGGAAGGAGGTAGGCGTTTACCTCTTGAGTGATATACGGTTTCATTCACTCATTTAGACATTGGTGCAGGCGTGTATTTAGTAATTCGTGTATCCATTCATTAATGTGTACGCACTTCGTGTTTCCTTATTAGTCCTTGGTTCCTTGGCTTATTGATTTCTCCCTTTAGGTGCGAATGTGTATCGGTATTGCTGTGCGTATGTCTCTCTGTATGTTTCCATGTCCTTCTTTGATCGTGGCTGGGGATGGAACTCGGGGCCTCAGCGTTGAGCCAGTCTGCTTCTCAAAGCCCTAGGGTGAGGTGCTAGCTAGTTTGAGGACATGGAGTGTGCCCGAGTACCTGCCCCGTACAGGACGTCTCGGAGCAAATCCCCTGGTCCTATTGTGTCCTGATTGGTGTGGGAAAGCGAGGGGGAGCCAGTGGGGTCCACCAGGAAGGGAAAAAAAAGGAAAATTCCTTACAGGCCACCACGGGGATCGATCTCTGGACCTTGCGCCCCCAAACCGGCGACAGACTTCGCGGGCCACCCTGCCAGCCGCTTCCGGTCGGCGTTTCTCGCCCCTTTATTCACGTCCCTCCCCCCCACTCTCTGGACCACCCCGGTCCCACGACCATGCCAGGGCTGCAAGCAAGCTGTCCAGTGCCATTCCTACCCACAGCGGTTGCCCGCGACCCACAGGAGGTGGCGCTCGCAGGTGGTATCATAGTGCTTGGGAGAGAGGCAAGGGAGGGAGACCTTCCGGAGCCAGCGATGTGCAGCTGTCTCAACGAGAGTAGGCTGTGCTAGAGAATCCGGTGCCAGATGGAAGCGGGAAGAGGGTTTCCGGCGGCCAGCAGCGCCCGGCCTGCGGTCAGTGCAGGTCGTCTAGGCATTCCTGGCGGGAGGCATGCCTTGCAGGAGGCAGGAGGAAGAAGAAGCTGGATGTCTGCAGGGAAGCCGCTGGGGAGGACTTGGTGGAGGAAGAGGCCAGCTTCCTCGCTGGGGAGAAGTCCGGGCTGACGGGCGCCCAGGGCGAGGAGGAGCGCCCGGCTGGAGGCCCAGAGCAGAGAGACTCTGTGCAGCTGGACTCAGGACAGGAGAGCCCGGCTTCCCGCCGCGCACAGCCCAGGACGCTGCTCTGGTGCCCTCGCGCTCTAGGCCAACTACCCTACCGAGAGATCGGGGCTCCCAACGGTGCCGCGGCTGCTGATGTCCCCGTGGGCCCAGGTCGCGCGCCGCCGCTGCCAACTGGACGAGCCCCGCGTTGCCTCTTTGGGGAACCTTGATCAGCAACCTGGCTAGGCTCGATCCTGCGGCCTGCGGGAGCTCACTGCAGACACAGCCTGCTGTCCGCACTAGGCGGCGGAGGGGGCCGCCCTTGCCTCCCAGCGCGCCTGAGGCAGCCCCTTCGGCGCCTAGGCGGCTGCAAAACGCAGGCTCAGAACATCCGCTCGCACTCCACTTTCTGTTTTCTCCCACCTCTCTGGCGCAGGACACACGTCATCACGGGGGACTCGCGGAGCCTCCAGGCAACCGCTGCAGCCTCAGCGCACACGGACATGGCAATCTGCAGGGCTTTCCCCGAGGATCTGAAAACGAAGGAGAAGAACAGATTTGCTCACTCTTTCACGCCAGCAACTTCTTGAAATGCTGCTACCACAGCTGGACGCCGGCTTTCTCCCCAGGTGGCCGGCATGCTGCTGAGTTCCTCATCTGTAGGAAGTAATTCGATCATTCATTAATCGATCAATTAATTGTGGAATCCTTCAGTATGTACCTCGTATGTGTTGCTTCCTTTCCTTCCTTCCTTCCTTCCTTGATCCATTCCGACTTTCTCTGTGTCTGTTTTTCTTTCCTAGCGTGTTTCTTCCTTCGCTCCTTCCTCTCTGCCTCACGGCGTTAGCTGAGGCACTCATTCATTCCTAGGCGGAAGGAGGTAGGCGTTTACCTCTTGAGTGATATACGGTTTCATTCACTCATTTAGACATTGGTGCAGGCGTGTATTTAGTAATTCGTGTATCCATTCATTAATGTGTACGCACTTCGTGTTTCCTTATTAGTCCTTGGTTCCTTGGCTTATTGATTTCTCCCTTTAGGTGCGAATGTGTATCGGTATTGCTGTGCGTATGTCTCTCTGTATGTTTCCATGTCCTTCTTTGATCGTGGCTGGGGATGGAACTCGGGGCCTCAGCGTTGAGCCAGTCTGCTTCTCAAAGCCCTAGGGTGAGGTGCTAGCTAGTTTGAGGACATGGAGTGTGCCCGAGTACCTGCCCCGTACAGGACGTCTCGGAGCAAATCCCCTGGTCCTATTGTGTCCTGATTGGTGTGGGAAAGCGAGGGGGAGCCAGTGGGGTCCACCAGGAAGGGAAAAAAAAGGAAAATTCCTTACAGGCCACCACGGGGATCGATCTCTGGACCTTGCGCCCCCAAACCGGCGACAGACTTCGCGGGCCACCCTGCCAGCCGCTTCCGGTCGGCGTTTCTCGCCCCTTTATTCACGTCCCTCCCCCCCACTCTCTGGACCACCCCGGTCCCACGACCATGCCAGGGCTGCAAGCAAGCTGTCCAGTGCCATTCCTACCCACAGCGGTTGCCCGCGACCCACAGGAGGTGGCGCTCGCAGGTGGTATCATAGTGCTTGGGAGAGAGGCAGGGGAGGGAGACCTTCCGGAGCCAGCGATGTGCAGCTGTCTCAACGAGAGTAGGCTGTGCTAGAGAATCCGGTGCCAGATGGAAGCGGGAAGAGGGTTTCCGGCGGCCAGCAGCGCCCGGCCTGCGGTCAGTGCAGGTCGTCTAGGCATTCCTGGCGGGAGGCATGCCTTGCAGGAGGCAGGAGGAAGAAGAAGCTGGATGTCTGCAGGGAAGCCGCTGGGGAGGACTTGGTGGAGGAAGAGGCCAGCTTCCTCGCTGGGGAGAAGTCCGGGCTGACGGGCGCCCAGGGCGAGGAGGAGCGCCCGGCTGGAGGCCCAGAGCAGAGAGACTCTGTGCAGCTGGACTCAGGACAGGAGAGCCCGGCTTCCCGCCGCGCACAGCCCAGGACGCTGCTCTGGTGCCCTCGCGCTCTAGGCCAACTACCCTACCGAGAGATCGGGGCTCCCAACGGTGCCGCGGCTGCTGATGTCCCCGTGGGCCCAGGTCGCGCGCCGCCGCTGCCAACTGGACGAGCCCCGCGTTGCCTCTTTGGGGAACCTTGATCAGCAACCTGGCTAGGCTCGATCCTGCGGCCTGCGGGAGCTCACTGCAGACACAGCCTGCTGTCCGCACTAGGCGGCGGAGGGGGCCGCCCTTGCCTCCCAGCGCGCCTGAGGCAGCCCCTTCGGCGCCTAGGCGGCTGCAAAACGCAGGCTCAGAACATCCGCTCGCACTCCACTTTCTGTTTTCTCCCACCTCTCTGGCGCAGGACACACGTCATCACGGGGGACTCGCGGAGCCTCCAGGCAACCGCTGCAGCCTCAGCGCACACGGACATGGCAATCTGCAGGGCTTTCCCCGAGGATCTGAAAACGAAGGAGAAGAACAGATTTGCTCACTCTTTCACGCCAGCAACTTCTTGAAATGCTGCTACCACAGCTGGACGCCGGCTTTCTCCCCAGGTGGCCGGCATGCTGCTGAGTTCCTCATCTGTAGGAAGTAATTCGATCATTCATTAATCGATCAATTAATTGTGGAATCCTTCAGTATGTACCTCGTATGTGTTGCTTCCTTTCCTTCCTTCCTTCCTTCCTTGATCCATTCCGACTTTCTCTGTGTCTGTTTTTCTTTCCTAGCGTGTTTCTTCCTTCGCTCCTTCCTCTCTGCCTCACGGCGTTAGCTGAGGCACTCATTCATTCCTAGGCGGAAGGAGGTAGGCGTTTACCTCTTGAGTGATATACGGTTTCATTCACTCATTTAGACATTGGTGCAGGCGTGTATTTAGTAATTCGTGTATCCATTCATTAATGTGTACGCACTTCGTGTTTCCTTATTAGTCCTTGGTTCCTTGGCTTATTGATTTCTCCCTTTAGGTGCGAATGTGTATCGGTATTGCTGTGCGTATGTCTCTCTGTATGTTTCCATGTCCTTCTTTGATCGTGGCTGGGGATGGAACTCGGGGCCTCAGCGTTGAGCCAGTCTGCTTCTCAAAGCCCTAGGGTGAGGTGCTAGCTAGTTTGAGGACATGGAGTGTGCCCGAGTACCTGCCCCGTACAGGACGTCTCGGAGCAAATCCCCTGGTCCTATTGTGTCCTGATTGGTGTGGGAAAGCGAGGGGGAGCCAGTGGGGTCCACCAGGAAGGGAAAAAAAAGGAAAATTCCTTACAGGCCACCACGGGGATCGATCTCTGGACCTTGCGCCCCCAAACCGGCGACAGACTTCGCGGGCCACCCTGCCAGCCGCTTCCGGTCGGCGTTTCTCGCCCCTTTATTCACGTCCCTCCCCCCCACTCTCTGGACCACCCCGGTCCCACGACCATGCCAGGGCTGCAAGCAAGCTGTCCAGTGCCATTCCTACCCACAGCGGTTGCCCGCGACCCACAGGAGGTGGCGCTCGCAGGTGGTATCATAGTGCTTGGGAGAGAGGCAGGGGAGGGAGACCTTCCGGAGCCAGCGATGTGCAGCTGTCTCAACGAGAGTAGGCTGTGCTAGAGAATCCGGTGCCAGATGGAAGCGGGAAGAGGGTTTCCGGCGGCCAGCAGCGCCCGGCCTGCGGTCAGTGCAGGTCGTCTAGGCATTCCTGGCGGGAGGCATGCCTTGCAGGAGGCAGGAGGAAGAAGAAGCTGGATGTCTGCAGGGAAGCCGCTGGGGAGGACTTGGTGGAGGAAGAGGCCAGCTTCCTCGCTGGGGAGAAGTCCGGGCTGACGGGCGCCCAGGGCGAGGAGGAGCGCCCGGCTGGAGGCCCAGAGCAGAGAGACTCTGTGCAGCTGGACTCAGGACAGGAGAGCCCGGCTTCCCGCCGCGCACAGCCCAGGACGCTGCTCTGGTGCCCTCGCGCTCTAGGCCAACTACCCTACCGAGAGATCGGGGCTCCCAACGGTGCCGCGGCTGCTGATGTCCCCGTGGGCCCAGGTCGCGCGCCGCCGCTGCCAACTGGACGAGCCCCGCGTTGCCTCTTTGGGGAACCTTGATCAGCAACCTGGCTAGGCTCGATCCTGCGGCCTGCGGGAGCTCACTGCAGACACAGCCTGCTGTCCGCACTAGGCGGCGGAGGGGGCCGCCCTTGCCTCCCAGCGCGCCTGAGGCAGCCCCTTCGGCGCCTAGGCGGCTGCAAAACGCAGGCTCAGAACATCCGCTCGCACTCCACTTTCTGTTTTCTCCCACCTCTCTGGCGCAGGACACACGTCATCACGGGGGACTCGCGGAGCCTCCAGGCAACCGCTGCAGCCTCAGCGCACACGGACATGGCAATCTGCAGGGCTTTCCCCGAGGATCTGAAAACGAAGGAGAAGAACAGATTTGCTCACTCTTTCACGCCAGCAACTTCTTGAAATGCTGCTACCACAGCTGGACGCCGGCTTTCTCCCCAGGTGGCCGGCATGCTGCTGAGTTCCTCATCTGTAGGAAGTAATTCGATCATTCATTAATCGATCAATTAATCATGGAATCCTTCAGTATGTACCTCGTATGTGTTGCTTCCTTTCCTTCCTTCCTTCCTTCCTTGATCCATTCCGACTTTCTCTGTGTCTGTTTTTCTTTCCTAGCGTGTTTCTTCCTTCGCTCCTTCCTCTCTGCCTCACGGCATTAGCTGAGGCACTCATTCATTCCTAGGCGGAAGGAGGTAGGCGTTTACCTCTTGAGTGATATACGGTTTCATTCACTCATTTAGACATTGGTGCAGGCGTGTATTTAGTAATTCGTGTATCCATTCATTAATGTGTACGCACTTCGTGTTTCCTTATTAGTCCTTGGTTCCTTGGCTTATTGATTTCTCCCTTTAGGTGCGAATGTGTATCGGTATTGCTGTGCGTATGTCTCTCTGTATGTTTCCATGTCCTTCTTTGATCGTGGCTGGGGATGGAACTCGGGGCCTCAGCGTTGAGCCAGTCTGCTTCTCAAAGCCCTAGGGTGAGGTGCTAGCTAGTTTGAGGACATGGAGTGTGCCCGAGTACCTGCCCCGTACAGGACGTCTCGGAGCAAATCCCCTGGTCCTATTGTGTCCTGATTGGTGTGGGAAAGCGAGGGGGAGCCAGTGGGGTCCACCAGGAAGGGAAAAAAAAGGAAAATTCCTTACAGGCCACCACGGGGATCGATCTCTGGACCTTGCGCCCCCAAACTGGCGCCAGACTTCGCGGGCCAACCCGCCAGCCGCTTCCGGTCGGCATTTCTCGCCCCTGTATTGACGTCCCTCCCCCCCACTCTCTGGACCACCCCGGTCCCACGACCATGCCAGGGCTGCAAGCAAGCTGTCCAGTGCCATTCCTACCCACAGCGGTTGCCCGCGACCCACAGGAGGTGGCGCTCGCAGGTGGTATCATAGTGCTTGGGAGAGAGGCAGGGGAGGGAGACCTTCCGGAGCCAGCGATGTGCAGCTGTCTCAACGAGAGTAGGCTGTGCTAGAGAATCCGGTGCCAGATGGAAGCGGGAAGAGGGTTTCCGGCGGCCAGCAGCGCCCGGCCTGCGGTCAGTGCAGGTCGTCTAGGCATTCCTGGCGGGAGGCATGCCTTGCAGGAGGCAGGAGGAAGAAGAAGCTGGATGTCTGCAGGGAAGCCGCTGGGGAGGACTTGGTGGAGGAAGAGGCCAGCTTCCTCGCTGGGGAGAAGTCCGGGCTGACGGGCGCCCAGGGCGAGGAGGAGCGCCCGGCTGGAGGCCCAGAGCAGAGAGACTCTGTGCAGCTGGACTCAGGACAGGAGAGCCCGGCTTCCCGCCGCGCACAGCCCAGGACGCTGCTCTGGTGCCCTCGCGCTCTAGGCCAACTACCCTACCGAGAGATCGGGGCTCCCAACGGTGCCGCGGCTGCTGATGTCCCCGTGGGCCCAGGTCGCGCGCCGCCGCTGCCAACTGGACGAGCCCCGCGTTGCCTCTTTGGGGAACCTTGATCAGCAACCTGGCTAGGCTCGATCCTGCGGCCTGCGGGAGCTCACTGCAGACACAGCCTGCTGTCCGCACTAGGCGGCGGAGGGGGCCGCCCTTGCCTCCCAGCGCGCCTGAGGCAGCCCCTTCGGCGCCTAGGCGGCTGCAAAACGCAGGCTCAGAACATCCGCTCGCACTCCACTTTCTGTTTTCTCCCACCTCTCTGGCGCAGGACACACGTCATCACGGGGGACTCGCGGAGCCTCCAGGCAACCGCTGCAGCCTCAGCGCACACGGACATGGCAATCTGCAGGGCTTTCCCCGAGGATCTGAAAACGAAGGAGAAGAACAGATTTGCTCACTCTTTCACGCCAGCAACTTCTTGAAATGCTGCTACCACAGCTGGACGCCGGCTTTCTCCCCAGGTGGCCGGCATGCTGCTGAGTTCCTCATCTGTAGGAAGTAATTCGATCATTCATTAATCGATCAATTAATCATGGAATCCTTCAGTATGTACCTCGTATGTGTTGCTTCCTTTCCTTCCTTCCTTCCTTCCTTGATCCATTCCGACTTTCTCTGTGTCTGTTTTTCTTTCCTAGCGTGTTTCTTCCTTCGCTCCTTCCTCTCTGCCTCACGGCATTAGCTGAGGCACTCATTCATTCCTAGGCGGAAGGAGGTAGGCGTTTACCTCTTGAGTGATATACGGTTTCATTCACTCATTTAGACATTGGTGCAGGCGTGTATTTAGTAATTCGTGTATCCATTCATTAATGTGTACGCACTTCGTGTTTCCTTATTAGTCCTTGGTTCCTTGGCTTATTGATTTCTCCCTTTAGGTGCGAATGTGTATCGGTATTGCTGTGCGTATGTCTCTCTGTATGTTTCCATGTCCTTCTTTGATCGTGGCTGGGGATGGAACTCGGGGCCTCAGCGTTGAGCCAGTCTGCTTCTCAAAGCCCTAGGGTGAGGTGCTAGCTAGTTTGAGGACATGGAGTGTGCCCGAGTACCTGCCCCGTACAGGACGTCTCGGAGCAAATCCCCTGGTCCTATTGTGTCCTGATTGGTGTGGGAAAGCGAGGGGGAGCCAGTGGGGTCCACCAGGAAGGGAAAAAAAAGGAAAATTCCTTACAGGCCACCACGGGGATCGATCTCTGGACCTTGCGCCCCCAAACTGGCGCCAGACTTCGCGGGCCAACCCGCCAGCCGCTTCCGGTCGGCATTTCTCGCCCCTGTATTGACGTCCCTCCCCCCCACTCTCTGGACCACCCCGGTCCCACGACCATGCCAGGGCTGCAAGCAAGCTGTCCAGTGCCATTCCTACCCACAGCGGTTGCCCGCGACCCACAGGAGGTGGCGCTCGCAGGTGGTATCATAGTGCTTGGGAGAGAGGCAGGGGAGGGAGACCTTCCGGAGCCAGCGATGTGCAGCTGTCTCAACGAGAGTAGGCTGTGCTAGAGAATCCGGTGCCAGATGGAAGCGGGAAGAGGGTTTCCGGCGGCCAGCAGCGCCCGGCCTGCGGTCAGTGCAGGTCGTCTAGGCATTCCTGGCGGGAGGCATGCCTTGCAGGAGGCAGGAGGAAGAAGAAGCTGGATGTCTGCAGGGAAGCCGCTGGGGAGGACTTGGTGGAGGAAGAGGCCAGCTTCCTCGCTGGGGAGAAGTCCGGGCTGACGGGCGCCCAGGGCGAGGAGGAGCGCCCGGCTGGAGGCCCAGAGCAGAGAGACTCTGTGCAGCTGGACTCAGGACAGGAGAGCCCGGCTTCCCGCCGCGCACAGCCCAGGACGCTGCTCTGGTGCCCTCGCGCTCTAGGCCAACTACCCTACCGAGAGATCGGGGCTCCCAACGGTGCCGCGGCTGCTGATGTCCCCGTGGGCCCAGGTCGCGCGCCGCCGCTGCCAACTGGACGAGCCCCGCCTTGCCTCTTTGGGGAACCTTGATCAGCAACCTGGCTAGGCTCGATCCTGCGGCCTGCGGGAGCTCACTGCAGACACAGCCTGCTGTCCGCACTAGGCGGCGGAGGGGGCCGCCCTTGCCTCCCAGCGCGCCTGAGGCAGCCCCTTCGGCGCCTAGGCGGCTGCAAAACGCAGGCTCAGAACATCCGCTCGCACTCCACTTTCTGTTTTCTCCCACCTCTCTGGCGCAGGACACACGTCATCACGGGGGACTCGCGGAGCCTCCAGGCAACCGCTGCAGCCTCAGCGCACACGGACATGGCAATCTGCAGGGCTTTCCCCGAGGATCTGAAAACGAAGGAGAAGAACAGATTTGCTCACTCTTTCACGCCAGCAACTTCTTGAAATGCTGCTACCACAGCTGGACGCCGGCTTTCTCCCCAGGTGGCCGGCATGCTGCTGAGTTCCTCATCTGTAGGAAGTAATTCGATCATTCATTAATCGATCAATTAATCATGGAATCCTTCAGTATGTACCTCGTATGTGTTGCTTCCTTTCCTTCCTTCCTTCCTTCCTTGATCCATTCCGACTTTCTCTGTGTCTGTTTTTCTTTCCTAGCGTGTTTCTTCCTTCGCTCCTTCCTCTCTGCCTCACGGCATTAGCTGAGGCACTCATTCATTCCTAGGCGGAAGGAGGTAGGCGTTTACCTCTTGAGTGATATACGGTTTCATTCACTCATTTAGACATTGGTGCAGGCGTGTATTTAGTAATTCGTGTATCCATTCATTAATGTGTACGCACTTCGTGTTTCCTTATTAGTCCTTGGTTCCTTGGCTTATTGATTTCTCCCTTTAGGTGCGAATGTGTATCGGTATTGCTGTGCGTATGTCTCTCTGTATGTTTCCATGTCCTTCTTTGATCGTGGCTGGGGATGGAACTCGGGGCCTCAGCGTTGAGCCAGTCTGCTTCTCAAAGCCCTAGGGTGAGGTGCTAGCTAGTTTGAGGACATGGAGTGTGCCCGAGTACCTGCCCCGTACAGGACGTCTCGGAGCAAATCCCCTGGTCCTATTGTGTCCTGATTGGTGTGGGAAAGCGAGGGGGAGCCAGTGGGGTCCACCAGGAAGGGAAAAAAAAGGAAAATTCCTTACAGGCCACCACGGGGATCGATCTCTGGACCTTGCGCCCCCAAACTGGCGCCAGACTTCGCGGGCCAACCCGCCAGCCGCTTCCGGTCGGCATTTCTCGCCCCTGTATTGACGTCCCTCCCCCCCACTCTCTGGACCACCCCGGTCCCACGACCATGCCAGGGCTGCAAGCAAGCTGTCCAGTGCCATTCCTACCCACAGCGGTTGCCCGCGACCCACAGGAGGTGGCGCTCGCAGGTGGTATCATAGTGCTTGGGAGAGAGGCAGGGGAGGGAGACCTTCCGGAGCCAGCGATGTGCAGCTGTCTCAACGAGAGTAGGCTGTGCTAGAGAATCCGGTGCCAGATGGAAGCGGGAAGAGGGTTTCCGGCGGCCAGCAGCGCCCGGCCTGCGGTCAGTGCAGGTCGTCTAGGCATTCCTGGCGGGAGGCATGCCTTGCAGGAGGCAGGAGGAAGAAGAAGCTGGATGTCTGCAGGGAAGCCGCTGGGGAGGACTTGGTGGAGGAAGAGGCCAGCTTCCTCGCTGGGGAGAAGTCCGGGCTGACGGGCGCCCAGGGCGAGGAGGAGCGCCCGGCTGGAGGCCCAGAGCAGAGAGACTCTGTGCAGCTGGACTCAGGACAGGAGAGCCCGGCTTCCCGCCGCGCACAGCCCAGGACGCTGCTCTGGTGCCCTCGCGCTCTAGGCCAACTACCCTACCGAGAGATCGGGGCTCCCAACGGTGCCGCGGCTGCTGATGTCCCCGTGGGCCCAGGTCGCGCGCCGCCGCTGCCAACTGGACGAGCCCCGCGTTGCCTCTTTGGGGAACCTTGATCAGCAACCTGGCTAGGCTCGATCCTGCGGCCTGCGGGAGCTCACTGCAGACACAGCCTGCTGTCCGCACTAGGCGGCGGAGGGGGCCGCCCTTGCCTCCCAGCGCGCCTGAGGCAGCCCCTTCGGCGCCTAGGCGGCTGCAAAACGCAGGCTCAGAACATCCGCTCGCACTCCACTTTCTGTTTTCTCCCACCTCTCTGGCGCAGGACACACGTCATCACGGGGGACTCGCGGAGCCTCCAGGCAACCGCTGCAGCCTCAGCGCACACGGACATGGCAATCTGCAGGGCTTTCCCCGAGGATCTGAAAACGAAGGAGAAGAACAGATTTGCTCACTCTTTCACGCCAGCAACTTCTTGAAATGCTGCTACCACAGCTGGACGCCGGCTTTCTCCCCAGGTGGCCGGCATGCTGCTGAGTTCCTCATCTGTAGGAAGTAATTCGATCATTCATTAATCGATCAATTAATTGTGGAATCCTTCAGTATGTACCTCGTATGTGTTGCTTCCTTTCCTTCCTTCCTTCCTTCCTTGATCCATTCCGACTTTCTCTGTGTCTGTTTTTCTTTCCTAGCGTGTTTCTTCCTTCGCTCCTTCCTCTCTGCCTCACGGCGTTAGCTGAGGCACTCATTCATTCCTAGGCGGAAGGAGGTAGGCGTTTACCTCTTGAGTGATATACGGTTTCATTCACTCATTTAGACATTGGTGCAGGCGTGTATTTAGTAATTCGTGTATCCATTCATTAATGTGTACGCACTTCGTGTTTCCTTATTAGTCCTTGGTTCCTTGGCTTATTGATTTCTCCCTTTAGGTGCGAATGTGTATCGGTATTGCTGTGCGTATGTCTCTCTGTATGTTTCCATGTCCTTCTTTGATCGTGGCTGGGGATGGAACTCGGGGCCTCAGCGTTGAGCCAGTCTGCTTCTCAAAGCCCTAGGGTGAGGTGCTAGCTAGTTTGAGGACATGGAGTGTGCCCGAGTACCTGCCCCGTACAGGACGTCTCGGAGCAAATCCCCTGGTCCTATTGTGTCCTGATTGGTGTGGGAAAGCGAGGGGGAGCCAGTGGGGTCCACCAGGAAGGGAAAAAAAAGGAAAATTCCTTACAGGCCACCACGGGGATCGATCTCTGGACCTTGCGCCCCCAAACCGGCGACAGACTTCGCGGGCCACCCTGCCAGCCGCTTCCGGTCGGCGTTTCTCGCCCCTTTATTCACGTCCCTCCCCCCCACTCTCTGGACCACCCCGGTCCCACGACCATGCCAGGGCTGCAAGCAAGCTGTCCAGTGCCATTCCTACCCACAGCGGTTGCCCGCGACCCACAGGAGGTGGCGCTCGCAGGTGGTATCATAGTGCTTGGGAGAGAGGCAGGGGAGGGAGACCTTCCGGAGCCAGCGATGTGCAGCTGTCTCAACGAGAGTAGGCTGTGCTAGAGAATCCGGTGCCAGATGGAAGCGGGAAGAGGGTTTCCGGCGGCCAGCAGCGCCCGGCCTGCGGTCAGTGCAGGTCGTCTAGGCATTCCTGGCGGGAGGCATGCCTTGCAGGAGGCAGGAGGAAGAAGAAGCTGGATGTCTGCAGGGAAGCCGCTGGGGAGGACTTGGTGGAGGAAGAGGCCAGCTTCCTCGCTGGGGAGAAGTCCGGGCTGACGGGCGCCCAGGGCGAGGAGGAGCGCCCGGCTGGAGGCCCAGAGCAGAGAGACTCTGTGCAGCTGGACTCAGGACAGGAGAGCCCGGCTTCCCGCCGCGCACAGCCCAGGACGCTGCTCTGGTGCCCTCGCGCTCTAGGCCAACTACCCTACCGAGAGATCGGGGCTCCCAACGGTGCCGCGGCTGCTGATGTCCCCGTGGGCCCAGGTCGCGCGCCACCGCTGCCAACTGGACGAGCCCCGCGTTGCCTCTTTGGGGAACCTTGATCAGCAACCTGGCTAGGCTCGATCCTGCGGCCTGCGGGAGCTCACTGCAGACACAGCCTGCTGTCCGCACTAGGCGGCGGAGGGGGCCGCCCTTGCCTCCCAGCGCGCCTGAGGCAGCCCCTTCGGCGCCTAGGCGGCTGCAAAACGCAGGCTCAGAACATCCGCTCGCACTCCACTTTCTGTTTTCTCCCACCTCTCTGGCGCAGGACACACGTCATCACGGGGGACTCGCGGAGCCTCCAGGCAACCGCTGCAGCCTCAGCGCACACGGACATGGCAATCTGCAGGGCTTTCCCCGAGGATCTGAAAACGAAGGAGAAGAACAGATTTGCTCACTCTTTCACGCCAGCAACTTCTTGAAATGCTGCTACCACAGCTGGACGCCGGCTTTCTCCCCAGGTGGCCGGCATGCTGCTGAGTTCCTCATCTGTAGGAAGTAATTCGATCATTCATTAATCGATCAATTAATTGTGGAATCCTTCAGTATGTACCTCGTATGTGTTGCTTCCTTTCCTTCCTTCCTTCCTTCCTTGATCCATTCCGACTTTCTCTGTGTCTGTTTTTCTTTCCTAGCGTGTTTCTTCCTTCGCTCCTTCCTCTCTGCCTCACGGCGTTAGCTGAGGCACTCATTCATTCCTAGGCGGAAGGAGGTAGGCGTTTACCTCTTGAGTGATATACGGTTTCATTCACTCATTTAGACATTGGTGCAGGCGTGTATTTAGTAATTCGTGTATCCATTCATTAATGTGTACGCACTTCGTGTTTCCTTATTAGTCCTTGGTTCCTTGGCTTATTGATTTCTCCCTTTAGGTGCGAATGTGTATCGGTATTGCTGTGCGTATGTCTCTCTGTATGTTTCCATGTCCTTCTTTGATCGTGGCTGGGGATGGAACTCGGGGCCTCAGCGTTGAGCCAGTCTGCTTCTCAAAGCCCTAGGGTGAGGTGCTAGCTAGTTTGAGGACATGGAGTGTGCCCGAGTACCTGCCCCGTACAGGACGTCTCGGAGCAAAACCCCTGATCCTATTGTGTCCTGATTGGTGTGGGAAAGCGAGGGGGAGCCAGTGGGGTCCACCAGGAAGGGAAAAAAAAGGAAAATCCCTTACAGGCCACCACGGGGATCGATCTCTGGACCTTGCGCCCCCAAACAGGCGCCAGACTTCGCGGGCCAACCCGCCAGCCGCTTCCGGTCGGCATTTCTCGCCCCTGTATTGACGTCCCTCCCCCCCACTCTCTGGACCACCCCGGTCCCACGACCATGCCAGGGCTGCAAGCAAGCTGTCCAGTGCCATTCCTACCCACAGCGGTTGCCCGCGACCCACAGGAGGTGGCGCTCGCAGGTGGTATCATAGTGCTTGGGAGAGAGGCAAGGGAGAAAGACCTTCCGGAGCCAGCGATGTGCAGCTGTCTCAACGAGAGTACGCTGTGCTAGAGAATCCGGTGCCAGATGGAAGCGGGAAGAGGGTTTCCGGCGGCCAGCAGCGCCCGGCCTGCGGTCAGTGCAGGTCGTCTAGGCATTCCTGGCGGGAGGCATGCCTTGCAGGAGGCAGGAGGAAGAAGAAGCTGGATGTCTGCAGGGAAGCCGCTGGGGAGGACTTGGTGGAGGAAGAGGCCAGCTTCCTCGCTGGGGAGAAGTCCGGGCTGACGGGCGCCCAGGGCGAGGAGGAGCGCCCGGCTGGAGGCCCAGAGCAGAGAGACTCTGTGCAGCTGGACTCAGGACAGGAGAGCCCGGCTTCCCGCCGCGCACAGCCCAGGACGCTGCTCTGGTGCCCTCGCGCTCTAGGCCAACTACCCTACCGAGAGATCGGGGCTCCCAACGGTGCCGCGGCTGCTGATGTCCCCGTGGGCCCAGGTCGCGCGCCGCCGCTGCCAACTGGACGAGCCCCGCGTTGCCTCTTTGGGGAACCTTGATCAGCAACCTGGCTAGGCTCGATCCTGCGGCCTGCGGGAGCTCACTGCAGACACAGCCTGCTGTCCGCACTAGGCGGCGGAGGGGGCCGCCCTTGCCTCCCAGCGCGCCTGAGGCAGCCCCTTCGGCGCCTAGGCGGCTGCAAAACGCAGGCTCAGAACATCCGCTCGCACTCCACTTTCTGTTTTCTCCCACCTCTCTGGCGCAGGACACACGTCATCACGGGGGACTCGCGGAGCCTCCAGGCAACCGCTGCAGCCTCAGCGCACACGGACATGGCAATCTGCAGGGCTTTCCCCGAGGATCTGAAAACGAAGGAGAAGAACAGATTTGCTCACTCTTTCACACCAGCAACTTCTTGAAATGCTGCTACCACAGCTGGACGCCGGCTTTCTCCCCAGGTGGCCGGCATGCTGCTGAGTTCCTCATCTGTAGGAAGTAATTCGATCATTCATTAATCGATCAATTAATTGTGGAATCCTTCAGTATGTACCTCGTATGTGTTGCTTCCTTTCCTTCCTTCCTTCCTTCCTTGATCCATTCCGACTTTCTCTGTGTCTGTTTTTCTTTCCTAGCGTGTTTCTTCCTTCGCTCCTTCCTCTCTGCCTCACGGCGTTAGCTGAGGCACTCATTCATTCCTAGGCGGAAGGAGGTAGGCGTTTACCTCTTGAGTGATATACGGTTTCATTCACTCATTTAGACATTGGTGCAAGTGTGTATTTAGTAATTCGTGTATCCATTCATTCCTGTGTACGCACTTCGTGTTTCTTTACTAGTCCTTGGTTCCTTGGCTTATTGATTTCTCCCTTTAGGTGCGAATGTGTATCGGTATTGCTGTGCGTATGTCTCTCTGTATGTTTCCATGTCCTTCTTTGATCATGGCTGTGGATGGAACTCGGGGCCTCAGCATTGAGCCAGTCTGCTTCTCAAAGCCCTAGGGTGAGGTGCTAGCTAGTTTGAGGACATGGAGTGTGCCCGAGTACCTGCCCCGTACAGGACGTCTCGGAGCAAAACCCCTGATCCTATTGTGTCCTGATTGGTGTGGGAAAGCGAGGGGGAGCCAGTGGGGTCCACCAGGAAGGAAAAAAAAAGGAAAATCCCTTACAGGCCACCACGGGGATCGATCTCTGGACCTTGCGCCCCCAAACAGGCGCCAGACTTCGCGGGCCAACCCGCCAGCCGCTTCCGGTCGGCATTTCTCGCCCCTGTATTGACGTCCCTCCCCCCCACTCTCTGGACCACCCCGGTCCCACGACCATGCCAGGGCTGCAAGCAAGCTGTCCAGTGCCATTCCTACCCACAGCGGTTGCCCGCGACCCACAGGAGGTGGCGCTCGCAGGTGGTATCATAGTGCTTGGGAGAGAGGCAGGGGAGGGAGACCTTCCGGAGCCAGCGATGTGCAGCTGTCTCAACGAGAGTAGGCTGTGCTAGAGAATCCGGTGCCAGATGGAAGCGGGAAGAGGGTTTCCGGCGGCCAGCAGCGCCCGGCCTGCGGTCAGTGCAGGTCGTCTAGGCATTCCTGGCGGGAGGCATGCCTTGCAGGAGGCAGGAGGAAGAAGAAGCTGGATGTCTGCAGGGAAGCCGCTGGGGAGGACTTGGTGGAGGAAGAGGCCAGCTTCCTCGCTGGGGAGAAGTCCGGGCTGACGGGCGCCCAGGGCGAGGAGGAGCGCCCGGCTGGAGGCCCAGAGCAGAGAGACTCTGTGCAGCTGGACTCAGGACAGGAGAGCCCGGCTTCCCGCCGCGCACAGCCCAGGACGCTGCTCTGGTGCCCTCGCGCTCTAGGCCAACTACCCTACCGAGAGATCGGGGCTCCCAACGGTGCCGCGGCTGCTGATGTCCCCGTGGGCCCAGGTCGCGCGCCGCCGCTGCCAACTGGACGAGCCCCGCGTTGCCTCTTTGGGGAACCTTGATCAGCAACCTGGCTAGGCTCGATCCTGCGGCCTGCGGGAGCTCACTGCAGACACAGCCTGCTGTCCGCACTAGGCGGCGGAGGGGGCCGCCCTTGCCTCCCAGCGCGCCTGAGGCAGCCCCTTCGGCGCCTAGGCGGCTGCAAAACGCAGGCTCAGAACATCCGCTCGCACTCCACTTTCTGTTTTCTCCCACCTCTCTGGCGCAGGACACACGTCATCACGGGGGACTCGCGGAGCCTCCAGGCAACCGCTGCAGCCTCAGCGCACACGGACATGGCAATCTGCAGGGCTTTCCCCGAGGATCTGAAAACGAAGGAGAAGAACAGATTTGCTCACTCTTTCACGCCAGCAACTTCTTGAAATGCTGCTACCACAGCTGGACGCCGGCTTTCTCCCCAGGTGGCCGGCATGCTGCTGAGTTCCTCATCTGTAGGAAGTAATTCGATCATTCATTAATCGATCAATTAATTGTGGAATCCTTCAGTATGTACCTCGTATGTGTTGCTTCCTTTCCTTCCTTCCTTCCTTCCTTGATCCATTCCGACTTTCTCTGTGTCTGTTTTTCTTTCCTAGCGTGTTTCTTCCTTCGCTCCTTCCTCTCTGCCTCACGGCGTTAGCTGAGGCACTCATTCATTCCTAGGCGGAAGGAGGTAGGCGTTTACCTCTTGAGTGATATACGGTTTCATTCACTCATTTAGACATTGGTGCAGGCGTGTATTTAGTAATTCGTGTATCCATTCATTAATGTGTACGCACTTCGTGTTTCCTTATTAGTCCTTGGTTCCTTGGCTTATTGATTTCTCCCTTTAGGTGCGAATGTGTATCGGTATTGCTGTGCGTATGTCTCTCTGTATGTTTCCATGTCCTTCTTTGATCGTGGCTGGGGATGGAACTCGGGGCCTCAGCGTTGAGCCAGTCTGCTTCTCAAAGCCCTAGGGTGAGGTGCTAGCTAGTTTGAGGACATGGAGTGTGCCCGAGTACCTGCCCCGTACAGGACGTCTCGGAGCAAATCCCCTGGTCCTATTGTGTCCTGATTGGTGTGGGAAAGCGAGGGGGAGCCAGTGGGGTCCACCAGGAAGGGAAAAAAAAGGAAAATTCCTTACAGGCCACCACGGGGATCGATCTCTGGACCTTGCGCCCCCAAACTGGCGCCAGACTTCGCGGGCCAACCCGCCAGCCGCTTCCGGTCGGCATTTCTCGCCCCTGTATTGACGTCCCTCCCCCCCACTCTCTGGACCACCCCGGTCCCACGACCATGCCAGGGCTGCAAGCAAGCTGTCCAGTGCCATTCCTACCCACAGCGGTTGCCCGCGACCCACAGGAGGTGGCGCTCGCAGGTGGTATCATAGTGCTTGGGAGAGAGGCAGGGGAGGGAGACCTTCCGGAGCCAGCGATGTGCAGCTGTCTCAACGAGAGTAGGCTGTGCTAGAGAATCCGGTGCCAGATGGAAGCGGGAAGAGGGTTTCCGGCGGCCAGCAGCGCCCGGCCTGCGGTCAGTGCAGGTCGTCTAGGCATTCCTGGCGGGAGGCATGCCTTGCAGGAGGCAGGAGGAAGAAGAAGCTGGATGTCTGCAGGGAAGCCGCTGGGGAGGACTTGGTGGAGGAAGAGGCCAGCTTCCTCGCTGGGGAGAAGTCCGGGCTGACGGGCGCCCAGGGCGAGGAGGAGCGCCCGGCTGGAGGCCCAGAGCAGAGAGACTCTGTGCAGCTGGACTCAGGACAGGAGAGCCCGGCTTCCCGCCGCGCACAGCCCAGGACGCTGCTCTGGTGCCCTCGCGCTCTAGGCCAACTACCCTACCGAGAGATCGGGGCTCCCAACGGTGCCGCGGCTGCTGATGTCCCCGTGGGCCCAGGTCGCGCGCCGCCGCTGCCAACTGGACGAGCCCCGCGTTGCCTCTTTGGGGAACCTTGATCAGCAACCTGGCTAGGCTCGATCCTGCGGCCTGCGGGAGCTCACTGCAGACACAGCCTGCTGTCCGCACTAGGCGGCGGAGGGGGCCGCCCTTGCCTCCCAGCGCGCCTGAGGCAGCCCCTTCGGCGCCTAGGCGGCTGCAAAACGCAGGCTCAGAACATCCGCTCGCACTCCACTTTCTGTTTTCTCCCACCTCTCTGGCGCAGGACACACGTCATCACGGGGGACTCGCGGAGCCTCCAGGCAACCGCTGCAGCCTCAGCGCACACGGACATGGCAATCTGCAGGGCTTTCCCCGAGGATCTGAAAACGAAGGAGAAGAACAGATTTGCTCACTCTTTCACGCCAGCAACTTCTTGAAATGCTGCTACCACAGCTGGACGCCGGCTTTCTCCCCAGGTGGCCGGCATGCTGCTGAGTTCCTCATCTGTAGGAAGTAATTCGATCATTCATTAATCGATCAATTAATTGTGGAATCCTTCAGTATGTACCTCGTATGTGTTGCTTCCTTTCCTTCCTTCCTTCCTTCCTTGATCCATTCCGACTTTCTCTGTGTCTGTTTTTCTTTCCTAGCGTGTTTCTTCCTTCGCTCCTTCCTCTCTGCCTCACGGCGTTAGCTGAGGCACTCATTCATTCCTAGGCGGAAGGAGGTAGGCGTTTACCTCTTGAGTGATATACGGTTTCATTCACTCATTTAGACATTGGTGCAGGCGTGTATTTAGTAATTCGTGTATCCATTCATTAATGTGTACGCACTTCGTGTTTCCTTATTAGTCCTTGGTTCCTTGGCTTATTGATTTCTCCCTTTAGGTGCGAATGTGTATCGGTATTGCTGTGCGTATGTCTCTCTGTATGTTTCCATGTCCTTCTTTGATCGTGGCTGGGGATGGAACTCGGGGCCTCAGCGTTGAGCCAGTCTGCTTCTCAAAGCCCTAGGGTGAGGTGCTAGCTAGTTTGAGGACATGGAGTGTGCCCGAGTACCTGCCCCGTACAGGACGTCTCGGAGCAAATCCCCTGGTCCTATTGTGTCCTGATTGGTGTGGGAAAGCGAGGGGGAGCCAGTGGGGTCCACCAGGAAGGGAAAAAAAGGAAAATTCCTTACAGGCCACCACGGGGATCGATCTCTGGACCTTGCGCCCCCAAACCGGCGACAGACTTCGCGGGCCACCCTGCCAGCCGCTTCCGGTCGGCGTTTCTCGCCCCTTTATTCACGTCCCTCCCCCCCACTCTCTGGACCACCCCGGTCCCACGACCATGCCAGGGCTGCAAGCAAGCTGTCCAGTGCCATTCCTACCCACAGCGGTTGCCCGCGACCCACAGGAGGTGGCGCTCGCAGGTGGTATCATAGTGCTTGGGAGAGAGGCAGGGAAGGGAGACCTTCCGGAGCCAGCGATGTGCAGCTGTCTCAACGAGAGTAGGCTGTGCTAGAGAATCCGGTGCCAGATGGAAGCGGGAAGAGGGTTTCCGGCGGCCAGCAGCGCCCGGCCTGCGGTCAGTGCAGGTCGTCTAGGCATTCCTGGCGGGAGGCATGCCTTGCAGGAGGCAGGAGGAAGAAGAAGCTGGATGTCTGCAGGGAAGCCGCTGGGGAGGACTTGGTGGAGGAAGAGGCCAGCTTCCTCGCTGGGGAGAAGTCCGGGCTGACGGGCGCCCAGGGCGAGGAGGAGCGCCCGGCTGGAGGCCCAGAGCAGAGAGACTCTGTGCAGCTGGACTCAGGACAGGAGAGCCCGGCTTCCCGCCGCGCACAGCCCAGGACGCTGCTCTGGTGCCCTCGCGCTCTAGGCCAACTACCCTACCGAGAGATCGGGGCTCCCAACGGTGCCGCGGCTGCTGATGTCCCCGTGGGCCCAGGTCGCGCGCCGCCGCTGCCAACTGGACGAGCCCCGCGTTGCCTCTTTGGGGAACCTTGATCAGCAACCTGGCTAGGCTCGATCCTGCGGCCTGCGGGAGCTCACTGCAGACACAGCCTGCTGTCCGCACTAGGCGGCGGAGGGGGCCGCCCTTGCCTCCCAGCGCGCCTGAGGCAGCCCCTTCGGCGCCTAGGCGGCTGCAAAACGCAGGCTCAGAACATCCGCTCGCACTCCACTTTCTGTTTTCTCCCACCTCTCTGGCGCAGGACACACGTCATCACGGGGGACTCGCGGAGCCTCCAGGCAACCGCTGCAGCCTCAGCGCACACGGACATGGCAATCTGCAGGGCTTTCCCCGAGGATCTGAAAACGAAGGAGAAGAACAGATTTGCTCACTCTTTCACGCCAGCAACTTCTTGAAATGCTGCTACCACAGCTGGACGCCGGCTTTCTCCCCAGGTGGCCGGCATGCTGCTGAGTTCCTCATCTGTAGGAAGTAATTCGATCATTCATTAATCGATCAATTAATTGTGGAATCCTTCAGTATGTACCTCTTATGTGTTGCTTCCTTTCCTTCCTTCCTTCCTTCCTTCCTTCCTTGATCCATTCCGACTTTCTCTGTGTCTGTTTTTCTTTCCTAGCGTGTTTCTTCCTTCGCTCCTTCCTCTCTGCCTCACGGCGTTAGCTGAGGCACTCATTCATTCCTAGGCGGAAGGAGGTAGGCGTTTATCTCTTGAGTGATATACGGTTTCATTCACTCATTTAGACATTGGTGCAGGCGTGTATTTAGTAATTCGTGTATCCATTCATTAATGTGTACGCACTTCGTGTTTCCTTATTAGTCCTTGGTTCCTTGGCTTATTGATTTCTCCCTTTAGGTGCGAATGTGTATCGTTATTGCTGTGCGTATGTCTCTCTGTATGTTTCCATGTCCTTCTTTGATCGTGGCTGGGGATGGAACTCGGGGCCTCAGCGTTGAGCCAGTCTGCTTCTCAAAGCCCTAGGGTGAGGTGCTAGCTAGTTTGAGGACATGGAGTGTGCCCGAGTACCTGCCCCGTACAGGACGTCTCGGAGCAAATCCCCTGGTCCTATTGTGTCCTGATTGGTGTGGGAAAGCGAGGGGGAGCCAGTGGGGTCCACCAGGAAGGGAAAAAAAAGGAAAATTCCTTACAGGCTACCACGGGGATCGATCTCTGGACCTTGCGCCCCCAAACCGGCGACAGACTTCGCGGGCCACCCTGCCAGCCGCTTCCGGTCGGCGTTTCTCGCCCCTTTATTCACGTCCCTCCCCCCCACTCTCTGGACCACCCCGGTCCCACGACCATGCCAGGGCTGCAAGCAAGCTGTCCAGTGCCATTCCTACCCACAGCGGTTGCCCGCGACCCACAGGAGGTGGCGCTCGCAGGTGGTATCATAGTGCTTGGGAGAGAGGCAGGGGAGGGAGACCTTCCGGAGCCAGCGATGTGCAGCTGTCTCAACGAGAGTAGGCTGTGCTAGAGAATCCGGTGCCAGATGGAAGCGGGAAGAGGGTTTCCGGCGGCCAGCAGCGCCCGGCCTGCGGTCAGTGCAGGTCGTCTAGGCATTCCTGGCGGGAGGCATGCCTTGCAGGAGGCAGGAGGAAGAAGAAGCTGGATGTCTGCAGGGAAGCCGCTGGGGAGGACTTGGTGGAGGAAGAGGCCAGCTTCCTAGCTGGGGAGAAGTCCGGGCTGACGGGCGCCCAGGGCGAGGAGGAGCGCCCGGCTGGAGGCCCAGAGCAGAGAGACTCTGTGCAGCTGGACTCAGGACAGGAGAGCCCGGCTTCCCGCCGCGCACAGCCCAGGACGCTGCTCTGGTGCCCTCGCGCTCTAGGCCAACTACCCTACCGAGAGATCGGGGCTCCCAACGGTGCCGCGGCTGCTGATGTCCCCGTGGGCCCAGGTCGCGCGCCACCGCTGCCAACTGGACGAGCCCCGCGTTGCCTCTTTGGGGAACCTTGATCAGCAACCTGGCTAGGCTCGATCCTGCGGCCTGCGGGAGCTCACTGCAGACACAGCCTGCTGTCCGCACTAGGCGGCGGAGGGGGCCGCCCTTGCCTCCCAGCGCGCCTGAGGCAGCCCCTTCGGCGCCTAGGCGGCTGCAAAACGCAGGCTCAGAACATCCGCTCGCACTCCACTTTCTGTTTTCTCCCACCTCTCTGGCGCAGGACACACGTCATCACGGGGGACTCGCGGAGCCTCCAGGCAACCGCTGCAGCCTCAGCGCACACGGACATGGCAATCTGCAGGGCTTTCCCCGAGGATCTGAAAACGAAGGAGAAGAACAGATTTGCTCACTCTTTCACGCCAGCAACTTCTTGAAATGCTGCTACCACAGCTGGACGCCGGCTTTCTCCCCAGGTGGCCGGCATGCTGCTGAGTTCCTCATCTGTAGGAAGTAATTCGATCATTCATTAATCGATCAATTAATTGTGGAATCCTTCAGTATGTACCTCGTATGTGTTGCTTCCTTTCCTTCCTTCCTTCCTTCCTTGATCCATTCCGACTTTCTCTGTGTCTGTTTTTCTTTCCTAGCGTGTTTCTTCCTTCGCTCCTTCCTCTCTGCCTCACGGCGTTAGCTGAGGCACTCATTCATTCCTAGGCGGAAGGAGGTAGGCGTTTACCTCTTGAGTGATATACGGTTTCATTCACTCATTTAGACATTGGTGCAGGCGTGTATTTAGTAATTCGTGTATCCATTCATTAATGTGTACGCACTTCGTGTTTCCTTATTAGTCCTTGGTTCCTTGGCTTATTGATTTCTCCCTTTAGGTGCGAATGTGTATCGGTATTGCTGTGCGTATGTCTCTCTGTATGTTTCCATGTCCTTCTTTGATCGTGGCTGGGGATGGAACTCGGGGCCTCAGCGTTGAGCCAGTCTGCTTCTCAAAGCCCTAGGGTGAGGTGCTAGCTAGTTTGAGGACATGGAGTGTGCCCGAGTACCTGCCCCGTACAGGACGTCTCGGAGCAAATCCCCTGGTCCTATTGTGTCCTGATTGGTGTGGGAAAGCGAGGGGGAGCCAGTGGGGTCCACCAGGAAGGGAAAAAAAAGGAAAATTCCTTACAGGCCACCACGGGGATCGATCTCTGGACCTTGCGCCCCCAAACCGGCGACAGACTTCGCGGGCCACCCTGCCAGCCGCTTCCGGTCGGCGTTTCTCGCCCCTTTATTCACGTCCCTCCCCCCCACTCTCTGGACCACCCCGGTCCCACGACCATGCCAGGGCTGCAAGCAAGCTGTCCAGTGCCATTCCTACCCACAGCGGTTGCCCGCGACCCACAGGAGGTGGCGCTCGCAGGTGGTATCATAGTGCTTGGGAGAGAGGCAGGGAAGGGAGACCTTCCGGAGCCAGCGATGTGCAGCTGTCTCAACGAGAGTAGGCTGTGCTAGAGAATCCGGTGCCAGATGGAAGCGGGAAGAGGGTTTCCGGCGGCCAGCAGCGCCCGGCCTGCGGTCAGTGCAGGTCGTCTAGGCATTCCTGGCGGGAGGCATGCCTTGCAGGAGGCAGGAGGAAGAAGAAGCTGGATGTCTGCAGGGAAGCCGCTGGGGAGGACTTGGTGGAGGAAGAGGCCAGCTTCCTCGCTGGGGAGAAGTCCGGGCTGACGGGCGCCCAGGGCGAGGAGGAGCGCCCGGCTGGAGGCCCAGAGCAGAGAGACTCTGTGCAGCTGGACTCAGGACAGGAGAGCCCGGCTTCCCGCCGCGCACAGCCCAGGACGCTGCTCTGGTGCCCTCGCGCTCTAGGCCAACTACCCTACCGAGAGATCGGGGCTCCCAACGGTGCCGCGGCTGCTGATGTCCCCGTGGGCCCAGGTCGCGCGCCGCCGCTGCCAACTGGACGAGCCCCGCGTTGCCTCTTTGGGGAACCTTGATCAGCAACCTGGCTAGGCTCGATCCTGCGGCCTGCGGGAGCTCACTGCAGACACAGCCTGCTGTCCGCACTAGGCGGCGGAGGGGGCCGCCCTTGCCTCCCAGCGCGCCTGAGGCAGCCCCTTCGGCGCCTAGGCGGCTGCAAAACGCAGGCTCAGAACATCCGCTCGCACTCCACTTTCTGTTTTCTCCCACCTCTCTGGCGCAGGACACACGTCATCACGGGGGACTCGCGGAGCCTCCAGGCAACCGCTGCAGCCTCAGCGCACACGGACATGGCAATCTGCAGGGCTTTCCCCGAGGATCTGAAAACGAAGGAGAAGAACAGATTTGCTCACTCTTTCACGCCAGCAACTTCTTGAAATGCTGCTACCACAGCTGGACGCCGGCTTTCTCCCCAGGTGGCCGGCATGCTGCTGAGTTCCTCATCTGTAGGAAGTAATTCGATCATTCATTAATCGATCAATTAATTGTGGAATCCTTCAGTATGTACCTCTTATGTGTTGCTTCCTTTCCTTCCTTCCTTCCTTCCTTCCTTCCTTGATCCATTCCGACTTTCTCTGTGTCTGTTTTTCTTTCCTAGCGTGTTTCTTCCTTCGCTCCTTCCTCTCTGCCTCACGGCGTTAGCTGAGGCACTCATTCATTCCTAGGCGGAAGGAGGTAGGCGTTTATCTCTTGAGTGATATACGGTTTCATTCACTCATTTAGACATTGGTGCAGGCGTGTATTTAGTAATTCGTGTATCCATTCATTAATGTGTACGCACTTCGTGTTTCCTTATTAGTCCTTGGTTCCTTGGCTTATTGATTTCTCCCTTTAGGTGCGAATGTGTATCGGTATTGCTGTGCGTATGTCTCTCTGTATGTTTCCATGTCCTTCTTTGATCGTGGCTGGGGATGGAACTCGGGGCCTCAGCGTTGAGCCAGTCTGCTTCTCAAAGCCCTAGGGTGAGGTGCTAGCTAGTTTGAGGACATGGAGTGTGCCCGAGTACCTGCCCCGTACAGGACGTCTCGGAGCAAATCCCCTGGTCCTATTGTGTCCTGATTGGTGTGGGAAAGCGAGGGGGAGCCAGTGGGGTCCACCAGGAAGGGAAAAAAAAGGAAAATTCCTTACAGGCTACCACGGGGATCGATCTCTGGACCTTGCGCCCCCAAACCGGCGACAGACTTCGCGGGCCACCCTGCCAGCCGCTTCCGGTCGGCGTTTCTCGCCCCTTTATTCACGTCCCTCCCCCCCACTCTCTGGACCACCCCGGTCCCACGACCATGCCAGGGCTGCAAGCAAGCTGTCCAGTGCCATTCCTACCCACAGCGGTTGCCCGCGACCCACAGGAGGTGGCGCTCGCAGGTGGTATCATAGTGCTTGGGAGAGAGGCAGGGGAGGGAGACCTTCCGGAGCCAGCGATGTGCAGCTGTCTCAACGAGAGTAGGCTGTGCTAGAGAATCCGGTGCCAGATGGAAGCGGGAAGAGGGTTTCCGGCGGCCAGCAGCGCCCGGCCTGCGGTCAGTGCAGGTCGTCTAGGCATTCCTGGCGGGAGGCATGCCTTGCAGGAGGCAGGAGGAAGAAGAAGCTGGATGTCTGCAGGGAAGCCGCTGGGGAGGACTTGGTGGAGGAAGAGGCCAGCTTCCTAGCTGGGGAGAAGTCCGGGCTGACGGGCGCCCAGGGCGAGGAGGAGCGCCCGGCTGGAGGCCCAGAGCAGAGAGACTCTGTGCAGCTGGACTCAGGACAGGAGAGCCCGGCTTCCCGCCGCGCACAGCCCAGGACGCTGCTCTGGTGCCCTCGCGCTCTAGGCCAACTACCCTACCGAGAGATCGGGGCTCCCAACGGTGCCGCGGCTGCTGATGTCCCCGTGGGCCCAGGTCGCGCGCCACCGCTGCCAACTGGACGAGCCCCGCGTTGCCTCTTTGGGGAACCTTGATCAGCAACCTGGCTAGGCTCGATCCTGCGGCCTGCGGGAGCTCACTGCAGACACAGCCTGCTGTCCGCACTAGGCGGCGGAGGGGGCCGCCCTTGCCTCCCAGCGCGCCTGAGGCAGCCCCTTCGGCGCCTAGGCGGCTGCAAAACGCAGGCTCAGAACATCCGCTCGCACTCCACTTTCTGTTTTCTCCCACCTCTCTGGCGCAGGACACACGTCATCACGGGGGACTCGCGGAGCCTCCAGGCAACCGCTGCAGCCTCAGCGCACACGGACATGGCAATCTGCAGGGCTTTCCCCGAGGATCTGAAAACGAAGGAGAAGAACAGATTTGCTCACTCTTTCACGCCAGCAACTTCTTGAAATGCTGCTACCACAGCTGGACGCCGGCTTTCTCCCCAGGTGGCCGGCATGCTGCTGAGTTCCTCATCTGTAGGAAGTAATTCGATCATTCATTAATCGATCAATTAATTGTGGAATCCTTCAGTATGTACCTCGTATGTGTTGCTTCCTTTCCTTCCTTCCTTCCTTCCTTGATCCATTCCGACTTTCTCTGTGTCTGTTTTTCTTTCCTAGCGTGTTTCTTCCTTCGCTCCTTCCTCTCTGCCTCACGGCGTTAGCTGAGGCACTCATTCATTCCTAGGCGGAAGGAGGTAGGCGTTTACCTCTTGAGTGATATACGGTTTCATTCACTCATTTAGACATTGGTGCAGGCGTGTATTTAGTAATTCGTGTATCCATTCATTAATGTGTACGCACTTCGTGTTTCCTTATTAGTCCTTGGTTCCTTGGCTTATTGATTTCTCCCTTTAGGTGCGAATGTGTATCGGTATTGCTGTGCGTATGTCTCTCTGTATGTTTCCATGTCCTTCTTTGATCGTGGCTGGGGATGGAACTCGGGGCCTCAGCGTTGAGCCAGTCTGCTTCTCAAAGCCCTAGGGTGAGGTGCTAGCTAGTTTGAGGACATGGAGTGTGCCCGAGTACCTGCCCCGTACAGGACGTCTCGGAGCAAATCCCCTGGTCCTATTGTGTCCTGATTGGTGTGGGAAAGCGAGGGGGAGCCAGTGGGGTCCACCAGGAAGGGAAAAAAAAGGAAAATTCCTTACAGGCCACCACGGGGATCGATCTCTGGACCTTGCGCCCCCAAACCGGCGACAGACTTCGCGGGCCACCCTGCCAGCCGCTTCCGGTCGGCGTTTCTCGCCCCTTTATTCACGTCCCTCCCCCCCACTCTCTGGACCACCCCGGTCCCACGACCATGCCAGGGCTGCAAGCAAGCTGTCCAGTGCCATTCCTACCCACAGCGGTTGCCCGCGACCCACAGGAGGTGGCGCTCGCAGGTGGTATCATAGTGCTTGGGAGAGAGGCAGGGAAGGGAGACCTTCCGGAGCCAGCGATGTGCAGCTGTCTCAACGAGAGTAGGCTGTGCTAGAGAATCCGGTGCCAGATGGAAGCGGGAAGAGGGTTTCCGGCGGCCAGCAGCGCCCGGCCTGCGGTCAGTGCAGGTCGTCTAGGCATTCCTGGCGGGAGGCATGCCTTGCAGGAGGCAGGAGGAAGAAGAAGCTGGATGTCTGCAGGGAAGCCGCTGGGGAGGACTTGGTGGAGGAAGAGGCCAGCTTCCTCGCTGGGGAGAAGTCCGGGCTGACGGGCGCCCAGGGCGAGGAGGAGCGCCCGGCTGGAGGCCCAGAGCAGAGAGACTCTGTGCAGCTGGACTCAGGACAGGAGAGCCCGGCTTCCCGCCGCGCACAGCCCAGGACGCTGCTCTGGTGCCCTCGCGCTCTAGGCCAACTACCCTACCGAGAGATCGGGGCTCCCAACGGTGCCGCGGCTGCTGATGTCCCCGTGGGCCCAGGTCGCGCGCCGCCGCTGCCAACTGGACGAGCCCCGCGTTGCCTCTTTGGGGAACCTTGATCAGCAACCTGGCTAGGCTCGATCCTGCGGCCTGCGGGAGCTCACTGCAGACACAGCCTGCTGTCCGCACTAGGCGGCGGAGGGGGCCGCCCTTGCCTCCCAGCGCGCCTGAGGCAGCCCCTTCGGCGCCTAGGCGGCTGCAAAACGCAGGCTCAGAACATCCGCTCGCACTCCACTTTCTGTTTTCTCCCACCTCTCTGGCGCAGGACACACGTCATCACGGGGGACTCGCGGAGCCTCCAGGCAACCGCTGCAGCCTCAGCGCACACGGACATGGCAATCTGCAGGGCTTTCCCCGAGGATCTGAAAACGAAGGAGAAGAACAGATTTGCTCACTCTTTCACGCCAGCAACTTCTTGAAATGCTGCTACCACAGCTGGACGCCGGCTTTCTCCCCAGGTGGCCGGCATGCTGCTGAGTTCCTCATCTGTAGGAAGTAATTCGATCATTCATTAATCGATCAATTAATTGTGGAATCCTTCAGTATGTACCTCTTATGTGTTGCTTCCTTTCCTTCCTTCCTTCCTTCCTTCCTTCCTTGATCCATTCCGACTTTCTCTGTGTCTGTTTTTCTTTCCTAGCGTGTTTCTTCCTTCGCTCCTTCCTCTCTGCCTCACGGCGTTAGCTGAGGCACTCATTCATTCCTAGGCGGAAGGAGGTAGGCGTTTACCTCTTGAGTGATATACGGTTTCATTCACTCATTTAGACATTGGTGCAGGCGTGTATTTAGTAATTCGTGTATCCATTCATTAATGTGTACGCACTTCGTGTTTCCTTATTAGTCCTTGGTTCCTTGGCTTATTGATTTCTCCCTTTAGGTGCGAATGTGTATCGGTATTGCTGTGCGTATGTCTCTCTGTATGTTTCCATGTCCTTCTTTGATCGTGGCTGGGGATGGAACTCGGGGCCTCAGCGTTGAGCCAGTCTGCTTCTCAAAGCCCTAGGGTGAGGTGCTAGCTAGTTTGAGGACATGGAGTGTGCCCGAGTACCTGCCCCATACAGGACGTCTCGGAGCAAATCCCCTGGTCCTATTGTGTCCTGATTGGTGTGGGAAAGCGAGGGGGAGCCAGTGGGGTCCACCAGGAAGGGAAAAAAAAGGAAAATTCCTTACAGGCCACCACGGGGATCGATCTCTGGACCTTGCGCCCCCAAACCGGCGACAGACTTCGCGGGCCACCCTGCCAGCCGCTTCCGGTCGGCATTTCTCGCCCCTTTATTCACGTCCCTCCCCCCCACTCTCTGGACCACCCCGGTCCCACGACCATGCCAGGGCAGCAAGCAAGCTGTCCAGTGCCATTCCTACCCACAGCGGTTGCCCGCGACCCACAGGAGGTGGCGCTCGCAGGTGGTATCATAGAGCTTGGGAGAGAGGCAGGGGAGGGAGACCTTCCGGAGCCAGCGATGTGCAGCTGTCTCAACGAGAGTAGGCTGTGCTAGAGAATCCGGTGCCAGATGGAAGCGGGAAGAGGGTTTCCGGCGGCCAGCAGCGCCCGGCCTGCGGTCAGTGCAGGTCGTCTAGGCATTCCTGGCGGGAGGCATGCCTTGAAGGAGGCAGGAGGAAGAAGAAGCTGGATGTCTGCAGGGAAGCCGCGGGGGAGGACTTGGTGGAGGAAGAGGCCAGCTTCCTCGCTGGGGAGAAGTCCGGGCTGACGGGCGCCCAGGGCGAGGAAGAGCGCCCGGCTGGAGGCCCAGAGCAGAGAGACTCTGTGCAGCTGGACTCAGGACAGGAGAGCCCGGCTTCCCGCCGCGCACAGCCCAGGACGCTGCTCTGGTGCCCTCGCGCTCTAGGCCAACTACCCTACCGAGAGATTGGGGCTCCCAACGGTGCCGCGGCTGCTGATGTCCCCGTGGGCCCAGGTCACGCGCCGCCGCTGCCAACTGGATGAGCCCCGCGTTGCCTCTTTGGGGAACCTTGATCAGCAACCTGGCTAGGCTCGATCCTGCGGCCTGCGGGAGCTCACTGCTGACACAGCCTGCTGTCCCCACTAGGCGGCGGAGGGGGCCGCCCTTGCCTCCCAGCGCGCCTGAGGCAGCCCCTTTGGCGCCTAGGCGGCTGCAAAACGCAGGCTCAGAACATCCGCTCGCACTCCACTTTCTGTTTTCTCCCACCTCTCTGGCGCAGGACACACGTCATCACGGGGGACTCGCGGAGCCTCCAGGCAACCGCTGCAGCCTCAGCGCACACGGACATGGCAATCTGCAGGGCTTTGCCCGAGGATCTGAAAATGAAGGAGAAGAACAGATTTGCTCACTCTTTCACGCCAGCAACTTCTTGAAATGCTGCTACCACAGCTGGACGCCGGCTTTCTCCCCAGGTGGCCGGCATGCTGCTGAGTTCCTCATCTGTAGGAAGTAATTCGATCATTCATTAATCGATCAATTAATCGTGGAATCCTTCAGTATGTACCTCGTATGTGTTGCTTCCTTTCCTTCCTTCCTTCCTTCCTTCCTTCCTTGATCCATTCCGACTTTCTCTGTGTCTGTTTTTCTTTCCTAGCGTGTTTCTTCCTTCGCTCCTTCCTCTCTGCCTCACGGCGTTAGCTGAAGCACTCATTCATTCCTAGGCGGAAGGAGGTAGGCGTTTACCTCTTGAGTGATATACGGTTTCATTCACTCATTTAGACATTGGTGCAGGTGTGTATTTAGTAATTCGTGTATCCATTCATTCCTGTGTACGCACTTCGTGTTTCTTTACTAGTCCTTGGTTCCTTGGCTTATTGATTTCTCCCTTTAGGTGCGAATGTGTATCGGTATTGCTGTGCGTATGTCTCTCTGTATGTTTCCATGTCCTTCTTTGATCGTGGCTGTGGATGGAACTCGGGGCCTCAGCATTGAGCCAGTCTGCTTCTCAAAGCCCTAGGGTGAGGTGCTAGCTAGTTTGAGGACATGGAGTGTGCCCGAGTACCTGCCCCGTACAGGACGTCTCGGAGCAAAACCCCTGATCCTATTGTGTCCTGATTGGTGTGGGAAAGCGAGGGGGAGCCAGTGGGGTCCACCAGGAAGGGAAAAAAAAAGGAAAATCCCTTACAGGCCACCACGGGGATCGATCTCTGGACCTTGCGCCCCCAAACAGGCGCCAGACTTCGCGGGCCAACCCGCCAGCCGCTTCCGGTCGGCATTTCTCGCCCCTTTATTGACGTCCCTCCCCCCCACTCTCTGGACCCCCCCGGTCCCACGACCATGCCAGGGCAGCAAGCAAGCTGTCCAGTGCCATTCCTACCCACAGTGGTTGCCCGCGACCCACAGGAGGTGGCGCTCGCAGGTGGTATCATAGTGCTTGGGAGAGAGGCAGGGGAGGGAGACCTTGCGGAGCCAGCGATGTGCAGCTGTCTCAACGAGAGTAGGCTGTGCTAGAGAATCCGGTGCCAGATGGAAGCGGGAAGAGGGTTTCCGGCGGCCAGCAGCGCCCGGCCTGCGGTCAGTGCAGGTCGTCTAGGCATTCCTGGCGGGAGGCATGCCTTGCAGGAGGCAGGAGGAAGAAGAAGCTGGATGTCTGCAGGGAAGCCGCTGGGGAGGACTTGGTGGAGGAAGAGGCCAGCTTCCTCGCTGGGGAGAAGTCCGGGCTGACGGGCGCCCAGGGCGAGGAGGAGCGCCCGGCTGGAGGCCCAGAGCAGAGAGACTCTGTGCAGCTGGACTCAGGACAGGAGAGCCCGGCTTCCCGCCGCGCACAGCCCAGGACGCTGCTCTGGTGCCCTCGCGCTCTAGGCCAACTACCCTACCGAGAGATCGGGGCTCCCAACGGTGCCGCGGCTGCTGATGTCCCCGTGGGCCCAGGTCGCGCGCCGCCGCTGCCAACTGGACGAGCCCCGCCTTGCCTCTTTGGGGAACCTTGATCAGCAACCTGGCTAGGCTCGATCCTGCGGCCTGCGGGAGCTCACTGCAGACACAGCCTGCTGTCCGCACTAGGCGGCGGAGGGGGCCGCCCTTGCCTCCCAGCGCGCCTGAGGCAGCCCCTTCGGCGCCTAGGCGGCTGCAAAACGCAGGCTCAGAACATCCGCTCGCACTCCACTTTCTGTTTTCTCCCACCTCTCTGGCGCAGGACACACGTCATCACGGGGGACTCGCGGAGCCTCCAGGCAACCGCTGCAGCCTCAGCGCACACGGACATGGCAATCTGCAGGGCTTTCCCCGAGGATCTGAAAACGAAGGAGAAGAACAGATTTGCTCACTCTTTCACGCCAGCAACTTCTTGAAATGCTGCTACCACAGCTGGACGCCGGCTTTCTCCCCAGGTGGCCGGCATGCTGCTGAGTTCCTCATCTGTAGGAAGTAATTCGATCATTCATTAATCGATCAATTAATCGTGGAATCCTTCAGTATGTACCTCGTATGTGTTGCTTCCTTTCCTTCCTTCCTTCCTTCCTTCCTTCCTTGATCCATTCCGACTTTCTCTGTGTCTGTTTTTCTTTCCTAGCGTGTTTCTTCCTTCGCTCCTTCCTCTCTGCCTCACGGCATTAGCTGAGGCACTCATTCATTCCTAGGCGGAAGGAGGTAGGCGTTTACCTCTTGAGTGATATACGGTTTCATTCACTCATTTAGACATTGGTGCAGGCGTGTATTTAGTAATTCGTGTATCCATTCATTAATGTGTACGCACTTCGTGTTTCCTTATTAGTCCTTGGTTCTTTGGCTTATTGATTTCTCCCTTTAGGTGCGAATGTGTATCGGTATTGCTGTGCGTATGTCTCTCTGTATGTTTCCATGTCCTTCTTTGATCCTGGCTGGGGATGGAACTCGGGGCCTCAGCGTTGAGCCAGTCTGCTTCTCAAAGCCCTAGGGTGAGGTGCTAGCTAGTTTGAGGACATGGAGTGTGCCCGAGTACCTGCCCCGTACAGGACGTCTCGGAGCAAATCCCCTGGTCCTATTGTGTCCTGATTGGTGTGGGAAAGCGAGGGGGAGCCAGTGGGGTCCACCAGGAAGGGAAAAAAAAGGAAAATTCCTTACAGGCCACCACGGGGATCGATCTCTGGACCTTGCGCCCCCAAACCGGCGACAGACTTCGCGGGCCACCCTGCCAGCCGCTTCCGGTCGGCATTTCTCGCCCCTTTATTCACGTCCCTCCCCCCCACTCTCTGGACCACCCCGGTCCCACGACCATGCCAGGGCAGCAAGCAAGCTGTCCAGTGCCATTCCTACCCACAGCGGTTGCCCGCGACCCACAGGAGGTGGCGCTCGCAGGTGGTATCATAGTGCTTGGGAGAGAGGCAGGGGAGGGAGACCTTCCGGAGCCAGCGATGTGCAGCTGTCTCAACGAGAGTAGGCTGTGCTAGAGAATCCGGTGCCAGATGGAAGCGGGAAGAGGGTTTCCGGCGGCCAGCAGCGCCCGGCCTGCGGTCAGTGCAGGTCGTCTAGGCATTCCTGGCGGGAGGCATGCCTTGCAGGAGGCAGGAGGAAGAAGAAGCTGGATGTCTGCAGGGAAGCCGCTGGGGAGGACTTGGTGGAGGAAGAGGCCAGCTTCCTCGCTGGGGAGAAGTCCGGGCTGACGGGCGCCCAGGGCGAGGAGGAGCGCCCGGCTGGAGGCCCAGAGCAGAGAGACTCTGTGCAGCTGGACTCAGGACAGGAGAGCCCGGCTTCCCGCCGCGCACAGCCCAGGACGCTGCTCTGGTGCCCTCGCGCTCTAGGCCAACTACCCTACCGAGAGATCGGGGCTCCCAACGGTGCCGCGGCTGCTGATGTCCCCGTGGGCCCAGGTCGCGCGCCGCCGCTGCCAACTGGACGAGCCCCGCGTTGCCTCTTTGGGGAACCTTGATCAGCAACCTGGCTAGGCTCGATCCTGCGGCCTGCGGGAGCTCACTGCAGACACAGCCTGCTGTCCGCACTAGGCGGCGGAGGGGGCCGCCCTTGCCTCCCAGCGCGCCTGAGGCAGCCCCTTCGGCGCCTAGGCGGCTGCAAAACGCAGGCTCAGAACATCCGCTCGCACTCCACTTTCTGTTTTCTCCCACCTCTCTGGCGCAGGACACACGTCATCACGGGGGACTCGCGGAGCCTCCAGGCAACCGCTGCAGCCTCAGCGCACACGGACATGGCAATCTGCAGGGCTTTCCCCGAGGATCTGAAAACGAAGGAGAAGAACAGATTTGCTCACTCTTTCACGCCAGCAACTTCTTGAAATGCTGCTACCACAGCTGGACGCCGGCTTTCTCCCCAGGTGGCCGGCATGCTGCTGAGTTCCTCATCTGTAGGAAGTAATTCGATCATTCATTAATCGATCAATTAATCATGGAATCCTTCAGTATGTACCTCGTATGTGTTGCTTCCTTTCCTTCCTTCCTTCCTTCCTTGATCCATTCCGACTTTCTCTGTGTCTGTTTTTCTTTCCTAGCGTGTTTCTTCCTTCGCTCCTTCCTCTCTGCCTCACGGCGTTAGCTGAGGCACTCATTCATTCCTAGGCGGAAGGAGGTAGGCGTTTACCTCTTGAGTGATATACGGTTTCATTCACTCATTTAGACATTGGTGCAGGCGTGTATTTAGTAATTCGTGTATCCATTCATTAATGTGTACGCACTTCGTGTTTCCTTATTAGTCCTTGGTTCCTTGGCTTATTGATTTCTCCCTTTAGGTGCGAATGTGTATCGGTATTGCTGTGCGTATGTCTCTCTGTATGTTTCCATGTCCTTCTTTGATCGTGGCTGGGGATGGAACTCGGGGCCTCAGCGTTGAGCCAGTCTGCTTCTCAAAGCCCTAGGGTGAGGTGCTAGCTAGTTTGAGGACATGGAGTGTGCCCGAGTACCTGCCCCGTACAGGACGTCTCGGAGCAAATCCCCTGGTCCTATTGTGTCCTGATTGGTGTGGGAAAGCGAGGGGGAGCCAGTGGGGTCCACCAGGAAGGGAAAAAAAAGGAAAATTCCTTACAGGCCACCACGGGGATCGATCTCTGGACCTTGCGCCCCCAAACCGGCGACAGACTTCGCGGGCCACCCTGCCAGCCGCTTCCGGTCGGCATTTCTCGCCCCTTTATTCACGTCCCTCCCCCCCACTCTCTGGACCACCACGGTCCCACGACCATGCCAGGGCAGCAAGCAAGCTGTCCAGTGCCATTCCTACCCACAGCGGTTGCCCGCGACCCACAGGAGGTGGCGCTCGCAGGTGGTATCATAGTGCTTGGGAGAGAGGCAGGGGAGGGAGACCTTCCGGAGCCAGCGATGTGCAGCTGTCTCAACGAGAGTAGGCTGTGCTAGAGAATCCGGTGCCAGATGGAAGCGGGAAGAGGGTTTCCGGCGGCCAGCAGCGCCCGGCCTGCGGTCAGTGCAGGTCGTCTAGGCATTCCTGGCGGGAGGCATGCCTTGCAGGAGGCAGGAGGAAGAAGAAGCTGGATGTCTGCAGGGAAGCCGCGGGGGAGGACTTGGTGGAGGAAGAGGCCAGCTTCCTCGCTGGGGAGAAGTCCGGGCTGATGGGCGCCCAGGGCGAGGAAGAGCGCCCAGCTGGAGGCCCAGAGCAGAGAGACTCTGTGCAGCTGGACTCAGGACAGGAGAGCCCGGCTTCCTGCCGCGCACAGCCCAGGACGCTGCTCTGGTGCCCTCGCGCTCTAGGCCAACTACCCTACCGAGAGATCGGGGCTCCCAACGGTGCCGCGGCTGCTGATGTCCCCGTGGGCCCAGGTCACGTGCCGCCGCTGCCAACTGGATGAGCCCCGCGTTGCCTCTTTGGGGAACCTTGATCAGCAACCTGGCTAGGCTCGATCCTGCGGCCTGCGGGAGCTCACTGCAGACACAGCCTGCTGTCCGCACTAGGCGGCAGAGGGGGCCGCCCTTGCCTCCCAGCGCGCCTGAGGCAGCCCCTTCGGCGCCTAGGCAGCTGCAAAACGCAGGCTCAGAACATCCGCTCGCACTCCACTTTCTGTTTTCTCCCACCTCTCTGGCGCAGGACACACGTCATCACGGGGGACTCGCGGAGCCTCCAGGCAACCGCTGCAGCCTCAGCGCACACGGACATGGCAATCTGCAGGGCTTTCCCCGAGGATCTGAAAACGAAGGAGAAGAACAGATTTGCTCACTCTTTCACACCAGCAACTTCTTGAAATGCTGCTACTACAGCTGGACGCCGGCTTTCTCCCCAGGTGGCCGGCATGCTGCTGAGTTCCTCATCTGTAGGAAGTAATTCGATCATTCATTAACCGATCAATTAATCGTGGAATCCTTCAGTATGTACCTCGTATGTGTTGCTTCCTTTCCTTCCTTCCTTCCTTCCTTGATCCATTCCGACTTTCTCTGTGTCTGTTTTTCTTTCCTAGCGTGTTTCTTCCTTCGCTCCTTCCTCTCTGCCTCACGGCGTTAGCTGAGGCACTCATTCATTCCTAGGCGGAAGGAGGTAGGCGTTTACCTCTTGAGTGATATACGGTTTCATTCACTCATTTAGACATTGGTGCAGGTGTGTATTTAGTAATTCGTGTATCCATTCATTCCTGTGTACGCACTTCGTGTTTCTTTACTAGTCCTTGGTTCCTTGGCTTATTGATTTCTCCCTTTAGGTGCGAATGTGTATCGGTATTGCTGTGCGTATGTCTCTCTGTATGTTTCCATGTCCTTCTTTGATCGTGGCTGTGGATGGAACTCGGGGCCTCAGCATTGAGCCAGTCTGCTTCTCAAAGCCCTAGGGTGAGGTGCTAGCTAGTTTGAGGACATGGAGTGTGCCCGAGTACCTGCCCCGTACAGGACGTCTCGGAGCAAAACCCCTGATCCTATTGTGTCCTGATTGGTGTGGGAAAGCGAGGGGGAGCCAGTGGGGTCCACCAGGAAGGGAAAAAAAAGGAAAATCCCTTACAGGCCACCACGGGGATAGATCTCTGGACCTTGCGCCCCCAAACAGGCGCCAGACTTCGCGGGCCAACCCGCCAGCCGCTTCCGGTCGGCATTTCTCGCCCCTGTATTGACGTCCCTCCCCCCCACTCTCTGGACCCCCCCGGTCCCACGACCATGCCAGGGCAGCAAGCAAGCTGTCCAGTGCCATTCCTACCCACAGCGGTTGCCCGCGACCCACAGGAGGTGGCGCTCGCAGGTGGTATCATAGTGCTTGGGAGAGAGGCAGGGGAGGGAGACCTTCCGGAGCCAGCGATGTGCAGCTGTCTCAACGAGAGTAGGCTGTGCTAGAGAATCCGGTGCCAGATGGAAGCGGGAAGAGGGTTTCCGGCGGCCAGCAGCGCCCGGCCTGCGGTCAGTGCAGGTCGTCTAGGCATTCCTGGCGGGAGGCATGCCTTGCAGGAGGCAGGAGGAAGAAGAAGCTGGATGTCTGCAGGGAAGCCGCGGGGGAGGACTTGGTGGAGGAAGAGGCCAGCTTCCTCGCTGGGGAGAAGTCCGGGCTGACGGGCGCCCAGGGCGAGGAAGAGCGCCCAGCTGGAGGCCCAGAGCAGAGAGACTCTGTGCAGCTGGACTCAGGACAGGAGAGCCCGGCTTCCCGCCGCGCACAGCCCAGGACGCTGCTCTGGTGCCCTCGCGCTCTAGGCCAACTACCCTACCGAGAGATCGGGGCTCCCAACGGTGCCGCGGCTGCTGATGTCCCCGTGGGCCCAGGTCACGTGCCGCCGCTGCCAACTGGATGAGCCCCGCGTTGCCTCTTTGGGGAACCTTGATCAGCAACCTGGCTAGGCTCGATCCTGCGGCCTGCGGGAGCTCACTGCAGACACAGCCTGCTGTCCGCACTAGGCGGCGGAGGGGGCCGCCCTTGCCTCCCAGCGCGCCTGAGGCAGCCCCTTCGGCGCCTAGGCGGCTGCAAAACGCAGGCTCAGAACATCCGCTCGCACTCCACTTTCTGTTTTCTCCCACCTCTCTGGCGCAGGACACACGTCATCACGGGGGACTCGCGGAGCCTCCAGGCAACCGCTGCAGCCTCAGCGCACACGGACATGGCAATCTGCAGGGCTTTCCCCGAGGATCTGAAAACGAAGGAGAAGAACAGATTTGCTCACTCTTTCACACCAGCAACTTCTTGAAATGCTGCTACTACAGCTGGACGCCGGCTTTCTCCCCAGGTGGCCGGCATGCTGCTGAGTTCCTCATCTGTAGGAAGTAATTCGATCATTCATTAACCGATCAATTAATCGTGGAATCCTTCAGTATGTACCTCGTATGTGTTGCTTCCTTTCCTTCCTTCCTTCCTTCCTTGATCCATTCCGACTTTCTCTGTGTCTGTTTTTCTTTCCTAGCGTGTTTCTTCCTTCGCTCCTTCCTCTCTGCCTCACGGCGTTAGCTGAGGCACTCATTCATTCCTAGGCGGAAGGAGGTAGGCGTTTACCTCTTGAGTGATATACGGTTTCATTCACTCATTTAGACATTGGTGCAGGTGTGTATTTAGTAATTCGTGTATCCATTCATTCCTGTGTACGCACTTCGTGTTTCTTTACTAGTCCTTGGTTCCTTGGCTTATTGATTTCTCCCTTTAGGTGCGAATGTGTATCGGTATTGCTGTGCGTATGTCTCTCTGTATGTTTCCATGTCCTTCTTTGATCGTGGCTGTGGATGGAACTCGGGGCCTCAGCATTGAGCCAGTCTGCTTCTCAAAGCCCTAGGGTGAGGTGCTAGCTAGTTTGAGGACATGGAGTGTGCCCGAGTACCTGCCCCGTACAGGACGTCTCGGAGCAAAACCCCTGATCCTATTGTGTCCTGATTGGTGTGGGAAAGCGAGGGGGAGCCAGTGGGGTCCACCAGGAAGGGAAAAAAAAGGAAAATCCCTTACAGGCCACCACGGGGATAGATCTCTGGACCTTGCGCCCCCAAACAGGCGCCAGACTTCGCGGGCCAACCCGCCAGCCGCTTCCGGTCGGCATTTCTCGCCCCTGTATTGACGTCCCTCCCCCCCACTCTCTGGACCCCCCCCGGTCCCACGACCATGCCAGGGCAGCAAGCAAGCTGTCCAGTGCCATTCCTACCCACAGCGGTTGCCCGCGACCCACAGGAGGTGGCGCTCGCAGGTGGTATCATAGTGCTTGGGAGAGAGGCAGGGGAGGGAGACCTTCCGGAGCCAGCGATGTGCAGCTGTCTCAACGAGAGTAGGCTGTGCTAGAGAATCCGGTGCCAGATGGAAGCCGGAAGAGGGTTTCCGGCGGCCAGCAGCGCCCGGCCTGCGGTCAGTGCAGGTCGTCTAGGCATTCCTGGCGGGAGGCATGCCTTGCAGGAGGCAGGAGGAAGAAGAAGCTGGATGTCTGCAGGGAAGCCGCTGGGGAGGACTTGGTGGAGGAAGAGGCCAGCTTCCTCGCTGGGGAGAAGTCCGGGCTGACGGGCGCCCAGGGCGAGGAGGAGCGCCCGGCTGGAGGCCCAGAGCAGAGAGACTCTGTGCAGCTGGACTCAGGACAGGAGAGCCCGGCTTCCCGCCGCGCACAGCCCAGGACGCTGCTCTGGTGCCCTCGCGCTCTAGGCCAACTACCCTACCGAGAGATCGGGGCTCCCAACGGTGCCGCGGCTGCTGATGTCCCCGTGGGCCCAGGTCGCGCGCCGCCGCTGCCAACTGGACGAGCCCCGCGTTGCCTCTTTGGGGAACCTTGATCAGCAACCTGGCTAGGCTCGATCCTGCGGCCTGCGGGAGCTCACTGCAGACACAGCCTGCTGTCCGCACTAGGCGGCGGAGGGGGCCGCCCTTGCCTCCCAGTGCGCCTGAGGCAGCCCCTTCGGCGCCTAGGCGGCTGCAAAACGCAGGCTCAGAACATCCGCTCGCACTCCACTTTCTGTTTTCTCCCACCTCTCTGGCGCAGGACACACGTCATCACGGGGGACTCGCGGAGCCTCCAGGCAACCGCTGCAGCCTCAGCGCACACGGACATGGCAATCTGCAGGGCTTTCCCCGAGGATCTGAAAACGAAGGAGAAGAACAGATTTGCTCACTCTTTCACGCCAGCAACTTCTTGAAATGCTGCTACCACAGCTGGACGCCGGCTTTCTCCCCAGGTGGCCGGCATGCTGCTGAGTTCCTCATCTGTAGGAAGTAATTCGATCATTCATTAACCGATCAATTAATCGTGGAATCCTTCAGTATGTACCTCGTATGTGTTGCTTCCTTTCCTTCCTTCCTTCCTTCCTTCCTTCCTTGATCCATTCCGACTTTCTCTGTGTCTGTTTTTCTTTCCTAGCGTGTTTCTTCCTTCGCACCTTCCTCTCTGCCTCACGGCGTTAGCTGAGGCACTCATTCATTCCTAGGCGGAAGGAGGTAGGCGTTTACCTCTTGAGTGATATACGGTTTCATTCACTCATTTAGACATTGGTGCAGGCGTGTATTTAGTAATTCGTGTATCCATTCATTAATGTGTACGCACTTCGTGTTTCCTTATTAGTCCTTGGTTCCTTGGCTTATTGATTTCTCCCTTTAGGTGCGAATGTGTATCGGTATTGCTGTGCGTATGTCTCTCTGTATGTTTCCATGTCCTTCTTTGATCGTGGCTGGGGATGGAACTCGGGGCCTCAGCGTTGAGCCAGTCTGCTTCTCAAAGCCCTAGGGTGAGGTGCTAGCTAGTTTGAGGACATGGAGTGGGCCCGAGTACCTGCCCCGTACAGGACGTCTCGGAGCAAATCCCCTGGTCCTATTGTGTCCTGATTGGTGTGGGAAAGCGAGGGGGAGCCAGTGGGGTCCACCAGGAAGGGAAAAAAAAGGAAAATTCCTTACAGGCCACCACGGGGATCGATCTCTGGACCTTGCGCCCCCAAACCGGCGACAGACTTCGCGGGCCACCCTGCCAGCCGCTTCCGGTCGGCATTTCTCGCCCCTTTATTCACGTCCCTCCCCCCCACTCTCTGGACCACCCCGGTCCCACGACCATGCCAGGGCAGCAAGCAAGCTGTCCAGTGCCATTCCTACCCACAGCGGTTGCCCGCGACCCACAGGAGGTGGCGCTCGCAGGTGGTATCATAGTGCTTGGGAGAGAGGCAGGGGAGGGAGACCTTCCGGAGCCAGCGATGTGCAGCTGTCTCAACGAGAGTACGCTGTGCTAGAGAATCCGGTGCCAGATGGAAGCGGGAAGAGGGTTTCCGGCGGCCAGCAGCGCCCGGCCTGCGGTCAGTGCAGGTCGTCTAGGCATTCCTGGCGGGAGGCATGCCTTGCAGGAGGCAGGAGGAAGAAGAAGCTGGATGTCTGCAGGGAAGCCGCTGGGGAGGACTTGGTGGAGGAAGAGGCCAGCTTCCTCGCTGGGGAGAAGTCCGGGCTGACGGGCGCCCAGGGCGAGGAGGAGCGCCCGGCTGGAGGCCCAGAGCAGAGAGACTCTGTGCAGCTGGACTCAGGACAGGAGAGCCCGGCTTCCCGCCGCGCACAGCCCAGGACGCTGCTCTGGTGCCCTCGCGCTCTAGGCCAACTACCCTACCGAGAGATCGGGGCTCCCAACGGTGCCGCGGCTGCTGATGTCCCCGTGGGCCCAGGTCACGCGCCGCGTTGCCTCTTTGGGGAACCTTGATCAGCAACCTGGCTAGGCTCGATCCTGCGGCCTGCGGGAGCTCACTGCAGACACAGCCTGCTGTCCGCACTAGGCGGCGGAGGGGGCCGCCCTTGCCTCCCAGCGCGCCTGAGGCAGCCCCTTCGGCGCCTAGGCGGCTGCAAAACGCAGGCTCAGAACATCCGCTCGCACTCCACTTTCTGTTTTCTCCCACCTCTCTGGCGCAGGACACACGTCATCACGGGGGACTCGCGGAGCCTCCAGGCAACCGCTGCAGCCTCAGCGCACACGGACATGGCAATCTGCAGGGCTTTCCCCGAGGATCTGAAAACGAAGGAGAAGAACAGATTTGCTCACTCTTTCACGCCAGCAACTTCTTGAAATGCTGCTACCACAGCTGGACGCCGGCTTTCTCCCCAGGTGGCCGGCATGCTGCTGAGTTCCTCATCTGTAGGAAGTAATTCGATCATTCATTAACCGATCAATTAATCGTGGAATCCTTCAGTATGTACCTCGTATGTGTTGCTTCCTTTCCTTCCTTCCTTCCTTCCTTCCTTCCTTGATCCATTCCGACTTTCTCTGTGTCTGTTTTTCTTTCCTAGCGTGTTTCTTCCTTCGCTCCTTCCTCTCTGCCTCACGGCGTTAGCTGAGGCACTCATTCATTCCTAGGCGGAAGGAGGTAGGCGTTTACCTCTTGAGTGATATACGGTTTCATTCACTCATTTAGACATTGGTGCAGGCGTGTATTTAGTAATTCGTGTATCCATTCATTAATGTGTACGCACTTCGTGTTTCCTTATTAGTCCTTGGTTCCTTGGCTTATTGATTTCTCCCTTTAGGTGCGAATGTGTATCGGTATTGCTGTGCGTATGTCTCTCTGTATGTTTCCATGTCCTTCTTTGATCGTGGCTGGGGATGGAACTCGGGGCCTCAGCGTTGAGCCAGTCTGCTTCTCAAAGCCCTAGGGTGAGGTGCTAGCTAGTTTGAGGACATGGAGTGTGCCCGAGTACCTGCCCCGTACAGGACGTCTCGGAGCAAATCCCCTGGTCCTATTGTGTCCTGATTGGTGTGGGAAAGCGAGGGGGAGCCAGTGGGGTCCACCAGGAAGGGAAAAAAAAGGAAAATTCCTTACAGGCCACCACGGGGATCGATCTCTGGACCTTGCGCCCCCAAACCGGCGACAGACTTCGCGGGCCACCCTGCCAGCCGCTTCCGGTCGGCATTTCTCGCCCCTTTATTCACGTCCCTCCCCCCCACTCTCTGGACCACCCCGGTCCCACGACCATGCCAGGGCAGCAAGCAAGCTGTCCAGTGCCATTCCTACCCACAGCGGTTGCCCGCGACCCACAGGAGGTGGCGCTCGCAGGTGGTATCATAGTGCTTGGGAGAGAGGCAGGGGAGGGAGACCTTCCGGAGCCAGCGATGTGCAGCTGTCTCAACGAGAGTAGGCTGTGCTAGAGAATCCGGTGCCAGATGGAAGCGGGAAGAGGGTTTCCGGCGGCCAGCAGCGCCCGGCCTGCGGTCAGTGCAGGTCGTGTAGGCATTCCTGGCGGGAGGCATGCCTTGCAGGAGGCAGGAGGAAGAAGAAGCTGGATGTCTGCAGGGAAGCCGCTGGGGAGGACTTGGTGGAGGAAGAGGCCAGCTTCCTCGCTGGGGAGAAGTCCGGGCTGACGGGCGCCCAGGGCGAGGAGGAGCGCCCGGCTGGAGGCCCAGAGCAGAGAGACTCTGTGCAGCTGGACTCAGGACAGGAGAGCCCGGCTTCCCGCCGCGCACAGCCCAGGACGCTGCTCTGGTGCCCTCGCGCTCTAGGCCAACTACCCTACCGAGAGATCGGGGCTCCCAACGGTGCCGCGGCTGCTGATGTCCCCGTGGGCCCAGGTCGCGCGCCGCCGCTGCCAACTGGACGAGCCCCGCGTTGCCTCTTTGGGGAACCTTGATCAGCAACCTGGCTAGGCTCGATCCTGCGGCCTGCGGGAGCTCACTGCAGACACAGCCTGCTGTCCGCACTAGGCGGCGGAGGGGGCCGCCCTTGCCTCCCAGCGCGCCTGAGGCAGCCCCTTCGGCGCCTAGGCGGCTGCAAAACGCACGCTCAGAACATCCGCTCGCACTCCACTTTCTGTTTTCTCCCACCTCTCTGGCGAAGGACACACGTCATCACGGGGGACTCGCGGAGCCTCCAGGCAACCGCTGCAGCCTCAGCGCACACGGACATGGCAATCTGCAGGGCTTTCCCCGAGGATCTGAAAACGAAGGAGAAGAACAGATTTGCTCACTCTTTCACGCCAGCAACTTCTTGAAATGCTGCTACCACAGCTGGACGCCGGCTTTCTCCCCAGGTGGCCGGCATGCTGCTGAGTTCCTCATCTGTAGGAAGTAATTCGATCATTCATTAATCGATCAATTAATCGTGGAATCCTTCAGTATGTACCTCGTATGTGTTGCTTCCTTTCCTTCCTTCCTTCCTTCCTTCCTTCCTTGATCCATTCCGACTTTCTCTGTGTCTGTTTTTCTTTCCTAGCGTGTTTCTTCCTTCGCTCCTTCCTCTCTGCCTCACGGCGTTAGCTGAGGCACTCATTCATTCCTAGGCGGAAGGAGGTAGGCGTTTACCTCTTGAGTGATATACGGTTTCATTCACTCATTTAGACATTGGTGCAGGCGTGTATTTAGTAATTCGTGTATCCATTCATTCCTGTGTACGCACTTCGTGTTTCCTTACTAGTCCTTGGTTCCTTGGCTTATTGCTTTCTCCCTTTATGTGCGAATGTGTATCGGTATTGCTGTGCGTATGTCTCTCTGTATGTTTCCATGTCCTTCTTTGATCGTGGCTGGGGATGGAACTCGGGGCCTCAGCGTTGAGCCAGTCTGCTTCTCAAAGCCCTAGGGTGAGGTGCTAGCTAGTTTGAGGACATGGAGTGTGCCCGAGTACCTGCCCCGTACAGGACGTCTCGGAGCAAATCCCCTGGTCCTATTGTGTCCTGATTGGTGTGGGAAAGCGAGGGGGAGCCAGTGGGGTCCACCAGGAAGGGAAAAAAAAGGAAAATACCTTACAGGCCACCACGGGGATAGATCTCTGGACCTTGCGCCCCCAAACCGGCGACAGACTTCGCGGGCCACCCTGCCAGCCGCTTCCGGTCGGCATTTCTCGCCCCTTTATTCACGTCCCTCCCCCCCACTCTCTGGACCACCCCGGTCCCACGACCATGCCAGGGCAGCAAGCAAGCTGTCCAGTGCCATTCCTACCCACAGCGGTTGCCCGCGACCCACAGGAGGTGGCGCTCGCAGGTGGTATCATAGTGCTTGGGAGAGAGGCAGGGGAGGGAGACCTTCCGGAGCCAGCGATGTGCAGCTGTCTCAACGAGAGTAGGCTGTGCTAGAGAATCCGGTGCCAGATGGAAGCGGGAAGAGGGTTTCCGGCGGCCAGCAGCGCCCGGCCTGCGGTCAGTGCAGGTCGTCTAGGCATTCCTGGCGGGAGGCATGCCTTGCAGGAGGCAGGAGGAAGAAGAAGCTGGATGTCTGCAGGTAAGCCGCGGGGGAGGACTTGGTGGAGGAAGAGGCCAGCTTCCTCGCTGGGGAGAAGTCCGGGCTGACGGGCGCCCAGGGTGAGGAGGAGCGCCCGGCTGGAGGCCCAGAGCAGAGAGACTCTGTGCAGCTGGACTCAGGACAGGAGAGCCCGGCTTCCCGCCGCGCACAGCCCAGGACGCTGCTCTGGTGCCCTCGCGCTCTAGGCCAACTACCCTACCGAGAGATCGGGGCTCCCAACGGTGCCGCGGCTGCTGATGTCCCCGTGGGCCCAGGTCGCGCGCCGCCGCTGCCAACTGGACGAGCCCCGCGTTGCCTCTTTGGGGAACCTTGATCAGCAACCTGGCTAGGCTCGATCCTGCGGCCTGCGGGAGCTCACTGCAGACACAGCCTGCTGTCCGCACTAGGCGGCGGAGGGGGCCGCCCTTGCCTCCCAGCGCGCCTGAGGCAGCCCCTTCGGCGCCTAGGCGGCTGCAAAACGCAGGCTCAGAACATCCGCTCGCACTCCACTTTCTGTTTTCTCCCACCTCTCTGGCGCAGGACACACGTCATCACGGGGGACTCGCGGAGCCTCCAGGCAACCGCTGCAGCCTCAGCGCACACGGACATGGCAATCTGCAGGGCTTTCCCCGAGGATCTGAAAACGAAGGAGAAGAACAGATTTGCTCACTCTTTCACGCCAGCAACTTCTTGAAATGCTGCTACCACAGCTGGACGCCGGCTTTCTCCCCAGGTGGCCGGCATGCTGCTGAGTTCCTCATCTGTAGGAAGTAATTCGATCATTCATTAACCGATCAATTAATCGTGGAATCCTTCAGTATGTACCTCGTATGTGTTGCTTCCTTTCCTTCCTTCCTTCCTTCCTTGATCCATTCCGACTTTCTCTGTGTCTGTTTTTCTTTCCTAGCGTGTTTCTTCCTTCGCTCCTTCCTCTCTGCCTCACGGCGTTAGCTGAGGCACTCATTCATTCCTAGGCGGAAGGAGGTAGGCGTTTACCTCTTGAGTGATATACGGTTTCATTCACTCGTTTAGACATTGGTGCAGGCGTGTATTTAGTAATTCGTGTATCCATTCATTCCTGTGTACGCACTTCGTGTTTCCTGACTAGTCCTTGGTTCCTTGGCTTATTGCTTTCTCCCTTTAGGTGCGAATGTGTATCGGTATTGCTGTGCGTATGTCTCTCTGTATGTTTCCATGTCCTTCTTTGATCGTGGCTGGGGATGGAACTCGGGGCCTCAGCGTTGAGCCAGTCTGCTTCTCAAAGCCCTAGGGTGAGGTGCTAGCTAGTTTGAGGACATGGAGTGTGCCCGAGTACCTGCCCCGTACAGGACGTCTCGGAGCAAATCCCCTGGTCCTATTGTGTCCTGATTGGTGTGGGAAAGCGAGGGGGAGCCAGTGGGGTCCACCAGGAAGGGAAAAAAAAGGAAAATACCTTACAGGCCACCACGGGGATCGATCTCTGGACCTTGCGCCCCCAAACCGGCGACAGACTTCGCGGGCCACCCTGCCAGCCGCTTCCGGTCGGCATTTCTCGCCCCTTTATTCACGTCCCTCCCCCCCACTCTCTGGACCACCCCGGTCCCACGACCATGCCAGGGCAGCAAGCAAGCTGTCCAGTGCCATTCCTACCCACAGCGGTTGCCCGCGACCCACAGGAGGTGGCGCTCGCAGGTGGTATCATAGTGCTTGGGAGAGAGGCAGGGGAGGGAGACCTTCCGGAGCCAGCGATGTGCAGCTGTCTCAACGAGAGTAGGCTGTGCTAGAGAATCCGGTGCCAGATGGAAGCGGGAAGAGGGTTTCCGGCGGCCAGCAGCGCCCGGCCTGCGGTCAGTGCAGGTCGTCTAGGCATTCCTGGCGGGAGGCATGCCTTGCAGGAGGCAGGAGGAAGAAGAAGCTGGATGTCTGCAGGTAAGCCGCGGGGGAGGACTTGGTGGAGGAAGAGGCCAGCTTCCTCGCTGGGGAGAAGTCCGGGCTGACGGGCGCCCAGGGCGAGGAGGAGCGCCCGGCTGGAGGCCCAGAGCAGAGAGACTCTGTGCAGCTGGACTCAGGACAGGAGAGCCCGGCTTCCCGCCGCGCACAGCCCAGGACGCTGCTCTGGTGCCCTCGCGCTCTAGGCCAACTACCCTACCGAGAGATCGGGGCTCCCAACGGTGCCGCGGCTGCTGATGTCCCCGTGGGCCCAGGTCGCGCGCCGCCGCTGCCAACTGGACGAGCCCCGCGTTGCCTCTTTGGGGAACCTTGATCAGCAACCTGGCTAGGCTCGATCCTGCGGCCTGCGGGAGCTCACTGCAGACACAGCCTGCTGTCCGCACTAGGCGGCGGAGGGGGCCGCCCTTGCCTCCGAGCGCGCCTGAGGCAGCCCCTTCGGCGCCTAGGCGGCTGCAAAACGGAGGCTCAGAACATCCGCTCGCACTCCACTTTCTGTTTTCTCCCACCTCTCTGGCGCAGGACACACGTCATCACGGGGGACTCGCGGAGCCTCCAGGCAACCGCTGCAGCCTCAGCGCACACGGACATGGCAATCTGCAGGGCTTTCCCCGAGGATCTGAAAACGAAGGAGAAGAACAGATTTGCTCACTCTTTCACGCCAGCAACTTCTTGAAATGCTGCTACCACAGCTGGACGCCGGCTTTCTCCCCAGGTGGCCGGCATGCTGCTGAGTTCCTCATCTGTAGGAAGTAATTCGATCATTCATTAACCGATCAATTAATCGTGGAATCCTTCAGTATGTACCTCGTATGTGTTGCTTCCTTTCCTTCCTTCCTTCCTTCCTTCCTTCCTTGATCCATTCCGACTTTCTCTGTGTCTGTTTTTCTTTCCTAGCGTGTTTCTTCCTTCGCTCCTTCCTCTCTGCCTCACGGCGTTAGCTGAGGCACTCATTCATTCCTAGGCGGAAGGAGGTAGGCGTTTACCTCTTGAGTGATATACGGTTTCATTCACTCGTTTAGACATTGGTGCAGGCGTGTATTTAGTAATTCGTGTATCCATTCATTCCTGTGTACGCACTTCGTGTTTCCTTATTAGTCCTTGGTTCCTTGGCTTATTGATTTCTCCCTTTAGGTGCGAATGTGTATCGGTATTGCTGTGCGTATGTCTCTCTGTATGTTTCCATGTCCTTCTTTGATCGTGGCTGGGGATGGAACTCGGGGCCTCAGCGTTGAGCCAGTCTGCTTCTCAAAGCCCTAGGGTGAGGTGCTAGCTAGTTTGAGGACATGGAGTGTGCCCGAGTACCTGCCCCGTACAGGACGTCTCGGAGCAAATCCCCTGGTCCTATTGTGTCCTGATTGGTGTGGGAAAGCGAGGGGGAGCCAGTGGGGTCCACCAGGAAGGGAAAAAAAAGGAAAATTCCTTACAGGCCACCACGGGGATCGATCTCTGGACCTTGCGCCCCCAAACCGGCGACAGACTTCGCGGGCCACCCTGCCAGCCGCTTCCGGTCGGCATTTCTCGCCCCTTTATTCACGTCCCTCCCCCCCACTCTCTGGACCACCCCGGTCCCACGACCATGCCAGGGCAGCAAGCAAGCTGTCCAGTGCCATTCCTACCCACAGCGGTTGCCCGCGACCCACAGGAGGTGGCGCTCGCAGGTGGTATCATAGTGCTTGGGAGAGAGGCAGGGGAGGGAGACCTTCCGGAGCCAGCGATGTGCAGCTGTCTCAACGAGAGTAGGCTGTGCTAGAGAATCCGGTGCCAGATGGAAGCGGGAAGAGGGTTTCCGGCGGCCAGCAGCGCCCGGAGTGCGGTCAGTGCAGGTCGTCTAGGCATTCCTGGCGGGAGGCATGCCTTGCAGGAGGCAGGAGGAAGAAGAAGCTGGATGTCTGCAGGTAAGCCGCGGGGGAGGACTTGGTGGAGGAAGAGGCCAGCTTCCTCGCTGGGGAGAAGTCCGGGCTGACGGGCGCCCAGGGCGAGGAGGAGCGCCCGGCTGGAGGCCCAGAGCAGAGAGACTCTGTGCAGCTGGACTCAGGACAGGAGAGCCCGGCTTCCCGCCGCGCACAGCCCAGGACGCTGCTCTGGTGCCCTCGCGCTCTAGGCCAACTACCCTACCGAGAGATCGGGGCTCCCAACGGTGCCGCGGCTGCTGATGTCCCCGTGGGCCCAGGTCGCGCGCCGCCGCTGCCAACTGGACGAGCCCCGCGTTGCCTCTTTGGGGAACCTTGATCAGCAACCTGGCTAGGCTCGATCCTGTGGCCTGCGGGAGCTCACTGCAGACACAGCCTGCTGTCCGCACTAGGCGGCGGAGGGGGCCGCCCTTGCCTCCCAGCGCGCCTGAGGCAGCCCCTTCGGCGCCTAGGCGGCTGCAAAACGCAGGCTCAGAACATCCGCTCGCACTCCACTTTCTGTTTTCTCCCACCTCTCTGGCGCAGGACACACGTCATCACGGGGGACTCGCGGAGCCTCCAGGCAACCGCTGCAGCCTCAGCGCACACGGACATGGCAATCGGCAGGGCTTTCCCCGAGGATCTGAAAATGAAGGAGAAGAACAGATTTGCTCACTCTTTCACGCCAGCAACTTCTTGAAATGCTGCTACCACAGCTGGACGCCGGCTTTCTCCCCAGGTGGCCGGCATGCTGCTGAGTTCCTCATCTGTAGGAAGTAATTCGATCATTCATTAATCGATCAATTAATCGTGGAATCCTTCAGTATGTACCTCGTATGTGTTGCTTCCTTTCCTTCCTTCCTTCCTTCCTTCCTTCCTTGATCCATTCCGACTTTCTCTGTGTCTGTTTTTCTTTCCTAGCGTGTTTCTTCCTTCGCTCCTTCCTCTCTGCCTCACGGCGTTAGCTGAGGCACTCATTCATTCCTAGGCGGAAGGAGGTAGGCGTTTACCTCTTGAGTGATATACGGTTTCATTCACTCATTTAGACATTGGTGCAGGCGTGTATTTAGTAATTCGTGTATCCATTCATTAATGTGTACGCACTTCGTGTTTCCTTATTAGTCCTTGGTTCCTTGGCTTATTGATTTCTCCCTTTAGGTGCGAATGTGTATCGGTATTGCTGTGCGTATGTCTCTCTGTATGTTTCCATGTCCTTCTTTGATCGTGGCTGGGGATGGAACTCGGGGCCTCAGCGTTGAGCCAGTCTGCTTCTCAAAGCCCTAGGGTGAGGTGCTAGCTAGTTTGAGGACATGGAGTGTGCCCGAGTACCTGCCCCGTACAGGACGTCTCGGAGCAAATCCCCTGGTCCTATTGTGTCCTGATTGGTGTGGGAAAGCGAGGGGGAGCCAGTGGGGTCCACCAGGAAGGGAAAAAAAAGGAAAATTCCTTACAGGCCACCACGGGGATCGATCTCTGGACCTTGCGCCCCCAAACCGGCGACAGACTTCGCGGGCCACCCTGCCAGCCGCTTCCGGTCGGCATTTCTCGCCCCTTTATTCATGTCCCTCCCCCCCACTCTCTGGACCACCCCGGTCCCACGACCATGCCAGGGCAGCAAGCAAGCTGTCCAGTGCCATTCCTACCCACAGCGGTTGCCCGCGACCCACAGGAGGTGGCGCTCGCAGGTGGTATCATAGTGCTTGGGAGAGAGGCAGGGGAGGGAGACCTTGCGGAGCCAGCGATGTGCAGCTGTCTCAACGAGAGTAGGCTGTGCTAGAGAATCCGGTGCCAGATGGAAGCGGGAAGAGGGTTTCCGGCGGCCAGCAGCGCCCGGCCTGCGGTCAGTGCAGGTCGTCTAGGCATTCCTGGCGGGAGGCATGCCTTGCAGGAGGCAGGAGGAAGAAGAAGCTGGATGTCTGCAGGGAAGCCGCTGGGGAGGACTTGGTGGAGGAAGAGGCCAGCTTCCTCGCTGAGGAGAAGTCCGGGCTGACGGGCGCCCAGGGCGAGGAGGAGCGCCCGGCTGGAGGCCCAGAGCAGAGAGACTCTGTGCAGCTGGACTCAGGACAGGAGAGCCCGGCTTCCCGCCGCGCACAGCCCAGGACACTGCTCTGGTGCCCTCGCGCTCTAGGCCAACTACCCTACCGAGAGATCGGGGCTCCCAACGGTGCCGCGGCTGCTGATGTCCCCGTGGGCCCAGGTCGCGCGCCGCCGCTGCCAACTGGACGAGCCCCGCGTTGCCTCTTTGGGGAACCTTGATCAGCAACCTGGCTAGGCTCGATCCTGCGGCCTGCGGGAGCTCACTGCAGACACAGCCTGCTGTCCGCACTAGGCGGCGGAGGGGGCCGCCCTTGCCTCCCAGCGCGCCTGAGGCAGCCCCTTCGGCGCCTAGGCGGCTGCAAAACGCAGGCTCAGAACATCCGCTTGCACTCCACTTTCTGTTTTCTCCCACCTCTCTGGCGCAGGACACACGTCATCACGGGGGACTCGCGGAGCCTCCAGGCAACCGCTGCAGCCTCAGCGCACACGGACATGGCAATCTGCAGGGCTTTCCCCGAGGATCTGAAAACGAAGGAGAAGAACAGATTTGCTCACTCTTTCACGCCAGCAACTTCTTGAAATGCTGCTACCACAGCTGGACGCCGGCTTTCTGCCCAGGTGGCCGGCATGCTGCTGAGTTCCTCATCTGTAGGAAGTAATTCGATCATTCATTAATCGATCAATTAATTGTGGAATCCTTCAGTATGTACCTCGTATGTGTTGCTTCCTTTCCTTCCTTCCTTCCTTCCTTCCTTCCTTGATCCATTCCGACTTTCTCTGTGTCTGTTTTTCTTTCCTAGCGTGTTTCTTCCTTCGCTCCTTCCTCTCTGCCTCACGGCGTTAGCTGAAGCACTCATTCATTCCTAGGCGGAAGGAGGTAGGCGTTTACCTCTTGAGTGATATACGGTTTCATTCACTCATTTAGACATTGGTGCAGGCGTGTATTTAGTAATTCGTGTATCCATTCATTCCTGTGTACGCACTTTGTGTTTCCTTATTAGTCCTTGCTTCCTTGGCTTATTGATTTCTCCCTTTAGGTGCGAATGTGTATCGGTATTGCTGTGCGTATGTCTCTCTGTATGTTTCCATGTCCTTCTTTGATCGTGGCTGGGGATGGAACTCGGGGCCTCAGCGTTGAGCCAGTCTGCTTCTCAAAGCCCTAGGGTGAGGTGCTAGCTAGTTTGAGGACATGGAGTGGGCCCGAGTACCTGCCCCGTACAGGACGTCTCGGAGCAAAACCCCTGATCCTATTGTGTCCTGATTGGTGTGGGAAAGCGAGGGGGAGCCAGTCTGGTCCACCAGGAAGGGAAAAAAAAGGAAAATTCCTTACAGGCCACCACGGGGATCGATCTCTGGACCTTGCGCCCCCAAACCGGCGCCAGACTTCACGGGCCACCCCGCCAGCCGCTTCCGGTCGGCATTTCTCGCCCCTTTATTCACGTCCCTCCCCCCCACTCTCTGGACCACCCCGGTCCCACGACCATGCCAGGGCAGCAAGCAAGCTGTCCAGTGCCATTCCTACCCACAGCGGTTGCCTGCGACCCACAGGAGGTGGCGCTCGCAGGTGGTATCATAGTGCTTGGGAGAGAGGCAGGGGAGGGAGACCTTCCGGAGCCAGCGATGTGCAGCTGTCTCAACGAGAGTAGGCTGTGCTAGAGAATCCGGTGCCAGATGGAAGCGGGAAGAGGGTTTCCGGCGGCCAGCAGCGCCCGGCCTGCGGTCAGTGCAGGTCGTCTAGGCATTCCTGGCGGGAGGCATGCCTTGCAGGAGGCAGGAGGAAGAAGAAGCTGGATGTCTGCAGGGAAGCCGCTGGGGAGGACTTGGTGGAGGAAGAGGCCAGCTTCCTCGCTGGTGAGAAGTCCGGGCTGACGGGCGCCCAGGGCGAGGAGGAGCGCCCGGCTGGAGGCCCAGAGCAGAGAGACTCTGTGCAGCTGGACTCAGGACAGGAGAGCCGGGCTTCCCGCCGCGCACAGCCCAGGACGCTGCTCTGGTGCCCTCGCGCTCTAGGCCAACTACCCTACCGAGAGATCGGGGCTCCCAACGGTGCCGCGGCTGCTGATGTCCCCGTGGGCCCAGGTCGCGCGCCGCCGCTGCCAACTGGACGAGCCCCGCGTTGCCTCTTTGGGGAACCTTGATCAGCAACCTGGCTAGGCTCGATCCTGCGGCCTGCGGGAGCTCACTGCAGACACAGCCTGCTGTCTGCACTAGGCGGCGGAGGGGGCCGCCCTTGCCTCCCAGCGCGCCTGAGGCAGCCCCTTCGGCGCCTAGGCGGCTGCAAAACGCAGGCTCAGAACATCCGCTCGCACTCCACTTTCTGTTTTCTCCCACCTCTCTGGCGCAGGACACACGTCATCACGGGGGACTCGCGGAGCCTCCAGGCAACCGCTGCAGCCTCAGCGCACACGGACATGGCAATCTGCAGGGCTTTCCCCGAGGATCTGAAAACGAAGGAGAAGAACAGATTTGCTCACTCTTTCACGCCAGCAACTTCTTGAAATGCTGCTACCACAGCTGGACGCCGGCTTTCTCCCCAGGTGGCCGGCATGCTGCTGAGTTCCTCATCTGTAGGAAGTAATTCGATCATTCATTAATCGATCAATTAATTGTGGAATCCTTCAGTATGTACCTCGTATGTGTTGCTTCCTTTCCTTCCTTCCTTCCTTCCTTCCTTCCTTGATCCATTCCGACTTTCTCTGTGTCTGTTTTTCTTTCCTAGCGTGTTTCTTCCTTCGCTCCTTCCTCTCTGCCTCACGGCGTTAGCTGAGGCACTCATTCATTCCTAGGCGGAAGGAGGTAGGCGTTTACCTCTTGAGTGATATACGGTTTCATTCACTCATTTAGACATTGGTGCAGGCGTGTATTTAGTAATTCGTGTATCCATTCATTAATGTGTACGCACTTCGTGTTTCCTTATTAGTCCTTGGTTCCTTGGCTTATTGATTTCTCCCTTTAGGTGCGAATGTGTATCGGTATTGCTGTGCGTATGTCTCTCTGTATGTTTCCATGTCCTTCTTTGATCGTGGCTGGGGATGGAACTCGGGGCCTCAGCGTTGAGCCAGTCTGCTTCTCAAAGCCCTAGGGTGAGGTGCTAGCTAGTTTGAGGACATGGAGTGTGCCCGAGTACCTGCCCCGTACAGGACGTCTCGGAGCAAATCCCCTGGTCCTATTGTGTCCTGATTGGTGTGGGAAAGCGAGGGGGAGCCAGTGGGGTCCACCAGGAAGGGAAAAAAAAGGAAAATTCCTTACAGGCCACCACAGGGATCGATCTCTGGACCTTGCGCCCCCAAACCGGCGACAGACTTCGCGGGCCACCCTGCCAGCCGCTTCCGGTCGGCATTTCTCGCCCCTTTATTCATGTCCCTCCCCCCCACTCTCTGGACCACCCCGGTCCCACGACCATGCCAGGGCAGCAAGCAAGCTGTCCAGTGCCATTCCTACCCACAGCGGTTGCCCGCGACCCACAGGAGGTGGCGCTCGCAGGTGGTATCATAGTGCTTGGGAGAGAGGCAGGGGAGGGAGACCTTGCGGAGCCAGCGATGTGCAGCTGTCTCAACGAGAGTAGGCTGTGCTAGAGAATCCGGTGCCAGATGGAAGCGGGAAGAGGGTTTCCGGCGGCCAGCAGCGCCCGGCCTGCGGTCAGTGCAGGTCGTCTAGGCATTCCTGGCGGGAGGCATGCCTTGCAGGAGGCAGGAGGAAGAAGAAGCTGGATGTCTGCAGGGAAGCCGCTGGGGAGGACTTGGTGGAGGAAGAGGCCAGCTTCCTCGCTGAGGAGAAGTCCGGGCTGACGGGCGCCCAGGGCGAGGAGGAGCGCCCGGCTGGAGGCCCAGAGCAGAGAGACTCTGTGCAGCTGGACTCAGGACAGGAGAGCCCGGCTTCCCGCCGCGCACAGCCCAGGACGCTGCTCTGGTGCCCTCGCGCTCTAGGCCAACTACCCTACCGAGAGATCGGGGCTCCCAACGGTGCCGCGGCTGCTGATGTCCCCGTGGGCCCAGGTCGCGCGCCGCCGCTGCCAACTGGACGAGCCCCGCGTTGCCTCTTTGGGGAACCTTGATCAGCAACCTGGCTAGGCTCGATCCTGCGGCCTGCGGGAGCTCACTGCAGACACAGCCTGCTGTCCGCACTAGGCGGCGGAGGGGGCCGCCCTTGCCTCCCAGCGCGCCTGAGGCAGCCCCTTCGGCGCCTAGGCGGCTGCAAAACGCAGGCTCAGAACATCCGCTCGCACTCCACTTTCTGTTTTCTCCCACCTCTCTGGCGCAGGACACACGTCATCACGGGGGACTCGCGGAGCCTCCAGGCAACCGCTGCAGCCTCAGCGCACACGGACATGGCAATCTGCAGGGCTTTCCCCGAGGATCTGAAAACGAAGGAGAAGAACAGATTTGCTCACTCTTTCACGCCAGCAACTTCTTGAAATGCTGCTACCACAGCTGGACGCCGGCTTTCTCCCCAGGTGGCCGGCATGCTGCTGAGTTCCTCATCTGTAGGAAGTAATTCGATCATTCATTAATCGATCAATTAATTGTGGAATCCTTCAGTATGTACCTCGTATGTGTTGCTTCCTTTCCTTCCTTCCTTCCTTCCTTCCTTCCTTGATCCATTCCGACTTTCTCTGTGTCTGTTTTTCTTTCCTAGCGTGTTTCTTCCTTCGCTCCTTCCTCTCTGCCTCACGGCGTTAGCTGAAGCACTCATTCATTCCTAGGCGGAAGGAGGTAGGCGTTTACCTCTTGAGTGATATACGGTTTCATTCACTCATTTAGACATTGGTGCAGGCGTGTATTTAGTAATTCGTGTATCCATTCATTCCTGTGTACGCACTTTGTGTTTCCTTATTAGTCCTTGCTTCCTTGGCTTATTGATTTCTCCCTTTAGGTGCGAATGTGTATCGGTATTGCTGTGCGTATGTCTCTCTGTATGTTTCCATGTCCTTCTTTGATCGTGGCTGGGGAAGGAACTCGGGGCCTCAGCGTTGAGCCAGTCTGCTTCTCAAAGCCCTAGGGTGAGGTGCTAGCTAGTTTGAGGACATGGAGTGTGCCCGAGTACCTGCCCCGTACAGGACGTCTCGGAGCAAATCCCCTGGTCCTATTGTGTCCTGATTGGTGTGGGAAAGCGAGGGGGAGCCAGTGGGGTCCACCAGGAAGGGAAAAAAAAGGAAAATTCCTTACAGGCCACCACGGGGATCGATCTCTGGACCTTGCGCCCCCAAACCGGCGACAGACTTCGCGGGCCACCCTGCCAGCCGCTTCCGGTCGGCATTTCTCGCCCCTTTATTCACGTCCCTCCCCCCCACTCTCTGGACCACCCCGGTCCCACGACCATGCCAGGGCAGCAAGCAAGCTGTCCAGTGCCATTCCTACCCACAGCGGTTGCCCGCGACCCACAGGAGGTGGCGCTCGCAGGTGGTATCATAGTGCTTGGGAGAGAGGCAGGGGAGGGAGACCTTCCGGAACCAGCGATGTGCAGCTGTCTCAACGAGAGTAGGCTGTGCTAGAGAATCCGGTGCCAGATGGAAGCGGGAAGAGGGTTTCCGGCGGCCAGCAGCGCCCGGCCTGCGGTCAGTGCAGGTCGTCTAGGCATTCCTGGCGGGAGGCATGCCTTGCAGGAGGCAGGAGGAAGAAGAAGCTGGATGTCTGCAGGGAAGCCGCGGGGGAGGACTTGGTGGAGGAAGAGGCCAGCTTCCTCGCTGGGGAGAAGTCCGGGCTGAAGGGCGCCCAGGGCGAGGAAGAGCGCCCGGCTGGAGGCCCAGAGCAGAGAGACTCTGTGCAGCTGGACTCAGGACAGGAGAGCCCGGCTTCCTGCCGCGCACAGCCCAGGACGCTGCTCTGGTGCCCTCGCGCTCTAGGCCAACTACCCTACCGAGAGATCGGGGCTCCCAACGGTGCCGCGGCTGCTGATGTCCCCGTGGGCCCAGGTCGCGCGCCGCCGCTGCCAACTGGACGAGCCCCGCGTTGCCTCTTTGGGGAACCTTGATCAGCAACCTGGCTAGGCTCGATCCTGCTGCCTGCGGGAGCTCACTGCAGACACAGCCTGCTGTCCGCACTAGGCGGCGGAGGGGGCCGCCCTTGCCTCCCAGCGCGCCTGAGGCAGCCCCTTCGGCGCCTAGGCGGCTGCAAAACGGAGGCTCAGAACATCCGCTCGCACTCCACTTTCTGTTTTCTCCCACCTCTCTGGCGCAGGACACACGTCATCACGGGGGACTCGCGGAGCCTCCAGGCAACCGCTGCAGCCTCAGCGCACACGGACATGGCAATCTGCAGGGCTTTCCCCGAGGATCTGAAAACGAAGGAGAAGAACAGATTTGCTCACTCTTTCACGCCAGCAACTTCTTGAAATGCTGCTACCACAGCTGGACGCCGGCTTTCTCCCCAGGTGGCCGGCATGCTGCTGAGTTCCTCATCTGTAGGAAGTAATTCGATCATTCATTAACCGATCAATTAATCGTGGTATCCTTCAGTATGTACCTCGTATGTGTTGCTTCCTTTCCTTCCTTCCTTCCTTCCTTCCTTCCTTGATCCATTCCGACTTTCTCTGTGTCTGTTTTTCTTTCCTAGCGTGTTTCTTCCTTCGCTCCTTCCTCTCTACCTCACGGCGTTAGCTGAGGCACTCATTCATTCCTAGGCGGAAGGAGGTAGGCGTTTACCTCTTGAGTGATATACGGTTTCATTCACTCATTTAGACATTGGTGCAGGCGTGTATTTAGTAATTCGTGTATCCATTCATTAATGTGTACGCACTTCGTGTTTCCTTATTAGTCCTTGCTTCCTTGGCTTATTGATTTCTCCCTTTAGGTGCGAATGTGTATCGGTATTGCTGTGCGTATGTCTCTCTGTATGTTTCCATGTCCTTCTTTGATCGTGGCTGGGGATGGAACTCGGGGTCTCAGCGTTGAGCCAGTGTGCTTCTCAAAGCCCTAGGGTGAGGTGCTAGCTAGTTTGAGGACATGGAGTGTGCCCGAGTACCTGCCCCGTACAGGACGTCTCGGAGCAAATCCCCTGGTCCTATTGTGTCCTGATTGGTGTGGGAAAGCGAGGGGGAGCCAGTGGGGTCCACCAGGAAGGGAAAAAAAAGGAAAATTCCTTACAGGCCACCACGGGGATCGATCTCTGGACCTTGCGCCCCCAAACCGGCGACAGACTTCGCGGGCCACCCTGCCAGCCGCTTCCGGTCGGCATTTCTCGCCCCTTTATTCACGTCCCTCCCCCCCACTCTCTGGACCACCCCGGTCCCACGACCATGCCAGGGCAGCAAGCAAGCTGTCCAGTGCCATTCCTACCCACAGCGGTTGCCCGCGACCCACAGGAGGTGGCGCTCGCAGGTGGTATCATAGTGCTTGGGAGAGAGGCAGGGGAGGGAGACCTTCCGGAACCAGCGATGTGCAGCTGTCTCAACGAGAGTAGGCTGTGCTAGAGAATCCGGTGCCAGATGGAAGCGGGAAGAGGGTTTCCGGCGGCCAGCAGCGCCCGGCCTGCGGTCAGTGCAGGTCGTCTAGGCATTCCTGGCGGGAGGCATGCCTTGCAGGAGGCAGGAGGAAGAAGAAGCTGGATGTCTGCAGGGAAGCCGCGGGGGAGGACTTGGTGGAGGAAGAGGCCAGCTTCCTCGCTGGGGAGAAGTCCGGGCTGAAGGGCGCCCAGGGCGAGGAAGAGCGCCCGGCTGGAGGCCCAGAGCAGAGAGACTCTGTGCAGCTGGACTCAGGACAGGAGAGCCCGGCTTCCCGCCACGCACAGCCCAGGACGCTGCTCTGGTGCCCTCGCGCTCTAGGCCAACTACCCTACCGAGAGATCGGGGCTCCCAACGGTGCCGCGGCTGCTGATGTCCCCGTGGGCCCAGGTCGCGCGCCGCCGCTGCCAACTGGACGAGCCCCGCGTTGCCTCTTTGGGGAACCTTGATCAGCAACCTGGCTAGGCTCGATCCTGCGGCCTGCGGGAGCTCACTGCAGACACAGCCTGCTGTCCGCACTAGGCGGCGGAGGGGGCCGCCCTTGCCTCCCAGCGCGCCTGAGGCAGCCCCTTCGGCGCCTAGGTGGCTGCAAAACGGAGGCTCAGAACATCCGCTCGCACTCCACTTTCTGTTTTCTCCCACCTCTCTGGCGCAGGACACACGTCATCACGGGGGACTCGCGGAGCCTCCAGGCAACCGCTGCAGCCTCAGCGCACACGGACATGGCAATCTGCAGGGCTTTCCCCGAGGATCTGAAAACGAAGGAGAAGAACAGATTTGCTCACTCTTTCACGCCAGCAACTTCTTGAAATGCTGCTACCACAGCTGGACGCCGGCTTTCTCCCCAGGTGGCCGGCATGCTGCTGAGTTCCTCATCTGTAGGAAGTAATTCGATCATTCATTAACCGATCAATTAATCGTGGAATCCTTCAGTATGTACCTCGTATGTGTTGCTTCCTTTCCTTCCTTCCTTCCTTCCTTCCTTCCTTGATCCATTCCGACTTTCTCTGTGTCTGTTTTTCTTTCCTAGCGTGTTTCTTCCTTCGCTCCTTCCTCTCTGCCTCACGGCGTTAGCTGAGGCACTCATTCATTCCTAGGCGGAAGGAGGTAGGCGTTTACCTCTTGAGTGATATACGGTTTCATTCACTCATTTAGACATTGGTGCAGGCGTGTATTTAGTAATTCGTGTATCCATTCATTAATGTGTACGCACTTCGTGTTTCCTTATTAGTCCTTGCTTCCTTGGCTTATTGATTTCTCCCTTTAGGTGCGAATGTGTATCGGTATTGCTGTGCGTATGTCTCTCTGTATGTTTCCATGTCCTTCTTTGATCGTGGCTGGGGATGGAACTCGGGGTCTCAGCGTTGAGCCAGTCTGCTTCTCAAAGCCCTAGGGTGAGGTGCTAGCTAGTTTGAGGACATGGAGTGTGCCCGAGTACCTGCCCCGTACAGGACGTCTCGGAGCAAATCCCCTGGTCCTATTGTGTCCTGATTGGTGTGGGAAAGCGAGGGGGAGCCAGTGGGGTCCACCAGGAAGGGAAAAAAAAGGAAAATTCCTTACAGGCCACCACGGGGATCGATCTCTGGACCTTGCGCCCCCAAACCGGCGACAGACTTCGCGGGCCACCCCGCCAGCCGCTTCCGGTCGGCATTTCTCGCCCCTTTATTCACGTCCCTCCCCCCCACTCTCTGGACCACCCCGGTCCCACGACCATGCCAGGGCAGCAAGCAAGCTGTCCAGTGCCATTCCTACCCACAGCGGTTGCCCGCGACCCACAGGAGGTGGCGCTCGCAGGTGGTATCATAGTGCTTGGGAGAGAGGCAGGGGAGGGAGACCTTCCGGAGCCAGCGATGTGCAGCTGTCTCAACGAGAGTAGGCTGTGCTAGAGAATCCGGTGCCAGATGGAAGCGGGAAGAGGGTTTCCGGCGGCCAGCAGCGCCCGGCCTGCGGTCAGTGCAGGTCGTCTAGGCATTCCTGGCGGGAGGCATGCCTTGCAGGAGGCAGGAGGAAGAAGAAGCTGGATGTCTGCAGGGAAGCCGCGGGGGAGGACTTGGTGGAGGAAGAGGCCAGCTTCCTCGCTGGGGAGAAGTCCGGGCTGACGGGCGCCCAGGGCGAGGAAGAGCGCCCGGCTGGAGGCCCAGAGCAGAGAGACTCTGTGCAGCTGGACTCAGGACAGGAGAGCCCGGCTTCCCGCCGCGCACAGCCCAGGACGCTGCTCTGGTGCCCTCGCGCTCTAGGCCAACTACCCTACCGAGAGATCGGGGCTCCCAACGGTGCCGCGGCTGCTGATGTCCCCGTGGGCCCAGGTCGCGCGCCGCCGCTGCCAACTGGACGAGCCCCGCGTTGCCTCTTTGGGGAACCTTGATCAGCAACCTGGCTAGGCTCGATCCTGCGGCCTGCGGGAGCTCACTGCAGACACAGCCTGCTGTCCGCACTAGGCGGCGGAGGGGGCCGCCCTTGCCTCCGAGCGCGCCTGAGGCAGCCCCTTCGGCGCCTAGGCGGCTGCAAAACGGAGGCTCAGAACATCCGCTCGCACTCCACTTTCTGTTTTCTCCCACCTCTCTGGCGCAGGACACACGTCATCACCGGGGACTCGCGGAGCCTCCAGGCAACCGCTGCAGCCTCAGCGCACACGGACATGGCAATCTGCAGGGCTTTCCCCGAGGATCTGAAAACGAAGGAGAAGAACAGATTTGCTCACTCTTTCACGCCAGCAACTTCTTGAAATACTGCTACCACAGCTGGACGCCGGCTTTCTCCCCAGGTGGCCGGCATGCTGCTGAGTTCCTCATCTGTAGGAAGTAATTCGATCATTCATTAACCGATCAATTAATCGTGGAATCCTTCAGTATGTACTTCGTATGTGTTGCTTCCTTTCCTTCCTTCCTTCCTTCCTTCCTTCCTTGATCCATTCCGACTTTCTCTGTGTCTGTTTTTCTTTCCTAGCGTGTTTCTTCCTTCGCTCCTTCCTCTCTGCCTCACGGCGTTAGCTGAGGCACTCATTCATTCCTAGGCGGAAGGAGGTAGGCGTTTACCTCTTGAGTGATATACGGTTTCATTCACTCATTTAGACATTGGTGCAGGCGTGTATTTAGTAATTCGTGTATCCATTCATTCCTGTGTACGCACTTCGTGTTTCCTTATTAGTCCTTGGTTCCTTGGCTTATTGATTTCTCCCTTTAGGTGCGAATGTGTATCGGTATTGCTGTGCGTATGTCTCTCTGTATGTTTCCATGTCCTTCTTTGATCGTGGCTGGGGATGGAACTCGGGGCCTCAGCGTTGAGCCAGTCTGCTTCTCAAAGCCCTAGGGTGAGGTGCTAGCTAGTTTGAGGACATGGAGTGTGCCCGAGTACCTGCCCCGTACAGGACGTCTCGGAGCAAATCCCCTGGTCCTATTGTGTCCTGATTGGTGTGGGAAAGCGAGGGGGAGCCAGTGGGGTCCACCAGGAAGGGAAAAAAAAGGAAAATTCCTTACAGGCCACCACGGGGATCGATCTCTGGACCTTGCGCCCCCAAACCGGCGACAGACTTCGCGGGCCACCCCGCCAGCCGCTTCCGGTCGGCATTTCTCGCCCCTTTATTCACGTCCCTCCCCCCCACTCTCTGGACCACCCCGGTCCCACGACCATGCCAGGGCAGCAAGCAAGCTGTCCAGTGCCATTCCTACCCACAGCGGTTGCCCGCGACCCACAGGAGGTGGCGCTCGCAGGTGGTATCATAGTGCTTGGGAGAGAGGCAGGGGAGGGAGACCTTGCGGAGCCAGCGATGTGCAGCTGTCTCAACGAGAGTAGGCTGTGCTAGAGAATCCGGTGCCAGATGGAAGCGGGAAGAGGGTTTCCGGCGGCCAGCAGCGCCCGGCCTGCGGTCAGTGCAGGTCGTCTAGGCATTCCTGGCGGGAGGCATGCCTTGCAGGAGGCAGGAGGAAGAAGAAGCTGGATGTCTGCAGGGAAGCCGCTGGGGAGGACTTGGTGGAGGAAGAGGCCAGCTTCCTCGCTGAGGAGAAGTCCGGGCTGACGGGCGCCCAGGGCGAGGAGGAGCGCCCGGCTGGAGGCCCAGAGCAGAGAGACTCTGTGCAGCTGGACTCAGGACAGGAGAGCCCGGCTTCCCGCCGCGCACAGCCCAGGACGCTGCTCTGGTGCCCTCGCGCTCTAGGCCAACTACCCTACCGAGAGATCGGGGCTCCCAACGGTGCCGCGGCTGCTGATGTCCCCGTGGGCCCAGGTCGCGCGCCGCCGCTGCCAACTGGACGAGCCCCGCGTTGCCTCTTTGGGGAACCTTGATCAGCAACCTGGCTAGGCTCGATCCTGCGGCCTGCGGGAGCTCACTGCAGACACAGCCTGCTGTCCGCACTAGGCGGCGGAGGGGGCCACCCTTGCCTCCCAGCGCGCCTGAGGCAGCCCCTTCGGCGCCTAGGCGGCTGCAAAACGCAGGCTCAGAACATCCGCTCGCACTCCACTTTCTGTTTTCTCCCACCTCTCTGGCGCAGGACACACGTCATCACGGGGGACTCGCGGAGCCTCCAGGCAACCGCTGCAGCCTCAGCGCACACGGACATGGCAATCTGCAGGGCTTTCCCCGAGGATCTGAAAACGAAGGAGAAGAACAGATTTGCTCACTCTTTCACGCCAGCAACTTCTTGAAATGCTGCTACCACAGCTGGACGCCAGCTTTCTCCCCAGGTGGCCGGCATGCTGCTGAGTTCCTCATCTGTAGGAAGTAATTCGATCATTCATTAATCGATCAATTAATTGTGGAATCCTTCAGTATGTACCTCGTATGTGTTGCTTCCTTTCCTTCCTTCCTTCCTTCCTTCCTTCCTTGATCCATTCCGACTTTCTCTGTGTCTGTTTTTCTTTCCTAGCGTGTTTCTTCCTTCGCTCCTTCCTCTCTGCCTCACGGCGTTAGCTGAAGCACTCATTCATTCCTAGGCGGAAGGAGGTAGGCGTTTACCTCTTGAGTGATATACGGTTTCATTCACTCATTTAGACATTGGTGCAGGCGTGTATTTAGTAATTCGTGTATCCATTCATTCCTGTGTACGCACTTTGTGTTTCCTTATTAGTCCTTGCTTCCTTGGCTTATTGATTTCTCCCTTTAGGTGCGAATGTGTATCGGTATTGCTGTGCGTATGTCTCTCTGTATGTTTCCATGTCCTTCTTTGATCGTGGCTGGGGATGGAACTCGGGGCCTCAGCGTTGAGCCAGTCTGCTTCTCAAAGCCCTAGGGTGAGGTGCTAGCTAGTTTGAGGACATGGAGTGGGCCCGAGTACCTGCCCCGTACAGGACGTCTCGGAGCAAAACCCCTGATCCTATTGTGTCCTGATTGGTGTGGGAAAGCGAGGGGGAGCCAGTGGGGTCCACCAGGAAGGGAAAAAAAAGGAAAATTCCTTACAGGCCACCACGGGGATCGATCTCTGGACCTTGCGCCCCCAAACCGGCGCCAGACTTCACGGGCCACCCCGCCAGCCGCTTCCGGTCGGCATTTCTCGCCCCTTTATTCACGTCCCTCCACCCACTCTCTGGACCACCCCGGTCCCACGACCATGCCAGGGCAGCAAGCAAGCTGTCCAGTGCCATTCCTACCCACAGCGGTTGCCTGCGACCCACAGGAGGTGGCGCTCGCAGGTGGTATCATAGTGCTTGGGAGAGAGGCAGGGGAGGGAGACCTTCCGGAGCCAGCGATGTGCAGCTGTCTCAACGAGAGTAGGCTGTGCTAGAGAATCCGGTGCCAGATGGAAGCGGGAAGAGGGTTTCCGGCGGCCAGCAGCGCCCGGCCTGCGGTCAGTGCAGGTCGTCTAGGCATTCCTGGCGGGAGGCATGCCTTGCAGGAGGCAGGAGGAAGAAGAAGCTGGATGTCTGCAGGGAAGCCGCTGGGGAGGACTTGGTGGAGGAAGAGGCCAGCTTCCTCGCTGGGGAGAAGTCCGGGCTGACGGGCGCCCAGGGCGAGGAGGAGCGCCCGGCTGGAGGCCCAGAGCAGAGAGACTCTGTGCAGCTGGACTCAGGACAGGAGAGCCCGGCTTCCCGCCGCGCACAGCCCAGGACGCTGCTCTGGTGCCCTCGCGCTCTAGGCCAACTACCCTACCGAGAGATCGGGGCTCCCAACGGTGCCGCGGCTGCTGATGTCCCCGTGGGCCCAGGTCGCGCGCCGCCGCTGCCAACTGGACAAGCCCCGCGTTGCCTCTTTGGGGAACCTTGATCAGCAACCTGGCTAGGCTCGATCCTGCGGCCTGCGGGAGCTCACTGCAGACACAGCCTGCTGTCCGCACTAGGCGGCGGAGGGGGCCGCCCTTGCCTCCCAGCGCGCCTGAGGCAGCCCCTTCGGCGCCTAGGCGGCTGCAAAACGCAGGCTCAGAACATCCGCTCGCACTCCACTTTCTGTTTTCTCCCACCTCTCTGGCGCAGGACACACGTCATCACGGGGGACTCGCGGAGCCTCCAGGCAACCGCTGCAGCCTCAGCGCACACGGACATGGCAATCTGCAGGGCTTTCCCCGAGGATCTGAAAACGAAGGAGAAGAACAGATTTGCTCACTCTTTCACGCCAGCAACTTCTTGAAATGCTGCTACCACAGCTGGACGCCGGCTTTCTCCCCAGGTGGCCGGCATGCTGCTGAGTTCCTCATCTGTAGGAAGTAATTCGATCATTCATTAATCGATCAATTAATTGTGGAATCCTTCAGTATGTACCTCGTATGTGTTGCTTCCTTTCCTTCCTTCCTTCCTTCCTTCCTTCCTTGATCCATTCCGACTTTCTCTGTGTCTGTTTTTCTTTCCTAGCGTGTTTCTTCCTTCGCTCCTTCCTCTCTGCCTCACGGCGTTAGCTGAGGCACTCATTCATTCCTAGGCGGAAGCAGGTAGGCGTTTACCTCTTGAGTGATATACGGTTTCATTCACTCATTTAGACATTGGTGCAGGCGTGTATTTAGTAATTCGTGTATCCATTCATTAATGTGTACGCACTTCGTGTTTCCTTATTAGTCCTTGCTTCCTTGGCTTATTGATTTCTCCCTTTAGGTGCGAATGTGTATCGGTATTGCTGTGCGTATGTCTCTCTGTATGTTTCCATGTCCTTCTTTGATCGTGGCTGGGGATGGAACTCGGGGTCTCAGCGTTGAGCCAGTGTGCTTCTCAAAGCCCTAGGGTGAGGTGCTAGCTAGTTTGAGGACATGGAGTGTGCCCGAGTACCTGCCCCGTACAGGACGTCTCGGAGCAAATCCCCTGGTCCTATTGTGTCCTGATTGGTGTGGGAAAGCGAGGGGGAGCCAGTGGGGTCCACCAGGAAGGGAAAAAAAAGGAAAATTCCTTACAGGCCACCACGGGGATCGATCTCTGGACCTTGCGCCCCCAAACCGGCGACAGACTTCGCGGGCCACCCTGCCAGCCGCTTCCGGTCGGCATTTCTCGCCCCTTTATTCACGTCCCTCCCCCCCACTCTCTGGACCACCCCGGTCCCACGACCATGCCAGGGCAGCAAGCAAGCTGTCCAGTGCCATTCCTACCCACAGCGGTTGCCCGCGACCCACAGGAGGTGGCGCTCGCAGGTGGTATCATAGTGCTTGGGAGAGAGGCAGGGGAGGGAGACCTTCCGGAACCAGCGATGTGCAGCTGTCTCAACGAGAGTAGGCTGTGCTAGAGAATCCGGTGCCAGATGGAAGCGGGAAGAGGGTTTCCGGCGGCCAGCAGCGCCCGGCCTGCGGTCAGTGCAGGTCGTCTAGGCATTCCTGGCGGGAGGCATGCCTTGCAGGAGGCAGGAGGAAGAAGAAGCTGGATGTCTGCAGGGAAGCCGCGGGGGAGGACTTGGTGGAGGAAGAGGCCAGCTTCCTCGCTGGGGAGAAGTCCGGGCTGAAGGGCGCCCAGGGCGAGGAAGAGCGCCCGGCTGGAGGCCCAGAGCAGAGAGACTCTGTGCAGCTGGACTCAGGACAGGAGAGCCCGGCTTCCTGCCGCGCACAGCCCAGGACGCTGCTCTGGTGCCCTCGCGCTCTAGGCCAACTACCCTACCGAGAGATCGGGGCTCCCAACGGTGCCGCGGCTGCTGATGTCCCCGTGGGCCCAGGTCGCGCGCCGCCGCTGCCAACTGGACGAGCCCCGCGTTGCCTCTTTGGGGAACCTTGATCAGCAACCTGGCTAGGCTCGATCCTGCGGCCTGCGGGAGCTCACTGCAGACACAGCCTGCTGTCCGCACTAGGCGGCGGAGGGGGCCGCCCTTGCCTCCCAGCGCGCCTGAGGCAGCCCCTTCGGCGCCTAGGCGGCTGCAAAACGGAGGCTCAGAACATCCGCTCGCACTCCACTTTCTGTTTTCTCCCACCTCTCTGGCGCAGGACACACGTCATCACGGGGGACTCGCGGAGCCTCCAGGCAACCGCTGCAGCCTCAGCGCACACGGACATGGCAATCTGCAGGGCTTTCCCCGAGGATCTGAAAACGAAGGAGAAGAACAGATTTGCTCACTCTTTCACGCCAGCAACTTCTTGAAATGCTGCTACCACAGCTGGACGCCGGCTTTCTCCCCAGGTGGCCGGCATGCTGCTGAGTTCCTCATCTGTAGGAAGTAATTCGATCATTCATTAACCGATCAATTAATCGTGGAATCCTTCAGTATGTACCTCGTATGTGTTGCTTCCTTTCCTTCCTTCCTTCCTTCCTTCCTTCCTTGATCCATTCCGACTTTCTCTGTGTCTGTTTTTCTTTCCTAGCGTGTTTCTTCCTTCGCTCCTTCCTCTCTGCCTCACGGCGTTAGCTGAGGCACTCATTCATTCCTAGGCGGAAGGAGGTAGGCGTTTACCTCTTGAGTGATATACGGTTTCATTCACTCATTTAGACATTGGTGCAGGCGTGTATTTAGTAATTCGTGTATCCATTCATTAATGTGTACGCACTTCGTGTTTCCTTATTAGTCCTTGCTTCCTTGGCTTATTGATTTCTCCCTTTAGGTGCGAATGTGTATCGGTATTGCTGTGCGTATGTCTCTCTGTATGTTTCCATGTCCTTCTTTGATCGTGGCTGGGGATGGAACTCGGGGTCTCAGCGTTGAGCCAGTGTGCTTCTCAAAGCCCTAGGGTGAGGTGCTAGCTAGTTTGAGGACATGGAGTGTGCCCGAGTACCTGCCCTGTACAGGACGTCTCGGAGCAAATCCCCTGGTCCTATTGTGTCCTGATTGGTGTGGGAAAGCGAGGGGGAGCCAGTGGGGTCCACCAGGAAGGGAAAAAAAAGGAAAATTCCTTACAGGCCACCACGGGGATCGATCTCTGGACCTTGCGCCCCCAAACCGGCGACAGACTTCGCGGGCCACCCTGCCAGCCGCTTCCGGTCGGCATTTCTCGCCCCTTTATTCACGTCCCTCCCCCCCACTCTCTGGACCACCCCGGTCCCACGACCATGCCAGGGCAGCAAGCAAGCTGTCCAGTGCCATTCCTACCCACAGCGGTTGCCCGCGACCCACAGGAGGTGGCGCTCGCAGGTGGTATCATAGTGCTTGGGAGAGAGGCAGGGGAGGGAGACCTTCCGGAGCCAGTGATGTGCAGCTGTCTCAACGAGAGTAGGCTGTGCTAGAGAATCCGGTGCCAGATGGAAGCGGGAAGAGGGTTTCCGGCGGCCAGCAGCGCCCGGCCTGCGGTCAGTGCAGGTCGTCTAGGCATTCCTGGCGGGAGGCATGCCTTGCAGGAGGCAGGAGGAAGAAGAAGCTGGATGTCTGCAGGTAAGCCGCGGGGGAGGACTTGGTGGAGGAAGAGGCCAGCTTCCTCGCTGGGGAGAAGTCCGGGCTGACGGGCGCCCAGGGCGAGGAGGAGCGCCCGGCTGGAGGCCCAGAGCAGAGAGACTCTGTGCAGCTGGACTCAGGACAGGAGAGCCCGGCTTCCCGCCGCGCACAGCCCAGGACGCTGCTCTGGTGCCCTCGCGCTCTAGGCCAACTACCCTACCGAGAGATCGGGGCTCCCAACGGTGCCGCGGCTGCTGATGTCCCCGTGGGCCCAGGTCGCGCGCCGCCGCTGCCAACTGGACGAGCCCCGCGTTGCCTCTTTGGGGAACCTTGATCAGCAACCTGGCTAGGCTCGATCCTGCGGCCTGCGGGAGCTCACTGCAGACACAGCCTGCTGTCCGCACTAGGCGGCGGAGGGGGCCGCCCTTGCCTCCGAGCGCGCCTGAGGCAGCCCCTTCGGCGCCTAGGCGGCTGCAAAACGCAGGCTCAGAACATCCGCTCGCACTCCACTTTCTGTTTTCTCCCACCTCTCTGGCGCAGGACACACGTCATCACGGGGGACTCGCGGAGCCTCCAGGCAACCGCTGCAGCCTCAGCGCACACGGACATGGCAATCGGCAGGGCTTTCCCCGAGGATCTGAAAATGAAGGAGAAGAACAGATTTGCTCACTCTTTCACGCCAGCAACTTCTTGAAATGCTGCTACCACAGCTGGACGCCGGCTTTCTCCCCAGGTGGCCGGCATGCTGCTGAGTTCCTCATCTGTAGGAAGTAATTCGATCATTCATTAATCGATCAATTAATCGTGGAATCCTTCAGTATGTACCTCGTATGTGTTGCTTCCTTTCCTTCCTTCCTTCCTTCCTTCCTTCCTTGATCCATTCCGACTTTCTCTGTGTCTGTTTTTCTTTCCTAGCGTGTTTCTTCCTTCGCTCCTTCCTCTCTGCCTCACGGCGTTAGCTGAAGCACTCATTCATTCCTAGGCGGAAGGAGGTAGGCGTTTACCTCTTGAGTGATATACGGTTTCATTCACTCATTTAGACATTGGTGCAGGCGTGTATTTAGTAATTCGTGTATCCATTCATTCCTGTGTACGCACTTTGTGTTTCCTTATTAGTCCTTGGTTCCTTGGCTTATTGCTTTCTCCCTTTAGGTGCGAATGTGTATCGGTATTGCTGTGCGTATGTCTCTCTGTATGTTTCCATGTCCTTCTTTGATCGTGGCTGGGGATGGAACTCGGGGCCTCAGCGTTGAGCCAGTCTGCTTCTCAAAGCCCTAGGGTGAGGTGCTAGCTAGTTTGAGGACATGGAGTGGGCCCGAGTACCTGCCCCGTACAGGACGTCTCGGAGCAAAACCCCTGATCCTATTGTGTCCTGATTGGTGTGGGAAAGCGAGGGGGAGCCAGTGGGGTCCACCAGGAAGGGAAAAAAAAGGAAAATTCCTTACAGGCCACCACGGGGATCGATCTCTGGACCTTGCGCCCCCAAACCGGCGACAGACTTCGCGGGCCACCCCGCCAGCCGCTTCCGGTCGGCATTTCTCGCCCCTTTATTCACGTCCCTCCCCCCCACTCTCTGGACCACCCCGGTCCCACGACCATGCCAGGGCAGCAAGCAAGCTGTCCAGTGCCATTCCTACCCACAGCGGTTGCCTGCGACCCACAGGAGGTGGCGCTCGCAGGTGGTATCATAGTGCTTGGGAGAGAGGCAGGGGAGGGAGACCTTCCGGAGCCAGCGATGTGCAGCTGTCTCAACGAGAGTAGGCTGTGCTAGAGAATCCGGTGCCAGATGGAAGCGGGAAGAGGGTTTCCGGCGGCCAGCAGCGCCCGGCCTGCGGTCAGTGCAGGTCGTCTAGGCATTCCTGGCGGGAGGCATGCCTTGCAGGAGGCAGGAGGAAGAAGAAGCTGGATGTCTGCAGGGAAGCCGCTGGGGAGGACTTGGTGGAGGAAGAGGCCAGCTTCCTCGCTGGGGAGAAGTCCGGGCTGACGGGCGCCCAGGGCGAGGAGGAGCGCCCGGCTGGAGGCCCAGAGCAGAGAGACTCTGTGCAGCTGGACTCAGGACAGGAGAGCCCGGCTTCCCGCCGCGCACAGCCCAGGACGCTGCTCTGGTGCCCTCGCGCTCTAGGCCAACTACCCTACCGAGAGATCGGGGCTCCCAACGGTGCCGTGGCTGCTGATGTCCCCGTGGGCCCAGGTCGCGCGCCGCCGCTGCCAACTGGACGAGCCCCGCGTTGCCTCTTTGGGGAACCTTGATCAGCAACCTGGCTAGGCTCGATCCTGCGGCCTGCAGGAGCTCACTGCAGACACAGCCTGCTGTCCGCACTAGGCGGCGGAGGGGGCCGCCCTTGCCTCCCAGCGCGCCTGAGGCAGCCCCTTCGGCGCCTAGGCGGCTGCAAAACGCAGGCTCAGAACATCCGCTCGCACTCCACTTTCTGTTTTCTCCCACCTCTCTGGCGCAGGACACACGTCATCACGGGGGACTCGCGGAGCCTCCAGGCAACCGCTGCAGCCTCAGCGCACACGGACATGGCAATCTGCAGGGCTTTCCCCGAGGATCTGAAAACGAAGGAGAAGAACAGATTTGCTCACTCTTTCACGCCAGCAACTTCTTGAAATGCTGCTACCACAGCTGGACGCCGGCTTTCTCCCCAGGTGGCCGGCATGCTGCTGAGTTCCTCATCTGTAGGAAGTAATTCGATCATTCATTAACCGATCAATTAATCGTGGAATCCTTCAGTATGTACCTCGTATGTGTTGCTTCCTTTCCTTCCTTCCTTCCTTCCTTCCTTCCTTGATCCATTCCGACTTTCTCTGTGTCTGTTTTTCTTTCCTAGCGTGTTTCTTCCTTCGCTCCTTCCTCTCTGCCTCACGGCGTTAGCTGAGGCACTCATTCATTCCTAGGCGGAAGGAGGTAGGCGTTTACCTCTTGAGTGATATACGGTTTCATTCACTCATTTAGACATTGGTGCAGGCGTGTATTTAGTAATTCGTGTATCCATTCATTCCTGTGTACGCACTTCGTGTTTCCTTATTAGTCCTTGGTTCCTTGGCTTATTGATTTCTCCCTTTAGGTGCGAATGTGTATCGGTATTGCTGTGCGTATGTCTCTCTGTATGTTTCCATGTCCTTCTTTGATCGTGGCTGGGGATGGAACTCGGGGCCTCAGCGTTGAGCCAGTCTGCTTCTCAAAGCCCTAGGGTGAGGTGCTAGCTAGTTTGAGGACATGGAGTGTGCCTGAGTACCTGCCCCGTACAGGACGTCTCGGAGCAAAACCCCTGGTCCTATTGTGTCCTGATTGGTGTGGGAAAGCGAGGGGGAGCCAGTGGGGTCCACCAGGAAGGGAAAAAAAAGGAAAATTCCTTACAGGCCACCACGGGGATCGATCTCTGGACCTTGCGCCCCCAAACCGGCGACAGACTTCGCGGGCCACCCCGCCAGCCGCTTCCGGTCGGCATTTCTCGCCCCTTTATTCACGTCCCTCCCCCCCACTCTCTGGACCACCCCGTTCCCACGACCATGCCAGGGCAGCAAGCAAGCTGTCCAGTGCCATTCCTACCCACAGCGGTTGCCCGCGACCCACAGGAGGTGGCGCTCGCAGGTGGTATCATAGTGCTTGGGAGAGAGGCAGGGGAGGGAGACCTTCCGGAGCCAGCGATGTGCAGCTGTCTCAACGAGAGTAGGCTGTGCTAGAGAATCCGGTGCCAGATGGAAGCGGGAAGAGGGTTTCCGGCGGCCAGCAGCGCCCGGCCTGCGGTCAGTGCAGGTCGTCTAGGCATTCCTGGCGGGAGGCATGCCTTGCAGGAGGCAGGAGGAAGAAGAAGCTGGATGTCTGCAGGGAAGCCGCTGGGGAGGACTTGGTGGAGGAAGAGGCCAGCTTCCTCGCTGGGGAGAAGTCCGGGCTGACGGGCGCCCAGGGCGAGGAGGAGCGCCCGGCTGGAGGCCCAGAGCAGAGAGACTCTGTGCAGCTGGACTCAGGACAGGAGAGCCCGGCTTCCCGCCGCGCACAGCCCAGGACGCTGCTCTGGTGCCCTCGCGCTCTAGGCCAACTACCCTACCGAGAGATCGGGGCTCCCAACGGTGCCGCGGCTGCTGATGTCCCCGTGGGCCCAGTTCGCACGCCACCGCTGCCAACTGGACGAGCCCCGCGTTGCCTCTTTGGGGAACCTTGATCAGCAACCTGGCTAGGCTCGATCCTGCGGCCTGCGGGAGCTCACTGCAGACACAGCCTGCTGTCCGCACTAGGCGGCGGAGGGGGCCGCCCTTGCCTCCCAGCGCGCCTGAGGCAGCCCCTTCGGCGCCTAGGCGGCTGCAAAACGCAGGCTCAGAACATCCGCTCGCACTCCACTTTCTGTTTTCTCCCACCTCTCTGGCGCAGGACACACGTCATCACGGGGGACTCGCGGAGCCTCCAGGCAACCGCTGCAGCCTCAGCGCACACGGACATGGCAATCTGCAGGGCTTTCCCCGAGGATCTGAAAACAAAGGAGAAGAACAGATTTGCTCACTCTTTCACGCCAGCAACTTCTTGAAATGCTGCTACCACAGCTGGACGCCGGCTTTCTCCCCAGGTGGCCGGCATGCTGCTGAGTTCCTCATCTGTAGGAAGTAATTCGATCATTCATTAACCGATCAATTAATCGTGGAATCCTTCAGTATGTACCTCGTATGTGTTGCTTCCTTTCCTTCCTTCCTTCCTTCCTTGATCCATTCCGACTTTCTCTGTGTCTGTTTTTCTTTCCTAGCGTGTTTCTTCCTTCGCTCCTTCCTCTCTGCCTCACGGCGTTAGCTGAAGCACTCATTCATTCCTAGGCGGAAGGAGGTAGGCGTTTATCTCTTGAGTGATATACGGTTTCATTCACTCATTTAGACATTGGTGCAGGCGTGTATTTAGTAATTCGTGTATCCATTCATTCCTGTGTACGCACTTTGTGTTTCCTTATTAGTCCTTGGTTCCTTGGCTTATTGATTTCTCCCTTTAGGTGCGAATGTGTATCGGTATTGCTGTGCGTATGTCTCTCTGTATGTTTCCATGTCCTTCTTTGATCGTGGCTGTGGGTGGAACTCGGGGCCTCAGCGTTGAGCCAGTCTGCTTCTCAAAGCCCTAGGGTGAGGTGCTAGCTAGTTTGAGGACATGGAGTGTGCCTGAGTACCTGCCCCGTACAGGACGTCTCGGAGCAAAACCCCTGGTCCTATTGTGTCCTGATTGGTGTGGGAAAGCGAGGGGGAGCCAGTGGGGTCCACCAGGAAGGGAAAAAAAAGGAAAATTCCTTACAGGCCACCACGGGGATCGATCTCTGGACCTTGCGCCCCCAAACCGGCGACAGACTTCGCGGGCCACCCTGCCAGCCGCTTCCGGTCGGCATTTCTCGCCCCTTTATTCACGTCCCTCCCCCCCACTCTCTGGACCACCCCGGTCCCACGACCATGCCAGGGCAGCAAGCAAGCTGTCCAGTGCCATTCCTACCCACAGCGGTTGCCCGCGACCCACAGGACGTGGCGCTCGCAGGTGGTATCATAGTGCTTGGGAGAGAGGCAGGGGAGGGAGACCTTCTGGAGCCAGCGATGTGCAGCTGTCTCAACGAGAGTAGGCTGTGCTAGAGAATCCGGTGCCAGATGGAAGCGGGAAGAGGGTTTCCGGCGGCCAGCAGCGCCCGGCCTGCGGTCAGTGCAGGTCGTCTAGGCATTCCTGGCGGGAGGCATGCCTTGCAGGAGGCAGGAGGAAGAAGAAGCTGGATGTCTGCAGGTAAGCCGCGGGGGAGGACTTGGTGGAGGAAGAGGCCAGCTTCCTCGCTGGGGAGAAGTCCGGGCTGACGGGCGCCCAGGGCGAGGAGGAGCGCCCGGCTGGAGGCCCAGAGCAGAGAGACTCTGTGCAGCTGGACTCAGGACAGGAGAGCCCGGCTTCCCACCGCGCACAGCCCAGGACGCTGCTCTGGTGCCCTCGCGCTCTAGGCCAACTACCCTACCGAGAGATCGGGGCTCCCAACGGTGCCGCGGCTGCTGATGTCCCCGTGGGCCCAGGTCGCGCGCCGCCGCTGCCAACTGGACGAGCCCCGCGTTGCCTCTTTGGGGAACCTTGATCAGCAACCTGGCTAGGCTCGATCCTGCGGCCTGCGGGAGCTCACTGCAGACACAGCCTGCTGTCCGCACTAGGCGGCGGAGGGGGCCGCCCTTGCCTCCCAGCGCGCCTGAGGCAGCCCCTTCGGCGCCTAGGCGGCTGCAAAACGCAGGCTCAGAACATCCGCTCGCACTCCACTTTCTGTTTTCTCCCACCTCTCTGGCGCAGGACACACGTCATCACGGGGGACTCGCGGAGCCTCCAGGCAACCGCTGCAGCCTCAGCGCACACGGACATGGCAATTGGCAGGGCTTTCCCCGAGGATCTGAAAATGAAGGAGAAGAACAGATTTGCTCACTCTTTCACGCCAGCAACTTCTTGAAATGCTGCTACCACAGCTGGACGCCGGCTTTCTCCCCAGGTGGCCGGCATGCTGCTGAGTTCCTCATCTGTAGGAAGTAATTCGATCATTCATTAATCGATCAATTAATCGTGGAATCCTTCAGTATGTACCTCGTATGTGTTGCTTCCTTTCCTTCCTTCCTTCCTTACTTCCTTCCTTGATCCATTCCGACTTTCTCTGTGTCTGTTTTTCTTTCCTAGCGTGTTTCTTCCTTCGCTCCTTCCTCTCTGCCTCACGGCGTTAGCTGAAGCACTCATTCATTCCTAGGCGGAAGGAGGTAGGCGTTTACCTCTTGAGTGATATACGGTTTCATTCACTCATTTAGACATTGGTGCAGGCGTGTATTTAGTAATTCGTGTATCCATTCATTAATGTGTACGCACTTCGTGTTTCCTTATTAGTCCTTGCTTCCTTGGCTTATTGATTTCTCCCTTTAGGTGCGAATGTGTATCGGTATTGCTGTGCGTATGTCTCTCTTTATGTTTCCATGTCCTTCTTTGATCGTGGCTGGGGATGGAACTCGGGGCCTCAGCGTTGAGCCAGTCTGCTTCTCAAAGCCCTAGGGTGAGGTGCTAGCTAGTTTGAGGACATGGAGTGTGCCTGAGTACCTGCCCCGTACAGGACGTCTCGGAGCAAAACCCCTGGTCCTATTGTGTCCTGATTGCTGTGGGAAAGCGAGGGGGAGCCAGTGGGGTCCACCAGGAAGGGAAAAAAAAGGAAAATTCCTTACAGGCCACCACGGGGATCGATCTCTGGACCTTGCGCCCCCAAACCGGCGACAGACTTCGCGGGCCACCCCGCCAGCCGCTTCCGGTCGGCATTTCTCGCCCCTTTATTCACGTCCCTCCCCCCCACTCTCTGGACCACCCCGGTCCCACGACCATGCCAGGGCAGCAAGCAAGCTGTCCAGTGCCATTCCTACCCACAGCGGTTGCCCGCGACCCACAGGAGGTGGCGCTCGCAGGTGGTATCATAGTGCTTGGGAGAGAGGCAGGGGAGGGAGACCTTGCGGAGCCAGCGATGTGCAGCTGTCTCAACGAGAGTAGGCTGTGCTAGAGAATCCGGTGCCAGATGGAAGCGGGAAGAGGGTTTCCGGCGGCCAGCAGCGCCCGGCCTGCGGTCAGTGCAGGTCGTCTACGCATTCCTGGCGGGAGGCATGCCTTGCAGGAGGCAGGAGGAAGAAGAAGCTGGATGTCTGCAGGTAAGCCGCGGGGGAGGACTTGGTGGAGGAAGAGGCCAGCTTCCTCGCTGGGGAGAAGTCCGGGCTGACGGGCGCCCAGGGCGAGGAGGAGCGCCCGGCTGGAGGCCCAGAGCAGAGAGACTCTGTGCAGCTGGACTCAGGACAGGAGAGCCCGGCTTCCCGCCGCGCACAGCCCAGGACGCTGCTCTGGTGCCCTCGCGCTCTAGGCCAACTACCCTACCGAGAGATCGGGGCTCCCAACGGTGCCGCGGCTGCTGATGTCCCCGTGGGCCCAGGTCGCGCGCCGCCGCTGCCAACTGGACGAGCCCCGCGTTGCCTCTTTGGGGAACCTTGATCAGCAACCTGGCTAGGCTCGATCCTGCGGCCTGCGGGAGCTCACTGCAGACACAGCCTGCTGTCCGCACTAGGCGGCGGAGGGGGCCGCCCTTGCCTCCCAGCGCGCCTGAGGCAGCCCCTTCGGCGCCTAGGCGGCTGCAAAACGCAGGCTCAGAACATGCGCTCGCACTCCACTTTCTGTTTTCTCCCACCTCTCTGGCGCAGGACACACGTCATCACGGGGGACTCGCGGAGCCTCCAGGCAACCGCTGCAGCCTCAGCGCACACGGACATGGCAATCGGCAGGGCTTTCCCCGAGGATCTGAAAACGAAGGAGAAGAACAGATTTGCTCACTCTTTCACGCCAGCAACTTCTTGAAATGCTGCTACCACAGCTGGACGCCGGCTTTCTCCCCAGGTGGCCGGCATGCTGCTGAGTTCCTCATCTGTAGGAAGTAATTCGATCATTCATTAACCGATCAATTAATCGTGGAATCCTTCAGTATGTACCTCGTATGTGTTGCTTCCTTTCCTTCCTTCCTTCCTTCCTTCCTTCCTTCCTTGATCCATTCCGACTTTCTCTGTGTCTGTTTTTCTTTCCTAGCGTGTTTCTTCCTTCGCTCCTTCCTCTCTGCCTCACGGCGTTAGCTGAGGCACTCATTCATTCCTAGGCGGAAGGAGGTAGGCGTTTACCTCTTGAGTGATATACGGTTTCATTCACTCATTTAGACATTGGTGCAGGCGTGTATTTAGTAATTCGTGTATCCATTCATTCCTGTGTACGCACTTCGTGTTTCCTTATTAGTCCTTGCTTCCTTGGCTTATTGATTTCTCCCTTTAGGTGCGAATGTGTATCGGTATTGCTGTGCGTATGTCTCTCTGTATGTTTCCATGTCCTTCTTTGATCGTGGCTGGGGATGGAACTCGGGGCCTCAGCGTTGAGCCAGTCTGCTTCTCAAAGCCCTAGGGTGAGGTGCTAGCTAGTTTGAGGACATGGAGTGTGCCCGAGTACCTGCCCCGTACAGGACGTCTCGGAGCAAAACCCCTGGTCCTATTGTGTCCTGATTGGTGTGGGAAAGCGAGGGGGAGCCAGTGGGGTCCACCAGGAAGGGAAAAAAAAGGAAAATTCCTTACAGGCCACCACGGGGATCGATCTCTGGACCTTGCGCCCCCAAACCGGCGACAGACTTCGCGGGCCACCCCGCCAGCCGCTTCCGGTCGGCATTTCTCGCCCCTTTATTCACGTCCCTCCCCCCCACTCTCTGGACCACCCCGGTCCCACGACCATGCCAGGGCAGCAAGCAAGCTGTCCAGTGCCATTCCTACCCACAGCGGTTGCCCGCGACCCACAGGAGGTGGCGCTCGCAGGTGGTATCATAGTGCTTGGGAGAGAGGCAGGGGAGGGAGACCTTGCGGAGCCAGCGATGTGCAGCTGTCTCAACGAGAGTAGGCTGTGCTAGAGAATCCGGTGCCAGATGGAAGCGGGAAGAGGGTTTCCGGCGGCCAGCAGCGCCCGGCCTGCGGTCAGTGCAGGTCGTGTACGCATTCCTGGCGGGAGGCATGCCTTGCAGCAGGCAGGAGGAAGAAGAAGCTGGATGTCTGCAGGTAAGCCGCGGGGGAGGACTTGGTGGAGGAAGAGGCCAGCTTCCTCGCTGGGGAGAAGTCCGGGCTGACGGGCGCCCAGGGCGAGGAGGAGCGCCCGGCTGGAGGCCCAGAGCAGAGAGACTCTGTGCAGCTGGACTCAGGACAGGAGAGCCCGGCTTCCCGCCGCGCACAGCCCAGGACGCTGCTCTGGTGCCCTCGCGCTCTAGGCCAACTACCCTACCGAGAGATCGGGGCTCCCAACGGTGCCGCGGCTGCTGATGTCCCCGTGGGCCCAGGTCGCGCGCCGCCGCTGCCAACTGGACGAGCCCCGCGTTGCCTCTTTGGGGAACCTTGATCAGCAACCTGGCTAGGCTCGATCCTGCGGCCTGCGGGAGCTCACTGCAGACACAGCCTGCTGTCCGCACTAGGCGGCGGAGGGGGCCGCCCTTGCCTCCCAGCGCGCCTGAGGCAGCCCCTTCGGCGCCTAGGCGGCTGCAAAACGCAGGCTCAGAACATCCGCTCGCACTCCACTTTCTGTTTTCTCCCACCTCTCTGGCGCAGGACACACGTCATCACGGGGGACTCGCGGAGCCTCCAGGCAACCGCTGCAGCCTCAGCGCACAAGGACATGGCAATCTGCAGGGCTTTCCCCGAGGATCTGAAAACGAAGGAGAAGAACAGATTTGCTCACTCTTTCACGCCAGCAACTTCTTGAAATGCTGCTACCACAGCTGGACGCCGGCTTTCTCCCCAGGTGGCCGGCATGCTGCTGAGTTCCTCATCTGTAGGAAGTAATTCGATCATTCATTAACCGATCAATTAATCGTGGAATCCTTCAGTATGTACCTCGTATGTGTTGCTTCCTTTCCTTCCTTCCTTCCTTCCTTCCTTGCTTGATCCATTCCGACTTTCTCTGTGTCTGTTTTTCTTTCCTAGCGTGTTTCTTCCTTCGCTCCTTCCTCTCTGCCTCACGGCGTTAGCTGAGGCACTCATTCATTCCTAGGCGGAAGGAGGTAGGCGTTTACCTCTTGAGTGATATACGGTTTCATTCACTCATTTAGACATTGGTGCAGGCGTGTATTTAGTAATTCGTGTATCCATTCATTCCTGTGTACGCACTTCGTGTTTCCTTATTAGTCCTTGGTTCCTTGGCTTATTGATTTCTCCCTTTAGGTGCGAATGTGTATCGGTATTGCTGTGCGTATGTCTCTCTGTATGTTTCCATGTCCTTCTTTGATCGTTGGTGGTGATGGAACTCGGGGCCTCAGCGTTGAGCCAGTCTGCTTCTCAAAGCCCTAGGGTGAGGTGCTAGCTAGTTTGAGGACATGGAGTGGGCCCGAGTACCTGCCCCGTACAGGACGTCTCGGAGCAAAACCCCTGGTCCTATTGTGTCCTGATTGGTGTGGGAAAGCGAGGGGGAGCCAGTGGGGTCCACCAGGAAGGGAAAAAAAAGGAAAATTCCTTACAGGCCACCACGGGGATCGATCTCTGGACCTTGCGCCCCCAAACCGGCGCCAGACTTCGCGGGCCACCCCGCCAGCCGCTTCCGGTCGGCATTTCTCGCCCCTTTATTCACGTCCCTCCCCCCCACTCTCTGGACCACCCCGTTCCCACGACCATGGCAGGGCAGCAAGCAAGCTGTCCAGTGCCATTCCTACCCACAGTGGTTGCCCGCGACCCACAGGAGGTGGCGCTCGCAGGTGGCATCATAGTGCTTGGGAGAGAGGCAGGGGAGGGAGACCTTCCGGAGCCAGCGATGTGCAGCTGTCTCAACGAGAGTACACTGTGCTAGAGAATCCGGTGCCAGATGGAAGCGGGAAGAGGGTTTCCGGCGGCCAGCAGCGCCCGGCCTGCGGTCAGTGCAGGTCGTCTAGGCATTCCTGGCGGGAGGCATGCCTTGCAGGAGGCAGGAGGAAGAAGAAGCTGGATGTCTGCAGGGAAGCCGCTGGGGAGGACTTGGTGGAGGAAGAGGCCAGCTTCCTCGCTGGGGAGAAGTCCGGGCTGACGGGCGCCCAGGGCGAGGAGGAGCGCCCGGCTGGAGGCCCAGAGCAGAGAGACTCTGTGCAGCTGGACTCAGGACAGGAGAGCCCGGCTTCCCGCCGCGCACAGCCCAGGACGCTGCTCTGGTGCCCTCGCGCTCTAGGCCAACTACCCTACCGAGAGATCGGGGCTCCCAACGGTGCCGCGGCTGCTGATGTCCCCGTGGGCCCAGGTCGCGCGCCGCCGCTGCCAACTGGACGAGCCCCGCGTTGGCTCTTTGGGGAACCTTGATCAGCAACCTGGCTAGGCTCGATCCTGCGGCCTGCGGGAGCTCACTGCAGACACAGCCTGCTGTCCGCACTAGGCGGCGGAGGGGGCCGCCCTTGCCTCCCAGCGCGCCTGAGGCAGCCCCTTCGGCGCCTAGGCGGCTGCAAAACGCAGGCTCAGAACATCCGCTCGCACTCCACTTTCTGTTTTCTCCCACCTCTCTGGCGCAGGACACACGTCATCACGGGGGACTCGCGGAGCCTCCAGGCAACCGCTGCAGCCTCAGCGCACACGGACATGGCAATCTGCAGGGCTTTCCCCGAGGATCTGAAAACGAAGGAGAAGAACAGATTTGCTCACTCTTTCACGCCAGCAACTTCTTGAAATGCTGCTACCACAGCTGGACGCCGGCTTTCTCCCCAGGTGGCCGGCATGCTGCTGAGTTCCTCATCTGTAGGAAGTAATTCGATCATTCATTAACCGATCAATTAATCGTGGAATCCTTCAGTATGTACCTCGTATGTGTTGCTTCCTTTCCTTCCTTCCTTCCTTCCTTCCTTGCTTGATCCATTCCGACTTTCTCTGTGTCTCTTTTTCTTTCCTAGCGTGTTTCTTCCTTCGCTCCTTCCTCTCTGCCTCACGGCGTTAGCTGAGGCACTCATTCATTCCTAGGCGGAAGGAGGTAGGCGTTTACCTCTTGAGTGATATACGGTTTCATTCACTCATTTAGACATTGGTGCAGGCGTGTATTTAGTAATTCGTGTATCCATTCATTAATGTGTACGCACTTCGTGTTTCCTTATTAGTCCTTGCTTCCTTGGCTTATTGATTTCTCCCTTTAGGTGCGAATGTGTATCGGTATTGCTGTGCGTATGTCTCTCTGTATGTTTCCATGTCCTTCTTTGATCGTGGCTGGGGATGGAACTCGGGGCCTCAGCGTTGAGCCAGTCTGCTTCTCAAAGCCCTAGGGTGAGGTGCTAGCTAGTTTGAGGACATGGAGTGTGCCTGAGTACCTGCCCCGTACAGGACGTCTCGGAGCAAAACCCCTGGTCCTATTGTGTCCTGATTGGTGTGGGAAAGCGAGGGGGAGCCAGTGGGGTCCACCAGGAAGGGAAAAAAAAGGAAAATTCCTTACAGGCCACCACGGGGATCGATCTCTGGACCTTGCGCCCCCAAACCGGCGACAGACTTCGCGGGCCACCCTGCCAGCCGCTTCCGGTCGGCATTTCTCGCCCCTTTATTCACGTCCCTCCCCCCCACTCTCTGGACCACCCCGGTCCCACGACCATGCCAGGGCAGCAAGCAAGCTGTCCAGTGCCATTCCTACCCACAGCGGTTGCCCGCGACCCACAGGAGGTGGCGCTCGCAGGTGGTATCATAGTGCTTGGGAGAGAGGCAGGGGAGGGAGACCTTCCGGAGCCAGCGATGTGCAGCTGTCTCAACGAGAGTAGGCTGTGCTAGAGAATCCGGTGCCAGATGGAAGCGGGAAGAGGGTTTCCGGCGGCCAGCAGCGCCCGGCCTGCGGTCAGTGCAGGTCGTCTAGGCATTCCTGGCGGGAGGCATGCCTTGCAGGAGGCAGGAGGAAGAAGAAGCTGGATGTCTGCAGGTAAGCCGCGGGGGAGGACTTGGTGGAGGAAGAGGCCAGCTTCCTCGCTGGGGAGAAGTCCGGGCTGACGGGCGCCCAGGGCGAGGAGGAGCGCCCGGCTGGAGGCCCAGAGCAGAGAGACTCTGTGCAGCTGGACTCAGGACAGGAGAGCCCGGCTTCCCGCCGCGCACAGCCCAGGACGCTGCTCTGGTGCCCTCGCGCTCTAGGCCAACTACCCTACCGAGAGATCGGGGCTCCCAACGGTGCCGCGGCTGCTGATGTCCCCGTGGGCCCAGGTCGCGCGCCGCCGCTGCCAACTGGACGAGCCCCGCGTTGGCTCTTTGGGGAACCTTGATCAGCAACCTGGCTAGGCTCGATCCTGCGGCCTGCGGGAGCTCACTGCAGACACAGCCTGCTGTCCGCACTAGGCGGCGGAGGGGGCCGCCCTTGCCTCCCAGCGCGCCTGAGGCAGCCCCTTCGGCGCCTAGGTGGCTGCAAAACGCAGGCTCAGAACATCCGCTCGCACTCCACTTTCTGTTTTCTCCCACCTCTCTGGCGCAGGACACACGTCATCACGGGGGACTCGCGGAGCCTCCAGGCAACCGCTGCAGCCTCAGCGCACACGGACATGGCAATCTGCAGGGCTTTCCCCGAGGATCTGAAAATGAAGGAGAAGAACAGATTTGCTCACTCTTTCACGCCAGCAACTTCTTGAAATGCTGCTACCACAGCTGGACGCCGGCTTTCTCCCCAGGTGGCCGGCATGCTGCTGAGTTCCTCATCTGTAGGAAGTAATTCGATCATTCATTAATCGATCAATTAATCGTGGAATCCTTCAGTATGTACCTCGTATGTGTTGCTTCCTTTCCTTCCTTCCTTCCTTCCTTCCTTCCTTGATCCATTCCGACTTTCTCTGTGTCTGTTTTTCTTTCCTAGCGTGTTTCTTCCTTCGCTCCTTCCTCTCTGCCTCACGGCGTTAGCTGAAGCACTCATTCATTCCTAGGCGGAAGGAGGTAGGCGTTTACCTCTTGAGTGATATACGGTTTCATTCACTCATTTAGACATTGGTGCAGGCGTGTATTTAGTAATTCGTGTATCCATTCATTAATGTGTACGCACTTCGTGTTTCCTTATTAGTCCTTGCTTCCTTGGCTTATTGATTTCTCCCTTTAGGTGCGAATGTGTATCGGTATTGCTGTGCGTATGTCTCTCTGTATGTTTCCATGTCCTTCTTTGATCGTGGCTGGGGATGGAACTCGGGGCCTCAGCGTTGAGCCAGTCTGCTTCTCAAAGCCCTAGGGTGAGGTGCTAGCTAGTTTGAGGACATGGAGTGTGCCTGAGTACCTGCCCCGTACAGGACGTCTCGGAGCAAAACCCCTGGTCCTATTGTGTCCTGATTGGTGTGGGAAAGCGAGGGGGAGCCAGTGGGGTCCACCAGGAAGGGAAAAAAAAGGAAAATTCCTTACAGGCCACCACGGGGATCGATCTCTGGACCTTGCGCCCCCAAACCGGCGACAGACTTCGCGGGCCACCCCGCCAGCCGCTTCCGGTCGGCATTTCTCGCCCCTTTATTCACGTCCCTCCCCCCCACTCTCTGGACCACCCCGGTCCCACGACCATGCCAGGGCAGCAAGCAAGCTGTCCAGTGCCATTCCTACCCACAGCGGTTGCCCGCGACCCACAGGAGGTGGCGCTCGCAGGTGGTATCATAGTGCTTGGGAGAGAGGCAGGGGAGGGAGACCTTGCGGAGCCAGCGATGTGCAGCTGTCTCAACGAGAGTAGGCTGTACTAGAGAATCCGGTGCCAGATGGAAGCGGGAAGAGGGTTTCCGGTGGCCAGCAGCGCCCGGCCTGCGGTCAGTGCAGGTCGTCTACGCATTCCTGGCGGGAGGCATGCCTTGCAGGAGGCAGGAGGAAGAAGAAGCTGGATGTCTGCAGGTAAGCCGCTGGGGAGGACTTGGTGGAGGAAGAGCCCAGCTTCCTCGCTGGGGAGAAGTCCGGGCTGACGGGCGCCCAGGGCGAGGAGGAGCGCCCGGCTGGAGGCCCAGAGCAGAGAGACTCTGTGCAGCTGGACTCAGGACAGGAGAGCCCGGCTTCCCGCCGCGCACAGCCCAGGACGCTGCTCTGGTGCCCTCACGCTCTAGGCCAACTACCCTACCGAGAGATCGGGGCTCCCAACGGTGCCGCGGCTGCTGATGTCCCCGTGGGCCCAGGTCGCGCGCCGCCGCTGCCAACTGGACGAGCCCCGCGTTGCCTTTTTGGGGAACCTTGATCAGCAACCTGGCTAGGCTCGATCCTGCGGCCTGCGGGAGCTCACTGCAGACACAGCCTGCTGTCCGCACTAGGCGGCGGAGGGGGCCGCCCTTGCCTCCCAGCGCGCCTGAGGCAGCCCCTTCGGCGCCTAGGCGGCTGCAAAACGCAGGCTCAGAACATCCGCTCGCACTCCACTTTCTGTTTTCTCCCACCTCTCTGGCGCAGGACACACGTCATCACGGGGGACTCGCGGAGCCTCCAGGCAACCGCTGCAGCCTCAGCGCACACGGACATGGCAATCTGCAGGGCTTTCCCCGAGGATCTGAAAACGAAGGAGAAGAACAGATTTGCTCACTCTTTCACGCCAGCAACTTCTTGAAATGCTGCTACCACAGCTGGACGCCGGCTTTCTCCCCAGGTGGCCGGCATGCTGCTGAGTTCCTCATCTGTAGGAAGTAATTCGATCATTCATTAACCGATCAATTAATCGTGGAATCCTTCAGTATGTACCTCGTATGTGTTGCTTCCTTTCCTTCCTTCCTTCCTTCCTTCCTTCCTTCCTTGATCCATTCCGACTTTCTCTGTGTCTGTTTTTCTTTCCTAGCGTGTTTCTTCCTTCGCTCCTTCCTCTCTGCCTCACGGCGTTAGCTGAGGCACTCATTCATTCCTAGGCGGAAGGAGGTAGGCGTTTACCTCTTGAGTGATATACGGTTTCATTCACTCATTTAGACATTGGTGCAGGCGTGTATTTAGTAATTCGTGTATCCATTCATTAATGTGTACGCACTTCGTGTTTCCTTATTAGTCCTTGCTTCCTTGGCTTATTGATTTCTCCCTTTAGGTGCGAATGTGTATCGGTATTGCTGTGCGTATGTCTCTCTGTATGTTTCCATGTCCTTCTTTGATCGTGGCTGGGGATGGAACTCGGGGCCTCAGCGTTGAGCCAGTCTGCTTCTCAAAGCCCTAGGGTGAGGTGCTAGCTAGTTTGAGGACATGGAGTGGGCCTGAGTACCTGCCCCGTACAGGACGTCTCGGAGCAAAACCCCTGGTCCTATTGTGTCCTGATTGGTGTGGGAAAGCGAGGGGGAGCCAGTGGGGTCCACCAGGAAGGGAAAAAAAAGGAAAATCCCTTACAGGCCACCACGGGGATCGATCTCTGGACCTTGCGCCCCCAAACAGGCGCCAGACTTCGCGGGCCAACCCGCCAGCCGCTTCCGGTCGGCATTTCTCGCCCCTTTATTGACGTCCCTCCCCCCCACTCTCTGGACCCCCCCGGTCCCACGACCATGCCAGGGCAGCAAGCAAGCTGTCCAGTGCCATTCCTACCACAGCGGTTGCCCGCGACCCACAGGAGGTGGCGCTCGCAGGTGGTATCATAGTGCTTGGGAGAGAGGCAGGGGAGGGAGACCTTGCGGAGCCAGCGATGTGCAGCTGTCTCAACGAGAGTAGGCTGTGCTAGAGAATCCGGTGCCAGATGGAAGCGGGAAGAGGGTTTCCGGCGGCCAGCAGCGCCCGGCCTGCGGTCAGTGCAGGTCGTCTACGCATTCCTGGCGGGAGGCATGCCTTGCAGGAGGCAGGAGGAAGAAGAAGCTGGATGTCTGCAGGGAAGCCGCTGGGGAGGACTTGGTGGAGGAAGAGGCCAGCTTCCTCGCTGGGGAGAAGTCCGGGCTGACGGGCGCCCAGGACGAGGAGGAGCGCCCGGCTGGAGGCCCAGAGCAGAGAGACTCTGTGCAGCTGGACTCAGGACAGGAGAGCCCGGCTTCCCGCCGCGCACAGCCCAGGACGCTGCTGTGGTGCCCTCGCGCTCTAGGCCAACTACCCTACCGAGAGATCGGGGCTCCCAACGGTGCCGCGGCTGCTGATGTCCCCGTGGGCCCAGGTCGCGCGCCGCCGCTGCCAACTGGACGAGCCCCGCGTTGCCTCTTTGGGGAACCTTGATCAGCAACCTGGCTAGGCTCGATCCTGCGGCCTGCGGGAGCTCACTGCAGACACAGCCTGCTGTCCGCACTAGGCGGCGGAGGGGGCCGCCCTTGCCTCCCAGCGCGCCTGAGGCAGCCCCTTCGGCGCCTAGGCGGCTGCAAAACGCAGGCTCAGAACATCCGCTCGCACTCCACTTTCTGTTTTCTCCCACCTCTCTGGCGCAGGACACACGTCATCACGGGGGACTCGCGGAGCCTCCAGGCAACCGCTGCAGCCTCAGCGCACACGGACATGGCAATCTGCAGGGCTTTCCCCGAGGATCTGAAAACGAAGGAGAAGAACAGATTTGCTCACTCTTTCACGCCAGCAACTTCTTGAAATGCTGCTACCACAGCTGGACGCCGGCTTTCTCCCCAGGTGGCCGGCATGCTGCTGAGTTCCTCATCTGTAGGAAGTAATTCGATCATTCATTAATCGATCAATTAATCGTGGAATCCTTCAGTATGTACCTCGTATGTGTTGCTTCCTTTCCTTCCTTCCTTCCTTCCTTCCTTCCTTGATCCATTCCGACTTTCTCTGTGTCTGTTTTTCTTTCCTAGCGTGTTTCTTCCTTCGCTCCTTCCTCTCTGCCTCACGGCGTTAGCTGAAGCACTCATTCATTCCTAGGCGGAAGGAGGTAGGCGTTTACCTCTTGAGTGATATACGGTTTCATTCACTCATTTAGACATTGGTGCAGGCGTGTATTTAGTAATTCGTGTATCCATTCATTAATGTGTACGCACTTCGTGTTTCCTTATTAGTCCTTGCTTCCTTGGCTTATTGATTTCTCCCTTTAGGTGCGAATGTGTATCGGTATTGCTGTGCGTATGTCTCTCTGTATGTTTCCATGTCCTTCTTTGATCGTGGCTGGGGATGGAACTCGGGGCCTCAGCGTTGAGCCAGTCTGCTTCTCAAAGCCCTAGGGTGAGGTGCTAGCTAGTTTGAGGACATGGAGTGTGCCTGAGTACCTGCCCCGTACAGGACGTCTCGGAGCAAAACCCCTGGTCCTATTGTGTCCTGATTGGTGTGGGAAAGCGAGGGGGAGCCAGTGGGGTCCACCAGGAAGGGAAAAAAAAGGAAAATTCCTTACAGGCCACCACGGGGATCGATCTCTGGACCTTGCGCCCCCAAACCGGCGACAGACTTCGCGGGCCACCCCGCCAGCCGCTTCCGGTCGGCATTTCTCGCCCCTTTATTCACGTCCCTCCCCCCCACTCTCTGGACCACCCCGGTCCCACGACCATGCCAGGGCAGCAAGCAAGCTGTCCAGTGCCATTCCTACCCACAGCGGTTGCCCGCGACCCACAGGAGGTGGCGCTCGCAGGTGGTATCATAGTGCTTGGGAGAGAGGCAGGGGAGGGAGACCTTGCGGAGCCAGCGATGTGCAGCTGTCTCAACGAGAGTAGGCTGTACTAGAGAATCCGGTGCCAGATGGAAGCGGGAAGAGGGTTTCCGGTGGCCAGCAGCGCCCGGCCTGCGGTCAGTGCAGGTCGTCTACGCATTCCTGGCGGGAGGCATGCCTTGCAGGAGGCAGGAGGAAGAAGAAGCTGGATGTCTGCAGGTAAGCCGCTGGGGAGGACTTGGTGGAGGAAGAGCCCAGCTTCCTCGCTGGGGAGAAGTCCGGGCTGACGGGCGCCCAGGGCGAGGAGGAGCGCCCGGCTGGAGGCCCAGAGCAGAGAGACTCTGTGCAGCTGGACTCAGGACAGGAGAGCCCGGCTTCCCGCCGCGCACAGCCCAGGACGCTGCTCTGGTGCCCTCGCGCTCTAGGCCAACTACCCTACCGAGAGATCGGGGCTCCCAACGGTGCCGCGGCTGCTGATGTCCCCGTGGGCCCAGGTCGCGCGCCACCGCTGCCAACTGGACGAGCCCCGCGTTGCCTCTTTGGGGAACCTTGATCAGCAACCTGGCTAGGCTCGATCCTGCGGCCTGCGGGAGCTCACTGCAGACACAGCCTGCTGTCCGCACTAGGCGGCGGAGGGGGCCGCCCTTGCCTCCCAGCGCGCCTGAGGCAGCCCCTTCGGCGCCTAGGCGGCTGCAAAACGCAGGCTCAGAACATGCGCTCGCACTGCACTTTCTGTTTTCTCCCACCTCTCTGGCGCAGGACACACGTCATCACGGGGGACTCGCGGAGCCTCCAGGCAACCGCTGCAGCCTCAGCGCACACGGACATGGCAATCTGCAGGGCTTTCCCCGAGGATCTGAAAACGAAGGAGAAGAACAGATTTGCTCACTCTTTCACGCCAGCAACTTCTTGAAATGCTGCTACCACAGCTGGACGCCGGCTTTCTCCCCAGGTGGCCGGCATGCTGCTGAGTTCCTCATCTGTAGGAAGTAATTCGATCATTCATTAATCGATCAATTAATTGTGGAATCCTTCAGTATGTACCTCGTATGTGTTGCTTCCTTTCCTTCCTTCCTTCCTTCCTTGATCCATTCCGACTTTCTCTGTGTCTGTTTTTCTTTCCTAGCGTGTTTCTTCCTTCGCTCCTTCCTCTCTGCCTCACGGCGTTAGCTGAGGCACTCATTCATTCCTAGGCGGAAGGAGGTAGGCGTTTACCTCTTGAGTGATATACGGTTTCATTCACTCATTTAGACATTGGTGCAGGCGTGTATTTAGTAATTCGTGTATCCATTCATTAATGTGTACGCACTTCGTGTTTCCTTATTAGTCCTTGCTTCCTTGGCTTATTGATTTCTCCCTTTAGGTGCGAATGTGTATCGGTATTGCTGTGCGTATGTCTCTCTGTATGTTTCCATGTCCTTCTTTGATCGTGGCTGGGGATGGAACTCGGGGCCTCAGCGTTGAGCCAGTCTGCTTCTCAAAGCCCTAGGGTGAGGTGCTAGCTAGTTTGAGGACATGGAGTGGGCCTGAGTACCTGCCCCGTACAGGACGTCTCGGAGCAAAACCCCTGGTCCTATTGTGTCCTGATTGGTGTGGGAAAGCGAGGGGGAGCCAGTGGGGTCCACCAGGAAGGGAAAAAAAAGGAAAATCCCTTACAGGCCACCACGGGGATCGATCTCTGGACCTTGCGCCCCCAAACAGGCGCCAGACTTCGCGGGCCAACCCGCCAGCCGCTTCCGGTCGGCATTTCTCGCCCCTTTATTGACGTCCCTCCCCCCCACTCTCTGGACCCCCCCGGTCCCACGACCATGCCAGGGCAGCAAGCAAGCTGTCCAGTGCCATTCCTACCACAGCGGTTGCCCGCGACCCACAGGAGGTGGCGCTCGCAGGTGGTATCATAGTGCTTGGGAGAGAGGCAGGGGAGGGAGACCTTGCGGAGCCAGCGATGTGCAGCTGTCTCAACGAGAGTAGGCTGTGCTAGAGAATCCGGTGCCAGATGGAAGCGGGAAGAGGGTTTCCGGCGGCCAGCAGCGCCCGGCCTGCGGTCAGTGCAGGTCGTCTACGCATTCCTGGCGGGAGGCATGCCTTGCAGGAGGCAGGAGGAAGAAGAAGCTGGATGTCTGCAGGTAAGCCGCGGGGGAGGACTTGGTGGAGGAAGAGGCCAGCTTCCTCGCTGGGGAGAAGTCCGGGCTGACGGGCACCCAGGGCGAGGAGGAGCGCCCGGCTGGAGGCCCAGAGCAGAGAGACTCTGTGCAGCTGGACTCAGGACAGGAGAGCCCGGCTTCCCGCCGCGCACAGCCCAGGACGCTGCTCTGGTGCCCTCGCGCTCTAGGCCAACTACCCTACCGAGAGATCGGGGCTCCCAACGGTGCCGCGGCTGCTGATGTCCCCGTGGGCCCAGGTCGCGCGCCGCCGCTGCCAACTGGACGAGCCCCGCGTTGCCTCTTTGGGGAACCTTGATCAGCAACCTGGCTAGGCTCGATCCTGCGGCCTGCGGGAGCTCACTGCAGACACAGCCTGCTGTCCGCACTAGGCGGCGGAGGGGGCCGCCCTTGCCTCCCAGCGCGCCTGAGGCAGCCCCTTCGGCGCCTAGGCGGCTGCAAAACGCAGGCTCAGAACATCCGCTCGCACTCCACTTTCTGTTTTCTCCCACCTCTCTGGCGCAGGACACACGTCATCACGGGGGACTCGCGGAGCCTCCAGGCAACCGCTGCAGCCTCAGCGCACACGGACATGGCAATCTGCAGGGCTTTCCCCGAGGATCTGAAAACGAAGGAGAAGAACAGATTTGCTCACTCTTTCACGCCAGCAACTTCTTGAAATGCTGCTACCACAGCTGGACGCCGGCTTTCTCCCCAGGTGGCCGGCATGCTGCTGAGTTCCTCATCTGTAGGAAGTAATTCGATCATTCATTAACCGATCAATTAATCGTGGAATCCTTCAGTATGTACCTCGTATGTGTTGCTTCCTTTCCTTCCTTCCTTCCTTCCTTCCTTCCTTGATCCATTCCGACTTTCTCTGTGTCTGTTTTTCTTTCCTAGCGTGTTTCTTCCTTCGCTCCTTCCTCTCTGCCTCACGGCGTTAGCTGAGGCACTCATTCATTCCTAGGCGGAAGGAGGTAGGCATTTACCTCTTGAGTGATATACGGTTTCATTCACTCATTTAGACATTGGTGCAGGCGTGTATTTAGTAATTCGTGTATCCATTCATTCCTGTGTACGCACTTCGTGTTTCCTTACTAGTCCTTGGTTCCTTGGCTTATTGCTTTCTCCCTTTAGGTGCGAATGTGTATCGGTATTGCTGTGCGTATGTCTCTCTGTATGTTTCCATGTCCTTCTTTGATCGTGGCTGGGGATGGAACTCGGGGCCTCAGCGTTGAGCCAGTCTGCTTCTCAAAGCCCTAGGGTGAGGTGCTAGCTAGTTTGAGGACATGGAGTGTGCCCGAGTACCTGCCCCGTACAGGACGTCTCGGAGCAAATCCCCTGGTCCTATTGTGTCCTGATTGGTGTGGGAAAGCGAGGGGGAGCCAGTGGGGTCCACCAGGAAGGGAAAAAAAAGGAAAATACCTTACAGGCCACCACGGGGATAGATCTCTGGACCTTGCGCCCCCAAACCGGCGACAGACTTCGCGGGCCACCCTGCCAGCCGCTTCCGGTCGGCTTTTCTCGCCCCTTTATTCACGTCCCTCCCCCCCACTCTCTGGACCACCCCGGTCCCACGACCATGCCAGGGCAGCAAGCAAGCTGTCCAGTGCCATTCCTACCCACAGCGGTTGCCCGCGACCCACAGGAGGTGGCGCTCGCAGGTGGTATCATAGTGCTTGGGAGAGAGGCAGGGGAGGGAGACCTTCCGGAGCCAGCGATGTGCAGCTGTCTCAACGAGAGTAGGCTGTGCTAGAGAATCCGGTGCCAGATGGAAGCGGGAAGAGGGTTTCCGGCGGCCAGCAGCGCCCGGCCTGCGGTCAGTGCAGGTCGTCTAGGCATTCCTGGCGGGAGGCATGCCTTGCAGGAGGCAGGAGGAAGAAGAAGCTGGATGTCTGCAGGTAAGCCGCGGGGGAGGACTTGGTGGAGGAAGAGGCCAGCTTCCTCGCTGGGGAGAAGTCCGGGCTGACGGGCGCCCAGGGTGAGGAGGAGCGCCCGGCTGGAGGCCCAGAGCAGAGAGACTCTGTGCAGCTGGACTCAGGACAGGAGAGCCCGGCTTCCCGCCGCGCACAGCCCAGGACGCTGCTCTGGTGCCCTCGCGCTCTAGGCCAACTACCCTACCGAGAGATCGGGGCTCCCAACGGTGCCGCGGCTGCTGATGTCCCCGTGGGCCCAGGTCGCGCGCCGCCGCTGCCAACTGGACGAGCCCCGCGTTGCCTCTTTGGGGAACCTTGATCAGCAACCTGGCTAGGCTCGATCCTGTGGCCTGCGGGAGCTCACTGCAGACACAGCCTGCTGTCCGCACTAGGCGGCGGAGGGGGCCGCCCTTGCCTCCCAGCGCGCCTGAGGCAGCCCCTTCGGCGCCTAGGCGGCTGCAAAACGCAGGCTCAGAACATCCGCTCGCACTCCACTTTCTGTTTTCTCCCACCTCTCTGGCGCAGGACACACGTCATCACGGGGGACTCGCGGAGCCTCCAGGCAACCGCTGCAGCCTCAGCGCACACGGACATGGCAATCTGCAGGGCTTTCCCCGAGGATCTGAAAACGAAGGAGAAGAACAGATTTGCTCACTCTTTCACGCCAGCAACTTCTTGAAATGCTGCTACCACAGCTGGACGCCGGCTTTCTCCCCAGGTGGCCGGCATGCTGCTGAGTTCCTCATCTGTAGGAAGTAATTCGATCATTCATTAATCGATCAATTAATTGTGGAATCCTTCAGTATGTACCTCGTATGTGTTGCTTCCTTTCCTTCCTTTCTTCCTTCCTTCCTTCCTTGATCCATTCCGACTTTCTCTGTGTCTGTTTTTCTTTCCTAGCGTGTTTCTTCCTTCGCTCCTTCCTCTCTGCCTCACGGCGTTAGCTGAGGCACTCATTCATTCCTAGGCGGAAGGAGGTAGGCGTTTACCTCTTGAGTGATATACGGTTTCATTCACTCATTTAGACATTGGTGCAGGCGTGTATTTAGTAATTCGTGTATCCATTCATTAATGTGTACGCACTTCGTGTTTCCTTATTAGTCCTTGCTTCCTTGGCTTATTGATTTCTCCCTTTAGGTGCGAATGTGTATCGGTATTGCTGTGCGTATGTCTCTCTGTATGTTTCCATGTCCTTCTTTGATCGTGGCTGGGGATGGAACTCGGGGCCTCAGCGTTGAGCCAGTCTGCTTCTCAAAGCCCTAGGGTGAGGTGCTAGCTAGTTTGAGGACATGGAGTGTGCCTGAGTACCTGCCCCGTACAGGACGTCTCGGAGCAAAACCCCTGGTCCTATTGTGTCCTGATTGGTGTGGGAAAGCGAGGGGGAGCCAGTGGGGTCCACCAGGAAGGGAAAAAAAAGGAAAATTCCTTACAGGCCACCACGGGGATCGATCTCTGGACCTTGCGCCCCCAAACCGGCGACAGACTTCGCGGGCCACCCTGCCAGCCGCTTCCGGTCGGCATTTCTCGCCCCTTTATTCACGTCCCTCCCCCCCACTCTCTGGACCACCCCGGTCCCACGACCATGCCAGGGCAGCAAGCAAGCTGTCCAGTGCCATTCCTACCCACAGCGGTTGCCCGCGACCCACAGGAGGTGGCGCTCGCAGGTGGTATCATAGTGCTTGGGAGAGAGGCAGGGGAGGGAGACCTTCCGGAGCCAGCGATGTGCAGCTGTCTCAACGAGAGTAGGCTGTGCTAGAGAATCCGGTGCCAGATGGAAGCGGGAAGAGGGTTTCCGGCGGCCAGCAGCGCCCGGCCTGCGGTCAGTGCAGGTCGTCTAGGCATTCCTGGCGGGAGGCATGCCTTGCAGGAGGCAGGAGGAAGAAGAAGCTGGATGTCTGCAGGTAAGCCGCGGGGGAGGACTTGGTGGAGGAAGAGGCCAGCTTCCTCGCTGGGGAGAAGTCCGGGCTGACGGGCGCCCAGGGCGAGGAGGAGCGCCCGGCTGGAGGCCCAGAGCAGAGAGACTCTGTGCAGCTGGACTCAGGACAGGAGAGCCCGGCTTCCCGCCGCGCACAGCCCAGGACGCTGCTCTGGTGCCCTCGCGCTCTAGGCCAACTACCCTACCGAGAGATCGGGGCTCCCAACGGTGCCGCGGCTTCTGATGTCCCCGTGGGCCCAGGTCGCGCGCCGCCGCTGCCAACTGGACGAGCCCCGCGTTGCCTCTTTGGGGAACCTTGATCAGCAACCTGGCTAGGCTCGATCCTGCGGCCTGCGGGAGCTCACTGCAGACACAGCCTGCTGTCCGCACTAGGCGGCGGAGGGGGCCGCCCTTGCCTCCCAGCGCGCCTGAGGCAGCCCCTTCGGCGCCTAGGCGGCTGCAAAACGCAGGCTCAGAACATCCGCTCGCACTCCACTTTCTGTTTTCTCCCACCTCTCTGGCGCAGGACACACGTCATCACGGGGGACTCGCGGAGCCTCCAGGCAACCGCTGCAGCCTCAGCGCACACGGACATGGCAATCTGCAGGGCTTTCCCCGAGGATCTGAAAACGAAGGAGAAGAACAGATTTGCTCACTCTTTCACGCCAGCAACTTCTTGAAATGCTGCTACCACAGCTGGACGCCGGCTTTCTCCCCAGGTGGCCGGCATGCTGCTGAGTTCCTCATCTGTAGGAAGTAATTCGATCATTCATTAACCGATCAATTAATCGTGGAATCCTTCAGTATGTACCTCGTATGTGTTGCTTCCTTTCCTTCCTTCCTTCCTTCCTTCCTTCCTTCCTTGATCCATTCCGACTTTCTCTGTGTCTGTTTTTCTTTCCTAGCGTGTTTCTTCCTTCGCTCCTTCCTCTCTGCCTCACGGCGTTAGCTGAGGCACTCATTCATTCCTAGGCGGAAGGAGGTAGGCGTTTACCTCTTGAGTGATATACGGTTTCATTCACTCATTTAGACATTGGTGCAGGCGTGTATTTAGTAATTCGTGTATCCATTCATTCCTGTGTACGCACTTCGTGTTTCCTTATTAGTCCTTGGTTCCTTGGCTTATTGATTTCTCCCTTTAGGTGCGAATGTGTATCGGTATTGCTGTGCGTATGTCTCTCTGTATGTTTCCATGTCCTTCTTTGATCGTGGCTGGGGATGGAACTCGGGGCCTCAGCGTTGAGCCAGTCTGCTTCTCAAAGCCCTAGGGTGAGGTGCTAGCTAGTTTGAGGACATGGAGTGGGCCCGAGTACCTGCCCCGTACAGGACGTCTCGGAGCAAAACCCCTGGTCCTATTGTGTCCTGATTGGTGTGGGAAAGCGAGGGGGAGCCAGTGGGGTCCACCAGGAAGGGAAAAAAAAGGAAAATTCCTTACAGGCCACCACGGGGATCGATCTCTGGACCTTGCGCCCCCAAACCGGCGCCAGACTTCGCGGGCCACAACGCCAGCCGCTTCCGGTCGGCATTTCTCGCCCCTTTATTCACGTCCCTCCCCCCCACTCTCTGGACCACCCCGTTCCCACGACCATGGCAGGGCAGCAAGCAAGCTGTCCAGTGCCATTCCTACCCACAGTGGTTGCCCGCGACCCACAGGAGGTGGCGCTCGCAGGTGGTATCATAGTGCTTGGGAGAGAGGCAGGGGAGGGAGACCTTCCGGAGCCAGCGATGTGCAGCTGTCTCAACGAGAGTACACTGTGCTAGAGAATCCGGTGCCAGATGGAAGCGGGAAGAGGGTTTCCGGCGGCCAGCAGCGCCCGGCCTGCGGTCAGTGCAGGTCGTCTAGGCATTCCTGGCGGGAGGCATGCCTTGCAGGAGGCAGGAGGAAGACGAAGCTGGATGTCTGCAGGGAAGCCGCTGGGGAGGACTTGGTGGAGGAAGAGGCCAGCTTCCTCGCTGGGGAGAAGTCCGGGCTGACGGGCGCCCAGGGCGAGGAGGAGCGCCCGGCTGGAGGCCCAGAGCAGAGAGACTCTGTGCAGCTGGACTCAGGACAGGAGAGCCCGGCTTCCCGCCGCGCACAGCCCAGGACGCTGCTCTGGTGCCCTCGCGCTCTAGGCCAACTACCCTACCGAGAGATCGGGGCTTCAAACGGTGCCGCGGCTGCTGATGTCCCCGTGGGCCCAGGTCGCGCGCCGCCGCTGCCAACTGGACGAGCCCCGCGTTGCCTCTTTGGGGAACCTTGATCAGCAACCTGGCTAGGCTCGATCCTGCGGCCTGCGGGAGCTCACTGCAGACACAGCCTGCTGTCCGCACTAGGCAGCGGAGGGGGCCGCCCTTGCCTCCCAGCGCGCCTGAGGCAGCCCCTTCGGCGCCTAGGCGGCTGCAAAACGCAGGCTCAGAACATCCGCTCGCACTCCACTTTCTGTTTTCTCCCACCTCTCTGGCGCAGGACACACGTCATCACCGGGGACTCGCGGAGCCTCCAGGCAACCGCTGCAGCCTCAGCGCACACGGACATGGCAATCTGCAGGGCTTTCCCCGAGGATCTGAAAACGAAGGAGAAGAACAGATTTGCTCACTCTTTCACGCCAGCAACTTCTTGAAATGCTGCTACCACAGCTGGACGCCGGCTTTCTCCCCAGGTGGCCGGCATGCTGCTGAGTTCCTCATCTGTAGGAAGTAATTCGATCATTCATTAACCGATCAATTAATCGTGGAATCCTTCAGTATGTACCTCGTATGTGTTGCTTCCTTTCCTTCCTTCCTTCCTTCCTTCCTTCCTTGATCCATTCCGACTTTCTCTGTGTCTGTTTTTCTTTCCTAGCGTGTTTCTTCCTTCGCTCCTTCCTCTCTGCCTCACGGCGTTAGCTGAGGCACTCATTCATTCCTAGGCGGAAGGAGGTAGGCGTTTACCTCTTGAGTGATATACGGTTTCATTCACTCATTTAGACATCGGTGCAGGCGTGTATTTAGTAATTCGTGTATCCATTCATTCCTGTGTACGCACTTCGTGTTTCCTTATTAGTCCTTGGTTCCTTGGCTTATTGATTTCTCCCTTTAGGTGCGAATGTGTATCGGTATTGCTGTGCGTATGTCTCTCTGTATGTTTCCATGTCCTTCTTTGATCGTGGCTGGGGATGGAACTCGGGGTCTCAGCGTTGAGCCAGTCTGCTTCTCAAAGCCCTAGGGTGAGGTGCTAGCTAGTTTGAGGACATGGAGTGTGCCCGAGTACCTGCCCCGTACAGGACGTCTCGGAGCAAATCCCCTGGTCCTATTGTGTCCTGATTGGTGTGGGAAAGCGAGGGGGAGCCAGTGGGGTCCACCAGGAAGGGAAAAAAAAGGAAAATTCCTTACAGGACACCACGGGGATCGATCTCTGGACCTTGCGCCCCCAAACCGGCGACAGACTTCGCGGGCCACCCCGCCAGCCGCTTCCGGTCGGCATTTCTCGCCCCTTTATTCACGTCCCTCCCCCCCACTCTCTGGACCACCCCGTTCCCACGACCATGCCAGGGCAGCAAGCAAGCTGTCCAGTGCCATTCCTACCCACAGCGGTTGCCCGCGACCCACAGGAGGTGGCGCTCGCAGGTGGTATCATAGTGCTTGGGAGAGAGGCAGGGGAGGGAGACCTTCCGGAGCCAGCGATGTGCAGCTGTCTCAACGAGAGTAGGCTGTGCTAGAGAATCCGGTGCCAGATGGAAGCGGGAAGAGGGTTTCCGGCGGCCAGCAGCGCCCGGCCTGCGGTCAGTGCAGGTCGTCTAGGCATTCCTGGCGGGAGGCATGCCTTGCAGGAGGCAGGAGGAAGAAGAAGCTGGATGTCTGCAGGGAAGCCGCTGGGGAGGACTTGGTGGAGGAAGAGGCCAGCTTCCTCGCTGGGGAGAAGTCCGGGCTGACGGGCGCCCAGGGCGAGGAGGAGCGCCCGGCTGGAGGCCCAGAGCAGAGAGACTCTGTGCAGCTGGACTCAGGACAGGAGAGCCCGGCTTCCCGCCGCGCACAGCCCAGGACGCTGCTCTGGTGCCCTCGCGCTCTAGGCCAACTACCCTACCGAGAGATCGGGGCTCCCAACGGTGCCGCGGCTGCTGATGTCCCCGTGGGCCCAGGTCGCGCGCCGCCGCTGCCAACTGGACGAGCCCCGCGTTGCCTCTTTGGGGAACCTTGATCAGCAACCTGGCTAGGCTCGATCCTGCGGCCTGCGGGAGCTCACTGCAGACACAGCCTGCTGTCCGCACTAGGCGGCGGAGGGGGCCGCCCTTGCCTCCCAGCGCGCCTGAGGCAGCCCCTTCGGCGCCTAGGCGGCTGCAAAACGCAGGCTCAGAACATCCGCTCGCACTCCACTTTCTGTTTTCTCCCACCTCTCTGGCGCAGGACACACGTCATCACGGGGGACTCGCGGAGCCTCCAGGCAACCGCTGCAGCCTCAGCGCACACGGACATGGCAATCTGCAGGGCTTTCCCCGAGGATCTGAAAACGAAGGAGAAGAACAGATTTGCTCACTCTTTCACGCCAGCAACTTCTTGAAATGCTGCTACCACAGCTGGACGCCGGCTTTCTCCCCAGGTGGCCGGCATGCTGCTGAGTTCCTCATCTGTAGGAAGTAATTCGATCATTCATTAACCGATCAATTAATCGTGGAATCCTTCAGTATGTACCTCGTATGTGTTGCTTCCTTTCCTTCCTTCCTTCCTTCCTTCCTTCCTTCCTTGATCCATTCCGACTTTCTCTGTGTCTGTTTTTCTTTCCTAGCGTGTTTCTTCCTTCGCTCCTTCCTCTCTGCCTCACGGCGTTAGCTGAGGCACTCATTCATTCCTAGGCGGAAGGAGGTAGGCGTTTACCTCTTGAGTGATATACGGTTTCATTCACTCATTTAGACATTGGTGCAGGCGTGTATTTAGTAATTCGTGTATCCATTCATTCCTGTGTACGCACTTCGTGTTTCCTTATTAGTCCTTGGTTCCTTGGCTTATTGATTTCTCCCTTTAGGTGCGAATGTGTATCGGTATTGCTGTGCGTATGTCTCTCTGTATGTTTCCATGTCCTTCTTTGATCGTGGCTGGGGATGGAACTCGGGGCCTCAGCGTTGAGCCAGTCTGCTTCTCAAAGCCCTAGGGTGAGGTGCTAGCTAGTTTGAGGACATGGAGTGGGCCCGAGTACCTGCCCCGTACAGGACGTCTCGGAGCAAAACCCCTGGTCCTATTGTGTCCTGATTGGTGTGGGAAAGCGAGGGGGAGCCAGTGGGGTCCACCAGGAAGGGAAAAAAAAGGAAAATTCCTTACAGGCCACCACGGGGATCGATCTCTGGACCTTGCGCCCCCAAACCGGCGCCAGACTTCGCGGGCCACAACGCCAGCCGCTTCCGGTCGGCATTTCTCGCCCCTTTATTCACGTCCCTCCCCCCCACTCTCTGGACCACCCCGTTCCCACGACCATGGCAGGGCAGCAAGCAAGCTGTCCAGTGCCATTCCTACCCACAGTGGTTGCCCGCGACCCACAGGAGGTGGCGCTCGCAGGTGGTATCATAGTGCTTGGGAGAGAGGCAGGGGAGGGAGACCTTCCGGAGCCAGCGATGTGCAGCTGTCTCAACGAGAGTACACTGTGCTAGAGAATCCGGTGCCAGATGGAAGCGGGAAGAGGGTTTCCGGCGGCCAGCAGCGCCCGGCCTGCGGTCAGTGCAGGTCGTCTAGGCATTCCTGGCGGGAGGCATGCCTTGCAGGAGGCAGGAGGAAGACGAAGCTGGATGTCTGCAGGGAAGCCGCTGGGGAGGACTTGGTGGAGGAAGAGGCCAGCTTCCTCGCTGGGGAGAAGTCCGGGCTGACGGGCGCCCAGGGCGAGGAGGAGCGCCCGGCTGGAGGCCCAGAGCAGAGAGACTCTGTGCAGCTGGACTCAGGACAGGAGAGCCCGGCTTCCCGCCGCGCACAGCCCAGGACGCTGCTCTGGTGCCCTCGCGCTCTAGGCCAACTACCCTACCGAGAGATCGGGGCTTCAAACGGTGCCGCGGCTGCTGATGTCCCCGTGGGCCCAGGTCGCGCGCCGCCGCTGCCAACTGGACGAGCCCCGCGTTGCCTCTTTGGGGAACCTTGATCAGCAACCTGGCTAGGCTCGATCCTGCGGCCTGCGGGAGCTCACTGCAGACACAGCCTGCTGTCCGCACTAGGCAGCGGAGGGGGCCGCCCTTGCCTCCCAGCGCGCCTGAGGCAGCCCCTTCGGCGCCTAGGCGGCTGCAAAACGCAGGCTCAGAACATCCGCTCGCACTCCACTTTCTGTTTTCTCCCACCTCTCTGGCGCAGGACACACGTCATCACCGGGGACTCGCGGAGCCTCCAGGCAACCGCTGCAGCCTCAGCGCACACGGACATGGCAATCTGCAGGGCTTTCCCCGAGGATCTGAAAACGAAGGAGAAGAACAGATTTGCTCACTCTTTCACGCCAGCAACTTCTTGAAATGCTGCTACCACAGCTGGACGCCGGCTTTCTCCCCAGGTGGCCGGCATGCTGCTGAGTTCCTCATCTGTAGGAAGTAATTCGATCATTCATTAACCGATCAATTAATCGTGGAATCCTTCAGTATGTACCTCGTATGTGTTGCTTCCTTTCCTTCCTTCCTTCCTTCCTTCCTTCCTTGATCCATTCCGACTTTCTCTGTGTCTGTTTTTCTTTCCTAGCGTGTTTCTTCCTTCGCTCCTTCCTCTCTGCCTCACGGCGTTAGCTGAGGCACTCATTCATTCCTAGGCGGAAGGAGGTAGGCGTTTACCTCTTGAGTGATATACGGTTTCATTCACTCATTTAGACATCGGTGCAGGCGTGTATTTAGTAATTCGTGTATCCATTCATTCCTGTGTACGCACTTCGTGTTTCCTTATTAGTCCTTGGTTCCTTGGCTTATTGATTTCTCCCTTTAGGTGCGAATGTGTATCGGTATTGCTGTGCGTATGTCTCTCTGTATGTTTCCATGTCCTTCTTTGATCGTGGCTGGGGATGGAACTCGGGGTCTCAGCGTTGAGCCAGTCTGCTTCTCAAAGCCCTAGGGTGAGGTGCTAGCTAGTTTGAGGACATGGAGTGTGCCCGAGTACCTGCCCCGTACAGGACGTCTCGGAGCAAATCCCCTGGTCCTATTGTGTCCTGATTGGTGTGGGAAAGCGAGGGGGAGCCAGTGGGGTCCACCAGGAAGGGAAAAAAAAGGAAAATTCCTTACAGGACACCACGGGGATCGATCTCTGGACCTTGCGCCCCCAAACCGGCGACAGACTTCGCGGGCCACCCCGCCAGCCGCTTCCGGTCGGCATTTCTCGCCCCTTTATTCACGTCCCTCCCCCCCACTCTCTGGACCACCCCGTTCCCACGACCATGCCAGGGCAGCAAGCAAGCTGTCCAGTGCCATTCCTACCCACAGCGGTTGCCCGCGACCCACAGGAGGTGGCGCTCGCAGGTGGTATCATAGTGCTTGGGAGAGAGGCAGGGGAGGGAGACCTTCCGGAGCCAGCGATGTGCAGCTGTCTCAACGAGAGTAGGCTGTGCTAGAGAATCCGGTGCCAGATGGAAGCGGGAAGAGGGTTTCCGGCGGCCAGCAGCGCCCGGCCTGCGGTCAGTGCAGGTCGTCTAGGCATTCCTGGCGGGAGGCATGCCTTGCAGGAGGCAGGAGGAAGAAGAAGCTGGATGTCTGCAGGGAAGCCGCTGGGGAGGACTTGGTGGAGGAAGAGGCCAGCTTCCTCGCTGGGGAGAAGTCCGGGCTGACGGGCGCCCAGGGCGAGGAGGAGCGCCCGGCTGGAGGCCCAGAGCAGAGAGACTCTGTGCAGCTGGACTCAGGACAGGAGAGCCCGGCTTCCCGCCGCGCACAGCCCAGGACGCTGCTCTGGTGCCCTCGCGCTCTAGGCCAACTACCCTACCGAGAGATCGGGGCTCCCAACGGTGCCGCGGCTGCTGATGTCCCCGTGGGCCCAGGTCGCGCGCCGCCGCTGCCAACTGGACGAGCCCCGCGTTGCCTCTTTGGGGAACCTTGATCAGCAACCTGGCTAGGCTCGATCCTGCGGCCTGCGGGAGCTCACTGCAGACACAGCCTGCTGTCCGCACTAGGCGGCGGAGGGGGCCGCCCTTGCCTCCCAGCGCGCCTGAGGCAGCCCCTTCGGCGCCTAGGCGGCTGCAAAACGCAGGCTCAGAACATCCGCTCGCACTCCACTTTCTGTTTTCTCCCACCTCTCTGGCGCAGGACACACGTCATCACGGGGGACTCGCGGAGCCTCCAGGCAACCGCTGCAGCCTCAGCGCACACGGACATGGCAATCTGCAGGGCTTTCCCCGAGGATCTGAAAACGAAGGAGAAGAACAGATTTGCTCACTCTTTCACGCCAGCAACTTCTTGAAATGCTGCTACCACAGCTGGACGCCGGCTTTCTCCCCAGGTGGCCGGCATGCTGCTGAGTTCCTCATCTGTAGGAAGTAATTCGATCATTCATTAACCGATCAATTAATCGTGGAATCCTTCAGTATGTACCTCGTATGTGTTGCTTCCTTTCCTTCCTTCCTTCCTTCCTTCCTTCCTTCCTTGATCCATTCCGACTTTCTCTGTGTCTGTTTTTCTTTCCTAGCGTGTTTCTTCCTTCGCTCCTTCCTCTCTGCCTCACGGCGTTAGCTGAGGCACTCATTCATTCCTAGGCGGAAGGAGGTAGGCGTTTACCTCTTGAGTGATATACGGTTTCATTCACTCATTTAGACATTGGTGCAGGCGTGTATTTAGTAATTCGTGTATCCATTCATTCCTGTGTACGCACTTCGTGTTTCCTTATTAGTCCTTGGTTCCTTGGCTTATTGATTTCTCCCTTTAGGTGCGAATGTGTATCGGTATTGCTGTGCGTATGTCTCTCTGTATGTTTCCATGTCCTTCTTTGATCGTGGCTGGGGATGGAACTCGGGGCCTCAGCGTTGAGCCAGTCTGCTTCTCAAAGCCCTAGGGTGAGGTGCTAGCTAGTTTGAGGACATGGAGTGGGCCCGAGTACCTGCCCCGTACAGGACGTCTCGGAGCAAAACCCCTGGTCCTATTGTGTCCTGATTGGTGTGGGAAAGCGAGGGGGAGCCAGTGGGGTCCACCAGGAAGGGAAAAAAAAGGAAAATTCCTTACAGGCCACCACGGGGATCGATCTCTGGACCTTGCGCCCCCAAACCGGCGCCAGACTTCGCGGGCCACAACGCCAGCCGCTTCCGGTCGGCATTTCTCGCCCCTTTATTCACGTCCCTCCCCCCCACTCTCTGGACCACCCCGTTCCCACGACCATGGCAGGGCAGCAAGCAAGCTGTCCAGTGCCATTCCTACCCACAGTGGTTGCCCGCGACCCACAGGAGGTGGCGCTCGCAGGTGGTATCATAGTGCTTGGGAGAGAGGCAGGGGAGGGAGACCTTCCGGAGCCAGCGATGTGCAGCTGTCTCAACGAGAGTACACTGTGCTAGAGAATCCGGTGCCAGATGGAAGCGGGAAGAGGGTTTCCGGCGGCCAGCAGCGCCCGGCCTGCGGTCAGTGCAGGTCGTCTAGGCATTCCTGGCGGGAGGCATGCCTTGCAGGAGGCAGGAGGAAGACGAAGCTGGATGTCTGCAGGGAAGCCGCTGGGGAGGACTTGGTGGAGGAAGAGGCCAGCTTCCTCGCTGGGGAGAAGTCCGGGCTGACGGGCGCCCAGGGCGAGGAGGAGCGCCCGGCTGGAGGCCCAGAGCAGAGAGACTCTGTGCAGCTGGACTCAGGACAGGAGAGCCCGGCTTCCCGCCGCGCACAGCCCAGGACGCTGCTCTGGTGCCCTCGCGCTCTAGGCCAACTACCCTACCGAGAGATCGGGGCTTCAAACGGTGCCGCGGCTGCTGATGTCCCCGTGGGCCCAGGTCGCGCGCCGCCGCTGCCAACTGGACGAGCCCCGCGTTGCCTCTTTGGGGAACCTTGATCAGCAACCTGGCTAGGCTCGATCCTGCGGCCTGCGGGAGCTCACTGCAGACACAGCCTGCTGTCCGCACTAGGCAGTGGAGGGGGCCGCCCTTGCCTCCCAGCGCGCCTGAGGCAGCCCCTTCGGCGCCTAGGCGGCTGCAAAACGCAGGCTCAGAACATCCGCTCGCACTCCACTTTCTGTTTTCTCCCACCTCTCTGGCGCAGGACACACGTCATCACCGGGGACTCGCGGAGCCTCCAGGCAACCGCTGCAGCCTCAGCGCACACGGACATGGCAATCTGCAGGGCTTTCCCCGAGGATCTGAAAACGAAGGAGAAGAACAGATTTGCTCACTCTTTCACGCCAGCAACTTCTTGAAATGCTGCTACCACAGCTGGACGCCGGCTTTCTCCCCAGGTGGCCGGCATGCTGCTGAGTTCCTCATCTGTAGGAAGTAATTCGATCATTCATTAACCGATCAATTAATCGTGGAATCCTTCAGTATGTACCTCGTATGTGTTGCTTCCTTTCCTTCCTTCCTTCCTTCCTTCCTTCCTTGATCCATTCCGACTTTCTCTGTGTCTGTTTTTCTTTCCTAGCGTGTTTCTTCCTTCGCTCCTTCCTCTCTGCCTCACGGCGTTAGCTGAGGCACTCATTCATTCCTAGGCGGAAGGAGGTAGGCGTTTACCTCTTGAGTGATATACGGTTTCATTCACTCATTTAGACATCGGTGCAGGCGTGTATTTAGTAATTCGTGTATCCATTCATTCCTGTGTACGCACTTCGTGTTTCCTTATTAGTCCTTGGTTCCTTGGCTTATTGATTTCTCCCTTTAGGTGCGAATGTGTATCGGTATTGCTGTGCGTATGTCTCTCTGTATGTTTCCATGTCCTTCTTTGATCGTGGCTGGGGATGGAACTCGGGGTCTCAGCGTTGAGCCAGTCTGCTTCTCAAAGCCCTAGGGTGAGGTGCTAGCTAGTTTGAGGACATGGAGTGTGCCCGAGTACCTGCCCCGTACAGGACGTCTCGGAGCAAATCCCCTGGTCCTATTGTGTCCTGATTGGTGTGGGAAAGCGAGGGGGAGCCAGTGGGGTCCACCAGGAAGGGAAAAAAAAGGAAAATTCCTTACAGGACACCACGGGGATCGATCTCTGGACCTTGCGCCCCCAAACCGGCGACAGACTTCGCGGGCCACCCCGCCAGCCGCTTCCGGTCGGCATTTCTCGCCCCTTTATTCACGTCCCTCCCCCCCACTCTCTGGACCACCCCGTTCCCACGACCATGCCAGGGCAGCAAGCAAGCTGTCCAGTGCCATTCCTACCCACAGCGGTTGCCCGCGACCCACAGGAGGTGGCGCTCGCAGGTGGTATCATAGTGCTTGGGAGAGAGGCAGGGGAGGGAGACCTTCCGGAGCCAGCGATGTGCAGCTGTCTCAACGAGAGTAGGCTGTGCTAGAGAATCCGGTGCCAGATGGAAGCGGGAAGAGGGTTTCCGGCGGCCAGCAGCGCCCGGCCTGCGGTCAGTGCAGGTCGTCTAGGCATTCCTGGCGGGAGGCATGCCTTGCAGGAGGCAGGAGGAAGAAGAAGCTGGATGTCTGCAGGGAAGCCGCTGGGGAGGACTTGGTGGAGGAAGAGGCCAGCTTCCTCGCTGGGGAGAAGTCCGGGCTGACGGGCGCCCAGGGCGAGGAGGAGCGCCCGGCTGGAGGCCCAGAGCAGAGAGACTCTGTGCAGCTGGACTCAGGACAGGAGAGCCCGGCTTCCCGCCGCGCACAGCCCAGGACGCTGCTCTGGTGCCCTCGCGCTCTAGGCCAACTACCCTACCGAGAGATCGGGGCTCCCAACGGTGCCGCGGCTGCTGATGTCCCCGTGGGCCCAGGTCGCGCGCCGCCGCTGCCAACTGGACGAGCCCCGCGTTGCCTCTTTGGGGAACCTTGATCAGCAACCTGGCTAGGCTCGATCCTGCGGCCTGCGGGAGCTCACTGCAGACACAGCCTGCTGTCCGCACTAGGCGGCGGAGGGGGCCGCCCTTGCCTCCCAGCGCGCCTGAGGCAGCCCCTTCGGCGCCTAGGCGGCTGCAAAACGCAGGCTCAGAACATCCGCTCGCACTCCACTTTCTGTTTTCTCCCATCTCTCTGGCGCAGGACACACGTCATCACGGGGGACTCGCGGAGCCTCCAGGCAACCGCTGCAGCCTCAGCGCACACGGACATGGCAATCTGCAGGGCTTTCCCCGAGGATCTGAAAATGAAGGAGAAGAACAGATTTGCTCACTCTTTCACGCCAGCAACTTCTTGAAATGCTGCTACCACAGCTGGACGCCGGCTTTCTCCCCAGGTGGCCGGCATGCTGCTGAGTTCCTCATCTGTAGGAAGTAATTCGATCATTCATTAATCGATCAATTAATCGTGGAATCCTTCAGTATGTACCTCGTATGTGTTGCTTCCTTTCCTTCCTTCCTTCCTTCCTTCCTTCCTTGATCCATTCCGACTTTCTCTGTGTCTGTTTTTCTTTCCTAGCGTGTTTCTTCCTTCGCTCCTTCCTCTCTGCCTCACGGCGTTAGCTGAGGCACTCATTCATTCCTAGGCGGAAGGAGGTAGGCGTTTACCTCTTGAGTGATATACGGTTTCATTCACTCATTTAGACATTGGTGCAGGCGTGTATTTAGTAATTCGTGTATCCATTCATTCCTGTGTACGCACTTCGTGTTTCCTTACTAGTCCTTGGTTCCTTGGCTTATTGCTTTCTCCCTTTAGGTGCGAATGTGTATCGGTATTGCTGTGCGTATGTCTCTCTGTATGTTTCCATGTCCTTCTTTGATCGTGGCTGGGGATGGAACTCGGGGCCTCAGCGTTGAGCCAGTCTGCTTCTCAAAGCCCTAGGGTGAGGTGCTAGCTAGTTTGAGGACATGGAGTGTGCCTGAGTACCTGCCCCGTACAGGACGTCTCGGAGCAAATCCCCTGGTCCTATTGTGTCCTGATTGGTGTGGGAAAGCGAGGGGGAGCCAGTGGGGTCCACCAGGAAGGGAAAAAAAAGGAAAATTCCTTACAGGCCACCACGGGGATCGATCTCTGGACCTTGCGCCCCCAAACCGGCGACAGACTTCGCGGGCCACCCTGCCAGCCGCTTCCGGTCGGCATTTCTCGCCCCTTTATTCACGTCCCTCCCCCCCACTCTCTGGACCACCCCGGTCCCACGACCATGCCAGGGCAGCAAGCAAGCTGTCCAGTGCCATTCCTACCCACAGCGGTTGCCCGCGACCCACAGGAGGTGGCGCTCGCAGGTGGTATCATAGTGCTTGGGAGAGAGGCAGGGGAGGGAGACCTTCCGGAGCCAGCGATGTGCAGCTGTCTCAACGAGAGTAGGCTGTGCTAGAGAATCCGGTGCCAGATGGAAGCGGGAAGAGGGTTTCCGGCGGCCAGCAGCGCCCGGCCTGCGGTCAGTGCAGGTCGTCTAGGCATTCCTGGCGGGAGGCATGCCTTGCAGGAGGCAGGAGGAAGAAGAAGCTGGATGTCTGCAGGTAAGCCGCGGGGGAGGACTTGGTGGAGGAAGAGGCCAGCTTCCTCGCTGGGGAGAAGTCCGGGCTGACGGGCGCCCAGGGCGAGGAGGAGCGCCCGGCTGGAGGCCCAGAGCAGAGAGACTCTGTGCAGCTGGACTCAGGACAGGAGAGCCCGGCTTCCCGCCGCGCACAGCCCAGGACGCTGCTCTGGTGCCCTCGCGCTCTAGGCCAACTACCCTACCGAGAGATCGGGGCTCCCAACGGTGCCGCGGCTGCTGATGTCCCCGTGGGCCCAGGTCGCGCGCCGCCGCTGCCAACTGGACGAGCCCCGCGTTGCCTCTTTGGGGAACCTTGATCAGCAACCTGGCTAGGCTCGATCCTGCGGCCTGCGGGAGCTCACTGCAGACACAGCCTGCTGTCCGCACTAGGCGGCGGAGGGGGCCGCCCTTGCCTCCGAGCGCGCCTGAGGCAGCCCCTTCGGCGCCTAGGCGGCTGCAAAACGCAGGCTCAGAACATCCGCTCGCACTCCACTTTCTGTTTTCTCCCACCTCTCTGGCGCAGGACACACGTCATCACGGGGGACTCGCGGAGCCTCCAGGCAACCGCTGCAGCCTCAGCGCACACGGACATGGCAATCTGCAGGGCTTTCCCCGAGGATCTGAAAATGAAGGAGAAGAACAGATTTGCTCACTCTTTCACGCCAGCAACTTCTTGAAATGCTGCTACCACAGCTGGACGCCGGCTTTCTCCCCAGGTGGCCGGCATGCTGCTGAGTTCCTCATCTGTAGGAAGTAATTCGATCATTCATTAATCGATCAATTAATCGTGGAATCCTTCATTATGTACCTCGTATGTGTTGCTTCCTTTCCTTCCTTCCTTCCTTCCTTCCTTCCTTGATCCATTCCGACTTTCTCTGTGTCTGTTTTTCTTTCCTAGCGTGTTTCTTCCTTCGCTCCTTCCTCTCTGCCTCACGGCGTTAGCTGAGGCACTCATTCATTCCTAGGCGGAAGGAGGTAGGCGTTTACCTCTTGAGTGATATACGGTTTCATTCACTCATTTAGACATTGGTGCAGGCGTGTATTTAGTAATTCGTGTATCCATTCATTCCTGTGTACGCACTTCGTGTTTCCTTACTAGTCCTTGGTTCCTTGGCTTATTGCTTTCTCCCTTTAGGTGCGAATGTGTATCGGTATTGCTGTGCGTATGTCTCTCTGTATGTTTCCATGTCCTTCTTTGATCGTGGCTGGGGATGGAACTCGGGGCCTCAGCGTTGAGCCAGTCTGCTTCTCAAAGCCCTAGGGTGAGGTGCTAGCTAGTTTGAGGACATGGAGTGTGCCCGAGTACCTGCCCCGTACAGGACGTCTCGGAGCAAATCCCCTGGTCCTATTGTGTCCTGATTGGTGTGGGAAAGCGAGGGGGAGCCAGTGGGGTCCACCAGGAAGGGAAAAAAAAGGAAAATACCTTACAGGCCACCACGGGGATAGATCTCTGGACCTTGCGCCCCCAAACCGGCGACAGACTTCGCGGGCCACCCTGCCAGCCGCTTCTGGTCGGCGTTTCTCGCCCCTTTATTCACGTCCCTCCCCCCCACTCTCTGGACCACCCCGGTCCCACGACCATGCCAGGGCAGCAAGCAAGCTGTCCAGTGCCATTCCTACCCACAGCGGTTGCCCGCGACCCACAGGAGGTGGCGCTCGCAGGTGGTATCATAGTGCTTGGGAGAGAGGCAGGGGAGGGAGACCTTCCGGAGCCAGCGATGTGCAGCTGTCTCAACGAGAGTAGGCTGTGCTAGAGAATCCGGTGCCAGATGGAAGCGGGAAGAGGGTTTCCGGCGGCCAGCAGCGCCCGGCCTGCGGTCAGTGCAGGTCGTCTAGGCATTCCTGGCGGGAGGCATGCCTTGAAGGAGGCAGGAGGAAGAAGAAGCTGGATGTCTGCAGGTAAGCCGCGGGGGAGGACTTGGTGGAGGAAGAGGCCAGCTTCCTCGCTGGGGAGAAGTCCGGGCTGACGGGCGCCCAGGGTGAGGAGGAGCGCCCGGCTGGAGGCCCAGAGCAGAGAGACTCTGTGCAGCTGGACTCAGGACAGGAGAGCCCGGCTTCCCGCCGCGCACAGCCCAGGACGCTGCTCTGGTGCCCTCGCGCTCTAGGCCAACTACCCTACCGAGAGATCGGGGCTCCCAACGGTGCCGCGGCTGCTGATGTCCCCGTGGGCCCAGGTCGCGCGCCGCCGCTGCCAACTGGACGAGCCCCGCGTTGCCTCTTTGGGGAACCTTGATCAGCAACCTGGCTAGGCTCGATCCTGCGGCCTGCGGGAGCTCACTGCAGACACAGCCTGCTGTCCGCACTAGGCGGCGGAGGGGGCCGCCCTTGCCTCCCAGCGCGCCTGAGGCAGCCCCTTCGGCGCCTAGGCGGCTGCAAAACGCAGGCTCAGAACATCCGCTCGCACTCCACTTTCTGTTTTCTCCCACCTCTCTGGCGCAGGACACACGTCATCACGGGGGACTCGCGGAGCCTCCAGGCAACCGCTGCAGCCTCAGCGCACACGGACATGGCAATCTGCAGGGCTTTCCCCGAGGATCTGAAAACGAAGGAGAAGAACAGATTTGCTCACTCTTTCACGCCAGCAACTTCTTGAAATGCTGCTACCACAGCTGGACGCCGGCTTTCTCCCCAGGTGGCCGGCATGCTGCTGAGTTCCTCATCTGTAGGAAGTAATTCGATCATTCATTAATCGATCAATTAATCGTGGAATCCTTCAGTATGTACCTCGTATGTGTTGCTTCCTTTCCTTCCTTCCTTCCTTCCTTCCTTCCTTGATCCATTCCGACTTTCTCTGTGTCTGTTTTTCTTTCCTAGCGTGTTTCTTCCTTCGCTCCTTCCTCTCTGCCTCACGGCGTTAGCTGAGGCACTCATTCATTCCTAGGCGGAAGGAGGTAGGCGTTTACCTCTTGAGTGATATACGGTTTCATTCACTCATTTAGACATTGGTGCAGGCGTGTATTTAGTAATTCGTGTATCCATTCATTAATGTGTACGCACTTCGTGTTTCCTTATTAGTCCTTGCTTCCTTGGCTTATTGATTTCTCCCTTTAGGTGCGAATGTGTATCGGTATTGCTGTGCGTATGTCTCTCTGTATGTTTCCATGTCCTTCTTTGATCGTGGCTGGGGATGGAACTCGGGGCCTCAGCGTTGAGCCAGTCTGCTTCTCAAAGCCCTAGGGTGAGGTGCTAGCTAGTTTGAGGACATGGAGTGTGCCTGAGTACCTGCCCCGTACAGGACGTCTCGGAGCAAAACCCCTGGTCCTATTGTGTCCTGATTGGTGTGGGAAAGCGAGGGGGAGCCAGTGGGGTCCACCAGGAAGGGAAAAAAAAGGAAAATTCCTTACAGGCCACCACGGGGATCGATCTCTGGACCTTGCGCCCCCAAACCGGCGACAGACTTCGCGGGCCACCCTGCCAGCCGCTTCCGGTCGGCATTTCTCGCCCCTTTATTCACGTCCCTCCCCCCCACTCTCTGGACCACCCCGGTCCCACGACCATGCCAGGGCAGCAAGCAAGCTGTCCAGTGCCATTCCTACCCACAGCGGTTGCCCGCGACCCACAGGAGGTGGCGCTCGCAGGTGGTATCATAGTGCTTGGGAGAGAGGCAGGGGAGGGAGACCTTCCGGAGCCAGCGATGTGCAGCTGTCTCAACGAGAGTAGGCTGTGCTAGAGAATCCGGTGCCAGATGGAAGCGGGAAGAGGGTTTCCGGCGGCCAGCAGCGCCCGGCCTGCGGTCAGTGCAGGTCGTCTAGGCATTCCTGGCGGGAGGCATGCCTTGCAGGAGGCAGGAGGAAGAAGAAGCTGGATGTCTGCAGGTAAGCCGCGGGGGAGGACTTGGTGGAGGAAGAGGCCAGCTTCCTCGCTGGGGAGAAGTCCGGGCTGACGGGCGCCCAGGGCGAGGAGGAGCGCCCGGCTGGAGGCCCAGAGCAGAGAGACTCTGTGCAGCTGGACTCAGGACAGGAGAGCCCGGCTTCCCGCCGCGCACAGCCCAGGACGCTGCTCTGGTGCCCTCGCGCTCTAGGCCAACTACCCTACCGAGAGATCGGGGCTCCCAACGGTGCCGCGGCTGCTGATGTCCCCGTGGGCCCAGGTCGCGCGCCGCCGCTGCCAACTGGACGAGCCCCGCGTTGCCTCTTTGGGGAACCTTGATCAGCAACCTGGCTAGGCTCGATCCTGCGGCCTGCGGGAGCTCACTGCAGACACAGCCTGCTGTCCGCACTAGGCGGCGGAGGGGGCCGCCCTTGCCTCCCAGCGCGCCTGAGGCAGCCCCTTCGGCGCCTAGGCGGCTGCAAAACGCAGGCTCAGAACATCCGCTCGCACTCCACTTTCTGTTTTCTCCCACCTCTCTGGCGCAGGACACACGTCATCACGGGGGACTCGCGGAGCCTCCAGGCAACCGCTGCAGCCTCAGCGCACACAGACATGGCAATCTGCAGGGCTTTCCCCGAGGATCTGAAAACGAAGGAGAAGAACAGATTTGCTCACTCTTTCACGCCAGCAACTTCTTGAAATGCTGCTACCACAGCTGGACGACGGCTTTCTCCCCAGGTGGCCGGCATGCTGCTGAGTTCCTCATCTGTAGGAAGTAATTCGATCATTCATTAACCGATCAATTAATCGTGGAATCCTTCAGTATGTACCTCGTATGTGTTGCTTCCTTTCCTTCCTTCCTTCCTTCCTTGATCCATTCCGACTTTCTCTGTGTCTGTTTTTCTTTCCTAGCGTGTTTCTTCCTTCGCTCCTTCCTCTCTGCCTCACGGCGTCAGCTGAGGCACTCATTCATTCCTAGGCGGAAGGAGGTAGGCGTTTACCTCTTGAGTGATATACGGTTTCATTCACTCATTTAGACATTGGTGCAGGCGTGTATTTAGTAATTCGTGTATCCATTCATTCCTGTGTACGCACTTCGTGTTTCCTTACTAGTCCTTGGTTCCTTGGCTTATTGCTTTCTCCCTTTAGGTGCGAATGTGTATTGGTATTGCTGTGCGTATGTCTCTCTGTATGTTTCCATGTCCTTCTTTGATCGTGGCTGGGGATGGAACTCGGGGCCTCAGCGTTGAGCCAGTCTGCTTCTCAAAGCCCTAGGGTGAGGTGCTAGCTAGTTTGAGGACATGTAGTGTGCCCGAGTACCTGCCCCGTACAGGACGTCTCGGAGCAAATCCCCTGGTCCTATTGTGTCCTGATTGGTGTGGGAAAGCGAGGGGGAGCCAGTGGGGTCCACCAGGAAGGGAAAAAAAAGGAAAATACCTTACAGGCCACCACGGGGATAGATCTCTGGACCTTGCGCCCCCAAACCGGCGACAGACTTCGCGGGCCACCCTGCCAGCCGCTTCCTGTCGGCATTTCTCGCCCCTTTATTCACGTCCCTCCCCCCCACTCTCTGGACCACCCCGGTCCCACGACCATGCCAGGGCAGCAAGCAAGCTGTCCAGTGCCATTCCTACCCACAGCGGTTGCCCGCGACCCACAGGAGGTGGCGCTCGCAGGTGGTATCATAGTGCTTGGGAGAGAGGCAGGGGAGGGAGACCTTCCGGAGCCAGCGATGTGCAGCTGTCTCAACGAGAGTAGGCTGTGCTAGAGAATCCGGTGCCAGATGGAAGCGGGAAGAGGGTTTCCGGCGGCCAGCAGCGCCCGGCCTGCGGTCAGTGCAGGTCGTCTAGGCATTCCTGGCGGGAGGCATGCCTTGCAGGAGGCAGGAGGAAGAAGAAGCTGGATGTCTGCAGGGAAGCCGCGGGGGAGGACTTGGTGGAGGAAGAGGCCAGCTTCCTCGCTGGGGAGAAGTCCGGGCTGACGGGCGCCCAGGGCGAGGAGGAGCGCCTGGCTGGAGGCCCAGAGCAGAGAGACTCTGTGCAGCTGGACTCAGGACAGGAGAGCCCGGCTTCCCGCCGCGCACAGCCCAGGACGCTGCTCTGGTGCCCTCGCGCTCTAGGCCAACTACCCTACCGAGAGATCGGGGCTCCCAACGGTGCCGCGGCTGCTGATGTCCCCGTGGGCCCAGGTCGCGCGCCGCCGCTGCCAACTGGACGAGCCCCGCGTTGCCTCTTTGGGGAACCTTGATCAGCAACCTGGCTAGGCTCGATCCTGCGGCCTGCGGGAGCTCACTGCAGACACAGCCTGCTGTCCGCACTAGGCGGCGGAGGGGGCCGCCCTTGCCTCCCAGCGCGCCTGAGGCAGCCCCTTCGGCGCCTAGGCGGCTGCAAAACGCAGGCTCAGAACATCCGCTCGCACTCCACTTTCTGTTTTCTCCCACCTCTCTGGCGCAGGACACACGTCATCACGGGGGACTCGCGGAGCCTCCAGGCAACCGCTGCAGCCTCAGCGCACACGGACATGGCAATTGGCAGGGCTTTCCCCGAGGATCTGAAAATGAAGGAGAAGAACAGATTTGCTCACTCTTTCACGCCAGCAACTTCTTGAAATGCTGCTACCACAGCTGGACGTCGGCTTTCTCCCCAGGTGGCCGGCATGCTGCTGAGTTCCTCATCTGTAGGAAGTAATTCGATCATTCATTAATCGATCAATTAATCGTGGAATCCTTCAGTATGTACCTCGTATGTGTTGCTTCCTTTCCTTCCTTCCTTCCTTCCTTCCTTCCTTGATCCATTCCGACTTTCTCTGTGTCTGTTTTTCTTTCCTAGCGTGTTTCTTCCTTCGCTCCTTCCTCTCTGCCTCACGGCGTTAGCTGAAGCACTCATTCATTCCTAGGCGGAAGGAGGTAGGCGTTTACCTCTTGAGTGATATACGGTTTCATTCACTCATTTAGACATTGGTGCAGGCGTGTATTTAGTAATTCGTGTATCCATTCATTCCTGTGTACGCACTTTGTGTTTCCTTATTAGTCCTTGGTTCCTTGGCTTATTGATTTCTCCCTTTAGGTGCGAATGTGTATCGGTATTGCTGTGCGTATGTCTCTCTGTATGTTTCCATGTCCTTCTTTGATCGTGGCTGGGGATGGAACTCGGGGCCTCAGCGTTGAGCCAGTCTGCTTCTCAAAGCCCTAGGGTGAGGTGCTAGCTAGTTTGAGGACATGGAGTGGGCCCGAGTACCTGCCCCGTACAGGACGTCTCGGAGCAAAACCCCTGATCCTATTGTGTCCTGATTGGTGTGGGAAAGCGAGGGGGAGCCAGTGGGGTCCACCAGGAAGGGAAAAAAAAGGAAAATTCCTTACAGGCCACCACGGGGATCGATCTCTGGACCTTGCGCCCCCAAACCGGCGCCAGACTTCGCGGGCCACCCCGCCAGCCGCTTCCGGTCGGCATTTCTCGCCCCTGTATTCACGTCCCTCCCCCCCACTCTCTGGACCACCCCGGTCCCACGACCATGCCAGGGCAGCAAGCAAGCTGTCCAGTGCCATTCCTACCCACAGCGGTTGCCCGCGACCCACAGGAGGTGGCGCTCGCAGGTGGTATCATAGTGCTTGGGAGAGAGGCAGGGGAGGGAGACCTTCCGGAGCCAGCGATGTGCAGCTGTCTCAACGAGAGTAGGCTGTGCTAGAGAATCCGGTGCCAGATGGAAGCGGGAAGAGGGTTTCCGGCGGCCAGCAGCGCCCGGCCTGCGGTCAGTGCAGGTCGTCTAGGCATTCCTGGCGGGAGGCATGCCTTGCAGGAGGCAGGAGGAAGAAGAAGCTGGATGTCTGCAGGGAAGCCGCTGGGGAGGACTTGGTGGAGGAAGAGGCCAGCTTCCTCGCTGGGGAGAAGTCCGGGCTGACGGGCGCCCAGGGCGAGGAGGAGCGCCCGGCTGGAGGCCCAGAGCAGAGAGACTCTGTGCAGCTGGACTCAGGACAGGAGAGCCCGGCTTCCCGCCGCGCACAGCCCAGGACGCTGCTCTGGTGCCCTCGCGCTCTAGGCCAACTACCCTACCGAGAGATCGGGGCTCCCAACGGTGCCGCGGCTGCTGATGTCCCCATGGGCCCAGGTCGCGCGCCGCCGCTGCCAACTGGACGAGCCCCGCGTTGCCTCTTTGGGGAACCTTGATCAGCAACCTGGCTAGGCTCGATCCTGCGGCCTGCGGGAGCTCACTGCAGACACAGCCTGCTGTCCGCACTAGGCGGCGGAGGGGGCCGCCCTTGCCTCCGAGCGCGCCTGAGGCAGCCCCTTCGGCGCCTAGGCGGCTGCAAAACGCAGGCTCAGAACATCCGCTCGCACTCCACTTTCTGTTTTCTCCCACCTCTCTGGCGCAGGACACACGTCATCACGGGGGACTCGCGGAGCCTCCAGGCAACCGCTGCAGCCTCAGCGCACACGGACATGGCAATCGGCAGGGCTTTCCCCGAGGATCTGAAAATGAAGGAGAAGAACAGATTTGCTCACTCTTTCACGCCAGCAACTTCTTGAAATGCTGCTACCACAGCTGGACGCCGGCTTTCTCCCCAGGTGGCTGGCATGCTGCTGAGTTCCTCATCTGTAGGAAGTAATTCGATCATTCATTAATCGATCAATTAATCGTGGAATCCTTCAGTATGTACCTCGTATGTGTTGCTTCCTTTCCTTCCTTCCTTCCTTCCTTCCTTCCTTGATCCATTCCGACTTTCTCTGTGTCTGTTTTTCTTTCCTAGCGTGTTTCTTCCTTCGCTCCTTCCTCTCTACCTCACGGCGTTAGCTGAGGCACTCATTCATTCCTAGGCGGAAGGAGGTAGGCGTTTACCTCTTGAGTGATATACGGTTTCATTCACTCATTTAGACATTGGTGCAGGCGTGTATTTAGTAATTCGTGTATCCATTCATTAATGTGTACGCACTTCGTGTTTCCTTATTAGTCCTTGCTTCCTTGGCTTATTGATTTCTCCCTTTAGGTGCGAATGTGTATCGGTATTGCTGTGCGTATGTCTCTCTGTATGTTTCCATGTCCTTCTTTGATCGTGGCTGGGGATGGAACTCGGGGTCTCAGCGTTGAGCCAGTCTGCTTCTCAAAGCCCTAGGGTGAGGTGCTAGCTAGTTTGAGGACATGGAGTGTGCCCGAGTACCTGCCCCGTACAGGACGTCTCGGAGCAAAACCCCTGGTCCTATTGTGTCCTGATTGGTGTGGGAAAGCGAGGGGGAGCCAGTGGGGTCCACCAGGAAGGGAAAAAAAAGGAAAATTCCTTACAGGCCACCACGGGGATCGATCTCTGGACCTTGCGCCCCCAAACCGGCGCCAGACTTCGCGGGCCACCCCGCCAGCCGCTTCCGGTCGGCATTTCTCGCCCCTGTATTCACGTCCCTCCCCCCCACTCTCTGGACCACCCCGGTCCCACGACCATGCCAGGGCAGCAAGCAAGCTGTCCAGTGCCATTCCTACCCACAGCGGTTGCCCGCGACCCACAGGAGGTGGCGCTCGCAGGTGGTATCATAGTGCTTGGGAGAGAGGCAGGGGAGGGAGACCTTCCGGAGCCAGCGATGTGCAGCTGTCTCAACGAGAGTAGGCTGTGCTAGAGAATCCGGTGCCAGATGGAAGCGGGAAGAGGGTTTCCGGCGGCCAGCAGCGCCCGGCCTGCGGTCAGTGCAGGTCGTCTAGGCATTCCTGGCGGGAGGCATGCCTTGCAGGAGGCAGGAGGAAGAAGAAGCTGGATGTCTGCAGGGAAGCCGCTGGGGAGGACTTGGTGGAGGAAGAGGCCAGCTTCCTCGCTGGGGAGAAGTCCGGGCTGACGGGCGCCCAGGGCGAGGAGGAGCGCCCGGCTGGAGGCCCAGAGCAGAGAGACTCTGTGCAGCTGGACTCAGGACAGGAGAGCCCGGCTTCCCGCCGCGCACAGCCCAGGACGCTGCTCTGGTGCCCTCGCGCTCTAGGCCAACTACCCTACCGAGAGATCGGGGCTCCCAACGGTGCCGCGGCTGCTGATGTCCCCATGGGCCCAGGTCGCGCGCCGCCGCTGCCAACTGGACGAGCCCCGCGTTGCCTCTTTGGGGAACCTTGATCAGCAACCTGGCTAGGCTCGATCCTGCGGCCTGCGGGAGCTCACTGCAGACACAGCCTGCTGTCCGCACTAGGCGGCGGAGGGGGCCGCCCTTGCCTCCGAGCGCGCCTGAGGCAGCCCCTTCGGCGCCTAGGCGGCTGCAAAACGCAGGCTCAGAACATCCGCTCGCACTCCACTTTCTGTTTTCTCCCACCTCTCTGGCGCAGGACACACGTCATCACGGGGGACTCGCGGAGCCTCCAGGCAACCGCTGCAGCCTCAGCGCACACGGACATGGCAATCGGCAGGGCTTTCCCCGAGGATCTGAAAATGAAGGAGAAGAACAGATTTGCTCACTCTTTCACGCCAGCAACTTCTTGAAATGCTGCTACCACAGCTGGACGCCGGCTTTCTCCCCAGGTGGCTGGCATGCTGCTGAGTTCCTCATCTGTAGGAAGTAATTCGATCATTCATTAATCGATCAATTAATCGTGGAATCCTTCAGTATGTACCTCGTATGTGTTGCTTCCTTTCCTTCCTTCCTTCCTTCCTTCCTTCCTTGATCCATTCCGACTTTCTCTGTGTCTGTTTTTCTTTCCTAGCGTGTTTCTTCCTTCGCTCCTTCCTCTCTACCTCACGGCGTTAGCTGAGGCACTCATTCATTCCTAGGCGGAAGGAGGTAGGCGTTTACCTCTTGAGTGATATACGGTTTCATTCACTCATTTAGACATTGGTGCAGGCGTGTATTTAGTAATTCGTGTATCCATTCATTAATGTGTACGCACTTCGTGTTTCCTTATTAGTCCTTGCTTCCTTGGCTTATTGATTTCTCCCTTTAGGTGCGAATGTGTATCGGTATTGCTGTGCGTATGTCTCTCTGTATGTTTCCATGTCCTTCTTTGATCGTGGCTGGGGATGGAACTCGGGGTCTCAGCGTTGAGCCAGTCTGCTTCTCAAAGCCCTAGGGTGAGGTGCTAGCTAGTTTGAGGACATGGAGTGTGCCCGAGTACCTGCCCCGTACAGGACGTCTCGGAGCAAAACCCCTGGTCCTATTGTGTCCTGATTGGTGTGGGAAAGCGAGGGGGAGCCAGTGGGGTCCACCAGGAAGGGAAAAAAAAGGAAAATTCCTTACAGGCCACCACGGGGATCGATCTCTGGACCTTGCGCCCCCAAACCGGCGACAGACTTCGCGGGCCACCCCGCCAGCCGCTTCCGGTCGGCATTTCTCGCCCCTGTATTCACGTCCCTCCCCCCCACTCTCTGGACCACCCCGGTCCCACGACCATGCCAGGGCAGCAAGCAAGCTGTCCAGTGCCATTCCTACCCACAGCGGTTGCCCGCGACCCACAGGAGGTGGCGCTCGCAGGTGGTATCATAGTGCTTGGGAGAGAGGCAGGGGAGGGAGACCTTCCGGAGCCAGCGATGTGCAGCTGTCTCAACGAGAGTAGGCTGTGCTAGAGAATCCGGTGCCAGATGGAAGCGGGAAGAGGGTTTCCGGCGGCCAGCAGCGCCCGGCCTGCGGTCAGTGCAGATCGTCTAGGCATTCCTGGCGGGAGGCATGCCTTGCAGGAGGCAGGAGGAAGAAGAAGCTGGATGTCTGCAGGTAAGCCGCGGGGGAGGACTTGGTGGAGGAAGAGGCCAGCTTCCTCGCTGGGGAGAAGTCCGGGCTGACGGGCGCCCAGGGCGAGGAGGAGCGCCCGGCTGGAGGCCCAGAGCAGAGAGACTCTGTGCAGCTGGACTCAGGACAGGAGAGCCCGGCTTCCCGCCGCGCACAGCCCAGGACGCTGCTCTGGTGCCCTCGCGCTCTAGGCCAACTACCCTACCGAGAGATCGGGGCTCCCAACGGTGCCGCGGCTGCTGATGTCCCCGTGGGCCCAGGTCGCGCGCCGCCGCTGCCAACTGGACGAGCCCCGCGTTGCCTCTTTGGGGAACCTTGATCAGCAACCTGGCTAGGCTCGATCCTGCGGCCTGCGGGAGCTCACTGCAGACACAGCCTGCTGTCCGCACTAGGCCGCGGAGGGGGCCGCCCTTGCCTCCCAGCGCGCCTGAGGCAGCCCCTTCGGCGCCTAGGCGGCTGCAAAACGCAGGCTCAGAACATCCGCTCGCACTCCACTTTCTGTTTTCTCCCACCTCTCTGGCGCAGGACACACGTCATCACGGGGGACTCGCGGAGCCTCCAGGCAACCGCTGCAGCCTCAGCGCACACGGACATGGCAATCGGCAGGGCTTTCCCCGAGGATCTGAAAACGAAGGAGAAGAACAGATTTGCTCACTCTTTCACGCCAGCAACTTCTTGAAATGCTGCTACCACAGCTGGACGCCGGCTTTCTCCCCAGGTGGCCGGCATGCTGCTGAGTTCCTCATCTGTAGGAAGTAATTCGATCATTCGTTAATCGATCAATTAATTGTGGAATCCTTCAGTATGTACCTCGTATGTGTTGCTTCCTTTCCTTCCTTCCTTCCTTCCTTCCTTCCTTGATCCATTCCGACTTTCTCTGTGTCTGTTTTTCTTTCCTAGCGTGTTTCTTCCTTCGCTCCTTCCTCTCTACCTCACGGCGTTAGCTGAGGCACTCATTCATTCCTAGGCGGAAGGAGGTAGGCGTTTACCTCTTGAGTGATATACGGTTTCATTCACTCATTTAGACATTGGTGCAGGCGTGTATTTAGTAATTCGTGTATCCATTCATTAATGTGTACGCACTTCGTGTTTCCTTATTAGTCCTTGCTTCCTTGGCTTATTGATTTCTCCCTTTAGGTGCGAATGTGTATCGGTATTGCTGTGCGTATGTCTCTCTGTATGTTTCCATGTCCTTCTTTGATCGTGGCTGGGGATGGAACTCGGGGTCTCAGCGTTGAGCCAGTCTGCTTCTCAAAGCCCTAGGGTGAGGTGCTAGCTAGTTTGAGGACATGGAGTGTGCCCGAGTACCTGCCCCGTACAGGACGTCTCGGAGCAAAACCCCTGGTCCTATTGTGTCCTGATTGGTGTGGGAAAGCGAGGGGGAGCCAGTGGGGTCCACCAGGAAGGGAAAAAAAAGGAAAATTCCTTACAGGCCACCACGGGGATCGATCTCTGGACCTTGCGCCCCCAAACCGGCGACAGACTTCGCGGGCCACCCCGCCAGCCGCTTCCGGTCGGCATTTCTCGCCCCTGTATTCACGTCCCTCCCCCCCACTCTCTGGACCACCCCGGTCCCACGACCATGCCAGGGCAGCAAGCAAGCTGTCCAGTGCCATTCCTACCCACAGCGGTTGCCCGCGACCCACAGGAGGTGGCGCTCGCAGGTGGTATCATAGTGCTTGGGAGAGAGGCAGGGGAGGGAGACCTTCCGGAGCCAGCGATGTGCAGCTGTCTCAACGAGAGTAGGCTGTGCTAGAGAATCCGGTGCCAGATGGAAGCGGGAAGAGGGTTTCCGGCGGCCAGCAGCGCCCGGCCTGCGGTCAGTGCAGGTCGTCTAGGCATTCCTGGCGGGAGGCATGCCTTGCAGGAGGCAGGAGGAAGAAGAAGCTGGATGTCTGCAGGGAAGCCGCTGGGGAGGGCTTGGTGGAGGAAGAGGCCAGCTTCCTCGCTGGGGAGAAGTCCGGGCTGACGGGCGCCCAGGGCGAGGAGGAGCGCCCGGCTGGAGGCCCAGAGCAGAGAGACTCTGTGCAGCTGGACTCAGGACAGGAGAGCCCGGCTTCCCGCCGCGCACAGCCCAGGACGCTGCTCTGGTGCCCTCGCGCTCTAGGCCAACTACCCTACCGAGAGATCGGGGCTCCCAACGGTGCCGCGGCTGCTGATGTCCCCGTGGGCCCAGGTCGCGCGCCGCCGCTGCCAACTGGACGAGCCCCGCGTTGCCTCTTTGGGGAACCTTGATCAGCAACCTGGCTAGGCTCGATCCTGCGGCCTGCGGGAGCTCACTGCAGACACAGCCTGCTGTCCGCACTAGGCGGCGGAGGGGGCCGCCCTTGCCTCCCAGCGCGCCTGAGGTAGCCCCTTCGGCGCCTAGGCGGCTGCAAAACGCAGGCTCAGAACATCCGCTCGCACTCCACTTTCTGTTTTCTCCCACCTCTCTGGCGCAGGACACACGTCATCACGGGGGACTCGCGGAGCCTCCAGGCAACCGCTGCAGCCTCAGCGCACACGGACATGGCAATCTGCAGGGCTTTCCCCGAGGATCTGAAAACGAAGTAGAAGAACAGATTTGCTCACTCTTTCACGCCAGCAACTTCTTGAAATGCTGCTACCACAGCTGGACGCCGGCTTTCTCCCCAGGTGGCCGGCATGCTGCTGAGTTCCTCATCTGTAGGAAGTAATTCGATCATTCATTAACCGATCAATTAATCGTGGAATCCTTCAGTATGTACCTCGTATGTGTTGCTTCCTTTCCTTCCTTCCTTCCTTCCTTGATCCATTCCGACTTTCTCTGTGTCTGTTTTTCTTTCCTAGCGTGTTTCTTCCTTCGCTCCTTCCTCTCTGCCTCACGGCGTTAGCTGAGGCACTCATTCATTCCTAGGCGGAAGGAGGTAGGCGTTTACCTCTTGAGTGATATACGGTTTCATTCACTCATTTAGACATTGGTGCAGGCGTGTATTTAGTAATTCGTGTATCCATTCATTCCTGTGTACGCACTTCGTGTTTCCTTACTAGTCCTTGGTTCCTTGGCTTATTGCTTTCTCCCTTTAGGTGCGAATGTGTATCGTTATTGCTGTGCGTATGTCTCTCTGTATGTTTCCATGTCCTTCTTTGATCGTGGCTGGGGATGGAACTCGGGGCCTCAGCGTTGAGCCAGTCTGCTTCTCAAAGCCCTAGGGTGAGGTGCTAGCTAGTTTGAGGACATGGAGTGTGCCCGAGTACCTGCCCCGTACAGGACGTCTCGGAGCAAATCCCCTGGTCCTATTGTGTCCTGATTGGTGTGGGAAAGCGAGGGGGAGCCAGTGGGGTCCACCAGGAAGGGAAAAAAAAGGAAAATTCCTTACAGGCCACCACGGGGATCGATCTCTGGACCTTGCGCCCCCAAACCGGCGACAGACTTCGCGGGCCACCCTGCCAGCCGCTTCCGGTCGGCATTTCTCGCCCCTTTATTCACGTCCCTCCCCCCCACTCTCTGGACCACCCCGGTCCCACGACCATGCCAGGGCAGCAAGCAAGCTGTCCAGTGCAATTCCTACCCACAGCGGTTGCCCGCGACCCACAGGAGGTGGCGCTCGCAGGTGGTATCATAGTGCTTGGGAGAGAGGCAGGGGAGGGAGACCTTCCGGAGCCAGCGATGTGCAGCTGTCTCAACGAGAGTAGGCTGTGCTAGAGAATCCGGTGCCAGATGGAAGCGGGAAGAGGGTTTCCGGCGGCCAGCAGCGCCCGGCCTGCGGTCAGTGCAGGTCGTCTAGGCATTCCTGGCGGGAGGCATGCCTTGCAGGAGGCAGGAGGAAGAAGAAGCTGGATGTCTGCAGGTAAGCCGCGGGGGAGGACTTGGTGGAGGAAGAGGCCAGCTTCCTCGCTGGGGAGAAGTCCGGGCTGACGGGCGCCCAGGGCGAGGAGGAGCGCCCGGCTGGAGGCCCAGAGCAGAGAGACTCTGTGCAGCTGGACTCAGGACAGGAGAGCCCGGCTTCCCGCCGCGCACAGCCCAGGACGCTGCTCTGGTGCCCTCGCGCTCTAGGCCAACTACCCTACCGAGAGATCGGGGCTCCCAACGGTGCCGCGGCTGCTGATGTCCCCGTGGGCCCAGGTCGCGCGCCGCCGCTGCCAACTGGACGAGCCCCGCGTTGCCTCTTTGGGGAACCTTGATCAGCAACCTGGCTAGGCTCGATCCTGCGGCCTGCGGGAGCTCACTGCAGACACAGCCTGCTGTCCGCACTAGGCGGCGGAGGGGGCCGCCCTTGCCTCCCAGCGCACCTGAGGCAGCCCCTTCGGTGCCTAGGCGGCTGCAAAACGCAGGCTCAGAACATCCGCTCGCACTCCACTTTCTGTTTTCTCCCACCTCTCTGGCGCAGGACACACGTCATCACGGGGGACTCGCGGAGCCTCCAGGCAACCGCTGCAGCCTCAGCGCACACGGACATGGCAATCGGCAGGGCTTTCCCCGAGGATCTGAAAACGAAGGAGAAGAACAGATTTGCTCACTCTTTCACGCCAGCAACTTCTTGAAATGCTGCTACCACAGCTGGACGCCGGCTTTCTCCCCAGGTGGCCGGCATGCTGCTGAGTTCCTCATCTGTAGGAAGTAATTCGATCATTCATTAATCGATCAATTAATTGTGGAATCCTTCAGTATGTACCTCGTATGTGTTGCTTCCTTTCCTTCCTTCCTTCCTTCCTTCCTTCCTTGATCCATTCCGACTTTCTCTGTGTCTGTTTTTCTTTCCTAGCGTGTTTCTTCCTTCGCTCCTTCCTCTCTACCTCACGGCGTTAGCTGAGGCACTCATTCATTCCTAGGCGGAAGGAGGTAGGCGTTTACCTCTTGAGTGATATACGGTTTCATTCACTCATTTAGACATTGGTGCAGGCGTGTATTTAGTAATTCGTGTATCCATTCATTAATGTGTACGCACTTCGTGTTTCCTTATTAGTCCTTGCTTCCTTGGCTTATTGATTTCTCCCTTTAGGTGCGAATGTGTATCGGTATTGCTGTGCGTATGTCTCTCTGTATGTTTCCATGTCCTTCTTTGATCGTGGCTGGGGATGGAACTCGGGGTCTCAGCGTTGAGCCAGTCTGCTTCTCAAAGCCCTAGGGTGAGGTGCTAGCTAGTTTGAGGACATGGAGTGTGCCCGAGTACCTGCCCCGTACAGGACGTCTCGGAGCAAAACCCCTGGTCCTATTGTGTCCTGATTGGTGTGGGAAAGCGAGGGGGAGCCAGTGGGGTCCACCAGGAAGGGAAAAAAAAGGAAAATTCCTTACAGGCCACCACGGGGATCGATCTCTGGACCTTGCGCCCCCAAACCGGCGACAGACTTCGCGGGCCACCCCGCCAGCCGCTTCCGGTCGGCATTTCTCGCCCCTGTATTCACGTCCCTCCCCCCCACTCTCTGGACCACCCCGGTCCCACGACCATGCCAGGGCAGCAAGCAAGCTGTCCAGTGCCATTCCTACCCACAGCGGTTGCCCGCGACCCACAGGAGGTGGCGCTCGCAGGTGGTATCATAGTGCTTGGGAGAGAGGCAGGGGAGGGAGACCTTCCGGAGCCAGCGATGTGCAGCTGTCTCAACGAGAGTAGGCTGTGCTAGAGAATCCGGTGCCAGATGGAAGCGGGAAGAGGGTTTCCGGCGGCCAGCAGCGCCCGGCCTGCGGTCAGTGCAGGTCGTCTAGGCATTCCTGGCGGGAGGCATGCCTTGCAGGAGGCAGGAGGAAGAAGAAGCTGGATGTCTGCAGGGAAGCCGCTGGGGAGGACTTGGTGGAGGAAGAGGCCAGCTTCCTCGCTGGGGAGAAGTCCGGGCTGAAGGGCGCCCAGGGCGAGGAGGAGCGCCCGGCTGGAGGCCCAGAGCAGAGAGACTCTGTGCAGCTGGACTCAGGACAGGAGAGCCCGGCTTCCTGACGCGCACAACCCAGGACGCTGCTCTGGTGCCCTCGCGCTCTAGGCCAACTACCCTACCGAGAGATCGGGGCTCCCAACGGTGCCGCGGCTGCTGATGTCCCCGTGGGCCCAGGTCACGCGCCGCCGCTGCCAACTGGATGAGCCCCGCGTTGCCTCTTTGGGGAACCTTGATCAGCAACCTGGCTAGGCTCGATCCTGCGTCCTGCGGGAGCTCACTGCTGACACAGCCTGCTGTCCGCACTAGGCGGCGGAGGGAGCCGCCCTTGCCTCCCAGCGCGCCTGAGGCAGCCCCTTCGGCGCCTAGGCGGCTGCAAAACGCAGGCTCAGAACATCCGCTCGCACTCCACTTTCTGTTTTCTCCCACCTCTGTGGCGCAGGACACACGTCATCACGGGGGACTCGCGGAGCCTCCAGGCAACCGCTGCAGCCTCAGCGCACACGGACATGGCAATCTGCAGGGCTTTCACCGAGGATCTGAAAATGAAGGAGAAGAACAGATTTGCTCACTCTTTCACGCCAGCAACTTCTTGAAATGCTGCTACCACAGCTGGACGCCGGCTTTCTCCCCAGGTGGCCGGCATGCTGCTGAGTTCCTCATCTGTAGGAAGTAATTCGATCATTCATTAATCGATCAATTAATCGTGGAATCCTTCAGTATGTACCTCGTATGTGTTGTTTCCTTTCCTTCCTTCCTTCCTTCCTTCCTTCCTTCCTTGATCCATTCCGACTTTCTCTGTGTCTGTTTTTCTTTCCTAGCGTGTTTCTTCCTTCGCTCCTTCCTCTCTGCCTCACGGCGTTAGCTGATGCACTCATTCATTCCTAGGCGGAAGGAGGTAGGCGTTTACCTCTTGAGTGATATAGGGTTTCATTCACTCATTTAGACATTGGTGCAGGCGTGTATTTAGTAATTCGTGTATCCATTCATTCCTGTGTACGCACTTCGTGTTTCCTTACTAGTCCTTGGTTCCTTGGCTTATTGCTTTCTCCCTTTAGGTGCGAATGTGTATCGGTATTGCTGTGCGTATGTCTCTCTGTATGTTTCCATGTCCTTCTTTGATCGTGGCTGGGGATGGAACTCGGGGCCTCAGCGTTGAGCCAGTCTGCTTCTCAAAGCCCTAGGGTGAGGTGCTAGCTAGTTTGAGGACATGGAGTGTGCCCGAGTACCTGCCCCGTACAGGACGTCTCGGAGCAAATCCCCTGGTCCTATTGTGTCCTGATTGGTGTGGGAAAGCGAGGGGGAGCCAGTGGGGTCCACCAGGAAGGGAAAAAAAAGGAAAATTCCTTACAGGCCACCACGGGGATCGATCTCTGGACCTTGCGCCCCCAAACCGGCGACAGACTTCGCGGGCCACCCTGCCAGCCGCTTCCGGTCGGCATTTCTCGCCCCTTTATTCACGTCCCTCCCCCCCACTCTCTGGACCACCCCGGTCCCACGACCATGCCAGGGCAGCAAGCAAGCTGTCCAGTGCAATTCCTACCCACAGCGGTTGCCCGCGACCCACAGGAGGTGGCGCTCGCAGGTGGTATCATAGTGCTTGGGAGAGAGGCAGGGGAGGGAGACCTTCCGGAGCCAGCGATGTGCAGCTGTCTCAACGAGAGTAGGCTGTGCTAGAGAATCCGGTGCCAGATGGAAGCGGGAAGAGGGTTTCCGGCGGCCAGCAGCGCCCGGCCTGCGGTCAGTGCAGGTCGTCTAGGCATTCCTGGCGGGAGGCATGCCTTGCAGGAGGCAGGAGGAAGAAGAAGCTGGATGTCTGCAGGTAAGCCGCGGGGGAGGACTTGGTGGAGGAAGAGGCCAGCTTCCTCGCTGGGGAGAAGTCCGGGCTGACGGGCGCCCAGGGCGAGGAGGAGCGCCCGGCTGGAGGCCCAGAGCAGAGAGACTCTGTGCAGCTGGACTCAGGACAGGAGAGCCCGGCTTCCCGCCGCGCACAGCCCAGGACGCTGCTCTGGTGCCCTCGCGCTCTAGGCCAACTACCCTACCGAGAGATCGGGGCTCCCAACGGTGCCGCGGCTGCTGATGTCCCCGTGGGCCCAGGTCGCGCGCCGCCGCTGCCAACTGGACGAGCCCCGCGTTGCCTCTTTGGGGAACCTTGATCAGCAACCTGGCTAGGCTCGATCCTGCGGCCTGCGGGAGCTCACTGCAGACACAGCCTGCTGTCCGCACTAGGCGGCGGAGGGGGCCGCCCTTGCCTCCCAGCGCACCTGAGGCAGCCCCTTCGGTGCCTAGGCGGCTGCAAAACGCAGGCTCAGAACATCCGCTCGCACTCCACTTTCTGTTTTCTCCCACCTCTCTGGCGCAGGACACACGTCATCACGGGGGACTCGCGGAGCCTCCAGGCAACCGCTGCAGCCTCAGCGCACACGGACATGGCAATCGGCAGGGCTTTCCCCGAGGATCTGAAAACGAAGGAGAAGAACAGATTTGCTCACTCTTTCACGCCAGCAACTTCTTGAAATGCTGCTACCACAGCTGGACGCCGGCTTTCTCCCCAGGTGGCCGGCATGCTGCTGAGTTCCTCATCTGTAGGAAGTAATTCGATCATTCATTAATCGATCAATTAATTGTGGAATCCTTCAGTATGTACCTCGTATGTGTTGCTTCCTTTCCTTCCTTCCTTCCTTCCTTCCTTCCTTGATCCATTCCGACTTTCTCTGTGTCTGTTTTTCTTTCCTAGCGTGTTTCTTCCTTCGCTCCTTCCTCTCTACCTCACGGCGTTAGCTGAGGCACTCATTCATTCCTAGGCGGAAGGAGGTAGGCGTTTACCTCTTGAGTGATATACGGTTTCATTCACTCATTTAGACATTGGTGCAGGCGTGTATTTAGTAATTCGTGTATCCATTCATTAATGTGTACGCACTTCGTGTTTCCTTATTAGTCCTTGCTTCCTTGGCTTATTGATTTCTCCCTTTAGGTGCGAATGTGTATCGGTATTGCTGTGCGTATGTCTCTCTGTATGTTTCCATGTCCTTCTTTGATCGTGGCTGGGGATGGAACTCGGGGTCTCAGCGTTGAGCCAGTCTGCTTCTCAAAGCCCTAGGGTGAGGTGCTAGCTAGTTTGAGGACATGGAGTGTGCCCGAGTACCTGCCCCGTACAGGACGTCTCGGAGCAAAACCCCTGGTCCTATTGTGTCCTGATTGGTGTGGGAAAGCGAGGGGGAGCCAGTGGGGTCCACCAGGAAGGGAAAAAAAAGGAAAATTCCTTACAGGCCACCACGGGGATCGATCTCTGGACCTTGCGCCCCCAAACCGGCGACAGACTTCGCGGGCCACCCCGCCAGCCGCTTCCGGTCGGCATTTCTCGCCCCTGTATTCACGTCCCTCCCCCCCACTCTCTGGACCACCCCGGTCCCACGACCATGCCAGGGCAGCAAGCAAGCTGTCCAGTGCCATTCCTACCCACAGCGGTTGCCCGCGACCCACAGGAGGTGGCGCTCGCAGGTGGTATCATAGTGCTTGGGAGAGAGGCAGGGGAGGGAGACCTTCCGGAGCCAGCGATGTGCAGCTGTCTCAACGAGAGTAGGCTGTGCTAGAGAATCCGGTGCCAGATGGAAGCGGGAAGAGGGTTTCCGGCGGCCAGCAGCGCCCGGCCTGCGGTCAGTGCAGGTCGTCTAGGCATTCCTGGCGGGAGGCATGCCTTGCAGGAGGCAGGAGGAAGAAGAAGCTGGATGTCTGCAGGGAAGCCGCTGGGGAGGACTTGGTGGAGGAAGAGGCCAGCTTCCTCGCTGGGGAGAAGTCCGGGCTGAAGGGCGCCCAGGGCGAGGAGGAGCGCCCGGCTGGAGGCCCAGAGCAGAGAGACTCTGTGCAGCTGGACTCAGGACAGGAGAGCCCGGCTTCCTGACGCGCACAACCCAGGACGCTGCTCTGGTGCCCTCGCGCTCTAGGCCAACTACCCTACCGAGAGATCGGGGCTCCCAACGGTGCCGCGGCTGCTGATGTCCCCGTGGGCCCAGGTCACGCGCCGCCGCTGCCAACTGGATGAGCCCCGCGTTGCCTCTTTGGGGAACCTTGATCAGCAACCTGGCTAGGCTCGATCCTGCGTCCTGCGGGAGCTCACTGCTGACACAGCCTGCTGTCCGCACTAGGCGGCGGAGGGAGCCGCCCTTGCCTCCCAGCGCGCCTGAGGCAGCCCCTTCGGCGCCTAGGCGGCTGCAAAACGCAGGCTCAGAACATCCGCTCGCACTCCACTTTCTGTTTTCTCCCACCTCTGTGGCGCAGGACACACGTCATCACGGGGGACTCGCGGAGCCTCCAGGCAACCGCTGCAGCCTCAGCGCACACGGACATGGCAATCTGCAGGGCTTTCACCGAGGATCTGAAAATGAAGGAGAAGAACAGATTTGCTCACTCTTTCACGCCAGCAACTTCTTGAAATGCTGCTACCACAGCTGGACGCCGGCTTTCTCCCCAGGTGGCCGGCATGCTGCTGAGTTCCTCATCTGTAGGAAGTAATTCGATCATTCATTAATCGATCAATTAATCGTGGAATCCTTCAGTATGTACCTCGTATGTGTTGTTTCCTTTCCTTCCTTCCTTCCTTCCTTCCTTCCTTCCTTGATCCATTCCGACTTTCTCTGTGTCTGTTTTTCTTTCCTAGCGTGTTTCTTCCTTCGCTCCTTCCTCTCTGCCTCACGGCGTTAGCTGATGCACTCATTCATTCCTAGGCGGAAGGAGGTAGGCGTTTACCTCTTGAGTGATATAGGGTTTCATTCACTCATTTAGACATTGGTGCAGGCGTGTATTTAGTAATTCGTGTATCCATTCATTCCTGTGTACGCACTTCGTGTTTCCTTACTAGTCCTTGGTTCCTTGGCTTATTGCTTTCTCCCTTTAGGTGCGAATGTGTATCGGTATTGCTGTGCGTATGTCTCTCTGTATGTTTCCATGTCCTTCTTTGATCGTGGCTGGGGATGGAACTCGGGGCCTCAGCGTTGAGCCAGTCTGCTTCTCAAAGCCCTAGGGTGAGGTGCTAGCTAGTTTGAGGACATGGAGTGTGCCCGAGTACCTGCACAGTACAGGACGTCTCGGAGCAAAACCCCTGATCCTATTGTGTCCTGATTGGTGTGGGAAAGCGAGGGGAAGCCAGTGGGGTCCACCAGGAAGGGAAAAAAAAGGAAAATTCCTTACAGGCCACCACGGGGATCGATCTCTGGACCTTGCGCCCCCAAACCGGCGCCAGACTTCGCGGGCCACCCGGCCAGCCGCTTCCGTTCGGCATTTCTCGCCCCGTTATTCACGTCCCTCCCCCCCACTCTCTGGACCCCCCCGGTCCCACGACCATGCCAGGGCAGCAAGCAAGCTGTCCAGTGCCATTCATACCCACAGCGGTTGCCCGCGACCCACAGGAGGTGGCGCTCGCAGGTGGTATCATAGTGCTTGGGAGAGAGGCAGGGGAGGGAGACCTTCCGGAGCCAGCGATGTGCAGCTGTCTCAACGAGAGTAGGCTGTGCTAGAGAATCCGGTGCCAGATGGAAGCGGGAAGAGGGTTTCCGGCGGCCAGCAGCGCCCGGCCTGCGGTCAGTGCAGGTCGTCTAGGCATTCCTGGCGGGAGGCATGCCTTGCAGGAGGCAGGAGGAAGAAGCTGGATGTCTGCAGGGAAGCCGCGGGGGAGGACTTGGTGGAGGAAGAGGCCAGCTTCCTCGCTGGGGAGAAGTCCGGGCTGAAGGGCGCCCAGGGCGAGGAAGAGCGCCCGGCTGGAGGCCCAGAGCAGAGAGACTCTGTGCAGCTGGACTCAGGACAGGAGAGCCCGGCTTCCCGCCGCGCACAGCCCAGGACGCTGCTCTGGTGCCCTCGCGCTCTAGGCCAACTACCCTACCGAGAGATCGGGGCTCCCAATGGTGCCGCGGCTGCTGATGTCCCCGTGGGCCCAGGTCACGCACCGCCGCTGCCAACTGGATGAGCCCCGCGTTGCCTCTTTGGGGAACCTTGATCAGCAACCTGGCTAGGCTTGATCCTGTGGCCTGCGGGAGCTCACTGCTGACACAGCCTGCTGTCCGCACTAGGCGGCGGAGGGGGCCGCCCTTGCCTCCCAGCGCGCCTGAGGCAGCCCCTTCGGCGCCTAGGCGGCTGCAAAACGCAGGCTCAGAACATCCGCTCGCACTCCACTTTCTGTTTTCTCCCACCTCTCTGGCGCAGGACACACGTCATCACGGGGGACTCGCGGAGCCTCCAGGCAACCGCTGCAGCCTCAGCGCACATGGACATGGCAATCTGCAGGGCTTTCCCCGAGGATCTGAAAATGAAGGAGAAGAACAGATTTGCTCACTCTTTCACGCCAGCAACTTCTTGAAATGCTGCTACCACAGCTGGACGCCGGCTTTCTCCCCAGGTGGCCGGCATGCTGCTGAGTTCCTCATCTGTAGGAAGTAATTCGATCATTCATTAATCGATCAATTAATCGTGGAATCCTTCAGTATGTACCTCGTATGTGTTGCTTCCTTTCCTTCCTTCCTTCCTTCCTTCCTTCCTTCCTTGATCCATTCCGACTTTCTCTGTGTCTGTTTTTCTTTCCTAGCGTGTTTCTTCCTTCGCTCCTTCCTCTCTGCCTCACGGCGTTAGCTGATGCACTCATTCATTCCTAGGCGGAAGGAGGTAGGCGTTTACCTCTTGAGTGATATATGGTTTCATTCACTCATTTAGACATTGGTGCAGGCGTGTATTTAGTAATTCGTGTATCCATTCATTCCTGTGTATGCACTTCGTGTTTCCTTACTAGTCCTTGGTTCCTTGGCTTATTGCTTTCTCCCTTTAGGTGCGAATGTGTATCGGTATTGCTGTGCGTATGTCTCTCTGTATGTTTCCATGTCCTTCTTTGATCGTGGCTGGGGATGGAACTCGGGGCCTCAGCGTTGAGCCAGTCTGCTTCTCAAAGCCCTAGGGTGAGGTGCTAGCTAGTTTGAGGACATGGAGTGTGCCCGAGTACCTGCACCGTACAGGACGTCTCGGAGCAAAACCCCTGATCCTATTGTGTCCTGATTGGTGTGGGAAAGCGAGGGGGAGCCAGTGGGGTCCACCAGGAAGGGAAAAAAAAGGAAAATTCCTTACAGGCCACCACGGGGATCGATCTCTGGACCTTGCGCCCCCAAACCGGCGCCAGACTTCGCGGGCCACCCCGCCAACCGCTTCCGGTCGGCATTTCTCGCCCCTTTATTCACGTCCCTCCCCCCCACTCTCTGGACCACCCCGGTCCCACGACCATGCCAGGGCAGCAAGCAAGCTGTCCAGTGCCATTCCTACCCACAGCGGTTGCCCGCGACCCACAGGAGGTGGCGCTCGCAGGTGGTATCATAGTGCTTGGGAGAGAGGCAGGGGAGGGAGACCTTCCGGAGCCAGCGATGTGCAGCTGTCTCAACGAGAGTAGGCTGTGCTAGAGAATCCGGTGCCAGATGGAAGCGGGAAGAGGGTTTCCGGCGGCCAGCAGCGCCCGGCCTGCGGTCAGTGCAGGTCGTCTAGGCATTCCTGGCGGGAGGCATGCCTTGCAGGAGGCAGGAGGAAGAAGAAGCTGGATGTCTGCAGGGAAGCCGCGGGGGAGGACTTGGTGGAGGAAGAGGCCAGCTTCCTCGCTGGGGAGAAGTCCGGGCTGACGGGCGCCCAGGGCGAGGAGGAGCGCCCGGCTGGAGGCCCAGAGCAGAGAGACTCTGTGCAGCTGGACTCAGGACAGGAGAGCCCGGCTTCCCGCCGCGCACAGCCCAGGACGCTGCTCTGGTGCCCTCGCGCTCTAGGCCAACTACCCTACCGAGAGATCGGGGCTCCCAACGGTGCCGCGGCTGCTGATGTCCCCGTGGGCCCAGGTCGCGCGCCGCCGCTGCCAACTGGACGAGCCCCGCGTTGCCTCTTTGGGGAACCTTGATCAGCAACCTGGCTAGGCTCGATCCTGCGGCCTGCGGGAGCTCACTGCAGACACAGCCTGCTGTCCGCACTAGGCGGCGGAGGGGGCCGCCCTTGCCTCCCAGCGCGCCTGAGGCAGCCCCTTCGGCGCCTAGGCGGCTGCAAAACGCAGGCTCAGAACATCCGCTCGCACTCCACTTTCTGTTTTCTCCCACCTCTCTGGCGCAGGACACACGTCATCACGGGGGACTCGCGGAGCCTCCAGGCAACCGCTGCAGCCTCAGCGCACACGGACATGGCAATCTGCAGGGCTTTCCCCGAGGATCTGAAAACGAAGGAGAAGAACAGATTTGCTCACTCTTTCACGCCAGCAACTTCTTGAAATGCTGCTACCACAGCTGGACGCCGGCTTTCTCCCCAGGTGGCCGGCATGCTGCTGAGTTCCTCATCTGTAGGAAGTAATTCGATCATTCATTAATCGATCAATTAATCGTGGAATCCTTCAGTATGTACCTCGTATGTGTTGCTTCCTTTCCTTCCTTCCTTCCTTCCTTGATCCATTGCGACTTTCTCTGTGTCTGTTTTTCTTTCCTAGCGTGTTTCTTCCTTTGCTCCTTCCTCTCTGCCTCACGGCATTAGCTGAGGCACTCATTCATTCCTAGGCAGAAGGAGGTAGGCGTTTACCTCTTGAGTGATATACGGTTTCATTCACTCATTTAACATTGGTGCAGGTGTGTATTTAGTAATTCGTGTATCCATTCATTCCTGTGTACGCACTTCGTGTTTCTTTACTAGTCCTTGGTTCCTTGGCTTATTGATTTCTCCCTTTAGGTGCGAATGTGTATCGGTATTGCTGTGCGTATGTCTCTCTGTATGTTTCCATGTCCTTCTTTGATCGTGGCTGTGGATGGAACTCGGGGCCTCAGCATTGAGCCAGTCTGCTTCTCAAAGCCCTAGGGTGAGGTGCTAGCTAGTTTGAGGACATGGAGTGTGCCCGAGTACCTGCCCCGTACAGGACGTCTCGGAGCAAAACCCCTGATCCTATTGTGTCCTGATTGGTGTGGGAAAGCGAGGGGGAGCCAGTGGGGTCCACCAGGAAGGGAAAAAAAAGGAAAATCCCTTACAGGCCACCACGGGGATCGATCTCTGGACCTTGCGCCCCCAAACAGGCGCCAGACTTCGCGGGCCAACCCGCCAGCCGCTTCCGGTCGGCATTTCTCGCCCCTTTATTGACGTCCCTCCCCCCCACTCTCTGGACCCCCCCGGTCCCACGACCATGCCAGGGCAGCAAGCAAGCTGTCCAGTGCCATTCCTACCCACAGCGGATGCCCGCGACCCACAGGAGGTGGCGCTCGCAGGTGTTATCATAGTGCTTGGGAGAGAGGCAGGGGAGGGAGACCTTGCGGAGCCAGCGATGTGCAGCTGTCTCAACGAGAGTAGGCTGTGCTAGAGAATCCGGTGCCAGATGGAAGCGGGAAGAGGGTTTCCGGCGGCCAGCAGCACCCGGCCTGCGGTCAGTGCAGGTCGTCTAGGCATTCCTGGCGGGAGGCATGCCTTGCAGGAGGCAGGAGGAAGAAGAAGCTGGATGTCTGCAGGGAAGCCGCTCGGGAGGACTTGGTGGAGGAAGAGGCCAGCTTCCTCGCTGGGGAGAAGTCCGGGCTGACGGGCGCCCAGGGCGAGGAGGAGCGCCCGGCTGGAGGCCCAGAGCAGAGAGACTCTGTGCAGCTGGACTCAGGACAGGAGAGCCCGGCTTCCCGCCGCGCACAGCCCAGGACGCTGCTCTGGTGCCCTCGCGCTCTAGGCCAACTACCCTACCAAGAGATCGGGGCTCCCAACGGTGCCGTGGCTGCTGATGTCCCCGTGGGCCCAGGTCGCGCGCCGCCGCTGCCAACTGGACGAGCCCCGCGTTGCCTCTTTGGGGAACCTTGATCAGCAACCTGGCTAGGCTCGATCCTGCGGCCTGCGGGAGCTCACTGCAGACACAGCCTGCTGTCCGCACTAGGCGGCGGAGGGGGCCGCCCTTGCCTCCCAGCGCGCCTGAGGCAGCCCCTTCGGCGCCTAGGCGGCTGCAAAACGCAGGCTCAGAACATCCGCTCGCACTCCACTTTCTGTTTTCTCCCACCTCTCTGGCGCAGGACACACGTCATCACGGGGGACTCGCGGAGCCTCCAGGCAACCGCTGCAGCCTCAGCGCACACGGACATGGCAATCTGCAGGGCTTTCCCTGAGGATCTGAAAACGAAGGAGAAGAACAGATTTGCTCACTCTTTCACGCCAGCAACTTCTTGAAATGCTGCTACCACAGCTGGACGCCGGCTTTCTCCCCAGGTGGCCGGCATGCTGCTGAGTTCCTCATCTGTAGGAAGTAATTCGATCATTCATTAATCGATCAATTAATTGTGGAATCCTTCAGTATGTACCTCTTATGTGTTGCTTCCTTTCCTTCCTTCCTTCCTTCCTTCCTTCCTTGATCCATTCCGACTTTCTCTGTGTCTGTTTTTCTCTCCTAGCGTGTTTCTTCCTTCGCTCCTTCCTCTCTGCCTCACGGCGTTAGCTGAGGCACTCATTCATTCCTAGGCGGAAGGAGGTAGGCGTTTACCTCTTGAGTGATATACCGTTTCATTCACTCATTTAGACATTGGTGCAGGCGTGTATTTAGTAATTCGTGTATCCATTCATTAATGTGTACGCACTTCGTGTTTCCTTATTAGTCCTTGGTTCCTTGGCTTATTGATTTCTCCCTTTAGGTGCGAATGTGTATCGGTATTGCTGTGCGTATGTCTCTCTGTATGTTTCCATGTCCTTCTTTGATCGTGGCTGGGGATGGACCTCGGGGCCTCAGCGTTGAGCCAGTCTGCTTCTCAAAGCCCTAGGGTGAGGTGCTAGCTAGTTTGAGGACATGGAGTGTGCCCGAGTACCTGCCCCGTACAGGACGTCTCGGAGCAAAACCCCTGGTCCTATTGTGTCCTGATTGGTGTGGGAAAGCGAGGGGGAGCCAGTGGGGTCCACCAGGAAGGGAAAAAAAAGGAAAATTCCTTACAGGCCACCACGGGGATCGATCTCTGGACCTTGCGCCCCCAAACCGGCGACAGACTTCGCGGGCCACCCTGCCAGCCGCTTCCGGTCGGCATTTCTCGCCCCTTTATTCACGTCCCTCCCCCCCACTCTCTGGACCACCCCGGTCCCACGACCATGCCAGGGCAGCAAGCAAGCTGTCCAGTGCCATTCCTACCCACAGCGGTTGCCCGCGACCCACAGGAGGTGGCGCTCGCAGGTGGTATCATAGTGCTTGGGAGAGAGGCAGGGGAGGGAGACCTTCCGGAGCCAGCGATGTGCAGCTGTCTCAACGAGAGTAGGCTGTGCTAGAGAATCCGGTGCCAGATGGAAGCGGGAAGAGGGTTTCCGGCGGCCAGCAGCGCCCGGCCTGCGGTCAGTGCAGGTCGTCTAGGCATTCCTGGCGGGAGGCATGCCTTGCAGGAGGCAGGAGGAAGAAGAAGCTGGATGTCTGCAGGGAAGCCGCGGGGGAGGACTTGGTGGAGGAAGAGGCCAGCTTCCTCGCTGGGGAGAAGTCCGGGCTGACGGGCGCCCAGGGCGAGGAGGAGCGCCCGGCTGGAGGCCCAGAGCAGAGAGACTCTGTGCAGCTGGACTCAGGACAGGAGAGCCCGGCTTCCCGCCGCGCACAGCCCAGGACGCTGCTCTGGTGCCCTCGCGCTCTAGGCCAACTACCCTACCGAGAGATCGGGGCTCCCAACGGTGCCGCGGCTGCTGATGTCCCCGTGGGCCCAGGTCGCGCGCCGCCGCTGCCAACTGGACGAGCCCCGCGTTGCCTCTTTGGGGAACCTTGATCAGCAACCTGGCTAGGCTCGATCCTGCGGCCTGCGGGAGCTCACTGCAGACACAGCCTGCTGTCCGCACTAGGCGGCGGAGGGGGCCGCCCTTGCCTCCCAGCGCGCCTGAGGCAGCCCCTTCGGCGCCTAGGCGGCTGCAAAACGCAGGCTCAGAACATGCGCTCGCACTGCACTTTCTGTTTTCTCCCACCTCTCTGGCGCAGGACACACGTCATCACGGGGGACTCGCGGAGCCTCCAGGCAACCGCTGCAGCCTCAGCGCACACGGACATGGCAATCTGCAGGGCTTTCCCCGAGGATCTGAAAACGAAGGAGAAGAACAGATTTGCTCACTCTTTCACGCCAGCAACTTCTTGAAATGCTGCTACCACAGCTGGACGCCGGCTTTCTCCCCAGGTGGCCGGCATGCTGCTGAGTTCCTCATCTGTAGGAAGTAATTCGATCATTCATTAATCGATCAATTAATCGTGGAATCCTTCAGTATGTACCTCGTATGTGTTGCTTCCTTTCCTTCCTTCCTTCCTTCCTTGATCCATTGCGACTTTCTCTGTGTCTGTTTTTCTTTCCTAGCGTGTTTCTTCCTTTGCTCCTTCCTCTCTGCCTCACGGCATTAGCTGAGGCACTCATTCATTCCTAGGCAGAAGGAGGTAGGCGTTTACCTCTTGAGTGATATACGGTTTCATTCACTCATTTAACATTGGTGCAGGTGTGTATTTAGTAATTCGTGTATCCATTCATTCCTGTGTACGCACTTCGTGTTTCTTTACTAGTCCTTGGTTCCTTGGCTTATTGATTTCTCCCTTTAGGTGCGAATGTGTATCGGTATTGCTGTGCGTATGTCTCTCTGTATGTTTCCATGTCCTTCTTTGATCGTGGCTGTGGATGGAACTCGGGGCCTCAGCATTGAGCCAGTCTGCTTCTCAAAGCCCTAGGGTGAGGTGCTAGCTAGTTTGAGGACATGGAGTGTGCCCGAGTACCTGCCCCGTACAGGACGTCTCGGAGCAAAACCCCTGATCCTATTGTGTCCTGATTGGTGTGGGAAAGCGAGGGGGAGCCAGTGGGGTCCACCAGGAAGGGAAAAAAAAGGAAAATCCCTTACAGGCCACCACGGGGATCGATCTCTGGACCTTGCGCCCCCAAACAGGCGCCAGACTTCGCGGGCCAACCCGCCAGCCGCTTCCGGTCGGCATTTCTCGCCCCTTTATTGACGTCCCTCCCCCCCACTCTCTGGACACCCCCGGTCCCACGACCATGCCAGGGCAGCAAGCAAGCTGTCCAGTGCCATTCCTACCCACAGCGGTTGCCCGCGACCCACAGGAGGTGGCGCTCGCAGGTGTTATCATAGTGCTTGGGAGAGAGGCAGGGGAGGGAGACCTTGCGGAGCCAGCGATGTGCAGCTGTCTCAACGAGAGTAGGCTGTGCTAGAGAATCCGGTGCCAGATGGAAGCGGGAAGAGGGTTTCCGGCGGCCAGCAGCGCCCGGCCTGCGGTCAGTGCAGGTCGTCTAGGCATTCCTGGCGGGAGGCATGCCTTGCAGGAGGCAGGAGGAAGAAGAAGCTGGATGTCTGCAGGGAAGCCGCGGGGGAGGACTTGGTGGAGGAAGAGGCCAGCTTCCTCGCTGGGGAGAAGTCCGGGCTGACGGGCGCCCAGGGCGAGGAGGAGCGCCCGGCTGGAGGCCCAGAGCAGAGAGACTCTGTGCAGCTGGACTCAGGACAGGAGAGCCCGGCTTCCCGCCGCGCACAGCCCAGGACGCTGCTCTGGTGCCCTCGCGCTCTAGGCCAACTACCCTACCGAGAGATCGGGGCTCCCAACGGTGCCGCGGCTGCTGATGTCCCCGTGGGCCCAGGTCGCGCGCCGCCGCTGCCAACTGGACGAACCCCGCGTTGCCTCTTTGGGGAACCTTGATCAGCAACCTGGCTAGGCTCGATCCTGCGGCCTGCGGGAGCTCACTGCAGACACAGCCTGCTGTCCGCACTAGGCGGCAGAGGGGGCCGCCCTTGCCTCCCAGCGCGCCTGAGGCAGCCCCTTCGGCGCCTAGGCGGCTGCAAAACGCAGGCTCAGAACATCCGCTCGCACTCCACTTTCTGTTTTCTCCCACCTCTCTGGCGCAGGACACACGTCATCACGGGGGACTCGCGGAGCCTCCAGGCAACCGCTGCAGCCTCAGCGCACACGGACATGGCAATCTGCAGGGCTTTCCCCGAGGATCTGAAAAGGAAGGAGAAGAACAGATTTGCTCACTCTTTCACGCCAGCAACTTCTTGAAATGCTGCTACCACAGCTGGACGCCGGCTTTCTCCCCAGGTGGCCGGCATGCTGCTGAGTTCCTCATCTGTAGGAAGTAATTCGATCATTCATTAATCGATCAATTAATCGTGGAATCCTTCAGTATGTACCTCGTATGTGTTGCTTCCTTTCCTTCCTTCCTTCCTTCCTTGATCCATTCCGACTTTCTCTGTGTCTGTTTTTCTCTCCTAGCGTGTTTCTTCCTTCGCTCCTTCCTCTCTGCCTCACGGCGTTAGCTGATGCACTCATTCATTCCTAGGCGGAAGGAGGTAGGCGTTTACCTCTTGAGTGATATACGGTTTCATTCACTCATTTAGACATTGGTGCAGGCGTGTATTTAGTAATTCGTGTATCCATTCATTCCTGTGTACGCACTTCGTGTTTCCTTACTAGTCCTTGGTTCCTTGGCTTATTGCTTTCTCCCTTTAGGTGCGAATGTGTATCGGTATTGCTGTGCGTATGTCTCTCTGTATGTTTCCATGTCCTTCTTTGATCGTGGCTGGGGATGGAACTCGGGGCCTCAGCGTTGAGCCAGTCTGCATCTCAAAGCCCTAGGGTGAGGTGCTAGCTAGTTTGAGGACATGGAGTGTGCCCGAGTACCTGCACCGTACAGGACGTCTCGGAGCGAAACCCCTGATCCTATTGTGTCCTGATTGGTGTGGGAAAGCGAGGGGGAGCCAGTGGGGTCCACCAGGAAGGGAAAAAAAAGGAAAATTCCTTACAGGCCACCACGGGGATCGATCTCTGGACCTTGCGCCCCCAAACCGGCGCCAGACTTCGCGGGCCACCCCGCCAGCCGCTTCCGTTCGGCATTTCTCGCCCCGTTATTCACGTCCCTCCCCCCCACTCTCTGGACCCCCCCGGTCCCACGACCATGCCAGGGCAGCAAGCAAGCTGTCCAGTGCCATTCCTACCCACAGCGGTTGCCCGCGACCCACAGGAGGTGGCGCTCGCAGGTGTTATCATAGTGCTTGGGAGAGAGGCAGGGGAGGGAGACCTTGCGGAGCCAGCGATGTGCAGCTGTCTCAACGAGAGTAGGCTGTGCTAGAGAATCCGGTGCCAGATGGAAGCGGGAAGAGGGTTTCCGGCGGCCAGCAGCGCCCGGCCTGCGGTCAGTGCAGGTCGTCTAGGCATTCCTGGCGGGAGGCATGCCTTGCAGGAGGCAGGAGGAAGAAGAAGCTGGATGTCTGCAGGGAAGCCGCGGGGGAGGACTTGGTGGAGGAAGAGGCCAGCTTCCTCGCTGGGGAGAAGTCCGGGCTGACGGGCGCCCAGGGCGAGGAGGAGCGCCCGGCTGGAGGCCCAGAGCAGAGAGACTCTGTGCAGCTGGACTCAGGACAGGAGAGCCCGGCTTCCCGCCGCGCACAGCCCAGGACGCTGCTCTGGTGCCCTCGCGCTCTAGGCCAACTACCCTACCGAGAGATCGGGGCTCCCAACGGTGCCGCGGCTGCTGATGTCCCCGTGGGCCCAGGTCGCGCGCCGCCGCTGCCAACTGGACGAACCCCGCGTTGCCTCTTTGGGGAACCTTGATCAGCAACCTGGCTAGGCTCGATCCTGCGGCCTGCGGGAGCTCACTGCAGACACAGCCTGCTGTCCGCACTAGGCGGCGGAGGGGGCCGCCCTTGCCTCCCAGCGCGCCTGAGGCAGCCCCTTCGGCGCCTAGGCGGCTGCAAAACGCAGGCTCAGAACATCCGCTCGCACTCCACTTTCTGTTTTCTCCCACCTCTCTGGCGCAGGACACACGTCATCACGGGGGACTCGCGGAGCCTCCAGGCAACCGCTGCAGCCTCAGCGCACACGGACATGGCAATCTGCAGGGCTTTCCCCGAGGATCTGAAAATGAAGGAGAAGAACAGATTTGCTCACTCTTTCACGCCAGCAACTTCTTGAAATGCTGCTACCACAGCTGGACGCCGGCTTTCTCCCCAGGTGGCCGGCATGCTGCTGAGTTCCTCATCTGTAGGAAGTAATTCGATCATTCATTAATCGATCAATTAATCGTGGAATCCTTCAGTATGTACCTCGTATGTGTTGCTTCCTTTCCTTCCTTCCTTCCTTCCTTGATCCATTCCGACTTTCTCTGTGTCTGTTTTTCTCTCCTAGCGTGTTTCTTCCTTCGCTCCTTCCTCTCTGCCTCACGGCGTTAGCTGATGCACTCATTCATTCCTAGGCGGAAGGAGGTAGGCGTTTACCTCTTGAGTGATATACGGTTTCATTCACTCATTTAGACATTGGTGCAGGCGTGTATTTAGTAATTCGTGTATCCATTCATTCCTGTGTACGCACTTCGTGTTTCCTTACTAGTCCTTGGTTCCTTGGCTTATTGCTTTCTCCCTTTAGGTGCGAATGTGTATCGGTATTGCTGTGCGTATGTCTCTCTGTATGTTTCCATGTCCTTCTTTGATCGTGGCTGGGGATGGAACTCGGGGCCTCAGCGTTGAGCCAGTCTGCATCTCAAAGCCCTAGGGTGAGGTGCTAGCTAGTTTGAGGACATGGAGTGTGCCCGAGTACCTGCACCGTACAGGACGTCTCGGAGCGAAACCCCTGATCCTATTGTGTCCTGATTGGTGTGGGAAAGCGAGGGGGAGCCAGTGGGGTCCACCAGGAAGGGAAAAAAAAGGAAAATTCCTTACAGGCCACCACGGGGATCGATCTCTGGACCTTGCGCCCCCAAACCGGCGCCAGACTTCGCGGGCCACCCCGCCAGCCGCTTCCGTTCGGCATTTCTCGCCCCGTTATTCACGTCCCTCCCCCCCACTCTCTGGACCCCCCCGGTCCCACGACCATGCCAGGGCAGCAAGCAAGCTGTCCAGTGCCATTCATACCCACAGCGGTTGCCCGCGACCCACAGGAGGTGGCGCTCGCAGGTGGTATCATAGTGCTTGGGAGAGAGGCAGGGGAGGGAGACCTTCCGGAGCCAGCGATGTGCAGCTGTCTCAACGAGAGTAGGCTGTGCTAGAGAATCCGGTGCCAGATGGAAGCGGGTAGAGGGTTTCCGGCGGCCAGCAGCACCCGGCCTGCGGTCAGTGCAGGTCGTCTAGGCATTCCTGGCGGGAGGCATGCCTTGCAGGAGGCAGGAGGAAGAAGAAGCTGGATGTCTGCAGGGAAGCCGTTGGGGAGGACTTGGTGGAGGAAGAGGCCAGCTTCCTCGCTGGGGAGAAGTCCGGGCTGACGGGCGCCCAGCGCGAGGAGGAGCGCCCGGCTGGAGGCCCAGAGCAGAGAGACTCTGTGCAGCTGGACTCAGGACAGGAGAGCCCGGCTTCCCGCCGCGCACAGCCCAGGACGCTGCTCTGGTGCCCTCGCGCTCTAGGCCAACTACCCTACCGAGAGATCGGGTCTCCCAACGGTGCCGCGGCTGCTGATGTCCCCGTGGGCCCAGGTCGCGCGCCGCCGCTGCCAACTGGACGAGCCCCGTGTTGCCTCTTTGGGGAACCTTGATCAGCAACCTGGCTAGGCTCGATCCTGCGGCCTGCGGGAGCTCACTGCAGACACAGCCTGCTGTCCGCACTAGGCGGCGGAGGGGGCCGCCCTTGCCTCCCAGCGCGCCTGAGGCAGCCCCTTCGGCGCCTAGGCGGCTGCAAAACGCAGGCTCAGAACATCCGCTCGCTCTCCACTTTCTGTTTTCTCCCACCTCTCTGGCGCAGGACACACGTCATCACGGGGGACTCGCGGAGCCTCCAGGCAACCGCTGCAGCCTCAGCGCACACGGACATGGCAATCTGCAGGGCTTTCCCTGAGGATCTGAAAACGAAGGAGAAGAACAGATTTGCTCACTCTTTCACGCCAGCAACTTCTTGAAATGCTGCTACCACAGCTGGACGCCGGCTTTCTCCCCAGGTGGCCGGCATGCTGCTGAGTTCCTCATCTGTAGGAAGTAATTCGATCATTCATTAATCGATCAATTAATTGTGGAATCCTTCAGTATGTACCTCGTATGTGTTGCTTCCTTTCCTTCCTTCCTTCCTTCCTTGATCCATTCCGACTTTCTCTGTGTCTGTTTTTCTCTCCTAGCGTGTTTCTTCCTTCGCTCCTTCCTCTCTGCCTCACGGCGTTAGCTGAGGCACTCATTCATTCCTAGGCGAAAGGAGGTAGGCGTTTACCTCTTGAGTGATATACGGTTTCATTCACTCATTTAGACATTGGTGCAGGCGTGTATTTAGTAATTCGTGTATCCATTCATTAATGTGTACGCACTTCGTGTTTCCTTATTAGTCCTTGGTTCCTTGGCTTATTGCTTTCTCCCTTTAGGTGCGAATGTGTATCGGTATTGCTGTGCGTATGTCTCTCTGTATGTTTCCATGTCCTTCTTTGATCGTGGCTGGGGATGGAACTCGGGGCCTCAGCGTTGAGCCAGTCTGCTTCTCAAAGCCCTAGGGTGAGGTGCTAGCTAGTTTGAGGACATGGAGTGTGCCCGAGTACCTGCCCCGTACAGGACGTCTCGGAGCAAATCCCCTGGTCCTATTGTGTCCTGATTGGTGTGGGAAAGCGAGGGGGAGCCAGTGGGGTCCACCAGGAAGGGAAAAAAAAGGAAAATTCCTTACAGGCCACCACGGGGATCGATCTCTGGACCTTGCGCCCCCAAACCGGCGACAGACTTCGCGGGCCACCCTGCCAGCCGCTTCCGGTCGGCATTTCTCGCCCCTTTATTCACGTCCCTCCCCCCCACTCTCTGGACCACCCCGGTCCCACGACCATGCCAGGGCAGCAAGCAAGCTGTCCAGTGCCATTCCTACCCACAGCGGTTGCCCGCGACCCACAGGAGGTGGCGCTCGCAGGTGGTATCATAGTGCTTGGGAGAGAGGCAGGGGAGGGAGAAATTGCGGAGCCAGCGATGTGCAGCTGTCTCAACGAGAGTAGGCTGTGCTAGAGAATCCGGTGCCAGATGGAAGCGGGAAGAGGGTTTCCGGCGGCCAGCAGCGCCCGGCCTGCGGTCAGTGCAGGTCGTCTAGGCATTCCTGGCGGGAGGCATGCCTTGCAGGAGGCAGGAGGAAGAAGAAGCTGGATGTCTGCAGGGAAGCCGCGGGGGAGGACTTGGTGGAGGAAGAGGCCAGCTTCCTCGCTGGGGAGAAGTCCGGGCTGACGGGCGCCCAGGGTGAGGAGGAGCGCCCGGCTGGAGGCCCAGAGCAGAGAGACTCTGTGCAGCTGGACTCAGGACAGGAGAGCCCGGCTTCCCGCCGCGCACAGCCCAGGACGCTGCTCTGCTGCCCTCGCGCTCTAGGCCAACTACCCTACCGAGAGATCGGGGCTCCCAACGGTGCCGCGGCTGCTGATGTCCCCGTGGGCCCAGGTCGCGCGCCGCGGCTGCCAACTGGACGAGCCCCGCGTTGCCTCTTTGGGGAACCTTGATCAGCAACCTGGCTAGGCTCGATCCTGCGGCCTGCGGGAGCTCACTGCAGACACAGCCTGCTGTCCGCACTAGGCGGCGGAGGGGGCCGCCCTTGCCTCCCAGCGCGCCTGAGGCAGCCCCTTCGGCGCCTAGGCGGCTGCAAAACGCAGGCTCAGAACATCCGCTCGCACTCCACTTTCTGTTTTCTCCCACCTCTCTGGCGCAGGACACACGTCATCACGGGGGACTCGCGGAGCCTCCAGGCAACCGCTGCAGCCTCAGCGCACACGGACATGGCAATCTGCAGGGCTTTCCCTGAGGATCTGAAAACGAAGGAGAAGAACAGATTTGCTCACTCTTTCACGCCAGCAACTTCTTGAAATGCTGCTACCACAGCTGGACGCCGGCTTTCTCCCCAGGTGGCCGGCATGCTGCTGAGTTCCTCATCTGTAGGAAGTAATTCGATCATTCATTAATCGATCAATTAATTGTGGAATCCTTCAGTATGTACCTCGTATGTGTTGCTTCCTTTCCTTCCTTCCTTCCTTCCTTGATCCATTCCGACTTTCTCTGTGTCTGTTTTTCTCTCCTAGCGTGTTTCTTCCTTCGCTCCTTCCTCTCTGCCTCACGGCGTTAGCTGAGGCACTCATTCATTCCTAGGCGGAAGGAGGTAGGCGTTTACCTCTTGAGTGATATACGGTTTCATTCACTCATTTAGACATTGGTGCAGGCGTGTATTTAGTAATTCGTGTATCCATTCATTAATGTGTACGCACTTCGTGTTTCCTTATTAGTCCTTGGTTCCTTGGCTTATTGATTTCTCCCTTTAGGTGCGAATGTGTATCGGTATTGCTGTGCGTATGTCTCTCTGTATGTTTCCATGTCCTTCTTTGATCGTGGCTGGGGATGGACCTCGGGGCCTCAGCGTTGAGCCAGTCTGCTTCTCAAAGCCCTAGGGTGAGGTGCTAGCTAGTTTGAGGACATGGAGTGTGCCCGAGTACCTGCCCCGTACAGGACGTCTCGGAGCAAAACCCCTGGTCCTATTGTGTCCTGATTGGTGTGGGAAAGCGAGGGGGAGCCAGTGGGGTCCACCAGGAAGGGAAAAAAAAGGAAAATTCCTTACAGGCCACCACGGGGATCGATCTCTGGACCTTGCGCCCCCAAACCGGCGACAGACTTCGCGGGCCACCCTGCCAGCCGCTTCCGTTCGGCATTTCTCGCCCCGTTATTCACGTCCCTCCCCCCCACTCTCTGGACCCCCCCGGTCCCACGACCATGCCAGGGCAGCAAGCAAGCTGTCCAGTGCCATTCATACCCACAGCGGTTGCCTGCGACCCACAGGAGGTGGCGCTCGCAGGTGGTATCATAGTGCTTGGGAGAGAGGCAGGGGAGGGAGACCTTCCGGAGCCAGCGATGTGCAGCTGTCTCAACGAGAGTAGGCTGTGCTAGAGAATCCGGTGCCAGATGGAAGCGGGTAGAGGGTTTCCGGCGGCCAGCAGCACCCGGCCTGCGGTCAGTGCAGGTCGTGTAGGCATTCCTGGCGGGAGGCATGCCTTGCAGGAGGCAGGAGGAAGAAGAAGCTGGATGTCTGCAGGGAAGCCGCTGGGGAGGACTTGGTGGAGGAAGAGGCCAGCTTCCTCGCTGGGGAGAAGTCCGGGCTGACGGGCGCCCAGGGCGAGGAGGAGCGCCCGGCTGGAGGCCCAGAGCAGAGAGACTCTGTGCAGCTGGACTCAGGACAGGAGAGCCCGGCTTCCCGCCATGCACAGCCCAGGACGCTGCTCTGGTGCCCTCGCGCTCTAGGCCAACTACCCTACCGAGAGATCGGGTCTCCCAACGGTGCCGCGGCTGCTGATGTCCCCGTGGGCCCAGGTCGCGCGCCGCCGCTGCCAACTGGACGAGCCCCGTGTTGCCTCTTTGGGGAACCTTGATCAGCAACCTGGCTAGGCTCGATCCTGCGGCCTGCGGGAGCTCACTGCAGACACAGCCTGCTGTCCGCACTAGGCGGCGGAGGGGGCCGCCCTTGCCTCCCAGCGCGCCTGAGGCAGCCCCTTCGGCGCCTAGGCGGCTGCAAAACGCAGGCTCAGAACATCCGCTCGCTCTCCACTTTCTGTTTTCTCCCACCTCTCTGGCGCAGGACACACGTCATCACGGGGGACTCGCGGAGCCTCCAGGCAACCGGTGCAGCCTCAGCGCACACGGACATGGCAATCTGCAGGGCTTTCCCTGAGGATCTGAAAACGAAGGAGAAGAACAGATTTGCTCACTCTTTCACGCCAGCAACTTCTTGAAATGCTGCTACCACAGCTGGACGCCGGCTTTCTCCCCAGGTGGCCGGCATGCTGCTGAGTTCCTCATCTGTAGGAAGTAATTCGATCATTCATTAATCGATCAATTAATTGTGGAATCCTTCAGTATGTACCTCGTATGTGTTGCTTCCTTTCCTTCCTTCCTTCCTTCCTTGATCCATTCCGACTTTCTCTGTGTCTGTTTTTCATTCCTAGCGTGTTTCTTCCTTCGCTCCTTCCTCTCTGCCTCACGGCGTTAGCTGATGCACTCATTCATTCCTAGGCGGAAGGAGGTAGGCGTTTACCTCTTGAGTGATATACGGTTTCATTCACTCATTTAGACATTGGTGCAGGCGTGTATTTAGTAATTCGTGTATCCATTCATTCCTGTGTACGCACTTCGTGTTTCCTTACTAGTCCTTGGTTCCTTGGCTTATTGCTTTCTCCCTTTAGGTGCGAATGTGTATCGGTATTGCTGTGCGTATGTCTCTCTGTATGTTTCCATGTCCTTCTTTGATCGTGGCTGGGGATGGAACTCGGGGCCTCAGCGTTGAGCCAGTCTGCTTCTCCAAGCCCTAGGGTGAGGTGCTAGCTAGTTTGAGGACATGGAGTGTGCCCGAGTACCTGCACCGTACAGGACGTCTCGGAGCAAAACCCCTGATCCTATTGTGTCCTGATTGGTGTGGGAAAGCGAGGGGGAGCCAGTGGGGTCCACCAGGAAGGGGAAAAAAAGGAAAATTCCTTACAGGCCACCACGGGGATCGATCTCTGGACCTTGCGCCCCCAAACCGGCGCCAGACTTCGCGGGCCACCCCGCCAACCGCTTCCGTTCGGCATTTCTCGCCCCGTTATTCACGTCCCTCCCCCCCACTCTCTGGACCCCCCCGGTCCCACGACCATGCCAGGGCAGCAAGCAAGCTGTCCAGTGCCATTCATACCCACAGCGGTTGCCTGCGACCCACAGGAGGTGGCGCTCGCAGGTGGTATCATAGTGCTTGGGAGAGAGGCAGGGGAGGGAGACCTTCCGGAGCCAGCGATGTGCAGCTGTCTCAACGAGAGTAGGCTGTGCTAGAGAATCCGGTGCCAGATGGAAGCGGGAAGAGGGTTTCCGGCGGCCAGCAGCGCCCGGCCTGTGGTCAGTGCAGGTCGTCTAGGCATTCCTGGCGGGAGGCATGCCTTGCAGGAGGCAGGAGGAAGAAGCTGGATGTCAGCAGGGAAGCCGCGGGGGAGGACTTGGTGGAGGAAGAGGCCAGCTTCCTCGCTGGGGAGAAGTCCGGGCTGACGGGCGCCCAGGGTGAGGAGGAGCGCCCGGCTGGAGGCCCAGAGCAGAGAGACTCTGTGCAGCTGGACTCAGGACAGGAGAGCCCGGCTTCCCGCCGCGCACAGCCCAGGACGCTGCTCTGGTGCCCTCGCGCTCTAGGCCAACTACCCTACCGAGAGATCGGGGCTCCCAACGGTGCCGCGGCTGCTGATGTCCCCGTGGGCCCAGGTCGCGCGCCGCCGCTGCCAACTGGACGAGCCCCGCATTGCCTCTTTGGGGAACCTTGATCAGCAACCTGGCTAGGCTCGATCCTGCGGCCTGCGGGAGCTCACTGCAGACACAGCCTGCTGTCCGCACTAGGCGGCGGAGGGGGCCGCCCTTGCCTCCCAGCGCGCCTGAGGCAGCCCCTTCGGTGCCTAGGCGGCTGCAAAACGCAGGCTCAGAACATCCGCTCGCACTCCACTTTCTGTTTTCTCCCACCTCTCTGGCGCAGGACACACGTCATCACGGGGGACTCGCGGAGCCTCCAGGCAACCGCTGCAGCCTCAGCGCACACGGACATGGCAATCTGCAGGGCTTTCCCCGAGGATCTGAAAACGAAGGAGAAGAACAGATTTGCTCACTCTATTATGCCAGCAACTTCTTGAAATGCTGCTACCACAGCTGGACGCCGGCTTTCTCCCCAGGTGGCCGGCATGCTGCTGAGTTCCTCATCTGTAGGAAGTAATTCGATCATTCATTAATCGATCAATTAATTGTGGAATCCTTCAGTATGTACCTCGTATGTGTTGCTTCCTTTCCTTCCTTCCTTCCTTCCTTCCTTCCTTGATCCATTCCGACTTTCTCTGTGTCTGTTTTTCTTTCCTAGCGTGTTTCTTCCTTCGCTCCTTCCTCTCTGCCTCACGGCGTTAGCTGAGGCACTCATTCATTCCTAGGCGGAAGGAGGTAGGCGTTTACCTCTTGAGTGATATACGGTTTCATTCACTCATTTAGACATTGGTGCAGGCGTGTATTTAGTAATTCGTGTATCCATTCATTAATGTGTACGCACTTCGTGTTTCCTTATTAGTCCTTGGTTCCTTGGCTTATTGATTTCTCCCTTTAGGTGCGAATGTGTATCGGTATTGCTGTGCGTATGTCTCTCTGTATGTTTCCATGTCCTTCTTTGATCGTAGCTGGGGATGGAACTCGGGGCCTCAGCGTTGAGCCAGTCTGCTTCTCAAAGCCCTAGGGTGAGGTGCTAGCTAGTTTGAGGACATGGAGTGTGCCCGAGTACCTGCCCCGTACAGGACGTCTCGGAGCAAATCCCCTGGTCCTATTGTGTCCTGATTGGTGTGGGAAAGCGAGGGGGAGCCAGTGGGGTCCACCAGGAAGGGAAAAAAAAGGAAAATTCCTTACAGGCCACCACGGGGATCGATCTCTGGACCTTGCGCCCCCAAACCGGCGACAGACTTCGCGGGCCACCCTGCCAGCCGCTTCCGGTCGGCATTTCTCGCCCCTTTATTCACGTCCCTCCCCCCCACTCTCTGGACCACCCCGGTCCCACGACCATGCCAGGGCAGCAAGCAAGCTGTCCAGTGCCATTCCTACCCACAGCGGTTGCCCGCGACCCACAGGAGGTGGCGCTCGCAGGTGGTATCATAGTGCTTGGGAGAGAGGCAGGGGAGGGAGACCTTCCGGAGCCAGCGATGTGCAGCTGTCTCAACGAGAGTAGGCTGTGCTAGAGAATCCGGTGCCAGATGGAAGCGGGAAGAGGGTTTCCGGCGGCCAGCAGCGCCCGGCCTGCGGTCAGTGCAGGTCGTCTAGGCATTCCTGGCGGGAGGCATGCCTTGCAGGAGGCAGGAGGAAGAAGAAGCTGGATGTCTGCAGGGAAGCCGCGGGGGAGGACTTGGTGGAGGAAGAGGCCAGCTTCCTCGCTGGGGAGAAGTCCGGGCTGACGGGCGCCCAGGGCGAGGAAGAGCGCCCAGCTGGAGGCCCAGAGCAGAGAGACTCTGTGCAGCTGGACTCAGGACAGGAGAGCCCGGCTTCCCGCCGCGCACAGCCCAGGACGCTGCTCTGGTGCCCTCGCGCTCTAGGCCAACTACCCTACCGAGAGATCGGGGCTCCCAACGGTGCCGCGGCTGCTGATGTCCCCGTGGGCCCAGGTCGCGCGCCGCCGCTGCCAACTGCACGAGCCCCGCGTTGCCTCTTTGGGGAACCTTGATCAGCAACCTGGCTAGGCTCGATCCTGCGGCCTGCGGGAGCTCACTGCAGACACAGCCTGCTGTCCGCACTAGGCGGCGGAGGGGGCCGCCCTTGCCTCCCAGCGCGCCTGAGGCAGCCCCTTCGGCGCCTAGGCGGCTGCAAAACGCAGGCTCAGAACATCCGCTCGCACTCCACTTTCTGTTTTCTCCCACCTCTCTGGCGCAGGACACACGTCATCACGGGAGACTCGCGGAGCCTCCAGGCAACCGCTGCAGCCTCAGCGCACACGGACATGGCAATCTGCAGGGCTTTCCCCGAGGATCTGAAAACGAAGGAGAAGAACAGATTTGCTCACTCTTTCACGCCAGCAACTTCTTGAAATGCTGCTACCACAGCTGGACGCCGGCTTTCTCCCCAGGTGGCCGGCATGCTGCTGAGTTCCTCATCTGTAGGAAGTAATTCGATCATTCATTAATCGATCAATTAATTGTGGAATCCTTCAGTATGTACCTCGTATGTGTTGCTTCCTTTCCTTCCTTCCTTCCTTCCTTGATCCATTCCGACTTTCTCTGTGTCTGTTTTTCTCTCCTAGCGTGTTTCTTCCTTCGCTCCTTCCTCTCTGCCTCACGGCGTTAGCTGAGGCACTCATTCATTCCTAGGCGGAAGGAGGTAGGCGTTTACCTCTTGAGTGATATACGGTTTCATTCACTCATTTAGACATTGGTGCAGGCGTGTATTTAGTAATTCGTGTATCCATTCATTAATGTGTACGCACTTCGTGTTTCCTTATTAGTCCTTGGTTCCTTGGCTTATTGATTTCTCCCTTTAGGTGCGAATGTGTATCGGTATTGCTGTGCGTATGTCTCTCTGTATGTTTCCATGTCCTTCTTTGATCGTGGCTGGGGATGGACCTCGGGGCCTCAGCGTTGAGCCAGTCTGCTTCTCAAAGCCCTAGGGTGAGGTGCTAGCTAGTTTGAGGACATGGAGTGTGCCCGAGTACCTGCCCCGTACAGGACGTCTCGGAGCAAAACCCCTGGTCCTATTGTGTCCTGATTGGTGTGGGAAAGCGAGGGGGAGCCAGTGGGGTCCACCAGGAAGGGAAAAAAAAGGAAAATTCCTTACAGGCCACCACGGGGATCGATCTCTGGACCTTGCGCCCCCAAACCGGCGACAGACTTCGCGGGCCACCCTGCCAGCCGCTTCCGTTCGGCATTTCTCGCCCCGTTATTCACGTCCCTCCCCCCCACTCTCTGGACCCCCCCGGTCCCACGACCATGCCAGGGCAGCAAGCAAGCTGTCCAGTGCCATTCATACCCACAGCGGTTGCCTGCGACCCACAGGAGGTGGCGCTCGCAGGTGGTATCATAGTGCTTGGGAGAGAGGCAGGGGAGGGAGACCTTCCGGAGCCAGCGATGTGCAGCTGTCTCAACGAGAGTAGGCTGTGCTAGAGAATCCGGTGCCAGATGGAAGTGGGTAGAGGGTTTCCGGCGGCCAGCAGCACCCGGCCTGCAGTCAGTGCAGGTCGTCTAGGCATTCCTGGCGGGAGGCATGCCTTGCAGGAGGCAGGAGGAAGAAGAAGCTGGATGTCTGCAGGGAAGCCGCTGGGGAGGACTTGGTGGAGGAAGAGGCCAGCTTCCTCGCTGGGGAGAAGTCCGGGCTGACGGGCGCCCAGGGCGAGGAGGAGCGCCCGGCTGGAGGCCCAGAGCAGAGAGACTCTGTGCAGCTGGACTCAGGACAGGAGAGCCCGGCTTCCCGCCATGCACAGCCCAGGACGCTGCTCTGGTGCCCTCGCGCTCTAGGCCAACTACCCTACCGAGAGATCGGGTCTCCCAACGGTGCCGCGGCTGCTGATGTCCCCGTGGGCCCAGGTCGCGCGCCGCCGCTGCCAACTGGACGAGCCCCGTGTTGCCTCTTTGGGGAACCTTGATCAGCAACCTGGCTAGGCTCGATCCTGCGGCCTGCGGGAGCTCACTGCAGACACAGCCTGCTGTCCGCACTAGGCGGCGGAGGGGGCCGCCCTTGCCTCCCAGCGCGCCTGAGGCAGCCCCTTCGGCGCCTAGGCGGCTGCAAAACGCAGGCTCAGAACATCCGCTCGCTCTCCACTTTCTGTTTTCTCCCACCTCTCTGGCGCAGGACACACGTCATCACGGGGGACTCGCGGAGCCTCCAGGCAACCGGTGCAGCCTCAGCGCACACGGACATGGCAATCTGCAGGGCTTTCCCTGAGGATCTGAAAACGAAGGAGAAGAACAGATTTGCTCACTCTTTCACGCCAGCAACTTCTTGAAATGCTGCTACCACAGCTGGACGCCGGCTTTCTCCCCAGGTGGCCGGCATGCTGCTGAGTTCCTCATCTGTAGGAAGTAATTCGATCATTCATTAATCGATCAATTAATTGTGGAATCCTTCAGTATGTACCTCGTATGTGTTGCTTCCTTTCCTTCCTTCCTTCCTTCCTTGATCCATTCCGACTTTCTCTGTGTCTGTTTTTCATTCCTAGCGTGTTTCTTCCTTCGCTCCTTCCTCTCTGCCTCACGGCGTTAGCTGATGCACTCATTCATTCCTAGGCGGAAGGAGGTAGGCGTTTACCTCTTGAGTGATATACGGTTTCATTCACTCATTTAGACATTGGTGCAGGCGTGTATTTAGTAATTCGTGTATCCATTCATTCCTGTGTACGCACTTCGTGTTTCCTTACTAGTCCTTGGTTCCTTGGCTTATTGCTTTCTCCCTTTAGGTGCGAATGTGTATCGGTATTGCTGTGCGTATGTCTCTCTGTATGTTTCCATGTCCTTCTTTGATCGTGGCTGGGGATGGAACTCGGGGCCTCAGCGTTGAGCCAGTCTGCTTCTCCAAGCCCTAGGGTGAGGTGCTAGCTAGTTTGAGGACATGGAGTGTGCCCGAGTACCTGCACCGTACAGGACGTCTCGGAGCAAAACCCCTGATCCTATTGTGTCCTGATTGGTGTGGGAAAGCGAGGGGGAGCCAGTGGGGTCCACCAGGAAGGGGAAAAAAAGGAAAATTCCTTACAGGCCACCACGGGGATCGATCTCTGGACCTTGCGCCCCCAAACCGGCGCCAGACTTCGCGGGCCACCCCGCCAACCGCTTCCGTTCGGCATTTCTCGCCCCGTTATTCACGTCCCTCCCCCCCACTCTCTGGACCCCCCCGGTCCCACGACCATGCCAGGGCAGCAAGCAAGCTGTCCAGTGCCATTCATACCCACAGCGGTTGCCCGCGACCCACAGGAGGTGGCGCTCGCAGGTGGTATCATAGTGCTTGGGAGAGAGGCAGGGGAGGGAGACCTTCCGGAGCCAGCGATGTGCAGCTGTCTCAACGAGAGTAGGCTGTGCTAGAGAATCCGGTGCCAGATGGAAGCGGGAAGAGGGTTTCCGGCGGCCAGCAGCGCCCGGCCTGTGGTCAGTGCAGGTCGTCTAGGCATTCCTGGTGGGAGGCATGCCTTGCAGGAGGCAGGAGGAAGAAGCTGGATGTCAGCAGGGAAGCCGCGGGGGAGGACTTGGTGGAGGAAGAGGCCAGCTTCCTCGCTGGGGAGAAGTCCGGGCTGACGGGCGCCCAGGGTGAGGAGGAGCGCCCGGCTGGAGGCCCAGAGCAGAGAGACTCTGTGCAGCTGGACTCAGGACAGGAGAGCCCGGCTTCCCGCCGCACACAGCCCAGGACGCTGCTCTGGTGCCCTCGCGCTCTAGGCCAACTACCCTACCGAGAGATCGGGGCTCCCAACGGTGCCGCGGCTGCTGATGTCCCCGTGGGCCCAGGTCGCGCGCCGCCGCTGCCAACTGGACGAGCCCCGCATTGCCTCTTTGGGGAACCTTGATCAGCAACCTGGCTAGGCTCGATCCTGCGGCCTGCGGGAGCTCACTGCAGACACAGCCTGCTGTCCGCACTAGGCGGCGGAGGGGGCCGCCCTTGCCTCCCAGCGCGCCTGAGGCAGCCCCTTCGGTGCCTAGGCGGCTGCAAAACGCAGGCTCAGAACATCCGCTCGCACTCCACTTTCTGTTTTCTCCCACCTCTCTGGCGCAGGACACACGTCATCACGGGGGACTCGCGGAGCCTCCAGGCAACCGCTGCAGCCTCAGCGCACACGGACATGGCAATCTGCAGGGCTTTCCCCGAGGATCTGAAAACGAAGGAGAAGAACAGATTTGCTCACTCTATTATGCCAGCAACTTCTTGAAATGCTGCTACCACAGCTGGACGCCGGCTTTCTCCCCAGGTGGCCGGCATGCTGCTGAGTTCCTCATCTGTAGGAAGTAATTCGATCATTCATTAATCGATCAATTAATTGTGGAATCCTTCAGTATGTACCTCGTATGTGTTGCTTCCTTTCCTTCCTTCCTTCCTTCCTTCCTTCCTTGATCCATTCCGACTTTCTCTGTGTCTGTTTTTCTTTCCTAGCGTGTTTCTTCCTTCGCTCCTTCCTCTCTGCCTCACGGCGTTAGCTGAGGCACTCATTCATTCCTAGGCGGAAGGAGGTAGGCGTTTACCTCTTGAGTGATATACGGTTTCATTCACTCATTTAGACATTGGTGCAGGCGTGTATTTAGTAATTCGTGTATCCATTCATTAATGTGTACGCACTTCGTGTTTCCTTATTAGTCCTTGGTTCCTTGGCTTATTGATTTCTCCCTTTAGGTGCGAATGTGTATCGGTATTGCTGTGCGTATGTCTCTCTGTATGTTTCCATGTCCTTCTTTGATCGTAGCTGGGGATGGAACTCGGGGCCTCAGCGTTGAGCCAGTCTGCTTCTCAAAGCCCTAGGGTGAGGTGCTAGCTAGTTTGAGGACATGGAGTGTGCCCGAGTACCTGCCCCGTACAGGACGTCTCGGAGCAAATCCCCTGGTCCTATTGTGTCCTGATTCGTGTGGGAAAGCGAGGGGGAGCCAGTGGGGTCCACCAGGAAGGGAAAAAAAAGGAAAATTCCTTACAGGCCACCACGGGGATCGATCTCTGGACCTTGCGCCCCCAAACCGGCGACAGACTTCGCGGGCCACCCTGCCAGCCGCTTCCGGTCGGCATTTCTCGCCCCTTTATTCACGTCCCTCCCCCCCACTCTCTGGACCACCCCGGTCCCACGACCATGCCAGGGCAGCAAGCAAGCTGTCCAGTGCCATTCCTACCCACAGCGGTTGCCCGCGACCCACAGGAGGTGGCGCTCGCAGGTGGTATCATAGTGCTTGGGAGAGAGGCAGGGGAGGGAGACCTTCCGGAGCCAGCGATGTGCAGCTGTCTCAACGAGAGTAGGCTGTGCTAGAGAATCCGGTGCCAGATGGAAGCGGGAAGAGGGTTTCCGGCGGCCAGCAGCGCCCGGCCTGCGGTCAGTGCAGGTCGTCTAGGCATTCCTGGCGGGAGGCATGCCTTGCAGGAGGCAGGAGGAAGAAGAAGCTGGATGTCTGCAGGGAAGCCGCGGGGGAGGACTTGGTGGAGGAAGAGGCCAGCTTCCTCGCTGGGGAGAAGTCCGGGCTGACGGGCGCCCAGGGCGAGGAAGAGCGCCCAGCTGGAGGCCCAGAGCAGAGAGACTCTGTGCAGCTGGACTCAGGACAGGAGAGCCCGGCTTCCCGCCGCGCACAGCCCAGGACGCTGCTCTGGTGCCCTCGCGCTCTAGGCCAACTACCCTACCGAGAGATCGGGGCTCCCAACGGTGCCGCGGCTGCTGATGTCCCCGTGGGCCCAGGTCGCGCGCCGCCGCTGCCAACTGCACGAGCCCCGCGTTGCCTCTTTGGGGAACCTTGATCAGCAACCTGGCTAGGCTCGATCCTGCGGCCTGCGGGAGCTCACTGCAGACACAGCCTGCTGTCCGCACTAGGCGGCGGAGGGGGCCGCCCTTGCCTCCCAGCGCGCCTGAGGCAGCCCCTTCGGCGCCTAGGCGGCTGCAAAACGCAGGCTCAGAACATCCGCTCGCACTCCACTTTCTGTTTTCTCCCACCTCTCTGGCGCAGGACACACGTCATCACGGGAGACTCGCGGAGCCTCCAGGCAACCGCTGCAGCCTCAGCGCACACGGACATGGCAATCTGCAGGGCTTTCCCCGAGGATCTGAAAACGAAGGAGAAGAACAGATTTGCTCACTCTTTCACGCCAGCAACTTCTTGAAATGCTGCTACCACAGCTGGACGCCGGCTTTCTCCCCAGGTGGCCGGCATGCTGCTGAGTTCCTCATCTGTAGGAAGTAATTCGATCATTCATTAACCGATCAATTAATCGTGGAATCCTTCAGTATGTACCTCGTATGTGTTGCTTCCTTTCCTTCCTTCCTTCCTTCCTTGATCCATTGCGACTTTCTCTGTGTCTGTTTTTCTTTCCTAGCGTGTTTCTTCCTTCGCTCCTTCCTCTCTGCCTCACGGCATTAGCTGAGGCACTCATTCATTCCTAGGCAGAAGGAGGTAGGCGTTTACCTCTTGAGTGATATACGGTTTCATTCACTCATTTAGACATTGGTGCAGGGGTGTATTTAGTAATTCGTGTATCCATTCATTCCTGTGTACGCACTTCGTGTTTCTTTACTAGTCCTTGGTTCCTTGGCTTATTGATTTCTCCCTTTAGGTGCGAATGTGTATCGGTATTGCTGTGCGTATGTCTCTCTGTATGTTTCCATGTCCTTCTTTGATCGTGGCTGTGGATGGAACTCGGGGCCTCAGCATTGAGCCAGTCTGCTTCTCAAAGCCCTAGGGTGAGGTGCTAGCTAGTTTGAGGACATGGAGTGTGCCCGAGTACCTGCCCCGTACAGGACGTCTCGGAGCAAAACCCCTGGTCCTATTGTGTCCTGATTGGTGTGGGAAAGCGAGGGGGAGCCAGTGGGGTCCACCAGGAAGGGAAAAAAAAGGAAAATTCCTTACAGGCCACCACGGGGATCGATCTCTGGACCTTGCGCCCCCAAACCGGCGACAGACTTCGCGGGCCACCCTGCCAGCCGCTTCCGTTCGGCATTTCTCGCCCCGTTATTCACGTCCCTCCCCCCCACTCTCTGGACCCCCCCGGTCCCACGACCATGCCAGGGCAGCAAGCAAGCTGTCCAGTGCCATTCCTACCCACAGCGGTTGCCCGCGACCCACAGGAGGTGGCGCTCGCAGGTGGTATCATAGTGCTTGGGAGAGAGGCAGGGGAGGGAGACCTTGCGGAGCCAGCGATGTGCAGCTGTCTCAACGAGAGTAGGCTGTGCTAGAGAATCCGGTGCCAGATGGAAGCGGGAAGAGGGTTTCCGGCGGCCAGCAGCGCCCGGCCTGCGGTCAGTGCAGGTCGTCTAGGCATTCCTGGCGGGAGGCATGCCTTGCAGGAGGCAGGAGGAAGAAGAAGCTGGATGTCTGCAGGGAAGCCGCGGGGGAGGACTTGGTGGAGGAAGAGGCCAGCTTCCTCGCTGGGGAGAAGTCCGGGCTGACGGGCGCCCAGGGCGAGGAGGAGCGCCCGGCTGGAGGCCCAGAGCAGAGAGACACGGTGCAGCTGGACTCAGGACAGGAGAGCCCGGCTTCCCGCCGCGCACAGCCCAGGACGCTGCTCTGGTGCCCTCGCGCTCTAGGCCAACTACCCTACCGAGAGATCGGGGCTCCCAACGGTGCCGCGGCTGCTGATGTCCCCGTGGGCCCAGGTCGCGCGCCGCCACTGCCAACTGGACGAACCCCGCCTTGCCTCTTTGGGGAACCTTGATCAGCAACCTGGCTAGGCTCGATCCTGCGGCCTGCGGGAGCTCACTGCAGACACAGCCTGCTGTCCGCACTAGGCGGCGGAGGGGGCCGCCCTTGCCTCCCAGCGCGCCTGAGGCAGCCCCTTCGGCGCCTAGGCGGCTGCATAACGCAGGCTCAGAACATCCGCTCGCACTCCACTTTCTGTTTTCTCCCACCTCTCTGGCGCAGGACACACGTCATCACGGGGGACTCGCGGAGCCTCCAGGCAACCGCTGCAGCCTCAGTGCACACGGACATGGCAATCTGCAGGGCTTTCCCCGAGGATCTGAAAACGAAGGAGAAGAACAGATTTGCTCACTCTTTCACGCCAGCAACTTCTTGAAATGCTGCTACCACAGCTGGACGCCGGCTTTCTCCCCAGGTGGCCGGCATGCTGCTGAGTTCCTCATCTGTAGGAAGTAATTCGATCATTCATTAATCGATCAATTAATCATGGAATCCTTCAGTATGTACCTCGTATGTGTTGCTTCCTTTCCTTCCTTCCTTCCTTCCTTCCTTCCTTCCTTGATCCATTCCGACTTTCTCTGTGTCTGTTTTTCTTTCCTAGCGTGTTTCTTCCTTCGCTCCTTCCTCTCTGCCTCACGGCGTTAGCTGAGGCACTCATTCATTCCTAGGCTGAAGGAGGTAGGCGTTTACCTCTTGAGTGATATACGGTTTCATTCACTCATTTAGACATTGGTGCAGGCGTGTATTTAGTAATTCGTGTATCCATTCATTCCTGTGTACGCACTTCGTGTTTCCTTATTAGTCCTTGGTTCCTTGGCTTATTGATTTCTCCCTTTAGGTGCGAATGTGTATCGGTATTGCTGTGCGTATGTCTCTCTGTATGTTTCCATGTCCTTCTTTGATCGTGGCTGGGGATGGAACTCGGGGCCTCAGCATTGAGCCTGTCTGCTTCTCAAAGCCCTAGGGTGAGGTGCTAGCTAGTTTGAGGACATGGAGTGTGCCCGAGTACCTGCCCCGTACAGGACGTCTCGGAGCAAAACCCCTGATCCTATTGTGTCCTGATTGGTGTGGGAAAGCGAGGGGGAGCCAGTGGGGTCCACCAGGAAGGGAAAAAAAAGGAAAATTCCTTACAGGCCACCACGGGGATCGATCTCTGGACCTTGCGCCCCCAAACCGGCGCCAGACTTCGCGGGCCAACCCGCCAGCCGCTTCCGGTCGGCATTTCTCGCCCCTTATTGACGTCCCTCCCCCCCACTCTCTGGACCCCCCCGGTCCCACGACCATGCCAGGGCAGCAAGCAAGCTGTCCAGTGCCATTCCTACCCACAGCGGTTGACTGCGACCCACAGGAGGTGGCGCTCGCAGGTGGTATCATAGTGCTTGGGAGAGAGGCAGGGGAGGGAGACCTTTCGGAGCCAGCGATGTGCAGCTGTCTCAGCGAGAGTACGCTGTGGTAGAGAATCCGGTGCCAGATGGAAGCGGGAAGAGGGTTTCCGGCGGCCAGCAGCGCCCGGCCTGCGGTCAGTGCAGGTCGTCTAGGCATTCCTGGCGGGAGGCATGCCTTGCAGGAGGCAGGAGGAAGAAGAAGCTGGATGTCTGCAGGGAAGCCGCTGGGGAGGACTTGGTGGAGGAAGAGGCCAGCTTCCTCGCTGGGGAGAAGTCCGGGCTGACGGGCGCCCAGGGCGAGGAGGAGCGCCCAGCTGGAGGCCCAGAGCAGAGAGACTCTGTGCAGCTGGACTCAGGACAGGAGAGCCCGGCTTCCCGCCGCGCACAGCCCAGGACGCTGCTCTGGTGCCCTCGCGCTCTAGGCCAACTACCCTACCGAGAGATCGGGGCTCCCAACGGTGCCGCGGCTGCTGATGTCCCCGTGGGCCCAGGTCGCGCGCCGCCGCTGCCAACTGGACGAGCCCCGCGTTGCCTCTTTGGGGAACCTTGATCAGCAACCTGGCTAGGCTCGATCCTGCGGCCTGCGGGAGCTCACTGCAGACACAGCCTGCTGTCCGCACTAGGCGGCGGAGGGGGCCGCCCTTGCCTCCCAGCGCGCCTGAGGCAGCCCCTTCGGCGCCTAGGCGGCTGCAAAACGCAGGCTCAGAACATCCGCTCGCACTCCACTTTCTGTTTTCTCCCACCTCTCTGGCGCAGGACACACGTCATCACCGGGGACTCGCGGAGCCTCCAGGCAACCGCTGCAGCCTCAGCGCACACGGACATGGCAATCTGCAGGGCTTTCCCCGAGGATCTGAAAACGAAGGAGAAGAACAGATTTGCTCACTCTTTCACGCCAGCAACTTCTTGAAATGCTGCTACCACAGCTGGACGCCGGCTTTCTCCCCAGGTGGCCGGCATGCTGCTGAGTTCCTCATCTGTAGGAAGTAATTCGATCATTCATTAACCGATCAATTAATCGTGGAATCCTTCAGTATGTACCTCGTATGTGTTGCTTCCTTTCCTTCCTTCCTTCCTTCCTTGATCCATTCCGACTTTCTCTGTGTCTGTTTTTCTTTCCTAGCGTGTTTCTTCCTTCGCTCCTTCCTCTCTGCCTCACGGCATTAGCTGAGGCACTCATTCATTCCTAGGCGGAAGGAGGTAGGCGTTTACCTCTTGAGTGATATACGGTTTCATTCACTCATTTAGACATTGGTGCAGGCGTGTATTTAGTAATTCGTGTATCCATTCATTCCTGTGTACGCACTTCGTGTTTCCTTATTAGTCCTTGGTTCCTTGGCTTATTGATTTCTCCCTTTAGGTGCGAATGTGTATCGGTATTGCTGTGCGTATGTCTCTCTGTATGTTTCCATTTCCTTCTTTGATCGTGGCTGGGGATGGAACTCGGGGCCTCAGCGTTGAGCCAGTCTGCTTCTCAAAGCCCTAGGGTGAGGTGCTAGCTAGTTTGAGGACATGGAGTGTGCCCGAGTACCTGCCCCGTACAGGACGTCTCGGAGCAAAACCCCTGATCCTATTGTGTCCTGATTGGTGTGGGAAAGCGAGGGGGAGCCAGTGGGGTCCACCAGGAAGGGAAAAAAAAGGAAAATCCCTTACAGTCCACCACGGGGATCGATCTCTGGACCTTGCGCCCCCAAACAGGCGCCAGACTTCGCGGGCCAACCCGCCAGCCGCTTCCGGTCGGCATTTCTCGCCCCTTTATTGACGTCCCTCCCCCCCACTCTCTGGACCCCCCCGGTCCCACGACCATGCCAGGGCAGCAAGCAAGCTGTCCAGTGCCATTCCTACCCACAGCGGTTGCCCGCGACCCACAGGAGGTGGCGCTCGCAGGTGGTATCATAGTGCTTGGGAGAGAGGCAGGGGAGGGAGACCTTCCGGAGCCAGCGATGTGCAGCTGTCTCAACGAGAGTAGGCTGTGCTAGAGAATCCGGTGCCAGATGGAAGCGGGAAGAGGGTTTCCGGTGGCCAGCAGCGCCCGGCCTGCGGTCAGTGCAGGTCGTCTAGGCATTCCTGGCGGGAGGCATGCCTTGCAGGAGGCAGGAGGAAGAAGAAGCTGGATGTCTGCAGGGAAGCCGCGGGGGAGGACTTGGTGGAGGAAGAGGCCAGCTTCCTCGCTGGGGAGAAGTCCGGGCTGACGGGCGCCCAGGGCGAGGAGGAGCGCCCGGCTGGGGGCCCAGAGCAGAGAGACTCTGTGCAGCTGGACTCAGGACAGGAGAGCCCGGCTTCCCGCCGCGCACAGCCCAGGACGCTGCTCTGGTGCCCTCGCGCTCTAGGCCAACTACCCTACCGAGAGATCGGGGCTCCCAACGGTGCCGCGGCTGCTGATGTCCCCGTGGGCCCATGTCGCGCGCCGCCGCTGCCAACTGGACGAGCCCCGCCTTGCCACTTTGGGGAACCTTGATCAGCAACCTGGCTAGGCTCGATCCTGCGGCCTGCGGGAGCTCACTGCAGACACAGCCTGCTGTCCGCACTAGGCGGCGGAGGGGGCCGCCCTTGCTTCCCAGTGCGCCTGAGGCAGCCCCTTCGGCGCCTAGGCGGCTGCAAAACGCAGGCTCAGAACATCCGCTCGCACTCCACTTTCTGTTTTCTCCCACCTCTCTGGCGCAGGACACACGTCATCACGGGGGACTCGTGGAGCCTCCAGGCAACCGCTGCAGCCTCAGCGCACACGGACATGGCAATCTGCAGGGCTTTCCCCGAGGATCTGAAAACGAAGGAGAAGAACAGATTTGCTCACTCTTTCACGCCAGCAACTTCTTGAAATGCTGCTACCACAGCTGGACGCCGGCTTTCTCCCCAGGTGGCCGGCATGCTGCTGAGTTCCTCATCTGTAGGAAGTAATTCGATCATTCATTAACCGATCAATTAATCGTGGAATCCTTCAGTATGTACCTCGTATGTGTTGCTTCCTTTCCTTCCTTCCTTCCTTCCTTCCTTCCTTGATCCATTCCGACTTTCTCTGTGTCTGTTTTTCTTTCCTAGCGTGTTTCTTCCTTCGCTCCTTCCTCTCTGCCTCACGGCGTTAGCTGAGGCACTCATTCATTCCTAGGCTGAAGGAGGTAGGCGTTTACCTCTTGAGTGATATACGGTTTCATTCACTCATTTAGACATTGGTGCAGGCGTGTATTTAGTAATTCGTGTATCCATTCATTCCTGTGTACGCACTTCGTGTTTCCTTATTAGTCCTTGGTTCCTTGGCTTATTGATTTCTCCCTTTAGGTGCGAATGTGTATTGGTATTGCTGTGCGTATGTCTCTCTGTATGTTTCCATGTCCTTCTTTGATCGTGGCTGGGGATGGAACTCGGGGCCTCAGCATTGAGCCTGTCTGCTTCTCAAAGCCCTAGGGTGAGGTGCTAGCTAGTTTGAGGACATGGAGTGTGCCCGAGTACCTGCCCCGTACAGGACGTCTCGGAGCAAAACCCCTGATCCTATTGTGTCCTGATTGGTGTGGGAAAGCGAGGGGGAGCCAGTGGGGTCCACCAGGAAGGGAAAAAAAAGGAAAATTCCTTACAGGCCACCACGGGGATCGATCTCTGGACCTTGCGCCCCCAAACCGGCGCCAGACTTCGCGGGCCACCCCGCCAGCCGCTTCCGTTCGGCATTTCTCGCCCCGTTATTCACGTCCCTCCCCCCCACTCTCTGGACCCCCCCGGTCCCACGACCATGCCAGGGCAGCAAGCAAGCTGTCCAGTGCCATTCATACCCACAGCGGTTGCCTGCGACCCACAGGAGGTGGCGCTCGCAGGTGGTATCATAGTGCTTGGGAGAGAGGCAGGGGAGGGAGACCTTCCGGAGCCAGCGATGTGCAGCTGTCTCAATGAGAGTAGGCTGTGCTAGAGAATCCGGTGCCAGATGGAAGCGGGTAGAGGGTTTCCGGCGGCCAGCAGCACCCGGCCTGCGGTCAGTGCAGGTCGTCTAGGCATTCCTGGCGGGAGGCATGCCTTGCAGGAGGCAGGAGGAAGAAGAAGCTGGATGTCTGCAGGGAAGCCGTTGGGGAGGACTTGGTGGAGGAAGAGGCCAGCTTCCTCGCTGGGGAGAAGTCCGGGCTGACGGGCGCCCAGCGCGAGGAGGAGCGCCCGGCTGGAGGCCCAGAGCAGAGAGACTCTGTGCAGCTGGACTCAGGACAGGAGAGCCCGGCTTCCCGCCGCGCACAGCCCAGGACGCTGCTCTGGTGCCCTCGCGCTCTAGGCCAACTACCCTACCGAGAGATCGGGTCTCCCAACGGTGCCGCGGCTGCTGATGTCCCCGTGGGCCCAGGTCGCGCGCCGCCGCTGCCAACTGGACGAGCCCCGTGTTGCCTCTTTGGGGAACCTTGATCAGCAACCTGGCTAGGCTCGATCCTGCGGCCTGCGGGAGCTCACTGCAGACACAGCCTGCTGTCCGCACTAGGCGGCGGAGGGGGCCGCCCTTGCCTCCCAGCGCGCCTGAGGCAGCCCCTTCGGCGCCTAGGCGGCTGCAAAACGCAGGCTCAGAACATCCGCTCGCTCTCCACTTTCTGTTTTCTCCCACCTCTCTGGCGCAGGACACACGTCATCACGGGGGACTCGCGGAGCCTCCAGGCAACCGCTGCAGCCTCAGCGCACACGGACATGGCAATCTGCAGGGCTTTCCCTGAGGATCTGAAAACGAAGGAGAAGAACAGATTTGCTCACTCTTTCACGCCAGCAACTTCTTGAAATGCTGCTACCACAGCTGGACGCCGGCTTTCTCCCCAGGTGGCCGGCATGCTGCTGAGTTCCTCATCTGTAGGAAGTAATTCGATCATTCATTAATCGATCAATTAATTGTGGAATCCTTCAGTATGTACCTCGTATGTGTTGCTTCCTTTCCTTCCTTCCTTCCTTCCTTGATCCATTCCGACTTTCTCTGTGTCTGTTTTTCTCTCCTAGCGTGTTTCTTCCTTCGCTCCTTCCTCTCTGCCTCACGGCGTTAGCTGAGGCACTCATTCATTCCTAGGCGGAAGGAGGTAGGCGTTTACCTCTTGAGTGATATACGGTTTCATTCACTCATTTAGACATTGGTGCAGGCGTGTATTTAGTAATTCGTGTATCCATTCATTAATGTGTACGCACTTCGTGTTTCCTTATTAGTCCTTGGTTCCTTGGCTTATTGCTTTCTCCCTTTAGGTGCGAATGTGTATCGGTATTGCTGTGCGTATGTCTCTCTGTATGTTTCCATGTCCTTCTTTGATCGTGGCTGGGGATGGAACTCGGGGCCTCAGCGTTGAGCCAGTCTGCTTCTCAAAGCCCTAGGGTGAGGTGCTAGCTAGTTTGAGGACATGGAGTGTGCCCGAGTACCTGCCCCGTACAGGACGTCTCGGAGCAAATCCCCTGGTCCTATTGTGTCCTGATTGGTGTGGGAAAGCGAGGGGGAGCCAGTGGGGTCCACCAGGAAGGGAAAAAAAAGGAAAATTCCTTACAGGCCACCACGGGGATCGATCTCTGGACCTTGCGCCCCCAAACCGGCGACAGACTTCGCGGGCCACCCTGCCAGCCGCTTCCGGTCGGCATTTCTCGCCCCTTTATTCACGTCCCTCCCCCCCACTCTCTGGACCACCCCGGTCCCACGACCATGCCAGGGCAGCAAGCAAGCTGTCCAGTGCCATTCCTACCCACAGCGGTTGCACGCGACCCACAGGAGGTGGCGCTCGCAGGTGGTATCATAGTGCTTGGGAGAGAGGCAGGGGAGGGAGACCTTGCGGAGCCAGCGATGTGCAGCTGTCTCAACGAGAGTAGGCTGTGCTAGAGAATCCGGTGCCAGATGGAAGCGGGAAGAGGGTTTCCGGCGGCCAGCAGCGCCCGGCCTGCGGTCAGTGCAGGTCGTCTAGGCATTCCTGGCGGGAGGCATGCCTTGCAGGAGGCAGGAGGAAGAAGAAGCTGGATGTCTGCAGGGAAGCCGCGAGGGAGGACTTGGTGGAGGAAGAGGCCAGCTTCCTCGCTGGGGAGAAGTCCGGGCTGACGGGCGCCCAGGGTGAGGAGGAGCGCCCGGCTGGAGGCCCAGAGCAGAGAGACTCTGTGCAGCTGGACTCAGGACAGGAGAGCCCGGCTTCCCGCCGCGCACAGCCCAGGACGCTGCTCTGCTGCCCTCGCGCTCTAGGCCAACTACCCTACCGAGAGATCGGGGCTCCCAACGGTGCCGCGGCTGCTGATGTCCCCGTGGGCCCAGGTCGCGCGCCGCCGCTGCCAACTGGACGAGCCCCGCGTTGCCTCTTTGGGGAACCTTGATCAGCAACCTGGCTAGGCTCGATCCTGCGGCCTGCGGGAGCTCACTGCAGACACAGCCTGCTGTCCGCACTAGGCGGCGGAGGGGGCCGCCCTTGCCTCCCAGCGCGCCTGAGGCAGCCCCTTCGGCGCCTAGGCGGCTGCAAAACGCAGGCTCAGAACATCCGCTCGCACTCCACTTTCTGTTTTCTCCCACCTCTCTGGCGCAGGACACACGTCATCACCGGGGACTCGCGGAGCCTCCAGGCAACCGCTGCAGCCTCAGCGCACACGGACATGGCAATCTGCAGGGCTTTCCCCGAGGATCTGAAAACGAAGGAGAAGAACAGATTTGCTCACTCTTTCACGCCAGCAACTTCTTGAAATGCTGCTACCACAGCTGGACGCCGGCTTTCTCCCCAGGTGGCCGGCATGCTGCTGAGTTCCTCATCTGTAGGAAGTAATTCGATCATTCATTAACCGATCAATTAATCGTGGAATCCTTCAGTATGTACCTCGTATGTGTTGCTTCCTTTCCTTCCTTCCTTCCTTCCTTGATCCATTCCGACTTTCTCTGTGTCTGTTTTTCTTTCCTAGCGTGTTTCTTCCTTCGCTCCTTCCTCTCTGCCTCACGGCATTAGCTGAGGCACTCATTCATTCCTAGGCGGAAGGAGGTAGGCGTTTACCTCTTGAGTGATATACGGTTTCATTCACTCATTTAGACATTGGTGCAGGCGTGTATTTAGTAATTCGTGTATCCATTCATTCCTGTGTACGCACTTCGTGTTTCCTTATTAGTCCTTGGTTCCTTGGCTTATTGATTTCTCCCTTTAGGTGCGAATGTGTATCGGTATTGCTGTGCGTATGTCTCTCTGTATGTTTCCATTTCCTTCTTTGATCGTGGCTGGGGATGGAACTCGGGGCCTCAGCGTTGAGCCAGTCTGCTTCTCAAAGCCCTAGGGTGAGGTGCTAGCTAGTTTGAGGACATGGAGTGTGCCCGAGTACCTGCCCCGTACAGGACGTCTCGGAGCAAAACCCCTGATCCTATTGTGTCCTGATTGGTGTGGGAAAGCGAGGGGGAGCCAGTGGGGTCCACCAGGAAGGGAAAAAAAAGGAAAATCCCTTACAGTCCACCACGGGGATCGATCTCTGGACCTTGCGCCCCCAAACAGGCGCCAGACTTCGCGGGCCAACCCGCCAGCCGCTTCCGGTCGGCATTTCTCGCCCCTTTATTGACGTCCCTCCCCAACACTCTCTGGACCCCCCCGGTCCCACGACCATGCCAGGGCAGCAAGCAAGCTGTCCAGTGCCATTCCTACCCACAGCGGTTGCCCGCGACCCACAGGAGGTGGCGCTCGCAGGTGGTATCATAGTGCTTGGGAGAGAGGCAGGGGAGGGAGACCTTCCGGAGCCAGCGATGTGCAGCTGTCTCAACGAGAGTAGGCTGTGCTAGAGAATCCGGTGCCAGATGGAAGCGGGAAGAGGGTTTCCGGTGGCCAGCAGCGCCCGGCCTGCGGTCAGTGCAGGTCGTCTAGGCATTCCTGGCGGGAGGCATGCCTTGCAGGAGGCAGGAGGAAGAAGAAGCTGGATGTCTGCAGGGAAGCCGCGGGGGAGGACTTGGTGGAGGAAGAGGCCAGCTTCCTCGCTGGGGAGAAGTCCGGGCTGACGGGCGCCCAGGGCGAGGAGGAGCGCCCGGCTGGGGGCCCAGAGCAGAGAGACTCTGTGCAGCTGGACTCAGGACAGGAGAGCCCGGCTTCCCGCCGCGCACAGCCCAGGACGCTGCTCTGGTGCCCTCGCGCTCTAGGCCAACTACCCTACCGAGAGATCGGGGCTCCCAACGGTGCCGCGGCTGCTGATGTCCCCGTGGGCCCATGTCGCGCGCCGCCGCTGCCAACTGGACGAGCCCCGCCTTGCCACTTTGGGGAACCTTGATCAGCAACCTGGCTAGGCTCGATCCTGCGGCCTGCGGGAGCTCACTGCAGACACAGCCTGCTGTCCGCACTAGGCGGCGGAGGGGGCCGCCCTTGCTTCCCAGTGCGCCTGAGGCAGCCCCTTCGGCGCCTAGGCGGCTGCAAAACGCAGGCTCAGAACATCCGCTCGCACTCCACTTTCTGTTTTCTCCCACCTCTCTGGCGCAGGACACACGTCATCACGGGGGACTCGTGGAGCCTCCAGGCAACCGCTGCAGCCTCAGCGCACACGGACATGGCAATCTGCAGGGCTTTCCCCGAGGATCTGAAAACGAAGGAGAAGAACAGATTTGCTCACTCTTTCACGCCAGCAACTTCTTGAAATGCTGCTACCACAGCTGGACGCCGGCTTTCTCCCCAGGTGGCCGGCATGCTGCTGAGTTCCTCATCTGTAGGAAGTAATTCGATCATTCATTAACCGATCAATTAATCGTGGAATCCTTCAGTATGTACCTCGTATGTGTTGCTTCCTTTCCTTCCTTCCTTCCTTCCTTCCTTCCTTGATCCATTCCGACTTTCTCTGTGTCTGTTTTTCTTTCCTAGCGTGTTTCTTCCTTCGCTCCTTCCTCTCTGCCTCATGGCGTTAGCTGAGGCACTCATTCATTCCTAGGCTGAAGGAGGTAGGCGTTTACCTCTTGAGTGATATACGGTTTCATTCACTCATTTAGACATTGGTGCAGGCGTGTATTTAGTAATTCGTGTATCCATTCATTCCTGTGTACGCACTTCGTGTTTCCTTATTAGTCCTTGGTTCCTTGGCTTATTGATTTCTCCCTTTAGGTGCGAATGTGTATCGGTATTGCTGTGCGTATGTCTCTCTGTATGTTTCCATGTCCTTCTTTGATCGTGGCTGGGGATGGAACTCGGGGCCTCAGCATTGAGCCTGTCTGCTTCTCAAAGCCCTAGGGTGAGGTGCTAGCTAGTTTGAGGACATGGAGTGTGCCCGAGTACCTGCCCCGTACAGGACGTCTCGGAGCAAAACCCCTGATCCTATTGTGTCCTGATTGGTGTGGGAAAGCGAGGGGGAGCCAGTGGGGTCCACCAGGAAGGGAAAAAAAAGGAAAATTCCTTACAGGCCACCACGGGGATCGATCTCTGGACCTTGCGCCCCCAAACCGGCGCCAGACTTCGCGGGCCACCCCGCCAGCCGCTTCCGTTCGGCATTTCTCGCCCCGTTATTCACGTCCCTCCCCCCCACTCTCTGGACCCCCCCGGTCCCACGACCATGCCAGGGCAGCAAGCAAGCTGTCCAGTGCCATTCATACCCACAGCGGTTGCCTGCGACCCACAGGAGGTGGCGCTCGCAGGTGGTATCATAGTGCTTGGGAGAGAGGCAGGGGAGGGAGACCTTCCGGAGCCAGCGATGTGCAGCTGTCTCAACGAGAGTAGGCTGTGCTAGAGAATCCGGTGCCAGATGGAAGCGGGTAGAGGGTTTCCGGCGGCCAGCAGCACCCGGCCTGCGGTCAGTGCAGGTCGTCTAGGCATTCCTGGCGGGAGGCATGCCTTGCAGGAGGCAGGAGGAAGAAGAAGCTGGATGTCTGCAGGGAAGCCGTTGGGGAGGACTTGGTGGAGGAAGAGGCCAGCTTCCTCGCTGGGGAGAAGTCCGGGCTGACGGGCGCCCAGCGCGAGGAGGAGCGCCCGGCTGGAGGCCCAGAGCAGAGAGACTCTGTGCAGCTGGACTCAGGACAGGAGAGCCCGGCTTCCCGCCGCGCACAGCCCAGGACGCTGCTCTGGTGCCCTCGCGCTCTAGGCCAACTACCCTACCGAGAGATCGGGTCTCCCAACGGTGCCGCGGCTGCTGATGTCCCCGTGGGCCCAGGTCGCGCGCCGCCGCTGCCAACTGGACGAGCCCCGTGTTGCCTCTTTGGGGAACCTTGATCAGCAACCTGGCTAGGCTCGATCCTGCGGCCTGCGGGAGCTCACTGCAGACACAGCCTGCTGTCCGCACTAGGCGGCGGAGGGGGCCGCCCTTGCCTCCCAGCGCGCCTGAGGCAGCCCCTTCGGCGCCTAGGCGGCTGCAAAACGCAGGCTCAGAACATCCGCTCGCTCTCCACTTTCTGTTTTCTCCCACCTCTCTGGCGCAGGACACACGTCATCACGGGGGACTCGCGGAGCCTCCAGGCAACCGCTGCAGCCTCAGCGCACACGGACATGGCAATCTGCAGGGCTTTCCCTGAGGATCTGAAAACGAAGGAGAAGAACAGATTTGCTCACTCTTTCACGCCAGCAACTTCTTGAAATGCTGCTACCACAGCTGGACGCCGGCTTTCTCCCCAGGTGGCCGGCATGCTGCTGAGTTCCTCATCTGTAGGAAGTAATTCGATCATTCATTAATCGATCAATTAATTGTGGAATCCTTCAGTATGTACCTCGTATGTGTTGCTTCCTTTCCTTCCTTCCTTCCTTCCTTGATCCATTCCGACTTTCTCTGTGTCTGTTTTTCTCTCCTAGCGTGTTTCTTCCTTCGCTCCTTCCTCTCTGCCTCACGGCGTTAGCTGAGGCACTCATTCATTCCTAGGCGGAAGGAGGTAGGCGTTTACCTCTTGAGTGATATACGGTTTCATTCACTCATTTAGACATTGGTGCAGGCGTGTATTTAGTAATTCGTGTATCCATTCATTAATGTGTACGCACTTCGTGTTTCCTTATTAGTCCTTGGTTCCTTGGCTTATTGCTTTCTCCCTTTAGGTGCGAATGTGTATCGGTATTGCTGTGCGTATGTCTCTCTGTATGTTTCCATGTCCTTCTTTGATCGTGGCTGGGGATGGAACTCGGGGCCTCAGCGTTGAGCCAGTCTGCTTCTCAAAGCCCTAGGGTGAGGTGCTAGCTAGTTTGAGGACATGGAGTGTGCCCGAGTACCTGCCCCGTACAGGACGTCTCGGAGCAAATCCCCTGGTCCTATTGTGTCCTGATTGGTGTGGGAAAGCGAGGGGGAGCCAGTGGGGTCCACCAGGAAGGGAAAAAAAAGGAAAATTCCTTACAGGCCACCACGGGGATCGATCTCTGGACCTTGCGCCCCCAAACCGGCGACAGACTTCGCGGGCCACCCTGCCAGCCGCTTCCGGTCGGCATTTCTCGCCCCTTTATTCACGTCCCTCCCCCCCACTCTCTGGACCACCCCGGTCCCACGACCATGCCAGGGCAGCAAGCAAGCTGTCCAGTGCCATTCCTACCCACAGCGGTTGCACGCGACCCACAGGAGGTGGCGCTCGCAGGTGGTATCATAGTGCTTGGGAGAGAGGCAGGGGAGGGAGACCTTGCGGAGCCAGCGATGTGCAGCTGTCTCAACGAGAGTAGGCTGTGCTAGAGAATCCGGTGCCAGATGGAAGCGGGAAGAGGGTTTCCGGCGGCCAGCAGCGCCCGGCCTGCGGTCAGTGCAGGTCGTCTAGGCATTCCTGGCGGGAGGCATGCCTTGCAGGAGGCAGGAGGAAGAAGAAGCTGGATGTCTGCAGGGAAGCCGCGAGGGAGGACTTGGTGGAGGAAGAGGCCAGCTTCCTCGCTGGGGAGAAGTCCGGGCTGACGGGCGCCCAGGGTGAGGAGGAGCGCCCGGCTGGAGGCCCAGAGCAGAGAGACTCTGTGCAGCTGGACTCAGGACAGGAGAGCCCGGCTTCCCGCCGCGCACAGCCCAGGACGCTGCTCTGCTGCCCTCGCGCTCTAGGCCAACTACCCTACCGAGAGATCGGGGCTCCCAACGGTGCCGCGGCTGCTGATGTCCCCGTGGGCCCAGGTCGCGCGCCGCCGCTGCCAACTGGACGAGCCCCGCGTTGCCTCTTTGGGGAACCTTGATCAGCAACCTGGCTAGGCTCGATCCTGCGGCCTGCGGGAGCTCACTGCAGACACAGCCTGCTGTCCGCACTAGGCGGCGGAGGGGGCCGCCCTTGCCTCCCAGCGCGCCTGAGGCAGCCCCTTCGGCGCCTAGGCGGCTGCAAAACGCAGGCTCAGAACATCCGCTCGCACTCCACTTTCTGTTTTCTCCCACCTCTCTGGCGCAGGACACACGTCATCACGGGGGACTCGCGGAGCCTCCAGGCAACCGCTGCAGCCTCAGCGCACACGGACATGGCAATCTGCAGGGCTTTCCCTGAGGATCTGAAAACGAAGGAGAAGAACAGATTTGCTCACTCTTTCACGCCAGCAACTTCTTGAAATGCTGCTACCACAGCTGGACGCCGGCTTTCTCCCCAGGTGGCCGGCATGCTGCTGAGTTCCTCATCTGTAGGAAGTAATTCGATCATTCATTAATCGATCAATTAATTGTGGAATCCTTCAGTATGTACCTCGTATGTGTTGCTTCCTTTCCTTCCTTCCTTCCTTCCTTGATCCATTCCGACTTTCTCTGTGTCTGTTTTTCTCTCCTAGCGTGTTTCTTCCTTCGCTCCTTCCTCTCTGCCTCACGGCATTAGCTGAGGCACTCATTCATTCCTAGGCGGAAGGAGGTAGGCGTTTACCTCTTGAGTGATATACGGTTTCATTCACTCATTTAGACATTGGTGCAGGCGTGTATTTAGTAATTCGTGTATCCATTCATTAATGTGTACGCACTTCGTGTTTCCTTATTAGTCCTTGGTTCCTTGGCTTATTGATTTCTCCCTTTAGGTGCGAATGTGTATCGGTATTGCTGTGCGTATGTCTCTCTGTATGTTTCCATGTCCTTCTTTGATCGTGGCTGGGGATGGACCTCGGGGCCTCAGCGTTGAGCCAGTCTGCTTCTCAAAGCCCTAGGGTGAGGTGCTAGCTAGTTTGAGGACATGGAGTGTGCCCGAGTACCTGCCCCGTACAGGACGTCTCGGAGCAAAACCCCTGGTCCTATTGTGTCCTGATTGGTGTGGGAAAGCGAGGGGGAGCCAGTGGGGTCCACCAGGAAGGGAAAAAAAAGGAAAATTCCTTACAGGCCACCACGGGGATCGATCTCTGGACCTTGCGCCCCCAAACCGGCGACAGACTTCGCGGGCCACCCTGCCAGCCGCTTCCGTTCGGCATTTCTCGCCCCGTTATTCACGTCCCTCCCCCCCACTCTCTGGACCCCCCCGGTCCCACGACCATGCCAGGGCAGCAAGCAAGCTGTCCAGTGCCATTCCTACCCACAGCGGTTGCCCGCGACCCACAGGAGGTGGCGCTCGCAGGTGGTATCATAGTGCTTGGGAGAGAGGCAGGGGAGGGAGACCTTGCGGAGCCAGCGATGTGCAGCTGTCTCAACGAGAGTAGGCTGTGCTAGAGAATCCGGTGCCAGATGGAAGCGGGAAGAGGGTTTCCGGCGGCCAGCAGCGCCCGGCCTGCGGTCAGTGCAGGTCGTCTAGGCATTCCTGGCGGGAGGCATGCCTTGCAGGAGGCAGGAGGAAGAAGAAGCTGGATGTCTGCAGGGAAGCCGCGGGGGAGGACTTGGTGGAGGAAGAGGCCAGCTTCCTCGCTGGGGAGAAGTCCGGGCTGACGGGCGCCCAGGGCGAGGAGGAGCGCCCGGCTGGAGGCCCAGAGCAGAGAGACACGGTGCAGCTGGACTCAGGACAGGAGAGCCCGGCTTCCCGCCGCGCACAGCCCAGGACGCTGCTCTGGTGCCCTCGCGCTCTAGGCCAACTACCCTACCGAGAGATCGGGGCTCCCAACGGTGCCGCGGCTGCTGATGTCCCCGTGGGCCCAGGTCGCGCGCCGCCACTGCCAACTGGACGAACCCCGCCTTGCCTCTTTGGGGAACCTTGATCAGCAACCTGGCTAGGCTCGATCCTGCGGCCTGCGGGAGCTCACTGCAGACACAGCCTGCTGTCCGCACTAGGCGGCGGAGGGGGCCGCCCTTGCCTCCCAGCGCGCCTGAGGCAGCCCCTTCGGCGCCTAGGCGGCTGCATAACGCAGGCTCAGAACATCCGCTCGCACTCCACTTTCTGTTTTCTCCCACCTCTCTGGCGCAGGACACACGTCATCACGGGGGACTCGCGGAGCCTCCAGGCAACCGCTGCAGCCTCAGTGCACACGGACATGGCAATCTGCAGGGCTTTCCCCGAGGATCTGAAAACGAAGGAGAAGAACAGATTTGCTCACTCTTTCACGCCAGCAACTTCTTGAAATGCTGCTACCACAGCTGGACGCCGGCTTTCTCCCCAGGTGGCCGGCATGCTGCTGAGTTCCTCATCTGTAGGAAGTAATTCGATCATTCATTAATCGATCAATTAATCGTGGAATCCTTCAGTATGTACCTCGTATGTGTTGCTTCCTTTCCTTCCTTCCTTCCTTCCTTCCTTCCTTGATCCATTCCGACTTTCTCTGTGTCTGTTTTTCTTTCCTAGCGTGTTTCTTCCTTCGCTCCTTCCTCTCTGCCTCACGGCGTTAGCTGAGGCACTCATTCATTCCTAGGCTGAAGGAGGTAGGCGTTTACCTCTTGAGTGATATACGGTTTCATTCACTCATTTAGACATTGGTGCAGGCGTGTATTTAGTAATTCGTGTATCCATTCATTCCTGTGTACGCACTTCGTGTTTCCTTATTAGTCCTTGGTTCCTTGGCTTATTGATTTCTCCCTTTAGGTGCGAATGTGTATCGGTATTGCTGTGCGTATGTCTCTCTGTATGTTTCCATGTCCTTCTTTGATCGTGGCTGGGGATGGAACTCGGGGCCTCAGCATTGAGCCTGTCTGCTTCTCAAAGCCCTAGGGTGAGGTGCTAGCTAGTTTGAGGACATGGAGTGTGCCCGAGTACCTGCCCCGTACAGGACGTCTCGGAGCAAAACCCCTGATCCTATTGTGTCCTGATTGGTGTGGGAAAGCGAGGGGGAGCCAGTGGGGTCCACCAGGAAGGGAAAAAAAAGGAAAATTCCTTACAGGCCACCACGGGGATCGATCTCTGGACCTTGCGCCCCCAAACCGGCGCCAGACTTCGCGGGCCAACCCGCCAGCCGCTTCCGGTCGGCATTTCTCGCCCCTTATTGACGTCCCTCCCCCCCACTCTCTGGACCCCCCCGGTCCCACGACCATGCCAGGGCAGCAAGCAAGCTGTCCAGTGCCATTCCTACCCACAGCGGTTGACTGCGACCCACAGGAGGTGGCGCTCGCAGGTGGTATCATAGTGCTTGGGAGAGAGGCAGGGGAGGGAGACCTTTCGGAGCCAGCGACGTGCAGCTGTCTCAACGAGAGTACGCTGTGGTAGAGAATCCGGTGCCAGATGGAAGCGGGAAGAGGGTTTCCGGCGGCCAGCAGCGCCCGGCCTGCGGTCAGTGCAGGTCGTCTAGGCATTCCTGGCGGGAGGCATGCCTTGCAGGAGGCAGGAGGAAGAAGAAGCTGGATGTCTGCAGGGAAGCCGCTGGGGAGGACTTGGTGGAGGAAGAGGCCAGCTTCCTCGCTGGGGAGAAGTCCGGGCTGACGGGCGCCCAGGGCGAGGAGGAGCGCCCGGCTGGAGGCCCAGAGCAGAGAGACTCTGTGCAGCTGGACTCAGGACAGGAGAGCCCGGCTTCCCGCCGCGCACAGCCCAGGACGCTGCTCTGGTGCCCTCGCGCTCTAGGCCAACTACCCTACCGAGAGATCGGGGCTCCCAACGGTGCCGCGGCTGCTGATGTCCCCGTGGGCCCAGGTCGCGCGCCGCCGCTGCCAACTGGACGAGCCCCGCGTTGCCTCTTTGGGGAACCTTGATCAGCAACCTGGCTAGGCTCGATCCTGCGGCCTGCGGGAGCTCACTGCAGACACAGCCTGCTGTCCGCACTAGGCGGCGGAGGGGGCCGCCCTTGCCTCCCAGCGCGCCTGAGGCAGCCCCTTCGGCGCCTAGGCGGCTGCAAAACGCAGGCTCAGAACATCCGCTCGCAGTCCACTTTCTGTTTTCTCCCACCTCTCTGGCGCAGGACACACGTCATCACGGGGGACTCGCGGAGCCTCCAGGCAACCGCTGCAGCCTCAGCGCACACGGACATGGCAATCTGCAGGGCTTTCCCCGAGGATCTGAAAACGAAGGAGAAGAACAGATTTGCTCACTCTTTCACGCCAGCAACTTCTTGAAATGCTGCTACCACAGCTGGACGCCGGCTTTCTCCCCAGGTGGCCGGCATGCTGCTGAGTTCCTCATCTGTAGGAAGTAATTCGATCATTCATTAACCGATCAATTAATCGTGGAATCCTTCAGTATGTACCTCGTATGTGTTGCTTCCTTTCCTTCCTTCCTTCCTTCCTTGATCCATTCCGACTTTCTCTGTGTCTGTTTTTCTTTCCTAGCGTGTTTCTTCCTTCGCTCCTTCCTCTCTGCCTCACGGCGTTAGCTGAGGCACTCATTCATTCCTAGGCGGAAGGAGGTAGGCGTTTACCTCTTGAGTGATATACGGTTTCATTCACTCATTTAGACATTGGTGCAGGCGTGTATTTAGTAATTCGTGTATCCATTCATTCCTGTGTACGCACTTCGTGTTTCCTTATTAGTCCTTGGTTCCTTGGCTTATTGATTTCTCCCTTTAGGTGCGAATGTGTATCGGTATTGCTGTGCGTATGTCTCTCTGTATGTTTCCATGTCCTTCTTTGATCGTGGCTGGGGATGGAACTCGGGGCCTCAGCGTTGAGCCAGTCTGCTTCTCAAAGCCCTAGGGTGAGGTGCTAGCTAGTTTGAGGACATGGAGTGTGCCCGAGTACCTGCCCCGTACAGGACGTCTCGGAGCAAAACCCCTGATCCTATTGTGTCCTGATTGGTGTGGGAAAGCGAGGGGGAGCCAGTGGGTTCCACCAGGAAGGGAAAAAAAAGGAAAATCCCTTACAGTCCACCACGGGGATCGATCTCTGGACCTTGCGCCACCAAACAGGCGCCAGACTTCGCGGGCCAACCCGCCAGCCGCTACCGGTCGGCATTTCTCGCCCCTTTATTGACGTCCCTCCCCCCCACTCTCTGGACCCCCCCGGTCCCACGACCATGCCAGGGCAGCAAGCAAGCTGTCCAGTGCCATTCCTACCCACAGCGGTTGCCCGCGACCCACAGGAGGTGGCGCTCGCAGGTGGTATCATAGTGCTTGGGAGAGAGGCAGGGGAGGGAGACCTTCCGGAGCCAGCGATGTGCAGCTGTCTCAACGAGAGTAGGCTGTGCTAGAGGATCCGGTGCCAGATGGAAGCGGGAAGAGGGTTTCCGGCGGCCAGCAGCGCCCGGCCTGCGGTCAGTGCAGGTCGTCTAGGCATTCCTGGCGGGAGGCATGCCTTGCAGGAGGCAGGAGGAAGAAGAAGCTGGATGTCTGCAGGGAAGCCGCGGGGGAGGACTTGGTGGAGGAAGAGGCCAGCTTCCTCGCTGGGGAGAAGTCCGGGCTGACGGGCGCCCAGGGCGAGGAGGAGCGCCCGGCTGGGGGCCCAGAGCAGAGAGACTCTGTGCAGCTGGACTCAGGACAGGAGAGCCCGGCTTCCCGCCGCGCACAGCCCAGGACGCTGCTCTGGTGCCCTCGCGCTCTAGGCCAACTACCCTACCGAGAGATCGGGGCTCCCAACGGTGCCGCGGCTGCTGATGTCCCCGTGGGCCCAGGTCGCGCGCCGCCGCTGCCAACTGGACGAACCCCGCCTTGCCACTTTGGGGAACCTTGATCAGCAACCTGGCTAGGCTCGATCCTGCGGCCTGCGGGAGCTCACTGCAGACACAGCCTGCTGTCCGCACTAGGCGGCGGAGGGGGCCGCCTTTGCCTCCCAGCGCGCCTGAGGCAGCCCCTTCGGCGCCTAGGCGGCTGCAAAACGCAGGCTCAGAACATCCGCTCGCACTCCACTTTCTGTTTTCTCCCACCTCTCTGGCGCAGGACACACGTCATCACGGGGGACTCGCGGAGCCTCCAGGCAACCGCTGCAGCCTCAGCGCACACGGACATGGCAATCTGCAGGGCTTTCCCCGAGGATCTGAAAACGAAGGAGAAGAACAGATTTGCTCACTCTTTCACGCCAGCAACTTCTTGAAATGCTGCTACCACAGCTGGACGCCGGCTTTCTCCCCAGGTGGCCGGCATGCTGCTGAGTTCCTCATCTGTAGGAAGTAATTCGATCATTCATTAACCGATCAATTAATCGTGGAATCCTTCAGTATGTACCTCGTATGTGTTGCTTCCTTTCCTTCCTTCCTTCCTTCCTTCCTTCCTTGATCCATTCCGACTTTCTCTGTGTCTGTTTTTCTTTCCTAGCGTGTTTCTTCCTTCGCTCCTTCCTCTCTGCCTCACGGCGTTAGCTGAGGCACTCATTCATTCCTAGGCTGAAGGAGGTAGGCGTTTACCTCTTGAGTGATATACGGTTTCATTCACTCATTTAGACATTGGTGCAGGCGTGTATTTAGTAATTCGTGTATCCATTCATTCCTGTGTACGCACTTCGTGTTTCCTTATTAGTCCTTGGTTCCTTGGCTTATTGATTTCTCCCTTTAGGTGCGAATGTGTATCGGTATTGCTGTGCGTATGTCTCTCTGTATGTTTCCATGTCCTTCTTTGATCGTGGCTGTGGATGGAACTCGGGGCCTCAGCATTGAGCCAGTCTGCTTCTCAAAGCCCTAGGGTGAGGTGCTAGCTAGTTTGAGGACATGGAGTGTGCCTGAGTACCTGCCCCGTACAGGACGTCTCGGAGCAAAACCCCTGATCCTATTGTGTCCTGATTGGTGTGGGAAAGCGAGGGTGAGCCAGTGGGGTCCACCAGGAAGGGAAAAAAAAGGAAAATCCCTTACAGGCCACCACGGGGATCGATCTCTGGACCTTGCGCCCCCAAACAGTCGCCAGACTTCGCGGGCCAACCCGCCAGCCGCTTCCGGTCGGCATTTCTCGCCACTTTATTGACGTCCCTCCCCCCCACTCTCTGGACCACCCCGGTCCCACGACCATGCCAGGGCAGCAAGCAAGCTGTCCAGTGCCATTCCTACCCACAGCGGTTGCCCGCGACCCACAGGAGGTGGCGCTCGCAGGTGGTATCATAGTGCTTGGGAGAGAGGCAGGGGAGGGAGACCTTGCGGAGCCAGCGATGTGCAGCTGTCTCAACGAGAGTAGGCTGTGCTAGAGAATCCGGTGCCAGATGGAAGCGGGAAGAGGGTTTCCGGCGGCCAGCAGCGCCCGGCCTGCGGTCAGTGCAGGTCGTCTAGGCATTCCTGGCGGGAGGCATGCCTTGCAGGAGGCAGGAGGAAGAAGAAGCTGGATGTCTGCAGGGAAGCCGCGGGGGAGGACTTGGTGGAGGAAGAGGCCAGCTTCCTCGCTGGGGAGAAGTCCGGGCTGACGGGCGCCCAGGGCGAGGAGGAGCGCCCGCCTGGAGGCCCAGAGCAGAGAGACTCTGTGCAGCTGGACTCAGGACAGGAGAGCCCGGCTTCCCGCCGCGCACAGCCCAGGACGCTGCTCTGGTGCCCTCGCGCTCTAGGCCAACTACCCTACCGAGAGATCGGGGCTCCCAACGGTGCCGCGGCTGCTGATGTCCCCGTGGGCCCAGGTCGCGCGCCGCCGCTGCCAACTGGACGAGCCCCGCGTTGCCTCTTTGGGGAACCTTGATCAGCAACCTGGCTAGGCTCGATCCTGCGGCCTGCGGGAGCTCACTGCAGACACAGCCTGCTGTCTGCACTAGGCGGCGGAGGGGGCCGCCCTTGCCTCCCAGCGCGCCTGAGGCAGCCCCTTCGGCGCCTAGGCGGCTGCAAAACGCAGGCTCAGAACATCCGCTCGCACTCCACTTTCTGTTTTCTCCCACCTCTCTGGCGCAGGACACACGTCATCACGGGGGACTCGCGGAGCCTCCAGGCAACCGCTGCAGCCTCAGTGCACACGGACATGGCAATCTGCAGGGCTTTCCCCGAGGATCTGAAAACGAAGGAGAAGAACAGATTTGCTCACTCTTTCACGCCAGCAACTTCTTGAAATGCTGCTACCACAGCTGGACGCCGGCTTTCTCCCCAGGTGGCCGGCATGCTGCTGAGTTCCTCATCTGTAGGAAGTAATTCGATCATTCATTAACCGATCAATTAATCGTGGAATCCTTCAGTATGTACCTCGTATGTGTTGCTTCCTTTCCTTCCTTCCTTCCTTCCTTCCTTCCTTCCTTCCTTGATCCATTCCGACTTTCTCTGTGTCTGTTTTTCTTTCCTAGCGTGTTTCTTCCTTCGCTCCTTCCTCTCTGCCTCACGGCGTTAGCTGAGGCAATCATTCATTCCTAGGCGGAAAGAGGTAGGCGTTTACCTCTTGAGTGATATACGGTTTCATTCACTCATTTAGACATTGGTGCAGGCGTGTATTTAGTAATTCGTGTATCCATTCATTCCTGTGTACGCACTTCGTGTTTCCTTATTAGTCCTTGGTTCCTTGGCTTATTGATTTCTCCCTTTAGGTGCGAATGTGTATCGGTATTGCTGTGCGTATGTCTCTCTGTATGTTTCCATGTCCTTCTTTGATCGTGGCTGGGGATGGAACTCGGGGCCTCAGCGTTGAGCCAGTCTGCTTCTCAAAGCCCTAGGGTGAGGTGCTAGCTAGTTTGAGGACATGGAGTGTGCCCGAGTACCTGCCCCGTACAGGACGTCTCGGAGCAAAACCCCTGATCCTATTGTGTCCTGATTGGTGTGGGAAAGCGAGGGGGAGCCAGTGGGGTCCACCAGGATGGGAAAAAAAAGGAAAATTCCTTACAGGCCACCACGGGGATCGATCTCTGGACCTTGCGCCCCCAAACAGGCGCCAGACTTCGCGGGCCACCCCGCCAGCCGCTTCCGGTCGGCATTTCTCGCCCCTTTATTCACGTCCCGCCCCCCCACTCTCTGGACCCCCCCTGTCCCACGACCATGCCAGGGCAGCAAGCAAGCTGTCCAGTGCCATTCCTACCCACAGCGGTTGCCCGCGACCCACAGGAGGTGGCGCTCGCAGGTGGTATCATAGTGCTTGGGAGAGAGGCAGGGGAGGGAGACCTTCCAGAGCCAGCGATGTGCAGCTGTCTCAACGAGAGTAGGCTGTGCTAGAGAATCCGGTGCCAGATGGAAGCGGGAAGAGGGTTTCCGGCGGCCAGCAGCGCCCGGCCTGCGGTCAGTGCAGGTCGTCTAGGCATTCCTGGCGGGAGGCATGCCTTGCAGGAGGCAGGAGGAAGAAGAAGCTGGATGTCTGCAGGGAAGCCGCGGGGGAGCACTTGGTGGAGGAAGAGGCCAGCTTCCTCGCTGGGGAGAAGTCCGGGCTGATGGGTGCCCAGGGCGAGGAGGAGCGCCCGGCTGGAGGCCCAGAGCAGAGAGACTCTGTGCAGCTGGACTCAGGACAGGAGAGCCCGGCTTCCCGCCGCGCACAGCCCAGGACGCTGCTCTGGTCCCCTCGCGCTCTAGGCCAACTACCCTACCGAGAGATCGGGGCTCCCAACGGTGCCGCGGCTGCTGATGTCCCCGTGGGCCCAGGTCGCGCGCCGCCGCTGCCAACTGGACGAGCCCCGCGTTGCCTCTTTGGGGAACCTTGATCAGCAACCTGGCTAGGCTCGATCCTGCGGCCTGCGGGAGCTCACTGCAGACACAGCCTGCTGTCCGCACTAGGCGGCGGAGGGGGCCGCCCTTGCCTCCCAGCGCGCCTGAGGCTGCCCCTTCGGCGACTAGGCGGCTGCAAAACGCAGGCTCAGAACATCCGCTCGCACTCCACTTTCTGTTTTCTCCCACCTCTCTGGAGCAGGACACACGTCATCACGGGGGACTCGCGGAGCCTCCAGGCAACCGCTGCAGCCTCAGCGCACACGGACATGGCAATCTGCAGGGCTTTCCCCGAGGATCTGAAAACGAAGGAGAAGAACAGATTTGCTCACTCTTTCACGCCAGCAACTTCTTGAAATGCTGCTACCACAGCTGGACGCCGGCTTTCTCCCCAGGTGGCCGGCATGCTGCTGAGTTCCTCATCTGTAGGAAGTAATTCGATCATTCATTAACCGATCAATTAATCGTGGAATCCTTCAGTATGTACCTCGTATGTGTTGCTTCCTTTCCTTCCTTCCTTCTTTCCTTCCTTCCTTGATCCATTCCGACTTTCTCTGTGTCTGTTTTTCTTTCCTAGCGTGTTTCTTCCTTCGCTCCTTCCTCTCTGCCTCACGGCGTTAGCTGAGGCACTCATTCATTCCTAGGCGGAAGGAGGTAGGCGTTTACCTCTTGAGTGATATACGGTTTCATTCACTCATTTAGACATTGGTGCAGGCGTGTATTTAGTAATTCGTGTATCCATTCATTCCTGTGTACGCACTTCGTGTTTCCTTATTAGTCCTTGGTTCCTTGGCTTATTGATTTCTCCCTTTAGGTGCGAATGTGTATCGGTATTGCTGTGCGTATGTCTCTCTGTATGTTTCCATGTCCTTCTTTGATCGTGGCTGGGGATGGAACTCGGGGCCTCAGTGTTGAGCCAGTCTGCTTCTCCAAGCCCTAGGGTGAGGTGCTAGCTAGATTGAGGACATGGAGTGTGCCCGAGTACCTGCCCCGTACAGGACGTCTCGGAGCAAAACCCCTGATCCTATTGTGTCCTGATTGGTGTGGGAAAGCGAGGGGGAGCAAGTGGGGTCCAGCAGGAAGGGAAAAAAAAGGAAAATCCCTTACAGGCCACCACGGGGATCGATCTCTGGACCTTGCGCCCCCAAACCGGCGCCAGACTTCGCGGGCCACCCCGCCAGCCGCTTCCGGTCGGCATTTCTCGCCCCTTTATTCACGTCCCTCCCCCCCACCCTCTGGACCCCCCCGGTCCCACGACCATGCCAGGGCAGCAAGCAAGCTGTCCAGTGCCATTCCTACCCACAGCGGTTGCCCGCGACCCACAGGAGGTGGCGCTCGCAGGTGGTATCATAGTGCTTGGGAGAGAGGCAGGGGAGGGAGACCTTCCGGAGCCAGCGATGTGCAGCTGTCTCAACGAGAGTAGGCTGTGCTAGAGAATCCGGTGCCAGATGGAAGCGGGAAGAGGGTCTCCGGCGGCCAGCAGCGCCCGGCCTGCGGTCAGTGCAGGTCGTCTAGGCATTCCTGGCGGGAGGCATGCCTTGCAGGAGGCAGGAGGAAGAAGAAGCTGGATGTCTGCAGGGAAGCCGCTGGGGAGGACTTGGTGGAGGAAGAGGCCAGCTTCCTCGCTGGGGAGAAGTCTGGGCTGACGGGCGCCCAGGGCGAGGAGGAGCGCCCGGCTGGAGGCCCAGAGCAGAGAGACTCTGTGCAGCTGGACTCAGGACAGGAGAGCCCGGCTTCCCGCCGCGCACAGCCCAGGACGCTGCTCTGGTGCCCTCGCGCTCTAGGCCAACTACCCTACCGAGAGATCGGGGCTCCCAACGGTGCCGCGGCTGCTGATGTCCCCGTGGGCCCAGGTCGCGCGCCGCCGCTGCCAACGGGACGAGCCCCGCGTTGCCTCTTTGGGGAACCTTGATCAGCAACCTGGCTAGGCTCGATCCTGCGGCCTGCGGGAGCTCACTGCAGACACAGCCTGCTGTCCGCACTAGGCGGCGGAGGGGGCCGCCCTTGCCTCCCAGCTCGCCTGATTCAGACCCTTCGGTGCCTAGGCGGCTGCAAAACGCAGGCTCAGAACATCCGCTCGCACTCCACTTTCTGTTTTCTCCCACCTCTCTGGCGCAGGACACACGTCATCACGGGGGACTCGCGGAGCCTCCAGGCAACCGCTGCAGCCTCAGTGCACACGGACATGGCAATCTGCAGGGCTTTCCCCGAGGATCTGAAAACGAAGGAGCAGAACAGATTTGCTCACTCTTTCACGCCAGCAACTTCTTGAAATGCTGCTACCACAGCTGGACGCCGGCTTTCTCCCCAGGTGGCCGGCATGCTGCTGAATTCCTCATCTGTAGGAAGTAATTAGATCATTCATTAATCGATCAATTAATCGTGGAATCCTTCAGTATGTACCTCGTATGTGTTGCTTCCTTTCCTTCCTTCCTTCCTTCCTTCCTTCCTTCCTTCCTTGATCCATTCCGACTTTCTCTGTGTCTGTTTTTCTTTCCTAGCGTGTTTCTTCCTTCGCTCCTTCCTCTCTGCCTCACGGCGTTAGCTGAGGCAATCATTCATTCCTAGGCGGAAAGAGGTAGGCGTTTACCTCTTGAGTGATATACGGTTTCATTCACTCATTTAGACATTGGTGCAGGCGTGTATTTAGTAATTCGTGTATCCATTCATTCCTGTGTACGCACTTCGTGTTTCCTTATTAGTCCTTGGTTCCTTGGCTTATTGATTTCTCCCTTTAGGTGCGAATGTGTATCGGTATTGCTGTGCGTATGTCTCTCTGTATGTTTCCATGTCCTTCTTTGATCGTGGCTGGGGATGGAACTCGGGGCCTCAGCGTTGAGCCAGTCTGCTTCTCAAAGCCCTAGGGTGAGGTGCTAGCTAGTTTGAGGACATGGAGTGTGCCCGAGTACCTGCCCCGTACAGGACGTCTCGGAGCAAAACCCCTGATCCTATTGTGTCCTGATTGGTGTGGGAAAGCGAGGGGGAGCCAGTGGGGTCCACCAGGATGGGAAAAAAAAGGAAAATTCCTTACAGGCCACCACGGGGATCGATCTCTGGACCTTGCGCCCCCAAACAGGCGCCAGACTTCGCGGGCCACCCCGCCAGCCGCTTCCGGTCGGCATTTCTCGCCCCTTTATTCACGTCCCGCCCCCCCACTGTCTGGACCCCCCCTGTCCCACGACCATGCCAGGGCAGCAAGCAAGCTGTCCAGTGCCATTCCTACCCACAGCGGTTGCCCGCGACCCACAGGAGGTGGCGCTCGCAGGTGGTATCATAGTGCTTGGGAGAGAGGCAGGGGAGGGAGACCTTCCAGAGCCAGCGATGTGCAGCTGTCTCAACGAGAGTAGGCTGTGCTAGAGAATCCGGTGCCAGATGGAAGCGGGAAGAGGGTTTCCGGCGGCCAGCAGCGCCCGGCCTGCGGTCAGTGCAGGTCGTCTAGGCATTCCTGGCGGGAGGCATGCCTTGCAGGAGGCAGGAGGAAGAAGAAGCTGGATGTCTGCAGGGAAGCCGCGGGGGAGCACTTGGTGGAGGAAGAGGCCAGCTTCCTCGCTGGGGAGAAGTCCGGGCTGACGGGTGCCCAGGGCGAGGAGGAGCGCCCGGCTGGAGGCCCAGAGCAGAGAGACTCTGTGCAGCTGGACTCAGGACAGGAGAGCCCGGCTTCCCGCCGCGCACAGCCCAGGACGCTGCTCTGGTCCCCTCGCGCTCTAGGCCAACTACCCTACCGAGAGATCGGGGCTCCCAACGGTGCCGCGGCTGCTGATGTCCCCGTGGGCCCAGGTCGCGCGCCGCCGCTGCCAACTGGACGAGCCCCGCGTTGCCTCTTTGGGGAACCTTGATCAGCAACCTGGCTAGGCTCGATCCTGCGGCCTGCGGGAGCTCACTGCAGACACAGCCTGCTGTCCGCACTAGGCGGCGGAGGGGGCCGCCCTTGCCTCCCAGCGCGCCTGAGGCTGCCCCTTCGGCGCCTAGGCGGCTGCAAAACGCAGGCTCAGAACATCCGCTCGCACTCCACTTTCTGTTTTCTCCCACCTCTCTGGAGCAGGACACACGTCATCACGGGGGACTCGCGGAGCCTCCAGGCAACCGCTGCAGCCTCAGCGCACACGGACATGGCAATCTGCAGGGCTTTCCCCGAGGATCTGAAAACGAAGGAGAAGAACAGATTTGCTCACTCTTTCACGCCAGCAACTTCTTGAAATGCTGCTACCACAGCTGGACGCCGGCTTTCTCCCCAGGTGGCCGGCATGCTGCTGAGTTCCTCATCTGTAGGAAGTAATTCGATCATTCATTAACCGATCAATTAATCGTGGAATCCTTCAGTATGTACCTCGTATGTGTTGCTTCCTTTCCTTCCTTCCTTCTTTCCTTCCTTCCTTGATCCATTCCGACTTTCTCTGTGTCTGTTTTTCTTTCCTAGCGTGTTTCTTCCTTCGCTCCTTCCTCTCTGCCTCACGGCGTTAGCTGAGGCACTCATTCATTCCTAGGCGGAAGGAGGTAGGCGTTTACCTCTTGAGTGATATACGGTTTCATTCACTCATTTAGACATTGGTGCAGGCGTGTATTTAGTAATTCGTGTATCCATTCATTCCTGTGTACGCACTTCGTGTTTCCTTATTAGTCCTTGGTTCCTTGGCTTATTGATTTCTCCCTTTAGGTGCGAATGTGTATCGGTATTGCTGTGCGTATGTCTCTCTGTATGTTTCCATGTCCTTCTTTGATCGTGGCTGGGGATGGAACTCGGGGCCTCAGTGTTGAGCCAGTCTGCTTCTCCAAGCCCTAGGGTGAGGTGCTAGCTAGATTGAGGACATGGAGTGTGCCCGAGTACCTGCCCCGTACAGGACGTCTCGGAGCAAAACCCCTGATCCTATTGTGTCCTGATTGGTGTGGGAAAGCGAGGGGGAGCAAGTGGGGTCCAGCAGGAAGGGAAAAAAAAGGAAAATCCCTTACAGGCCACCACGGGGATCGATCTCTGGACCTTGCGCCCCCAAACAGTCGCCAGACTTCGCGGGCCAACCCGCCAGCCGCTTCCGGTCGGCATTTCTTGCCCCTTTATTCACGTCCCTCCCCCCCACTCTCTGGAACCCCCCAGTCCCACGACCATGCCAGGGCAGCAAGCAAGCTGTCCAGTGCCATTCCTACCCACAGCGGTTGCCCGCGACGCACAGGAGGTGGCGCTCGCAGGTGGTATCATAGTGCTTGGGAGAGAGGCAGGGGAGGGAGACCTTCCGGAGCCAGCGATGTGCAGCTGTCTCAACGAGAGTAGGCTGTGCTAGAGAATCCGATGCCAGATGGATGCGGGAAGAGGGTTTCCGGCGGCCAGCTGCGCCCGGCCTGCGGTCAGTGCAGGTCGTCTAGGCATTCCTGGCGGGAGGCATGCCTTGCAGGAGGCAGGAGAAAGAAGAAGCTGGATGTCTGCAGGGAAGCCGCGGGGGAGGACTTGGTGGAGGAAGAGGCCAGCTTCCTCGCTGGGGAGAAGTCCGGGCTGACGGGCGCCCAGGGCGAGGAGGAGCGCCCGGCTGGAGGCCCAGAGCAGAGAGATTCTGTGCAGCTGGACTCAGGACAGGAGAGCCCGGCTTCCCGCCGCGCACAGCCCAGGACGCTGCTCTGGTCCCCTCGCGCTCTAGGCCAACTACCCTACCGAGAGCTCGGGGCTCCCAACGGTGCCGCGGCTGCTGATGTCCCCGTGGGCCCAGGTCGCGCGCCGCCGCTGCCAACTGGACGAGCCCCGCGTTGCCTCTTTGGGGAACCTTGATCAGCAACCTGGCTAGGCTCGATCCTGCGGCCTGCGGGAGCTCACTGCAGACACAGCCTGCTGTCCGCACTAGGCGGCGGAGGGGTCGCCCTTGCCTCCCAGCGCGCCTGAGGCAGCCCCTTCGGCGCCTAGGCGGCTGCAAAACGCAGGCTCAGAACATGCGCTCGCACTGCACTTTCTGTTTTCTCCCACCTCTCTGGCGCAGGACACACGTCATCATGGGGGACTCGCGGAGCCTCCAGGCAACCACTGCAGCCTCAGCGCACACGGACATGGCAATCTGCAGGGCTTTCCCCGAGGATCTGAAAACGAAGGAGAAGAACAGATTTGCTCACTCTTTCACGCCAGCAACTTCTTGAAATGCTGCTACCACAGCTGGACGCCGGCTTTCTCCCCAGGTGGCCGGCATGCTGCTGAGTTCCTCATCTGTAGGAAGTAATTCGATCATTCATTAATCGATCAATTAATCGTGGAATCCTTCAGTATGTACCTCGTATGTGTTGCTTCCTTTCCTTCCTTCCTTCCTTCCTTGATCCATTCCGAGTTTCTCTGTGTCTGTTTTTCTTTCCTAGCGTGTTTCTTCCTTCGCTCCTTCCTCTCTGCCTCACGGCGTTAGCTGAGGCACTCATTCATTCCTAGGCGGAAGGAGGTAGGCGTTTACCTCTTGAGTGATATACGGTTTCATTCACTCATTTAGACATTGGTGCAGGCGTGTATTTAGTAATTCGTGTATCCATTCATTCCTGTGTACGCACTTCGTGTTTCCTTATTAGTCCTTGGTTCCTTGGCTTATTGATTTCTCCCTTTAGGTGCGAATGTGTATCGGTATTGCTGTGCGTATGTCTCTCTGTATGTTTCCATGTCCTTCTTTGATCGTGGCTGGGGATGGAACTCGGGGCCTCAGTGTTGAGCCAGTCTGCTTCTCCAAGCCCTAGGGTGAGGTGCTAGCTAGATTGAGGACATGGAGTGTGCCCGAGTACCTGCCCCGTACAGGACGTCTCGGAGCAAAACCCCTGATCCTATTGTGTCCTGATTGGTGTGGGAAAGCGAGGGGGAGCAAGTGGGGTCCACCAGGACGGGGAAAAAAAGGAAAATCCCTTACAGGCCACCACGGGGATCGATCTCTGGACCTTGCGCCCCCAAACAGTCGCCAGACTTCGCGGGCCAACCCGCCAGCCGCTTCCGGTCGGCATTTCTTGCCCCTTTATTCACGTCCCTCCCCCCCACTCTCTGGAACCCCCCAGTCCCACGACCATGCCAGGGCAGCAAGCAAGCTGTCCAGTGCCATTCCTACCCACAGCGGTTGCCCGCGACCCACAGGAGGTGGCGCTCGCAGGTGGTATCATAGTGCTTGGGAGAGAGGCAGGGGAGGGAGACCTTCCGGAGCCAGCGATGTGCAGCTGTCTCAACGAGAGTAGGCTGTGCTAGAGAATCCGATGCCAGATGGATGCGGGAAGAGGGTTTCCGGCGGCCAGCAGCGCCCGGCCTGCGGTCAGTGCAGGTCGTCTAGGCATTCCTGGCGGGAGGCATGCCTTGCAGGAGGCAGGAGGAAGAAGAAGCTGGATGTCTGCAGGGAAGCCGCGGGGGAGGACTTGGTGGAGGAAGAGGCCAGCTTCCTCGCTGGGGAGAAGTCCGGGCTGACGGGCGCCCAGGGCGAGGAGGAGCGCCCGGCTGGAGGCCCAGAGCAGAGAGATTCTGTGCAGCTGGACTCAGGACAGGAGAGCCCGGCTTCCCACCGCGCACAGCCCAGGACGCTGCTCTGGTCCCCTCGCGCTCTAGGCCAACTACCCTACCGAGAGCTCGGGGCTCCCAACGGTGCCGCGGCTGCTGATGTCCCCGTGGGCCCAGGTCGCGAGCCGCCGCTGCCAACTGGACGAGCCCCGCGTTGCCTCTTTGGGGAACCTTGATCAGCAACCTGGCTAGGCTCGATCCTGCGGCCTGCGGAAGCTCACTGCAGACACAGCCTGCTGTCCGCACTAGGCGGCGGAGGGGGCCGCCCTTGCCTCCCAGCGCGCCTGAGGCAGCCCCTTCGGCGCCTAGGCGGCTGCAAAACGCAGGCTCAGAACATGCGCTCGCACTGCACTTTCTGTTTTCTCCCACCTCTCTGGCGCAGGACACACGTCATCACGGGGGACTCGCGGAGCCTCCAGGCAACCGCTGCAGCCTCAGCGCACACGGACATGGCAATCTGCAGGGCTTTCCCCGAGGATCTGAAAACGAAGGAGAAGAACAGATTTGCTCACTCTTTCACGCCAGCAACTTCTTGAAATGCTGCTACCACAGCTGGACGCCGGCTTTCTCCCCAGGTGGCCGGCATGCTGCTGAGTTCCTCATCTGTAGGAAGTAATTCGATCATTCATTAATCGATCAATTAATCGTGGAATCCTTCAGTATGTACCTCGTATGTGTTGCTTCCTTTCCTTCCTTCCTTCCTTCCTTGATCCATTCCGAGTTTCTCTGTGTCTGTTTTTCTTTCCTAGCGTGTTTCTTCCTTCGCTCCTTCCTCTCTGCCTCACGGCGTTAGCTGAGGCACTCATTCATTCCTAGGCGGAAGGAGGTAGGCGTTTACCTCTTGAGTGATATACGGTTTCATTCACTCATTTAGACATTTGTGCAGGCGTGTATTTAGTAATTCGTGTATCCATTCATTCCTGTGTACGCACTTCGTGTTTCCTTACTAGTCCTTGGTTCCTTGGCTTATTGATTTCTCCCTTTAGGTGCGAATGTGTATCGGTATTGCTGTGCGTATGTCTCTCTGTATGTTTCCATGTCCTTCTTTGATCGTGGCTGGGGATGGAACTCGGGGCCTCAGCGTTGAGCCAGTCTGCTTCTCAAAGCCCTAGGGTGAGGTGCTAGCTAGTTTGAGGACATGGAGTGTGCCCGAGTACCTGCCCCGTACAGGACGTCTCGGAGCAAAACCCCTGATCCTATTGTGTCCTTATTGGTGTGGGAAAGCGAGGGGGAGCCAGTGGGGTCCACCAGGAAGGGAAAAAAAAGGAAAATTCCTTACAGGCCACCACGGGGATCGATCTCTGGACCTTGCGCCCCTAAACCGGCGCCAGACTTCGCGGGCCACCCCGCCAGCCGCTTCCGGTCGGCATTTCTCGCCCCTTTATTCACGTCCCTCCCCCACACTCTCTGGACCCCCCTGGTCCCACGACCATGCCAGGGCAGCAAGCAAGCTGTCCAGTGCCATTCCTACCAACAGCGGTTGCCCGCGACCCACAGGAGGTGGCGCTCGCAGGTGGTATCATAGTGCTTGGGAGAGAGGCAGGGGAGGGAGACCTTGCGGAGATAGCGATGTGCAGCTGTCTCAACGAGAGTAGGCTGTGCTAGAGAATCCGGTGCCAGATGGAAGCGGGAAGAGGGTTTCCGGCGGCCAGCAGCGCCCGGCCTGCGGTCAGTGCAGGTCGTCTAGGCATTCCTGGCGGGAGGCATGCCTTGCAGGAGGCAGGAGGAAGAAGAAGCTGGATGTCTGCAGGGAAGCCGCGGGGGAGCACTTGGTGGAGGAAGAGGCCAGCTTCCTCGCTGGGGAGAAGTCCGGGCTGACGGGTGCCCAGGGTGAGGAGGAGCGCCCGGCTGGAGGCCCAGAGCAGAGAGACTCTGTGCAGCTGGACTCAGGACAGGAGAGCCCGGCTTCCCGCCGCGCACAGCCCAGGACGCTGCTCTCGTCCCCTCGCGCTCTAGGCCAACTACCCTACCGAGAGCTCGGGGCTCCTAACGGTGCCGCGGCTGCTGATGTCCCCGTGGGCCCAGGTCACGCGCCGCCGCTGCCAACTGGACGAGCCCCGCGTTGCCTCTTTGGGGAACCTTGATCAGCAACCTGGCTAGGCTCGATCCTGCGGCCTGCGGGAGCTCACTGCAGACACAGCCTGCTGTCCGCACTAGGCGGCGGAGGGGGCCGCCCTTGCCTCCCAGCGCGCCTGAGGCAGCCCCTTCGGCGCCTAGGCGGCTGCAAAACGCAGGCTCAGAACATCCGCTCGCACTCCACTTTCTGTTTTCTCCCACCTCTCTGGCGCAGGACACACGTCATCACGGGGGACTCGCGGAGCCTCCAGGCAACCGCTGCAGCCTCAGCGCACACGGACATGGCAATCTGCAGGGCTTTCCCCGAGGATCTGAAAACGAAGGAGAAGAACAGATTTGCTCACTCTTTCACGCCAGCAACTTCTTGAAATGCTGCTACCACAGCTGGACGCCGGCTTTCTCCCCAGGTGGCCGGCATGCTGCTGAGTTCCTCATCTGTAGGAAGTAATTCGATCATTCATTAATCGATCAATTAATTGTGGAATCCTTCAGTATGTACCTCGTATGTGTTGCTTCCTTTCCTTCCTTCCTTCCTTCCTTCCTTCCTTGATCCATTCCGACTTTCTCTGTGTCTGTTTTTCTTTCCTAGCGTGTTTCTTCCTTCGCTCCTTCCTCTCTGCCTCACGGCGTTAGCTGAGGCACTCATTCATTCCTAGGCGGAAGGAGGTAGGCGTTTACCTCTTGAGTGATATACGGTTTCATTCACTCATTTAGACATTGGTGCAGGCGTGTATTTAGTAATTCGTGTATCCATTCATTCCTGTGTACGCACTTCGTGTTTCCTTATTAGTCCTTGGTTCCTTGGCTTATTGATTTCTCCCTTTAGGTGCGAATGTGTATCGGTATTGCTGTGCGTATGTCTCTCTGTATGTTTCCATGTCCTTCTTTGATCGTGGCTGGGGATGGAACTCGGGGCCTCAGCGTTGAGCCAGTCTGCTTCTCAAAGCCCTAGGGTGAGGTGCTAGCTAGATTGAGGACATGGAGTGTGCCCGAGTACCTGCCCCGTACAGGACGTCTCGGAGCAAAACCCCTGATCCTATTGTGTCCTGATTGGTGTGGGAAAGCGAGGGGGAGCCAGTGGGGTCCACCAGGAAGGGAAAAAAAAGGAAAATCCCTTACAGGCCACCACGGGGATCGATCTTTGGACCTTGCGCCCCCAAACAGGCGCCAGACTTCGCGGGCCAACCCGCCAGCCGCTTCCGGTCGGCATTTCTCGCCCCTTTATTCACGTCCCTCCCCCCCACTCTCTGGAACCCCCCAGTCCCACGACCATGCCAGGGCAGCAAGCAAGCTGTCCAGTGCCATTCCTACCCACAGCGGTTGCCCGCGACCCACAGGAGGTGGCGCTCGCAGGTGGTATCATAGTGCTTGGGAGAGAGGCAGGGGAGGGAGACCTTCCGGAGATAGCGATGTGCAGCTGTCTCAACGAGAGTAGGCTGTGCTAGAGGATCCTGTGCCAGATGGAAGCGGGAAGAGGGTTTCCGGCGGCCAGCAGCGCCCGGCCTGTGGTCAGTGCAGGTCGTCTAGGCATTCCTGGCGGGAGGCATGCCTTGCAGGAGGCAGGAGGAAGAAGAAGCTGGATGTCTGCAGGGAAGCCGCGGGGGAGCACTTGGTGGAGGAAGAGGCCAGCTTCCTCGCTGGGGAGAAGTCCGGGCTGACGGGTGCCCAGGGCGAGGAGGAGCGCCCGGCTGGAGGCCCAGAGCAGAGAGACTCTGTGCAGCTGGACTCAGGACAGGAGAGCCCGGCTTCCCGCCGCGCACAGCCCAGGACGCTGCTCTGGTGCCCTCGCGCTCTAGGCCAACTACCCTACCGAGAGCTCGGGGCTCCCAACGGTGCCGCGGCTGCTGATGTCCCCGTGGGCCCAGGTCGCGCGCCGCCGCTGCCAACTGGACGAGCCCCGCGTTGCCTCTTTGGGGAACCTTGATCAGCAACCTGGCTAGGCTCGATCCTGCGGCCTGCGGGAGCTCACTGCAGACACAGCCTGCTGTCCGCACTAGGCGGCGGAGGGGGCCGCCCTTGCCTCCCAGCGCGCCTGAGGCAGCCCCTTCGGCGCCTAGGCGGCTGCAAAACGCAGGCTCAGAACATGCGCTCGCACTGCACTTTCTGTTTTCTCCCACCTCTCTGGCGCAGGACACACGTCATCACGGGGGACTCGCGGAGCCTCCAGGCAACCGCTGCAGCCTCAGCGCACACGGACATGGCAATCTGCAGGGCTTTCCCCGAGGATCTGAAAACGAAGGAGAAGAACAGATTTGCTCACTCTTTCACGCCAGCAACTTCTTGAAATGCTGCTACCACAGCTGGACGCCGGCTTTCTCCCCAGGTGGCCGGCATGCTGCTGAGTTCCTCATCTGTAGGAAGTAATTCGATCATTCATTAATCGATCAATTAATCATGGAATCCTTCAGTATGTACCGCGTATGTGTTGCTTCCTTTCCTTCCTTCCTTCCTTCCTTGATCCATTCCGACTTTCTCTGTGTCTGTTTTTCTTTCCTAGCGTGTTTCTTCCTTCGCTCCTTCCTCTCTGCCTCACGGCGTTAGCTGAGGCACTCATTCATTCCTAGGCGGAAGGAGGTAGGCGTTTACCTCTTGAGTGATATACGGTTTCATTCACTCATTTAGACATTGGTGCAGGCGTGTATTTAGTAATTCGTGTATCCATTCATTCCTGTGTACGCACTTCGTGTTTCCTTATTAGTCCTTGGTTCCTTGGCTTATTGATTTCTCCCTTTAGGTGCGAATGTGTATCGGTATTGCTGTGCGTATGTCTCTCTGTATGTTTCCATGTCCTTCTTTGATCGTGGCTGGGGATGGAACTCGGGGCCTCAGCGTTGAGCCAGTCTGCTTCTCAAAGCCCTAGGGTGAGGTGCTAGCTAGATTGAGGACATGGAGTGTGCCCGAGTACCTGCCCCGTACAGGACGTCTCGGAGCAAAACCCCTGATCCTATTGTGTCCTGATTGGTGTGGGAAAGCGAGGGGGAGCCAGTGGGGTCCACCAGGAAGGGAAAAAAAAGGAAAATCCCTTACAGGCCACCACGGGGATCGATCTTTGGACCTTGCGCCCCCAAACAGGCGCCAGACTTCGCGGGCCAACCCGCCAGCCGCTTCCGGTCGGCATTTCTCGCCCCTTTATTCACGTCCCTCCCCCCCACTCTCTGGAACCCCCCAGTCCCACGACCATGCCAGGGCAGCAAGCAAGCTGTCCAGTGCCATTCCTACCCACAGCGGTTGCCCGCGACCCACAGGAGGTGGCGCTCGCAGGTGGTATCATAGTGCTTGGGAGAGAGGCAGGGGAGGGAGACCTTCCGGAGCCAGCGATGTGCAGCTGTCTCAACGAGAGTAGGCTGTTCTAGAGAATCCGGTGCCAGATGGAAGCGGGAAGAGGGTTTCCGGCGGCCAGCAGCGCCCGGCCTGCGGTCAGTGCAGGTCGTCTAGGCATTCCTGGCGGGAGGCATGCCTTGCAGGAGGCAGGAGGAAGAAGAAGCTGGATGTCTGCAGGGAAGCCGCGGGGGAGGACTTGGTGGAGGAAGAGGCCAGCTTCCTCGCTGGGGAGAAGTCCGGGCTGACGGGCGCCCAGGGCGAGGAGGAGCGCCCGGCTGGAGGCCCAGAGCAGAGAGATTCTGTGCAGCTGGACTCAGGACAGGAGAGCCCGGCTTCCCGCCGCGCACAGCCCAGGACGCTGCTTTGGTCCCCTCGCGCTCTAGGCCAACTACCCTACCGAGAGCTCGGGGCTCCCAACGGTGCCGCGGCTGCTGATGTCCCCGTGGGCCCAGGTCGCACGCCGCCGCTGCCAACTGGACGAGCCCTGCGTTGCCTCTTTGGGGAACCTTGATCAGCAACCTGGCTAGGCTCGATCCTGCGGCCTGCGGGAGCTCACTGCAGACACAGCCTGCTGTCCGCACTAGGCGGCGGAGGGGGCCGCCCTTGCCTCCCAGCGCGCCTGAGGCAGCCCCTTCGGCGCCTAGGCGGCTGCAAAACGCAGGCTCAGAACATGCGCTCGCACTCCACTTTCTGTTTTCTCCCACCTCTCTGGCGCAGGACACACGTCATCACGGGGGACTCGCGGAGCCTCCAGGCAACCGCTGCAGCCTCAGCGCACACGGACATGGCAATCTGCAGGGCTTTCCCCGAGGATCTGAAAACGAAGGAGAAGAACAGATTTGCTCACTCTTTCACGCCAGCAACTTCTTGAAATGCTGCTACCACAGCTGGACGCCGGCTTTCTCCCCAGGTGGCCGGCATGCTGCTGAGTTCCTCATCTGTAGGAAGTAATTCGATCATTCATTAATCGATCAATTAATCGTGGAATCCTTCAGTATGTACCTCGTATGTGTTGCTTCCTTTCCTTCCTTCCTTCCTTCCTTGATCCATTCCGAGTTTCTCTGTGTCTGTTTTTCTTTCCTAGCGTGTTTCTTCCTTCGCTCCTTCCTCTCTGCCTCACGGCATTAGCTGAGGCACTCATTCATTCCTAGGCGGAAGGAGGTAGGCGTTTACCTCTTGAGTGATATACGGTTTCATTCACTCATTTAGACATTGGTGCAGGCGTGTATTTAGTAATTCGTGTATCCATTCATTCCTGTGTACGCACTTCGTGTTTCCTTACTAGTCCTTGGTTCCTTGGCTTATTGATTTCTCCCTTTAGGTGCGAATGTGTATCGGTATTGCTGTGCGTATGTCTCTCTGTATGTTTCCATGTCCTTCTTTGATCGTGGCTGGGGATGGAACTTGGGGCCTCAGCGTTGAGCCAGTCTGCTTCTCAAAGCCCTAGGGTGAGGTGCTAGCTAGTTTGAGGACATGGAGTGTGCCCGAGTACCTGCCCCGTACAGGACGTCTCGGAGCAAAACCCCTGATCCTATTGTGTCCTTATTGGTGTGGGAAAGCGAGGGGGAGCCAGTGGGGTCCACCAGGAAGGGAAAAAAAAGGAAAATTCCTTACAGGCCACCACGGGGATCGATCTCTGGACCTTGCGCCCCCAAACCGGCGCCAGACTTCGCGGACGACCCCGCCAGCCACTTCCGGTCGGCATTTCTCGCCCCTTTATTGACGTCCCTCCCCCCCACTCTCTGGACCCCCCCGGTCCCACGACCATGCCAGGGCAGCAAGCAAGCTGTCCAGTGCCATTCCTACCCACAGCGGTTGCCCGCGACCCACAGGAGGTGGCGCTCGCAGGTGGTATCATAGTGCTTGGGAGAGAGGCAGGGGAGGGAGACCTTCCGGAGATAGCGATGTGCAGCTGTCTCAACGAGAGTAGGCTGTGCTAGAGGATCCGGTGCCAGATGGAAGCGGGAAGAGGGTTTCCGGCGGCCAGCAGCGCCCGGCCTGTGGTCAGTGCAGGTCGTCTAGGCATTCCTGGCGGGAGGCATGCCTTGCAGGAGGCAGGAGGAAGAAGAAGCTGGATGTCTGCAGGGAAGCCGCGGGGGAGCACTTGGTGGAGGAAGAGGCCAGCTTCCTCGCTGGGGAGAAGTCCGGGCTGACGGGTGCCCAGGGCGAGGAGGAGCGCCCGGCTGGAGGCCCAGAGCAGAGAGACTCTGTGCAGCTGGACTCAGGACAGGAGAGCCCGGCTTCCCGCCGCGCACAGCCCAGGACGCTGCTCTGGTGCCCTCGCGCTCTAGGCCAACTACCCTACCGAGAGCTCGGGGCTCCCAACGGTGCCGCGGCTGCTGATGTCCCCGTGGGCCCAGGTCGCGCGCCGCCGCTGCCAACTGGACGAGCCCCGCGTTGCCTCTTTGGGGAACCTTGATCAGCAACCTGGCTAGGCTCGATCCTGCGGCCTGCGGGAGCTCACTGCAGACACAGCCTGCTGTCCGCACTAGGCGGCGGAGGGGGCCGCCCTTGCCTCCCAGCGCGCCTGAGGCAGCCCCTTCGGCGCCTAGGCGGCTGCAAAACGCAGGCTCAGAACATCCGCTCGCACTCCACTTTCTGTTTTCTCCCACCTCTCTGGCGCAGGACACACGTCATCACGGGGGACTCGCGGAGCCTCCAGGCAACCGCTGCAGCCTCAGCGCACACGGACATGGCAATCTGCAGGGCTTTCCCCGAGGATCTGAAAACGAAGGAGAAGAACAGATTTGCTCACTCTTTCACGCCAGCAACTTCTTGAAATGCTGCTACCACAGCTGGACGCCGGCTTTCTCCCCAGGTGGCCGGCATGCTGCTGAGTTCCTCATCTGTAGGAAGTAATTCGATCATTCATTAACCGATCAATTAATCGTGGAATCCTTCAGTATGTACCTCGTATGTGTTGCTTCCTTTCCTTCCTTCCTTCTTTCCTTCCTTCCTTGATCCATTCCGACTTTCTCTGTGTCTGTTTTTCTTTCCTAGCGTGTTTCTTCCTTCGCTCCTTCCTCTCTGCCTCACGGCGTTAGCTGAGGCACTCATTCATTCCTAGGCGGAAGGAGGTAGGCGTTTACCTCTTGAGTGATATACGGTTTCATTCACTCATTTAGACATTGGTGCAGGCGTGTATTTAGTAATTCGTGTATCCATTCATTCCTGTGTACGCACTTCGTGTTTCCTTACTAGTCCTTGGTTCCTTGGCTTATTGATTTCTCCCTTTAGGTGCGAATGTGTATCGGTATTGCTGTGCGTATGTCTCTCTGTATGTTTCCATGTCCTTCTTTGATCGTGGCTGGGGATGGAACTCGGGGCCTCAGCGTTGAGCCAGTCTGCTTCTCAAAGCCCTAGGGTGAGGTGCTAGCTAGTTTGAGGACATGGAGTGTGCCCGAGTACCTGCCCCGTACAGGACGTCTCGGAGCAAAACCCCTGATCCTATTGTGTCCTTATTGGTGTGGGAAAGCGAGGGGGAGCCAGTGGGGTCCACCAGGAAGGGAAAAAAAAGGAAAATTCCTTACAGGCCACCACGTGGATCGATCTCTGGACCTTGCGCCCCTAAACCGGCGCCAGACTTCGCGGGCCACCCCGCCAGCCGCTTCCGATCGGCATTTCTCGCCCCTTTATTCACGTCCCTCCCCCCCACTCTCTGGACCCCCCAGTCCCACGACCATGCCAGGGCAGCAAGCAAGCTGTCCAGTGCCATTCCTACCCACAGCGGTTGCCCGCGACGCACAGGAGGTGGCGCTCGCAGGTGGTATCATAGTGCTTGGGAGAGAGGCAGGGGAGGGAGACCTTCCGGAGCCAGCGATGTGCAGCTGTCTCAACGAGAGTAGGCTGTGCTAGAGAATCCGATGCCAGATGGATGCGGGAAGAGGGTTTCCGGCGGCCAGCTGCGCCCGGCCTGCGGTCAGTGCAGGTCGTCTAGGCATTCCTGGCGGGAGGCATGCCTTGCAGGAGGCAGGAGGAAGAAGAAGCTGGATGTCTGCAGGGAAGCCGCGGGGGAGGACTTGGTGGAGGAAGAGGCCAGCTTCCTCGCTGGGGAGAAGTCCGGGCTGACGGGCGCCCAGGGCGAGGAGGAGCGCCCGGCTGGAGGCCCAGAGCAGAGAGATTCTGTGCAGCTGGACTCAGGACAGGAGAGCCCGGCTTCCCGCCGCGCACAGCCCAGGACGCTGCTCTGGTGCCCTCGCGCTCTAGGCCAGCTACCCTACCGAGAGCTCGGGGCTCCCAACGGTGCCGCGGCTGCTGATGTCCCCGTGGGCCCAGGTCGCGCGCCGCCGCTGCCAACTGCACGAGCCCCGCGTTGCCTCTTTGGGGAACCTTGATCAGCAACCTGGCTAGGCTCGATCCTGCGGCCTGCGGGAGCTCACTGCAGACACAGCCTGCTGTCCGCACTAGGCGGCGGAGGGGGCCGCCCTTGCCTCCCAGCGCGCCTGAGGCAGCCCCTTCGGCGCCTAGGCGGCTGCAAAACGCAGGCTCAGAACATGCGCTCGCACTGCACTTTCTGTTTTCTCCCACCTCTCTGGCGCAGGACACACGTCATCACGGGGGACTCGCGGAGCCTCCAGGCAACCGCTGCAGCCTCAGCGCACACGGACATGGCAATCTGCAGGGCTTTCCCCGAGGATCTGAAAACGAAGGAGAAGAACAGATTTGCTCACTCTTTCACGCCAGCAACTTCTTGAAATGCTGCTACCACAGCTGGACGCCGGCTTTCTCCCCAGGTGGCCGGCATGCTGCTGAGTTCCTCATCTGTAGGAAGTAATTCGATCATTCATTAATCGATCAATTAATCGTGGAATCCTTCAGTATGTACCTCGTATGTGTTGCTTCCTTTCCTTCCTTCCTTCCTTCCTTGATCCATTCCGAGTTTCTCTGTGTCTGTTTTTCTTTCCTAGCGTGTTTCTTCCTTCGCTCCTTCCTCTCTGCCTCACGGCATTAGCTGAGGCACTCATTCATTCCTAGGCGGAAGGAGGTAGGCGTTTACCTCTTGAGTGATATACGGTTTCATTCACTCATTTAGACATTGGTGCAGGCGTGTATTTAGTAATTCGTGTATCCATTCATTCCTGTGTACGCACTTCGTGTTTCCTTACTAGTCCTTGTTTCCTTGGCTTATTGATTTCTCCCTTTAGGTGCGAATGTGTATCGGTATTGCTGTGCGTATGTCTCTCTGTATGTTTCCATGTCCTTCTTTGATCGTGGCTGGGGATGGAACTCGGGGCCTCAGCGTTGAGCCAGTCTGCTTCTCAAAGCCCTAGGGTGAGGTGCTAGCTAGTTTGAGGACATGGAGTGTGCCCGAGTACCTGCCCCGTTCAGGACGTCTCGGAGCAAAACCCCTGATCCTATTGTGTCCTTATTGGTGTGGGAAAGCGAGGGGGAGCCAGTGGGGTCCACCAGGAAGGGAAAAAAAAGGAAAATTCCTTACAGGCCACCACGGGGATCGATCTCTGGACCTTGCGCCCCCAAACCGGCGCCAGACTTCGCGGACCACCCCGCCAGCCACTTCCGGTCGGCATTTCTCGCCCCTTTATTGACGTCCCTCCCCCCCACTCTCTGGACCCCCCCGGTCCCACGACCATGCCAGGGCAGCAAGCAAGCTGTCCAGTGCCATTCCTACCCACAGCGGTTGCCCGCGACCCACAGGAGGTGGCGCTCGCAGGTGGTATCATAGTGCTTGGGAGAGAGGCAGGGGAGGGAGACCTTCCGGAGATAGCGATGTGCAGCTGTCTCAACGAGAGTAGGCTGTGCTAGAGGATCCGGTGCCAGATGGAAGCGGGAAGAGGGTTTCCGGCGGCCAGCAGCGCCCGGCCTGTGGTCAGTGCAGGTCGTCTAGGCATTCCTGGCGGGAGGCATGCCTTGCAGGAGGCAGGAGGAAGAAGAAGCTGGATGTCTGCAGGGAAGCCGCGGGGGAGCACTTGGTGGAGGAAGAGGCCAGCTTCCTCGCTGGGGAGAAGTCCGGGCTGACGGGTGCCCAGGGCGAGGAGGAGCGCCCGGCTGGAGGCCCAGAGCAGAGAGACTCTGTGCAGCTGGACTCAGGACAGGAGAGCCCGGCTTCCCGCCGCGCACAGCCCAGGACGCTGCTCTGGTGCCCTCGCGCTCTAGGCCAACTACCCTACCGAGAGCTCGGGGCTCCCAACGGTGCCGCGGCTGCTGATGTCCCCGTGGGCCCAGGTCGCGCGCCGCCGCTGCCAACTGGACGAGCCCCGCGTTGCCTCTTTGGGGAACCTTGATCAGCAACCTGGCTAGGCTCGATCCTGCGGCCTGCGGGAGCTCACTGCAGACACAGCCTGCTGTCCGCACTAGGCGGCGGAGGGGGCCGCCCTTGCCTCCCAGCGCGCCTGAGGCAGCCCCTTCGGCGCCTAGGCGGCTGCAAAACGCAGGCTCAGAACATGCGCTCGCACTGCACTTTCTGTTTTCTCCCACCTCTCTGGCGCAGGACACACGTCATCACGGGGGACTCGCGGAGCCTCCAGGCAACCGCTGCAGCCTCAGCGCACACGGACATGGCAATCTGCAGGGCTTTCCCCGAGGATCTGAAAACGAAGGAGAAGAACAGATTTGCTCACTCTTTCACGCCAGCAACTTCTTGAAATGCTGCTACCACAGCTGGACGCCGGCTTTCTCCCCAGGTGGCCGGCATGCTGCTGAGTTCCTCATCTGTAGGAAGTAATTCGATCATTCATTAATCGATCAATTAATCGTGGAATCCTTCAGTATGTACCTCGTATGTGTTGCTTCCTTTCCTTCCTTCCTTCCTTCCTTGATCCATTCCGAGTTTCTCTGTGTCTGTTTTTCTTTCCTAGCGTGTTTCTTCCTTCGCTCCTTCCTCTCTGCCTCACGGCATTAGCTGAGGCACTCATTCATTCCTAGGCGGAAGGAGGTAGGCGTTTACCTCTTGAGTGATATACGGTTTCATTCACTCATTTAGACATTGGTGCAGGCGTGTATTTAGTAATTCGTGTATCCATTCATTCCTGTGTACGCACTTCGTGTTTCCTTACTAGTCCTTGGTTCCTTGGCTTATTGATTTCTCCCTTTAGGTGCGAATGTGTATCGGTATTGCTGTGCGTATGTCTCTCTGTATGTTTCCATGTCCTTCTTTGATCGTGGCTGGGGATGGAACTCGGGGCCTCAGCGTTGAGCCAGTCTGCTTCTCAAAGCCCTAGGGTGAGGTGCTAGCTAGTTTGAGGACATGGAGTGTGCCCGAGTACCTGCCCCGTTCAGGACGTCTCGGAGCAAAACCCCTGATCCTATTGTGTCCTTATTGGTGTGGGAAAGCGAGGGGGAGCCAGTGGGGTCCACCAGGAAGGGAAAAAAAAGGAAAATTCCTTACAGGCCACCACGGGGATCGATCTCTGGACCTTGCGCCCCCAAACCGGCGCCAGACTTCGCGGACCACCCCGCCAGCCACTTCCGGTCGGCATTTCTCGCCCCTTTATTGACGTCCCTCCCCCCCACTCTCTGGACCCCCCCGGTCCCACGACCATGCCAGGGCAGCAAGCAAGCTGTCCAGTGCCATTCCTACCCACAGCGGTTGCCCGCGACCCACAGGAGGTGGCGCTCGCAGGTGGTATCATAGTGCTTGGGAGAGAGGCAGGGGAGGGAGACCTTCCGGAGATAGCGATGTGCAGCTGTCTCAACGAGAGTAGGCTGTGCTAGAGGATCCGGTGCCAGATGGAAGCGGGAAGAGGGTTTCCGGCGGCCAGCAGCGCCCGGCCTGTGGTCAGTGCAGGTCGTCTAGGCATTCCTGGCGGGAGGCATGCCTTGCAGGAGGCAGGAGGAAGAAGAAGCTGGATGTCTGCAGGGAAGCCGCGGGGGAGCACTTGGTGGAGGAAGAGGCCAGCTTCCTCGCTGGGGAGAAGTCCGGGCTGACGGGTGCCCAGGGCGAGGAGGAGCGCCCGGCTGGAGGCCCAGAGCAGAGAGACTCTGTGCAGCTGGACTCAGGACAGGAGAGCCCGGCTTCCCGCCGCGCACAGCCCAGGACGCTGCTCTGGTGCCCTCGCGCTCTAGGCCAACTACCCTACCGAGAGCTCGGGGCTCCCAACGGTGCCGCGGCTGCTGATGTCCCCGTGGGCCCAGGTCGCGCGCCGCCGCTGCCAACTGGACGAGCCCCGCGTTGCCTCTTTGGGGAACCTTGATCAGCAACCTGGCTAGGCTCGATCCTGCGGCCTGCGGGAGCTCACTGCAGACACAGCCTGCTGTCCGCACTAGGCGGCGGAGGGGGCCGCCCTTGCCTCCCAGCGCGCCTGAGGCAGCCCCTTCGGCGCCTAGGCGGCTGCAAAACGCAGGCTCAGAACATGCGCTCGCACTGCACTTTCTGTTTTCTCCCACCTCTCTGGCGCAGGACACACGTCATCACGGGGGACTCGCGGAGCCTCCAGGCAACCGCTGCAGCCTCAGCGCACACGGACATGGCAATCTGCAGGGCTTTCCCCGAGGATCTGAAAACGAAGGAGAAGAACAGATTTGCTCACTCTTTCACGCCAGCAACTTCTTGAAATGCTGCTACCACAGCTGGACGCCGGCTTTCTCCCCAGGTGGCCGGCATGCTGCTGAGTTCCTCATCTGTAGGAAGTAATTCGATCATTCATTAATCGATCAATTAATCATGGAATCCTTCAGTATGTACCGCGTATGTGTTGCTTCCTTTCCTTCCTTCCTTCCTTCCTGGATCCATTCCGACTTTCTCTGTGTCTGTTTTTCTTTCCTAGCGTGTTTCTTCCTTTGCTCCTTCCTCTCTGCCTCACGGCATTAGCTGAGGCACTCATTCATTCCTAGGCGGAAGGAGGTAGGCATTTACCTCTTGAGTGATATACGGTTTCATTCACTCATTTAGACATTGGTGCAGGCGTGTATTTAGTAATTCGTGTATCCATTCATTCCTGTGTACGCACTTCGTGTTTCCTTATTAGTCCTTGGTTCCTTGGCTTATTGATTTCTCCCTTTAGGTGCAAATGTGTATCGGTATTGCTGTGCGTATGTCTCTCTGTATGTTTCCATGTCCTTCTTTGATCGTGGCTGGGGATGGAACTCGGGGCCTCAGCGTTGAGCCAGTCTGCTTCTCAAAGCCCTAGGGTGAGGTGCTAGCTAGATTGAGGACATGGAGTGTGCCCGAGTACCTGCCCCGTACAGGACGTCTCGGAGCAAAACCCCTGATCCTATTGTGTCCTGATTGGTGTGGGAAAGCGAGGGGGAGCCAGTGGGGTCCACCAGTAAGGGAAAAAAAAGGAAAATCCCTTACAGGCCACCACGGGGATCGATCTCTGGACCTTGCGCCCCCAAACAGGCGCCAGACTTCGCGGACCACCCCGCCAGCCACTTCCGGTCGGCATTTCTCGCCCCTTTATTGACGTCCCTACCCCCCACTCTCTGGACCCCCCCGGTCCCACGACCATGCCAGGGCAGCAAGCAAGCTGTCCAGTGCCATTCCTACCCACAGCGGTTGCCCGCGACCCACAGGAGGTGGCGCTCGCAGGTGGTATCATAGTGCTTGGGAGAGAGGCAGGGGAGGGAGACCTTCCGGAGCCAGCGATGTGCAGCTGTCTCAACGAGAGTAGGCTGTGCTAGAGAATCCGGTGCCAGATGGAAGCGGGAAGAGGGTTTCCGGCGGCCAGCAGCGCCCGGCCTGCGGTCAGTGCAGGTCGTCTAGGCATTCCTGGCGGGAGGCATGCCTTGCAGGAGGCAGGAGGAAGAAGAAGCTGGATGTCTGCAGGGAAGCCGCGGGGGAGCACTTGGTGGAGGAAGAGGCCAGCTTCCTCGCTGGGGAGAAGTCCGGGCTGACGGGTGCCCAGGGTGAGGAGGAGCGCCCGGCTGGAGGCCCAGAGCAGAGAGACTCTGTGCAGCTGGACTCAGGACAGGAGAGCCCGGCTTCCCGCCGCGCACAGCCCAGGACGCTGCTTTGGTCCCCTCGCGCTCTAGGCCAACTACCCTACCGAGAGCTCGGGGCTCCCAACGGTGCCACGGCTGCTGATGTCCCCGTGGGCCCAGGTCGCGCGCCGCCGCTGCCAACTGGACGAGCCCCGCGTTGCCTCTTTGGGGAACCTTGATCAGCAACCTGGCTAGGCTCGATCCTGCGGCCTGTGGGAGCTCACTGCAGACACAGCCTGCTGTCCGCACTAGGCGGCGGAGGGGGCCGCCCTTGCCTCCCAGCGCGCCTGAGGCAGCCCCTTCGGCGCCTAGGCGGCTGCAAAACGCAGGCTCAGAACATCCGCTCGCACTCCACTTTCTGTTTTCTCCCACCTCTCTGGAGCAGGACACACGTCATCACGGGGGACTCGCGGAGCCTCCAGGCAACCGCTGCAGCCTCAGCGCACACGGACATGGCAATCTGCAGGGCTTTCCCCGAGGATCTGAAAACGAAGGAGAGGAACAGATTTGCTCACTCTTTCACGCCAGCAACTTCTTGAAATGCTGCTACCACAGCTGGAAGCCGGCTTTCTCCCCAGGTGGCCGGCATGCTGCTGAGTTCCTCATCTGTAGGAAGTAATTCGATCATTCATTAACCGATCAATTAATCGTGGAATCCTTCAGTATGTACCTCGTATGTGTTGCTTCCTTTCCTTCCTTCCTTCCTTCCTTCCTTCCTTGATCCATTCCGACTTTCTCTGTGTCTGTTTTTCTTTCCTAGCGTGTTTCTTCCTTCACTCCTTCCTCTCTGCCTCACGGCGTTAGCTGAGGCACTCATTCATTCCTAGGCGGAAGGAGGTAGGCGTTTACCTCTTGAGTGATATACGGTTTCATTCACTCATTTAGACATTGGTGCAGGCGTGTATTTAGTAATTCGTGTATCCATTCATTCCTGTGTACGCACTTCGTGTTTCCTTATTAGTCCTTGGTTCCTTGGCTTATTGATTTCTCCCTTTAGGTGCGAATGTGTATCGGTATTGCTGTGCGTATGTCTCTCTGTATGTTTCCATGTCCTTCTTTGATCGTGGCTGGGGATGGAACTCGGGGCCTCAGCGTTGAGCCAGTCTGCTTCTCAAAGCCCTAGGGTGAGGTGCTAGCTATATTGAGGACATGGAGTGTGCCCGAGTACCTGCCCCGTACAGGACGTCTCGGAGCAAAACCCCTGATCCTATTGTGTCCTGATTGGTGTGGGAAAGCGAGGGGGAGCCAGTGGGGTCCACCAGGAAGGGAAAAAAAAGGAAAATCCCTTACAGGCCACCACGGGGATCGATCTGTGGACCTTGCGCCCCCAAACAGGCGACAGACTTCGCGGGCCAACCCGCCAGCCGCTTCCGGTCGGCATTTCTCGCCCCTTTATTCACGTCCCTCCCCCCCACTCTCTGGAACCCCCCAGTCCCACGACCATGCCAGGGCAGCAAGCAAGCTGTCCAGTGCCATTCCTACCCACAGCGGTTGCCCGCGACCCACAGGAGGTGGCGCTCTCAGGTGGTATCATAGTGCTTGGGAGAGAGGCAGGGGAGGGAGACCTTCCGGAGCCAGCGATGTGCAGCTGTCTCAACGAGAGTAGGCTATTCTAGAGAATCCGGTGCCAGATGGAAGCGGGAAGAGGGTTTCCGGCGGCCAGCAGCGCCCGGCCTGCGGTCAGTGCAGGTCGTCTAGGCATTCCTGGCGGGAGGCATGCCTTGCAGGAGGCAGGAGGAAGAAGAAGCTGGATGTCTGCAGGGAAGCCGCGGGGGAGGACTTGGTGGAGGAAGAGGCCAGCTTCCTCGCTGGGGAGAAGTCCGGGCTGACGGGCGCCCAGGGCGAGGAGGAGCGCCCGGCTGGAGGCCCAGAGCAGAGAGATTCTGTGCAGCTGGACTCAGGACAGGAGAGCCCGGCTTCCCGCCGCGCACAGCCCAGGACGCTGCTTTGGTCCCCTCGCGCTCTAGGCCAACTACCCTACCGAGAGCTCGGGGCTCCCAACGGTGCCGCGGCTGCTGATGTCCCCGTGGGCCCAGGTCGCGCGCCGCCGCTGCCAACTGGACGAGCCCCGCGTTGCCTCTTTGGGGAACCTTGATCAGCAACCTGGCTAGGCTCGATCCTGCGGCCTGCGGGAGCTCACTGCAGACACAGCCTGCTGTCCGCACTAGGCGGCGGAGGGGGCCGCCCTTGCCTCCCAGCGCGCCTGAGGCAGCCCCTTCGGCGCCTAGGCGGCTGCAAAACGCAGGCTCAGAACATGCGCTCGCACTCCACTTTCTGTTTTCTCCCACCTCTCTGGCGCAGGACACACGTCATCACGGGGGACTCGCGGAGCCTCCAGGCAACCGCTGCAGCCTCAGCGCACACGGACATGGCAATCTGCAGGGCTTTCCCCGAGGATCTGAAAACGAAGGAGAAGAACAGATTTGCTCACTCTTTCACGCCAGCAACTTCTTGAAATGCTGCTACCACAGCTGGACGCCGGCTTTCTCCCCAGGTGGCCGGCATGCTGCTGAGTTCCTCATCTGTAGGAAGTAATTCGATCATTCATTAATCGATCAATTAATCGTGGAATCCTTCAGTATGTACCTCGTATGTGTTGCTTCCTTTCCTTCCTTCCTTCCTTCCTTGATCCATTCCGAGTTTCTCTGTGTCTGTTTTTCTTTCCTAGCGTGTTTCTTCCTTCGCTCCTTCCTCTCTGCCTCACGGCATTAGCTGAGGCACTCATTCATTCCTAGGCGGAAGGAGGTAGGCGTTTACCTCTTGAGTGATATACGATTTCATTCACTCATTTAGACATTGGTGCAGGCGTGTATTTAGTAATTCGTGTATCCATTCATTCCTGTGTACGCACTTCGTGTTTCCTTACTAGTCCTTGGTTCCTTGGCTTATTGATTTCTCCCTTTAGGTGCGAATGTGTATCGGTATTGCTGTGCGTATGTCTCTCTGTATGTTTCCATGTCCTTCTTTGATCGTGGCTGGGGATGGAACTCGGGGCCTCAGCGTTGAGCCAGTCTGCTTCTCAAAGCCCTAGGGTGAGGTGCTAGCTAGTTTGAGGACATGGAGTGTGCCCGAGTACCTGCCCCGTACAGGACGTCTCGGAGCAAAACCCCTGATCCTATTGTGTCCTGATTGGTGTGGGAAAGCGAGGGGGAGCCAGTGGGGTCCACCAGGAAGGGAAAAAAAAGGAAAATCCCCTACAGGCCACCACGGGGATCGATCTCTGGACCTTGCGCCCCCAAACAGGCGCCAGAATTCGCGGGCCAACCCGCCAGCCGCTTCCGGTCGGCATTTCTCGCCCCTTTATTCACGTCCCTCCCCCCCACTCTCTGGACCCCCCCGGTCCCACGACCATGCCAGGGCAGCAAGCAAGCTGTCCACTGCCATTCCTACCCACAGCGGTTGCCCGCGACCCACAGGAGGTGGCGCTCACAGGTGTTATCATAGTGCTTGGGAGAGAGGCAGGGGAGGGAGACCTTGCGGAGCCAGCGATGTGCAGCTGTCTCAACGAGAGTAGGCTGTGCTAGAGAATCCGGTGCCAGATGGAAGCGGGAAGAGGGTTTCCGGCGGCCAGCAGCGCCCGGCCTGCGGTCAGTGCAGGTCGTCTAGGCATTCCTGGCGGGAGGCATGCCTTGCAGGAGGCAGGAGGAAGAAGAAGCTGGATGTCTGCAGGGAAGCCGCGGGGGAGGACTTGGTGGAGGAAGAGGCCAGCTTCCTCGCTGGGGAGAAGTCCGGGCTGACGGGCGCCCAGGGCGAGGAGGAGCGCCCAGCTGGAGGCCCAGAGCAGAGAGACTCTGTGCAGCTGGACTCAGGACAGGAGAGCCCGGCTTCCCGCCGCGCACAGCCCAGGACGCTGCTCTTGTGCCCTCGCGCTCTAGGCCAACTACCCTACCGAGAGATCGGGGCTCCCAACGGTGCCGCGGCTGCTGATGTCCCCGTGGGCCCAGGTCGCGCGCCGCCGCTGCCAACTGGACGAGCCCCGCGTTGCCTCTTTGGGGAACCTTGATCAGCAACCTGGCTAGGCTCGATCCTGCGGCCTGCGGGAGCTCACTGCAGACACAGCCTGCTGTCCACACTAGGCGGCGGAGGGGGCCGCCCTTGCCTCCCAGCGCGCCTGAGGCAGCCCCTTCGGCGCCTAGGCGGCTGCAAAACGCAGGCTCAGAACATCCGCTCGCACTCCACTTTCTGTTTTCTCCCACCTCTCTGGCGCAGGACACACGTCATCACGGGGGACTCGCGGAGCCTCCAGGCAACCGCTGCAGCCTCAGCGCACACGGACATGGCAATCTGCAGGGCTTTCCCCGAGGATCTGAAAACGAAGGAGAAGAACAGATTTGCTCACTCTTTCACGCCAGCAACTTCTTGAAATGCTGCTACCACAGCTGGACGCCGGCTTTCTCCCCAGGTGGCCGGCATGCTGCTGAGTTCCTCATCTGTAGGAAGTAATTCGATCATTCATTAACCGATCAATTAATCGTGGAATCCTTCAGTATGTACCTCGTATGTGTTGCTTCATTTCCTTCCTTCCTTCCTTCCTTCCTTCCTTGATCCATTCCGACTTTCTCTGTGTCTGTTTTTCTTTCCTAGCGTGTTTCTTCCTTCGCTCCTTCCTCTCTGCCTCACGGCGTTAGCTGAGGCACTCATTCATTCCTAGGCGGAAGGAGGTAGGCGTTTACCTCTTGAGTGATATACGGTTTCATTCACTCATTTAGACATTGGTGCAGGCGTGTATTTAGTAATTCGTGTATCCATTCATTCCTGTGTACGCACTTCGTGTTTCCTTATTAGTCCTTGGTTCCTTGGCTTATTGATTTCTCCCTTTAGGTGCGAATGTGTATCGGTATTGCTGTGCGTATGTCTCTCTGTATGTTTCCATGTCCTTCTTTGATCGTGGCTGGGGATGGAACTCGGGGCCTCAGCGTTGAGCCAGTCTGCTTCTCAAAGCCCTAGGGTGAGGTGCCAGCTAGTTTGAGGACATGGAGTGTGCCCGAGTACCTGCCCCGTACAGGACGTCTCGGAGCAAAACCCCTGGTCCTATTGTGTCCTGATTGGTGTGGGAAAGCGAGGGGGAGCCAGTGGGGTCCACCAGGAAGGGAAAAAAAAGGAAAATTACTTACAGGCCACCACGGGGATCGATCTCTGGACCTTGCGCCCCCAAACCGGCGACAGACTTTGCGGGCCACCCCGCCAGCCGCTTCCGGTCGGCATTTCTCGCCCCTTTATTCACGTCCCTCCCCCCCACTCTCTGGACCCCCCCGGTCCCACGACCATGCCAGGGCAGCAAGCAAGCTGTCCAGTGCCATTCCTACCCACAGCGGTTGCCCGCGACCCACAGGAGGTGGCGCTCGCAGGTGGTATCATAGTGCTTGGGAGAGAGGCAGGGGAGGGAGACCTTCCGGAGCCAGCGATGTGCAGCTGTCTCAACGAGAGTAGACTGTGCTAGAGAATCCGGTGCCAGATGGAAGCGGGAAGAGGGTTTCCGGCGGCCAGCAGCGCCCGGCCTGCGGTCAGTGCAGGTCGTCTAGGCATTCCTGGTGGGAGGCATGCCTTGCAGGAGGCAGGAGGAAGAAGAAGCTGGATGTCTGCAGGGAAGCCGTGGGGGAGGACTTGGTGGAGGAAGAGGCCAGCTTCCTCGCTGGGGAGAAGTCCGGGCTGACGGGCGCCCAAGGTGAGGAGGAGCGCCCGGCTGGAGGCCCAGAGCAGAGAGACTCTGTGCAGCTGGACTCAGGACAGGAGAGCCCGGCTTCCCGCCGCGCACAGCCCAGGACGCTGCTCTGGTGCCCTCGCGCTCTAGGCCAACTACCCTACCAAGAGATCGGGGCTCCCAACGGTGCCGCGGCTGCTGATGTCCCCGTGGGCCCAGGTCGCGCGCCGCCGCTGCCAACTGGACGAGCCCCGCGTTGCCTCTTTGGGGAACCTTGATCAGCAACCTGGCTAGGCTCGATCCTGCGGCCTGCGGGAGCTCACTGCAGACACAGCCTGCTGTCCGCACTAGGCGGCGGAGCGGGCCGCCCTTGCCTCCGAGCGCGCCTGAGGCAGCCCCTTCGGCGCCTAGGCGGCTGCAAAACGGAGGCTCAGAACATCCGCTCGCACTCCACTTTCTGTTTTCTCCCACCTCTCTGGCGCAGGACACACGTCATCACGGGGGACTCGCGGAGCCTCCAGGCAACCGCTGCAGCCTCAGCGCACACGGACATGGCAATCTGCAGGGCTTTCCCCGAGGATCTGAAAACGAAGGAGAAGAACAGATTTGCTCACTCTTTCACGCCAGCAACTTCTTGAAATGCTGCTACCACAGCTGGACGCCGGCTTTCTCCCCAGGTGGCCGGCATGCTGCTGAGTTCCTCATCTGTAGGAAGTAATTCGATCATTCATTAACCGATCAATTAATCGTGGAATCCTTCAGTATGTACCTCGTATGTGTTGCTTCATTTCCTTCCTTCCTTCCTTCCTTCCTTCCTTGATCCATTCCGACTTTCTCTGTGTCTGTTTTTCTTTCCTAGCGTGTTTCTTCCTTCGCTCCTTCCTCTCTGCCTCACGGCGTTAGCTGAGGCACTCATTCATTCCTAGGCGGAAGGAGGTAGGCGTTTACCTCTTGAGTGATATACGGTTTCATTCACTCATTTAGACATTGGTGCAGGCGTGTATTTAGTAATTCGTGTATCCATTCATTCCTGTGTACGCACTTCGTGTTTCCTTATTAGTCCTTGGTTCCTTGGCTTATTGATTTCTCCCTTTAGGTGCGAATGTGTATCGGTATTGCTGTGCGTATGTCTCTCTGTATGTTTCCATGTCCTTCTTTGATCGTGGCTGGGGATGGAACTCGGGGCCTCAGCGTTGAGCCAGTCTGCTTCTCAAAGCCCTAGGGTGAGGTGCTAGCTAGTTTGAGGACATGGAGTGGGCCCGAGTACCTGCCCCGTACAGGACGTCTCGGAGCAAAACCCCTGATCCTATTGTGTCCTGATTGGTGTGGGAAAGCGAGGGGGAGCCAGTGGGGTCCACCAGGAAGGGAAAAAAAAGGAAAATCCCTTACAGGCCACCACGGGGATCGATCTCTGGACCTTGCGCCCCCAAACAGGCGCCAGACTTCGCGGGCCATCCCGCCAGCTGCTACCGGTCGGCATTTCTCGCCCCTTTATTGACGTCCCTCCCGCCCACTCTCTGGACCCCCCCCGGTCCCACGACCATGCCAGGGCAGCAAGCAAGCTGTCCAGTGCCATTCCTACCAACAGCGGTTGCCCGCGAACCACAGGAGGTGGTGCTCGCAGGTGGTATCATAGTGCTTGGGAGAGAGGCAGGGGAGGGAGACCTTCCGGAGCCAGCGATGTGCAGCTGTCTCAACGAGAGTAGGTTGTGCTAGAGAATCCGGTGCCAGATGGAAGCGGGAAGAGGGTTTCCGGCGGCCAGCAGCGCCCGGCCTGCGGTCAGTGCAGGTCGTCTAGGCATTCCTGGCGGGAGGCATGCCTTGCAGGAGGCAGGAGGAAGAAGAAGCTGGATGTCTGCAGGGAAGCTGCGGGGGAGGACTTGGTGGAGGAAGAGGCCAGCTTCCTCGCTGGGGAGAAGTCCGGGCTGACGGGCGCCCAGGGCGAGGAGGAGCGCCCGGCTGGAGGCCCAGAGCAGAGAGACTCTGTGCAGCTGGACTCAGGACAGGAGAGCCCGGCTTCACGCCGCGCACAGCCCAGGACGCTGCTCTGGTGCCCTCGCGCTCTAGGCCAACTACCCTACCGAGAGATCGGGGCTCCCAACGGTGCCGCGGCTGCTGATGTCCCCGTGGGCCCAGGTCGCGCGCCGCCGCTGCCAACTGGACGAGCCCCGCGTTGCCTCTTTGGGGAACCTTGATCAGCAACCTGGCTAGGCTCGATCCTGCGGCCTGCGGGAGCTCACTGCAGACACAGCCTGCTGTCCGCACTAGGCGGCGGAGGGGGCCGCCCTTGCCTCCCAGCGCGCCTGAGGCAGCCCCTTCGGCGCCTAGGCGGCTGCAAAACGCAGGCTCAGAACATGCGCTCGCACTGCACTTTCTGTTTTCTCCCACCTCTCTGGCGCAGGACACACGTCATCACGGGGGACTCGCGGAGCCTCCAGGCAACCGCTGCAGCCTCAGCGCACACGGACATGGCAATCTGCAGGGCTTTCCCCGAGGATCTGAAAACGAAGGAGAAGAACAGATTTGCTCACTCTTTCACGCCAGCAACTTCTTGAAATGCTGCTACCACAGCTGGACGCCGGCTTTCTCCCCAGGTGGCCGGCATGCTGCTGAGTTCCTCATCTGTAGGAAGTAATTCGATCATTCATTAATCGATCAATTAATCATGGAATCCTTCAGTATGTACCTCGTATGTGTTGCTTCCTTTCCTTCCTTCCTTCCTTCCTTGATCCATTCCGACTTTCTCTGTGTCTGTTTTTCTTTCCTAGCGTGTTTCTTCCTTCGCTCCTTCCTCTCTGCCTCACGGCGTTAGCTGAGGCACTCATTCATTCCTAGGCGGAAGGAGGTAGGCGTTTACCTCTTGAGTGATATACGGTTTCATTCACTCATTTAGACATTGGTGCAGGCGTGTATTTAGTAATTCGTGTATCCATTCATTCCTGTGTACGCACTTCGTGTTTCCTTATTAGTCCTTGGTTCCTTGGCTTATTGATTTCTCCCTTTAGGTGCGAATGTGTATCGGTATTGCTGTGCGTATGTCTCTCTGTATGTTTCCATGTCCTTCTTTGATCGTGGCTGGGGATGGAACTCGGGGCCTCAGCGTTGAGCCAGTCTGCTTCTCAAAGCCCTAGGGTGAGGTGCTAGCTAGTTTGAGGACATGGAGTGGGCCCGAGTACCTGCCCCGTACAGGACGTCTCGGAGCAAAACCCCTGATCCTATTGTGTCCTGATTGGTGTGGGAAAGCGAGGGGGAGCCAGTGGGGTCCACCAGGAAGGGAAAAAAAAGGAAAATCCCTTACAGGCCACCACGGGGATCGATCTCTGGACCTTGCGCCCCCAAACAGGCGCCAGACTTCGCGGGCCATCCCGCCAGCTGCTACCGGTCGGCATTTCTCGCCCCTTTATTGACGTCCCTCCCGCCCACTCTCTGGACCCCCCCCGGTCCCACGACCATGCCAGGGCAGCAAGCAAGCTGTCCAGTGCCATTCCTACCAACAGCGGTTGCCCGCGAACCACAGGAGGTGGTGCTCGCAGGTGGTATCATAGTGCTTGGGAGAGAGGCAGGGGAGGGAGACCTTCCGGAGCCAGCGATGTGCAGCTGTCTCAACGAGAGTAGGTTGTGCTAGAGAATCCGGTGCCAGATGGAAGCGGGAAGAGGGTTTCCGGCGGCCAGCAGCGCCCGGCCTGCGGTCAGTGCAGGTCGTCTAGGCATTCCTGGCGGGAGGCATGCCTTGCAGGAGGCAGGAGGAAGAAGAAGCTGGATGTCTGCAGGGAAGCTGCGGGGGAGGACTTGGTGGAGGAAGAGGCCAGCTTCCTCGCTGGGGAGAAGTCCGGGCTGACGGGCGCCCAGGGCGAGGAGGAGCGCCTGGCTTGAGGCCCAGAGCAGAGAGACTCTGTGCAGCTGGACTCAGGACAGGAGAGCCCGGCTTCACGCCGCGCACAGCCCAGGACGCTGCTCTGGTGCCCTCGCGCTCTAGGCCAACTACCCTACCGAGAGATCGGGGCTCCCAACGGTGCCGCGGCTGCTGATGTCCCCGTGGGCCCAGGTCGCGCGCCGCCGCTGCCAACTGGACGAGCCCCGCGTTGCCTCTTTGGGGAACCTTGATCAGCAACCTGGCTAGGCTCGATCCTGCGGCCTGCGGGAGCTCACTGCAGACACAGCCTGCTGTCCGCACTAGGCGGCGGAGGGGGCCGCCCTTGCCTCCCAGCGCGCCTGAGGCAGCCCCTTCGGCGCCTAGGCGGCTGCAAAACGCAGGCTCAGAACATGCGCTCGCACTGCACTTTCTGTTTTCTCCCACCTCTCTGGCGCAGGACACACGTCATCACGGGGGACTCGCGGAGCCTCCAGGCAACCGCTGCAGCCTCAGCGCACACGGACATGGCAATCTGCAGGGCTTTCCCCGAGGATCTGAAAACGAAGGAGAAGAACAGATTTGCTCACTCTTTCACGCCAGCAACTTCTTGAAATGCTGCTACCACAGCTGGACGCCGGCTTTCTCCCCAGGTGGCCGGCATGCTGCTGAGTTCCTCATCTGTAGGAAGTAATTCGATCATTCATTAATCGATCAATTAATCATGGAATCCTTCAGTATGTACCTCGTATGTGTTGCTTCCTTTCCTTCCTTCCTTCCTTCCTTGATCCATTCCGACTTTCTCTGTGTCTGTTTTTCTTTCCTAGCGTGTTTCTTCCTTTGCTCCTTCCTCTCTGCCTCACGGCGTTAGCTGAGGCACTCATTCATTCCTAGGCGGAAGGAGGTAGGCGTTTACCTCTTGAGTGATATACGGTTTCATTCACTCATTTAGACATTGGTGCAGGCGTGTATTTAGTAATTCGTGTATCCATTCATTCCTGTGTACGCACTTCGTGTTTCCTTATTAGTCCTTGGTTCCTTGGCTTATTGATTTCTCCCTTTAGGTGCGAATGTGTATCGGTATTGCTGTGCGTATGTCTCTCTGTATGTTTCCATGTCCTTCTTTGATCGTGGCTGGGGATGGAACTCGGGGCCTCAGCGTTGAGCCAGTCTGCTTCTCAAAGCCCTAGGGTGAGGTGCTAGCTAGTTTGAGGACATGGAGTGTGCCCGAGTACTTGCCCCGTACAGGACGTCTCGGAGCAAAACCCCTGATCCTATTGTGTCCTTATTGGTGTGGGAAAGCGAGGGGGAGCCAGTGGGGTCCACCAGGAAGGGAAAAAATAGGAAAATTCCTTACAGGCCACCACGGGGATCGATCTCTGGACCTTGCGCCCCCAAACCGGCGCCAGACTTCGCGGGCCACCCCGCCAGCCGCTTCCGGTCGGCATTTCTCGCCCCTTTATTCACGTCCCTCCCCCCAACTCTCTGGACCCCCCCGGTCCCACGACCATGCCAGGGCAGCAAGCAAGCTGTCCAGTGCCATTCCTACCCACAGCGGTTGCCCGCGACCCACAGGAGGTGGCGCTCGCAGGTGGTATCATAGTGCTTGGGAGAGAGGCAGGGGAGGGAGACCTTGCGGAGCCAGCGATGTGCAGCTGTCTCAACGAGAGTAGGCTGTGCTAGAGAATCCGGTGCCAGATGGAAGCGGGAAGAGGGTTTCCGGCGGCCAGCAGCGCCCGGCCTGCGGTCAGTGCAGGTCGTCTAGGCATTCCTGGCGGGAGGCATGCCTTGCAGGAGGCAGGAGGAAGAAGAAGCTGGATGTCTGCAGGGAAGCCGCGGGGGAGCACTTGGTGGAGGAAGAGGCCAGCTTCCTCGCTGGGGAGAAGTCCGGGCTGACGGGTGCCCAGGGCGAGGAGGAGCGCCAGGCTGGAGGCCCAGAGCAGAGAGACTCTGTGCAGCTGGACTCAGGACAGGAGAGCCCGGCTTCCCGCCGCGCACAGCCCAGGACGCTGCTCTGGTCCCCTCGCGCTCTAGGCCAACTACCCTACCGAGAGCTCGGGGCTCCCAACGGTGCCGCGGCTGCTGATGTCCCCGTGGGCCCAGGTCGCGCGCCGCCGCTGCCAACTGGACGAGCCCCGCGTTGCCTCTTTGGGGAACCTTGATCAGCAACCTGGCTAGGCTCGATCCTGCGGCCTGCGGGAGCTCACTGCAGACACAGCCTGCTGTCCGCACTAGGCGGCGGAGGGGGCCGCCCTTGCCTCCCAGCGCGCCTGAGGCAGCCCCTTCGGCGCCTAGGCGGCTGCAAAACGCAGGCTCAGAACATCCGCTCGCACTCCACTTTCTGTTTTCTCCCACCTCTCTGGCGCAGGACACACGTCATCACGGGGGACTCGCGGAGCCTCCAGGCAACCGCTGCAGCCTCAGCGCACACGGACATGGCAATCTGCAGGGCTTTCCCCGAGGATCTGAAAACGAAGGAGAAGAACAGATTTGCTCACTCTTTCACGCCAGCAACTTCTTGAAATGCTGCTACCACAGCTGGACGCCGGCTTTCTCCCCAGGTGGCCGGCATGCTGCTGAGTTCCTCATCTGTAGGAAGTAATTCGATCATTCATTAATCGATCAATTAATCGTGGAATCCTTCAGTATGTACCTCGGATGTGTTGCTTCCTTTCCTTCCTTCCTTCCTTCCTTCCTTCCTTGATCCATTCCGACTTTCTCTGTGTCTGTTTTTCTTTCCTAGCGTGTTTCTTCCTTCGCTCCTTCCTCTCTGCCTCACGGCGTTAGCTGAGGCACTCATTCATTCCTAGGTGGAAGGAGGTAGGCGTTTACCTCTTGAGTGATATACGGTTTCATTCACTCATTTAGACATTGGTGCAGGCGTGTATTTAGTAATTCGTGTATCCATTCATTCCTGTGTACGCACTTCGTGTTTCCTTATTAGTCCTTGGTTCCTTGGCTTATTGATTTCTCCCTTTAGGTGCGAATGTGTATCGGTATTGCTGTGCGCATGTCTCTCTGTATGTTTCCATGTCCTTCTTTGATCGTGGCTGGGGATGGAACTCGGGGCCTCAGCGTTGAGCCAGTCTGCTTCTCAAAGCCCTAGGGTGAGGTGCTAGCTAGTTTGAGGACAAGGAGAGTGCCCGAGTACCTGCCCCGTACAGGACGTCTCAGAGCAAAACCCCGACCCTATTGTGTCCTGATTGGTGTGGGAAAGCGAGGGGGAGCCAGTGGGGTCCACCAGGAAGGGAAAAAAAAGTAAAATTCCTTACAGGCCACCACGGGGATCGATCTCTGGACCTTGCGCCCGCAAACCGGCGCCAGACTTCGCGGGCCACCCCGCCAGCCGCTTCCGGTCGGCATTTCTCGCCCTTTTATTCACGTCCCTCCCCCCCACTCTCTGGACCCCCCCGGTCCCACGACCATGCCAGGGCAGCAAGCAAGCTGTCCAGTGCCATTCATACCCACAGCGGTTGCCCGCGACCCACAGGAGGTGGCGCTCGCAGGTGGTATCATAGTGCTTGGGAGAGAGGCAGGGGAGGGAGACCTTCCGGAGCCAGCGATGTGCAGCTGTCTCAACGAGAGTAGGCTGTGCTAGAGAATCCGGTGCCAGATGGAAGCGGGAAGAGGGTTTCTGGCGGCCAGCAGCGCCCGGCCTGCGGTCAGTGCAGGTCGTCTAGGCATTCCTGGCGGGAGGCATGCCTTGCAGGAGGCAGGAGGAAGAAGAAGCTGGATGTCTGCAGGGAAGCCTCGGGGGAGGACTTGGTGGAGGAAGAGGCCAGCTTCCTCGCTGGGGAGAAGTCCGGGCTGACGGGCGCCCAGGGCGAGGAGGAGCGCCCGGCTGGAGGCCCAGAGCAGAGAGACTCTGTGCAGTTGGACTCAGGACAGGAGAGCTCGGCTTCCCGCCATGCACAGCCCAGGAAGCTGCTTTGGTCCCCTCGCGCTCTAGGCCAACTACCCTACCGAGAGCTCGGGGCTCCCAAAGGTGCCGCGGCTGCTGATGTCCCCGTGGGCCCAGGTCGCGCGCCGCTGCTGCCAACTCAATGAGCCCCGCGTTGCATCTTTGGGGAACCTTGATCAGCAGCCTGGCTAGGCTTGATCCTGCAGTATGCTGGAGCTCACTCTTTGCAGACCCTGCCTGCTGTCCGCACCTGGCAGTGGAGGGGGCAGCCCTTTCCTCCCTGTGAGTATGATGCAGCGTCTTTTGTGCATAGGCAGCTTTCAAAGGCAGGCTCAGAACATCCGCTCGCACTCCACTTTCGGTTTTCTCCAACCTCTCTGGCCAGGACACATGTCGTCAAGGTGGACTCGCGGAGCCTCCAGGCATCTTCTGCAGTCTAAATGGACAGGGACATCGAAATCTGCAGGGCTTTCCCTGAGTATGTGAAGGGGAAGGAGAAGAACAAATTTGCTCACTCTTTCATGCGAGGAACTTGTTGAAATGTACTACCACAGCTTGATGCCCGGGTTTTGCCCAGGTGGCAGCCATGCTGCTGATTTCTTCATTTCTATGAATTATTTAGATAATTCTTTAATCAATCTATCAGTCGTGTAATCATTCATTAATGTACCACGTATGCGTTGCTTTCTTTCCTTTGTTCCTTCCTTCCTTGATACAGTCTGTGTTTCTCTGTGTTTCTTTTTCTTTTCTAGTGTGTTTCTTCCATTAGTCCTTCGTCACAGCCTGGAAGTATTGACTTATGCACTTATTCATTCCTCGATGTAAATAGGTATGTGTTTATGTCTTGTGTTTTATATTGTTTCATTCACTCATTTAGACATGGCTGAACATTTCCAGTTTCAGGCATGTGTGGTCATATGATATTTGTTCTTAGAAGAGGAACCTGCTACTACTAAGACACCCCATGACCACTGAGTGGATTATAGTCCTCTCTTCCAACCAAAAAGCTGTCTTGAAAGTCATTGCCTACAACTCCCAGGCAATAGTCTGTTAAACCTGCGTTTCTATTTTTTGTAATTTTGGAGGATAGGTGTGGACTAGACAGGAGCAGAGAGCTCCTGGAGGCCCGACACCTGTATTTTCTTTCAAGTTTCTCTAGCATCCCAAGTGGAGGACCCAAGTGAATCCCCACAGGGCTCTTTCTCAGGCGCTAACCCCATTCATCATTTTGGTTTTTTGCAATTTTTCCATAACATACATTATTAGTATAAAGGTGTACTCTCTTGATATATTCATAGATGCAGCAGTGTATTCTGAGAAAACTCACACATTCTATTATAATCCCCCAAGTGTCCATTCCTTTCATAGCATCTTTCACTGAATCAACCCTTAAACAGTCTTGCTTTTTTGCACTAATATACAATTATTATTGCTTTTATCATCATTATGATTGTACTTATTTTAGATTTAGAGTTTGTGAATGAGTGAAACCATGTGCTTGTATGCTTGGCTTATTTCCCTCAATATGATAATCTCCAGTTCAACCCATTTCCCTGCAAACAATATAATTTAATTCTCTTTTGGATGAATTATGCTCCATTGCAGATATAAATCACATATTTCTTTACCCATTCATTGATTGTTGGGTGACAAGCTGATTTCCAGGCCTGGGCTCTTGTGAAGAGTGCTGCTATAATATGGGTGTGCTGGTCTGTCCCTCTTGTACATGGGTTTACAGTCCTTCAGATATTTGACCAACAGTGGTATTTTAGGGTCATCAGGTACCTCTATTTGTGATGAAACTTCATTCTGATTTACTCAATGAATGCAGTAATTTACACTGCCACCAACAGTGCATGGGCTTCCTTTTGACCCAATCCTCCCAGAAATGTTTTTTGTATTTATTTTGAATGATTGCTATTCTGACTGGTATCAGGTAGAAACTTAGTACAGTTTTGATTTACATTTAATTTTTGCTAAGGATGTTAAATTTTTTTCTGTAGGTATTGGCCATTTGTACTTCTGAGAACTGTCCAATTCATTACCTATTTACATTTATCTGTGCCATTAGTATTAAAATTTTTGTGTTCTTTATATATTCTATACATTAATCCTTCATGCAATCAATAAATGCAAAATAATCTTCTATTACTCTGGAGGTTCTGTCTTCATTCTGAATATTGTTTCCTTTAATGCAGTCCAAATATAAAATATTACCCTTATGTCTGGGACAATGAATTGTATTTAATATATATTTTCCTGTGCCAATATCATAAGGTGATTTCACTACATATTCCTATATCAGTATCAAAGTTTCAGATCTTACATTGATGTTTGATTGATGTAAGATCTGTGATCTATTTTGAGTTGATTTTTGTACAGGATGCAGCTGGATACATGCAGCTGGACAGCTTTCCCAGCATCATTTGTTGTTGAGGTGTCTTTTCTCCAATGCATGTGTTCAGCATCTTTGTCAAAAAGATTGTGGCTGTAGCTTATGGTTAATTGATGAGTTTTCTGTTCAATTTTTCTTCAAGTCTGCTTTTATGTTAGTACCATAATGTTTTTGTTACTAGTACTCTGTAATATAATTTTAATTCTGGTATGTTGATGTCTCCAGTATTACTCTTTTCTTTCAGGATTATTTTTATATTTGGTGTCTTATTTTGCCATGTGAATTTTAGGATTAATTTGTCTGTATGTCTGAAGAATGACACTGGGATTTTGATGGGGATTGCATTGAATATGTAGTTTTCTTTTGGTAGAATAGCCATTTTCACAATATTAAAATTCTGCCAATCCATGTATATGAGAGGTCTTTCCATCATCTGTTGACTTCTTCAATTTCATTCTCTAAGGCTTTACAGTTTAAGTTGGAGAGTTCCAACACCTCCTTTGTAAGTTTATTTCAAGTCTTTTTGTTAATATGTGAAATGCTACTAAATTTTGTATGTTTATCATGTATCCTAATACATTGGTGAAAATGTTTATCTGCTCTGGGACTTTTCAGGATCTTTTTAATATAGCATCATAACACCTTTAACTACAGACATTTTGAATCCTTCTTTCCCTATTTGAATCCCTGGCCAATTTCAATCTATTCTTTTTCTTTCTTTATTGATCTGGCTAGGAATTCAGACACAAAATTGAATAATTGTGGGGAGAAGAACACCCTTATCTTGCTCCTGTCATTAGAGGGAATGATTTCCATTTTCCCATTTAGATTGATTTTGGTTAGAAGTTTGTCAAATGTAGACTTTATTTATTGATATATATTCTTTCTATTCCAAATTTTCCAAGAGCTTTTATCATGAAATTATTTTGAATTTTGTCAAAGACTTTTTAGCATCTATTTGAATGGCCATGTAATTTTCTTCTTCTTTCTGTTTTAGTGGTGTGTTACATTAATTGAGTTGCCCTGATTGAACCATCCTTGAATCCTTAGAATGAAACACCTTAATAATGGTATATGATATTTTTACTATTTCTGGTAGCTTTCATTCCATTTCTATGTTGTGGAGTAATTTGAAGATCATTGTGTTAGTTCTTCTTTAAATATCTGATAGAATTCAGTAGGCAATTTATCACAGCCTGGGTTCTTTTTTGAAGACTTTTTATTACAGCTTCAAACTTACTGCTTTTTATCAATCCACTTAATGGATTTATATCCTCCAGGTTGCATTGTGGTACATTAAATGCATCCTAAAATTTATGCAGTTCTTCTTGACTTTTAATCTTAGTACAATATGAGTATTTAAATCATTCCATAATTATCACCTGTATTAAACTACATTTATTTTGATATGTCTTTTATCTCTAATCTTATAAACTTGAGTCTTCTCCCTTCTCTTGGTTATTTCAGTGGTTTATCATTTTGTTCTTTTTTCAATGAACCAAGTTCATGTTGCAATCAATTTCTGTATTTTGTTTTTTTATTTTCCATTTCATCATTTTCTATCCTGCTTGTTACTCCATCTTTCCACCTACTAATTGGGTGTTTGGCTTACTCTTGTTTTTGTAAGAGCTTTTTGTCCACCATTACCTTATTTATTTTAGATCTCCCTGATTTTTTTCATGTTGATGCTCATAGGTACACTTTCCTCTTAGAATTGCCTTTATTGTATGCAAAAGGTTATTATCAGTTGTGTTTATTTTCATTATATTCTAGGAAACTATTGATTTCCCTTTCTACTTTCTTTGATGATGCATTGGCCTTTCAACTGTATATTTTTAGACCTCCAATTGTGTGAATACTTACTGTAGTTTCATTTATTATTGCTTTCCACTTTTGCAATTATTATCTGATAGAATACAAGGGATGTTTAATTTTCCCTATTTTAATGTTTAAGCCTTGCTTTATTTACTGAAATATTCTTTTTGGAGAATGTTCTATGGAATGATTATGATAATATGCATTGTGGAACTGGTGGATATAATATTCTGTAGAAGTCTGTAAAAAGTGTTTGGTCTATTACATCAATTTGCTCTCAAGTTTGATTGCTGTTTTTCTTTTCTTTTTTTGTCTGGGTGTTCTATTGGTGAGAGTCAGGTCTTAAATTCTCCCCCCCATCATTGTTTGAAGCTCCATCTATGCTTATAATCCTTAGTATTTGTTTAATCAGATTCAATATGACCTCTTTGTTGTGTTATGCTAGCAATTATTATCTCATCTTGATGACCTTTGCCTTTCATCAGTGTGAAGTGGACTTCTTTATCTTATTTGACTAACCCTGGTTTGAAGTCTGTTTTAATTAGGGATGAGTATAACTTGCCCTGCCTGATTACAGGATCCATACGTTTGGAAGTTCCATTCCCATCCTTTCAAACTAAACAAATGTTTATCTTTGTCAGTGATGTGCATTTGTTGTAAGCAACAGGTAATTGGGTTGAGCACTTTAATCTAACATGCTGTTCACAGTCTTTTATTGGAGAATGTAGACCTTTAAAATTCATTGTTATTATAAAGTGGTATATTGTATCTCCTGTCTTTTTCTTGTTTTATGATATTTGCTTCTTTGATTGTCCTAATTTGCTGCTCTACTCTGGTAAGAGGATTAATTTTTGTTGCATTTTCCTTTCTTGTCTATATTTTTTACCATTCCATTAAGTATCTTTTGTTGTGTTCCTTTACTTTTCATAAATTTCTTTAGCTTTTTTCACCTTGGTAAGTTTTTCATTCACCTTTCTGAAGGATAGCTCTGCTACACACATTAGTCTAGGTGAATATTCCTACCCTCATTGATTTTAGACTTTCTTTTGAGAAATCTCTTCTAATTCAAGTGGGTTTACCTTTATAATTGACTTATGTCTTCTTTCTTACAATTTATGAAATCCTTTTCATTCTCTATATTTTGTGTTTTAAATATAATATGTCTTGGACTGCTTCTTTTTCTGAACATGCCTGTTTAGTGGTCTAACAGCTTTCTTTTCTGGATGTCCCTCTCTATCACAATATTGGGAAAGTTTCTTGTTGTTCTTTTATTGAAAGTATTATCCTTGCCTTTAGATGCTATCTCTTCCCCTTCTTCTCTGCCCACAATTTCCTAGTTAGGACTTTGATGGTGTGCCACATTTCCTGCATGTTCTGTTGTTATTTCTTAGTATATTTTTCTTTGCTCTAGTACCTCTACTTAATTTTAACTTGCTAGCACTCGATTTTCAACTAATTTCATTCTATTTTGGAGAATTGTAGCTGAACATCACATTTGTATTATTTCCCTTTTCATTCTCTATATTCCAATTGGATATTTAAAAATGTATGTCTTTCAAATGGGATTCTTTTTGACTTTTTGTCCAAGCTTACCACAGTCTGCATTCTTACACTCCCCACATCACCATCTCTTTCATGCTCCTATTTCCAGTTGCCTCCAATAGTCCTTCATATATGTATCCATTTTTTTCACTATATCTAGTGTTTACATATGTCATTGAACTTGTGGCACACTTCTTTTTAACACTGGCTTATTTTGCTAACCCTTGTAACTCCAGTTCCACTCATTTTCCTACAAATGAGATGATTCATTATTCTTTATGATTGAATGATACTGTGGTATATATGTATCATATCTTTATCCATTCCTCTGCAATTGTCACATTAGGAGAATTCCTTAATTGGGTATCATGAACATCGAAGTAATAATCATGGGTGTACATCAGTTTCACTTATGGCTGACTTACATTCCTACAGGAACATGTCAACATGTGATATAACACAGTTGTGAGGTAGGTTTTTTCTTTGTTGTTGGCTTGTATTTTTGTTTGTTTCTTTCTTTCTGGGACATTTCATACTGTTTTCCTTAGTGGATGCACTAAATTATATCCTTGTGAAGAGTTTCTAAGGGATCCCTTTGTTATGCAAAATTAACAACATTTGTATTTATTTTTTTGAGATAGATATTGTGACTGAAGAGAAATGGGATCACAATGTTGTTTTTACTTAACTTTTCTTTACAACTAAGGACATTTACCACTTCATGTATTTATTGGCCTGTTGAACTTCCGCTTTGAGAACTGTCTGTCATTTTAGAAATTAATTAATATATTGACTGCAATCCCAGATTCAGCATCAGAATTCCCAGCATCTCTAACTCATGGACCTTTTTTGTATTTTCAGATCCAACAATTTAGCATCCATCTCAACCATTATACCACCTTCTGGTTTCTCTTGAACTGTATCCACCTCTGCTTCCTACTTATAAGCTAATCTTTGTGATATTCAAAGAAAACTATATGGTCATTTGCAGTTCTTGGTGCCACATGCAGAGTTTCTTCTGAGTGAGAATTACATAGTACAAATACCTAGGAGTAAACTTAACAAAGGATGTGAATGACCTCTACAAGGAAAACTATAAACTTCTGAAGAAAGAGATTGAGAAAGACTATAGAAAGTGGAGAGCTCTCTCATGCTCATGGATTGGTAGAATCAACATAGTAAAAATGTCTATACTCTCAAAAATAATCTACATGTTTAATGCAATTGCCATAATAATCTCAATGACATTTATGAAAGAGATTGAAAAATCTACTCTAAAATTCATTTGGAAACACAAGAGACCATGAATAGCTAATGCAATACTCAGCAAAAAGAACACTGCTGGAGGTATCACAATACCTGATTTCAAACTATATTACAAAGCAATAGCAATAAAAACAGCATGGTGAGAGATTCCAAGATGGTGACTAGAGGGAGGAAACAGAAAGCATGCCTCCTAAAGTAAAATCTTGGAGAGACACTGGAGACACACCTTACAGAAAAACCAACAAGAAGAGGCAAAACTTTGACTCCTCCACAGCTCAAGCCTGTGCATAGCATCTCCACTTCATGTTAAACAGAGAAACCAGGAGGGCTCCCACACTGCCGCCAAACATCAGTGCCCCGATGACTTGGGAAGATGCAGACCACAAGTTTTTTCCCCTTTGATGAGACAATGACAAAACTACTTCTGAGACACCATCTCCAGGATTGGAGGCTGAGGAGATAACACCAAAATTAATAAGACTGAAATTTTATTGCAATTGAACTTGTAAATTACTTTTCATTTATTTATTTTTTATTTTTATTTTTGTTTATTTTTTATCTTTTATTTTCAATCCTCTCTGTCTCTCTAATGTCTGTTCAGCTTACTGTTGATTAGTGTACTATCTCTCCCAGTTTATAACTTTGAAACTATTTTTGTTTGTTTGTTTTGTTTTTTCTACTTGTTTGTTTATTTGTTTTTCCCTTTTTCTTTAACTTCTTTGCTTTCCATCTCCTCTCACCCTTCCATTCTAAATATCACCATTGTTAATATTACAAGCTAGAAATTACTTAATTGCATACAGTACAGGGACAATAACAACACCAAGGACAATGACGGGATGACAGAAAAAACAGGGAAACCAGTTTTCCCACAGCAAAAAGTTACTACAGGAACCTGAGGGAAATGAAGAAAACAGATACTCAGCTCCAGACTGCAATAAAATGAAGATAAACTATGCCAAAGAACCCAGTGAAGCCCACAAGAACAATCTAAAGAAGAAATCCTACAGGTAATCAATGAGAATTTTATAGAGATGGTACTGGATATGGTCAACCAAAATGTACAGAAGACACTCAAGAAATTCCAAGACAACAAAAATAGAGAATTTTAAAAAGCACAAGAAGAAATAAAAGAAACCATGGAAGCACTGTATAAACACCAAAGTGAAACAAAGAACATGATTGATAAAGAGATAAATGAACTCAGGACAAAAGTAGACAACATTAAAGAGGAAAGACTCAGGATAGGGAAAACCTCAAAAAAAAAAAGAATGAAACAGAATTTCAAAACAAAATGGAAGGCCAATCAAGGAGAATAGAACAAACAGAAGACAGAATCTCAGAACTTGAAAATGAAATGGTAATTAAAGGAAAACCAAAGAGTTATTAGTTAAACAACTCAAGAGCTGTAAAAAGAAAATGCAAGAACTCACCGATGCCATCAAAAGGCCAAACCTGAGAATATGGGCATTGAAGAAGGAGAAGTGGCTCAAGCAAAGGGAATGCATAATATATTTAACAACATAATTACAGAAAATTTCCCAAATCTACAGAAATTTATTCCCATACAGATGAAAGAGGCATCCAGAACACCAAACAGACCAGATCAAAATAGAATTACCCCACGGTATATCATCATTAAAATAAAAAGTACAGAAACTAGAAAAGAATATTGAAGGGTGTAAGAGAGAAAAAACAAATAACATACAAAGGTAAACCCATCAAAATCACAGCACACTTCTCAACAGAAACATTAAAAGCATGAAGAGCTTGAGGTGAGATCTGGGCACTGAATGAAAATAACTTCCACCCCAGGATACTCTATTCAGCAAAACTATCATTCAAAATAGATGGATAAATAAAAGTCTTCCATGATAAGCAGAAAATAAAATAATATGTGACCACAAAACCACCACTACAAAAGATTCTTCAAGGGATTATGCACACAGAAAGTGAAACTCAACATAACCATGAAAGGGCAGGCAGCAACAAACTTAAGGAAAAGAAAAAGCAAGAAAGTAGAGAGTAACCTCAACTTAGGTACACACAATCAAACCTTCAAACAACTAAGACAACAAAATGACAGGAATCACCATATACCTATCAGTACTAACACTTAACATTAATGGACTTAATTCCCCCATCTAATGGACGAAAAGAATTAAAAAGGAAGATCCAACAATTTGTTGCTTACAGGAGACCCATCTCACTGACAGAAATAATCATAGGCTTAGTATGAAAGGCTGGAAGAAGATAACAATAAACACCATGGAAGTCCAGGAAATCATAGAGACTATTTTGAGAACTTATATTCAAATAAATTTGAAAATCTTGAATAAATGGACAGATTTCTAGATACTTATGATCGTCAAAAACTGAGCCAAGAGGACATTAAGTACCTGAATAGACATGTAACACAAAATGAAATTGAAGCAGCAATCAAGAGTCTCCCTAAAAAGAAAAGTCCAGGACCTGATGGAGTCTCTGCTTAATTCTATCAGACCTTTAAAGAAGAACTGATACCAACCCTCCTTAAACTGTTCCATGAAATAGAAAGGGAAGGAAAACTGCATGTAAATGGATGGAACTGGAGAATTTTATTCTGATTGAGGTTAGCCAGGCTCAGAAGACCAAAAATTGTATGTTCTCCCTCATATGTGGACTTTAGATCTAGGGCAAGTACAGCAATGTTTTTGGACTTGGGTCACATGAAAAGGGGAGAGCATATATGGGAGGTATGGAGGTAGGTAGAAAACCCAAAATATGAAAGTGTTTGATGTCCGCACTCCAGAGGAACTAATACAGAAACCTTAAAGTGACAGAGGTCAATATAAGAAGGGGATCAAGAACTATGAAAATGTCAGTGAGAGATGAATCAACTTGGGTTGTAACATATTTGTACATGAAAGCAATTCTAGAAATCTCCCTGTATAGCTATCCTTATCTCTACTTACAAAAATGCTTTGTCTTTCTTATTATTGCTTATGCTTTATCTTCAATTAAATTAGAGATAAGGGCAGAACAGGTTCTGCCTGGAAGGAGGGAGGGTGGGAGGCAGAGGGAGAGGGTGGGGACAGGGGGGAGAAATGTTACAAACAATGTATGCACATGTGAATAAATGAATAAAAAATAAAATAAATAAAACACAAAAAATCTGGATAAAAACAGAAAAAAGAAAAAATAAACCACCATGGTACTGACGTTAGATCACTTACCTAATAAAGAGAAGGTCTGAAGTGCCACCAGAGCACCTAAACAAAAGAAAACATTATTTCAATTTCCATCCAGAATTCTAGTGATAAGGCAAGTGAGTAAAGTTGTCTCCCTGTGGTCTTTTTTAGGCCTCATGACAGTCCCAGCCCTAGATTTTACTTTACATAAAATAATCATACATGCATATGGTCATTTCACTTCCACCTCAGAGTATTGAGTTATTTATATTGCTGTTTGTCTGCTTTTTAAAATTAGGATATATTTGTTGTGCATGGGGGATTCATTGTGACAGTTCCAAATGTGCTTATGTTTTACATTGCACAGATTTCCCCATGTTCTCTCCACCTGGACCCCTTCCTGCCCCACTGGAAGCAATTGCAAGTGGTTTCCTTGTTCTCTTTCTTAAAAGTGTATAAAGTCCACCAACCATATTCCCTCACTTTAATCTCCTCCTTCAATATTTCCTCTTCCAAAAATACATCTTTGAACATTCTGTATCTATTTTACATCCTATAATTTATTATTAATTTATAAATCTATTCTCAAAGAGGTTCTCAGTGTATCCTTCTTTGTTTATACTTTACTTTGGTCAGTTCAACACCACCTATTACTCTCCCTAAGTCCTTAATCCAACCCCATTATTCTACAGCTTTTAATACATATGACAGAAATGTAATGCATATGTCTTTAAGGATATATTAAAATAATTTGCAATCCAAACCATAACTTCTAGAGCTGAAAAATGAAAAGCTAAAAGAAAATAAGTAAGGCTAGAAAGATTTCTTCAGGCTCTGTAGATTGATTATTTACAATTAAATCATCCATTTTCTTTATTAAATATAGGGGTGTAACCTAGGCCTTTGTCTATATTTGGCAATATCTCCAAGTCTGAGCTATATATCCTAACTTGGGTCTTTAGTGTTGTGGCTTTTTGCTTAAAATATGGTGTTAATATGTACTCCAAGGTTTTCTTGTTTTCTCCATGTAGCCCACTAAGAGTTAAACTTCACATACACCTGCTACATCCTAAGAGCTGGGATTTCAGCCTTGTACCCTCATGCCTGTGTAAAATAAAATAATGTTCCATCCAGCACCTAAACCAGTATATCACCATACTCCTCCTACTGTATTTCTGTCTGAGCAGTGTTCTGAACAACAAATTGGGAAAAGGGCTCTGACTTAAATTCACTTGTCTTCTTTCTGTCAGCAAGTTCTGAGCAGATGAATTCTAGAAAAACAGCCCCAGATTTGATGCAGGTTCCATGATGCTGGTGGAAAGGGAAATGAGAAAATGTGTCACTTAAACCTCTTTTATGCAGTCCTATCAGAGTCACATGATTCCACACATTACCTAATCCAATCATTTTAATTCAGTCATGTTGCATCTCATAGTCTCTCAGATGGAATGTTGTGCGACTGGTTGTTTACTAGTTTTACTTGAATAAATTTAAATCTATATCCAATCTTTATTAATATGTGTTTAGTAAGAAAAAAAATAATAGAAAAAATATAAACCAAGCATTTAAATATGCATTGAAGAAAAATAGATAAAATAATGTCAAGTTAATTTCTTCTTTTTTGATGCTACTGGGGTTTAAACTTAGGGTCTTGTGCTTGGGAGGCAGTCAGTGGACAACTTGAACCATATTCCCAGCTTGAGATTTTTCTCAAAGAAAAATTAACATATGAATTATTACCTTTTCACTCTGTCTCCACTTTCTAAAATATAATTAAAATCAAAATTTTCCAATCATCACATTTCAGGTGTCCCAAAGCAGCAACAATGAAAACACAAAATTGATCATGCCAATGTGAAGTAAAAAGGGCAGTGTTGCATCTAGAAACATATAAACTGTAATAATCCTATTAGCCACATGAAGATATCAACAATCTGTGCACACAGAATGGGGTACTTGTGAGAGTGGCATGGACCACAAAGGAGATTAAAGTGAGGGAATATGGTTGATTGACCAAAAATATGGTAGCAAGCACAAGGCCATGAGTTCAAAGCCCAGTACCATCAAAATCAAATAACAAGGAAACCCACATTGCTTTCAGGTTTTTGAGTTTTTTATTGACCCATAATTAAATGTTACTTTTGTTTTGAGTTTTCTGTTTCCTTTTTTTCTTACTTACTTCATATTAATAAAGATTAGAGGCACACTTAAATTTCTTCAAATGATTAAAAATGGTAGGCAACAAGTCACACAGCTTTCCCTCTGAGATATTATGAGATCCAATCTGATTGGAATAAGATTATTGGACATGTTATTTCATTTGTTGAACACATATTTGTTCGTGTGCTTCAGGAATCCCAAATCACAAACTATGAAGACTGAGGTGACTTCCAGTAGACAAAGCAGGTAGCATAAAACTGAGCCCCACAGATTCTCTACAGCTATGAATGTGAAGAAGCAGAAGAGGGAACCTGACAGGCCTAGGGTTTCCCCACCAGAAGAGGAGGATATGAGAGTAAGTGGAGGCTTGGGTATAGCTGCAACTAGGGTGCCATGAAATGGAGCTTGGGTTAGGTCATAGATGATTACCTCTGTAATCAACTCTTCCTTCCCATCTCTAAAGTCCCTTCTTGGAACCTCCTCACAAGGAGACAGAAACATATAGACACTCTGAGGAGCAAACTCCCCTGCTATGAAGAATTTATTTAAGGATCATTTTGTCCTATTTGTGAACTCTAGCTCAATATTGTGTTTTAATCCTGCAAACCTCCTTTCTATGTCCTTTCCAACAAGGTCATCAGAAGAACATATTATCATTTAAAAATCTAGCAATAAATTGGCCAAACATGACTGGATCTTGCCTAAGTAGAATATGAAAGTAGTATTTGAAAATCTCTTTTTATTTACATTTGAGAGTTTTCTGGATTTTTTTCTGGTCTATTATCTCTTCTTTTTTATCCATCGGTGCAAGGACTGCAGAGTCTTTGAGCACACTGTAAGAAGTAAGAGGTGTCCTATCAAATGCTGGGGTAGGGTCATGCTTTCAATGCCTCTGAACACAAAGAAACAGAAAGACAACCAGGAACCACAGAACACCCCTCCAGATTATCAGAACCCAAGGACCTTTCACCAGATTGATAGAGAAAAGAGTACAGACAGATGTGAGAAATGGGGAAGGTGGAAACCAAACTTCAGGCACTAAAACTAAGGAGATGGTGTCTGTCCATGTCTCCACCTTTTGTAAAGACCTGTCCAAGCAATTAAATCATAGGGGATGTTAAAAACGTAGACCAGATTTTCCTATGCTGTAGACAGGACTACATTCAAGCTGTAAATGACAGGGGTCCAGAAACATCTAGGAAACTAGCAATTTGTGCCACAAAAGAACAGAGATGATGTGAACCTTAATTTGGGAAATTATGAACTGTCAGACAGTATGGAGAGACTGTGCCATGAGGGAAGGAGCAGTTTCAGTGCAGGTTATCAGAATGCACTGCATGAATTAGAAGAAATGCTTATAAGTACTGGGATGCAGACAATTTCTCTCCATGTAGTGGGTAATTTGTGTATAACCACTTAAAATTGTTTCTTCCTCTGGCAAGAGGAGCAGCTGAGGAAAGCTCTAGTCCAGAAATTTCCCATAATTAACAACGGGAGGTAGGGGCAAAATTGGATTAAAGAGACAGTCCTGTGACTATTTGAGGGTGAATCTCCCCCTGGTGTCCATCACATTTTGTCTTCTGTTTGCTGACTTGCATTTCCCCTGTGGCTAAGAGGATGCCAGTTTGTGTACTTAGCATTTGTCACACTTCCCTTTTCTTTATTTTCCTTTTTTAAAAGAATTACTTCTATGTCTTCAATAATGTGCAAGTAAGAAATTGTTATGTGATTTCTTATATGTATAAATCATAGAAACTTACATGTAAGAATATTAAATTTTAGAGTGATAAAATGTCATTAGCCATCTTCTTATCCTTAAATTACCATTATTCAATTAGCTTCCCAGAACTGTATAAGAAAATACCCTTTATTCAACAGAATAACAGTGAAGTTACAATTATTACCTTCTTCATTTTGGTATAAAGTATATTGTAATTTGACAGGATGATTGTAACTCCTTATCATCACTCCACAGTGTCCTGTGTACAAGTGCCTAGATGTGTGGAACCCACACTCTGGTAGTTTCACATTGAATATGACAACTTAAAATTGTTTCACTATTAATATTAATGTTATGACCACCCTGTCTTATTAGCTGGAATTTCATGAAATAGTATGTTGAGCAAATACCAATGAATCACTGTGGTGCTTAACTTTCCTATAACAACCAAATAAGCAAATACTCTACGATAGAAACTGGAACAGATATGTCCTAGACATTATTGAAACAAATCAATCAACAATCAACATATCTGAAATGGGATCCATTTACCCTATGGTGTCTCCCACCAAAGGAACAGAAATTACCTTCTTTTACCTATGCAAAATAAAGGTCAGTCCTTCCAAAACAGAGATGCCTGTGGGTCACTGCTCCCATGTCCCACTGAGTGTCCACTATAAGGATTTCCAAGTCTCTTCCTTCTCTGAGGAGAGATATTTGGAGTGAGATACCTCTGTGTCAGACTTGGAGAGAATGGCTGGACTGAAGATGGTGGTTAGAGGGTGCAGGTTGTTTCTGCTTAATCACATCACATTTTGTAGAACCTATATAATGACTGTTCTGAAGAGACTTCTATGAACAGACACACAGACACTGAGTGTCTAGATAATTTACACACAATTTATACTTGAAATGGAACTTAATATAGTACCGTAGGACGGGTTTTGCATCAAGATAGTTTCACAGGAAATAGAAGTGACACAGCTGTGTGCACAGTAATCTATGTTTTTTTCTTTTTCTAGTAACCTGTAAACATTTAATTTTGTTTTAATAGCAGTAAAATTCATATTTTATAAATATTACATAAACATTATACTTTGTAAAATTTATCTCTGAAAAAATATAAGAGGACTAACTACTCTAAAATCTTACTTACAATTATGTGAAAACTTCATCTTCCATAGTACGGAACATTTCCATCTTAATTATGACACACAAATTGCTTCTAAGGATGTGACTATGGAGATTCAAGTCCACTGGGCAGAAAGGCAGAAAGGATTGCTCTTCTGTTTGGTGTTTGAACCTCCCAAACTCTGAGGAACATAAAGTTCTTCATAAGGAGCCTGGGTCACATATTTTGTTACAATCATGGAGAAGAGACCTATATATTTTCTCTAACTAATTTGTTGAGAGCTATCATCATAAAATAGTGTTAAATCTCATTGAATGACTGTCCTACATCTCTGGAAATGCCCATATGGGATTTTCTCTTCCTTATGTTGTGATATAGTGTAATTATTGACTTGTACATGATGAGCTAATCATGCATGGGATAAATCCCACATCAGCATAACAGGTAATACTTTAGTGTGGTTATGCAATCATTGTATTAGTGTTTTATTATAATATTATTGTCCTGTAGTTGTCATTTGTATTCTTTCTTGGTTTTGGTGTCAGAACAATATTGCCTTATTGAATGAGTATGCCGTTTCCTTTGTTTTCAGTTTTTGAAACAGTTTTGCAATTGGAGTTTGTTCTTCTTTAAATGTTTTGTAGCATTCAACTTTTTTAGTCTTAAATCTGCTTCTTCAATAGTATTCATTGTTATCCATCCCTTTACATTTTCCCTCTCTTTTCCAAACATCTATCCACACATTTCCTTTCATGGTAACTGCTTATTACATGAAGATGAGACAAGGTACTTTCACAATTTGATTAGTATATTTCTGTTTACTAAACTCAAGACTCTATCACAAGCTCACCAGTTCTCAATTAACACCCAATTCTGGCTCCAAGGTGGTCTCAGGACACGATGTTACATTAGGTCTTGACCTTGCTGCACCTCTGTGGGTGGTGAATCCTCTGTATGCTACTGTCTTCCAGGTGAGTCGTCTGCAGATAGCACTGAGCCTGATGGTTGACTTCAGATCAACTAATTTTTCACTTATATTTCTCCACTCTTCATCACCTGTGAACTTTGGCGAGGTAACATCTCCAACTCAGGCAAATCCTTGATTGCTAACAGTCTCCATTTTGATATCTTCTTTGTCTGAAATCATTATGGCCACAGTAGCCTCTCTCATCATGGAATATATTTTCCTTCTTTTCTTTACTTTTTCAATTTATATTTAAAGGAAATTTTATGCAGAAATGTAAAGAGCAATAGTGGGGTTAATATGATCAATGTACAATTCATGAAATCCTATGGTGTAAGCTTTTGGATAATTAATACACACTAATAAAATGCATATGAAATATATACTTGACATCTATATATTTTTTCTACTATTGGTTATTTATTACTGTGCAAAACACTGAAAACTATTAATATGCCACAATGGAACATTGATGAAATAATTTATGGTACAATCATAATAGATTTTGGGTCAGGCAACAAGTCATGTATTAGTCATAAATAGCATGAGAAAATGTTCACAGTATCTTTTTTTAAACAGGTTACAAAATAGTATTCACATATGGGAAATAAAAATGCCAATGTTCATTAACATTTTTGATTGACATCTATATTTTAATCCAGATTGATCAATCATTATTACCCACAGTATTAAGCTTATGATTAGTGTATGTAAGAACTAAAGATGTGATAATTGATTACATATTTAATGTATTTCATTTTCTTGAAAATTTCAGAATTATTTGTTTCCCCTCTCATTTTATCATCAGACATTAGTCATTTTATCCATTAAGAGTGCATGCACCTGAATCCAAGCTAATAGAGAGGCCAAGGTAGGAGGATCAAAAGATTGAAGCCTGACTGGGCAATGCACTAAAAACCTTTAGCAGAAAAATGAGGACGTTTTCACACACTCTCGGAGTTAATGGTGTATTCCTTCTTACTGAAGAAGTGTTCAAGGTGCCCAGGTCTAAGTCAGTATTCATGGCAACGTTGCTGAATAAGGAAAGCAGTCTTGAGGCTCCATCCACCACATCATACTCATTTCATGGCATCTATGTCTTATATCCTCCTGTTCTGCTACTTTTGGTTTGACTCTGCCTGGCTCAGCCTCAGTGCTGTTTTTGCTCCCAGGACTCTCACTCTGGTTCCAAGAGCTATATGGTTATGGCAATCTCCACCCAGCTTTCAAAGGATGTCCACAGAGCATCAGTGATGGGCAGAGAAACAAAGAAGAGGAGACACAGAACAGAGCACACACTGAAGCAATGCATAATTGACCCTTGGGGTGGTTCTCTTTATTATACTTCATGAGTTTAGAGCCACCCGCATGCAAAGCCACTTGAGATTGTTGGAATTACCCAGCTCACATGCATGAGTTCTCTTGTGCAGACTGTATCCAGGAAAGCAGTGAGATGGGGCTTCTGGGGTCTTGTGGGCCCAACCATCACTGCAGTCTGTGTAGAGGCAGGACATCAAGTCACAGAGGATTATTCATCAACTCTAAGACTGGGTGACAGAGAAATGTAGTTTGGGGATATCCTTGTGATTTTTTTTACCCATTTCTTTTTGATATTCTCTTTTTCAGTGTGAATGTCTTCTCTTTGTCAGTCCTACTACTGTATTTTGGAAGTACTTAATAATTTTGCATTAACATGTTCCTCATACCTGGAGTCTCACACAGGTATCTGATTCAGATTACGTTTGCAGTAGACTTTGGACTTGCACTTGAAAATTAATGCTGGGATAGTTAAAATCTTCGAGGCTCTTATGATGGAGTACAGTTTTAGTATTCAAGGTGAACATAATTTCCCTGGTGCGATGTATGATTCAAACACATGGCCCCCTCACCATCCATGTGTTGGAACTTTACTTCTGAAGTGATAATATTAAGATATGGGGTCTCCTGCAGGAAATTAGTCCAAGAGACATGTGGTCACACAGATGGAATCAGTGTCCCTCTATCTGGGCTTCACAAAGTGATTAGATCTCCTGTCACCATCCTGCAATTAAAGAACTCAGTTAGCATCTCTTCTGTGATGGCAGGATGTGGAAATCAGACAATGTTGGAAGCAGGGACCCCACTCTGACCAGACAACACATTGACCATTGCCTTGTTCTTGGACACCTAGGTTCTTGGACACTTCTGCCTCTAGATATAGCCGAAGAAAATGTGCATTATTTGTAAGTTGCCCAGTCTGGGGTATTTTATAATAGCAGCAATGTCAGAGTGAGAAATGGACTAAGACACCTCTAAGTTTGTTCCCTGCTCTAGTCACACTCTCATCATAGGAGGGTGTTCTGCAAACATCATCAACCAAGTTCCTCCAGGAGCCACATCAGAGATCTACTGGATCCAGTCTTTAGGAGAACAGGCCAGGTACAGGGAATGGATTTTTAAGATCTAAAGTCTTGTAAATGTTCAAAAAGTTATCATGTACTTTCACACAAGTACATACACTGTGACATAATACTGCCCTGGATGCTTGTGAACATTCAAAAATTTAAATACAATGAAGGATTGATAAACTATTGAGATATGCAAAACACCCAACAAGGCAGAAAAACTTGATGAGAAATCATATTTTTTGACAGTGTGTCCTAAGATGGCCTCAAAATTGAGCCAAATACCTTACTATGCTATTAACTAGGATTAGAGTTGAACATCACCTCAGGTGGTAGGTATATCATATTTTTTCTATTCTACTATTAATGCCAAACTGCTCCAGCACACTCACATCTGCTCTGGTTCTTGACCTTTTCGAGAATTCTACCCTGAGACTGATATATAGCAGGAGGACCTGCAAGTAGATTCTCCCTCTGCTCATAAAACCAACCCAGCCCTGACCCTGCACTTGAGGGAAACAAGCCTGCTCTAGATTCCCAGCTGATCCCATTCAGTGATCAGCACTGAATACAGACCACTCCACCTGGACTTGGGGCTGAGCTGCATTTTCCTTGTGACTATTTTACAAGGTGATTTGTGTAGAAAAGGGATACTAAGTGTATGTGGGTAGACATGAGTGAGAGGAACAGTTGGTATGTGTGACAGTTTCCTGACCAGAATTCTCTGTCATTGCAAGTGTCCAGTGTGAAGTGCAGCTGGTGGAGTCAGGGGGAGGCTTGGTGCAGCCTGCGCATTCCCTGAATCTCTCCTGTGCAGCCTCTGGATTCATCTTCAGCAATTACCTCATGAAGTGGGCTCGACGGGCTCCAGGGTAGGGACTGGAGTGGGTTGCATGCATTAGAAACAAAACTAATAGTCACACCACACAATATAATGTATCTTTTCACCATCTCCAGAGATGACAAGAACATGCTGTATCTGCAAATAAGCAGCTAGAGAGCTAAGTATACAGCCATGTATTACTGTTGAAGACACATTGCGGGGACATCAGTGTGAACCTTAACCCAAACCTCCATGGAAGGATGCTCAGGACCAGCAGGTGGTGCTCAGGACACATGGAGTTCTGGTTCAGCCTCAGGAGCAGGTACAGGCCCTCTACTGAAAACAAAGGAGGGGATGAAGCAATCTGTCCAGTGCAGTTTTAGCCTTAGGTGTTAGTGACGGATCTATGTGTTTATTTCTGTATTCATTATTCAGTCTTTTATTTATTCATTTATGTACTTATGTATTCACTGATTCATATATGTATTTATATTTTTATGACCCAGAATCTTTAAAAAAATTAGGAATTGCACTGGCCAGCTTGCTTCATCCCTGGTTTCTTCTCCCTGGCAGGCCTGGCAGGAATATAGAGGGGCAAAACCTCCAGTAGGAAGCAGCTAGTGAGGTAGCTAATGCCATAGTGCACTGGCCTAGAAGTGGAAGGTTCTGAGTTTGAGTTCTGAGTACACCTGGAAGCAGGTTTTCTTGTTTTCCATTTTTGTCTTCCAGCTGGACTCTACAGGCTCATATCTGCTTATCTAGAGAACCAGGACAGAGATCAGGGGCATTGTGCTGCCTATAATATACAGGCAAAAACTGGAAAGTGCACAACTCACACATACACACTCACACACACACACGCTGTCTCACACAGATACCCCCCACACTTACACACATGCACACACACACCAAACACGCAGACATACACAAATTCACACACATACATACATACACAAATACACTCACCCTCACACACACACACAGATACAAACATATATATACTCACACACATATGTACTCAAACACATACACCCTCAAACATATGCACAGTTCACACACTCACAGACATATATACTCACACACATACACTCACACACACATACACCCACATACTCTAGCACACATACACACTAACACACATACACTTAAACACATGCACACACTCACACATATACACACTCTCACACAAAGACATACACACTCACACACTCACTCACAAACACACTCACACACACATAACCAAACAATAAAAACAAATACATACACACATCAATGAATACTCAAATATGCAAATGAGAAAATACATAAATGAATGGATTTATAAATACTTGAATAACTAAATAAACACATAACATAAATGAATGAAAGAATGCATAAATTAAAACATAAATGAAGGAAAACATAAATACATACAAAGAACTATCAATAAATACATATATATGTGAATAAATCCATTTATGTATTTATTTGTGCATCCATATGTGTATGTATTTCTCCATTTATTTTGGTATTATAGTCATTTTTACTGTGTTGATTGCCCGGCCAGGAGCATGGGAGATCTTTCCATCTTTTGTAGAATTCCTAGATCTCTTTCTTCCGTGGTTTGTAGTTCTCCTTATAGAGGCCATTTTTATCTTTAAGTTTATTCCTAGGTATTTGATTTTTTTGGAGGCTATTGTAAATGAACTGCTTTCCTATATTCTTTCTCAATTTTTTCATCATTGGTGTATAGAAAAACTACTGATTTCTGTAAGTTGATTTTTGTATCCTGCTACATTGCTGAAGCTCTTTATTCGATATTTGTACCATATTCACCCTCCTACATATTCTCCGTATATCCTCCCCCTTCCCACTGATACCAGCCCTCCGGATTAGAATGCAAATAGGAACACTAACTGTAGGGGATCTATGCATAGTGCTGGGAATGGCATTGCTTTCTTTGTTCTATATTTGAATAAAATTATTCTTGCATCTAATCCTTGACTGTGGTGTTTTCCTTTGAAACTCTTACAGGTGCATCAGGTGGAAGTATATGAGCTTCTGATTTTGGTGGTTGATGCCATGATGATCTTTCCTAGCATCCCTTTAGTTGGAGCTCTACTGTGCTAGTGGTAATCAGTGAGTGATGTTCTGTTTGCTAAAACTCACTCCTTGTTTATGTTCTGTTTATTCTAGATATATTTTCTTCATAGAATTTAATGGAGCAATGACTTTGAAAATCTAACATTTCCCTAAGGAAACATGTGTCAGTCACATCAAAGAAGTGAACTAAAGATGCACTTGCAGACAAAGTAGACTATTTATGCAATTACTGTAAAATAATTGAAATTATTTTTGATTTTTGTATGGTTATCTAAATTGGATTGAACACGGAATAAGTATGAGAGGTATTAAAAAGATATTGTCAAAGTAAGGTATGAAATAAAAGTCATTACAAAAGTCTTAACAAGAGACATGACAATTCTTTGCATTAGTTTGAAGCAGTGTACTCGAAAAACCATATGATGTGAGTAAAAAATGTAGGTCACTTGTAATGTTACCATTTACCAAAGCAATAAGGGAAAGGACAACTTTAAGTTAATTAAAAGGACAACACAAGCAGCTACCTGGAAAACAGCATTAAACACAGGTACTGCTATACAGAAAATTCTCCTTTCACTCTTGTCTCCCTAAAAGGTACACCAAACACACAAGGATTCACATCTTGTATGTGGCCAATCTAGACATAAAATCTATTGGAAATGATTTTTGGTATGCTGTCCAAACTCTTCTTTATGAACCAGAAATTCATGAAAAATGATACTTATTTTGGTGGTTTGGCACCATCCTCTTATGTCATTTGAAAACACAAAAATAACAAGGTTTGAGGAAAAAAAATCTGGGATTGAAAAGAGCTGTATTGAATACTGCTTTTAAAAAAATTCATGACTTCCTTAAGGGATCACCTTTAAATTTAACTAAATTTCTCTATCCCTATCAGCGTATGCATGTGAAGCAGTATTTCAGGGAAAGACCATTAAGCTATTGTTAAGAAACATCATCCCATTGTTAAGTAGATATATTAAAAATATCATTAAGGTAATTTTACAAACTGACAATATTTTTAATGCAAATTGTCATCTCCATATTATCCAGTAATGGAAGGTTCCATTGTTTGAAAATCATGAAGCCAAAGGAAGGTAATGAATTTCCCTTTCTCACTATAATAAATATTTCTGCGACTTAACTAAAGCTATTTTGAAATAATACTTTGGGTTAAATTATCCTTTTTATGTTGAGTTGAATATTCTAATATACTCTCTGCAACTTTGGGTCCTTCTTATCTTAATTTATTGCTTTGCATTCAGTAACAGTCACTTAAAATACTTGCCACACGACATTACCTGTTGTGCATCTGTGAGGGTATCATCAGCCTTGCCTGTGGGGAGATTTCTGTCTCTAGGACCTGCTGAGAGAGCTGTGGAAACTTCCAAGACTGCACTCCTTGTTCAAAGACAGTAGGGAAATACTTAAAGCATATTGAGGGTTGTAGTAAATATTACTGAAAATATATTAACACATACTTGTTACTATTTATGTCAGTGCTGTTTAATAAACCATATATGCCAGAGTAGTACTATCTGCAGGTTTTGAATATTGAGAATATTTTTTCTTAAAACGGTGTGCATATTAGTGATGCTCATTCAAGTTCTTGTTTGCATTCATTATAAGATATTATAAAACTACAGAGAAGCCTCAGATATTATTAACTTCAGATACCTCATTTTATAGCGAGTCAGAAGTTCAGAGAGATTTGTTAGGTAGTCATACAACCCAGACCATATAACCAGTATTCTGAATCTTCTGTATTTCTGTTTTAATATGTGAACATCTTTCTATACTTAAGAAACATTTAATTATATACAAACCAAAATCCATGAGGATAATGACTTCTACTAACTCTTTTTATTAAAACAATTTATAAGTCAGTTTATTAAATTTAGTAAAATAGTTGACTTAGGTGTCTGCAGTGGTGACTTCAACCTCCACTCCTGGCTCAGTACTGATGGAAGTAATCTGTTTAACAATCTCAGAAGGGCTGTGCAAGTCAACGAGTTGCTGTGGATTGTCATCTGGAACCCATCCCACATCTTAGAACCTTCACCACAAGGTGTTTTTCTTGTAGTGATTCTCAAAGTCTTGGTTGGTGTGAGGATCTGTCCTTTCACTTTGAGGTTCTTTTCCTTGGCACCTCTGATCAAGTCAGCACCCACCTTCTCTAGAGTCTTCACATTGTGGCTTGTGAAGGTGATTCGAATTCGGTGAATTGCCACCTCTGGCTCCACAGGGGGTTTACTATTATCTTTAAAAGCCATGGCTAAAGTGCAGGTCCCAGAGGAACTTCTTCCTCGATGGGAGCAAACAGCAGTGAGTCAGGAGGAGGGGCGAGCAGAACAAAGCTCCACTGCACCCACAACCATATCTCCCTCAAAAAGTTCTAATAATTCTTGAGTGATTTCCTCAAATCTGTATTGTTTTACCAGCCTAGAACCTCCTTGTACACAATCAGTAACTTGGACAGTTATTAATTTATTGTCTGTCAAAACCAAATCTATACTTCACTGACCATTTCAGGTTTGGAGGTAAGCACTATCTTTCCTTAGCTATCTGGCATACTTGTAAGTTTTATCAGTAGAGGATACTAAAAAGACTTTGCAGAAAGAAAAACCTTTTCTTTGTAGTCTGACACACTCGTCCTGGCAGGTTGCTGTAGATAGACTTCCCAGGGACCAGCCTCTGCATCATGGATGTCTTCTCCAGTGCCAGACACTGCAGTACAAATGTCTTCCCTAGTACAATGTCCTTGCAGTTTGTAGAAATGAGCAGTTCAGGGCCAACAGATTAGCTCCGATGCTTCTTTTGTAGAGAAACTCTTCCTAAGAAACTCATTCTAGGGAACAACTTTCCTTGATACTCTGGGAAAAAGAATTTTAACACGTTCCCACTGGAGCATATCAGCAACCTTTCTGACAGCCATCAAAAGCAGTGTCTTCTCTGACAAATCCTCTCTCTTGCACTTGGAGAGAAGTGGGACATTACTTGTGTGCCCTCCTTTGCTACCAGGATAGTATCTGATAATTTTAACTTCCATTCACGAATTGTTTAAGTATTATTTACTTCTTACTAAAACATCACTCACTAGTCCAATCCTTATTATAGTCAAGAATTCCATACATTAACTTTTGTTCAATATTCTGTGTTATCTCTGTCTTCCCATTAGACAGATACACTTCTCTTTACCAGGAGTTTTGTCCTCTACCTACATTTTCTTATCTAATTCATACTCACCTACCTGCTGAATATAGCACCAAATGTCACATTCTCAACACAGCATTCCAACAGCCATCCTGATGAATTTGGATTTTCCTAATATTTGAGTTCAATGTTTGATTTACACTTACTTCACAGTAAATCTGCAGTTACAAGTTCACATATTTCTGTGATTATTTTATTAGTAAATGTCTCCGCTATTCATTTCTAAATTCTGTGGCAGAGGGGTAATATCTCTTGCCTCTTCACACACACACATGCACACCCCTAGCTCAAGGTCACAGAAACAGAAACACACTGCAAGTATTATTGGAAGAATTAAAAATATTTTACTGAGGCTTTAGGCTGAGTGATAAATTATAGAGGGACAGTTAAAGATACAGGGAAGTTTCTAAACCACTTTTGGAAAATCACTGAAGGTTTGATGACTAAGAATTCCAAAAAGAATAAAACCAAATTATCAGAGTAAGTAAAATGAAGTTGTCTATACAGAGTGTCCAATGAGGCACTAATTTTTTCCTATGACCCACTCTTGTCTTGCTACATCTTCCATGGCAAACCCCACTCCCAAATTCTAAGGAAATTCTCCTGATCTATTCTCATTTCACATGATTTTTTTATCCTACTGCCATGAAACAATGTGCATGCTCTTCAGTATTCCAAAACACATTTAAGCCTGGAAGCACATTTAAAGATAGTTTGTATTAGATTAGTGAGAGGATAATGAATAACCATATAGTCCATGTCTGATTATTGTCAATTTAGCAATGACTTACTCTTTATCTTTGCCCTAATTTTCCCTTATTTTCATTTCTCTATGGTTTTAGTGCTAGTTTTCTTTTACTCTACAAATTCTTTAGATTCTGTTTCTGTTCCAGCTACTCTTATTTGTTCTCCAAAGATTTATTTATTAAAACAACTTATAAACATTTCAGGTCTTAGTTTCCACAAACATTCAACAAACATGTATTTAATGTCTGTTGCTTCTTATATTAGGATTTTTATGCTGATGAATTTTATGCTGATCATTTTCAAAGCCTTGCAACATGGTAATTTAACATGTATTTCAATACCTCTTGGAGAAGCCAAGTATGAGTTAGACATTTTTAAATCAATGCACTCACATTTTATAATACAAATTCCAATATTTTAACTCAGTGAGGATTCCCAGAGTTATATTATGCATAATGCCACATAAGTTTTGAGTGCTTAAAGCTCTTATTATCTCTTAAAGTCCTTCTTGTAATATGCAAATATCTGTAGTAGGGAGAAAATCATTAACTGTTCTCCTTCCCTTAGTGAATCAATTGCATCATTCCCATTTTATGTTTAGTCAAATACTTGCCAAAGCAAGTATTTATTTTGCTGTGTTATCAAAGAAGTGTTCCTTCAAATCTCTGTTGCTACAAATTGAAAAAAATTGTGCCCACATTTTACCATGTTAGTAAAATTTTCCCCGTAACCACGAAGTGTTGCCCTTGAATTTCTCCTATTTGGTTATTGTTTTATATCTTCTAATATTTTTCTTTAATCATTGTGTGGAGAAAGTGGTAGGAAGTAAGGCAGAAAATCTAAGTGAACAGATTTATAAAAAGAGACATGCAGAATACATCTGAGCCTGGCAGACCCCAAGAGAGTGGAAAATCATGGAGGGTATCTGTGCAGTTGATCCAGTCTTTCTAAAGACAAAAATAAATGCCCTATTACTTTTCATAAAAACATGCTCTGGATTACATTATGGAATATGCATAAGAGCTGCCTCTCCCTTATTTATATTATACAATTTAACAAAACCATTAGTAACAATTACTTGCAAGCAAATTGAAACGTACATATATTAAAGATAGTATATTCACAATTGATAATATGATCACTAAGCAAAAGGAAAGAAATAAATAATGTAGTAATTCTTGAGATGAGTGAGAAAAATGGATACTATAGAAAGGTTATTCAAGGCAAAGAAAGCAGCTTATGAGAATTTATATAACTTTCAGTAACAGGGAATTAATATTATTATAATGGGTGAAGCATGAATTGTATATAAAAAGGTGTGAGAGATATGAATAGAAATAAAGCTAGGAGTAACACTGTGCAAGTGATTTTAGTCCGGCTAACAGAGGTTGCTTTAAGATTATTCACATTTTATAAAGGCTTCTTGTCGCCTAAATCTATACTGGAGGAAGACCCTTTTGAAGACCTCATATTGTAACAAGAGAGAACAGTTTGCCAGGTTATGGTTGAATTAGGGAGGGAAAGCAGAAAAAAATACCTGAAGAAGTTATAGTTTTCATGTCTTTTGGAGGCATATTATCTTTTTTTCATAATTCATGTGCTCTTATCTTGAAATTTGCTCATATGCTGGATGAGTAATCTCTGCTACTTTTCTGGGTGACTTTCTTAGTGAACAGCTTTCTCCTGATGATATCTCTTAGTGTAGCTTTGTTATGCAATGTTGACTTTGCTTTTGCTGTGCATCTTTCTGTTTTCTCCCTCTGTCAGGAGTAGATAAGTAATTGGAGTTAGAACCTGAAGGAAGTACTTGACCTAGAAATGATACCCATGCTTCTCATTTGACAGAATCAAGAAGGGTGGTAGACTCAAAGTTTGCAAGTAAAGGGAATGAAATTGGGAAGTGATTCCCATCAACTAGTTAAGTTTAACTTTAGCTGTGTTCCACCTTAGTGATAATGGACTAGGAAAATAGGATTAGGTTCATTTATATCAAGTCACCTGTTTGCCCCTTTCACTTAGATGTCTGATAAAGACTTCCACCACACCTTTTCCAAAGTTGACATCAAGAACCTTCACTTTTATTTTCTCATTTCCCCAAATGAATATAATATGTATAGAAACAGGAGATTCCTATGCCTTGTTTACCACGATATTATGTCCTCAGTATTTTACAAAAAACAACGTGTAATGCATGCAAAATATTTAAATTAATAAAAGACATAGAGTCTAAAGTAAATATGTTTTTCACTTTCAGAATAGAGATGGCCGCTTAAACCACACGTGTCAGTCATTGTTCTATATGTGAGACCAAACAGACATTATCATGCTAACATATATTTCTTCGAGGAATACACAAAATGTAATCAGAAAGTTAAAGACTGATGTTAGGAGACTGAAAAGACAAATAATGAACATCATATACTGTGCTGGGCACTTTACATTCATGTGAAAATTTCATGTAGGTCTTCAAAAACACTGGCATGTTTTCTATGATTAATGTAGACAAGTTTTAGAGAAAACATTAAAGCATGAATGTTTGCATATTTACTTTTGGCAAAGTAAAACCATGCAATATGCAAATATGCAATATACAGCAGATTCAGTAAAACAGCTCTTATGTATTTCAGCAAAAATAAATAAGATGGTTTATTCTTGTAACAGTGTATTGGAATGCATTAGTCACTACAATCTGTATCATAGCTGCTATAAATGTATATGCATTACATAAGACCTGAGTTTGACTAGCAATAAAAATAAATTTTACTGTTAAAATGCTGGAATTATAATTCTTCATAAGAAAATGTATCTGGGACTCATGTTCCAGTTGACATGACAGCAATAACAGATTTCAAAGTTGATGGCACAGCTGTATCTTGGGCTCAGTACTATTGCATGTTATGTTAATGGAAGTCCATCACTTTTTTTCAACCTGACTTTCTTGTACCTTATATATAATATCTTCTTCTCCAGATTTACTAAGACTTTTTGACAAACAAAACTGTATACAATTAAGGTAAACAATATGGTGACTTGGTATACTTCTACACTGTAAAATGATTATCCCAATCAAGCTAAAATCCCAATCAACCTGTAAGCATTCCCTAACAGCTTACTTTGCATGTTCTTGTGTGTGTGTGTGTGTTTGATGAAAGTAGTTTGAAATCTACTCTCTTAGCAAATTTTAAGTACAGAAGAGGGTTGCTAACAGTAATTACCACATTGTCCATTAGAGCTCCATAACTTAATGTATATTAAACTGAAATTTTGGGGTGTGGAGTGGGTGGTAAGGGAGGGGGTGAGGACAAGGTGGAGAAATGACCCAAGTCTTGTATGCACATATGAATAATAAAACAATTAAAGAAATAAATAATTAAACTGAAATTTTGTACCCATTTGCAAACATCTCCCCACTCTCCACAGCCAAAGACCTTGGTAACAACCATTCTGTCTCTGTTTGAAAAGAAGTTTAGAAGGGCTGGCATTGATAATCTCCTGCCCACTAAGTGAGATATAGCTCTGACCAAGACTTCCTCCAGCAGGTACTCATTTGTTAAGAACATTCTGGTTCTGTTTCTAACCTGTCATTTTCCTTCCCCCTTCTAGAGACATGAAGTGATCTTTCTTTTCAATTCACATTCACAACATGGTGGAATTCCAGAAAGTAATGTCCATGAAAGTGTAAGACCCTATCTCCACCAGATCATAGCTCCCAGGAATTTCTCACTCTCACACTAGTCATCATCCTCCACAAAATCATCAAAATCATCACTAAAGTGTTTTCAAAACATTGAAGGCTCAGTGACTTCTGCTGTAGGTAAGCTGATACCAGCTGTGACTCTGTACTTACCAGATTCTAAGTTATTGGTATGCTGTAAAGCCTCAATTTCCTGATAAGCCAAGAAATGCTATTGATGTGCACTTTTTTCTTTCTCTTTTCATTATGTCAATGGAAGTAGTATTTTTCAAGGAAAAGAAGTCAAGTATTTGCAGAATTTTCTGCTGTTTTTCTTTTTGTAGTGATGAGAATATTGTTTCCCAAGGATTTTGTATGTCAAGAGGTGAAAAAAAGCCATCTATTTTTAAATAATATGAAAATAGAAAATAAAATTTTCTCATTAGCTAAAAATGCTAATGAATTCTTACTAATTAATTCTCACATTCTGTTATTTATAATATTACATTTTTCTAGTTTTATGTGACAACATGCAATCTAAATGTGTTCTCCACACATTTAGACAGTGACAGCATCCTTCTCATGTTAAGAATGGTAGACAGTCTCTAAAACTTCATTTCAGTTTTGTTTCTGACCTCATTATTCCATTTCTTGGAGATAATGTTTTACCATTGTATTTCCAATCATGTACTCTCACTTGCTACCTAATGTCGTATTAAAATTGGTAAACTAACAGTCATTCAGTCAAACTGCCACTCCCCTCCAAACCTCAAAAGTTGTTCTCCTTCTATCTCCACCTTTTACAGTAGGACGATTGCATAAACACATATCATTTTATATCTAGGCATGCTTAGATGCAACCTTCCTGGAACTGTTTCCTCAGAGCCCTTCTAAATGTCCTTGGAATCCAAAATAAGCACTTCAATGATATATATTGTATTTAATAATATACAAAAACTTTCAACAAAGCCTTGCATACACTTCTTTTCCACTTTATTACTTGGATATAAAATAAGTCATCAGTATTACTATATTAAAAGTGAATTTCTTATGGAATATGTCAGCATACAACAGAAGCACATGTAATTGTTTAATATTCCCTATGTTCAAATGACATTGCATCTAATAAAATTTCATGCTTTGTTTAGTTATATATATTATACTTACCATTGTATACCTAATGATACTGATTTAAAATTTGTTAAATACCCCATATTTTGAAGTAAGTGTAATAGGAAGCAGCAGTTATGGTGAGGAGTTTTGGGTTTCCTTGACATAAATGTTTAGTTGTAGATATCAAAAAGTAAGTAAACACAACATTTGTTATATAATATAATCCCATAGGTGAAAATTTACTGGTTTAAGCAAAAGGATAGAGCTGCATTATATCAGGATAGATGGTGCTGAATTCCAAAGGTAGATTTGTTATTCACTTTCCAGATCAATAATGACAATAATGATGATGATTTACTTTGAAGGAACATATTTTGATGGTATCTAGGACTTGTGTGACAATATATATTCAAAGAACTGGTAGAAAGGTCTATATTTCTCATAATATGTCATATTCACCTCCTCCATTGGTTTTTTGGTCTGTAATAAGAAAAGTGGATTCCGTATTGCTTGAAAGCATTGTTGAATCAAAATATTTTGTTAGCTTAGTTTTTTGTATGGTTTTATATCATGTGTTACAATGTAAAAAGTTAAATTTTCCTTAAATGGATATTTCTAATATTGACCTTAAATCCTGTAAATTCAAACTCCTATATGCTAGGAAATAAAAAGAGTTTTATCTCTGTTTAGTTCATGTCAAGAAGAAAGTTTGACATGAGAACTTCACTACATTAAAACTGCAAAATGAGAGGCACCCACTCTTGGGATCCCTCCTCAATTCTGGGGGTTCTACCCACTCACTTTACACTTGACTATATCAATCAACTATTTAGCTTTATACTTAAAGAAACTGCAGAATTATTTATGTACTAGGCATGTTATGGGATTAAATGATGTTAGATAGTTTTATTTATCTTAGAGAAACAAGCATCAACATTATTTGTGCTTGTTTGCTGTGAGATGAAAAATATATATAACTGATTACTTAAGGCCAATTTCATCATATTTGTGAGTCATGAAAGAAAATAGTAAAGAGAAAAAAACAAAATGATACATTCATATAGATCTCCAAGTTCTTATCATCCTAATACTTTTTTGTACTTTCCATAATTTCTCTGTATATTATGTAAATCATATGTTCACAAATAAAATAATGTAAACTATAGTTTACACTGCTGTCTTGAGGAAATATTGAATTGGACATTGAAATTTAACATTCCCTATATTAGTTTAACTTGTCACAGTACAGTAGAGATGTGACCAACTCTGTTTTATCAGGAAGGTGTTTGTCAAACAATACTCAATTTACAGACAGAAATGTAAGTCTATTTCTTCTCATTTCCACCAACTGACAAATCACTTAATTTATTTGAATCTTCTTCCCCTTGCTCTATGAAATTGAGAAGTTGTTACTTACTTGACAGTTGGGCTGAGTGACTACATTGAAGTTACCTCAGAGAATGATGTCAAATTACAAATAAACAGCTAGATAACCAACTTGCACTCTTAGATATCATTTGAAATGAGTTCAATCCTCACCCCCAATAAACAATAAAAATGGATAACTTTACAATGATTAGGATCTTACCCATATTTATTATGTTTTTTTCATAAGAATTTCTGGTTGCTTTAATTTTTATGATTAAAGCATTTTTGGTCAGAATTTTGACCTTGCCATTTCAATAATTGCAGGTTTTTCATGATTTCAATTTAATTGATAGGACTTTCTATCAGATCAATATAAACACACAAGTCTATTCCATTTATCTAATTCTTTGGATACAACTATTCTGGCCCAGAATAAACATTTCACTTAATACATAGGTTGCATCAGTCTTTGAATGTTCCTTACCTCCTTGATGTTCTTTTGATTGATACAATTGGTCTGTTGCTTCTTACTGCAAATTACTTTGTACTCTTTTGGGAGGCAGCAATGGTATTTGAACTCAGGTGTTCACACTTTTTAGACACTCTGAATATAGGATCTCAGTTTTTAACCAGGCCAGCCTGGACTGCAATCCTTCTGTTTATGCTTTTCACCATATCTGTGGTTGCAGGCACATCCCACCATGCTCAACTTTTCTCCATTGAGATGGGGTGTCATGACTATCCCTATCCCCAGGTTGGCAAGGAAGTGTAATCCTCCCAATTTGAGATATCTTGGAGCTTGGGGTGAGAGGCATGTGCCACTGTGCTCAGTTGTTGATTGAGATGGAGACTTGCTAAATTTTTCTGGTGATAAATTAAATTGTGATCCTCCTGATCTCAGCTTCCCAAGTAGCTAGGTAGTGGCACGAGCCACTGAACCTGGATTATTTTACACTCTTAATTCTACAAACTCACTTTGTACAGTGAGGTGATTAAAATTTATTCCTCATCCATCTAAACAGTCCAAGAGGCAAAATGGGAATGCAGGATGTGTCACAGATGTTGGCATTACTAATTCTCCTTAGTTTTTCTTTCCTTTTGGAAATATTTTTCCTATAATATGTGCTTTTCACTTTCCAATTTTTCACTTTCTATTTTCTTATTTATAATGTTTTTAATAACTTCATCGTGTTTATTTGAAGAATAAAATATCGCATGAAGTATGACTTTTGTTATTATTCATTGACATATCAGAATACACAGTGCCCAATACTATTAGATTATTTTATATCTAATTTTGAAAATTGAATTATGTGTACATCTGTATTCATTTTGCTTTTCCCATTCCTTTGGGAATCCTAGCATATTGTTTTACTTTGGTCCCATGGCCAACAATGACAAATAACTCTTCTAAATTTCCCCCAGATTTCAAGCATACTTAATACTGAGTTACTTCTTCATCAGGAAAGGCATGTTTATTTCTGGGAGAAGCTCTTGCAGTATTGCCATATCTGGTCTGGCAAAGTCTTCTCTCTTTCTACCTATTGTTAATTTTGGATAACTTTGACATCCAGAGGTGAATCATTATGAAGTACATAAAAATTGCCTTTCCATGTTCAGCAGAAAGAACCAGGAATTCATTTATCCACCCAATTTATTTGTTTCTTAAATAAATATACTTTAGAAAAAATTATTTTTAAGTAAAATTTTAGGTAGTAATTATTATATAAAAGCATTGTCAATTTCTTTTTGGGAAGAAAAGAGAGTGCCCAGGTTGGCCTTGGACTCCTGCATTCATGCTAGGATTACAGCATGCATCCCCACGTATGGCTCCTTAATTTACTTTGCTTAAATTCTTATTTTGTTTTAATTAAAACATATATTAAGCTAGTAAAATAGTGAAAAAGCTTAGGTTATTTGTTATCTCACACTGTTTACACACAGACACTTCTATAAAGTTGGATTTTTGCTGGCCATAAGCTAGGAGTCAATCAGTAGTTTTATGCTCATTACTGCAATAAAATTTACACTGTCCAAGCCAGATATCACTGGCTCACACCTGTAATCTTAGAGACTCAAGTAGCAGAGATCAGGAGGATCATAATATGATGCTAGCCCAGGATAAGTAGCTCATGAGACCCTATCTCAAAAAAATCCCAACAAACATTAATAAGGGTTGGTGGAATGGCTGAAGTTGTAGACCCTGAGTACAAGTCCAAGTATGACAAAAAAAGTATTGTTTTGCAGGTATTTATTTTTAAATTTTTTCTGGATATCTCAATGCATGTAAAACATTTCAGAAAAAGTAACATTTAATGCAATTTGTCTATGAACATTTTGAGTATACAGAATTTCTAATTCATGGAAGTTAATTAGCAGCCTGTGTCATATTCTGTGTAAAAGTTTGTGAACAAAATAGATAAGCTCCCTATTCTTATAGTACTTTTACAGGGGCAAGTCAGACCATAAATACAGATAAAGCAAGCAAATATATAGCCATGCTCCATAGTCATAAAGCTATGAAGATAATTATCAGAAGCAATTCTAATAATAATAAAATTCCATATGTAATGAGTGAATATGAATTAAATGAAATGAAAATTTCTTTTTGAGAATATGCAAACATATGATAAATGTTGTCCATAAAGCATATAAATTATTTTTTAAAATATTTATCACTTAGCAATGAAAAGAACAACCACTATAGAAAAATATATGTGGTTTTCTCAAAAATCTATCACTAGAACTACCATAAAATTCAGCAATCCCAGTGAAAGTCAGTATGTTAAAGAGATATGTGCACTAGCATGTTTATTGGAGCACTGTTCAAAAAACCCAATACAAGGAATCAACCAACATGACTATCAATGGATAAAAAGATAAGGAAAATGTGATATATATATAATATTTTCAACCATAAGAAAAATGAAATCTTATTACTATTGGCAATGTGAATAGAACTGTAGGAAATCATATTAATGACCCACATTAGGCACAAAAAGATGAATAGTGAATGTTCTCACCAATACAGAAGTTGAAAGTGTTAAACTCATGTGGTAGAGGAGTGCTATAGTGGTAAAGCACTTGCTTACCAAGTGTGAGACCCTAAGTTAAATCACCAGTACTACAAAATTCAAACTCATGGAAAAAACAGTAGAACGCTGTCTACTATAGACTAGGAAAGGCAGGATAAGGCACTAGAGAGAGGTTAGATAATGAGTCCAAAAATATAGTCAGGTAGGAGGAATTAGTTCTAATGTTTCAAAACAGTAAAATGAATATTTTCTATTGTTATAGACAATTTATAATATATTTCAAAATTATTGGAAGAATATATACAAGTTTTCAAACAAATAATAATGATAAATATTTGAAGAATAGTAAATGCTAATGATCCTGATGTGATCATAACATATTGTATACATGTAGCATATCATCTTACTGTACCAACTAAGGATGTTACAACTAATATGTGTCAATTAAAAATAATTTTTCTATGTGGCAGAAAATTTTCTGTCAATAAGCAAGCAAGTAGATGGTACAAGACTGGTGATAGCAGAATCAAAATAGTAACCCAATTAGTTTGTAATTCAACAGAAATAATTGGGTCAAAGTTGCACCCCTATGTTGTGATACAAGTAGAGGATCAAGACTGTTAGTGATAGTGATGAATATGATAGCTGTACTGGGTATCACAATACCTAGGATGATTTAATGTCAGCTCGGTGAATGGAACCAGAAATTATTCAATATAAATGGTGACAATGGTCATAGCAGAACTCCATAAATGACTATTAGCTCTTGCCCCACAATGTGAATAACTAGACCAGTATGGCAATTGATCGTAAAAGAAATTGCAGAGATTAGGGAATCACATGAGCATGAGTCAGAGACACCCCTAAAATCAGGAGGCAAATTTTGAAGAAGAAAGTAAAAATAGAAGGACACCATGAAACCAGAAGATGAATTTAGCTAAATATATTATTCTCAAATGTCTAATAGTTTATAGTAAACAATATACAAATGTTTAACATGTTAATGTGTTGTTACTGTATTAAACCAATATGGCATATATTGTTATATTAATATTTAATGATACATATGTCTTATATTTAAATAACATACAACATGAAATACGCATCATTTATAGAAGAAATCTGCATTTTCCACAAAAATTATATGAGTTAAATATCCGCAATCATTACGATGCTATCTAGGCTCCCATAATTAATGCAAATAAAATTTCTAAAATTATTTTTAAGAAATATCTTTCATTTATTCCAAAAAAGAAGCTTTAGCATTTCAGTTTGTATTCAATTGTTCAAAATTATTTTCATTTTCCAGATATCACAAAATAATAAGTTCAATGTCGATGATATGTTGAAGATCTAATCAATGTGCTACCACCTTGCATATGTTTGCATTTATATATATACGTATTGTATATATACATATGTATATGTACACGTGTTTCTGTAGCCTTAAATTTATTAATAGGAGAGTTGCTAGAGGTTATTAAATTATATGCACAACTTATAAACAGTCTTATTAGAAGGTAAAGTATCAGTATATATGTATATCATCATTGGCAAACAAAATCACACTGGCCTTGTTTTAAAAGATCTCACAGTTTAAAGACACCATCATTAAGAGTCTTGAACTACTGCTACTATGAAGAGTAAGAACTCATTTCTTTGTTAAACACTTTCTGTTACTGTTATCCTGATTCTTTCACTAACTTTTTTTGAAATGATTTGCTTACACATGAGGAAATGTGCTGAATGGAATTTAGGGTTGGTTCACCCTGTTTTGTTTATTTGTCACCACAGTGAATCCTAAAGAAATAACTACTGGTAGGTTATTTTTAAGCAACATGCAATAGATGAGCAAACCCCAAACATCATGAAAACCAAAATCACAGCTTCCATATTGTAGTGGTTGCTTTAACATGGTAATGTGTCAGAGTGGAGACCTGAACACCAACAAATTTTCCAAATTTTGTGTAACTAAGGCTTCTAAGAATCAGTATAAATATTTATTTAATATAACATCTTAATTTAAAGTTGAAATTTAAGTGATAAAAGAACATGAAACAAAAGTGACATATGCAAAGTGAGGTCAAGTGCTGTTTTTCTTTTCTCTTTTTTTCTTTTTCTTTTATTATTCATATGTGCATACAAGGCTTGGGTCATTTCTCCCCCCTGCCGCCACCCCCTCCCTTACCACCCACTCCGCCCCCTCCCTTTCCCCCCCACCCCCTCAATACCCAGCAGAAACTATTTTGCCCTTATTTCTAATTTTGTTGTAGAGAGAGTATAAGCAATAACAGGAAGGGACAAGGGTTTTTGCTGGTTGAGATAAGGATAGCTATACAGGGTACTGACTCACATTGATTTCCTGTGCATTTGTGTTACCTTCTAGGTTAATTCTTTTTGATCTAACCTTTTCTCTAGTACCTGTTCCCCTTTTCCTATTGGCCTCAGTTGCTTTTAAGGTATCTGCTTTAGTTTCTCTGCGTTAAGGGCAACAAATGCTAGCTAGTTTTTTAGGTGTCTTACCTATCCTCACCCCTCCCTTGTGTGCTCTCACTTTTATCATGTGCTCATAGTCTAATCCCATTGTTCTGTTTGCCTTTGATCTAATGTCCACATATGGGGGAGAACATATGATTTTTGGTCTTTTGGGCCAGGCTAACCTCACTCAGAATGATGTTCTCCAATTCCATCCATTTACCAGTGAATGATAACATTTCATTCTTCTTCATGGCTGCATAAAATTCCATTGTGTATAGATACCACATTTTCTTAATCCATTCATCAGTGGTGGGGCATCTTGGCTGTTTCCATAACTTGGCTATTGTGAATAGTGCCGCAGTAAGCATGGGTGTGCAGGTGCCTCTGGAGTAACCTGTGTCACAGTCTTTTGGGTATATCCCCAAAGTGCTGTTTTTCCATGAATAGTTAATAATCCTCGTAACTTTGAAGCTTTGTGAATTCTTACAGACTTCTAAAAGTACTTTTTATTAAGGAATCACAAGTTACATAGTATAAAATTCAGTGGATATTTAGTCCCTTATCTCTTTCTGACACAGCCAGCCTTACACAATATTAAGATCTTTATGAGTAAAATTCTAAACACAAAGGCAAATAATTTCCTCAACAATATCCAGCCACAATCATAAATCCATTTTGTGTATGTAAAGAATATTCTTTCAGTTCGGTACTGCTTATTTGTTGTTTGTTTTTTATGTTGTTTCATTTTGTTTCTTGACTTTCTCCAATCAAGGTAGGCTCTTAGTTACAAAATCATTATGAAGTAGCCCATCTAAGACATCAAGAATTTTTGCTCAGATAATTAGGTGAAGCAGTAGGAGAGGATGTATGTCCTGAGATATTCTGAGGTATATTAAAAAGACAAAATAAACTCTGATCTTGTGAATTTGAAGCTGATTACATGTAACTAGATGCATCTTGGGGGAAATTTTGCTGAGGGCACTAGACAGAGGATACTGAGAAGCAACACTGTTCCATCAGATTATCTTTCAATATCGAGTGGAAAGTCCATTTAAACTTCTCGACTCCTTTTTGCTAATTTTACATTTTGTACTAAATTGTGAGATTATCCAAAGAATTCTAGTTCTTCAATGTAACTATTTAGTAAAACAAAATATTCATAAATTAATTTCAGTATGTCTAACAAATTATTTAGTTGGAATCAACCCATAGAGAAGTCCCTGAATGCACACTCTTAAAGTACATGCATACCGTTTCAGAACTCACTTAAGGTCTTTGAGGACCCCATTGTCTGTGGCAAATAAAAATTGCAGAAATAATACTTAATTTGTAAATAGTACCTGAAGGTTAACATAGGCTGATTTAAACATAAGTAGTTTAAATCAGAATATAGAAGAAAAAAAAGACAAGAAAGAGCAAGTGAATACTAATTGACTAATGATATGTTAGTCTTATGACATTAGTAAATTTTCCTCTTCCAGAGTCATTTCCACAATTTAACTTCCTCCATCCTATATTGTTATTAGGATTCTGAAGGATTTTGTTGTGGTGCTGCTTCATTTTTTAATGAATATAAAACCCATATATGGACTCAGATCATGCTATCATTTGTGATTAGATAAAACTTGGGTCTACCTACCATCCTGCATTCATTGCATATTTTCAACAAAACTTCTAATCATATAGGTGTCTGAGCTATTCCTTTTTATACTTTATTTTTGTTATTATTGTACTGGGGATCCATTGTGACATTAACAAAATTTCTTACAATACTTCATAGTTTAATTAACTCCTTCCATCTTTCTCCTTTACTCCCCCCTTCCCATTCTTGGAACAGTTTCAACAGGTATCATTTTTAAATTTAGATACATGTGTACAGAATATTCCCACCATATTCACCCTCTGACCCCCTTTCCTTATATCCTCCTTCCCACTGGTACCCATCCACCAGACATATTCTTATATTTCCCCTTCTTATCATTGACATTAGATCAGCATAAAATTATTTGGAGATTACCAGAAGTCAGCTTAGCTATGCACAGTCCAAATACTCCAGCATCCACGTCCCTCCAGTAACACAAGCAAATAATGTTGTGATTTTCTGAGATTTGGGGCTATTTGTTGCAACAGTGAAGCTAAGTGTAAATGAAAACCTAAAAACAGTGAAGTCACAGAAGTGCTACTACTGGGATGTTTGCCCAGAACTATATTTGATATATGTATAAAATCCAAAATTCCAGAGAAGAAAAATAGTCTGTGCCTAGAATTTAAAATATGTACCTCAGTATTAGGGAATAAGTGAACTTTGAAATTTAAAAGTGAAGGCAGACATCTTGTTGATACACAAAAACAAATAGTGATCTAGCTTGTTACCAAGCAAAATATGTCATTGATATAAAATATTTCTCTTTGCCATTTGTGAGATTGGGAAAATATTAGCTATCAATTTTTACAAGAATCAAATGGCCAATTTTCTTTAAAAAGTGTGGTATGAGAGAGGGAGGTGGACACCGAGCAGAGCACATGGGATTGGTGCTACACTGAGGGGGCAGGTGGAGGGGCGCCTTAGTGGATGCAGAGGCTGAATTCATGTGAGTCCTTATTTCAATTCCCTGCTAGCACTGTAGCGCTGTCAGTGTGTGGCGGGTTTTGGGACTCAGCTTCTCATGGTAGGGAGAGGGAGGCCATTGTAGGGCCTTGTTGAAGAAGTCAGTGCTGTCCTCCACAGCTGCTTGCACCAACATTAATCCTACTCCAAAAACCCAGTCACAGAGCACATAAAAATGGATTTCCTACTCAGGACAACCATACCTATGATCCCATGGGATGCTTTTACTTTCACTACTTTTTTACCCACCACCTAACTAGGTCCAAGTTTTCTCTCTCTCTCTCTCTCTCTTTTAGATATCATTAACACAGCACAAAGGAGATCTTTTATACTGAGTTCAATTAAAATTCCAACATTTTATCATGAAAAATTTAAATATGCATAAAAACTTGAAGAGAAATTACAGTGAGTGGCACTGCTTTATCCATCACCCAGTTCCGCTTTTGTTTATCACATTAGGAAAATGCAAAATATTTTTATGAGTTTAGAAAAGTGTCAGGTTTCCTTTAAGGGGATTGTTTGATTGGGTGGATTTTCCTGGTGGAGGTGAATATGGAACTCAGGGCCTTGCATATGTTAGGGGTTTGAACTCAGGGATTGCCACTTGAGCTACACCTCCAGTCTATTTGGCTCTGGTTATTTTGGAGTTGAGGTTTCTCAAACTTCTTGTTGGGGCTGACCTCAAATCCCTGGCTTCTCCATCTTAGTCTCTTAAGAAGCTAGGTGTGTAGGTGTGGGCCACCTACTCTTGTTCACACCTAACTTCTTAACATCTTTTGGCTTACATGTGCTGAGACAGTAGAGACACCACAAAAAAGGAAAGTCTGGGAACCTTTCTTATTTTTTCAGGCAGTAAACTACTTGCCTTCTGAAGCCTTATAATATCAGAATCCTGGAAATCATCATGACCCAGTCCTTCAAAGATCAGAAAAATGCCCAGGACAGATGGAGTCTCAGCTGTGCACTGCCCACCTGCTTGCCAGCTGAGGGAGTCTGGAAAGCAAACTGCCCTGGGTTTTATATCCAACCCCACTCCTCTGGGGCATGACACCCTGAGCCAAAGCATCCAAGGACATCTCCTCTAGAGGGACTAGATCAGAGCCTGAGTTTTAGGGCAGTCCCTCCCTATCTCAGGATATTACATTCCCAGAAGCTTTCACAGCTATATTTTGACAACTACAAATAAGAAGTGGGAGAGAACTAGGCTCGTCCAAGGCCCCCACAAAACCATCTGACACAACCTAATTTTCATCCAGCTCTATTTCTATTCAGTTGCTCCAGCGATGAATCTCACCCAAGTGTGACTGTCCAGATTTCTTCAGCTTTTTTGCTAGCAATTGTCTCTAACCACATTCTCACACTGACCTCCCAACAGCTGGCCAAAGCTCCACAAAGCTCCTGGTTGAAGCTGGAGGCAACCAGGCTGTGCCCATATCTTACATGCTCCTCTCAAGTTCTGGACAAAATTACCTGGGGACCTGATGGGTCTTCTTATGCAGCATTCAAGTTCACCAGCAATAGCAGAAGCCTCAGAGTCCTTGCATAGACAGAGCATATATGTTATTAGTTCATCAATGGTCCCAGCCCCAATTGAGAGCCCTGACCTCCTGACTTTGGTCATCAGAATGCTGTATACTTCATTTTTTGGAGAACTTGTAATTATAAAAACAAAATTAGTTGTCTTTTTTGTTTGTTTGTTTTTGGCATTTCTGGAGTTTTAAATTAGGGCTTTGCACTTGCAAAGCAGGGGCTTTACTGATTGAGAAACACCTCTAGTCTATTTGCTCTGGTTATTTTGGAGATGGGGGGGTCTCAAGAACTATTTGCCTAGGCTGGGCTCAAGTCATGATCCTCCTGATCTCTGCCTCCCAAGTAGCTATGTCTGAGTTTTTTAGTTTGTTTTTTTTGTTTGTTTGTTTTCTGATGGTGCTTAGGTTTGAACTCATGTCCTCATGCTTGCTAGGCAGGTATTCTTATGCTTGAGTCACTCCACTAGCCCCCAGGTAGCTAGGAGTACAGGTATGAGGCAGGTATGCACTGCAAAGGTCATTGTCAATCTTGTTCTTCATATCTCCAGAATGTACCAGAGCCTGTTACATAGTACTGATAAATGTTCATGAATGAATGAAATTCTTTTTGCTTTTCAGTGTTTCTCTTGTACTTCTCCTTCAGTCTTTCTCTCCCCTTTCCCCCTACTTTCATTTTTTCTTTCCCTCTCAGCCACTATGTCTCTGGCATGCCAGCATCACCCATAGACCTTGCAGAGATCTGCAGCCTGTCATACCTCATACTTTCATACTTCATAAGGTTCTGAAACCACAATGTTAGCCTCTCTGCTACTGTCATGATTGATCCATGGTTTTCCTAAAAGAAGTAGTGTAGCTCCCAAGAGTTTAATTCACTAAGACCCCATTTCAACCAATGGCTATGAACAGTGGCATGCATCTGTCCTCTCCAGCTACATAGGGAAACACAAATAGGATGATAGAGGTCCAGGCTGACCTGGGCAAAAAGGAAAAAGTGGGAATCTATCTCAAATACTAACTAACCAATGCTGGACCTGGCACTAGTGGCTCACGTCTATAATCCTAGGTACTCAGAAGGCAGAGATCAAGAGAATCACAGTTCAAAGCCAGCCCAGGCAAACAGTTCTTTAGATGCTATTGTGAAAAAGCCATCACAAAAAAGGGTTGATGGACTGGCTCAAGGTGTAGTCCCTGAGTTCAAGGTGGAGGCTAGGCTTAAGTCATAGACCACCTGCCTAGAAAGTGCAACAGCACCAATCAGGTTCAAATGCTGGTACCACCAATCTAAACTAAACACAAACAAACTAACTAACAAATACCTAACTAAGATTAAAAAACTGTTGTGTCTCACATAGTAGAATACGTGCCAAGCAAGTGCAAGACCTGAATTCAACCTCCAATAGCACCAAAAACCCATCAAATAAGATCTTTTGGGGAAGCTTAAGGAGGTGGAAATAGGAGGATTGTGATTTGAGGTCAGCCTGGGCAATAGTAATGAGACTTTGTCTCAATAACAAGCAAGAAGCCAGGTGCTAGTGACTTACACCTGTAATCCTAGCTATTTCAGATGTTGAGATTAGGAGAATTGCAGTTCCAGGCCAGCCTGAACAAAAAAGTTTGCAAGTCCTTACCTCAAATGAAAAAAGAAGGACACGGTAGCATGTGTCTGTCACCCCAGGGATGGCAGAAACCTTCAAAGGGAAGGATGCTGGTTCACATTGGCCTGAGAAAAAAATGTATGACCATATATCAAAAATAACCCGAGCAAAAAAGGCTGGAATTAGAGTGCCTGCCTAGAAGTTCAAACTCCAGTTCAAAAACAAGAAGCTGAATGTGGGTGGCACATGCCTGTGGTTTCAGCTACTCAGGAGGCAGAAGATCACAGCTGTCCTGAGCAAAAACATGAGACCTTCTGTGAGAAACAAACGAAAGCAAAAAAGCCAAACAGCATTAAAGCAAACAAACAAAAAACCCTGAGACCTCTAGAACAGCAGAGCACAAGGCTAAGGGAATAAGAAGCACACATCTTGCCCATGGATCACCAAGGGTAACAGAAAGTGGTAGAGTTTCAATTGCACTCCCTTGAGTCTAAGCATGCTTTGAAATGTGAACCTTATGATCTCTGCCTCCTGAGTATCTAGGATTACAGGCATGAGCCACTGGTGCCCAGCTGTCTCTAAATTTTCAAAAGACTATTCCAGTATTCAAGATGGTGAGGAATGGGGTGGGGGTTGGTGACCCAAATAAAGTACACACATGAAAGTAAATTTTAAAATGATAAAATATAATTAAAACAAAATAAATAAGATGACAGTAAAAAAAAACTAGTTCAAAAAAGAGATGGTATGTAAGATGGTGAATCCATGAGCATGGGCCATTGCCACATTCATTAGCAGGGAAGGGAGGTCCTCAACCAGAGGCTATGCCATGAGAATAGATAAGGGACTGTATAAGTCCACGGATGATAGATTGGGCAGAAGCAGTGTCTTTAGGGAAGGCAAATTTGTATGCAGAGGAAGTGTCTATTTCAGTAAGAACTAATCACAGCCCCTTCATTGTCAACCTGCCACCAAGTGGCTGTCAGATCAGTCAAAGGAATGGTGCTTTATCAAGGGTTCAATGCTGGTCTCTCATCCTCAATTTGGACACTCAAACAGTGACTATAGGCATGTTGGCTTTGGTGAATTAAAGTCCATGCTGCTGAGTCATCCCTGCCACCATGGCCACTTTCTTCATGAGCCTATGGTCCTGGTGAAAGAGACTGGAATTCCCATAAAAAAACATCATATCTACTTTACTATTAAAATCCTTCACACTGTGATGGACACACTTTGGTGGACCTTTGCTTGTGATAAAAATATTTTTATGCTTTTTACCCATCCCATGAGGCTGGTACACTTACCTTTTCCCTTGATGTCTTTGTCATCAGTTTCCTAATTAGGTTTCTTCCAAGGCCTTGACTTGTGTTGCCACATTTGTGTTGTAATTGGGTCACTTCCAGGATGAGACTCCAGGTTAATTTTTAGCCATTACTCAGTGTTCATTTCTAACAAATATCTTACCAGCAACATCTATTCCTCTGTAAACACCAGTTTAGATTAAAAAAAAAACAGAGAACATAACTTAGCCAAGTTGACACATAACTCAACCATCATTGATTATGATGGGTATTACCAACCTGAGTATCCATTTACACAAAAGTCCTTACATAAATTAAGACAGATGCACTCTACTTCATAGAGTGAATGAGATAGGTTTATATGTATTGGCCTGACAAGACGTCCACCTCCACTTATTAAAGGAACAAGAATAGGAACAATGCATAAAACACAAGTTAATTTAAATAAAGAAAAGAGAGCTTATATGTACACATACTTACAGATATAGAGATATGGATGTATGTACAAAAACCAGAAGCAAATATACTTGTTAACTGCGATTACCCCTGGTGAGAGATAGATGGGGTTGAGAAGGCTCTGGTGTTTTCCTCTGTAATCTTATGGGTTGCAGGAATATTTGATAAAAAGGGTGCAATACTCATAAACTGAGAATAGTGAGAAAGAGAAGGAGGAAGGGAGGGAAGAAGGGAGTGAGTGAAAGAGAGAGAAAGAGAGAGAGAGAGAGAGAGAGAGAGAGAGAGATGGGAAAATGAGAATTGGCTGTGTTGGTCATCATCAGGAACAGTACATGAGAGATGACCCTTACCTAATTATATGTGATGACAGCAGACCTGCTTCTGCAAATATTCTGGAAATTTGGAGACCACAGTTAGAGGAGTGAAGCTTCTCTGTGCATGGCTGATCTTTAGGAAGAGCAGGTGCTGCTAGGGTTATTGACAGTGAACCAGCATCTTCTAGTAAGAGAAGACACTCTTCCCAGCAGAAGGCCAGAAGCAGGATGCCACTAACCTCTCTTTGCTCCCTTTTCTTGGGGCTGGCCACAAAGAGGTAGAAGTGTACTGGGTAGTGGGCTAATTTTGGGGTCACTTCACTGAAGATAGCCCCAGAACCACTGCTCTAAGGGAGAAAGTGTGAGATGATGGTGAGCAAGCTGCCACAAAAATCAGATTAGCTGAGTTTAGTCAATCTGGGCACTTGTTTTCCTTTCCTTTTCTCAGACTGAAGTCAGAGAATTCCAGTTTGTAGTTCCAGCTGGGATTCTGTAGGAAAACAGAGAGGAGTGGAGGAATGGTACCCTCTTGTGGCCCAAAAGAAGGTGGCAGTATTTATATTTTATTTATTTTAAAAAGTATCTTTGCCTTGCTGAACTGTAAGGACTGGAAGTTTGTAGAGTGGCTATGGACTGCTGGAAGTGGTAGCCAGAGAATCTTGGTGGAGGTACAGGGGCCCATTGGAGAATCAGAGCTTGACCACCCATGTAAAGAAGTATGTAGATAGGGATGAATATAGTGAATAAATGGATGTGTTCCCAGAAATCTGGTTCCCTGGCCTCAATGTCAATTCAAAAATAAGGTGACCAAGGTTTCAACAAAAAGGAAATGAGGTCCATTATTTATCAGACAAAGAGGAGGACAGGGGGAATCACCCTCTCAAAGTTCTGTCTCAAAGTTCTGACTTTCCCTTGAGCTGGGCAATGGTTTCTATGTCTGTAATCCTAGCTACTCAGAAGGCAGAGATCAGGAGGATCACAGTTTGAAGCCATCCCAGCCAAATAGTTCTCAAAATAACTCAACATAAAATAGAGCTGGTGTAGTGTCTTTAAGTGCTAGAAAGTCCGTCTAGCAAGTCTGAGATCCCAGTGTCACCAAAAAAATTTATTTTCCCTTTTAGAGTCCAGTTACATTTTCACCACTGTTAATTTATTCCTCCCATTTTTATGGAATAGAAGCTTTGGGATCATCTAACTATTTCTGCCTTTAGTTAATTCACGGGCCCCACCCAGTAAAGAGTCAGTGCTCCTAAGCAAAACCAGCATTTAAGCCCCTGTTACATATGTCTGTTGAACATGTGACCACCGAAGATAAAGACAAAGGAACCTACTGGTGCCTCATCCTTCTATGTGTCACTCAATGTAGCCCTATTCCCTTTCCTCTGAGAACAAGTACTGCATTTAATTCTAGTACTGCAAAACAAAAGAAACAAACAAAATCCAAAAGAAACAAAAATTTCTGAAAAGTCATCTTTCACCATTAAGAAAATATCTTTATAATCTGGGGCTAGCTAGATACAGTTTTTATTTTTCTGTGTTGCAGATTGACCAAGGACATTGCACATGCTCAACAAGCAAGTGGTCTAGGACTGGGCTACTTCCCAGCCCTAGAGTGCTTAAGACTTGATACCAAAACCAAAAATCCATATAGGGAAAAATAAATGCAATTGGATTTTGTCATAACTTAAAACCAAGACTGTATGTTAGGAGAGAGAAAACATATATGCAAGTCATATAATCAATAAAGAATTATTACATGTATATATAAAGTCCTCTCAAAACTCAAGAATAAAAAACGCACTCAAATTAGAACACAAGCAAAAGTTATGAGGAGCTGTTTCCTTGAAGAAGATTCATAGATAAGGAGTATGCACCTGAAAACATGTTTAACACCATTAGCCGTTGAGGAAATGCAGATTAAGACCTCAATCAAAGAGCAGATGTGTAGCTCAATGGTAGGTTCTTGCCTAGGACGTGCAAGGCCCTGGGCTCCAACCCAGCCCTTCAAAATAAAAACAAAAACAGATGAATGCTGGTAACTCAGGCCTGTAAATCATAGCTACTTAGGAGGCAGTGTTCAGGAGGATCACAGTTCAAAGCAAGCCTGGGCAAATAGCTGGTGAGAACCCATCTCAAAAAAATCCAATACAAAAAAGGACTGATAAAGTGGCTCAACATGTAGGCTTGAGTTCAAACTCCAGTACTGCAAAAAAAAAAAAGAAGAAGAATCATTTTTTATTCCTGTCTGCCCCCTGCAACCTTCCAAACACAGCTGCAATATGTCTTTTCCTTTCCATGTCTTTACCCAGCTCCTGTACTCTCAGGTAGACCTACTGGTGGCATCCAAGACTGCTCCACAACCTCAGGGGCTTGAACTGAGAGCCCAGGGTCACCTTGATACCTGCCCTACAAAAAAGCATCTATGGCCTCTGCAAAAATCCTACCAATGCATTTGGTGGGGTGTTGACCAAAAATTCTTAAATGATACATACATGCTAAGGGAGCTGGGGCTCATGAACTCGTCCTCAACTCAGTCATTGCTAGAGGCTGGGGTATGGGAATTGTTTATCTCATAGAAGAAAGATCTCTTATCACAACATGCTCCTCAACTCACCTGAATTTGTAGAATCTGAAATTCAAGTTGAAAAGTAACCATGTGGTAATTTCCTGATAATCTGTGTCACTGTACAACTTTCTTTATAACTGTAAATTAGAAAAACAAGAATTTTCAATGGAATTTTATTCAGCCACAAAAAAGAATGAGATTTTATCCTTTGCAGGGAAATGGATGGAACTGGAGATTATCCTAAATGAAATTATCCAGGTTCTGAAAGCCAAACACAGCAGGTTTTCTCTCAGATGTAGAATATAGGCCCAATAAAAATACAAAGAATATTTTGAAAAACAACTCAATCTAAGTGGAAGTCACTAATGGGGGAGAGAACATTTAAAGAATGATGTTAAGAATGTAAATACAGTTGATGCATTTTCTACACAATAATGAATATAGAAGGGGAATAAAGTACAAAGAACAAAAGGAAGGCATGAAACAATTAGGATTATAATACATATGTACATGGAAATGTCACAGTGAAACTCCTTATACAGCTATCTTAAACAAAAAATATCTTTTTTTTTCAAAAAAGGAGAACAGACCCAGTCCCACCAAAAGCAAAGAAATAACTAACAAAAAACACATTACAAGAAAGTAAAACTGGTCCTGTGTGGGGGTTAGTTACAGTGGGAGCAGGGAAGATTATAAGTAAAGGGTTGTGATGGTGAATAGGATGGAAATATTATGTACTCATGTATGAAAATGGAGAAATGAGACCTGTTAAACTATTCCAGGAATAGGGAGAGAGGAAAGAAAGGAAAATGATGGAAGGGATGAATTTAACTATGATATATTGTAAAAAAAAAACTTTTGTAAATGTAACATAATATACCCAGTACTCAATAAAAAATATTTAAAAAAAGAAAAAAAGTACCACTCCACCAGACCCTTTTGCATTGAGTATTTTCAATATAGGGTTGTGGAAACTATTTGCCAGAGCTGGTTTTGAACTGCAATCCTCCTGTTCTACTTGCTGAGTACAGAGAAATGCAGTTGTACATCCCAGGCAAACAGCCCGAATTTCAATATATTGCTATTGGTTTTTATCACATATTTATCTATTCCTAAACAATATAGTGATTGGTTCTGGATGGTTATGCTCTGTTTATTCTTTTAGGGGTTCACTGTAATTCTTTAACCTAAACATGTATAGACTTGGACAGGAGGAGTTGCTAAAGGTAGAGCAACTGCTTTACAAGTGAAAAGCCCTGAGTTCAAACCCCAATATGACCAGTCCCAACAGTCCCACCAAGAACAAAAAGTCTTTGAAGATCTATAGTCTTAAGGGAATTTAGAAAAAGAATTTAAGCATTGAATGTATTTTTAACAAGATTAGTGAACACCACTAATTTCCTTCAAAATAATCCTTCAAATAATCAAAATAATCCTTCAAAATAAACAAATATGAAGCCCACAAAATCATGCTTCACAACATAATTTTAGAGCTCATAAGATGGTTAAGAACAATCCTCAATAGTACAGTGCTGAGAAATCATGAAAAAAAATAGTTAAGAACAGAAGCTGGGCAGAGTGTTTTTTGCTTATAGCAATACCTGCTACATGGTAGGCAGAAATCAGGAGGATTGCAGTTCTAATCCAATGAAGGCAAAAAGTCAGTGAGACCTGGGCTGCTGATACGGCTCAAATGGTAGACCACCTGCATAGCAATTACAGGGTCCGGAGATCAAAGTCCATTACCACAAAATAAAATCCCAAAAGTTAGCAAGACCCCATCTCAACCAGAAAGCTGAGCATGTTATTCTGTGCCAGTATTCTTATCTGTGTCCCCAGTCTCACCACCCCAAAAATAATCCCATCTGTGTTTCGTGGCATAGGGAGGAGGACCAAGGTCTGAGGGCACACCCTGGGTAAAAACTCAAAAGACCATATTTGAAAAATAACTAAAAGAAAAAAGGGATAGGGGTGCAGCTCAAGTGGTAGAGCACCTACCAAGCAAGTAAGAGACCCTGATTTCAAACACCACTATTATCAAAAGTTTTTTAAAATGTAAGAACAGAATCTGAGAATGCATTGCTTGCCTAGCATAGTCAAGGAACTGGGTTCAATCCCCAGCACTGGAAAAAAAGAGAAAAATTAAATTAAATTACATTCTTAATACTTGCAGGTACACTTAATTTTGAACCTCAAATTCATTATTTTGTGAACCAACTCATAAGGAAACAAAACTGAGAATATTGAAAACAATCACATTTGCAGTAAAGGAAATTCCAAAAGAATTCTAACAATGTTTGGAGAAATGAAAACATAAACCCCTCAAAGGATACATTCTTCAAATACCACTATTTGATTGACTGGCTTCTAATGTATTCATTAATAATCCAGAGGAACTGTAACAGCACAAGTATGTCAACTGAAAGAGATGACTTCAAATTATTGTCTTTCCAACAGCACCTGACCCAGTGACTCAGGCAGACACAGTATGAATTTGTTGATTAAGTAAACATGTGATGACCTCAAATCCAGATCAAGCTTTTTGGCTGTCAATTTGCTCAGTATATCAAAATGCTGTCAAAAAAATACAGTTATAAATACGATTTTGAGCAATGCTGTATCACTTGGCCTCAGGAAGAGTCACTTTTACCTGCCAATCTTTTTTTCTGTTTTGTAACAAAGCATAACACATGTAAATATAATCTTCAATGTCATTGCTCTCAGGCATTTTTATGCTGTGAAGCTCATCAGCTGTTCCACTTTTTGTGATATCATCTAAGTATTTTTAAAGTTCAGGCTCTTTTTTGTGAAAAAAGAAAAGAAAATCTGAAAACCAGTGATACAAAGCACTGTATAATCACATTGTTTATTCACATCTAGATTCTATTTGTGTACTTGCATTAGACTGCATTCTTTTATTGTTCAAAATGCTTCTCTTCCAGTACCATTTTACTTGCCAAATTATATCACTAATCACTCACAACTATTTTGATTTATGGCTTTAAAATATTACTTCTTGGGTCAGAGATTTAGCTCAGTTGTAGAACACTTGCCCAGTATGTGCAAAGGTCCTGGGTTTAATCCTCAGCACAGAGGGGAAAAAGTATGTGAGTGTGTATATATATTCTTTATTACAATTTTTACTCTTTTCCAAGTTTGCTAAAATAGGTACATATTACTCATAGGGAGAAAAGTATTTCACCTCTTGTAATATCTTTGTCTGAAATCTCTTTTCTAGTTACAGGAGATTTTTTAAGACCCTGAAATTTTACATATGCCTAGCCTTACTCAATTTCTTTTTGCACTGGTAATGAAATTTGAACTCAGGGCCTCATGCATGGTAGTCATTCACTCTAACTGATTGAGCCACTCCACCAGCCTATACTCTCTGTACTTTCAGTACCCATCTCTTCCTTTCAAGTAATTAAGGTCACTAAATTCCATAACTCCATAACTATAAATAATTCAAAATATCCCTGCAGTGAGCTGCCTAAGACCCTCTGAGCTGTCTCTCCCTCTTCTAAGAGTTATTTCAGTAGAAAAATCAGAAACCATTTCCAAAAATGATTTCTGCTCAAAGATTGTAATTCCTGTCCAACCAAAGTTCCTAATATTCAGTTATCCAGTTGCAAGATTAAATTAGCTTCCTCTTATCTGTCAGAGCACCATAGATCTTGGGCAATAAAACTTACTGTTTAAGACCAGATATCTTCCTTCTGATAAAAGCTTCAGTGGCTGAACATTTATTGACTCTAGGCAATGATAATTAGAAGTAGTGCATTACAGTGAGGCAGCTTTCATGTGAGTGAGCAACAATTGTAAGATTTATTGATTAAAACCTGGGTTTAATGGCGCATACCTATAATGTCAGCAATTGGGAAGCTGAGGTAGGAGGCCAGCCTGGGCTACATAGCAAGATCATGTCTCAAAAAACCAAAAATAAGCTGGCAGCATGGCTGAAGTGGTAGAGTAATTGCCTAGCATGCATGAAGCCCTAGATTCAGTTCCAAATACTTAAGAGAACAAATAAAGCTGTGTTAAAAAACACATGTCTTAAGGACACTGTGTTGTTAACATTTACCTTAGGCTACTTTTAAGAGTGTTGAAGCTGGAATGTGGCTTCAGAGTAAGAGAGCCTCCCTAGTAGACACAAAGTCTGAATTAACACCCTAGTGCCACAAAAAAGTATTGAGCAAATGTGATGTGCAAAAGATGCCTCTGTTTACAAGTTACACCATGACAGTGAACTTCCAGAATCCTAAATCAACATTTGACAGCCAAGTTCCTGTGCATAATAAGGTGAGCTTCAAAACTTCTTCTAGACTGAAACAATGCTCACACTTTTCTGTTTTCTCAGAGCTTGGTAGTCCTTGTCATCCTGGAGGAATTTCTTGCACTGAAGGAAGTCAGCATACTTAGAATTGACATTTCTGGTGTTAAATGTCCATGCTGACTTCTCAGGTCTTCAGAAGAATCCATCCCACTGAATAGGATCTGCAGATTTTCTGAAAAGATGCCCTAAAAAAGCAAGTATTAGAAAGTTATTCCAACTACTAACAATTATTTCAGATAATACACAATTTTCCTCAAAACATTCTCATTTTGTTCCTCATAATCTCTTCATACTCAACCTAAGAATTTTCTGAAAATCAATATGACTTACACCACAATTTCTACTTTCAACCAAAACCACCCAAATCATAGTACTGTATTTTTATCCCTGGACAACACAGTGACAAACCTGGTCTTAAAACAGCATCTAGAGGGGCCTACACTGGCTCTGGTTGTAGAGCTGTTCTCCAGGACAGTGGTGCAGTGGGAGCAGAGCCAGGGTGCATTGAGCCTCAGACCAGCTAAGCAGGAAGAGACTCTGGCTTCAGGACAGGATGAGAAGGTGTGACTCACTGTCCCCATGTCACCAGCCAAGGGCACCAAGGCACAGGGCGATGCCTTCCACCTGTTCCTGCCCCGCAGCACAGAGTTCATGACCTTCAAGGGGGACTTCTGTGACTTCCTCTACACCAAGACCACAAGCTCTCTGTGCCTGCTGCTGCAAGGTCATCCATGGCTGTATATTATGGGGCCTTTAAGTTAGTAAAATGTTTATTTTTCTCTTTGACACAACCTTCTATGGTCATGTAGACTTCTCCTCCTTTGTCATGACTGTTGTTATGATTTCCAAAAATGGCTGTACCACAGTGCAGTTGGTCCTGTCCCACTGATGACAGGTTCCAGATTTTCATGATTGTACATGATCCTTGAGGATGTCTCTTATAGTGGCTGAAGTGTTTTCCCCGGGTTTGCGGCAAAAAGTGGAGTTGCTGAATATTAAGTCTATATGCACTTAAATTTTAATAGATGCTTCTGAGTTGCTTATACTGATTATAGCTTTTAATGCTAGTGTCATTCAAAGACATAAAGGGAAGATATCCATGTGAGAGGCATAAGGATAATTATGCATGAGAATTTAGAACAAGGTAGTGTAAGAACCATTACAGCTTTTGTCTTGTTATTTTGTTCTTATGTTGTGGTTGGTACTCAGCGCCATGTGTGAACTAGGCAAGCATGCTACCACTTCACTTGTGCCACACCACTGGTCCTTTTGCTTTTATGTTGTTTGTGAGATGGAGTCTTGCACTTATTCTCTCTCTCTATTTCTCTCTCTCTCTCTCTCTGTCTCTCTCTCTGTCTCTATCTCTCTCCCTCCCTCCCTTCTTCTCTCCCTCCCTTCCTCCCTCCCTATCCTTTCTTTTGGCCTGGACTGGCCTCAGATGGAGATGATCCCAAGTATTTGGGATTATAGGATTAATCCACCATGCCTGACTTGCCTTTATATATAGAGTCTCACTAACTTTTGCTTGGGCTGACCTCAAAACAAAAACCTTCCATCTATTCATCCACAGTAGCTGGGATTTTAAGCATGTGCCACTGCATTAGAGCTCTTAAAATTCTCAAGATAATTTTTCCAGGAGAAACGATTACTTTGGAAACTCTAAAAAATGGGAAACAAGTAGGAGTGTATAGATGAAAGTGTTAGGGATATAGCTCAGTGGTAGAGTGCTTGCCCAGCATGCATGGGGCCCTGAGTGTGATCCAGCACCACACAAAAATGAATATCCCAGTGGGGCTTATGTTCCATCTACCATGAAAGAGCCCTTAGATGGCTTCTGGAGCAGAGCACTGGTGTGGGAGCAAAAATAAGGAGAAAGGCCTCCTGCTTAATTCTGTGTTACTCATTCACCTACAGTGACTATAAATTAATTATAGATCCAAAGAATGTGTGATACCGTGGTCAATTGATGTTCTAATAGAATGTAATGATGAGTGGGAAAAAGATACCCAATTATACCCATAGGGTTGTCTAAGTTGTGGTTTTGTTTTGTCTTTGTACAGGACTGGGGTTTGAACATAGGGCCTTGCACTTGCTAGGCAGGCACTCTGTGACTTGAACCATCCCATCCACATTGCATATTAAAAAGTGTATGTTTATATAGAAAATGAAGCAGACATACACAAAATGTTAAAAGTAGAATGTGTAATAAGGAACATGTTGGGGTTTTTGGTAGTTTGCATTTCTTTGTTTTCTAGTTATTTTCCAATGAAAATGTCTTATGTGTTCAGAAAGTGGGTCATGCTGTTAACAAAGTGTTTTGTTTTATTTTTGTTTTTAATATGATAGTGCTGATTTAGGGTCACCTGAAGAGAAATGCACAACTAACTACCCTGGGTGATTCTACTTCAAAGATTAGCATGTAAGTAAAATAGCATCCATGCATTTAAAAAATATATATCCAAAAGGAACTATAGGAATGTAGAGTTTATTTTTAAATTGTAAATAATGCACCGTGTATCATGTCCTCCCCTTAATTTGGTTCATTGTATGTGTTGTCCTGTTCAGCACTAAGGTAAGCCCTAGACTATTGAATAGAGTTGATTTGAATATTAAGTATTAATCTGACTTTGAGAGCCAAGTGTGAGAAATTGTCCTGAAATGAGTCCTAGCTACCAGCAACCTTAGAGATTTTTAATCTTTTGGAGACTCATGAGGGATTGTGCAGATCTTATTGTGGTAGCCTTCTTGGCTAGGCCTCTTGCAGGATATCCTGGCCACCTCAATCCACTGTTCCACCATTCAGACTTGATCTGAATCCTTCATGTTCTGGTCTCCCAGGGAGTTGGTGATGACAGAGGAAACCATGGTGTCAAACTGATTGATGGTGGTGTGGATGGTGGGTGCTAGGTAGTTCTTACAATTCATGTCCCACTGAAACCAGATGCAGTTTAGGCAGTTGTAGGGCACCAACTTTCTGAGGAGCACTTCTGTTTGAATTACACTGACAAAGACAGGGATTGACCAATTACAAACATGTAACACACCTTGTCACATGCATGTTTGTTACACAAACATGTACAATTAATCCAGTGCTCAGTGGATGACCACAGTCACTGCAGGGTTCACTCACTGCTTCTTTTCCCTGAAGGTGCTGGTTCCTCAGAGGATTGGTCTCCAGAAGCAGTTTTAAGTTAGTGCTGTCCCTGTACCTAGAAGCACATAAGAGACACAGGAGCCTTGAACACATGAGCCCCACTGCAGCCTCTTCACCAGCTCCTGCCATTCCTTGGTACCTAGGACCAAGACATAGATGACCTCATTTCTTGCCTGTGCCAGGATCTCATAATCAAGGGTGAGTCATGAGATGGCTGCCTACAGTCCTTTTATGAGTGAGACAAGGAGGATCCACACCAAGGTATTGTGTAGACAGGTTAGTGATGGGTGTTGGAATTCCAGGAAAGGAGGCTTAAGGGTATGACGAGCAACAGTGTAGCTCTTTGTGAGGGAAAAGAGAAATTTTGGTCACCTTAGGGAAGCCCTGGGGTTAGGATGAACGTGTGTGCATATATTTTTCCTTCATTGTCATTTATTTGTGGGTATAATCACACATTTGCACATGAACTTCTGTGACAGCACTTGTACTTATCTGCATCTATTTGCATATGTGTAAGTGTCAATGTGCAAGTAAATTTTTGTTCATATAAGCCATTGTATGTCTGTGTGTATTTGTCTCTGTGTACACACTTTTGATTTTCTCTAGATAAAACCATGGAACTCAAGTCTATGTTAACTTGGGGTTGCCTGGTTTTGTTTAGACCCCGTGTATGGCTATCTAGCCCAGTGGGATATGAAGTTTGATATTCCCAGCCTCATCCTTCCTAGTTTTGAAATTATAGTTGTGCTACACCACATACAGTCTATATTCTATTCTTATTGCTTCCCTTCTTCTAAATTTCCCAACACTCATTTAGTGCAATACCTACATGAATCAACTGCCTAAAGTGTCACGGGAAATACAGGCACAACACACCATAAAAAACTGCTGACTTTCTGGGAATTGGATGCTAGGATGATCCACCAGTGAGCAATCAGGAAGACTGGGAAGATCCTTAGATCCCTATTGCTCTGCTGAGCATCACATACCTGGTTTAATTAATGTTTAATCTCTGACCCCAGCTCTGTGTCCTCAATATTGGAACAGTGACTGTACCCAGACCACTGGGGTGGGCTGTGTGAGTCAGACTAGGTCAACCTATCCTATGACCTAGACTGGGGGACTGAGGGTGCAACATCCTACTAGACCTTGGGGAGGGCTTGTCTGAGGAAGAGTTTCAGTTTGAGTACCAGCAGAGAAGCCCTCACTTTCTGGATGATGGACCATAGAATGTTGAACCCTGATGCCCAGATGCCCACATTCCAAACCAACTGTAGCCAGATCATTTCTCTGGAGACCCTGTAGATAAAAGAACACTCTCTTGCTATCTCCCACTATGTGAAGGTTCAGGCTGCAAGAGAGCCCAGAGTGGAGGCATAAACCATATCAAGAGACACTGGGTCAACCCTCAACCAAGATGCTTCTGGAAATTTTACCAAAGGACCTCAAAGGGGCACAGAGCAGGCAAGGGCAGGCAATGGTAGGTCACCTCAAGCACTCTGATCCCCCACAAATAACACCAGCATGTGTGTGTGCATGTGTATGTGTAACTAAATTTTTTCAAGCTGTTTTCACTTAATTGTAGGCCAATGAGTACATTATGAGATTTTTTCAGTTGTCATATTTAAACTGACCTTTCTTGGTCCTAACCCAGTGTGAAAATGAGTCAGCCCCCATCCTGGAGGAGTCCAGAATGGTATTGAACCTCAAGGCAGCCATACTGGAAAAGCTGGTAAGCCACCTGGTATGTTCCCTGATCTTTGTGGACCCCCTTTTCATCTCTATCTTCCTGTTCATTTACAGACATTATGCTATCACCCAGCAGGTTCTGGACCTGCTCTTCACAAGGTGAGCACCACCTCCAAGTCCAGAGGATTCCCCCACCTCCTTGCTTTGGCTAGGGAATGCCCTGTGTGATTGTGGAGGTTGGAGTTCTTAGAGGACCACACTTACAGGGTATTGGTAGGGCTATGTGGGATGAGCCCTAGGAGTGCTTGCCCTGTACCTGTCCACAGAATCTGCTTTCCAAGACTATGATCTGTTCTGAGTGACTCCCAACTCAGCTTGAAGAATCTCAGATCCTTGGTCCTCACTTATCTGAGGCACCTCACAAACCAATTTCCCATTTGAAATGGATCTCCTTCATTTTATGGAAATACCCCTGACCTAGCTACATACAGGTCAGATTTATCTGGGGTTGGGTGGCATCCCCATATCCACTGAAATATGTAGGATGTAACTGGTTGTTCTGAAACATATGAGGCACAAAATGTGTGCCAGTACATTGCCAGGCACTTACCATAACTTGGTAAAAGAGTGTGAAGAGCAGATTATGAGAAGCCTACGAGAACTGGACATAAGAAAGATAACTTGCAGCTCAACTGCTTTCATCTGTAGGCCAAGATAGACAGAGCCTGGCAGCAGACAGCTGTTTCTCCTAAATTGTTTACGTTCAGAGAGGTAGCAACACAGGTTTCCCTGTTACAATGTCATGCTCCACCCCAAGAACCACTGCTCTGCCCTGTTTACCATTGGGTATAAAAGACTACCTGAAGGAGGAAAAGAGACTTCTGTTTTGAGGCTTTTGCCTTTGGTTTTAGGTTTTTTCTTATTGGCTTTCTGATGGGGAAGTCTTTTTGATGTGGGAGGTTTTTAGAAGAGAAAAGAATTGCTGAAGGGAAAAGATTGCTGAACGGAAAAGAATTGCTGAAGGAGAATTTCTAAAGAGGAATTGCTAGCAAGTCTAAGGGCCTAGACTTCAAGAAAGATATAGAGTCACTGCAAGTCTGGGAACAAAGTCTTTGAGTGATTATGCTAATGAATAGCTAAGAGAAAACATGGGACAGAGCAAGTCTAAAGAAAGAGGTTATAAGTGAGGTTTTAAGCAAGGTTTTAAAGAACTGTAACAAAGTAAGCCTTAAAGAATAATGATAAAGAAAAGAAGCAGTGAGAGTTGTGCATCTCCACCGGAGTGACCAACACACCTGAACCCTCTTTCTTTCTGTCTACCCTGTGTCTTTTCTGAATCTCCAGTTGCCCCCAGTTAGCCCCAGTTAGGTTAATTAATAACTAAGAGTGAGAGAAATCTCGCTCTAACAATGGAGCAAGAGAAACAGCTCACTCCAAAAGAGCAGTTATATCCCTGCCATCCTCAGCTCCATTTCTAGCAGGAAGCCAATCATTAATAATAGACATCATAAGCAGGTACAGCATATGTGACATCCTCACAGTTCCCCTAGATGTGGTTGGACTCTCCCCTATTCCAGTGAAGATTGTGGACTGCAGGCCCAGCTCAAAAACTGAGTTAGCTTTTGGTCATCTGGGAGGCACTTGTTGGCATAGAGGGGAAATTGGTGGTACATGGTTGTGGTTAGGGGACTGGTCAAATTCTGTGTCCCAAACATCTTCTAATTCCCACTGCCATAATAGTGTTGAGGGCTATGCCACTAGAGGAAGAAAACAAGTGCTGTGAAGTTGGCCTGAGCACCTGTAGACCATAGGGCAGCATAGAGGATTGGAGCCAGGCCTTTTACGAATTCATCATCTTCACCACAAGCCATCCCAGCCAAGCTATCCCAACTTGTTGCATATCAGAGACACACAGAATGTATGAGGGAACCTATCTTGCTGATGGGCACTCAGCTGGTTCCCAGGTGTCTCAGTGAGTGCTCAGGAGGTACTCTGTGCTCCTCTGGAGAGGAGTATTTAGGAAGATGATCCACAATTTGAGGGCCACCAGGTTCAGGTACTTGCCAGTCAAGAGGACATGCCCTAGTTGAATTGACATTGCTGGGGGAAAGGCTCCCAGAGAGACACAGGGCACTATGTATAGATTCACTGAGCAGGGGAGATGTGCTCATAACATTTTGCTGGGCTCCCTCTCAGAGAGGTTCCCTGAAGGTCCTCCCTGCTTACCTTGCCTGACACTGTCTTGACAAACAAATGTCTCGGTCTGGGGTGTGCTGTCCTCTGGATAGACAGGGGCATTTACAGGAACCCAGGACCCACAATTCCACTGTGGCAAGGCAGGGAAAGGCAAGGCCAGGTCTCTGATTCTAATACCCATCCATCTGCCTCCAGGGCCATCTCCTCCAACGTTGACACTTGGCTGGACCAATATCCAAATGATTTCTTTCAGCCTCTTGAATTTCCCTGCCTCAAGTTGCTGATGGCTTACTTGCAGCTTAACATGCAGACTTGGAACTGACATGCCCACCTTCTTCTGGCCCAGTGGGATCACTTGGAGCTTAGTGATGCAGAGCAATATGGTGAGGAGCCTGAGGCTATGAATATAAAGCATGTGAATAATGGTCATTTCTGGACCTTGTCCAGAGGAGACCCTAAGAGTTTGCCATGAGTTAGACAATCCTGGGACTCCAGAGAGTATTGACCTGAGTCTCAAAAATTGTCCTTTTCTAGAGACTGACACTGTGGCTTATCAGGAAGGCTGAGAACATCTCTGTTTTGGAAAGCCTCAGTGCAAGGCAGTAATATAGGGATCTTGTGTCCTGTAGCTCTATCAACAGCTCCAGTACTGCTTCTAAACCCAAGGCTAGATGCTGATCCAGCTTCCTCATAGGCTCAGTCTCCAGCAAGACATGGTGCCAATCCCATCACAAGAGTTTTCCTGGTCACTAAAAATGGGCTGATCAAGGGGAAACCTCACCTCTTGGAATTACCTCCAGACCTGATAGCAAAACAATTCACACTGATGGATACTGTGAGTGTCTGAGGAGGGCAAGGTTGTTGCAGGCATCCTTCTGGCCTCTTCTTCCCATATCTAGCATTCCTTGGCCCAGATTTGATGTTACCAGTGAAATCCCAAATCTACCTTTTCAATTTTCATGACCAGGCCAAGTTTCTTAAGCCAAAATCTCAATTCTGCTTGGAAAAATGACAATTGGAATGCCTACAGTTACTGTGAAGATTCAGGGATTTGGACAGAGATGAAACCAGGCCATTGTGTCACCTTGATCTTTGCAGGAGACCTCTCAAGATTTGGCACTCATTAGATACTTGATGTGTCCATGATGGCATGCATAGGATAAGTTCTGGTTATAGCAAATGTGTATGTGGACCTAGATTTAGATTGATGTAGTGCTGGTGGGAGTAGGGGTGGCACAATGTACTATGCAACCATGAGCCACTTACTGGCAACCTGCTATTGACTTTTTTTTTTTCACGTCCATAGAGCAAGGTTTAATGGCAGGCCCAAACTGCCAGGCTGGCCAGGGAAAAGATGGCGCAGCCCAGAGCTGGGAGAGCAGTGGCTTTTATAGAAGGGAAAGGGTAAAGAAGTTAGTAAAGGTGCTGTAGTCTCTGGTAGGGGTGGGGCTGTCTTAGAGTGCGGGAATTTGTTTAAGGGTGGGGCTGCCATTTTGGCTGATTCACAAAATGGTGACATTATGGTTCTACCATTCCCCCATTTTTTCTTTAATAATGATGAGGGTAGGGGCTGAGGATCAGGAATTGGGGTGAAGCATCGATATCTTTAACTGCTTCCTGCTGGCAGGGGGCATTGTATGGGGCAGGATCCTCAGGCTCCTGTGGCGTCCTGGATGGGGCCTTCACAGTAGTTTTCAGGGTTGTTTTGGAGAGGTTGATATCCCTGGAGGTACAACTGGTTAAATTTTTGATTAGCAAGAGCAGACATGTAGTATGATACAAGGGAGGAAGCTTAAGAATAGGAGAGCAAGAACATAGGCATTAGGATGGGCATTGGCCAGGAGAACCACTGTGAAATGTTGTTCCCTAGACAATTTTAAGAGTTCTCCAACTACAGAGAGAGAAATGGGTGACCATACATTATCTAAGACCCAAATAGGAATATTAGGAGGAGCATAAAAAGATGTCTGCTCAGGGACTGCATACCTAGGAATCTAAATTCTGCAAAATCCTATAACTGCCATGAAAGCTGTAAGCTGTCTTATGGTATGGGGGTTGGGAAATGGAAGATTGGGTTGATGCATTTAAGACTCAGGGAGTGAGTCTGTCCCTTTAAGGCCACACCTAGGTAGGTGACCTGTGGGAGGCAGGGGCTGTCAGGATTTAAATGTAACACTCTTGGATAAAAGGGAACTTTAGCTCATTATTTTATATAAATTGACACTTTTAACCTTTTAAATGTTTGTACCATATTCAGATAAAGTATAACATAACACTGTTACAAGGTGGTCATTTTAGACACATAAGCAAATATGTAAATGAACTCTGATTTAGTAGTACTTAAAGCTTGACAAGATCAGCAGAAAACACAAATAATTTTTTTGATAAAATCTTTCTCTGTAATGGTTTTTTGTAGATGTTATTCAGAGCAGAACAATATTTAGATAACCTTGTTATTTTATAGACATAGAGGATTTGATTTTAGTTTGACATGACCCTAAAAATCTTTTAGGCAACTCTTAGATTATATTTAACTTTAACTTTATCACACACTGAAGTTGCTTATTATGCACTTTTAAAACTTACTTAGATCTTTATATAACATATTAAACCCTTTGATGGCTTGTTTTTATCCCTCCTATTTGAAACAATCTTTAGGATAAACCCTTTTTTACAAAATCCTTTCTCATCCAAAAAACCATTCCTTTTCTCTTTAACTTCCCCCAAAATACATTTATTACCTATCTATATCCTTTCCAGTTGTTTACTTTATAACTTGTATTTTTAAATTAACTTTTATAAGAATTTTAAATTTATTATAAGGGCTGGAGCAACTAATTAGTAGCCCTTATTGTTTTTAGGAATAGGCATAAGGCCTCATTGTCCCTCAGGCTTGAGGGGATATTGTTTTAGGTGTGGAAACTGTGAGGGATTTTTGAATTTTATTTGAATAGGGAGGGCCATCCTGGCTCACCCTACGCTCTTCTCATCAGTGGAATCTCTTTGTTCCTAAAGGAGGGGGCAGCAGAGATAGCTGCCTGGGGGGAGGAGAATTTGAGCTTTTAATTGAGATAGTAAATCCTGTCCCAGCAGGGACACTGGAGTTTCAGGTACTATGGGGAAAGAGTGACAGAGGAGGAGGTCTCCCCAAGAGCAGGCCAGAGGCCAGGTAAACTAGAGCTCTAGGGGCTAGCCAGATTTGCCCTGAACGATAACTTTTGTCATTGGACTGGGGACCAGGAGAAAAAGGTAAAACAGAGAAACAGTCTCCACTGTCTAGGAGGAAAATGGCCTTTTGTTTTTCTGCCATTATGGCTCCTCAACATTGATGCCAAGAAGTTGAGTGTGGACAGGGGACCGGGACCCATCAATCCATAGAAGGTGGCACCTCTCCTTCCATATGGTGACTGGGGGCACTTAGACCTCCAGTGGTTACCTTTGCAGAGGGCAGGGTCCCGGTTGGGGGTGGGGCTGTCTCCCAGGCTGCCCCCTTAAGCATTCTCTGCAGAAGTGCCCCTCCTGTCCACCATGGTAGCAAGTTCAGGATACAGGCCCCAGTCGGGTGGGGCCCTCTCTGAGAGCAGCAATGAGGCCATGGTGTATCTTATCTTTTTCTCTCCTGTTAGTAAGGTCCCAGACATACAGATGTAGTCATAAATACAGATGTGGCTAGCTGTATTACTTGGTTCAATGACTTTTCCCTTCAGCCACAGTCTGAGTTTTTTATGAATATCTGCGACTGACTGTTAAATTTATCTTTGAGGAGAACCTCTCTCACCTGCGACTCTGAGTCCATCATGGTATGCTTTCTGATAGGTTGTTGCTGTAAAGTAAAGTTGTTATTTTACATTGACACCTGACACTCTGGAGAGCAAGTCTCTGAACTGTTCTGGGCCTCAGTTTCCTCACTTGAAGAATGAGGGATCTGGTCTAGGTTAAACTGTTTTTCCTCTATGAGATGGCTGAAGTGACATTAATGCCACTTATCTTCTTTACCATTTTTTTAAGTAATGCTGGGGAATTGAACCCAGGGCTTTGCACATGCTGGGCAGACATTCTTCCATTGAGCTACTTCCTCAACCCCAAATATTATTATTATTATTTCTTACTTTGGCTGTACTGGGCTTGAACTCAGTACTTGCTGCTTGTAAAGCGGCACTCTACTGCTTGAGCCATATAATCATTTCCAACTTGAGTGGCCTGGGCCCAAACTCACTGCTTTTCTAATGAGATAAGAGTCTGATCTAGAAGCATAATATCCTTTCATGTCAGTTGAAAGGTTTGGATCACAGAGTTAAAGGCTTGAATGTATTTGTCTGGGCATCAGTACAGCTGTTTGGATGTTTTTAAATTTCCCTTAGATCTGATAACTGGAAGGGGACATACGATTTGCCCTCTTCCTACCATTGCCTGTTGGAGAGGGAAGCACTCATTAAGAGGTTCTGAGTACTGGCGTGGCTTAGAAGGTAAAAATTTGTATAGGGGACCTCAGTTTACTTTTTTACTTTTATAGAAAAGGTCTAATTGGAGTATGGTATTGTAATTTAAGGAACCCTGTGAAGGCCACTTCTCTTGGTCACCCAAGGCATACTGAGGCCAGGCCTCAGTACAAAGCTTCCAACATCTACCAGCCAGAAGACTGGAAGATGCAGGTCCCATCTAGAAAGAACAAAACGTTAGGATCCTGTCTTTTAGCTAACAGCAGGCAGCCTCTTTAATAAATGCTACCTTTTTAACAAAGAAATCATTTGTAAAGTTAGAGAAGGGTATTCAGAGGGCATTTCAGGCCAATAACAGTGCCATACAGGACAACTAGTGTTATTTGGAATGAAAAATTTATGCTGAGGCCAAAGTTATAGAAAATTCTAAATGAGAAATTTAGAGACCACAGTAATATCTATTTTGTTATTTTTGGAACTATAACCTTGAGCTAACAATTGGCTTATAAGTGCTGGGTCTGATGCCCTGAGGTGTGAGGTGGGGCTAGGAGCAGAACTTGTGCAAGGCCACTCCTTTCACACACACCTGGGACAAATGACCCTGACTGCCTAGGCCTGATCCTGAGGACTGTCGCCCCTCCCCACTTCCTGTGTATTCTGTGCGTGTTTATTCTAGGAGAAGTGGCGGCAGGCCACAGTCATTGTCACGTGTGGCTGGCAGTCCAGGATTTGCTGGGTCCTCTCTATGGATTTTCTTAGCTATGGCAGGTGTTTTTGCTGTGTCCAGGAGCCGGCATCCTGTGCACAGGTGCGCCTGTTTGCTTTACCTCCTCCCCTTGTGGGGGCGGAGTTAGAGCATAAGTGTGGCAGCTGCAGGTTTTTGCAAGCGCTTTTGTAAAGCAACTGATTAAAAGTTACGTTAGACTGAGAGGCCTGGCAAACTAGTTGGAATAGCTTAAGTCATAAGGTACCATGCTACAGGTTTTTCATGGGGGCAGGGTCCCAGTAAGCCCAGGGAGGGGAAGGCAGACAGAGACAAAGGACACGTGGTGAGACCATAATGGAGGCAGAAAGGTGTCCTGACATCTTAGGTAAGGGAGGGGAAGGCAGAGCCTGGCGGCATGACACACGCTTAGGGAATTAGCCATCACCTGGGTGTGTAGGTTGCTCCCATTGATTGGTACTGACAGGCTTTCAGGAAATGAAACCTCCACTCTCCATCACCAAATAAACCATGAGCTCTCTCAGAGCTGGAATCGCCTGGAGGTCAGAATAGGCAAAGAGTGGCTTGCTTAACTCCACGACAGGGAAAGTTTTTCAGGAAGATAGGAGGAGATAGCTTTGGTAAGCAGTACAAGAAGTCTGTTTACATGGGGAAGGAGAAGGTATGGGAGAGGAATTGGCTGATTTAGAAACCAGTTTACAGGCTGATAGAATCTGTGCAGGGGAACAGAAAGTACAGAGGGAGGGTTTGATGCAGAGATAGGGAAAGGATTGGACGTAGCAAAGTTCCTTCCATTTACCAGCACGCTCACAGAGATTGTATAAATCCCTTAAAATATTGGGATTGAAAGTGCCATTAAGTGGCCATTTGGAGGCATTGTCTAATGGATATTGGGGCCAGGCCTGATTACAGAGAAAAATGAGCTTTTGTGGCTTAGTAAGATCAGGCATTAGGCAGAGGGGCCCAAGATTGGCCAGGAGACATCCCATTGGGGAGTCTAAAGGAATTTGGGATGGTCCAACTCCCATGGTGAAGGCCTGACCTGAGGAAAGATATGGCGGGCATGCCCAAAATATCAGGTTCTCAGGAGAGAGAGAGAGAAATGTGGAAAACAACCCCCAGAAGGAGCGTCTTCACTACCAGGGGGTCCACAGTCCCAAGTGGGGAACCCAGTTTTCCCCAGGACGAGAGTGAGCTGCAACCTAGCGCTAGGGTTTTTGAGGAAATGAGAGAGAGACCACAGCTCAGCGTGCGAGGAGGACTCACTGAGGGAGAGAAGACCTTAAGGGAAGATTGGCCAGTGGTGGATGGCAGTTGGAGGCATGCTGGGGTGGAGGAACTTCCCTGTGAGCTAGTGAGAGAGTGGCACTTTCTAGGATTGGGGGTCCCAGTAAAGCAGCTCAGATCCCATAGGAAAGCCAGGAGAGCAAGGTCAGTGCCGGGAACTCAACCCAAACCCGGGTTTTGGCACCAAATGTTAGGAAAAATGCCGCTCTCAAAGAAAGCTCACGAGAAAACTCACGTCCATAGAGCAAGGTTTAATGGTAGGCCCAAACTGCCAGGCTGGCCAGGGAAAAGATGGCACAGCCCTCTTATTGGCTTTGGATAGGGAAAATGCTCTCACCACCTCTTTCATTTGGGCCACTCATATGTTGTGTGGTCTTCATAGTCAGGTAACAAATCCAGAGAATTTTACAAGGCTTTATCCATACCTTCAGTTCTTCAAGCTCAAGCATCAACCCACTGAGCTCCACTCATGGTCTGGAGGTTGTGGTGTGTGGCAGCATCAGGTGATACAGACCCTTCCCTAGGAGCTGTTTAAGAAGGTGGTGCTTTACCACTGCCTGGACTCCATTTGGTCTCATGGACATGAAGTGCAAGAAATAGCTAGCATCCACCATCTGCATCACCATCACTCAGTTTAAGACTGCAGTCTCCTCTGCCATTACCACCTGCTTGAGAGACCAGAGCATGAAGGCCTCAGACTGAGCCCAGGTAGTACAATACTAGATTGAGGTGCCCAGGGTATGCTACAAGAGGGATCTAGGGACACCCTCTTTACATTCCTCCTCTTTCAGGATGTGGGATAGTGGTCAGAACCACTGCCAAGACCCGAAGTCCATTCTTCTCAAAGATGTGGCCTAGACTATTGTAGGGGGATCAGAAGATGGGCAACCCTCTGACAGTTTACCCATATAGTTAAGTGAAGTCCTGCTGTGGTGACACCTGTGTCTCTTATGAGTCCCTAGAGCTCCCCACCAGCAATATCATCAGGAGGGCTCATTCCTGTAGTAGGTGTATGCACCGGCACGCAGGAGTTACATACATGGCTCACACAGACCTCTTATACAGGAGTGTGGAATCCTGAAAAACTTCTCCCTCTATGCCAAATTCTTTGCTCTGTAGCACAATGCCATCTACCTCATGAGGAGAACTTGGGAAGGTATCCAGTATGGTGTACCCCCCTCCCTAGAAGGTGTACATGTGCAGGAGCTAGTATAGCTAGTTCTTCATTGATTCCAGACACAAGCCATGTATACAGGGACCACTGGTGCCACAACTCAGTCCACATGGGCACTGGTCAGTGTGTCTTTTTCCAAGATTAGTATTCCATATCTACCAGACACTAGGCAGAGTTACAAGGTAGATTTTCATGTTCTTAAATTTGTACCATGGAACTCCATGAAGTTGAAATTCAAATAGACCTTCTCAGTGGAAATGGGGTTTGGACCTCATGTGGTGACACCACAAGACTTCTCCTAGAAACTCATGGATGCTTAGGGATCCATGGAACCATTTCCAAAACTCACATCCAATAGTTTGGTGTCTTTGTTTTTAAGAAAGATGAGTCTCTTGCCCTCTGCACCCTTCCCATTTTCAATTCTCTGTCCTTCCTGCAGAGAGATATTCAAGAGTTTCCAGAAATTCAAGAAGCTTACAAACACTCTCTGTCATGAGCATACTCATGCCATAAAGAAAAAACTGCTCAGCAGGGTAGGTGAGAGTTTGGTGGCATACAGGGGGAAGACAGAGGTGTTGTTAGTTCTACACTGAAAGGGTTTTTGAAAATATCTAGTCCTGTGTTCATGGATGAGGTTAAGAGAGATGTACTGGCCACTGGTCTGATCATGGCCAGTTTGAGGAATAAAATTCCTGGTAATGGGATATGTTGGGAGCAGTTGTTTGACCCAGAAGGTGGATGAGACAGCAGAATATCAGGGTCTCTGGCTTCCTAATCAGACAATGGCCCCTGGAGTCTTCTCAGACCCTAGTGGGCAAATTCAGACTTTTATGCTAAGGATAAGACCAGTTGTCTCTGTGGACACCTGAAATCTTTGGGAAAGCAACAGACCCATTTGGGGACAGAGACCCAGTGGAGGCTGGAGCATGCAGGGGTATGAGACACCTTGTCCCTCTCCCTTTGAGGCTCAGCTCAAGAGTAAGCCTGCACACTGAGTGGCCCGAGGAAAGAAGCCTGATCAGTGGCCACATGGGGACTGACAACCTGCTCCTCTTAAGCATCTGTAGGGCCCTGCACATGTTGCCAGTGCTCTGTGGGCCTATCATCAGGTAATGTGGTTAGAACATGCATGCTAACCACACTGGAAGCAATGAGTTCCAAGGGAAAAATCACATGTGCAGGAGCTCTGAGCAGGACATGGCCACAGACTTGAGCCAGGACAACACAAATGACAGGAAAGAGACATTAAGTCCTCCCTGTCTTCATGAGAAAGGAGTATTCACATGTGCAATTTGCAAATGATGAAACAAGAAGAGTGAGGCCATGCCACAGCATGAGATCCCCAAGAGTTAGTACTTGAGTAGAGCCCTGATCTAGATCTAATATACCTGTTGGCAGAAACATAAGCACAACCAAGGAATGGTCCTCCAGGCTTAAGGTTAGAGCAGTGGATCAGCAGGGGATAAGTGTGGAAAGGAACATTACCAATACATAAGGCTAAGATCAATAAATGGTAAAGCATCTGCCTAGGAATCATGAGACCCAAAGTTCAAAGTCTAGTACCATCAGAGAGAAACAGAGAGAGGGAGAGACATAGACATAAACAAAGACATGCACAGAGAGAAGAAATGATTCATTAATTCCATCCTTAATCCTACCAGGGAAGGACTTCAAAATATGGAGGTTTAGGGAAGAAGCTCAAGATTCCACAGGCAGCATAAGTAAGTAGTACGTGACTGAGTCTGAAAACAGAGAGTGACTCCTGGAAGCAATGAGTGGAGGGGTTTCCATGACCCCTCCTGTTGCCTGTTGCCCCACTGCCTGAAATGCCCATCACACCTGGACCCTGCACTCTGTTAGGTCTGTGTTCTGACCAGGTTATGTTTTGTAATGAGGAGCTTCAATAACCACATGTAGAACCTGGTAGAGTCTACAAGGAGTACAGTAGGAATGAATGTCATAGCTCAGGGATCTGCAAAATACAAGTTTGAGGGCTAACCATAGGCAATGTGTGTTCACAGATGCCAGGAGGGAGTTTCTAGAGAGAGGTCACCAAAGGTCTCCAGGTTATTCTAAGTGGAAGGTTATTCTTGGTGGGAGTGGGGTCAGGCTGAGAAACATTCAGAGGAGGAATGCTGGGACTTGCTGATCCCTCTCCACATGATGCCTCAGGCTGTCATCAAGGGAACCATCCCATACTTTGGCACCTCCCTCCCTCACTGGCCTGGAGATCTGGACACTTCCATGGAGGACTATTGGCACAAGAATGAGCCTGGTCTTGGGGTAGGGGAGAGGGTCTGTGGGGAAATATCTTTTGTGTTATCCCTGACCTCTAGTGCTCCCACTGACTGTTCTCAATGCTAAATCCATCCCACCTGGTAATAACAGATTAGAGATCTTCACAACTTTCCTACAGGCAGGTTTGGCAGGAGAGTGAAGCCAGGTCCTCCAAGTCACGTAGTTCATAGAACAAACAGGGCCTTCTCATCCAAAGCCTCAGTCTCTGAGATATTCTCATAGAGTATCAGGCAAAAATATTCCTGATCTGTGTCCCCAGATCCCCATGACCTGGAATAAAACCCTAGACCAGTCTTGGGTGCTTCTTGCCCTCTGTTGGTTTCTTATAGTGGTACAGTGCTAAAATTGGTGATTTAAAGGTGGAGAGACCACTTTGTAACCTCATTGCCTATCTACCTTCTAGCATTGAGCTATCAACTTTGAGAAGATGATGGTGAGCAGATTCTGCCCTCACCCATGTCGGTGTAGTAGAAATATTATGGCTAGTACATTCAGCTCTGTCTGCCACTTTTGAACTATGTGGTCATTTGGTACAGAAAGGTACACTCTCCACAGAATGTTGGGTATCTGAGCTGGGGTCTGGACCGCTTGGCAGGAGTGGCTGTTTGAACTTAGCTGTGTTGATGAACAGGAGCCTGAGGGGGAGTGAGGGAAGAGGAGTCCCAGAGGAAATAAGTAGAGATTGGTCCCTGCCTCACCTGGCACCTACTCAGGCTATCACTCTCTTGATCTTTCTCTGGCCCAGGAATTTGATGTGATTTCTGTGACCAAGCTGTTGCAGTTGGCCTGTATCATCTATGATATTGACCCCTTTGAGCACTTTGATGCCTGGAGAGGCTCAGTGAGGCTCAGAGGAAATGTGGAGCAGGCACTGTGTGCCATGAGAGTAAATTTGGTTAGCTCCCAGGAGAGTGTTGTGCATCCAGATTCAGTGACATGCTGTTCCCTGGTGAATGTTGGGAACCTGGGCTTCTGCAAACCAGGAGATGGAGAGAGAGTTTGCCTCCTGATAACTTCACTGCTGCTCCTTTCCTTAGCTACCAACTACCATGTGAGCTGGAGCCCCCATTGCAGTTAACCAACAAGGTCCCCAACACGCACAGAAGCTTAGGGAAGCACTGGATCAATTAAGTGCCTTTGGCTTGGTGGGCAAGGGACAGAGAAGTTTCTGGATTATAGGCTGGGGGAAACAGTCAAGTATTGTGTGGATCCCAGCCCATCTAAACCAACCTTGTAACTAAGCTGAGAGACCTCAATTTCCTATTCTGTGAAGTGGAGAAATCCTTCACATGATGTGGGAGAATGAAGTATGGATAGATGATCACGAACCAAGAATGGTGCATCAGGCCCAGAGTACACTGGGGAGCAAGGGGTGCATATATCCTTGTGGATTTCCCTCAAGTAAGCTGTCCCCTCCATCCAGACACAAGTCCCCCAAGATGGAGCCCAGTAGCAGCATTACCTCCCACTCAAAGTCCTGTAGCCAGATTAGTTATGCCTCTGATTTCAGCATTGGGGACATCAGTGACCAACTCTTTGTGGACCCAGCTGACTCTGCCAGCTTACGCATGAAAGGAATAAACATGAACTGTGTCCTGGTGTCTCTTGATGGTCAGGCTGAGCTGCAACATCACATCCTCCTAATGCTAGCAGTAGGAGGATGTGATGACTTTCCACATCCTCCTACTGCTAGCATTCTCTACTGTCTCCACAAAAAAAGTCCAGAATCTTCAGTCAATCAGGGGACCAACTCAATTCTCCTTCCCACAAAGATGAAAGGACTCAGACCAGCAAGGCAAGATTCAAAGTTCATCTCAACTCAAGATGAGGGTTTTTGGGGCAGGACAATTGATGAATGAATATTTGTATTTAAAAATTTACTGACTTTCCTGGGAAATACTTGTGTACATAATGTGTAATAGTTTGAAATTTTTATTAAAGTACTGTTTCTACTATAGTTAATCATTGTAGACTTATTCATAAATTTCATGTGAAAAATGTAACATTAGGGTGAGAAAAATAGAACAGGAAGCCCTAAACATTCCCATCCTAAAGAAATACAAATTTTATTAAAAAAACACAGACAAAAAGAGTATGTGAGAAATCTCAATGCCATTAGAAGCTTCTCACATGGCTGTTATGTATTGATTCAACCACATTCCAGCCTGGTTGGAAAATGTGGGGCCCTCTTTACTCCTATTCATAGGAGCTCCATGCCCTGTGAAAGCACTGTGCAATTGGTAGAAAAACTGACCATCTATCTCATCCATGGAGAAGGAGACCTTTGGAATATCCCACGGTTTGGAGTGTCCATAGGACTTTGTGCCCTTTTGGCCTGGATCTCACAGAACAGAACATGCCGCCCTGGATCTCACTGTGTACACAGGTGACCTTGATTTCAGGGGTTCACCCTGAACACCTGATCTTATGGTGTGTTGCTAGCAGACTGGCAAGGGAGGAAGTTATTCAGAGGCCTTGGCACCTGTTGATCTGACATCACTTTTTCTCTGGCCTGCAGGGTACTTTACACCTTGGCAACAAATGTTTGAAGAAATTACCCTGATTCACCAGTGTTTCCTGGTATTCATGAAGTTTGGGTGCTGCTGAAAGGTACTTTACTTAGATGAAAGCCCAGAAATTCACTTATGCCAGAATACTTAATATTCATGGGACATAGCCAAACTGTGGGTGTGTTTGTGTGTGTGTGGGCACATGGGTGGTTGTAAGCTATTTCCTGTATCAGTGTCTGTTAGGAACTCTGTTCCAAATAATGCAAATCAGCAATGCTTCCTGGAAGTCACTAATTTCGTGTTTGGCTCAATGTTGGTATACCGAAGGAAGAAATATTCAGTATTCATTGAATATGCACAGTGTATATCTGGTTATCATGATACATGTGTCCATGTGCATCATAGCTTGCTAGAAATGATTTCAAGTCCAGAGATGGTTTCAGGCATAGACTCTGGTGGATTAGGGTTTTTTTCCTCATTGGCATAAAGGTGGTAGTATGTCTTCTTTCCATGAACATTGGTGGATATGGTGTCACTTCACGTGTTTTGCTAAGTTTGATGCTTTTTTATGTATTGAAAGTGTCCACAAAATAGTGTGAAGCCAGGATTTCAGGTATTGTGCTTAACTTTCCACACGCATTGAACATAGGCAGGTTTTGTATTTTGTGTGTGTGTGTGTGTGTGTGTGTGCAATACCCATAGTGTCATAGTGTATTAATTTCTTTGATCTTTCTAATAAATTCTCATACTACACACCATTTCACACTCATTGAGTGTATCCACTGTTTAGGCATGCATAAGACTCCTTGAATCAAAATCTCTCTTTAACACTGTGGGAATTGATGGGATGCACCTGGGTGTTCCAGTGTTCAGTGAGTTCAGGTGTTCTTCAACGTGGCTATTCAGTAGATAGAAGTTAAATTCCTTTACTAGACAACAATTACAATATCGTCATTTGTTTGTGTATGTGTGATTTTTCTTGTTCAATTTGCCGTTCACTAATTTTTAGAAGTTTGGTTGAATCCCAGAAGTCACTCTGAGGAACAGGCTTGAGTAGTTCTGACTGTATGTGTTCAGTTCCATGAAGGAAAGGTGTACTGTTTTGTACCTCAGAGAATATTTGCCGAAATGAATGTCCTTCCTGAGTGCTTCAAGTTACTCCAGAGTTTCTGGTGTTCTTGAAAGCTGCTGTTCACTAGAGAAATGGTAACAATTTCACTGAGTAGGGAGTACTAAGCAATCATTGAGTATACCCTGTGTGTGCCGGTGTACTTCTCGGATCAAAGTGAATTAATTTCCTTGTAGACATGAAATGGAATCATGTGGTCATTTTTAGGCTCTTGCCAGCCAGTGTGTGGATTTGCATGTTTTGATGAAGTTAGGAACACAGAAGCCTGGAAATAACAACCCCCTGGTTCCCAGTGTGCTATATTTTGCATCCACATAAAGGAATATCCTTCCACATGATGGGTAACGTAATTTTGGGAGTAAAATTGCCTCATCCAATGTTAAGGGAGTTTTCCTGCCTTATGGCACTTCAAAAGGCTTGAGGCATTTTTGTACTCACCACCAGAAATACTTCCTATGCTGAAAAATGTGGGTGCCAGATTGGGAGTTGTATGGAACCGGACAGAAATATCATCCCACTTGAACCTTGAAGAAGCTGAAGAGGGAACCTGGAGGACAAGAGCAGTGCTGATAGCATAAGATCTTGCCAGATGTCTGGCACACAAGTGGCTGGTGCCTGGAGGAGGTGGGGCCTAGAAGGAGTGCTTACACTGTCCCACCAATCAGGAAAGACTTGGTTGTGATGTCACAGTGGGCTCACCACCTCTGGAACTTGGAGAGTCCTGAGGCAGCCCCTGCCTGGCCTGTTGCTATGGCAGCCCAGCCAGCCAAGCAGGAAGAAGCTGGAGGAAATTGACCCTGTCCTGTGTGGAAGACTTCTCAGTTAAGTGGGGCCTAGGGAAATGGGGCAGGTACAGCAGGAGCACATGGGTGACCTGAACACATCAGGATTGGGGGATTCCATTCTTCACTGCTAGCCTAAGGTAGCATGCCCCCTAGTTTGGAGTGTCCACAGGCCTTTTTGCCCTTTGGGACTGGATCTCACCAAACAGAACAGGATGCCATGGATCTCACTGTGGTACACAGGCTGTCTAGATTTCACGGGCTCACCCTGAACACCTGATCTCACGGTGTGGTACTAGCAGACTGGCAAGGGAGGAATGAGGTTACATGGAGGCCCAGTCACCTGTTGGTCTGACATTACTTGTTCTCTGGCTATCAGGGTGCATTAAAGCATGGCAATGGATGTTTGAAAAAATTATCCTGAGTTATTCATGTTTTCTGGTGTTCATTAAGTATTGATGCTGCTGAAAGGTACTTTACATAGATGAAAGCCAAGAAATTCACTTACACCAGAATACTTAATATTCATTCATGGAATTTAGCCACTGTGTGGGTGTGTTTGTGTGAGTGGGTGCTTGTGTGGTTGTAAAATATTTCCTGTATCTCTGTCTCTGAGATACTCTGTTCCAAATAATGCAAGTCAGCAATGCTTCCTGGAAGTCACTAATTTCGGGTTTGTCTCAATGTTGCTATTCCAAAGATCAGCTGTGACAAGTTGTCTGGTGAGGAAATATTCAGCATTCCTTGAATATGCTTAGTGTATGTCCGGGTAACTTGATACATGTGTCCATGTGCATCATAGCTTGCTAGAAATGATTTCAAGTCCAGAGATGGTTTCAGGCATAGACTCTGGTGGATTAGGGTTTTCTTCTTCATTGGCATAAAGGTGGTAGTATGTCTTCTTTCCAAGAACATCGGTGGAAATGATGTCACTTCACGTGTTTTGCTAAGTTTGATGCTTTTTTAAGTATTGAAATTGTCCACACAGTAGGGCAAAGACAGGATTTCATCTATTGCAGTTAACTTTGCACATGCATCAAACATAGGCAGATTTCATATTTGTGTGTGTGTGTGTGTGTGTAATACCCATAGTGTCATAGTATATTAATTTTCTTTGCTTTTTCTATTATATTCTCATATTACACACTGTTTCACTCTTAGTGAGTGTATCCACTGTTTCAGCATTCATAAAGCTCCTTGAATCCAAATCTCTCTTTAACATTGTGGGAATGGTTGGGTTGCACCAGGTTGTAGTGGTGTTCAGTGACTTCTGGTCTTGTTCAACGTGGCTATTCAGTAGATAGAAGTTAAGAAATTCATTTACTAGATAATAATTATGACTTCATCACTTTTTGTGTGTGTGTGTGTTTGTGTGTGTGTGTGTGTGTGTGTGTGAGATTTCTTGTTCAATTTACCATTCAGTGATTTGAGAAATTTGGTTGAATCTGCAAAGTCCCTTGGAGGAACAAGTCTGAGTCACTCTTACTGTATGTGTTCAGTTCCATGAAGGAAAGGTGTACTGTTTTGTCCCTCAGAGAATCTTTGCAGAAATGAATGTCCTTCCTGAGTGCTTCATGGTATTACAGATTATCTGATGTTCCTGAAAGTTGCTGTTTACTGGATTGATGGTAACAATTTCTCTGAGTAGAGAATACTTAGCATTCATTGAGAATACCCTGTGTGTGCCAGTGTTCTTCTAAGTCAAAGTGAATTACTTTTTTGACGTGGAGTGAATTCATGTGGTCATTTTGAGGCCCTTACCAGCCCATGTGTGGGTTTGCATGACCTCGACTATGCAACACTGATCACAAACTTTCTGTAAAGAGAGCCCATTCTTTACTTTCTTTTGGCCCCATTTCTCTCGATGTTGCTCTGTTAACTCAAACTGAAGCTAAATAATATGCAAGCACCACCAAAGTCTTCCTTACCTTAAGCCTCTCTTTTGGTCCCTAATCAGGTGCTAGGCTTTGTCCAAAATGCCATCCAGGGCATCACTAGGCTAATCAGTCCCATTCAAGATTTACTGTTGATGACCAGCCCATTAGCCCCCACTCAGGAAAATCAGGCTGCAGATATTGCAGAGATTCTTGACCTGAAAGGGCTCAGGAAAGGAATGAACAGCCAAGACACAAATCAAGAGGACCAGAAGGCTGATGACCAAATGGCAAATTTTTATTTTTGCCTCAGGCTTATAAGCAGTTTAAAGCAGGACCTTATACAAAGCAAGAAGAACACCTATGCCTGGGAAACAATGCCCTTGCTCCAACCTCTGTGGTTTCATAAACAAGGCACAGTCCTCCCTAATTTCACTTAGTTTCATATAAAAAAGACCTGGACTTGGTTTTCAAGGACATGTTGCCTTGTTCCGAATCTATCTGACTTGCTCATACTAAACAAATACCTTCAGATTATTAATGTCTCTTTTCTCTAGACAAAGGAAGCCACTCGATGTTCCCTCAAAAACCCCAATGAGAGACATGTTGCACCTGCAGTTGCTTACCTTGTCTGGACTCTGCAAAGCCAAAACGACCTTGTCAGATTGTGGCTCAGGGATCCCACCATTCTACCACCTCTGGAGTTATGTTGTGAGCCAGTCAGGGGTTTTCCTCAGGCCATACTCCTTGAACCTTAAAGGGAAGCTCTGGCATCTCAGGATTCTCTTTCTAATAGGCAAGGAGTCACTATTCCTCCTCTTGCCCAACTGTGAGAGATAGAATCTTGGCCTCAGGCTCTCTCGGCTTTAAGGCTGCAGAGCTGTCAGTCAGTGTGAAATTTATCTGTGCCCTTAGTTTGCACAACATGCCTCTTCTGATCAAGGCCACAAGGGAATCAGCAAGGTAGAGGAACTCATGTCTTACTTCATGCTTTTCAAGATTGCATTTTCTGGATATGAGGAAAGGGCAGCATGTCCGATCTCCCAATGCCCTGACAATGGTTGCATGTCTCTGTGAGAGAGGGCCCACTCATTGGGTTACAACTAAATATGTCATGCTAGTGTCCATCAGTAAGTCATCAGGATGGCCCCCTCTCTTCATTTGGACCATAGGCACCTGGGGGCCCAGTAGAATGGAGCCTGATCTGTCCAAGTCTTAGAATCCTCAAAAGTGGCCTGCCCAATTATGTCTTCCTTCCAGGGGCCACTCCTCCCCTGAGCAGGCCAATACTTTGCTTCAACAACTCAGCTATTGCCTGTGCTCTGGTCTTCTGGTCATCCATGGCCATTGGGGACATTCATTTTTCCAGTGACTTTCCTGAAGAAAGTAGGGACTCTGGTCCTGCCTTTGTTGTTCTCTAGGGTGATGTCATTCTGGTGGCACTGACCACCATCCATGGGGATTTTCTCTTTCTCTGCCATGGCCTACATACAACAGCCAACCCAACTGTCCAGCTGGAGCTATGGCAAGGAGGTCCACTTTCCTTTTCACCTTTCTATTGGCCTCCTGTTTTGCCTGATTATCTCGATTGACAGAGACTTTTGTGGTCACCTCAGAAGCTGACTGGTGTTCATACCAGCAAACCCCTCAAGCTTTTGTAATTTTTGCCTTATGTTCCCCTGTGCCTGTCTGACAAATGCTGCATTAATCATCTTCTGGTTTTCGGCCACCTTTGGGTCCAAAGGGGTGTACAGGCAGAAGGTCTCCCAGACTCATAAAACTGGCTGGGGCTCTCATTTGGCCATTGGAGGACTTCTGTTTTCTTACTTGTGTTCATGGCCTTTTCGCCTCCTTTCTTCAAGCTTCCTAATAATGCCTCCTGACACTGTGCAAGCAGCTGGTAATCTCAGTCACCATTAGGGTCCCAATGTGGGTTCTCCTCAGGGAACTGGCCCAGAGCATAGGCTTAGCCACTTAAAGTGCCCCCAGAGGCATAATCTTCCAGACACTGTAGCACTGCCAAGGTTATATGGCATCATTCCTCAGTATTAAATAGAGTCAGAAGAAGCTGTAAGCAGTCTGTCCTAGAGGGCTTATGAGTTTAGATTATGGACCATATTAGATCATTCAGAGTCTGAGGCTTTCCCATGCAGGAGGGGCTATGCTACTTCCAGTTTAGGAGGTCTGTTGTGGTAAAGGCTGGTAGACAAATGTCCACCTTTCCTATTGTATCTGACTGTGCTGGTCATAATATATTAGGCCCTAGACCTCTTGCAGGGACATCTGCAGGACAGTGGATCCTGGGAGGGAGGCTAGATCCATATTGGAAATAGTCAAATGTTCCTAGCTGAAGCTAAGGGCCAATCTCACAGGGAGCTGTGGAGTGAGGACTGGTGGGCTCAGAAAGAACTTGAAACTCATGGGGCCAGAGGAAGGTGGAGATCTTGCCATTTTAAGGACTCCAAGGCCCACCAATATTGCTGCTGGCAAGTCCCCATCTGATGCTGCTTTCCCTTTCAAGGGTGGAGGCAAAGGGGTTTGTAGGCAAAGGTAGGTATAGTGGCACATAATGGGGTATCTCCTGGGATTCCCTGCTAATATGGGTTTCTATGGCTTTTTACATGTTTCCCTGCACTTGGAAGATGCTTCCATCAATGCTACCATGACTCTACATGCTTCTTCTAAGTGGGATTTTGGCCAGGTGTGCCAAGTGAGGACTGCATCCTTTTAGCAGTCAACATTAGGAAACTGATCTGGATTCCAGGCTACACACAACCACCTCAAAAACTCTGTCAACTGTGACTTTATCTATTGACCCCTCCAAGGGCCATCCTATACCAAAAGCAGGCCAGTCTATTTCACAGAAGGTCCTGAGCTTGTAAGGAGTTAGCTAGACTCTGTAATGTCCATGAAATCCCTTTTTAAAATTCTTAATCATGCACCTCAGAGGGGGTGTTCTTATTCTGACCTCCTTCCATTCCTCCCATTGCCAGGCTCACCCTAGACCATGTGAGTTTTCCATGGACCCACAGATTGGGAATCTTCACTTGCTTTGTAGCTGGGTCGTGTCTCAGGCTTACACATTCACACATTCTCACACAGCCCAGTACTTCCACCTGCTCCTTGAATCTGAGAGAGAGTTTCACCACAAAGGGCAGTTACTAGATTGTCTCTGCAGGGAGTTGATAAGACTCCCTTTCTGCCTTTAAGACAGGCTAAATTCAAACCCGGTTTCCTACTGATCTTTAGAGTGGAGCTCCCAAATTGGTTCCAAGACTTTCCAGGATCCTTTGTTTGACTGAAACTTGCATCCTCAGTTTGCTGGGAGAGAGTCTCACTCCCTTAGGATCAACATGTTTGGTGGGCCCTGGCAAGAGCAGCCCTCTGGTGGGCCGGGAACACTGAGCCAGGTGAAAACACTACTCTGAATCCCAGATATAGCACTCAAAAATGTTTTAGGAAGATGCAGGCAGAGAGATGTGCAACCAAAGCTTTCAGGAAGCATGTTTATTAAGCAAGCTGCAGCCACTCAGCAGATTCACATCCAAAGTCTGAGAACAATGGGGACTTTCCTTATATGCCATTTAGAGCAGGTTACAGAAATGGGGGGTGCAGTTTGTCCAATACATGGTCACATACTATTTCATTGGCCATTTTAAACTCTGGGGCAAGCTGACCCTTCTCTGGTCTCACCCCAGGTGTTGATTGACATTCCTCAAATCCATTTCTTCACTGTTGCAATCATTATCTCTAATTATGTCCCTCATTGTCTCTCATTATCTCCCTTCCCCTCCCTGCCTTCATGCCACAAGTGCACCCTTGGAAGATTGTGGATTTCAGCCAAGGACCTGGCCTTAACTTCAGGCTCTATGGAGCCCTTGTCTTATGAGTGTTGCACATGGTATGAGTTTGCTTGGGGCCCTATATCTGTTCACAGAGTGTTCCAATCTCTACTCCAGCCACTGGACTGTAAAGATCACTTTGGGGACAAAAGATATCTTTTCTTTTGCAGTTGTGTCTCACTGACTCAACCTGCTCCATGTATCACATTGCTCAAGTTTGATGAAGGTTTTTAAATTGACTCTTAAGAAATTCTCTTTATTACCAGGTAAAAGTGAGCTAAGTTAGTAATCTTAAGTAGAGAAATATTAAAAAAGAGAACTTTGCACTGCACATAAGTATGGTTTTATAATTCCTTTTACTTGTTTTTTTCTGAATAAAGTATGAGTATTAGTTAATTATGCACCAATATAGTTTTGTTAATATAAGGTGTTAATCATAAGGAAAACTGTATAGAGATGGAAGGTATGTAGGCACTCTGCTCAATTGTTCTACAAATCAAGAACTGTTCTGAAAAATAAAGTCTGTGACTTTTAAAAAATACTTCTTTCATTTACCTAAGCAAGTTCACATCTTAAAATTTGTTCCAAAAATATAACCACCAGTACAGGCAAAGATTTACCTGCAAGGATATTTCGGTCTCATTGACAATAGTTCTAACCTAAATGTTCAGTTGGAGATTGAAGAGAAATCAGTTTTCAATAGGATATTGTAGACATTTAAAATTCTATTACTGGGCCTGGTGGGGGCCTGAAATTCCAGCTCCTTTGGGGTATGAGGTAGAAGGTTTCAAGTTTGAGACTAGCCTGGGCTACATAGCAATAGGAAATGGGTTGGGGGTAGAAAAAGGCTATGGATGTTGCTCAGTGATAGAGTATATGTGAGGCCCCAGGTTGAATCCTTAGTGCAAAAATTTTTTAAAAATTGCAAAGTATATATGACAATATAAATATAAATTAATGGCACATTGAAATACAATTAAGTCAAAAATATGTGTACAGCAAAATTCTGTCTGTATTGTCAGAAATAGATTGGATAGACAGGTACACAGACACAGGTGATGGATTTTTATTTTTTTAAGCTTATCTATGCTTTCTAAATGTTTACATGAATATATTCCTTTTCTCTGGTAAAGTGCACATAACATAAGCCTTACCATTTTAGCCATTTTATTTTATTTTATTTATTTTTTTGTTTTGTTTTGTTTTTTTTTCATTTTTCTTTTATTATTCATATGTGCATACAAGGCTTGGTTTATTTCTCCCCCCTGCCCCCACCCCCTCCCTTACCACCCACTCCACCCCCTCCCGCTCCCCCCCTCAATACCCAGCAGAAACTATTTTGCCCTTATCTCTAATTTTGTTGTAGAGAGAGTATAAGCAATAATAGGAAGGAACAAGGGTTTTTGCTGGTTGAGATAAGGATAGCTATACAGGGCATTGACTCACATTGATTTCCTGTGCGTGGGTGTTACCTTCTAGGTTAATTCTTGTAAAGTGTACAATTCAGTGGCATTTAGTTCATTTGCAACATTGCACAATCACCACCTCTACCTAAGGTCTAGAACAGTTCCATCACCACAAGAGGAAGCCCCTACCCGTCAGGCTGTCTGTCCCATTCTCCCATCACTTCAGCCCCTGCAAACCACTAATCTGCTTTTCTGTCTCTATGGATTTTCCTGTCTTACATATTTCATATTAATGAAGTAGTATGAAATGTTACCTTTTTTTGTCTGGCTTCTTTCACTTAGCATAATGTCTTTAATGTCCACTGTACAATATCCCATCATATGTGGTACCACATTTTATTGCCAAACTCATCAGCTGATGAACACTTGGGCTGTCTCCATCTTTATTTTTGAAAACTGTGAATATTCATGTGCAAGTCTTTTTAAAATTTTTTATTCATTTATTCACATGTGCATACACTGTTTGGGCCATTTCTCCTCCTGCCCCCCTCACACTCCCTTTCCTCTGCACACCCCTCACTTCTTGGCAGAACCTGTTCTGCCCTTATCTCTAATTTTGTTGAAGAGAAGACAAGCAACAATGAGAAAGACAAAGTGTTTTTGCTAGTTGAAAAAGGATAGCTATACAGAAAGATTCCCAGCATTGCTTCCATGTACAAATGTGTTACATCCCAAGTTGCTTCATTTCTACCTGACCTTTTACTAGCTCCTAATCCCCTTCCCATATTGACCTCAGTTACTTTAAAGTTTATGTATTAGCTCCTCTGCAGTAGGGACATCAAACACTTTCATATTTCAGATTTCCTACCTATCCCCATACCTCCCATATGTGTTCTCCCCTTCTCATGTGCTCCAAGTCCCACCACATTGCTGTATTTGCCCTAGACCTAAAGTCCACACATGAGGGAGATCATACAACTTTGGTCTTCTGAACCTGGCTAACTTCGCTAACAATGATGTTCTCCAGTATCATCCAATTACTTGTGAATGAAAAGATTTGATTCATCTTCATGGCTGAGTAAAACTCCACTGTGTATAAGTAGCACATTTTCTTAATCTTTTCATTGGTAGTGGGGTATCTGGCTTTTTCCATAACTTGGCTGTTGTGAATAACACTGAAATAAACATGGGTGTGCAGGTGCCTCTGAGGTAACCTGTGTTGCATTCCTTTGGGTTTATCCCCAGGAATGGGATTGCTGGATCATATGGCAGATCTAGGTTTAGATTTTTAAGAAGCCTCCATAATTTTTTTTCAGAGTGGTTTCACTAGCTTGCATTCCCACGAGCAGTGGGATGAGGGTTCATTTTTTCCCACAGACTCACCAGCACCTGTTGTCAGTGTTGATTTTGATCATGGTGATTCTAACAGGGGTTACATGGAATATTAGTGTGGTTTTGATTTGCATTTCCTTTATGGCTAGAGATGGTGAACATTTTCTCAGGTGTGTTTTGGCCATTTAAATTTCTTCTGTTGTGAATGTTCTGTTCAGGTCACATTTTTTTATTGGTTCATTGATTTGGGAGTATTTAGTTTTTTAAATTCCCTGTATTTTCTGGTTGTCAGTCCTTTGTGTGATGTATAGCTGGCAAATACGTTCTCCCATCCTGTGAGTGGTTTCTTCAGTTTAGAAACCATTTCTTTTGTTATGCAGAAGACTTTGTTTTACATAGTCCCATTTGTCCATCCTTTCTCTTTGTTGCTGAGATGCTGGGGTTCTATTGATGAAGTCCTTGCCTATATCTATATCTTCCAGAGTATTCCTTGCTCTTTTTTCTTTTAAACAAATAAATCCCCCCCAACAAGCTAAATATATAAAACACTTTTGATGGTAATGGGCATCCTAAAACAAAGGTACTGTGAAACAAAATTTTCTTTAAATCTGTTGATTTTATAGTCTATTAAATGAGGCTGTTCAAGGGAACTGAAATATTTTGTTAATGTTACCATAGATTTAAACATGAGAATATTTAAGAGACCAGAAAAACTGCATCCCTAATGTACCTATAAAAACCTGTAAAGAAATTTGGTTCTACCATCTTACACTGCTGGTAGGAATGTAAACTAGTAAAACCACTCTGGAAAAAAATTTGGAGGATACTTAAAAAGCTAAACATTGATCTACCATATGATCCAGCAATACCACTCTTGGGGATATACCCAAAAGAATGTGACACAGGTTACTCCAGAGGTACCTGCACACCCATGTTCATTGCATGACTATTCAAAATAGCCAAGTTATGGAAACAGTGAAGATGCCCCACTACTGACGAATGGATCAAGAAAATGTGGTATTTATACACAATGGAATTTTATGCAGCCACAAAGAAGGACAAAATTATATCACTCACTGTTAAATGGATGAAATTGGAGAACCTCATTCTGAGTAAGGTTAGCTTGGCCCAAAAGACCAAAAATCGTATGTGCTCCTTCATATGCGGACATTAGATCAAGGGCAAACACAACAAGGGGATTGGACTTTGATCACATGATAAAGTGAGAGCACACAAGGGAGATATGAGGAAAGGTAAGACACCTAAAAAACTAGATAGCATTTGTTGCCCTCAATGCAGAGAAACTAAAGCAGATACCTTAAAGCAACTGAGGCCAATAGGAGAAGGGGAGCAGGAACTAGAGAAAAGATTAGATAAAGAAGAATTAACCTACAAGGTAACACACATGCACAGGAAATCAATGTGAGTCAACTCTCTGTACAGCTATCCTTATCTCAACTAGCTAAAACCCTTGGTCTTTCCTATTATTGTTTATACTCTCTCTTCAACAAAATTACAGATAAGGGTAAAATAGTTTCTGCTGGGTAGCGAGGGGTAAAGGGGAGTAAGGGAAGGAGCGGGGGGGGCAGGTAAGGGAGGAAGTGGGGGTAATTTTATTCATATTATGCAAATATGAATAAAATAAAAATTAAAAAAAAGAAGAAATATGGTTCTAGAATTGACCCACTCTTTGCAGCCTGCTGCTATAGCCAAGAGTTGAACTTGTTCCCATTAGAAATGGCACAGTACTGACTGGTCTTCACATGTGAGTCACAAAGGAACATGAAGGACTTTTGTATTGAATATGATAGCAAAGCTTGAAATTGTTATTACTGATGCATATGATTCTTTCCTTTCATATCCACACCATCTGACTGGTTTGTTTTGTACATCTTTGTCCAAAAAATGGATACATAATGATTTTACTTCTAAGTCTTTTTATCACTTTTCATTTGTTTATACTTCTATTGAATAAACATCAAGAAAATATCCATGTGCTTATATGTTTCAAAAAAGAATTACAAGTTTAATAATATCTTGTGTTAAAAAAATGAAAGAATTCACATTAGGTTTTTAAATATTTTCTATTATTTAGGTGTATTTCTTCCTGTTACAGGACAGATTGGATAGTGAAATTCCTGGCTATAGTACATTATTTGAACAGTCAGATTCTGTTGGCTCATGGCTGAAATGACTGCCTTCTTTATACCTTGAAAATAGGTATTATTTGACATGTGGTATTTGGAAATATGTTTATTATCTTATAATGCAAAAGTATAAAAGCAAACTGTCCATAGTCTATCAGTTTGTTATGTGACTACAAAGAATTGATGGCACTAATTTGTTGTTGTTGTTGTTGACTGCAACTATGAGTCAATTTTGTTCTGTGTTGTCACTGGCTAGACTAGGAAAAATGAATTCAGGAATCTGCACATTGTAAATATGGCCTTCAGAACCCTCCTTTAAGATTACTGGAGGTACAAATGGTTTGGTGAATTAATTTCATTCACTAAAGCATTAGTAAATATTTACCAGTTACCTTTGTTAGAAAAACAAATATAAATTTTACTTGATTTAAATCATATTTTTATTAGTAATTTCACTAACACAACTTATGATTTAGAACTGTCTGTGGGAAGTATCTTTTATGAAGATGGCTCTGTACAAAAACTAGCAAGTGAGGCTTGATGTACTGTTTGCCTATTTTAGAGCTCAGTTTAAGTAGTTTGAAGTGTGCTACATGACAAAGGACTCTAGAACACAAAGGAACATTGCTATTTCATGTGGTTTTAAAATATATTTAAGTCCCTATTTTATCTATTTAGGTATAGTTTATCTTTCTGAATATTTGTGGTATCTATCCATTGTTGGATGTTATGGGACTCAGGCATGAATTTTGAATTCAAAGCTACATGAATTAGGGACAAAAGATCTGGGATTTGTTAGGAGGGTAGGTATTTATTTTTTCTATGGAAGAGAAACGACTATGTTGTGTAGAGTAGAAATGACTTCCATGACAAGAAATGTACAAACAGTGGAAACATTTCATCAAAGTTTGTGTTTAGAGAGTTTGCGTATGCAAAAACCAGCTTCATGTAGATACAACTGTTACTTGTATTCATAACTTTATATTTAATCAAGTTATTAGAACAAGAAGTAATTTGTAAAAATTTATTGAAATGGGTGACTATGTTTTTTAAGACAGAGTCTCACTATGTACCCCAGGTTTGCCTTGAACTCATCACCATCCTCCTAAATTAGCCTCCTCAGTGCTGTAATTGCATTGATATACACTAGTATGTCAGCTCAAAGTGAATAACTTGAGCCATTCTTACCATTGTCAGCAGCCAATGGGATATCAAGTATAGGGTGCAAATATGAGTCAACCATAGATATATTTTGGATCAAATCCTCATTAGTGTTTAGTCACCAATAAAAAATTAATAACTACGCACCTTACATTTAGGTTCCAAGACTTCTGGCATTTGTCCTAAATGTTGGAAAATGTGTTTACATTCTTTGAAACCAGAGTATGTACAGAAACCACCTGTTGCATAAAACTTCACATTCTAATTTGAGCTATATTTTTAAAAAATGTTATTTCTGAGCTACTGTTTATTCTGACAATTCACTTAATGTCACAGTTAGGAAAATATGCCTGTTTTCTGTAGTTTATTACTTATAGCTATAGTTTTTATTAATAAGAAGTGTTTGACAGTTTCATGAGACAGTATCAAATAATCATGCAGCATTTCCATTATTTCTTTGTAGTTATGTCAGTTTGATGGAACTGGAAGTACTGCCAACATTTGGTATAAAGCCATTTGTAAACTAGGATTCTAGCCTGCAACCCCTCTAAGGTTTTCACTCATTCCCTTCTCCAGTGTTATGGAAGACCAGATTATTGGATAGCACTTTGATCCTTGTGGCGGCCCTCACATTGGTGCATGCCTAAATTCTGCATCCTCTTTAATTAGAACCTGGAAAATGAGGTCATAACTCATATGCACCCACATGTACTTATACAAATACTAAGAACATAGTAATTTTAGGATATATCCATACACTAGAATAACTAGTTTGATGTTCTAGGCCTTTTGTGTTTTTTATTAAATTTATGATTAAGTTTTTTGCAATTCATCAAATATTTTTAATGGGAAGAATAAATATTTGGTATCAAAATAATATTTAGGTTGAGGATGTACCTGTTTGAAATATACTAACATTTGGTTATCATTTAGATTGAACTAAGTAAAAACATTTCACAGAGTTAGTGTTTTTTTAGGTGGAATTTCACTATACTCCTTCTTTCCCCATCCATATTTAATTATGAGGTTTGTGGATTTTATGTCATTTAATTTTAGCAATGTGTTCCAGTTTCCTTGTTCCACACCTGACATAGCTGCTATATCCAAGTCCCACTGAAGACTTATATGTTTTCTCTTTGTCCTTCTTTATTACAAAATTTAGTGTTGGCTTATATTATTGACATACTGATGTTGTAGCTTTTTGCTCTTTTATGACTTTCATTTACTTAATTGTATTGTTTTAGCCCTAATCCCTCCTGCATTCTATGCCTCTGCTGTCTCATCTCTGTCTTGTCCCTCCAATGTTTCTGTATTGTCCATTGTCTCTTAGTGGTTTTCAGTGCTTCAGTTGATGAGTGGCATTGTTTTATACCACTTTTTCCTTCATATTCTCATCATTTTGTATTTCCATTTTTCTCTTTCTCGAGTGGCATTAAATTATTTTTTCATGTATGCTTGATGTTGTTTCAGTTGCTTTTGACAAAGCTAATAATGGTGATATCTTTCAAGATTAATGTTCATTGTCTAGACTTTGCTGTGGAATCTGGAGTGACACATGACAATATGTCTCCAGCAATATATCCTTTTTATACTGTTTGTCTCAGGGACCTTCCCCTTGCTTTGGAGTGAGTCCCTGTACAGAAGGATGATTTTCTCCAGCTGGGAAAATCCTGCAGTCCTTACATCTTAGAATCTTGCATTAAGTCTCCCTCCTCAGGTGTTGAGTTGCTGCTGGCCAGGACCCCATTTCTGATAGGCGCAGTCCAATTAGAATACAATTCCCTAGCCAAAAATATTCCTATTAAAGAATAAATCCAAAATTTTTAAAACCAATTGTCAAAACATATTTTCATATTTGCCCATTTTGTTAGACACATCCCCGGCTCACAGAATCTATCACATAAATGCTTTTGTAGATCCAAGTCTCACCTCCTCCAAAGTCAGTGAAGCCCTTTTAAAGACTCCTATTGATTTAGAGAAATTAATAAAGTCCTTCTCCCTGAACAGAAGCATACAATTCACAGAAATGTGCCAGCAAAATTAGGAGTCCTGCATTTTCCAGGTCCCATTCTCACCCAGTGTGTGTCGAATGTTCAGTGCCTAAGAATCCCAGGGAGAAGCCTTGGTCTTTGGAGCAGTGTTTTCACCTTCTTCAAGACCCAGAGCAGCAAGGGCACCAGCTGATGGGTTCCCACCCCAAATGAGAGAGGATAAGGGGTCTAGGTTTTTGCTGGCCATGTAGGGCAATTTCCTAATTCAAACAGCCTTCTTCTTGTTTGTCAATCCTATTTGAAGTTCTCCTATCATAGCCAGATAAGAAGGGTGAGTGGAAAGAAAATTTGTCTAAGAATGAGAATATTTAGGCAGTGGTATAAATCAGGCAAGATTACTTTACCCTTTGTTGGAGAGCTGTGGGTAGTCCTTACAGGATTCGTACAGGTTGTCCAGCCCTGTGCTGTCAAGTAAAGCTCTCTGCCAAGGTGAATATGATCTCTCAATGTCAGACAGTGCCACTCTGTTCTGGAGCACGAAGTGCTTGAGAAGTGTTCAGTGTGACTGAGGAGCAGTGCTCTCCCTCTACTTTACTTTTAGTCAATTTAAATTTAAATAGATCTTTGTGTGTGTGTGTGTATGTGTGTGCACACGAGGGAGGGAAGATGGGGTTATGTGGACCCATAATGAATGGGAAGCCTCCAGCTTATGTTTTAGTTACTCTGGTTTGGCCATTGCTGCTTTCCTGCCTGTAGACTTCCTACTTCATCTCTCACTTTGCCCAGGAGGAGTTTTCTCCTGTTCCAGAGGATTTAAGTCATTCTTCTGGCTGTATGGATGTTCTCCCAGGACTGGAGGGGACATCCCTCTAGTCCCAAGCTTCTCACATAAGAACTCCTCATTGTGATTATGGTTTGCCATTCACATGATCCTCACCCAGTAATTCTGAACTTGGATGCAGGCATCTTAGTATGTTTTTGTGTCATCTGTCTGTAGCACAGCTTGCACAGTTAGAACCCAGTGAGTGAGCTTTGCTTCCCCTTTGTTAGTGGAGGGAATTTGGATAAGATATCTTGGGACTCAAATGAGTCCTGAAATCATATGAATCAAAGTGTTTCAGAATATTCTGGAGCCCTATTTAAAAAAATCTACTTTTTCTTAAATTACCCTGAATCTTGTTTCTAATGGACCATATGAGAAGAGAGATCAGCTGGCATGGGACTATTTCCAATAGCTCTGCTTTGACATGGCATGCCAGTGATGAGTCTTGTTCTTTTCAGATTTGAGAGGTGTCAAAGGCCTTGTTTTAATGATCAAGTAGGGATGGTGTTTCAAGAGAAGTTGTCAATCTCTCTTAGCTAAAAGTCCTCGTGTAGTTCAGGCTGTTACTGAAGTGTGAAATTATTAGGGAGTTGGTTCTGCCTCTTTATTGCTCTAACTCTGTGAAACCTGCTTGTGGCCTCACACAGTGGTCCTGGAAGTCCATTACTGACTTAAGATAGCATGTCCCAGACAGATTCTGGACTTTGCTAAATATGTGTCCTTAGTTTGTCCAGAGTATAACTAAGTGGAAATGGTTCAGGCTGCATGGCATGAGCAAGCATTGACTGATACAGGCCTATTGGCACCTCAAATTTCTGACTGCAGTCTTCTTGCCAGTGTGAAGTATTGATAAAGCACAGACTATTTCCTTCCTACCATGTATCCAAGGAAAGCACCTATTTACAGAGCAGGGATTCCATATCTACCCATATACTTAAGGAATTTACATTTAGTGTTTCACGCAAAGGCTGGTGATAACCACAGTTTTCTGACTGACAGATCAAGGTGCTCATGTGCTTTGCTTTTCATGATATCTCATCCTCTTTGTCCGTGCAGCACCTAATATTCACTCATGGTGGATGCCAGCCTGGACAGATTGGGGAAGTTGATCCACTAGCCCATCTATGGGGAATATCAGAGCCTCTTTCCTTCTGTTACCTTCATAGAGTGTAATGGAAGTGGGATGCAGTCCCAGCCTGAAATGATGAGCAGTGTGTGCAAAGTGTATCATTTTCAATGTCCCTGTTGCCTTGAGAGTCAGAGAATTGAAAGAGGAGAGAGACCCAATGCATTGACATTACAATTACCTGTATGTAGCTTGATCATTTAAATACTCAAGTAGTAAATTAAGCAAATGTGCACATAGGTGAATGTGTACCTGCTACTCCTTGGCAAACCAGCAGATTCACAAATCAATTCTACCACTGTTTTTACAAAATTAATGGTTTGGAAATTATGTTTGCAAATAGTCTTCCTTGGGAGCAGTAGTTCATAGAAGTGTGCAGTTTTGTTTGAGTGGTAAAAAGTAAAATATTGTTCCCCCTATTAAGTTCCTAAGCCACTTATTATATTGTAGTTGTTAGCAGTGCCCTAACAACATCATGTATGTGAAGAATGAATTGTAGACCTCTTTTGGCTTTTCCAACTACTTGATTTGATTTAAAAAGCTTAATTAGGATACAGAAGTCTAAGAGAATCATATGTTATATCATTCCCATACCTTTCTGTCCTTTACCATTTCTCAGATATTTGATTCAATTAATGGACTGATGCATATCAAAGAAAATGTACTGAATATACTAAAGTAATGTTAACTAGACTAATTTTAAGTTGACAAATGTTAAATTTAGAATATTTTCTTGTTAATTGTCAATTTGTTTTAACATATCATAACATTTTACATTTTGGGAATCATAACTCTTTGGTCATATTTTTTAAAAGAAGGAAACAAATTGGTATTCATGGAACTTGCATTACATGTTTCAGTATTTGTGGTGTTGTTCAGTTCTAGGTGACAGGGATATTCTTAGCATGATGCTCCCAGCAGGGCCCAGTAAAGTCAGTAGAATAATACCTGTTTTCTCCAATTTTTGGTTAGATTGTCCCATGACTCTTCAATCTGGGGTTCAGCATCAAACTCCTCTTCTTAGTGTAAGTGTTATACCCCTATAACATGTAGAAATCAGGATTCAGTTTTCAAATATTCCTTTGTTAGAGTCTCTGCTAGCTTCCCACAGGAGAGCTGATGATGTCTCTATTCTGTGCTTCTGAACTGCTGTAGTTTTTCCACAGTATTTTGTTAAAGGAACAGTCAGTTTGTTATGTGTCCATTTGACTCTTTCCTCATTCCAGAGAGTCCAGATGTCACCTGATCAATCAGAAGAATAGTAATACATTTACAGGATGAGTAACTCTGGAGGCACTTAGGGGAGATTAAAAAATATGTGGTATATATTAGAAGACCACAGTCAACACTTTTTGAGCATAGTAAAAGCATTTCAAATTACAGGGGGATTCCATTATTCTAGCCTTCATATCTAATTTCATCAGGTAATGTTAGACACTATTAGATGGAGAGTTTCAAACAATTAACTGCATCAATCACTATAATGTGTGATTATTTTTGCCATGCCCATTGAACAAAAAACATTTCCCAGATTGCCATGTTAACTTGCTAAAGGTCATGTGACCAGTTAAGGACTCAAACCCATATTATTCAACACGATACTCTTCATAGAGTTTTGGGTCATTCACCCCTTCCTGAAGGAGAGTACATCCAGCTATACCCTCAGTCTGGAAAAGTTATGGCACAAATTCCTTTTATTTCTGGAACTATAGAATGGTCATCATGCATGTATCCATGATGGTAGACACAAGCATTTTCTAGAGTGGAAAGGTATAGACGAAACATGAGATGGCGCTTTTTGCTGGATTATCTGCTTACAAATTCGAGTAAAATGATAAAGAACATTCTGCATTTTCTTTGGTGGGATTGCAGTTGAACTTTCATAGTTACAAAGCTGGCACTCTTCCACTTGTGCAATACCTCCACTCATACTGCTCTGGTTATTTTGGAGATGGGGTTTCATCTGTTTTTCTGGGCTGGCCTTAAACCTCCTAATCTTAGCCTCCCAAGTATCTAGGATTACAGGTGTGAGACACTAGCACCTGCCTTTATTAACTCCAAATCTTTCTGTTTCTCAAATCTTAAAATTCCTCTAACTTAAATCCTTTGAAAATAAGCAAAAGTGTGAGAGGGAAGGAAGAAAGTGGTATAAATAATAAAATATTTGTTACAACATTAAAGATAAACTCAGGGCTATTATCCCATGTTTTGATCAAGTCCACATCTAATTTTTCCAACTATATTAAAAAATAACCAAACATAAGAAAGAAATGTGATTTTGTGGTAACTGAGATTTACATGCTTTTGTAAGGAATAATGGAAAGAACCCATATATCCTTAACTGAGGTTGCCAATAGTAACATGTCAGAAAACTAGAATTATCATTATCAGGATTCTGACATTGCTATAATTCACTGATCTTGCTCACAATTTCCACTTTCACCTGTGTGAGTGAGTGAGTGAGTATGTGTGTGTGTGTGTGTGTGTGTGTGTGTGTGTGTGTGTGAATATTTAATTTTATGGAATTGTATGGCACACAAGAATTGAGGGGGAACAGTTCTATTTACCACTGGGTGTTTTCATAACCCAACCACATAATCCCTACACTTCTCCACTCTCAGTCCATGGCTCCTGGAAAACACCAATCTGTTCTATATTTTGCAATTTTTAAATACAAGGAATAATATAAAATGTCACTTTTAACTTTTAAGGGTTAACTTCCTTCATTTAGCATTATTCCCTAGAGACTTTTCCATGTGAAAATATCAGCAACTCACTTATATTCTTTGCTGAAAAGCATTCCATGTTAATGGAACTCACAGTTTGTTTAACATGTATACATTGCACAAAATTTGGTTTGCACCTATCTTTGGGTGGTGCATTCTCTACTTCACTTTCTTTACTTTGTGGTCTTTCTTAGGTCTACCAGTCCTAAAAAGTGATTTTAGGTTAACTGTCTTATGAAATGATTTTTCTCTTAAAAGTGTTTTATTTATAGTATTTTTGAGTGTATGTATCTTTGTATAATGCTGTAAGTGGTGCTCTGCATATTGTAACACACACATGAAATTCTGGTCTTCTGGCATTGACATTATACTATTCTGAGTCAATAATAAAAATCTTGCTTGTGTTTAGGACACCTTAAATTCCCTATATTTAAATATATAGAGGCTCCTCATCTTATCATGAAGATATGTTCCAATAAACTCAACTGTAAGTTGAGAATATCCTAAATGGAACATGAGGCTGATGCCCCTAATCTAGTGCACATCCAGCTTCACAATACCATGAACTGTGGAGCAGTGGTCTCATTGCTGAATGGGACCTATAGTTCCTGTCACTGTCCAGGATGTTGAGAGAGGATCATGCCATGTATTGTTTGAAAAAAATTGTAACTCAAAGTTTGAAATTCTACTGAATGTGTATTACTTTTGCATCATCATAAAGTCAAAAAGCATATCAAGCCATTATACATTGGCAACAATCTGTAGTTGTTTCGGTTGGTAGATGGTGTTACAATTTTTAAATCACTAAAATTTTTAAAATTTATGAAAAATATGATAATATGTTATATCTGCTTTTCTTATTGTTTTTCTTACTTCCCAATGCTCTAAGATTATTTCCTGTATTTAACTTTGTTTGAAAAAGTTCTATAATTTTTAGTTTTTCTTCATCTCAGAATCTCTTCATTTCTTATTCCATTAAGATACACTGGGTATAGGATTCATAGCTTATAATCATTTTCCTACAGTATTAAATTGGGCTCATTTCTTCTGGCTGCCCTAATTCCAGATGATATACCAGCTAACTGTCAAGTTTTTACCCTCAACAGGTAACATATTTTCTGCCTGCCTTAAAGATTTTTATCTTCATTTTTTAGTAGTTTTTTTTTCCACTGAGACTGGATATAGCCAAGGCTTGTCTAGAAATCATATGCAGCTGAAGTTTACCTCAAACTCAGGATCCTTCTTTCTCTGTCTCCCAGTGAAAGTTTAATTATGGTATGATTTGGTGTAGATTTCCCACAGTTTCTCCTATCTGGAGCTTGATCAGCTTCTTGCATCTACATCTGTTTGTTTCACAATTTTAGGATGTTTTCCAATCATTATTTCCTTTACTACTCTTATAGCTCTGTTCTGCTTCTCCTGAGACTCCAGTGTTACCAATATTGAGTGAAATTATTGTCATGCAGGATTCTGAGTCTCTGTTCACTTTTGTATCCATTTGCTCCATGCCTACATTGGGTGAAGTCTATTTATCATCCCTTTAACTTATTATGTTCATTGTCATCTCCTCCCTTCTCATGAGGACATTCTGAGCTTATTTTATTGCTCTTGCTATATTTCTGTAATATCCATGCAATTTATTTTTATAATTTCATGTTTATTAAAATTTCCTACCATTTCATTTTCTTCAAGATGATTTGTAATAGTTTGTTAAACATTTTATCATGGCTATTTATACTACTAGCTAGATCATTCCAACATCTTCTTTATCTCTATCATGGGGTCAGGTGATTGCTTTCTTGGTACAAATTGTGTTTTCTTTGGTTCCTTGAGTGATTGATGACTTTGATCATACACCAGGAATTTTGTCTATGGTGTTCAGACACTAGGTGTTAAAACATTTATTTTTGCAGGCAATCATTGTATTTAGATTTAATAAAGAGATCTTGGTTCTGCTTGGTTTATCTGTTGTTTCTGGTGTTCTCCTAAGTCTCTGAAGATGCTTGTTGAAGGGCAGATGGGGTTTCATCACACTGAATATGTCCTTCCTCATTAAGAGACCTGCAGTTTTGGGCAATCAGAGAAGGAGAAAACATGGCAGATGACATCCTTGTTCAGCAGAAGCCCTCTTGCTATGGGGACCTTGGCTTTTTCTAGGCCAGGACAATTTTGGCAGAATAACATCTGGGCTGACTCTCTACTGCTCAGTGTCTGAACATTGACATGTTGTGGTAGGTGCCCTCATGATGGTCATTCCAGGATCCCTTCCATGCTCCCTAGGGGAAAAGTCCTATTTCCTGGTTGTCTGTTATCAGCAGGTAAACCTCCTGATCACACTTACTGGTGATGTGAGAATATCCTGTTGTTGTTACTGAAACTCCTTTCTATCAGGAAGGAAGGAGCCCAGCTGGGCCTCACACTGTTACTACGCTGTTGGTTAGGCAAAACAGTGATTTGCCAATTTCTGTGGAGTGGTGGTCATAGGATTCCTTCCTTGTGTTACCCCTCTAGTCCTGGTGTCCCTGGCCACTTTGTCTTCATCTTTCCCCTTCTCTCCTCTTGCGGGAGGTGTCTTGCACTTTTCCAAGGGTTATAGAGGTATTTAGAGGACACAAGCAGGGAGAAACAAATTTATCTCATTTTGTATGGAAAGACCTTTTCTAGGTCCATCTGATATATCTTTAGTGATCTTTTATGGCTGCCCCACTGTCCAGTGAGGTGTTCGTGGAATGTGTTTCTTATTTCAAGTCTGGAATAAGCCACATCTCCAACATATTCTGCTTTCTTTTAAAGGCTTGAGAATATCTGAAGACCACACTCTTGATTACAGGGAGACTCACTGGGACTTGTCACTGTTGTTCATACAATAAACATTAGATATTTCTATGAGGCTGTGTTGGTAATTTGGCAGTTTATTCCTAAAATATATTTCACTGAGATTTAAATACTTAACATTACATAGCTGTGGGTTAGAGCTATTTTTCACATTTGATGACTTTTTTCTCAGTGTTATTAAATTTTATATTAATTAATATTTGCTTTAAATGTTCTTGAAAATTTTAATTATCTAATAATTTTATTGTCTTTATTAACATTTTTCATGTTAAATGATTTAAGTGGATCCTAATAGTTCAGTAAATATTGCATAATTAAAAATTAGACTTTCAGAGGTTAACACACATATGATTTATTATTTAGAGGAATAGTTCATGATTTATTGTTACCTTTTTTCTCTAAATCATTTACTTAAAAATTTTTCTTTAATAATTTCTTCTTCTTGATTTCCATAAATTTTCTGTATTTTTTTCCTATGTTAAGTGAATGTTTGTCTAATTCTCAATTTTAATTTAATTAATTATATTAATTAGGCAATATATTGTGACATCTAACATTATTTTCCCACAATCACTTTTTTGAAAAAGTACCTGAAGTTCAAGAAATATATATCATAATGATTAAGGTTTCAATTTGTTACTTTTGCTGTTATTTATATAAGCATTTGTTAAGAGCTTTAAATTTTATTATATATGGCTAAACAAACTTTCATTTGATTTTTACTGGAAATTTCTTTGTATGCTAGCCTAGCCCATTTTTCTTCGGTATTTGCGACTTTGCGTCTTTGTATTTTGTGGGGCTGGGATTTGAACTAAAGGTTTCCCACTTGCAAAGCTGGTGCTCTAAAACTTTTGGCACTCTTGCAGTCTTTTCTTTGGTGTTTGGAAAGTAAATATGTGTGTATGTAAGATAAATTCAGATATTGATACTTATTTAAATTATAACAACTTCCTGTATATTTAGATAAACTCATAAACATAAATGTTTTTGCATGTGTAAATTTCTATTATAAAATTAAGGAAAATGGCAGAGATTCTGATCTTTTTGTACATTTTTGTCAGTGTGCATAATGTGGTGTTTCTGTGGAATTTTGAGATCCTGAAATGCATCTCTTCTTTTTTGCCTACTTCTGAAGTCTGAGACTAAAGATTCTGTTTATTTTTTGTTCAACACCAGTCATCCTTCCATGAACTGGGACATTGTGAAGACAGGCTTTGGGTGATTTGGGATTAATCAGACTAGAAGCATATCTCCATTTTGTTTTATGTGCTCCAACCCAGCACTGTGTAAATGTTAGGTTAGTGCTTTACCAGTGAGCAACACCCCAGTCTTTCATATCTCCATGTGTAATGCTCTAGCTCAGAATTAGCGCTCCTTGTCGCACAAGTCTTTGAAAATTTTACCTATATCATACGTATAATTCTTCATCCTGTAACTGTTATCTAGGCATGTAGTAAAATGTGGATTTGAAGTTATATGGATGTGAAGCCTGGAAATTTTCATCTACTCATTATATCTTTTTATTGATTTTATAATTTTTTAAAAAATGAATTTTTGCTAATTACAAAAACCAAGAGTTTTCTTTGGAAGAAACATTAGTGGATGCAAATGAATCTGAAAAAATCCATCCATCATCTCATCACAAATACCTATTATAAAAGCTTTAGTGTTCTTTATCAGGTAGACTTATATGAATTTGTATGAGCATAGACACAGGTACCTTCACACAGTGATCATCCTACCATATCATTTGTAGGTCATATGTGAAAAATATCTCTATTGCAAAGGTTCTTCATATCCAAAAGAAGTAATCCTGTAACTTGGAAAGAATCCACTAGCTGAGCTCCTCTCCCATTTTTGCTCCCCAGGATGAATTGGTTTAAACTTAGTAAATTCTTGTGAATTGATCATCATGTCCTTAAATGATACGTTTATAATAGCATATCTGATTCATTCACTGTAGAAAATATCCATTGATTTCTTTTTAGGAAGATGGAGACTGTGTTCAGCAACATGCCTGGTTGCACCCACTCAAGCTATATTAAAATTTTTGTTTTCATAGATCATAATGACTAGATATATATTGTTCATTTCAGAGCCAGGCAGTTCAGAATAATGAGATTTCCTTTTTTAATATTTCCCTTTTCTTCACATGTGGCATTTGTTACCCACTGCCCTTTCACCAGCTTGCCAACACATCTTCTCTATATCCAGTCCTCCTGTTCATGGAGATAGCCTTGCTTCCTTCCATCCTTCCACTTCTTGAGATTGATACTTACATCATCAATTTCCCTTTGAGCATATCCTTAACTGCATTTCATTTCACTAGTTTTGGTATGGTCCATTTTTATTATCTGTCAATTAGAAATATGTTTTCAAATCCAGTATAATTTCTTCTATTTTGAGATTTTAGTTATTTGAAAGATTATAGCTTCTGCATATTTGGAATTTTCTATTTATGCTTTTTTGGTGGCACTGGGATTTGAACTTAGGACTTTACATTTGCTAGGTAGGTATTCTACTACTTGAGCTACATTCCTATCCCTCTCTATATCTGTTGGTTTTTCAGACTGCTAGCTTTCACAGTGGTCAGAGAATGTACATATCCATGTTTTTGTATGTTTTAAGTTTGTTGAGATTGTCTTTAATGATCTACACATGATTAGTTTTGGTATTTCACATGGTGTTTCAGGAACTGTCAGTACAATCTTGTATCTCCTTATTGTGTGCTTGTGGTATCACTCATTAAGAGGTGTGTACTTTTATTTTCCATTATTATTGTGGGTTTGCCTATTTTTCCTTTCACAATTTTACTACTCATAGAAGAAATTTTTTAAGTCCTTTTAAAATGAGGATTATTATCCTTTAGTTAAGGGAATACTTATCACTATTTCTGTGATATTTTTTTCTCCATTAAACATTTTTTTTTATGTTTAGGGTATTGTTTTATCATTACTACTAATTTTTGCAATTAGCTTATTTTGAGTTCTTACGTGTTGAAAGATTCCCATACATCCTGGTTTACTACAATTAAGGCACTGAAACCTGACTAGTGCCATCTTGGGAAAGAACATAGTCAGGAAAAACAAACTAGAAAATATTAAATAATGCAGCTGTCAAATTTCTCATGCATTAGTCCAGGCCAGCCGTGAATCATCAACAGCTTAATTGGGAGGCCATACTTTCCATCTTGGTTGGAGTGGGTATTGGTTTGGAAGCCTGAAAATCTACCTTCCACATAGAACAATGCTTTGACTTGCCATTTTATTTAAGGTGATGTATGAGTCATAGAGCAAGGCAAAGGCACCATTTTTTTGTCTATGTCTCCATTGGAAATTCATTTTATATGCTATGTCAACTATGACACTAGGAAACACTGATTTATTTGTTCACTCTACACTAGAAACCGTGAGTACCAGAGGTGTTGCATGTATTTTTTTTCTTTATTTTTAAACAGTGATTCCAGAACAGATTGTTATTATTGTCATTTCATAAGTGAGATGAGGATTAAATAAGAACAGGTGCCTACTAAAGAGTGATCCTCCTCATCTGATCATTAGGCCACAAGACCCAGTAGTCAGAAGAAATGTGTTTGGGCATGGGTGTGGATCAAGTGGTAGAAATCTTGTGTTTCCATCTCCAGGCCAAGGGGCTCAGTGCCCCATAATGCTCCAGAAATAAAACATCCCAGGGCTTCTTGTTGAGTTAGGAGAGTCTGGCTCCAGTGAACCTTGTGTGGAAGACAAGACAGACCATTGGCCACCCCCTCAAGACTTTTGGGTCAATGCCAAAGCCATGTAATGGCTATGAGGTTCAGAACTTCCCTGAGCAACTTGGAGATGCTTTATAGTATGTATGCTCAGATCTTTCACTGTTGAAAAGCTTCTTAGGTTTTAGAATCTAGCATGAAGAGAAATAAGATCATGACTTTGGGGAGCCTTCTATTTCTACCATCAAGAACTTGGCACAATGGCATGTGAATGTCATTCCAAGCTGGTCAGGAGTCTGAGATTGACACAGTTTCAGGACAGCCTGGACACAAAAATTTACCAGACTCCATCTGAATGGAACAGACTTGGTGTGATGTTGTATGCCTGTCATCCCTGTGATGACATGAATCATAAAAAAGAGTATCACATTCCATGCTGGCATGATTACAAAGTAAGTCCATACCTCCAGAATAACCAGAGCAAAAAGAGCTGGGGGCATAGTGTAATTGGTAGAGTCCCTGCCTAGAAAATCTAAAGTTCTGAGTTAAAACCCCAGTATTGCCCCCCCCCCAATTGTGGAGTATGAAACTGAAATGAATGATGCATATTTCAGTCACTTTTGTCCTTTGTGGATTCTTGATTGACCTATTCTCATGGGGGGTAAATTGTAACTAGATGCTTTTAGTGCTTTGGGAAAAGAGAGTGCATCAGAAGCTTATGTCCTACATTGGCTTGAGGGTGAGAGTAAAATAAATGGGCCAATTGGCAAGTGAGTGAACACTGACAACTACCAGTTGTTCCATTCCATGCTGCAATTTTATGTAGAATTTTTGATTTGCTGTTTGGTTTGTAAGTGTTGTGGTTTTTTCTAGACATATTGGTATGGTTCCACATATGTTCAACTCTTCTCAATTCCTTTTTTATGAAACCCTGAGTGAGGAAGAAGAAAGACTGTCTCTGGATCACATTATCAGGGTTGTGTAAGATAGATGGATAGCTTTGTGCTATGAATATTACAACTAGATGAGCAGTCTCCAGGACCTTGCTGAGTAGAGCCACTTTCTCTTCTATCACTGAGGAGATGGGAGGCACAATTGTTTCCCCAACCATAGTGACTTTGTAGTCTGGGTCAATGATGGTATTAGGGCCTCCTGCATAGTGCACAGCAAACTTGAGGTACTTGGTTTCCACCCCATCCCTTATGGGATTTGTGATCTCTCAAGCCAATTTCTGGGCTGTGTTCTGGTTGTTCTTTTCCACCACTTTCTCTAGATCCATCCTGACTAATTTTGTTCTTCCTTCCTTCTTTCCTTCTTTTGGTGACAGTGGGATTGAACTCAGCATCTCACACTTCCTGGACAGTGGTCCTTATTGCTTTAGCCATTCTGCCAGTCTTCTGGGTCCTTCCTAAAACCACAGTGAAGGTTCCAAACCATAATCAATATTTGTCTCTGAAAAATGTTTGAATTGCAGTTTCCTGAACAAAGATGTTGCCAGAATCAATTTACTGCTGACTGCTGTATTTTCCCTTCTCATGCACTAATCTGGGACAGAGACTCTAGGAGGAACGATTTTCTCACTGCTAATATCTTCATGATAATTGTATTGAAAAATTCATTAAACAAACAACTTCCACAGAATGCCTGTGGTTTCAGTGAAGATATTTTTTAGATTTGCCTTAATACAGGTTGAAATGTGCACTTTTTCACTTTTAATGAGTTCTCTGTGAAGGGTCCTTCCTTACTAATTATAGAATGATTTCTTGGCTGTTGATTCTGCCTTGATCTAACTGTCCTATGTTGCCTTGGAATAAAATCTCATACTTTGTGTGCTGTTTTATTTTCTCCTTATTTTACCATTTATATGTATGAGCCTCACAGAAAACATACATAAAGTGTATTTTCCCTTTTTTCATATGAAAGTTTTACATTCTTGGTCATTATCACCCAGGACAAGGCCCCAGACAAATCCAAGTAGCTCTTATGAATCACAGTCTGGTAAAATTATATAAACTCATTGATTTGCAGCTTATGTGACCTTCCTCACCTGTTTCTTCCCTTGGAAACCACCAGACAGGTTAAGTTCATATTTCCATTGGTTCCCTCTTATTTTCTGACCTGTGTGGCAGGATGTGCTTTATCCTAGGTATCTGTGAATAGAAAACTATCTTTCAATGGAAGCTATTTTTGGTTTTTCTGTATAAAAAGAATAAAATGTATTATTTAATTTAATTCACTCTGCCTTGCCATTGTATCTGTTACCCACACACCATTTTTTCACTTTATCCACTACCTCCATCCCTTGCCCTTTCCCACTGTAGTCATATGCTGGCATATACCAAGCTCCTCCCTTCCCTTAAACTCTTCCCTCCCCAACCCTTTCAGTTCCTTTGAATTTTACAGAGTCCCTGCTAGATCCCTTTGAATCTCTGAGATTTCTCCTGAGAAGGAAGGGAAGTCATGTTTGGTGGATCCAGCAGGGAGCACCAGGGAACTGCTGAGTCAGTGTGTTTCTCTCCTTTGCAAGGTCACATGGTGAGGTGTGAGGTGTGGAAGAAAAGAATTCCCTTTAGAGCAGATTTATTAGATGAGATTACTGGAAATGACTCAGCAGAGCCTGGAGAAAATGAGGCCCTGGCCATTGTTGCTCCAGAGGAGGAGCTCCCCATGAAGCATGGAGCTGTTTCTCACCTCTGTTCTGGGTGGCCTATAATGGGAGTCACAGCAAGACCCTACCCTTTTCCTGCCTTCTTCTGTGGCCCCTGAAGAAAGAATGGGAGCCCCACCAGGGGACCTTCCAGGCTTTGCTCAATGGGCTGGCCACACCTCTTACTCTGAATGTTCACCCCAGGTTGTGGAACTACAAGAGCATGATTTATGCAACAATTCTCATCAGGACGTCTGGACCACATGGTCTGGAACCAGGGCAAGTTTTTGCTCAGTGATAGACTCAGAGGCCACCCAGCTGATGAAGAAAAAGGGGAAAGTAAATGGTTCCTGGACAAAGGGTGCAAAACAGACTTTTGCTTCTGTGGAGGTATTGATAAATTTATGACTCAAGAAAGGCAGCCATGATGAGTTGCTCACCTCCCTCACTGAAATGGTCAAGTAAAAAAAGGTTTACTACACTTATGTTGTAAGGAGCTAGGTATGTTTCCATTGCCCATGTAAAATATTAATATGATCCTGAAAATGGTGCAGCTGAACCATATGAGAGTAAACAGTACCTGGAAACTGTACACCCTGAGAAATTTAGATTCTCATGTAGGACAGATATCTTAATATCAGTCAGATTTCTGATCTGTATCAGATTTCTTCTCTCCTACAACCATAAGTCTCCTGACACATGCCTGTGGAAGGAGGAGCAGTGTGTAAAGCAGTTCTGCTCTCAATTCCTCTGCATCACTCCAGCAGCTACATTTGGACTCTGTCTCCTGCTTTGAAGGCTGTCACAGACTCAGGTACCTGAAGAACCCCTTTTCAGACCCCTTTTTATCATCAACTGCCTGATTTGGGATTCCTACTTGATGTATCTGTCCCAGTGCCTCAACATCAGTCAGCAAAAGGACCTGGAACTAAATGGGATCAATGTGAACAACATTGATTGCTGAGCACTTTGAAGTCTCCTAGAAACAGCCTCCACCATCATCCATGACCTTAAATGAGTGTGGGATCATGGGCCCCAGGGTCACTACCACACTGCCTGCCCTGAGCCACTGCTTCTAGCTCGCAATCTTAAACTTCTGTGGGAAGTGAATCTATGTGGTCATGCTGGAAAATCTCCTGCACCACACCATCCAGCTGATGAAGAAAAGTCACATAGTGTATCCTACCCTACTGGAGAGTTATGAGGATGTCTGAGGCACCTCCACCTGGTAAAACTGATGCAAATGCTACACCACTTTGGAGAATCCATCATGGTCTGATTCAGTTTCATCCTCTGTCCTTACTATGGTGTCAGGGCCTTCTATGATCTAGTGCCCATTCTGTGCCCCTGATACTTGCCTGCTTACCTAAGTGCACATATGTCCATCTTTATTCTGGGAATGTGAACACAGAAGCTCAAAATGTATGTTATTCTAAAAAGAACACAGAAGTGACAGTTTTAAACAACTGCTAAATGTAGGTAGGAAAAGAAAAGATGATCAACGGTTGGGGGTAGACATTGACCTGGGGTTGTTTTGGGATCTATCAGGTGATGCATCCTATAGAATTAAAATTACAAATCAGAATTTCTACAGGGGCATTTGTACTTTGGAGATATATGTGAAAATTTACCCAGCAAGGTGATCATAAAGAAATGGAAACAATGTAAAAGGTAAAAGGAAAACAAACAAACAAAAACACAACTAATTTACTGTGTCAATAAAACATGCCCTTTGCCACATGCGTAAAATATTCTGAGAAAGTGTTAGCACATTGGGAATCACTGTGTGACAGTAGTCTGTGGGTAGGAGGATCTCTCCAGAAGGGATTGTTATTCTCATTCTCTTTTTTATTCTCTCTCATTTCACTCTCTCATCTCTCTCTCACTCTCTCTCTCTCCCTCCCTTCTCACCTCTCTTATACACATTCAAGAAATTCCTTGACAATTGATTTTTCCCCCATTTCTTCTTTCTTTGTACAAAGCAATTCAAAGTTCTGATCCTAACATTCCTCAAATATGTGTGGATGTAGAGTTCACTGTCAGTGGCAGGTCTTGCTATACTTAAGAACTCTTGAATAAACATCTAGTCCTTTCAATGAGTTTTTGTTTCATAAATTCTTGTTTTTATGGTTCCATTTAAATTGGATTCCATTCTGTCTAATGTCATTGACTTCTTCCTTTTCCCAAGAAGCTTTTTGGGAGACAATTTCTAATAAGTTTCCTGGTCCCCATAATCCAGAATGCATTTCCCCTGAAAGAGTAAAGCTGAATATAAATTAGGGTTCTCTGCATGCATATTAATGTGCCTGGTTACATTTGGTGTCATGGCAGAGTGCATGTGCTTCTATAGTGTCCACATTAACTTAGTTTTTGTCAGTGATTTCCTTTTCAACCACTTTGTCTGGAATGTGTGGCTTAACCTGGGTCAGGTTTGTGGAGAATTTTTGTGGAGTTCCCAGATGATCACTGTTGAGGCATTGCAGCGAAATGACTGATAGATCAATGGTGCACAATTTGCTTTTTCTTTTTGAGTTTTATTTTCACTTGTTGACATTTATGATCATAGAAAACTGTATATAGATGAAGGACCAGAATTGCTGAAGTCTACAGGGCTCACAGCAACCTTTGCTTAGAGGGCTGAGCAGCACCTTCTGCCCTGGAAGGTTAGGAAAAAGGTGGAGGATGGACTGTGGCAGGCAGAAATCAAGGAATGCAGGTGCCAGAGGTGTTTCTCTGAGACTCAATCACTAAAAGCTCTTAATCTTGGATTTTCTCAGAGGACATCTCCAGTTAGAAAAAGAGAAGAATATAAGAGATGGAGTCTGTCTAAGGAAGTACAACCTTCTGCAACTTGTTCCTCAGCCACCTCAATCAGTTCCCTACAGATTGATGAAGAGAATCAAAATTAGGAGGCTAGCTGGGAGACTGTCTAGACACATCCAGCTTACTTTACTGATTTTCTCACCCCTATAGGTGGCTCTTCAGGGAAAATAGTACCTGCAAGGACTCACCAACATCTGTAGAAGGCCACCAGTTTATTCTTTCAGTAGACAATCCACCTGAGGAAGTGACTGCCTTGCACTCTAGAAGTCTAGTAAAGCACTGTCTCATACTTGTTGCTGCCTATCAGCTTTATGGCCTTGGCCATGGGCTTATTCATGTTATGGACTTGAATCATCTACCATCCCCTCAAAACAACACAGTCTTCTCCACAAAATGGCATAGCTATATTGTTATCCTGTATTGTTTTCAATATCTAAGGTAATTCAGAAAATTACATCATTTCCACCTGTAAAGGAAAAGTAAATGAAAAGGAAGAGCCACCTTGGTACCAAACAGGAACAATGAACAAACCTATTACAATCATCACCCTTTATCTTAGGAGGACACATTATAAAACTATTAACAGATTCCTAAAACTCTGTACATCAAACCCTGCACATACCGTGATTTTTCCTACACAAACATATCTATGATAAAGTTTATATACTGAGAAGAATGCCAGATTCTGGTAGAATAGAAGATTATAAATAAGCAGTAATAAAATAGATGATAATTTGCCAAAAAAAAATTTCAGCATCACCACTCTTGCACTGAAGGACATTAATAAGTGACATAGGATACATTTTATCACAAGATTGAAGGAGATCTCATTCAGTTCTGAATGTCATAAACTCTGAAACATATAAAATTGTTTAATTCTTGAATGACTTATTTAAATATTTAAAATTTGGGGTGAGCCATCGATGATATGTGAGTGAAAATGCAGAAAGCAAAATTGTACTTATGAGAGGATTCCTGTGCTTGATGCTATGAAGAATGTGTTGAAAAGCCCCAAGCCTCTGGCCTAAATGATTACACATTTTTAAAAAGCCATTATAAAATATGCTGCAAGAGCTGTATAAAATTTAAGTCAATTGACCCAATTATATTACCTCTAAAAATCTGTCTCAGAAAATTCAATCATGTAACAGAATAAAAATTAATACACATTCATGCTATTGCCTTGATTGTATATTAACTGAAAACCAGCTAAGCATCTTGGATCAGGCACAGGGATAAATTAGAGTAAATTCATAATATAATATGCTGTGGAGACTTTAAAATTCTTTATAGATGTTATGAAAAGTCATAGTATTACGTTCCTCCAACTTACATAATCAAGGTATAAAACATATAAGCTACTTAAACAATCCAGCTACTGCATGCAAAAATGACATCTATCAAAATACAGGCTCTAAGCTTCCAAGGACTTAGAAAATCTAATAAGCATGGCCTAGCAGCTGCTAGGATGAAAGCAAGTAAATTTCAGTGTGAACCATCATCTGAAAATCTAGAAATGATATCACTAAGTTCTGTGATTATATAACCATCAGTTGACTACCTGCCAGTGGCAGATCACATTCATGATCTCATAAGACCCTTAAAGTAATGCTGTGAGTATGACAGAAAGGCAGTCATATCTTTTTCCAAAAGTGTCAAATGCAAGGAGATTACATGAAGGTTGAAGATGAGACAGCTCTTGGGAGTCCAAGACTCCAAACTTAAGTGTAGTTTTATTTTTATGGCATCATGAGGGAAAAATTGATTTCTGAGAATAAAACTAACCCTTGTTGAATACTGAAGAATTTCCAGGTCCTAGGATAAATACAACTACCACACCCACCAGAAGCATTATTTAGGAAATGCTAAAATTATTCCCTTTAGAGAAAGGAAGAAGCAGACATATTTGTTAAAGTGACACATGTAGTAGATTAAGCCAGAATTCACACCAAAGTTATCTCATTCCCAAGCCAGAGTTACTAGTGTTATTGCTTTCAAAATGTTTTAAAATAATTCAGAGTTCCAGAAAATAACCCAAACAAAAGAGTAATATCTGTCCATATGTGTATATATATATGTCCATATATATATATGTCCATATATGTATATATATATGTCCATATATATATATGTCCATATATATATATATATATATTACAAGCTATAGTAACAAAATTGCAATCCAATATGAAAATAAACAATAGCAATATATGGCATTATTGGGCCAGTACCCCAATACTACTGTGGTGAACATGCCTTTCCCTTCCCAAATTGCAGTGTGCTAATTAGGGAAAGCCATTTCTCTTAGAAACAGTAGGAATGAAAACATTATGAAGACAATTTTTACTGGTCTACAGAGTTATGTTTTATTATTCCTTAGCTTATATTCAAGTGAATAGATAAATACATATGTGTTTACATTCTTTGCAACAATTCTTTTTCCACTTGTAAATTGATTGCAATTTGGATGATGTAAAAAAGTTTGAGCTTCTAGATGATTTTTTTAAAATTAAGGTCAATGAGAATGTTTCTATGAGCCATTTTATGTGTCTCTGCCTTCACTTCCGAGTTTCATTCTAAGCTTAAGAAATAGATGCTGCTTGAACTAAATAAATGTGAAATTTTTAGTAATCTTTAATGGCCTATCTTCCCACCTACAGAGCATTCAAAGAAACCCTTTCTCTCTACTTGGAACTCTCTTTGCAAAGAAGCAAACAGCAGGTGGAATTTGGGGTGAGACAGAACATCACATTATTTTGTTCATGCAGCAGGAAATTGTAGCTGTCCTGCAGGAATCTCTGTGTAACCAACATATTAAATAGCTCAAGGGAGTGAGCCATCAAATTCAGAGGCCAATGGGAGGCCAGATGCCAGGCACCTGAGCTTCATGATTTAACGGCCTCCAATCCACCTGCATGCCTGCTTTAGAAATATCTTTTTATAGTGCATATCGGATTCTACTGCTCTGTTGGCAACCTAAGAAGTGCCTAGGATCTATTTCTACATCAGCTCTTGCCACGGTCTGTGGTACTCCAGGAACACTGAATGCCAAGCATTCTCAGCTTTTGGAAAGTCCCTACACATCACACATAATACCCTTTTTCCAGAAATATTCCTTGATGTCTCTGAAGAACTCTAGCTGATCCTTCAGGTTTTCCTTAGAAAAACTCTACTCTGTGGTCTTTGTTTTTTCACTATTGGTCTGAATTTGCTTTTTACTGGATATGAATTCCTCAGAGTAAAAATGCCATTTATTCAGATTTTCATTCCCACTGCCTGGAGGAATTGTTAGTATTGTGTTCATAGAAAGCATTCAATAATTGTTTAGTGAATAAGAGAATGAATAAATAAATGGATGGATGGATGAGTATGTTGGTGGGTTAGTGAATGTGTTGAAAAATGGTTGAATAGACTAATATTGGTTAAGTGGATAAAAGAACAGATGGACAGACAAGTGGATAACTATGGATAGTTGTGTGAGCAGATTGGTAATTAGATGTAATGGGTATAAATTTTAAATTTGCTGTTCTTTTACTGTATTTCCCTTAAAGAAAGAAAACAGACTAGGTAAAAGAGAGACCTGAAGAAAACTTAGAGTAAAATTTTAAGGCCCAGTTGACAATTTAAGAAATAGTACACCAGATCAAGAAAATACCTGGACCATTCCATTCCCTTTCCTGTGCAAGCATTACTTATTCAGTTAGTGGAATTAAAGTGCACATCAAAATTCCTTCTCTGATTTTTCTTACTGTTTTTCAAATATTTCCTCCCAAGTCAAATATGTAGGTATTTAAGTAGATGAAAAATTAAATCACAGAACCCATGATTAATATGACAGTAGAAGGAATCACATTAAAGTTTTTAAATCATTTTAATTGAAAATGTAATTTTTGTTAACCATGACTGCAGAATGTCTATAATGGTGCAAATATTTCTGTTTTGAGTTCATTTTATTTTATATTTTATTAACAGAAACAATTCTTTTTTGTTGATATTTTAACTGGATCCTTTTATTGAACACATTTTAGCTCTATATTGATTGTAAGACACTGAAATAATGAAATATTTTGTAATATAATCATAGGTCACAGATGCAGTAACATCAGCATCAAGATAGTCACATTCAGTACAATTTCAGTAACCTGGGAGAAACTTTGGTGGTATAGTAGCCAATCTTCATCATCCAGAAATATTAACGAACTATAATTGAAGACAAGAAAAACAACAACAACAACAATGAATTGTGAGTTGGTAGTCAGCAAAACAAGCACTATCAATTCCAAATTTACTTAGGTACCATGGACTGGACCCAAACCTATTGCAAGATGTGGCTGGACAATTTACATATCAGCATTCCTCATGGCCCTAATGCAATCCTAAACCATGATTAATGGACTAGAGGTGAATTCCTATTTTGGAACCCTTGAGAAAATTGTTTTTGGCACAAATCATGGGTTTGTGGTGGTGCAACAATGGTTGCTATTTTATTCTTAGAGATGAATTTTCCTGTACCATTTGTGTACAATGAAACCAGGTAGAACACAGAGGTTACACCACCCATTGGCCACATGATCCACAATCAGAGGTCCAGCCTCTGAAAAGACTCCAAAGTACAGGGCACAGGAAGGGGACCCTCTCCCCTCTCACCCTAGTCTAAGGGCACTGCAACTTGTTTCCACTGATGACACATGAAATACTTAACAGACACAAATCTGAACAGAATATACTCCTTTACTAAGAAAATACCATGTTCAATAATTAACAGGGAATTTAAATAATGTACTGATTCAAAAATGAAAAAGCCACTACAGAATGTGGTTCTGACAAAGGTGCCCCCAGGTAACCTGTGGTCAGTTCCATGATACAAGACTGTCTGCAAATTGCTGAATTCACATGGCATGAAGAGTGATCATCAGGAATAGATGAACAACTGTTGCATAATGTATTAAGTAAATTATGTTTGTACTACTACATCTCCCAATGAGAACATTGTGCATCCAATAGAAATGATCATTTCCAGACTGTAGGAACTCATGAATAATAGTGAGGTAATTTAATTTTTTTCTTGTGGAAAATATGGTCAAAGCAACATCTTTGCACCAATGCAAGATATATATCCTGACACATAGGACACAGATGCAGAGGTTCATGAGCCACAGGTAACAACATTGTGAGTGTTTTTTTGTAACAAATTACTCAGTGTCTATTTTACTCTATTGAAAAAGTGAAAGGGTATAATACCTGTAATTGTTTCTATTTCACTTAGTTCAGAACTGCCTAGGGAGAGTTTACCATATACACTTGCCATCTTCCACATGGACATGTCATCTTGGCAATGAGAACAGAAATCTCAGATATGAAATTGATGGTGGAGGCTTTGAATTTTTTATATCCTTGGTGTAATTGTGATACATCTGACAAAAAACAACAAAATTTTTCCACTTGAGTTTTAGTAAATTTTTATTGTTGTGCTGGAGGTACATTGTGGAGTTTTTAAAACTTACAATGTTGCATTCATGCACTCCAACATTCTCCTTTATCCCCCACTCCTCCATAACTGGAATAGTTTCAAGAAGATTTTTTTGTTGTGTAGTGGGAGTACATTGTGGCATTTGCAAAATTTCTTACAATGTAACAAATTTATCATACTTCAATTCACTCCCTCCACTGCTCTCTTTTACTGCCCCTTCCCCATTCCTGGAATGGTTTCATCGGGTATCATTTTTGTTTTTACATACAAGTGTACACATTTCTGTACCATACTAACCCTCCTATCCTTTTTCCCTACAACTTCCCCCCTCCTCCCACTCGCACAAATACTGCCTCCATGCCCCAGGCAGGACCTCTTCTGCCCTCTTGTTCTCCAATTTTAGGAATAAAAGAAAAAAAATGATACAGGGAGTTTCCTTGTGATATTTCTAGGTATAGATGTATTATAGCCCAAAATGGTTCATCTCCTTTGTTTTTCCTCATTCTCCCTCAGTCCATTTCTTATTGTGATTTCAGAGTGCTTAAGAATTACATATTTATTCTTGTATAGAGTACATAGTCATTTTTACATTTACACAGTATTTGCACCATATTCGCACACCCTCCAACATCTATCCACACATCCACACATCTTCCCCCTCTCTTTGGTACCAAACACCCATTGAGGATGAAAGATAGACAGACAGAGAGAGAGAGATGCAAAGACATAAGAACATTGAACCTCTGCTGGCAGAAACCCTTTCCTAGCATATTGTTTTTATTTTTAATATTTCAAAAGTCTGGAAAAAAAGTCTGAAAGTAGTCAAAATAAAATGCTAGATAAACCTACAATTTAAATTACTGTAAACTCTTAGAGATCAAACTGCAGGGAAGAAGGAAAGAAAAAATTGAAGGAGTAGTAAAAGAAGCAAGACAAAGAGTAAGTGAGGGGAGAAAGAATAGAAGGAAGGAAGGAAGGAAGGAAAGGCAGGTTAATAAGAAAGGGAAGGAAGGAAGCCTTCCAGTCCCATGAGTCTCATGGTCTCCAGTGGTGGGTCTACTTGTGGGTGCTAAGTCTGCAGTAATGTCCTCCCAGGGCAATCTTGCTTCAGAGGAGGGGTAGATGCAAATGAAAATATTCACAGCATGAGCTTGTTATGGGACACTATGATCAGAATTCTACGCCCTCTGGGAATTGTCCACTCTAGCTTTTATTTAACAAAAGTGCCAGAAGGAGGTGATGGTGGTAAAACAAAGACCTCTGAATCACCCCACAACTTCTACTAGAGATCTTTTTGCTCTTTGCAGAACACACCTTGAGTTATGATTATACAATTCTCCCCAAACAACTCCAGTCACATATTCACTCTTCTCAGTCCCTCAGAGCCTTTCTTGTCAGCATCACCTATGACACCATTCTGCCTTCTAGTGGTCAACCCAGCTCAGGATTTGGATACCAGTATGATTTTCCTGTAAGGTAGTTGCTCATTCTGCAATAAAATCCCTACTGTGTCATGGACTCCCTACCAACTAAGTGGTGAAAGAGAAAAAAGAAACTGGAGAAGTTTGGGAAGAGTTTGAAAATCTGTAGGGCAATGTTACAGGAGGGATCCAGATATCCACAAGTTATAGGTTGTACCCTGTTTCAGGACTGGGTTTCTTCAGGGAAGAGGCTTCAGCCTCTCTTTGGCCCATAGGTGTCTGAAAAGCAGAAGCCATGGGATTTCCTTAGCCACACTTGTTCTCAGGCTAGAAGACTAAGCTCTTAACCACCCTCAGTGTGTCTGCAGGGCAATGATTGGATTTCATCCCTCTTCATGTGATACCTGCAGGACAGAGGCCACATGAGTATACATGGTGTCTGCAGGTCAGAAAATATGTCATGTCCCTGACTGCAAGGTGTCTTTAGGGCAGAGTCCAGTGCCAAAACACTGTCTCTGGTTTTTTCAAGGGCAAATGTTGCATCCTATACTCAGCTCCCATATATCTGCTCAGGTTTAGCAGTGGCCTTTTCTTAGAACTAATGTATGTAGAGCAGAGACTATGCTCCCACCAACCTGCGTTGTTCAGAGTAGAGCCCAGGTTATGTATAGGACAGTGATTGAGGCCTATCCTGTCATATGGGTCTGCAAGACAGAAGCTGTTTCCTGTATGCTGTACTTGGATTGCAGTCATCTCCAGAGCAGAGAATACAACCTGTATTTTCCTTGGGTACCTTGAGAGCAGAGACCACTTGTTGGCTCTGGTGTTTGTATGGCAGAGGCTGTGGTCTGTTCCTAGCCTAAGTATCTGCAGTGCAGAAGCCTCAACCTGTTTCCCCTTTCTGGGTGTCTTCAAAGGCTTTGTCTTCTCCCTGGCTTCAGAGTTTCTTAATAGCAGAGGTGCTAGAGAATTTCCAGTGTCTGTAAGTCAGAGGCCATGATGAATATCTGTGTCTGCAGGGCAGTGGCAATGGATGTCTCTAGGTCAATTATTTTCATGCCATGATCTGCCTCCTGTCTGGTATCTATGTATCCACAAAGCAGAAGTCCTAGCCATCCTAGCCTGTCTTCTAACCAAGGTATCTGTAAGGCAGCAAGTGAAGCCTATCCTTGGCTCAGAATACTATTGTGAAGAAGCCACAGCCTATCTCATCCCTTGGTGTCAGCAGGCCAAAAGCTACTGAATGGTTCTGGTGTATCCAGGGAAGTCTGTAGCCTGTTTCTTGCCTAAGTGTGTACAGGTCACAGATTGTGGCCTCACCAAACCCTGGGGATCTCTAAGACAGAGGACATGGTGTGTTCTACCATGAAGGTATCTGCAGAGAATAGGTTACACCCTGTACCCTAGTCTCAGGTGTCTATGGGGCAGAGGCAGTGAACAGTTTCCTGACTCAAGGAATATGTAGATTAGAGGATTTATTGTGCTTCCTGCTCCTAGGTATTTGGAGGGTAGTGGTTATGGAACTGCTCCAGGTTTCTGCAGGATGGAAGCCTCAACTTGTCCCCCATGAATGTCTGTCTGCATCACTGTGGTGATGGTCTTTCTCTGACTCCCGTGTTTCTTTAGCCCAGAGGTGTTGCATTTTCCCTAAGCCTCTTTTGTGTGCATAGTAAAAGATGCAGCCTCTTCCCACATTCTAGTGTTAGCAGGGCAGAGGCCATAGTCTGTCCCTGGTGCACCTGCATCTACAGAGATGAAGTCATGTTCTGTTCCCCATCTCCATGTGTCTATAGGACAGAGGATGCTGTCAGGCTCCATGTGACTGAAGGGCACAGGATGTTGGAGGACTATGGGAGTTTTCATGCAGAGACACAGTAGTCTCAACTTAGTTGTCTATAAGGGAGGTGGTATGGCCTGTTGCTACACAGGTTAACTTCAGGTGTAGAGGCCATTATAGGGGTCCTGGTGTCTGCATGGGAAAGACAGTGACCTGTGCCAAACCCTCAGGTGTATGGACAGAAGAGGTTACCTGATGTCTCCATCTGTAGTGTAGCATCCCAACACTCAGGTGTATGCAGTGCAGAGGCCTTGGCCTGTTTTCAACACTTGCATGGCTGGATGTCTCCATGTGTCACCAGGATCAAGGCCATGGCATACAACCATCTCAGGTTTCTCCAGAGAAGGTCCTTCCTATCCCTAGCTGGAGTGCTGAGGCTGTGGTCTGTCCCCAATCCCCAGGAGTATGGATGGCCCAGACTTCTTGAGGGCCCAGGATGCCTGCAATACTGGAGATATCCTGTCCTTGTATAAGCTGTCTCTATGGCACAAGCTATGGCCTTTCCCTGATCCTGGTGTGTGCAGGTTAGCAGGGCAGAGGTAGCATCCTTTCGCTGGCACACAGTTTTTGTCATTAAGAGATTCATCTTATTCGCCACATTATAGCCGGCATGAAGAGAGAGTAACAGAAAAGTGCCAATACCAAGATAATAAATTTAACATGCACATGTTATATGACTGTCATCCTTTTCATTGCTCATAACATTTTGTTATCTGTCTGTGAACTAGATTAGATAATGAATTTTCCTTGTTGTTCTAAAAACAAATAAGTCATTTTCCCAACCCATTCAAGCTGAAACTTGATGACTAAATAGAAATTTCATAAAAATCAACACCAATTTTGTATTGTCAAACTTCATGCCTGACACTTTGGGGAATTTCCCAAAACATCAGATGACATTGCCAAAGGATTTCAAATTGGAAGCCAGGGCAATCCACCAGACATCAAGTGGTGTTGTCATTTTACCATCTAATGTTGCTTCAAATTCAAATCTACAATACATACTTACCTTCTTCTGGACTCTTTATCTCAGTTTATAATTTGTTCCAACTATCAACCTTTTCTTTTCTTTCATGTTTTTATTGAAAAATAATTTAAATCCTCTTCAAGCAATACAATCCAGAGTGAGTTATTTAAATATGACTATAACATAGGATCATTGTGGATATATTCATTGGTCAACAAGGCACACCCTAAACTCTTGTCTGAAAAAATGCTGTTTTCTTATAAATTCAGAAGTTGTTAACCAAAGTTTTAAAAATCATTAGTATTAGATCTAAATATTTCATCAAGTAAGTGAACCATTTTCCCATATTTTAATTGGATCTTTGTAATCTCTGCTTCTAGCTAATTCACAAACTCTACAGTATCCTCCTATTAGTCAGATTGATAACATCATCTGGGCATCATATTTTCTGAAGTGCCTTAAATGCTTGCCATCTGCCCCTGACTCCTCAAATGATCTCCATGGGAATTGAGCAACAGAACCTCATGGACTAAATCACAGAAAAACTACTGAAATCCAGTGTTGTGATTTTCAGATGACGTGTATCAGTTAGTCAGAAAGGGTGACAAAAATGGGGGAAATATTAAAATAAAGTTGAGACCAGTGTTAAATATTCCATGGGCAGGCAGAGGCACTAAGGCCATTCAAACAAGACTTAGTATTTCTTGCAAATATCCCTGATCATTGCAAACAAATCTTAAGTCATTCTCCAAAAATGGAATAAGATGCTCTATTTGAAACAACCCTCTGCCAATTGAAAACCCCTATTATGCTATATTATATATTATACAATATTATAAATAATAATCAATGATTATAAAGGTTACATAGCTTCCTCATTTTCACTGTATTAGCCATCTCCTAAGGTCTTACCACTGTTCATTTGCAGAAAGGAAACTATCCTGCTGTATACACAGTAATCATTTTAAGCATTTTGAACTTGGTAAGATTTTATTTTTGACATTGTTGAGTTTTGTACTTTTTCCTCTTTACCTTAGTCTAGGTGTGGCAATTAAAAAATTGACTTGTTATTTGAAAGAATGAACTCTATTTTTGACAGTAATTCTATCAACTTTATTCTGTTTGAGTGAATTTCTAATGACTTTCGCAATTAAAAATGCTTTTACTGTTGCTATTCTAATGATTTTCTTTTACTTATCAAATAATTTATAAAATTACAAATTTTACTTAACACCAGGATGTATAGTCATACATTATAATTAATATTATATTACAAAATTTGAATGTTCTGTTTCTATTTTTTGAAGTTTTAATTGTGTCATTTAAGCTTCCCTAAATACGATACAAATGTTTAATTGAATATTTATTTATTCATTATTATTAATTTGATGGTATTGAGATTGAAGAACACCAGGTCTTTCTTTTTGAGCAGGTACTCTACCACTTGAACTATGCTCCCAGTGTAGGTATTTTGAGATAGGGTTTGCCTTATGTCCTGGCCAATACTTCAAGTTGTGCTTCACCACATAGTTGGGATGACAGGTGCACAGGCTACTGCACCCAAACATTGTGTGAGATGGAGTCTTATAAACATTTTCCCAGGCTGTCTTCAGACCATGATCTCATTGATCTTCACCTCCCAAGTAGCTAGAATTCCATGGTTGAGCCCCTGTGCCTGGGTTGAATCTGTAAAATTTTTTAAGTGATTTCATTTTTAATATTTTTGGTATTAATTATTGTATTATTTTCAGAAGTCTAATTTTGTCATAAGTCTCTTTTTCTTGGTTACTTTGAGATGGGTTTTACATAATGAACTAATGAAAAAGTACTAGATAAATTTTGTAAAAATATATAGTGCAGTCATCAAAGAAGCAAACATGTCAAACCTGATTGGTAAAATTTAGTTTTATTATTCTTATCTTTATCACTTTGATCTGTTTATTTGGAAATATTTTAAAATATAACATAAATCCTAAATCTAAGTTGTCTCAATGATTCCTTAAATGAACAATACTTTCAATGCTTTATTTATTTCTATGTTACCAAATATGCATTTTTTAATGGATGGTGACTTTTAGCAACATAAAGTCTTTTTCCCAGTCCTGTGTAATGTCTTTGTTTTGAAGGTAATGTTGATATTAATACTGACATATTGGCTTTCCTTTATTCCCATGTCTATTTCCTCATAATGACCTCATAAAGATCTGCTTATCAAGCAAAGATAATTTTAGTAACTTGAAGGAGCAAGGGAGGATATCACCTTGACATTCTGTACAAAATGTCATAAGGGGAGAGCTAAAAAAGAAAAATGTGTGTATGTGTATGTGTGTGTGTGTGTGTGGAGAGAGAAATGTCTGTGTTTCAGGGAGGCAAAGCATTTGAAGCAATGTTTGGTAGTTAAGTTCTTTTGCAGAGAAGTAAACTTTCAATCCTAATGAACTAACTGCTGTTCTGAGTGGATGGCAATTTGCTCAGAAAAATGAAGTGTATGTTAGTATAAATGGGTTTGCACAAATATCTGCAGGCCAATTATGGAGTTACTTAGTGGTTTGTAATCTTACCTTCCTCAGCAGGAATTAATTGAAGAAAATAGCTAAGTCATGTTGACATGAGTTCATTCAGTTCTCAAACAATCCAAATCATGTTAAAACAATCTATTTCCTTTTTTCTCTGTTCAAGTTTTGATTTTCAAGCATTTGTATCATTTCATTAGATATTGGACTTCCAAATTGTACATCAATAGATCTAGTTTTGTAGTGCCGCTTCTGTTCCTTATGTCTACATTTCTAGCTTTATGTCAATGGCATCTATGTTTTCTTCTGTAAATTCTTTTGTGATCAAATTTAAGTTATTTTTTGTATATAGAATTATGTAATACTTCTGAGTTTTAATGAGTATTCAATTGTTTTGAAATCCTATTTCTTATTTGCTAAAATTAAGTTCATTTTTATATACAGATACATTTCTGGGCTTCCTATTCTTCCTCAATGATCTATATGTCTATCCTTATGTTTGCAATCCATTGCCATAATCATTGTACCTGGTTAATTTGTCTTAGCATAAGCACCTAAAAACTTGTGTTGACTTAAAATATCACTGATGCTCTTCTAGATTTTGTGATTTTCCCATTTTATCTGGGAAACCAGACAATTTTTATCCTTTGTCATCCATTGCAAAGGAGTGTGATAAAAAGTGCTGTCCAGTTACTGTAGTGGCTGTCCTATGGCAAGATGTAGAGTTTGATAATGGGGAGAAGGCTGATGCACAGAGAAAAACTGAAATCCTTTCCTTTCCATGAAGGGAATGTTGGAAATCTACTGTTTTGTAAAAGCTGCACAAGGAAAATCTGTGTGCATGTGTTTGAAGGTGATGTTGTACCTCTCGATTATTAAAGTTTCTTAATAGCAACACACAGGTAATAGTTGGCTAGTACTTTAGAAGACATGTTAGTGTTCTGATTTGTTTTTAAATAAGCTGAAAAATATTACCAGTGAATCATACAGAATAGAGAAATATACCAGTAGAATTTCTGTTCTCTTTAGGGCCAAAATCCTTGATGAAATCTTGGTATGATAGGAAAATGATTGCTATCCCCGTAATAAAGACAAGTGTTGGTTTACTTCTCTGATTATAAAAACAGAGATTTCTAAGGGAAGTATTTGAGAACAGTGGAAATTAAAGTAGAACAGCACTAGTAGAATCAATTATGAATGCTATTTAATAGCTGCTTATTATCTCAAATAAAGTTAACAACAAACTTTGAGAAATCTTTGTGTCTCATCTGGAGTGGAGAAAACTGTAATGCAAGAATATATCCTATTACATTTTCATGGGTCACAACATGTTTTTATGCATAAATCTTGTTGGTATTTAACAGTAACATAACGTTCAGTGTATTGATTACACTTGATCCAACCATGTCAGTGTTAGCTACACATGACCATGCAAAAGGTATGCTCATAGAAATAAAGACTTTATCAGGCAGCTTCTTGCAAGAAGTTGGGTATATCCAATTTTGGAAGAATACACTTTGAAGGAAATTAAAGCCTTTGTAACTGGACTAATGAGATAATTCCTCTAGTGTGGTAATTCTAAGAAATACCTTAAACCATCACCAAGTAAGGCCTAATGGATATTTTAAACATTGTAGAACCTGCTGTATTTTTAAGATCAGTAGCCTGAATTTCTAGAAGCCCAGGTTAGACAGCTACACTTTGGGGAAACTTATTTCCCATAATTTATACCATTACTAAGGGCAGGTTCCCAAGTGACTGATGAATTCAACTTTACTAGCAGCTGAGAAAACACATAGACAAGATTTTTTCTTCTTCATGTTGTAGCTATCTTGAAGACAGCAGATAAAGGAACACAATTATGCCATTCTTATGTGGATTACATGGGCTAGGTTATATAATGATATCTGAAATCAAATATATTAGTAATCTATTGCTATGCAATGACTAAGATGGTCTTACGGCTTCCTTCAATTTGTGCAGACTTTAGACAATTTTCTTTCTCCCCAAACACACTTATTGTTCCTTTTATAAGAAAATTGAACTGGTAATTTTGTGCCTTTTGAGATAAAAAATCCATGAGTATTTTTCTACACAGGAATATTGTCATGAAGGAAAATGTAAAAGTCAATAAAGAGCATTCAATATATTTAGTCATGAAAGAAATGCAAATAAAACCATACTGAAATTCCATCTCACCCCAGTAATACTGGCTATTGTCAAGAAAACAAAAATTACAAATGACGATGAAGATGTAAGTGGATAGGAAGCATGTACATTGTTGATGGAAATATAAATTAGTGTTGTTTATTTTTCATTTTTCTTTTATTATTCATATGTGCTAAATTAGTGTTGTAACTGTGGAAATCAATAAGGAGGTACCTCAAAAAACTAAAAATAGAACTATCATATGATCCTTCTCTACTGCTTTTGAATGTGTGCCCAAAGGAATTTAAGTAAACATATGATAGAAATAGATGCATTATCTGTTGATTGCAGCACTATTAACAATATTCAAGTTACAGAATCAGTCATTCTATATCCATCTGTCTGTTGTTCGATAACTGCGCTGACTATATATATATATATATATATGTATATATATATAATATATATATGTATATATATAATATACATATTATATATATATAATATATATAATATATTATAAATAGGTAGATATTCAGTCATGAAAAAGGCCAAAATTTTTATTTGCAGTAAAATAGATGGAACTGGAGAACATCATGCTAATCGAAAATATCCAGATTCAGAAAGATAAATATCACACATTCTCTAATATGTAGAAACTAGATCTAAAAATAAAATGATATAATCACAAAAAGGGTACCAATTTTGGATCAGGGATCCTGGTGGAGTGGTAGAGAGAGAGGGCAATGGGGAGATATGATCAATGTACATTTGTATGCACATATGAACAGGAAATTAGGAAAGCCATTCAAAATTTTCGTAAGAAGTTTTTAGAAGTGGGTTGAGCAAAGTAAGGAAAAGAATGAGTATTAGAAGGAAAGAATATGATCAGAGTACATTATATGAATGCACTCATAAGCAAAGATATGTAAGAAAATATCACAAGGAAACTGTTCACTTTGTATAATTAGCTTTAATGAATAAATATGTTTAAAATGTCCCACTGTCTGTTGGGAGGAAGAAGTCTAAGCACCATTTAGCAAACATGGTGACCTATTTAAATTGAACAACTTCTTTGCTGGGGTAGTGGAGTGGCTCAATTGGCAAAAGCACCTACCAGGCATGTGTGAGGCCCTTAGTTCAAACCCCACTCCTTCCAAAAAAGAAGCTAGAAAAGAAAGCATTGCTGGTGGAGTGGCTCAAGTTGTGGAATGCCTGTCCACCAACATCTTTGCCAGTATTCCTCAGAATATTCCCTTTAGCTCAGTCTGAAATTTGAAAGTTCTCCAACCTTTTGTTTAATAAAGAAGAGGTCAATTCTCTCCTATTGCAAGAGTCATGCTATTCTGAAGTCAGAGGGTTAATAAATTAAGAAACAGCATATGCAACTAATTACCTAGTGAGAACTCTGTTTATAGCATTTAGCACAGAAAAATTTTTCCATAAATAAATTGAATGAAAACCAGCAGAAAGTGGTTAGCTATGTTCGCTTTGTTTGCTTTTTTAAAAAAATATTTCCTGTTTAGATTATGATGTTTAAATAATAATAAATACATAGCATGTAGTATCTCCAAGATATCTCAGTAATGTGTATTAGCTGGTATACTTCTGTGCAATTTGAATATAGTTGACAATAACAAGTCCTTATTACCGAAGACACTAAAGAATTTTTTATTGCACAATAGAAGTGGTAGAACCATGCAAACTCATTGGAGATCCAAGTCACATGACCTACTGAATCAGACTTTGTACAAATTAAAAAGAAACAAATTAAAAAATATATGGAGAATTTAAAGAAGAGATAAGTTCAAGGAAGAGTGTAAAAAATATATATTAAATAGAAATAATAGCATAAAGGACACTCTATTTGGTTTACTCATATATACATATGTATTTGATATTTTGAAATAACATTTTGGTAGAATCCAGAGAATAGAATTTTCAGATTCAACAAAATTTCAATTCCATTTCTGGTTCCTAATAACACAAACACACACACACACAAACACATCTGGTAATAAAATAATATCAATATACATGCATCAAGTGTCTGTAGCACATATAACCATTCTATCACCCTTATTGCTATAAAGCTTGTTACATCAATATTATACCACTTATGATGAATTTGGGCAACTTGCATGTGAGACTCATTCAGTGATTCAAAAGCTTAAAACACAGGAAAGCAAATGTAAGAGAATTATTCTCTGCAACTGCTTGTGTAATATGAAAGAGATGGGGAGTAATGACTTATTCATTTACAGTCATTAAATACTGAATATTATAATAACAACTAATATTATAATAACATTTCAACAACTTCACCAGTAGAACATAGATACTACTGAAGCTAGTTTCATGGCTGGTGACATAACGGTGGTTGTTGGGCTGCTGCGGGATACACAGATGAAGTTTTGTCTACAGTCATGGAGGCTTGAGAACAGGTATGGGGACTTGACAAGCACAACACCAGCCTGAGCAGGTTCGGTGCTCATGCCTGAGGTGCTGGGAGGCAAAGGCGGCCCAAAGCCAGACTCCAAGGTTGGGTCTGTGTAGCAGGCCAGGGCTGCTGGAGCTCGTCCAGGCAGCAGGATACAATTTGACCTAGCATGCACCCAGGTTCCCAAAGAGGCAGCACAGAGCTCCTAGCGGTGGTGACTAGCTGCCAAGGCACACGGGGACATTGGCAGCTTTGGCAGTGCAGGGAGCCTGGATCTGGGAAAAAGGAAGATCAGGGAAAGCCACGGGGAGCTAGAGCAGTGTCCACTCCTGTGGGCAGCAGAAACCTGGGATCTAGTACCAAGTGGCCAACTGCAGCACTTCTCTGATCTTGCCTCCCTCCTGCTGGACCACTTTGCCCCAGCTGCCCTGTGAACGAGACAGCTCCTCAGGAAGCACTTGTCCTCCTCCACCACATCCTCCCCCTTGGCTTTCCTGCACTGATCCATCTTACTATTCCTCCTGCACTGCATTGATGCATATTTCCCTTCCTCCTGCTCCAGCACAACTGCAAATCCAGAATGCTTAGGGCCTCAGGAATCTCCCTTCCCCTTGCATCTTGCAGACCACAGCTGTCAGTTGACAGCTGACATTGCCATCCCAAGTGTGGTTCCACTGCCTTTCTCCCTTCCTCAGATGGAACCCTGAGGGAGCTCAACCTGGAAGTGGTGGCACTGAACTGCCAAGGTAGGAATTCCATTAGTCTGCTTGCTTCAAGTCCTGGTTGTTTGTCAGCAGCAGCCCTGTGGAAGAGAAACTATATAGGAGAGCAATCAAGGTGTGAATTTACATTGTCTGGGTAGGTCAAGGCCCAGGGCTCTGGGCAGAAATGCTGGCGAGTGGGAGGAACCAACTTCAAATCATAGCAACAACTGAGAGGAATTTTTTTAAATTTACTTCTTCCACCTGCACTCCCTGGGGCTGTCACCCACTTTGCTAGATAATCAAGACAGCAACCAGGGCGGATTGCATTCCCACCTCGAATTCCACTCAGGAGGGAGGTCCAGAGTTCAATTACCAATAGGAGGAGAATGCCAGTTTTTTTCCTGTCTTCCACCTGGACTCTATGGCCTCTCCCTTGCTTTCCTACAAACTCAGGACAGAGAAGAGGGCGATGGCACTGAAAGTCATGAATGGACAAGTAATCTGTGAGTCCCCATCTCAAAAGATGTGTCAACTTAAAGGGTTGCAATAAGCACCATGGCTCCTTTTGAAGCACACTGTGCCATCTCCAGTCTCACAGAAACAAATAAATAAACCAAAAGAGAAATACAGAAATGATAACTTCATATATCAGTGAGTGAACTAGTGAACACATAAATACATAAACAGACACATAAGTACCTAACAAGATAAATAAATGAGTGAGTGATGTTGTGAATACCTAAGTGAAGAAAGGAATAAAAAGAAATAAACCAACATACCTACAGAGTAACCAACACATGGATGCATACATAAAGGATGTAATAAAATCCTGATGGAAAGAATACATCCACAAGCACATAAATATGTACAGGAATAAATGAATGAATGATAAATTAATGCTCCCTTGAATAAATGAATGAAAATACAAAATTGAATAAATCCTATAACTATCAGTATTTCCATAAGTATTTAATGTATCAAGGACTAAAAGCCAAATGAATACACAGATAACTACTTAAACACATAAAGAAACACAGACATACATATGAAAATGAATGAATGAATAAATGCATGAAAAAAAAAACACCTAAAAGAGGGAAGGCACAAAGGAAGGAAGGAAAGAAGGAAGACAACTGTGAATCAATCAGTAAAAATAAATAAATAAAAAACATAAACAAAATAAACAAAAACTCCATAGATCCATCAGTAAACACTCATTTTGCTCTTTAGCACCTGGCCAGACATTCCGCATCCCAGATGGCTCCCAGGAGGCAGCTGTCCTCCTCCACCACCTCCTCCCCCTTGGCTTCCCTGCATTGATTCATCTTCCTATTCCTCCTGCCCTGCATTGATGCATCTTCCCTTTCCTCCTGCACCAGCACAACCATAAACCCGGCATGCTTATGGCCTCAGGGATCTCCCTTCCCCTTGCATCTTGCAGAACACAGCTGTCAATTGACAGCTGACAGTGGCATCCCAAGTGTGGTTCCACTGCCTTTCTCCCTCCCTCAGACGGAACGCTGAGTGAGTGCCACCTGGAGGTGGTGTCTCTGAGCTCCCAAAGTAGGAATTGCACTGGCTTGCTTGCTTCAAGCCCTGGTTGTTTCTCAGTAGGGGAGCCCATGGGAAGAGAAACAATATAGGAGAGCAATCATGGCAGGAATTTCCATCAGGCAGGTTAGCTTAAGTCCTAGGGTGCTCAGCACAAGTGCTGGTGGGCTGGAGGACCTGAGTTTGAATTCCAGGGACAAGTGAGAGGAAATTTTTATTTACTTATTTCCTTGTTGCACCTGGACTCCAGGAGGCTCTTGCCTGCTTTGCTAGAAAATCAAGACACCAACTGGGGTGGATTGCATTCACACCTCGAATCCCACTCAGGAGGGAAATCCCGAGTTCAATTACCATTAGGAAGCAAATGCTAATTTTTCCTGTCTTCAGCCAGGACTCTGTGGTCTCTACCTTCCTTTCAAAGAACGTGAAAACAGAGAAGAGGGTGATGGCACTGACAGTCACATCCTTGCAAGTAACCTGCGAGTCCCCATCTCAACAGAGGCATCAATAAAAAAGCTGGCAATAACAAAAAAAAAGAAAAGAAAAACAAAACAAAACAAAAAACAAAGCAAAACAAAAAAAGTTTGCAATAAGCACCATGGCTCCTTTTGAAGCATACAGTGTCATCTCCAGTCCCACAGAAACAAATAAAGAGAGAAATACAGAAATGATAACAGCATATATCAGTGAGTGAACTGGTAAACACATAACTACATAAACAGACACATAAATACCTAACAGAACACATAAATGAGTGAGTGATGTTGTGAATACCTAAGTGAAGAAAGGAATAAAAAGAAATAAACCAACACAACTACAAAGTAACCAACACATGGATGCATACATAAACACATATATACACGAAGGATGTAATAAAATCTTGATGGAAAGAATACTTCCACAAGGACATAAATATGTACAAGAATAAATGAATGAATGATAAATTAAGGCTCATTTGAATAAATGAATGAAAATGTAAAATTGAATAAATCTTACATCTATCAGTATTTCCAGAATTATTTCATGTATCAAGGACTAAACAAATAAATGAATGCACAGATAATACTTAAACTAATAAGAAACACCAATATACACATGTAAATTAATGAATGAGTCATAGAATAAATGCATGAAAAAAAAACAAATAAACATCGAAATGATGGAAGGAAGGAAGGAAGGAATAAGTATATGTGAAAATATATTTCCAGGCTCTATTCCATTCCATTGTTTTCTACTTTCATACTCATATCATGCTGTTGGTATTTTAAATGCTTTATAACAATACTTGTTGTTTGGCAATACTGGGGTCTGAACTCAGAGCCTCGTGCTTTCTAGGAAGGTGCTGTGCCACCTGAGCCACACTTCACTTTTGCTTTAGTTTGTTTTTCAAATTGGGCCTCTGGTTTTTGCCCAGGCTGTCCTTGCACTAAGATCCTCCTTCTTCTGCCACCTGAGTAGCTAAGATAACAGGCATGTAACATCAAGCCTAACTTGATTTTTGTTTTTGTTTTTGAGATAAGATTTTTCTAACATTTGAGGGGGGAGGGCTGGATTTGGCTCAAATCATGATCCTCTAATCTCTGCATCCTAAGTAACTGGGATTATAGTTTTGTACCACCATACCCAGACTAAAACATCATAGTAATTCTTTAACTTCAACAGTCAAAGTCCTTTAAAATTCTTTCATTTTTTTCCCCAAAGTTGTCTCAGGTATTCCTGGTATTTTGTATTTTCATTTGTCTTATAAAATTGGTATGTCAGTTCAGAAAGTAATATAAATTCTTATTTTAACTTATGTTTTAGAAGTTAGTTTTAAATTGACTTGTGTATATTATTGGGTGCAGCATGATGTTTTAATGTACAACTATACTCACTGGATTTCCACTTAGCACTGAATATATAGAAAAAACTGGGGCTAACTGACAGGCTTATATTGAATCTTCTGATGCATTAATATAGTATATCTCTTCAATTATTTAGCCTTATTTTGATCTCTTAGCAGTACTTTCCAGGGTACATTTCTTGAACATTTTCAGTAAAATTATTTATAAAATAATTCAGGTATTTTATGATATTGGTAATAGTATATTTCACTGGTTGCAAAGTTCAATTACTCATTTCAGGTACACAGAAATATCACCTTTTCCCTACTGTGTTGGATTCTGTCCTGCTAAACAACTTTCCTTAACTCACATATTAGTATGAGTAGCTTTCAATCAATTCCAAAAGAATTCTTCCATACATAATCATATCTAGAACATACAAAGATAGCTTTATTTATCAAGTGTGGATCTAGATGTAAGTTTTTCATTTTATTGCATTTTTCTTAGCTAGAAAATTTAGCATAATGTTGTATAGAAGTGGTGAAATAGGTTGCCTCTGACATATTTCTAAGCATACAGCAAAACACATAACTTCCTATAATGAAATATAACATTAGCTATGGAGTTTTCAGAAGTTCCTTTTATTGGTATAAGTAGTTTCTGTTACTTTTGATTCCTTTTTCTTTATTGTCTACTGAAAATTTTATCAGAAGTGGATGTTTAAGTTTTACATATATTTCATTTATTTTTATGATTGTATTTGGATTTTGAGTCAATTAATGTGAATGATTTGATGATTTTGAATGTCTAACACTTTGTCTTTCTCAGCTACATCCTAGTTATTCATTATATATGTTCTTTAATATAATTTAGGATTAAATTTGCTAAGATACATTTTTAAACTATCATACTTCCTTCTCTCTCCAATCCCTTCCATATAACTGATTTTTAAAAATATATTATAATGTACTAAATCAGTCTGTGTAAAATGCATGACAAGCAAGTAATTTGTTTCTTTATAGGTCAAGTTTTCATTTGTTTGTATGTTTTAAGCAGATCTTTAGTCAGTTGTAACCTGGTATGTGATTACTTGTACTGTAACAAATTCAAATATATTATAGTTTATCATCTGCCAGTATGTTTATCTTGAAATGGTGAATCTTCTTTTGTGTGCCCTATCTCAGAGAAGTAATAAAAGATAAAACAATATAAAAATATAATTCTGTAATGAAAAATATTCAGAAAGTCACATAGATATTTACTTTACATGATGTGGCAATATATATCTAATCATAGACAATATTGTGGGAACAATTTAAATATCTAAATAATGCAAACACTTAAATGTTTCCTAAACATATGTGAATGCAAGTGTCAAATTGGACTAGATGACTTCATGAGGTTACTTGCAGTTCAAAGACTTGTAATGTGTTAGGTTAGTAAAAGAGTAACAATATTTTTGCATTAATATGTTAGAAATTCCAGTGTCCATATCTCTCTACATGAAAAAGGTAGTATTAGATAATATTTTCAGGATTTTCTTAACAGGAGTAATTTTGCATGGAATTTATTTCATGCTGGATATGTATTTATTGGCTTTATGTCGTTTGAGTTTATATAGCCCAAACCAAAATACCTTTAATAAGGAAACATACTGTTAGCTAATAGATAGTCCATCTATAATGTCTATGATTGTTTAATTTCCTCAACTACTGATATTAAAGAAGTTGTACTTCAGTACTAATTGGGAAAGAAGCAATAATGTGAAAAAATGGTACTCATGTATGAAAATGGATAACTGAGACCTGTAGAAATTATTCCAGGAATTGGAGCAGAAAAGATGAATGATGGAGGAGGTGAATTCAATTATGGTGTATTGTAAGAACACTTGCAAATGTCACAATAATATTTTAACATGAACAAATAAATCAAAAAATAAGAGGATGAGAAAGAAGAGTAGAAATAAGTATACATAATGTGTTTCTGAGACTAGTTTTCTGTCCAGAATTCATGTCTCAAAATAATCCCATAAGTACAAACTGGGAACTGTATTCCAGTAGCTCCAAGAACTGAGCATGACGTTTATATCTACATTAAGCCTTTGGAATGGAAAATAGCATAGCCAAGACAAACAGAAACATCAGTCTCCCTTACTACTCAGTAGCTGATGTTTGAAAAGCTCCAAGTAAGAATATGACAAAGAAAGTGCTATGGGATCAAGGACATCGTTTTGTCTCTCCCAGAAGCCATGTAAAACCACTTAAAGAAGGCCAAAGTAGCTATAATTTAAGAGAACACAAATGTTGGAAAACCAAACATGATGACAAGATAATAAAGGATGCACTAAATTAAAAATAAAACAAAGTGAAAATCTTGTTTCCTATTGAAATTGAAGAATATACCTGAATGACATGCATTTTATAAATAAAAATCACAGTATTTATATCATGTGAAATACATTGGTAACAGAAAAACTAAAATCATAATATAAAATTGTAAGTATAAAAGATACAAAAGTGCAAGGATTTTGATCAATATCCAGGGAATTTTAAGCAGTAAATATCAAGATAATTAGTGTGAAAGGGCTAATAATTTAAGAAAATATAAAAATAATATTCGGAATATTTTGCAATAATACAAGAATTATTGATAGCTGAGAAAAAAGATAACATGTTCTAATTTCAATTTAAGAGAAAAGAGGAAATGCTAATTTAATTACCAAGTAGGGTGTTAAAATTTTATAAAGATCTAATGAAATATTTTTAAAATATATATACCAATAGTGAAAGAAAGATTTGACTTTTAAGGTGACCCTACTTCTCCTAGTTTTCATGTGTTTGTGTGATCCATTCTCTGAAGGAGGATTTTCCAAATGCAATGTCTTACCTTCTAAGGTAACAAAAATGGTGGCAGAAGCACTATATGTGTGTGATTTCATGATTACTTTTAACATGATTTTACAAATTATTTGTGCTTGTCTCTTCCATGATTGTGAGAAACAAGCCACAATTTTCGGGACTTCATATGGCAAGGGATCATGAATTGCTTCCCAAAGCTGAAACAAAGTAACTGAGAGTGACCTCTTTACAACACTTTTCAGTCAGCCTCAATTCCCAGATAGGTCTATAGAGGAACTCAAATTCACCAGTAAGCACTTTAGTGAAGAGGTAATCTTACCTCACTCAAGCCTTTAAATGAGAACTGAGGCCTGAGGAAACCTTGAGCACTGCTGTGTAGGGTCAAGATGAGCAGAACCTGAACTCTCACTTACAGAAACCTTCCAACAATAAACATATATCGTTTTCAGACCCTAAATGCATGATAAATTTTATCCAGAAACTGAAAGATCTTGGTTCTAACGACAAATAAGTTTCCATCAGGGTGAAAGTTTTCATTAGGGTGAAGAATTCAACTGAATCAAATGCTGAAAAACCTACCTGACAGCCAAACATTGTTCCTCCTTCTTCTGAGTCAGTACACAAACAGTGGGGTTATAAGCTGGGGAGTTGATTGGTCATACTAACAAGAGGATATTTAATTGATAAAGGAGTCTATATAGAATGTGAAAAATTCTTTAGTGTGCCTCTTATTACTCCCAGGGTGTATGTTTGAGGTCAATGAAAAACTACAAAATCTTATTTGGACAGGAATGTGAATGGTTCATTAATCAGGTAATAAAATAAGAGCAGATATGTGTTTATTCAGAACAAAAACAGTATGTAAACAAAGAAGTCATAAATGATATCTTTCTAAAAGTTTATCTGATAGAAGCTGAGAGTAGAATGGTGATTAATGTAGACTGGGAGAGAAAGGTGGGAAAAGTCTGATCTATAGGAGCATCACTAGGAAACAGGTTCTAGTGTGGCATGTGCTATACAAAGACTAACATGACAATAGTGTGTTGCATTTCTCAAAAAAAAAAGGAATTACTGGGGCAGTGGAGCACCCTTCTAATTCCAGCACTTAGGAGGCTGATGTGGGAGGATCTAGATTGCAGGCCAGCTTAGGCTTCATAATGAGAACCTGCATAAAAAAAGAAAACATAAAAGAAAATAAAAGGTAGGGGAAAGGATTTTGAGTAGTTTCATTACAAAGAATTGAAAGGAATAAAGGAGGATATAAATATGTGTGTTCAGATTTGAATGTTACAAATATATACACATAACCTATATCATAAATTACCCCATAAATATGTAAATTTTATGCATTGATTAAAATAAATGAAAAAGTACCAGGAATAATCATATAATCGTAAATATAATAGTTATGAACACTTTCTTTGTTATGTTCAAAATAAAAAAGGGTGCACAATTTACATATGAAACAAATTTGAAAACAGAAATGATAATATAAAAAATAGGTAAAAGAAAATTGGTGATTTTGTTAAAAAGTGCTAAGTTGACCAGGTGTGTTAGTGAACACCTGTAATTCCATCATTCAAGATGCTGAGGAAGGAAGATTCTAAATTTGAACACACCATCAACTACACAGTAAGAACTCTCACTCTTTCTTTTTTGGGCAGTACTGGGATTTGAGCTCAGGCCCTCATACTTACTAGGCAGGCTTTCTACAGGAACTTTTATCAACAACCAAAGAAAGGTGGAAATTCAGCTCATAAACATAAGGAATCTGCTTACACATGTAAGTAATAGAGGAACAGCTCTATAATTCAAATGCAGACATTCCTCAAAAAGCCTGTTTTATACATAAATTCAACTAGCCGTAGCCAATAATACACAAACTCATAGATTTAAATAAGTCCCTCTTTCCTCATAAATACTTTCAAAATTTGAAGTGCTCAGAAAGATTTGCCATTTTTTCCTAAAGTTGAAATAATCTAGCTATCACAAAAGGAGATCTGTAGAATACAAGAAAGAACAAAGTACAATCCAATCATATTTCATATTTGTGAGCATAAACACAAAATGAAATATCAACAAGTCAAATCCAAATATATGTTTTAAGAAAGAAGATAGCATTCTGTCATCACCAAATAAAATGTATATCTGGGGAACGCAAGGACAGATGCTAGTTTTTAACACACAGTATACTTTTAAAAAGTTGTTTGATAATATAATAGACTTGGGAAATTATCTGCAATATTTCCCCATGTTTCTCAATAAAATCTTTAGTACAATGGGAATACTAGGATAGTGACTTAATGTGATAAATGGTATGTACCGAAATACAGAAATAAAGTTTTTATTGAAGTGTGAAAGTTTCTAGCATAGGACAAGGGTTACTAGTATTCTTTTCTCCATTAAATTAGGAGTTCAAAGTGATACATTAAGTCAAAAATTCAGAGATCGATATTACACAACAAAAATATAAAGCTAAGGGGATGGAGGAAGAACAAATCAGAGTTATGTTTCTTATGAAGATATATATGGTACAATGTATAAAGATGATATTTGGAAAGGGTAAATAACATCAGTGTAGCATTCACAGTTCATAGGAACTGTAGAAACTAAAATCCATAATAATGTCAAAGACATTTTCAATGATAACTGTAATACTTTAATTCTGAAACAACTAGAGATAATATAAATATTTGTTCAATATGAGAGGCAAGTAAGTATGTACTACCCTTTTTGCAAATCAAAAACTTGAGTGTGTACAGGATTTTTAAATGTATTTTACACATACATATAAAAGGAAGAGACACAAAGTCAGTTTGTGTTAGGTTGAAGAAAACTGAGTTCACAATTTGTTCGGGATTTGACTGATAAAAGACATGCCTCATTCAATAAATGAAATTTCACTTTCTATATAAAATTTCAACTTAGTAAAACAGAAATTATGATATAATCTTAGTTATTTGACACAGGCATTAATATAATGCTCTTCCTGGTGATTATTGACCTTTGTTTTCTACAGATTACATATACAGCAAAATTTAATAGCTGATTTCAAAAGTTGGTCTACTTTCTTTCACTTGGTGAAAGTCTGGGGGAACTTTTCTAAATTTATGTGCTTACAAAACATACATACCACTGTGGAAATGGTAGGAAGGGATTAAGTTTATAGATTTTTATTTGATGTGTCAATGAAACAGAAGAGGGTGTCTGGGAAAATTTTTTCACTATTACTGCACAGAGTAACAAAGACATGATTGTTTTCAGATGGTTGGGGCATAATTATTTCATTCAGGCCTAAGCAAATTATTACAGATTGATTTGCATCATGAAAAACAATAAAAATAAAAGGAAATTATGAATGTAGAAACTGAACAGACTTTTGTTACTGCAATCTATCCTTTTGTATCTACTTTATGGCTGAAAGTCCATATACCTACATCTTAGAATCAATATAATGAAAATTGATGTGAATCAAACAGCTGTTTAGGGAATGAAACAAGAAATTTAAATCTGATTTTATCATGCCAGTTTGAAACTGAGCAGAAGATTTTGTTTATTTTAATTGGTTATCAGTTTGCTTAATTAGAGCAGATCTCATTTTCTAAAAATTTCTTCTGTAAGAGCCATTTCTGACTTTCACATACCATGTATCCCAAGTAGATAGTCTCTTTTGTAATTTTAAGTTATTGGCAGTATTCTCTTAAAAATGAGGTAACCTATATAATAGTGCATAAACAATTTGCTTCTTTACCATATTTCAACATCTTTCTATCCTTATTTTCATTTCATTTTAAAATTCTATATACTGATTTTTTTATGTTGGTTTTAGACTCTAAAATTCTAAGTTTACATTTTCTAACATGTTTCAGAATTCATAAGGTAGAGTTACTATTTTTGATTTTCAGACACAATATTTTCTGTCAACTTCTTTATGTAATAATGACTCATTTATCTTTACAAAGTTTTACTTTTAAAAACTACAGCAAATATTTTCAACCTTGGATAATATTTATTGTTAAGTATGATCCATAAAAGTTCACCTGTCAAGTTGCTTTTCTTCACTTTAAATAAAACTCCATAATTTTAATCAATGAATTTTTTGAACTATACAAACAAAAATCCACATAAGTCCCCACAAATAACATCTCAGATACAAAAGTATTCTTATATATTAAGTAATATTGTATATTCTAATATATCTATATATCATATATAGAGGTAGATCTCTTTGTTGCTATAAAAATTCTAAATATTATAAATGACATTCTGTCTTGGTGGACACTTTAATTATTTCTAAGTTGGACTATTCTGAATCAAGCTTTTATAAATATTCTTGAACTAGTCATTGTTTAGACATTAGCATGCATGTATGTTAAAGGAGCTTAGATTTATGGGTCCTTATGGAAAGTAAACCCTTACCTATACCAAACAAGACCAAAGAGTTTTCTAAACTCAATTGAATAATTTTATAATTGCACCATTAATGAATGAAACTCCAGTGATAGCACATTCTCAGCAACATATTAGATTTCAGACTTATGTGATTTTTCTGTTTTGGTAGATGTGTATTTAGAGCCCCTCTTGGTTTTAATTTGAATTTCTGAGCAACTGTTTAAAATAATTATTGGCAAAATAGATATCTTCTTCTTTAAGAATAATTATTCACACCAAAAAGAAATGATAATAAATTGAATTAGAAAATAATAATTCATGATAATATACTACAAAGAAATTAAGAAGCTTGGGATCCACATCTTTCTTCAGTTTATATGATAAGCTAAATTTGAAGATAAAGCATATATAAGCAAAGTTTAGTTGTCTCTATTCTAGATTTATTTTTCTATTAAACATAACTAATCCTTAGTCTATAATTTTTTGCTGCAAAAAATTATTGAACTTCTAGATCTATGAAAAATTGGATTAATTAAGATAAATTGGTATTGGGAAAGTTCCTCTTGTGAATACTTAATTCCATATCAATTTAGATAAAATTATTCAGAGTCATAAATAAACCAATTACTTTGTTGGGTTTATATTTGTCAATGGTTCTCATTTTTTCAGGAATTCTCATTGTGAGTTTCTAATTTTCAAACTTATTATAAAACTATTATCCCTATGTTGTCCATAGCAAGGAAAAAAATTTTGCATTTCATGTTTAAGTGGAAAAGAAATATCCTAATTCATCATGCTAAAATAGCGGAGTATCAGGTATTCGGTTAACTTAATAATTTTCTGACACATATTTTAGCAACCCATTTATTAAATAATGAATCCAGTGCAGGAACTCAAAGCGCAAGAGCAAAAAAAAAAAAAAAAGATTAAATCTGAATTCTCTTCTTTCAAGATGCAGAAAATGGAAGTTTGGTGACATTTGAACTCTTTTTTTCTGTCTCTCAATTCTAAATTATATGCTAGTAATGCCAAAAAGAATCCTGTGCCATAAATGCAAGTCTTTTACAAGATTTATGGGCTTTGCTGGTGCTGCTTTCACCTTTCAGACTCTTTCAAATATGGTTAATATCAATTGTGACACAAAACCATTATAGAATAACCTTGGCTCATGCAAAGTGAATGGATGCACTGTTATGTGTCCTTGTATACCTGACAATATTATAGTTGTCTCCATGGCTTGTTTCAACACTGAAGTCAAAAGTTGAATCTAGATAGAGATGAATTTCTATTATGGATTGTTGAAGGTAAATAAAATTCTTCTCACTGGAAGTAATATCTTCTTCAGCATAGTGCTCACAGTAATTTAACTGTCTGTCTCATGGTGCTTCCCACTTTCTATCTTTTATTGCAGTAATAAATGTATATCTTTTCATAGGAAATACTCAAAAGCCTAATCTTTATTTATCTTCACATCACCCACACACACAGCATAGAAGAAAAAATATTAGTGGGCTAAATCATAACAGTACCAAAAACCTTCTAGACCAAAACCTCAACCAAAATTTGTAAAAAGCAGTAAATAAATTACTTTCCAAAATTTTACATTATGGAACTACAAACGATCATTTCAGCATGTGAAGAAGTCCAAGTGATGTGAAATATTTACAGGTTGAATTAGATAGTGTTCAAGCAGAAAAATAACACCAGTAGGATACATATATTAAAAGTATATTGAGTGGAATTACTACATGTGAATGTAACCATGGACAAGAGAAGTCAAAAATTTGTAGGTCAGGGTATCAGGAGGGTTAGGTTGCACTATCATGGACAAGCAGAAATTACTACTTGGTGGATTTTATACTTCCTTAGGGGATTTCTGAGTTCTGCTATCAAGGCCTTCCATGTAAATGAATCAGTCCTGGCCAATTTATTCAGGATAATCACCCTTAAAGACAAGTCAACTTTAATCACCTGAATATAATATCTTCACATCATAAACTAGACTCATCATTAAGCAACAGGAGGCTATACCCTAGCCCAACTGACAAAAAACAATGACAATAAAGCAGATTGATGTGTGCCATCCTTATCAGGTACCACAATCACTGGGAAGTGAAAAAATTTCACTTACATAACTGATTAATTGCAAAAATCACATCTGCGATCTTCAAATATCTATTCTACCCAAGGAATTACAGTGTTAGCCACATTCATGTTTAAGGATCATTTATTCCATGCAATTATGCTATACTGGTACTATCTGAAATTTCAAGTGTCACTTTGGAGAAACCCAAGGGAATAGCTGGACTATGAACTGACAAAAGATTATGAGATTATACAAATGTAAACACTACTAATTTGAACAGAAGGGGACAGAGTTGTATTGATATGAATAGTCTGTGGTGCTTCTTACATTCTACAGGACAGAAAAATAGAGCAATTTACCTGGGAGTTTTCATTATTCTTCAAGAAAATGAGAATATGACTCCAAAGGACACCATTAGGGCTGCTTCATTTGTTTCAAAGTTTGAGGACAGCTATTCAGCAGGGCACATGACCTCCACCAGGAGCCTTGGGTATGTATAGCCTTGCAGATCTGTGTGAGTGAGACCACCCATAACCATATTAGAGATCCTTAGTTGGAATAGCCATGAAAGCATAATTTCCTTTGTCTAGTGTAAGTAGGTTTAGAAGGCAAGATCATCACCAGAATACAAAGGCAGGTCATTACACTGAAGAGAATATTTTTCACACCTTAATGTCTAAAAAATTTGCCTCGCTAGGGTTTGAACTTGTTTGGGAATCATAACCAATTTTGTCCTTTTTTTCATTTTGGAATGAAATTTATTCTGCTTCTCTTACCAATGTAGTTTAAAAAATGCATAACTTAAAAAATTTTGCAGGTTCCCATCTGGAGGAGAATTACAGATCAGGTTGATATGCATATTAACTCTTGCCCATATTCACTTTAGATGATATTTAAATAAAACTTTGGATTTAAGATATATAGACTTCATGATGAAATGATTATAGATTTTGGGCCCTGTTATGATGAAATTAATGTATTTTGCATGTGCAAAATATATTAATTTTACTGGTTATGGTAAAAATTGTAGGAATTGAATTGTTCCCCTCCCCACAGAAAAGGCTGATGTTCAATCATTAACATTCAATGTGATTGTATTTGGAGTAGTGTCCTGAGGGAAGTAATTAAGATTATTAGGTGATAGGTATGAGAGGCTGATCAAATAAAAGTTAGTATCCTCTTAAAAAGAAATACCAGAGAACTTCATCATTGTCTTCCCACATCAGTATATATAAAGACTGAATGAGGGCAAAGTAACAGATTGTTTTCTACAAGTCAGAAAGAGAGCCTTCATTACAAATTGGTCATATTAGCTCCTTCACCTTGAACTCAACATCTAGAGCTCATAAAAATACATTGTTGATGGTAAAGTACATAGTTCTTTAATAGTTTGCTATGGCAGTATGATAAGACTAAAGCTATATGTGTGTGTGTAAATATATATTTATATGTACACATATATACTCAAACATACATGTATGTATATGTGCATATATATATACTCAAACACACAAAAACACAAATACACACGTATTTAAATATATGTGTATGTATACATGTAGATGCAAAAATGTGTATGGATTCATCTACATGGCAATTTGATAGTAAATTATACTGGAATTATTTTATATAAATAATTTATTATTTATATGTTTGAAACTAATATATATATTACTATTTACATAAACCTTTTTTAGTTACTATTCCTGTACAACTCATGTCCATTTTATTTCTGTTATTCTGAACCTTAAATGTTTCTGTAAATCCACTGTACCAAAAGGTGAGTTGCCCCAAAACTCAGACACATAAACAGGTGGGCGATGTATATATTAATGAACTTCACCTTCAAGAAAAATCAATGCCAATGGCAAACATCTTCTTCAACTTTGAGCTGGGAGAAAAACAGAGTCAGATAAAGAAAAATAGTCTTTACTTCTGTAAGACATGGATTAGTCTTAAAACGCAACTTTTTTTCACATATATTTGTGCCACTTTTAGGAAATTTTGTCCCACTTGATTGAAAACAATAAAATTTCAGAGCTCACAGTCCAATGTGCTATCTCATCTATCAAAAAAGGTGGTAAGATTGAACTGAGGAAAATAAGGAGAAAATGGTTTATATTATGTTAATGCAAACGATGTTTGTAAGGATTTTCTCCTAAGCAATTTAGGCTTTCAGCAGTTACATATAGATACTTTATTAATTTTACTTAGCGTTTCTGCATGACAGGTGATATGGTTTGAGTCTTCATTGTCCCTAAAAGTTCATGGGTATAAGGCTTGGTTACTATCCTACAGCACTTTTGAAAGAAGACAGAAGGATTTGAGAGATGGGGCATAACATAGGGAAGTTAAGTGGATGGAAATGTGCCTTTGAAGGTAAGAGTGGAACACAGGCTTCATCTCTTTCTTTTTGCTTCCTGGTTGACATAAAATAAGCAGTCTCCTCTCCTATGCTTAGCCCTGCCAAAGGCCAAAAGTAATGTGATCAAGTGATCAAGTGATCATGAATTGCAATCTCTAAAACGATAAGCCAAAATAAATGTTTCCTCCCTATAAGTTGTTTACTTTTGGCAAGTTTCACAAAGAGAAAAGTGACAAACAGAGCATGTAATAAGGATCAAAATGTATTTTTTGTTTTATTAAAGCTCTAATTCTTTCAGCACAATTTCTGGGAGGTACTCTGAAATATTTATTTCCTCCATTGTATTATTTTGGCAGCTTTGTCAAAAGGATTCAACAGTGTCTTTTTTTTTGGAGCCTATTGTTTCATTTGTCTACATGTCTTCTCCTAGATTCAAAATAAAACTTGATAAAAGATAAAAATGTCCTTGCTTTTTTTTTTATTCATATGTGCTCACAATGTTTGGATCATTTCTCCCCCCTTCCAGTTCCATCCATTTACTTGTGAATGATAAGATTTCATTCTTCATGGCTGTGAAAATTCCATTGTGTATAAATAGCACATTTTAAAAATCTATTCATCAGTAGTGGGGCATTGTGGCTATTGTGAATAGTGTTGCAATACATATGGGTGTGCAAGTGCCTCTGGAGTAACCTGAGTTACAGTCTTTTGGGTATATCCCCAAGAGTGGTATTGCTGGATCATATGGTAGATCTATGTTTAGATTTTTAAGAAGCCTCCAAATTTCTCTTCAGAGTGGTTGTACTAGTTTACATTCCCACCAGCAGTGTAAAAGACTTCCTTTTTTCTTGCATCCTTGACAACATCTGTTGTTAGTGATGTTGCTAATGATGGCTATTCTAACAGAGGTGAGGTGAATCTTAGTGTGGTTTTAATTTGCATTTCCTTTATTGCTAGGGATGGTGAGCATTTTTTCATGTGTTGTTTTGCCATTTGAATTTCTTCTTTTGAGAAATTCTGTGTAGTTCATTAATTTCTTCAATGGTTCATTAATTTTGGGAGAATTTAGTTTTCTGATTTCCCTATGTATTCTGGTTATCAGACCATTGTCTGATGTGTAGCTGGCAAATATTTTCTCCCACTCTGTCGGTGGTCTCTTCAGTTTAGAGACCATTTCTTTTGTTGAGCAGAACATTTTAGTTTTATGAAGTCCCATTTATCTATGCTATCTCTTAGTTGCTGTGCTGCTGGGGTTCCACTGAGAAAGTTCTTCTCTATACCTATTAGTTCCAAAGTATATCCTACTCTTTCCTATATCAACTTTAGAGTTTGGGGTCTGATATTAAGATCCTTCATCCATTTTGCATTAATATTGGTATAGGATGATAAACATGGATCTAGTTTCAGTTTTTTGCAGACTGCTAACCAGTTTTCCCAGCAGTTTTTGTTGAAGAGGCTGTGTTTTCTTCATTGTATATTTTTAGCGCCTTTGTCAAACGCAAGTTGGTTATAGTTGTGTGGGTTCATATCTGGATCCTCTATTCTGTTCCACTGGTCTTCATGTCTGTTTTTGTGCCAGTACCATGCTGTTTTTGTTGTTATTGCTTTGTAATATAGTTTGAAGTCAGGTATTGTGATACCTCCAGCATTGTTCTTTGACTGAGTATTGCCTTGGCTATTGGTGGCCTCTTGTGTTTCCATATAAATTTAACAGTAGATTTTTCAATCTCTTTAATGAATGTCATTGGAATTTTGATGGGAATTGCATTAAACATGTAGATTATTTTTGAGAGTATAGACATTTTTACTATGTTGATTCCATGAGCATGGGAGATCTCTCCAATTTCTATAGTCTTCCTCAATCTCTTTCTTCAGAAGTTTATAGTTTTCCTTATAGAGGTCATTCACATCCTTTGTTAAGTTTACACCAAATTATTTGATTTTTTGAGGCTATTGTAAATGGAATTGTTTTCATATATTCTTTCTCAGTTTGTTCATTATTAGTGTATAGAAATGCTAATGAGTTTTCTATGTTGATTTTATATCCTGCTATCTTGGTATAGCTATTGATGGTGTCTAGGAGCTTTTGATTAGAGTTTTCTGGGTCTTTTAGGCATAGAATCATATCATCTGCAAATAGGGATATTTTGACAGTATCTTTACCTATTTGTATTCCTTTTATTCCTTCTTCTTGCCTAATTGGTCTGGCTAGGAATTCCAGTACTATGTTGAATAGGAGTGGAGAGAGTGGACATCCTTGTCTTGTTACTGATTTTAGAGGGAATGGTTTCATTTTTTCACCATTAAGTATAATGTAGGTTTGTCATATATAGCTTTTATAAAGTTGAGGTACTTTCCTTCTATTCCTAGTTTTCTTAGAGCTTTTATCATGAAATGGTGATGAATCTTATCAAAGGCTTCTTCTTGCATCTATTGAGATGATCAAATATTTTTTGTCTTTGCTTCTGTTAATGTGGCTTATTATATTTATTGATTTTCATATGTTGAACCACCCCTGCATTCCTGGGATGAAGCCTACTTGGTCGTGGTGAATGATCTTTTTGATGTGTTGTTCAATTTTGTTTGCCATTATTTTATTGAGGATTTTTGCATCAATGTTCATTAAGGAGATTGGCCTATAATTCTCCTTTTTGGAGGTGCCTTTGCCTGGTTTTGGGATAAGTGTAATACTGGATTCATGAAATGTGTTAGGCAGTTTTCCTTCCCTTTCTATTTCATGGAAAATTTTAAGAGGGTTGGTATTAGTTCTTCTTTAAAGGTCTGATAGATTTCAGCAAAGAATGCATCAGTTCCTGGACTTTTCTTTTTAGGGAGACTCTTGATTGCTTTTTCAATTTCATTTTGTGCTATAGATCTCTTCAGGTGATTAATGTTCTCTTGATTCAGTTTTGGATGATTATAAGTATCTAGAAATCTGTCCATTTCTTTAAGATTTTTGAATTTATTTCAATGTAGGTTCTCAAAGTAGTCTCTGATGATTTCCTGGACTTCCTTGGTGTTTGTTGTTATCTCCCTTTTTGCATTCCTGATTCTAGTAATTTGTGTTTTTTCTCCCTCATTTTAGTCAGGTTTGCCAGGGGTCTATTGATCTTGTTTATTTTTTCAAAGAACCAACTTTTTGTTTCATTAATTCTTTGTATGGTTTTTTGGTTCCTATTTGATTGATTTCAGCTCTTCTTTTTATTATTTTTTTCCTATTGGTTTTAGGATTTGCTTGTTCTTGTTTTTCTAGGAGTTTGAGTTGTGTCATTAGGTCATTGATTTGAGATCTTTCAGTCTTTTTAATATATACTCATGGCTATAAACTTTCATCTCAGGACTGCCTTTGCTGTGTCCTTAGGTTCTGATATGTTGTGTTTTCATTTTCATTGATTTCCAGGAACTTTTTAATTTCCTCTTTTATTTCATCAAAGACCCATTGTCCATTAAGCAATGTGTTATTCAGTTTCCAGCTATATGCATGTTTTATGCCTTTATTTTTGTTGTTGTGTACTAGTTTTATTGTATTGTGATCAGATAGAATGCATGGTATGAGTTCTATTTTCTTATATTTGCTGAGGCTTGCTTTGTGCCCTAGGATATGTTCTATTCTGGAGAAGGTTCTATGGGCTGTTGAGAAGAATTTATATTGTGTAAAAGTTGGATGAAATGTTCTGTAGACAGCAACTAGGTCCATTTGATCTATGGTATTTTTTAGACCTAGGATTTCTTTATTGATTTTTTTGTTTGGATGACCTATCTATTGATGATAATGGGGTATTAAAGTCTCCCACAACCACTATGTTGGAGTTAATATATGCTTTTAGGTCCTTCAGGGTAGGTTTGATGAAATTGGGTGCATTGATATTGGGTGCACGTAGGTTGATAATTGTTATTTCCTTTTGGTCTATTTCCCTTTTATTAGTATGGAATGTCCTTTTTTATCTCGTTTGATCAATGTAAGTTTGAAGTCTACTTTTGTCAGAGATAAGTATTGCTACTCCTGCCTGTTTTTGGGACCATTTGCTTGGTAAATTTTCTTCCAGCCTTTCATCCTAAGCCTATGCTTATTTCTATTGGTCAGATGGGTCTCCTGTAAGCAAAAAATTGTTGGGTCTTCCTTTTTAATCCAGTTCATCAAATGGTGAATTTTGATGTTGGAATTAAATCCATTAACATTGAGTGTTAGTACTTACAGCATGTGGTGATGCCTGTCATTTAGTTGTCTTAGTTGTATGAAGATTTGATTGTGTGTGCCTAAATTGATGTTACTCTCTACTTTTTTGCTTTTTCTTTTCCTGTCATTTGGTTCTTTCTGCCCTTTCATGGTTATGTTGGGTTTCACTCTCTGTGTGCAGAATCCCTTGAAGAATCTTTTGTAGTGGTGGCTTTGTTTTACTTTCTGCTTATCATGGAAGACTTTTATTTCTCCATCTATTTTGAATGATAGTTTTGCTGGGTAGAATATCTTAGGGTTGAATTTATTCTCAATTAGTGCCCAGAAGACCTCACCCCAAGCTCTTTTTGCTTTCAATGTTTCTGTTGAGAAGTCTGCTGTGATTTTGATGGGTTTACCTTTGTTTTTTTTTCTCTCTTATAGCCTTCAATATTCTTTCTTGAGTCTCTGAAATTGTTTTCATGATAATATGCTGTGGGGTAGTTCTATTTTGGTGTGCTCTGTTTGGTGTTCTGCAGGCCTCTTGCACCTCTATGGGCATAGATTTCCCTTGATTTGGGAAATTTTCTGTAATTATTTTGTTGAATATTTCATGCATTCCCTTTGCTTGCACCTCTTCTCCTTCTTCAATGCCCATGATTCTCAGCTTTTGTCTTTTGATTTAATCAGTAAGTTCTTGCATTTTCTTTTCACAGGTCTTGAGTTGTTTAACTACTAGTTCTTCTTCTTCTCCTTTAATTATCATTTCATCATTGAGTTCTGAGACTCTGTCTTCTGTTTGTTCTGTTCTGCTGGATTGGCCTTCCATTTTGTTTTGCATTTCTAATTTGTTGTTTTTTCTGAGGTTTTCCATATCCTGAGTTTCTTCCTCTTTAATATTGTTGGTTTTAGTCCTGAGTTCATTTATCTCTTTCTATTTCATGTTCTTTGTTTCACTTTGTTATTTATACAGTGGTTCTATAGTTTCTTTTATTTGTTCTTGTGCTTTCTCAAATTCTCTATTTTTTGTGTAAGAATTATTGAGTGTCTCCTGTACATTTTGGTTGAGCCTATCCAGTATCATCTCTATCAAGTTCTCATTGATTACTTCCAGGATTTCTTCTTTCAGGTTGTTCTTTAGGCTTCATTGGATTCTTTGGCATAGTTTATGTTCATTTTGTTGGAGTCTTGACCTGAGTATCTGTTTTCTTCATTTCCCTCTGGTTCCTGTACTAATTTATCACTGGGAGGAAACTGGTTTCCCTCTTTTTTGTGTCTTCCCATCATTGCCCTTTTATTGTTACTGTCCCCGTAATGTGTACAATTAAATATTTTCTAGCTTGTAATAATAACAGTGGTGATATCTAGAATGTAAGGGTGAGAGGAGAGGGAAAACAAAGAAGGTAAAGAAAAAGGGAAAAATAAACAAACAAATAAACAGCTATAAAAAAAAAACAACCAAAAAACCAGTGCCAAAAAATAAACAGGGAGAGATAGTATACTAATCAACAGTAAGCTAAACAGGCATTAGAGAGACAGAGAGGAAAAAAAATCCCCAATTTCAAATGCAATAAAGTTTCAGTCTTAATAATTTTGGTGTTAGTCCCTCAGCCTCCAATCCTGGAGTTGGTGTCTCAGAAGTAGTTCTGTCATTGTCTCATCAAAGGGGAAAAAACAAAAAACAAAACAAATGTAAAACAAAAACAAAACAAAACAAAATATACCATTTTCAAATGCAACACAGTTTCAGTTTGTCCTTCAGCATGCAGTTCTAGTTCACTTGTTGTCTCATCACAGGAAGAGAAAAAAAAGAGTCTGGAGAGAGTTCTGTGAATGTCTATCTGAGGCTGTGGTTCACCTGCCCCCTACTGTCAGCCAGCTGTTGCTGCAGGCTTTATTGATTGCAGATCTCAGGAATGAGCTTAACACTCACCTAGCCCCACAGACTTTGTTTATTTAGAGTTCTCCTGAGTGTGACAGCCACTGTTAGAAGATTTCCCCTCTCCAAGCACACTGAGGGAAGTGTCACTACACTTGCCTTCTCTGGCCAGCTTGTTTATTACAGTTCATGTGGGAAGTTCCCCCTTCCCCAGTCTCCAGTGGAGCTTTCCTTACAACAGCCACTATTACAAGCTTTCCCACTCCAACATTGCTGGACGGGGGCCACCACTCCTGCATTCTTGGCCAGCTTGTTTATTTACAGTTCTGTGAGGGATTGCCCTTCCACCCATCAGCACTCAGGGTGCCCTGCCCTCTTTGCTATCTGTCTTTTTTTTGTTGTTGTTTATTATTCAGTTTGGTTTTTTCTCTTTTTTCCCTGGGTTGGGGTCAGTCTTCCCAGGGGGCTATGCTGATGTGGCCCAGGGTTTTTTTGTGGGAGTACTGCATGTTGCTTAGTTCTCCTGGTGGTCTGCTTCTCTCAAGCCAGTAGGAGCTGGCCTCTGGCAGTGCGGGAGCCCTCCTGGTTTCTCCGTTTAACGTGGAGTGGGGATGCTATGCATGGGCTGGGGGTGTGAAGGTGTCAGAGTTTTACCTCTTCTTGGTGGTTTTTCCTGCAAGGTGTATCTCCAGCATCTCTCCAAGATTTTACTTTAGGAAGCACGCTTTCTGCTTCGTCCCTCTAGTTGCCATCTTGAAATCCATAGCTTTTTTCTATCAATATGTTCTGGGCAATATATGGGTCTTCAATTTATAAACATTTTTAAAAATATCAATTTCTACCAGAGAATGGTAGGATTGTGTAGGGAATATGTTGAATCAACATATAAAAGTTTGATGTATTTGATATATTATAAGAACTTTTGTAAATGCCACAATGTAACCTCAGCACAAAAATAAACTAAATAAATAAAAGTAAAAAAATCAAATGTAAATAATTTATTACTTATAATAATAGATCCTTGCAAATTATGTATCAGTGTTAAAATGTAACTTCTGTAATTTCTATTTCAAATTTTTAATGTTTAGTATTCAACATATTTTGTTAACTTAATCCCAAGTTTTCAGTTTTATGTTCCAAGATCATAAACATATAGACATTTAATTAGTTATGTTAATTGCTATTATACTCTGTGATCATGCTGAATTAAAATACTAGTACTTGATATCCTTTTAAGTTTTTTTTAAATCCTGCATCATAATTATAAAGCATAAATAAAAATAAGCGCTCCTTTCTGTATATACTTTATTTTATTGACATATTGCACTCACTCAGCATAACATTACATAGTAAAAAGAAGTGGAATGGAGATCCATACTTTATTCACTATCTTACTGGAAATGTTTCAGTAACTCTCCCTTATGTATGATATAAGGTTAAGTATATCTAAGTTTTCATTTACCAGCATGAAGAAGGTACATCTAATTTTGATAGGCATTCTTGTCATATTTAAGTTCCTTTTGCCTCATTCAAGTTCTAGATTTTCTTCTATGCTTTTCTTTCAAATCATGTTATAATTCTAGACTTCCCATTATGTTTTCAATTTACTGTAAAGTAATTTTGGTGTGCAGTGTCCAATTAGTATCACTGATTTATCTATTTTTCTAATTAAATGTGTGCTTCATGATAAATTTGGAGAAACATATAAAACTCTGAAGATATATGAGTAATAAAATACAAAAGACAGAAAAATATGAAAAAGTAAGACATTTGGATTGAGTTGTTTGTTAAAATGATAACCTTCTTTAACCAGAGTTGATGTGCTTTGGGGAAGTGAGTGGGATCCCTGAGTACAGAGGCCCTGGGGCAAGTGCTTGCAACCAAGATTAGTAATGCCCTTAGCATTTAGACTGAATTTATTTTATGAGAATTCACAATTCCAATTATGAGGCCCTGACATTTAAAGATTTCCTATTCAACCAGTTTCCCAAACAATCCTAAAGAACTCCCTTCAGAAAGCACTGCTGAAGATGATGAAAAGAGTTAAACCACCTTCCATCAGTCTCTAGATGTGTGTTGAAAAGCTTTAGGAGCCTGTGATTTGTCCTGCAATATACATGCATATTCTCTAATTCAGTACCATTTCATAAATTCATTTTAAATAAGAATTATTACATAATAAACAAAGTAATTAACTTTCAAGAACAATACCTTAGAATACCTGAGAGGCAAAAATCCCAGGATCTAGAGACACAGAAAAGCTAAGTTCAAATTAGCACACCATCATTAGCAAACTGTATGACATTGGCCAGACTGTTTATTGTCACTGAGCAAATACAGAAATGGGAATAAGGTGACCTCAAACTTCTATGGCTTAAAAGTGTAACTTAATCCTACTCATTTTTTATAATCCATATGTGCTTAATCAATTGTTTTTAAACTTTTTTCTCTGAAGAATGATTTCTCAGAAACTGATAAGCATTAATATTTCAGGAACATTATGTATGGTTAACATTTTAAAATATATGTTCATGGTGATATTGAGATTATTCTGTTGGGAGGTCTCTGCACAGCAATATTTGATTCTGAAATGAATGAAATTAGTGAGGGACTAGTGAAGTCCCTGGTAAGAAAGAAAACAATGAAAAAGAGTACTATATAAGGAAATATGATGAAGTGAGCTACCTTTACTGAGAATCAAAGAAGCTGCTTCATAAAAAGTAAAAATATTCTCATAATCACACATTTGGCTCTTGGCAGAAAAAAATAAAGATGGGTCTACCTACTGAAACCATGTCATATTGATATGGTCAGGGAGCAGGGCCTGAGGGCCATCTGCATAAGAAGAATTGGGCAACTTCTGCCCAAAATTTTCTCACAGAATTCAGGTCTCTTCCTGACCTCAGAAGGTGTTTTTCAGAATATAGTCTGTACTCACTATTCCTCCTTCACTGTTGTGCTCCTACAATTGTTTGAGATTTTCAGTTTCACTGGGTATTGACTAATTAAAAGCTTAATAATACTTTATAGAAAAATATTCCAAAGACTCTTATAAGTCTCCCAATTATTGATTGGATTGTGGTTGTCATATTTTTAAAAATTGGATAATTAGATGAGAAATTTTCAATTTTTATTCTTATAGTAATGTATACAAAACCTGATTGCTGCCAATATTCAAAATTATACTGCTGGAATGAGCAATGTGTTTCTGTTGAAAATTTTTTTCTCTAGGCAAGTGTTTATATTCCTTGACATAAAGGTCATGTTTGAATCTATAGGCCTTATTCCAATTAACAGCTCCACTAGTATACAAGTGAGATGAAGATAAAAATATTAAGTCATATGGAAAATTAAAACTTGAGACAAGGAATATGTAACTGCATAGATAGTGTGAATAAACTATTACAATGTTCCTTGACTCCCCAAAGCAAACTATCTCATTCTGTTTACCTATAGTTAAGCCAAGAGGCAGGTGAAAACCACTTGCTTGTTAATGAAAATCTTAAGAGTATGACAAGAAATGTTCCAGTAGAACATTTTGAAATTCCTAAGAGTATTGGAGAAGAGAGTAGGATGCCTTCAAGTAACTATCTCACCCTCAAGAATAGCAAACCACACACTTTTCCTTCTGGCCTCTCCCATCCAAATTTCCTCAATAGTAAAAGAATATGTAAGAGTTAAGGACATGTGCCTATCTCTGAGATGTATCCCGCAAGTGACTTGCAAAATAAATTTTTAACAGCTAAAATGATTATTTTAACAACTTGGAATACCAAAGGACAAAGGTAAAAACAATAACATTTGAGAAAGGAAAAAAATGGTCATTTAAAAATAAATGCAACCACACTTCAAACTCTTCATTTACAGCACTGGATAGAATAAGACACTGAAGTAATCCCTTCAATGTTCAGAAGCAGAATAAGTCCAAGCCAGAATTCTATGCCCAGGCAATTTCCCCACAAAAATAGAGCAGATATCAAACCTGCATGGAATCAGAAAACACAACACATACTCTCTTTTATAAAAGAACACATAAAATTTTTCAAGCCAAATCAGAGAATCAGAAAACAGTGGCTCTCATTCAAATGAATTATGGAGAGACAATGTCAACTCTCAGCCCTGCTCAGATAGATACCACCAACTCAGATTACAGCTAGCCAGAAGATGTCTACAAGAAGGACATGTCTGATACTAGAACAGGGAACACAAAAATAGAGAGATTATTGCTATTTTTTAGAATAGTGATTTCCAAACCCAATCATATAGAACATCCATATCCTGGTTATGCTCCCTCAGCAGCCAAAATCTACTCTTCACCATACTATGTGCCTCCAGAGCCTAATGAACTATAACCACTGAGCATTTGTGCTTGCACCATCTCTTTGACCTTCCCTTTAGTGAAGTACCAATACAGAATCAGAAGGAGGGACAAAAAAGAAGATACAAAATGGATACATTAATTTTCTTGGCTGTGTCCCTTCCACACAGTGATTGGATTCTTCCCTTGAGCCCCCAACTCTCACTCAGCAACTCTTCCATGGTGGCATCTCTTGCCCATTCTGGCCACATCTCCCTCCATTTCCTCAGCTATACCTAAGCATAGTCATGGACTCCCTCCACAGTTAATCACTGAAAGCTTCACCATCATTCATGGGTATACTAAATCTTGCACAACTCTGTAATTTATGAATTGTCCCTTGGAGTATGACAGCTATTCCATGCTCCATTTTTTAAAAAATAGGTAAATGATACCAGTTTTTACAATCAAGAAATGAAATATGTAGCTAAATTATATAATCTGTTAATTTTAAAATAGAAATATATAATCCTAACTAGAATGGAAATAATAAAATATCATATATTTCAATGTGGACGTGCTTATACATAACTGGTCTAGAATACAAAATAAACTAGATGCATACACCTATTTTTAAAAAGAAGAAGTCTGGGTTTAGGAATGTTTACTGAATATTGCAACACTAATCTTTATTTTTGATATTTTGAAATAATGACTAGAATGTTTTTGTGTATGCCTATAAACTCAAGGAGAATGGGACAACTGAAAATAAAGGCTGACACAAGCATCCTGAATTGAAAAACAAAGACCACAAGTATCAATACTGTAGGTGACATTATTTTCCAAAATCGTGAGGAATTCTCAAAAAATTTCCCAACAAGATAAAGTTCAGTCTTCCCTCAATTTAACTGGGAGTTGCTTGCATATCTAAAAATGCTATATATTAAAGTAATATAAATGATAGTTTGTACTTTGTAAAGACTAATACAATAGGCCCAAATCATTATAAATAAGTTTTTACCATAGTACATATTAAATAAGATAATGAGATCTCATTTTGCATAAAGTATAATTCTTCATTATGTTCTTCAAGATTTCTGGAATACTTTGACCTACCCACTAACTATCAGGAGCAACCCCTAACCACTAAGGAAATCAAAATCACCTCCACCATTTTTTCTTAAATGTCTGCTGCAAAGTATTACCATCCCCACTGAGAACCACTGACTTATATTTTGGAACAATGTAAAGAATCAATGATGGGAGAAAATGGGTAGGAAAGAAAACACAAGGAAAAACTATATCAAAATTAAAGGAAAAGAAATGTAACCAAAACATACTTCAATCTTAGCAATGTAACTTCCATTAATAAAGAGACATATTTCTTAAATTACAAACCCAATTGTAGTTAAGATATATATGTAGTAGAGATCAACTATAAGAAATACCTAAAACCAAGTAAGTCCATTGAAACATGATAGACATTCACTTCTCTATCACCTATAAGCCTGAGCTCAGTATGATCACTCTTCTGAAAAGCTATCAGGGTCCCAGTCTCCTTCTAACTTCTTGTTCATCTCTCCTCATTAAGTAGCAACAATTAGCTTCTCTGAATGGCTTTTTAAACTCCCATTACTCTGACATTGATATTCCATCCAGTGTAAGAAAGAAAGATCCGAGTAACTATGTTCCTCCTCTTACAGGGAATAGCCTACAGTTTTGTGCACATGACTTCCCTCCATATCCTACTAGTCAGAACTTAAGTCTCTTGGCTATATCTAACTGTAAGAACTGCTTGGACAAATATGAGATCCTGGCTGACCCTAAATCATATACTAACACATCTGGAATAATAATTTAAGACACGTACTTATTCGTAATCTTGCAAGAATCACTTTCCACTCTTCTCAGAGAAATTTCAGCAGTCTCTAGCCTATCTTCCAAATTTATAAAAACAAAGTCGTTGCACCTCTACATTTTCTCAGGAATACTGATCATCTCATGGTGTCCTCATCCTTTTTCCACATTGGAGGAATAAGGAATTTGGTATATACTCTTCACCCACGTTCTCTATGGACGATCACAATCAGTCCCATTGATAATGAAAGAGACAGAGAAGATGAGAAATTTGGTCTTCAGTCAGACATCCAAAATCCTAATTAAAAATTTTATTGCTTAAAATAAGAAGAAAACATAATGGAAGTTATCTAGCAAAACCAATAATTACAAATAAGCATCTTAGGGAGAAGAAAGGGAGGACAGATGCTTGTATAAGTGACCTAATTCCTCATTATTTCTCCTCTATAGAATGTAATGGCTAAAGTCTAAAAAGAAAGAAGAAAAGTGATGTAGAACTCTTGTTTTGATTTATGTAAGTATTTTCTAAAAGAATATAAAAACATTAGTAGTCAAGAATTAAAATGGAAAGCCTTGGAGTAGGAGAATGTTTTCTTCTGTAAATTCTTCAAGACTCAGTCTTTCAACTACTGAAGTATATTTATTATTTTAACAAAATAGCTTTAATATTTCAGCTGTGTTATAATATAAAAATAGCGAAGTTTTGCCCCATTCCCCATTATATGAACTTAGATGAATAATACTGAGTAAATGCTCTGCCTACATGCCACACCACCTCTTTGGTTACCACCCTATTCAATTATCAACCACTGACAAAGCTTAATATTACTTCCTAATTCCATTCTTCTTCACTAAAGGGTATGACTTAATTCCATGTAAATGGTAACCCCCTAGTTCAGCCATGGAGTGGTACTTTTAAACCTCAGGTCAGATAAAAATATCATATTAGAATCTGGACCTATTCAAAACATTCCAATGGCTTACCATCACATTTAAATTCCAAGTATTTTATCACAGTCTAAAGAACTCAAAAATGCAAGCCATATGTGTGCCATTCCAAGCATCCTTGATCTCTTTGCTATGCTTCATGAGAAAAACATATTGATTCAACCTCACGACTTTTTGAACTTGGTGTTAGTACAACCTTGGATGTTCTTCCCCCACTCCTCCCATTCCCAAGTGGCTCCATCCTTCACTTAATTCAAGTTCTGCTCAATGGTAACTTACTTATCTTTGAGATTCTGCCTGACCATCCTGTCTGAAATAGCTGTTGATGCCAAAACCCTCACTCACTATCCCTTAGTGGGTGTGTATAGTCCTGCCATGTGTTTGTTGATTGTTCATTTCCTCCACTAGAATATCAGCACCTATACTCCAGTGCCTAAAACAATGCTTATGGTATAACAGCTATTCAAATATTCCATTTATATTTGTTGACTGAATTCAAAATGCCTTATAAAGTGAAATACTTTTTTCAATGAATGCAATTATTAGAAAGTTTTCAAATGAGACTTTGAAATCTCTCCCATGCCAGGCACTGTACTAGGTTATTTCAGAAATGATTTCACATATCATTTGTAACATCTCACTAAGCTAAAATATATTACACCCTGGTTTCATCCCAGGATTTAATGTATGTTTCCAGCATTTGCATAAGTTCTTTAATTTTGCTTTTTAAATTCACAATTGAAAGGAAAACATCTAAACTTCTTAAGTATCCACATAATGTCAAAGATCTGCTCTTGGCATCACACTTAATGATCTTTGACTCAATTATACCACATTTAAAACCTAAGCTTATTATTAATTCTTAATTCACTTATACAAAACCAAAGAACAACACATACACATGTAGATACATATGTTATATACATTCCCTAAAAATGTCTATACAAACATCAGCACTGCTGAAGATTAATTGTTGGGTGGCAAAGGTACCAAGTGAAAACTGAAGCAGTTCATCAGCAAAAGTAAGAAAGGCTCAACCTCACATACAAAATAGTACAGTTTAAGAATGTCAATGTATGGAAAAGTGGATTGTATGACATTGAACATAAACTGAGTTGCTATGGTCACCAATGTTGGCTCATCTCCTTATCATGCTAGCCAAATAACATCTTCAATCCCCATGATACCTGACTGGGCACTGTTTTCCACTCCCTGTGTTAAACAGCTATTTCCTTAGTTTCTGTGACACAGACCATCCTAATTTCCTGCTTTTATATCAAGCTGTTCACACTCTATTTCCTTTGTTATTTCAGTCTTCTCTCCTCTCTTAAATCCTGAAGTTCTTTAAGGACAGTCACTAAAGTCTTCTTGCTAAAGTCTGTTTCTTTACACCACCTCATTCAACCTATAATTTCAATTATCCATATGACAACTCTCAAGTTTAGTTCTGTGTCCTAATCTCTCTCTTTAGCACCAATGGATTTTTAATGAACCACAAACTCAATAAGTCACCTATTAGATTTAAATTAATTGTGTTAAAATCTCTAATGGATTAAATTTTACATCCCCACATCAATTATCTTTTTGGCAATACTGGGGTTTAGAACTCAGGGTCTCATCCTTGTTAGTCTGTCACTCTATAACAGTTGAGACACTCTGCCAGTGCCAATTATCTCTTAGTTACAAACAGATAAAGAGGAAATGAAAAATCAAGTTGAAAGCCTAGGATTCTAAGACTTGATGATCAAGCTTATGTATTATGATACTCAGTTCTTATGGTATTTTACATTTGAATCAGATAACTTTAATTCTTCATATATGTGGACATTTTGGGCTCCCTGTCATTGCATAAACATACTGTTCTTAAACAGTGACTTTCCTTGTAAATAAATAGGAAATTTTATTTTTTATAGGAATCTTGAATTAGAAACTTCTTATGTAAAACATGTAAAAGTAGAATGAACCAAGCTGAAGCAGGAATGGGAGAATAAGAATAGGCTTTATCTCCAACTCCCAATGTACTAATGATAAAAAATACATGAAATCCTTGTGATTAAGAAAACAAGACTTTCATGAATGTAGCCTAGAAATGTCCTGTTATATTTCAGAATTCCCTCACATAATAGTCCTCATTTTAAAGCCTTTGTAGCTAAAGCAATATATTGAGATTTAGGGTTATGTGCAAGAAACCGAACTGAGGCTCACCTCTTTTTTAAAAAATGGAATATTTTTCCCCACATTTGAAGTAATAAGAATGTAGTTTTCATGGTACCAGAATATTTTCCAACCATCCATATAAAAAAAATCATGCATATCCAGAAATTTACATACTTTCATATAAAGGGTAACAACAATGTAGACCAAAGATGACCCAATTTCCAAGGAATATCTATAGTTAAAACTCATGTTTTTCTCTTAAAATCAAAAAAATTAGCATAACCATGAGTAAGAAGAAACTTCACATTGTGTCACACTATCTATCCACACCTTCAAGATGAGAGTAATGAAATACCTTAATACATAGATAGCCAAATCCCACTTCCTTTTGAGAATGATCTGTGGAGAAATTACTTTCTCAAAAATGTGCCTGGCACTTACTTTATGTTTAAAACAAACATTAGTCATGCTAAGAGAATAACACATACAACAAAGTGAGGTTAAAAAAGAAAGTTAAGAAGGTGAATGTGGATGATGTACCTTCTACACAAGAATGAATATAGAATTTTTAAACTGTTGAAATCACAATAAGAAGGGACTAAGGTAGAAAGGAGAAAAATAGAGGGAATAAACCAATTAGATTATCATACATATATGCATGGAAATGTCCCAATGAAGTACCCTGTATAGATATCTTAAACAATTTTTTAACCAAATGGAGAACAGGAAAGGAAAACAGGTCCTGTTTGGGTGTTGTTAACAGTGGGAGGGTAAGATATGAAGAAAGGGTGTAGGATGGTGAATAAGGTAGAAATATTATGTACACATGTATGGAAATGGAAAAATGAGACCTGTTGTAATTACTCCTGGAAAGGAGGAAGGAAGGATAAAAAAGAATGGTAGAGGGTGTGAATTCAACTATGACATATTGTAAGAACTTTTGCAAATGTCACAATGTACTTCCAAAACAACAACAACAAAAAAATTAAAACAAACACAATCTAGAGTTCACAGAGCAAGAGACAAAACAAAATCAAAAGAAAACTGTAAGCAAAATAGAAAAGAATAAAATCAAACATCAAAGATATGTAATAAATTGCTTCACACTCCCTTAATGAAGAAAAGTGGGAGAAGGAGAGGGCAGAGGGTACAGGGCAGAAATGACCCAAACAATGTATGCATGTATGAATAAACAAATGATAAAAAAAGAGTTGCATAAAATATTTTTCATGCTCAGTCCAGTCACGATGGTGGACAAATGTAATTGCAACTACTGGGAAGTTAGAGGTAGGAGCATCAAAGTCCAAGTTCAGGCAGAAAAAAGCTCCAGACTCTATCTGCAAAGGAAAAGCAAAAAGGAATGGGACATGGCTCAAGTGGTAGAGAAAAAGACCCTGAGTTCAAACTCCAGTAAGGGGAAAATGAATAAACAAATGTAATGATTTTGCTCAAAATAATACAAAATAATCCAGAAATATGCTTATACACACATGTACTCACGCATATACACTCATATTACTTGTTTATAATATATACTTGAATGTAAGTGTATATATAGTGTGGACACTTAGCAATATCTCTGACACACCCCACAAAAAAGTAGTTTCAATGCTAAATGTGATCAATGTTAAATCTGAAGAAACTCCTTGTCCAATGAACAACACATTAACTGGATCAAAGGGAGGAATTTCTCAAGGAATGTTAAATATATAATTATGAATCTGTGTGCTACTAATTGTCCATCATCCATATTCATGAATTGAATGTAGCTAGAAATGCAAAGTAAATTAATAATATGCAAGAGAATTTAATGAGAGGTAAAACTAAAATAAGACAATGACTACTATAATAATTCTATGTATTGGATATAGAGCAAACTTTTAATCCTAAATTCAGAATGTACAATAACTTGTGATGGACAAGTTAAAGCTTATTGTATGCTGATATGCTAAGAGAAAAAGTAAACCACATTCTCTATTAACTTAAATTAGAAATCTATTATTGAAGAGAAATCAAATCCTTCAGGCATTGAATTTTTAAGCTATCCTTCAGATTTACCATCTGGGTCAAGGGAAAAAAGAAAATCGGAAAAAGGATTAAAGATTTAAATAAAAATAAGTTTCATCATATAACATATGGAACAGTATCAAACTGAACTAAGAGGGAAATTCCTAACTTTGAATATTATCAATGTCATATCACAAAGTAAAAAATAAAGTAAGCCTCCTAATCAAGAAGCAGCTGGAAGAAACACTCCATTTCCTCTTCTCTCAGAAACAAAGACATAAATTAGTGTTTGATTTATGGAACTGTAGAATTTATGAAGTTAACAAATATATTTTAAAAAAGGACCTGGAAAAGCTAATGAATTTTTTTTAAATGAGAATATAATTGAAATAGATTTATAATCAATCTAAAAGAAATTGATAAAATTACTGAAAAATATGCTCAATTATATTAATATCCTTGAAAATCTGGAAATGACCAATTTCCTGAAACCTTGTAACTGTGTTTGAATACTGAATGAGGAGGAATTCTAATAGGCTAAAAGAAAAATCTAAAGCAGGTTCCGAATATTGGTAATTTAAATTCTTTCAAAAATCCAAATATCATACACAAAAATTTTTAAAAAGATTTTTACATTCAAATAACAAATACTTTACATCCCAAAACAATGGAAGTATTTTGGAGCACAGATAAAATGCAAAATATTTCTCACAAAACACCACCATTCCTTAAAACCAAACCCATGACAATGACAGTCCAAATGGTAAATTACAGCCATTTCTGTTATGAATGTATAAAAATACAAAAAAATAAAACCATGGGAAAATCAAAGGTGTACAAAGACACTCATGATCAAATACAAATTTCCTTAAAATGCAAATATACTTCAGTAACAGGAAACCTAGTTATATGATGCATCAGCAAAACAAAATTAGGCAATTAATGATCTTAACTGAAGGAAACAGAATTTCATACCATTCAACATCAATTCCTGATGGTTTAATAAAAATAATAGGTTAATTGTTTAAACATGAGAGATTATCTACCCTAAAATGCTAACCAATAACTCTATGGCAAGTATCAAAAAGCATTCCCCTGTAAAGTTTAGATGTAAGCAAGAGTGTTGGCAACAGGTATAAATGACATTCAGGGTATTCAAATGAATACAGTGATATGTGAAATAGTTGCTTTATATTACAAGACAAAAGCTATCCAGATCAAATGTTATCTATAAAATGAAAACTACAAAACAATACAGAAACATAATAAGCTTGATCCAAGGAGATATTCTGTGTCCCCAAAAGACTGCATATAGAACACATAACAGTTTTCCAAACAGGCTTAATTAAATTGACAACTAAAAGTTTAAAATATGGTACATGCATGTGGTGGGCACTTTTAAGTATGTTACACCCATCATCTCATTTAACCACAAGTGTTTTACGAGATCATTACACCCATTTAATAAACAAGGCTTCCAGGGTTCCGAGAGATGAACTGTGGTCACACAGTGAAGGAGGACTAGTGAAGAAAGAAGTCCAGCAAATATGCTGACTTAAGACATTATTTTTAAGAGGGGGGAAAAAGGAAAAATGATGAAAGGAAGGAATTTTTGTCAGAAAAGTTAAGTTAACTTAAAGTTATCATCAATTAAATTTCATGTTACTATCAATAGCAGTTTAAAAAATGTTAGACAAAATCAGATTAAACTGAGTTACCTAATGGCTATTTTAGTCAGCCTAATAGCTGAGATGATATATCCTTGAACTTAATAGGAGATCAATAGAGTTGAAAAATCAATTAAAAATATGATTAATCTGGCCTTAAAGCTTAGTAATGAAAAGAGATCTTAATCAGAAATAAGGCTGTAACAATTGCTCACTATTTATGGGAAAAAGAAAATTCAGCTCCTTACCTCAAACTTTCATTTCAGATGGGCAATTGATTAAGAGCATAAGTGAGAAATAAATGATTTACAAAAAAGATCAATGGAAGTGTATCAAGAAGCAATCTGAAAGGCAGAAGATAGAATCATCCTCCCTGAAGGGACAAAAGATGGAATATCAATTAGCAAATAAAACCAAAACCTCAGTAGAAAATGAGAAAGGATATTAGAACACACACCCACAAATTCATTCTCATAGTCAGTCAGAAATGAGCAAATTAAATATCACCTCTGCTATTAGACTGGCAAAAATAGCCTTTAAATTATTCAGACCCTTTTACCCCATAATATTTCCATTGTAAAAATTCATCAGGTTATAAAAGGAAAGTTTAAAGTTATAAAACATTAAGGTTATAAAAACAAAATGTCAAACAACAAATTTTGCAAAGTTGTGTGATCATGTTTGTAGAAGCAAAGCAGATCAGTGATGCTTACTGTTAGGAAAATGCCACACACTAAACACAAAGGAGGCTCACAAGAGGTTTCTCTTTTCCAGAAGTTTAATAAGCAGGCCAGCTGGCCGAGAAAAAATGGAGCAACAGCTTCTCTTGGCGGGTCTGGCCTTAAGTAGCATCTAGGAGAAAGCAAGGGTTAAAGATGGACAAAGAGAGGTGGCAGGAGATAAGGGACAGTGGGGCTTTGTTCTGCAAAGGATGAGACCAGCTGCTGAAGCAAGGTCTAGACTTGGGCAAAGGGAGGTGGTGGGAGATAAGGAACAGTGGCCTTTGTTCTGAAAGTGATGAAACCAGCTGTGGCTCAGGGTGCAGAATGGTGGTAAGGGGCAGTTCTTATCATTCCCCCATTTTTTGTTTAATAATGATGAGGGTAGTGGCTGAGGATCAGGAATTCGGGTGAAGCATCAGTCTCTTTTGCTGCTTCCTGCTGGCAGGGGGCATTGTATGGGGCAGGATCCTCAGGCTCCTGTGGCATCCTGGATGGGGCCTTCACAGTAGTTTTTCCAGGCAGTTTTGGAGAGTTTGATATCCATGGAGGTACAACTGGTTAAAATTTTGATTAGCAGTAGCAGACATGTAATATGACATAAGGGAGGAGGCTTAAGAATAGGAGAGCAAGAAATATAGGCATTAGGATGGGCATTAGCCAGGAGAACCATTGTGAAATGTTGTTCCCTAGAGGGTTTTAAGAGTCCATTCCTTAAGAGGTGTTGCCACTGGGGGATCTCACTGAGCCTGACAGCAGTGGGTGTTGTGAGAATGACCAGGTGAGGGCTGGTCTACCAAAGTCCAAATGGAGTGGGTAGAAGATCCTTTAGGAGAAAAAGATCCCCTGATTTAATAAAAATTGTTATAGGATGAGGCAGGATCTGGTCTGCATGCTCTCTGAGAAGTTCCATGAGATTAAGATAAGGTAGGTAGTCAGCCAGAGGAGCAGGGTCTGTTGAGGGAAGTTTTCTAAGAGAAATGGGTGGCCATATATTATTTAAAACCCAAATAAGAATATTAGGAGGAGCATAAAAAGGTGTCTATTAAGGGATTGCATACCTAAGGATCTAAATTTTGTAAAATCCTATAACTCTTAAGCTTGTTGTAAGCTGTCTTAAGGTATTGGGGGGACGGAAATGAAAGATTGGGTTGATTTACTCATGACTCAGGCAATGAGTCTGTCCCTTTAAGAACACATCTAGATAGGTGACCTGAGGGAGACATAACTGAATCTTCTCCTTAGAGACTTTGTATTCCCAGAGGCCAGAAAGTTTTAGAAGGGACTCAGTTGCATTGCAGATAAGGGACTCTGTGGCTCTACATTGAAGAATGTTGGCCTCTGGATAGTGCCAATCTAATAAATCTCTGGTTAGAGCCTGTCCACAAAGATGAGGGCTGTCTTTAAATCTTTGTGGCAAGACTGACCAGGTTAGTTGTTATGAAGCATTTGTGGGACCTTTAAAGGCAAATAGAGGATGACTGTCAGAATGCAGGTTAAATGTAACACTTTTGGATAAAAGAGAGATTTAGCTGATCATTGTACATAAACTGACATTTTGAACTCTGTAAAAGTTTGTACCATTTTTAGATAAAGTCTAGACACTAAACACAGTTATAAGGTGGTCATTTAAGAGACCGTTGCATGAGCAAATACATAAATGATCTCTGATTTAGTGGTATTTAAAGTTTGAAAAGATAAACAGAAAACACAAATAATTTTTTTTGATAAAGTCTTTTTCTGTAATGGTTTTTTTGTAGATGCTACTCAGAGTAGAACAATATAAAAATAACCTTGATATTTTATAGACATAGAGAATTTGATTTTAGTTTGACATGATCCTGAAAATCTTTTAGGTAACTCTTAGGTTATAGTTAACTTTAACTTTATTACACATCGAGGCTTATTATACACTTTTAAAACTTACTCAGACCTTCATACAACATACTAAACCCTTTGATGGTTTGTACTTATCCATCCTATTTGAAACAATCTCTAGGACAAACCCTTCTTTATAAAATCCTTTCTCATCTAAAAACATTTTTTCCTTTAATTTCTTAAAAAATACATTTATTATCTATCTATATCTCTTTTAGTTGTTTACTTTGTAACTTGTGTTTTAAAATTAACATTTATAAGAATTTTAAATTTATTATAAGGGTAAAGCAACTAATTAGTAGTCCTTGTTGTTTTGAGGAATTTATGATAGGCATAAGGCCTCATCGTCCCTCCGGCTTGAGGGGATATTGTTTTGGGTGTGGAAACTGCAAGGGATTTTTAAGTTTTATTTGAATTGGGAGGGCTGTCCAGGCTTGCCCTATACTTATCTCATTAGTTTACACTGTGGGATCTATTTGTTTCTGAAGGAGGGGGCAGCAGAGTTAGCTGCCTGGGGGAGGATAATTTGAGATTTTTGTTGAGATAGTAAATCTCATCCCAGCAGTCACTGGAATTTTAGGAACTATGAGAAAAGGGTGACAGAATAGGAGGTCTCCTGAAGAGCAGGCAAGAGACGCTCTAGAGGCTGGCCAGATTTGTCCTGAATGATAACCTTATCATTGGACTGGATATGGGGAGAGAAAGATAAGACAGAGAAATGAGCTCCACTGTCTAGCCAGAAAATGATCTTTTGTTTTTCACCATAATGGCTACCATTAGACTCCTCAACATTGTTGCCAAGAAGTGGAGCATGGACAGGAGGCTGGGACCTATCAATCCATAGGAGGTGGCATCTCACCTTCCATCTGCAGACATGGGCACTTAGACTTCCAGTGGTTAACTTTTCAGAGAAGGCAGGGTCCTGGTTGGGGGCAGGGCTGTCTCCTGGGCTGTACCCCTTAAGCATTATTTGTAGAAGTGCCCCTCCTGTCCACCATGGTAGCAAACTCGAGATGTAGGCCCCAGTCGGGTGGGGGCAGCAATGAGGTCATGTCTCTTATCTTTCTCTCTGTTAGTAATGTCCTGGTTATAATATACAGACATGGCTAGTTGTATTTGTTGATCCAATGACTTTTCTCCTTAAACCACAGACTGGGTTTTTTACACATATCAGGGGTTGACTGTTAGAAATTTATCTCTGAGGAGAACCTCTCTCACCTGTGATTCTGGGGCCATCATAGTATGTTTTCTGATAGCCTCCTTAAGATGTTGTAAAAAGGTAAGGGGATTTTATTTTAGGGCATTGTTGTAAAGCAAAATTGTTATTTTACATTGGCACCTGACACTCTGGACAGCAGGTATCTGAACTGTTCTGGGCCTCAGTTTCCTCATTTGAAGAAAGAGGAAACTGGTCTAGGTTAAACTACTTTTTTATTATGAGATGGCTGAAGTGACATTAATGACAGTTATCTTTTTATTATTATTATTATTTGATTTAGTAATGTTGGGGAATTGAATCCAGGGCTTTGTTCATGCTGGGTAGATATTTTTCCATTGATCTACTTCTTTAGCCCCAACTATTTTTTTTTGTCTTTGGCTGTGCTGGATTTGAACTCAGGGCTTTATGCCTGTAAAGTGGTACTCTACTGTTTGAATTATATCATTAGTCTCTTTTAGTGTGGATCAGTTAAGGGGACTCTTTTTGCTTCTGTAGGTAGGTGTATTTATTTCCTCATTACTAGGTGTCACAGTATTGGGGCTTATTGTAAATGGTAGTCATTTTTAACCTGAGTGTCTTGAGCCAGAACACATTGTTTTTTTTTTTTTTTTAATGAGAAAAGAGTATGGTCTAGTAGAAGCATAATATCCTTTTATGTTAATTGAAAGATTTGGACCTCTTCCTGCCATTTCCTGTAGAAGGCGGAAGCACCCATTAGGACATTTTTGATATTGGGGTGGCATAGAAGGTAGGGCAGAGGGTAGAGCAGTAGGCATGGGCCTTGTCATTGATAAGGGGCTTTTCTGGTCCTCCTTTCTATGTTTATCCTGTGTCTTACAAAGAATGGCCAGCATTTGAGGATCAAAATAGTAGTTGTGGAGCTAATCTGAGATGAAAGAAAATTTGTATGGGAAACTTAATTAATTTTTTTTTTTACTTTTATAGAAAAGGTCTAGTTGGAGTATGGTATTGTAACTTAAGGAACCCAGTAAAGGCCATTTCTCTTGGTCACCCAAGGCATATTGAGGCCAGGCCTCAGCACAAAGCTTTTAACATCTACAAGCCAGAAGACTGGAAGGTGCAGATCCCATCTAGAAAGAACAAAATGCTAGGATCCTTTTTTAGCTAACAGCGGGCAACCTCTTTAATAAAAGCTACTTTTAATAAAGGAATAAATCATGTGTAAAGTTAGAGAAGGGCATTCAGAGGGCATTTTGGGCCAATAACTATACCACATGGGACAACTAGTGTTAATATTTGGAGGGAAAATTTTTGTGTTGAGGCCAAAAGTATAGAAAATTTTCAATGAGAAGTTTAGAGACCACAATAATGTGTTATTTTGGGGACTATAACCTTGAGTTAACAACAGGCTTACAAGGGCTGGGTTTGGTGCCAGGTGTGAGGTGGGGCTAGGAGCAGGGCTTGTACAAGGTGCCATTCCCTCCACATATACCTGGGATAAGCGAGCCTGTCTGCTTAGGTCTGATCCTGCAGCCTGTCACCCTTCCCCCCTTCCTGTGTACTTTGTGCACACTTATTCTAGGAGAAGTGGCGGCAAGCTGCAGCCATCGCCACATGTGGCTGGCGGCCAGGATATGCTGGGTCTTCTCTGTGGGTTTTCTTAGCTATTGCAGGCATTCTGCTGTGCCCAGGAGCCGGCATCCTGTGTATGAGCATGCCTGTTTTTTTTCCCTCCTCCCCTTGTGGGTGAGGTGTGAGTGTGGCAGCTGCAGTTTTGTAAGTGCTTTTGTAAAGCAGCTGATTTAAAGTTACTTTAGAGTGAGAAGCCTGGCAAACTAGTTGGAATAATTTAAGTCATAAGGTACCATGCTACAAGTTTTTTATGGGAGGCAGGGTACCAGTAAGCCCAGGGAGGGGAAGGCAGACAGAGACAAAGGACATGCGGTGAGACCATAGAGGAAGAAGAAAAGGTGCCTTGACATCTTAGGTAAGGGAAGGGAAGGCAGAGCCTGGAGGCATGACATATGCCTGAGGGATTAGCCATCACCTGTGTCTGTAGGTTGCTCCCACTGACTGGTACTGGGACACATTTAGCAACATGAAACCTTCATTCTCTGGTTGCTGTCTCAAGAAAAAAGGGACATTAGGCAGGAGTAGGGGAAGAGAACCAGTCGTCAGATGCTATAATTAAACAGGACTCTGCCAATGTAGCATTATGTGTACCTGAATAAACCCAGGGCTTGGTCTCAGCCCAGAGAGGGAGCATGAGCTCTCCCAGAGCTGGAATCACCTTGAGGCCAGAGTTGGTAAGGAATGGCTTGTTTAACTCCATGACAGGAAAGTTTCTCAGGAAGATAGGAAGAGGCAGGCAGTGTGAGCAGCACAAGGTCTGCTTACATGGGGATAGAGGTTAGGGAGAGGATTTGGTTTGTTGGCAGGGTTGAAGGAAGAGAACGTTTTAGATTCAAGGACATTAATAGGGGTTTTTATGGTCAGAAGGGCTTGGCATGGGAGCAAGAGGTGCAGAGAGATGGCTTAGAGTGGAGATAAGAGAAGGTTTGGACTTAGGGAATTTCCTTTTACTTTCTGGTGCATTCACAGAAGGTGTAGAGATCCCTGAGAATGTTAAGGTCAGGTGTGCCATCTAGTGGCTGTTTAGAGTTTTTGTTCAATTGGTATTGTGGCCTAGCCTTATTGGAAAGAAAAATGAGTTTTTTGCCTTTAGATAAGGTGAGAGCCATAGGGGCTCAAGGTTGGCCAATAGACAGAAAAGAGGGATGCCTGAGGGAATTTTGGAAGTTCCACTGCCCATGGTGAGACCCTGTCTGAGGAAGAATATAGCGGGCATCCCCAAGATATTCCTTTCCTGGATGAAACAGAGAAGTGGAGGGACCTCAAGGGAACATCTTCACTAAGAGAATTGCCCATGCCTCAGGAACCCGGTTCCTGAGCTGAGTGAATAGGAACCTAGTACTAGGATTTCCCAACCGAGAGAGAGAGAGAAACATGACTCACTCAAGGGAGCTCACCTAGGGAGGACAGAGGAAATCAGCCGGTGGTGGGTGAGTTACAGGAAGCACACTGGCCTTGAGGAGGTTCCCTGTGAACAAGAGTGGAGATGGCAACACTAGTCTGGGGTCAGGGGTTCCGGCAAAGCATCTCATATCCCAGTAAGTTTATCCAGGCTTAAGGAAGGCAGCTCCCACCTACGAGGGCCTCAATTTACTGACTGGGAGAGCAAGGTTGATGCCAGAAGCTCACCTGATCAAAGTCATGGCACCAAATGTTAGGAAAACACCACACAATGCACACAAAGGAGGCTCACAAGAGGTTCCTCATGTTCAGAAGTTTAATAAGCAGGCTGGCTGGCCGAGAGAAAATGGAGCATCAGCTTCTCTTGGTGGGTCTGGCCTTAAGTAGCATTTGGGAGAAAGCAAGGGCTAGGGATGGACAAAAGGAGGTGGCAGGAGATAAGGGACAGTGGGGTTTTTTTCTGCAAGGGATAAGACCAGCTGCTGAAGCAAGGTCTAGGCATAGTCAAAGGAAGGTTGTGTTACATAAGGAACAGTGGGCTTTGTTCTACGAGGGGTGAAACCAGCTGCAGCCCAGGCAGCAGAATGGTGGCAAGGAGCAGTTCTTATCACTTACAAAAGAAGGAAGTCATTAATTAAAATCCTGAGTAACCTGTTAATTCAATTTGAGGAAAATAGAGGCTTTTCCTTACTGCCTACCTAACGGATATCAGAGTTTTGGAGACAGTAGGAAAATATCGACTTTCTTTAAATTATTTCTAAAGTTTTTATTTAATGTGAGAATTATTTGAGAATACCTTCTAAATCTACTTTTGACAAACTTTCATATATTAATACTGGAGTATTAATACATGGAGTGACCATTCTGTCCACAAAAGCTCCTGTAAGACTATTGAGAAATTAACCGCTCACTTCGGCATTTTTGTTGTGAGCTGCAAATTTGGGAGTTCACTATACTCTCCTTGCTAGTTCAGTTTGGGAAGGACAGCAATATTTATTCATACCCTCAGCATCCAAAACTTATTTTCTGTTGTTGCTGAAGAAGTGACTTATCCATGGTTTCATAATGACTGAATTACAACTACCGACTTAATTGGACAGCCTAAGTATCTGTACTTTCCTAAAGTACAATGTTACCAATTCTAAGAAAATTCTACATGCCATCACACACTATTTGACCTAAAAATTTCATTATCAAGAACTTGCCCAATAGAAAGCAGGTAACAGGTGTACAACAATTGAGATGTGTCAGTGATTACCAGGTATGTGTTTATGTTTGTGCATTGCCTATGTATGTCTGTGCATTTTTGGAAGCATGTACAAGAGCTAAGGACATGGTTTGCCTCAGGGGAGAGTAACTGTCTGGCTCAGAAACTTGATAAAGAGGAAGAATTTTACCTGAAAATTTTCTATATGTGTGGGTTATTTAGAAATGTGGGTGCCTTAAACATATAAAAGTCAAATAACTCCAAAAAAGAGTTAATTCTTTGCCTTGTAGTTCTTTTTTTTCTTCCTTGCTCCCTCTCTCCTTTCCTTCCTTCCACTTGAGTCCACTTCCTCCCTTTTTGCTTATTTTTCAGTTAACCTCCTTTTAGGTTATTTTTCAGCTAGGGTTTTGTGCTTTTGCCCAGGGCCAGTCTTGTACCTTAATCTTCCCACGTGCATTACGGGGAATATTACCATGCTCAGTCTGTAATATTTGCATCTTTTGTCAATGGAAAATTTCAAAGGCATTCAAATATTGTTGGAGCCTAAATGTCAGGCAGTGGGACCTAGCTGACACAGTCCTTGGCTCCAGCTTAGAAAATCAAGAGTTTGCATAGCTCTCTTGCAAAAGTTCCAGAGCTCTATACTGACCTTCCGCCCTAGAAAATAGGTAACCACAACTTCATACTTGTTCCATGTTGCAAGAAAATAAAACAACACGTGACCTCCCTAGCTCTGATGACCCAGGGTTATTTCTGTAATAAGGCTATAACTCAGGAGTGTGAAAAGATGTTTTTCATTATTTAAAAATATTTCTTGTACATATACCCATATGTACAGCTTTGCTTTCTTCTCCAAGTCAATACACAGAAAGGTATACATTTGCCTGGAACACATCAACTCTGAGTTGCTTCAAACCTAGAGCAAGACAGAAAAAGATAAAACCAAAATGCGTTGAAAAAGAGAGTAAATAGTATGTTTAAATTTCCTTTTAGTTCTGATGATTCATTCTTATTTAGTCCCCCTCTTGATTCTTTTTAAGATTACTGTAATTTTCTTTTAAGGTCTGCTCAATTGTTCATTCATTTTTAGAGCTAACATGTAGCATTTCTTTACTGGGACTCTCGAAGTGGGTTTAAGTTAGTGGTAATTTACAAAAGTTCAGGTATGGGAGAACATGAACTAGAAATCTAGAAATAGTTTATACTGATGAGAGTTTTCTTATTATATATCCCACTAGTAAATCTTAGTTTCAATGGAAGCAAGGAATGGGGCCTATAAAAGGGTATGATGCTATTTAGTGATGAGATCCTTCACCACAGTGATTTAACACATATATTTCATTCTTGGGGGAACTTTATTGTTCCAAGTATATAGATTTAGATGGATTATAAAGGACCATATGAAGGGTTTCTCATGTTTTTACCTATTATGCATTACTTTCAACTGAATTGGATTGTCAGTATTAAATCAAAGAATACCAGTATTCAACACTAAAAAAAAATCATTTTTACCTTCTTCCAGTACATGGCACGTTCTTCAACTTTCTATCCAATGAAGAATCTCTTCTATTTTCAAGTGCCTCTAGAGGAAAACTATTATTCTGTGATATGTTTTAAAAATATTGCTGAGCATAAAACAAGTGTAGGGAGAAAGTAGCACTGGTTCATCTTTAATTATTTGAAAAATGGTTATTAGAATAGAGTGTTATGAACTGTTCTTGTCCCTATAGTTTCTTTTCCTCTTAAGTTGTGTATGATCAAACTAATCCAGTTAATATGGTGAAATTCTGAAAGAGCCGCCTTTGTCAAAGTATAGAGAACTTACTAACAATCTTTTCCCACCTGTTAATGCCTGATTTTTGTCCTCATTTTCTTTGACTCTCTGTTAATTGGAGTTCTTACCGCCCCATTCATCCTGTTCTGGTTAGATTGCTATGTTCATACTTCCCCAACTCTACCATATTGTCTTCTCCATTGCCATACTTGTGGTTATTTCCAGGGCTCAGTCCTCAGCCCACTGCTCTCATTTTTCCAGGCAATACTAAACTGGACTTACATCAGAGAGTGAGAGTTCCAGTTCAGATTCTGCTGCTTACTTTCTCTGATACCTTAGGCAAATCTGTTGCCCTTTCTGGACCTTCATTTTCTCATATTTTAAGTTAAAATAATGTTGGTGACATCGACTTTCCATCATTTTTCTATGAAGTTTGTGTAAGTTGCTATATGTAACATAAAATTAGATATCTTGTACTTAAAGTGGAGGGGAGGGGTATGTAGATCCTTCCTGACTTTGTATTTGTAAAGAAGAAACAGGCTGTTCTCTGAGAAGTACTGTAATTTTTCACGTCTTTTTATCCAATTGATAAATTGTTTTCATGAAATCTCCACTCTTTAATGTATGATATAGATTAAAAAGAGCATAGATTGCTATGTATGATGTTAAATAATTAGAATTACAGTTTTGAAAGCAACTATGATTTTCCTTTTACCATAATGTACTTATTACACTGAGGTTAGTCAATAATTAGTGGATAAGTAAATGATTCAAATTATTTATAAATAGATCTCTATCTTTAAATGCTAATTATTATGACATTTTAAAACCAATCCACTTCACTCAGTAAGCATTTCTTACTACCTGCTCAGTAAATGCACTTAGCTGTGCACTGTAGGTGACACCAGATAAATACACAAATTATTCCAAGGAAGTCATTATCATAGAAATCACAAAATATTTGAATCTAAAGGACCATAGGGATCTTCTAGTTCAGCCCCCAATTTTTGCAGACCTGAAAAAAGAAAAATTGGGAGGTTTATAGCTTTTGTAAAGTTAAAAACCTCTTATGTTGGAAATCCTGGAATTCCATGTATAAAATAGAGTGAGAAAGGTAAGCATGTAAGAAATAACTTAAGTACATGGCAGATTATGAGATGTGCTATGACAGAGACACAAACAGTGCTTCCATGAGACTATGGAACTCTGTATTATATCATGACAATAATCTAAGGATCATCCAATATCACACTTGCTTTGTGACCTTGTGAAAGTTTAAGATTGAGATGAAGATTTTCCATTTGTTAAAATGGTAAAATAGCAAAGATAACACCAATATCATACGAATTTCTGATATAATAGCTTAAAAGGAATTATTATTTTTGTGATGAAGTTGTAGCATTTCATAAATATAAACAAATGACCAATCAGATTATATGTCTGTTTTATTTAAGAAATAAAGATGGTTAAATGGTTAGAGCTCAAAAAAGAAAAAGATTTACTCAATAAATTTTGCTGACCTCATGAAGTTTGATCAGTGTAAGAATTCTAAGCTCTCCTGCTGTTTTACACGATCTTCCTTCTCTGAGACTAAGCACAAATTTTCTGTCTGTCACCATAGCTCTTAGACTTCTTATCCACCAAAACTTAAAATGAGAAAAAGAAATGATAGCTGTGATATAAGGAAAGAGATGCATGCTGATTTCTGTCATTGTTTTAAATGACTTTCTTATGTAGACAACTTTAGCCATTCCTCTTATCAGTAGGCACTATGTTAAGACTACAATAATACATGAAAAGATAAATAAATATACTTATTTATCTGAATTTTTAATTTTTAAATTTAGTTTTATGATCACAACATTTTTACATATTTCTGGAGCACTGTGTAATAGTTTGATTCATAAATATGCTAGTTCATGATCAACCTCTCATAGCCATCAACATAAACTTTTGTCATTTGTTTTTGTTGAGTAGATTTAAAATATCGGTATTTGGAGATGTACTTATAAAAAAAATAGATGATATAAAGTACAATGGTAGTGCCAAGAGAGGGAAATCAACAGATGAAAGTGACAGAGAAAAGAACTTCCTTAAGAGAGGTACATATAACTTAAAATTTCCAGTATTTTTCATATGCATTTTAAAATACATATTTTCTTCCTCTTTGATTTTTATTAATTAAGAGAAGCTAAACTCAGTTTTTTAAGGGAGCCTAACAGGTAACAATTCTCAGTGCTGTAGAACTTTCACTGTTCTGAGTCTGGTAACATATGCCACTGAATCTGACCAAGGAACCATTTGCAGGGTGAACAAAGGATCTATCTTCCTGATTGACATGCTGTCCTAAGTGAAATGGTTGCCCCCATTAGTATTGAGGATATCTGTATTGTTATTCCATGAGCCCTTATTAGGACCCAAGACAGGCTGTGCCTAACAAAATAATGCTTTCTGGAGAATACATCCTCCCATTAGGCTTGGGGTCCTTAAAAAGAGATGCAAATTTAAAACTTACATCCCACAAAACTATTACTAGGAGTCTCACTGTTCTATGACAGCAAAAATGTTGCTTGTATGTCATCTCCTTAATATCTTTGTTTCTTTCAAAATATTAATAAATAGTGAGTGATTTAAATCTTTACATTTACTAATGAGAAGATTAAGGTTATCATGCAACATTACTTTTCTTTATTATTATTGCAACATTTATACTGAACCTTTACTTATAATTTTCTAAGACATAGGTCCAGAACTTATTTTTTTTAATTTTAGCTTTAATTTACAAGTAATAATTATATATGGCTATATGATACTACATTGTAGAGCAATCCAATCAAGATAATTTAAAAATTATCTTATATACTTACAATTTTCATACAATATGCTTATATATTTTATATGTACAGCATTTAAAGCAGGTTTTTGTAGTGTACATATAATACAATAAATTTCCCTTATTTAAGCATTCAATTTTCTATTAAAATACAACCATGCATGTGACATATGCCAATGAACCTATCTTTCACCCTTAAAATTTCCCTTCTTTTCCTGTCTTGTCCCCATCATTCATTCTTATTCTGACCCCAAGCTGCTTTTGATCTACTTTTGATTACATTGGATGAGTTTGCATTTTATATGAAATCATAAAGTATGCATTCTTACTGTCTGGCTTCATTACTTCACACTGGTTGATTCATTCATTTCCTGGTGGATATTTTTGTAGTTTGGACTACTATAATACCATTTACACTATCACCACTTGTGTTGAAATATTTTTGTGAACATGTATTCTGCTTTCATCCCACTTAGATAAATAATTAAGAGTGGAACAATGTACATTTAACTGTCAAGAAAATGAAAATTTCTTCCCAATTTTGTTATAACAATACACTTTCCTGTCAACAGTGAATGAGTGTAAAGCTTGCTCCTCAGCCTCAACACTGTATAGTATAGATCATCTTTTCCCTTTTAGAGAGTATTATGGGATGTCAAGGTATCTTGTTGTGGCTTCAATTTCAAGTTCTCAAATTACTACTCATGTTGAGCAGTTCTTGCATGTGCTTATTTACTATTCGTATATTTTTTATGATGAACTGTTTATTCAAGTCCACTGGCTTTTGTTTTTTTATTGAATTGTTTGCTTCCTTATTCTTTTATTGTTAGGGCCTTTTATACACTGGATACAAAGTTCTCATTAGAGAGATAACCATCAAATACATTCTGTGGATCTTTAGCTTTTATTTCTTTCTCCCTACTGCATTTTTTAAGGAAAACAGTGATTTACTTTGGTGAAGTACAATTCATCAGTTTTTCTTGTATACTTTAGCTATGATGTTGTATCTAAGGAGTCTTATCCCAAAAGAAGCTCACAATGAATACCTATTAGAAAATAGAAGTTTTGTAACTTACAATTCACATTTAGATTTTACAGTGGTCTATTTTATTACTTTTTATAATACAGTGTTTGATATTGGTAGAGGCTCTTGTCTGCATTTATAAACCCAGTTGTTCCAGCACCATCTGTGGGAATGTCTACCCTCTCACTGTTGAATTACCTTTGCTCTTGGTTAACATTAGTTAACCAAATATGTGAGGATATATTTTTGGACTCTATTCCATTCCATTGTTTCTCTACTCACATACTAATAGCATGGTGTTGGTATTTTGGAAACTTTAAAAATATTTTTGTTGTTTGGCAATACTGGGGTTTGAACTGAGAGCCTCATGTTTGTTAGGAAGGTGCTGTGTCTCTTGACCCACATTGTACTTTTGCTTTAGTTTGTTTTTAAGTTGGGTCTCTGGTTTCTTTCCAGGCTGACCTTGGACTAAGATCCTCCTACTTCTGCCTCCTGAGTAGCTAGGATAACAGGCATGCACCACCAAGCATGACTTATTTTTTGTTTTTGTTTTGGAGATAAGATTTTACTAACATTTGGGTGGAAGAGGGCTGGGTTTGGCTGAAATCAAGATCCTCCTATCTCTGCATCCTAACTAGCTGGTTTTTTGTCACTTTACCCAGTTCAAAACTTTATAATAATTCTTTAAATTCAACAAGCAAAGTTCTTTAAAACTCTTTTATTTTTCCCCAAAGTTGTCTCAGGTGTTCCTGGTATTTTGTGTTTTCATTTGCCATGTAAAATTGGTATGTCAGTTCAGAAAATAATATAAATTCCTTTTTAACTTATGTTTTAGAAGTTATTTTTAAATTGACTTGTATCTATCTATTGGGTGCAGTGTGCACTGGGTTTTCACGTAGCACTGAATCTGTAGAAAAAACTGGGGATAACTGACAGGTTAATATTGATGTACTAATGTAGTATATCTCTCCAATTATTTACCCTTATTCTGATCTCTCAGCAGTGTTTTCCAGGGTACATATCTTGAGTATTTTCAGTAAAATTAATTGTAAAATATTTCAGGTACTGTATGACATTGAAAGTAGTATATTTTACTAATTGAAAATTTCAGTTACTCATTTCAGGTACACAGAAATATCACTTTTCTCCCTACTGTGTTGGATTCTGTCCTGCTAAACAACTTTGCAGAGCTCAGCTATTCCTAACAGTACCTTTCTGTCAATTCCAAACAACTTCATACATAATCATATCTAGAACACATAAAGATAGTTTTATTTGTCTATTTAGAATCTAGATTTAAGTTTTTCATTTTATTGCATTTTTCTTAGCTATATCATTTAGTATAATGCATAGAAGTGGTGAGATCAGATGCTTTTGACTTATTTATAAGCATACAGGAAAACACTAAGCTTCTTATGGTAAAATATGACATTAGCTATGGATTTGTCATAGGTGCCTTTTATTGGTATAAGTAGTTTCAGTTACATTTGATTCCTTTCAATTTCTTGTCTACTGAAAATTTTATCAGAACTGGATGTTTGAGTTTTAAAAATATTTCATCGTTTATTTATTTTGGGTTTTTTTTGAGTTTATTCATATATGTATACAATTTTTGGGTCATTTCTCCCCCCCTACCCCTCATCCCCTCCCTTTCTCCCCACCCCCTCCCTCTCCTCTCCTACCCACTTGCAGGCAGAGACTGTGCTGCCCTTATCTCTAAATTTGGTGAGGAAAGAGTATAAACAATAATAAGAAGGACAAAGAGTTTTTGCTAATTGAGATAAGGATAGCTATACAGGTAGATTTCTAGCATTTCTTTCATGTACATATTGATGCATGGATGACATGCGCAGGAATTTCAGGTGTTCAGGGTTTTTGAGCCTGCTCTGAAAATGAAAGCACAGACTCTAACAGCAGAGGTTGAAAAGATTTTATTTGTAGAGAATTTAGTTGGAGAAAAGAGAAGAGAAAGACTGCATACTGGGGAATGCAGGGGGACCCTGAAGACAGTGATCTCCTGGCCCAGGCTGGGTAGCAGGCATTATAGCCTATTTTTCATTGCCTGAGGGCAGAGATGCCTTTCAGATGCAAATAGGTATTTCCTAGAGAGGAGAAGTGTCTCGACCTCCTGCAGTATGTACTTCAAGTCCCCCCTCTCAGTCTGTTCAGTAACTGCTTCCTGCTGATGGGGGTGATGAAGGGGCCTGCAGCATCAGGGCTGACCACAAGAGGGGTTGTCAAGGGGACCATGATAGTAGGTCATTTTCATCTCCCCCAGAGGCATTTGTAGTTTAATGGATTCTAAGTGAGAAGAAACAAACTTGACAAGTAAGTTTAAAATACAAGACCCAAACACATGCAAGAGAATAATGGCAACTATAGGCCCCAGGAAGGGTAGAAACCAAGTCCTGGAGGGAAGCCAGGATTTTATTTGTTCCCATACATGAGTAGAAACCTGAGTTTCAAGAGATTGCTCCCAGAGCTAATTAGCCTGCTGGAGAATGTAATCTGCACATTTCTCTACAATGCCTGAAGTGTTTATATATGTACAACAGGAAGTATTGGCAATAGAACATACCCCTCCTTGTTTAGCCCAAAGAAAATCTAGGGCCAGGCATTGGCCCATGACCATACAGGCAAGGGATGACAAAGACCTTTACATGTCCTTAATGGCAAGGCCTACCTGGTCCGAGGTGTCCATTACCACTTTGGTTAGGTGTTTTGAAGTTTCATGATTGGAAATTTCCTCTTAGCTGATTCCAGCAAGGGCTGCAACTAATGCTGTTATCCCTAAAACTACTAAAGTAACCTCTCTTCTTTCTATGGAATGCTGTTCCTATTAATTAGCATTCCTCTTTTCTTTCCAGATGGCTTCATGAGAATGCAGGATCAGGAAGGCATACTTAGAATAGAATCTGTATCGATGTTGACTCTCTGTTCTTTTGACAGTCTTAGGGCTTTTGTTAGGACCACTAATTCTCCCAACTGAGCACTTGTATTAGGAGGAAGAGGACCTGATTTGAGGATGCCAGATTCTGTAACAGCTGAAAATCCTGCATGTCTACACCATTTTTGACAAAGGAACTGCCATTAGAGTATAATTCTAGATCTGGGTTTTTTTAAGAGCTGAACAGTGAAGTCAGGTTGGGCAGCATAATTTTCCATAAGTATCTCCTCACATGAGTGTTCAGGATTTCCCTCTGTCTGTGGTAGCAGGGATGCAGGATTTAGGCTATGACAGGTACTTAAAATTATTTCTGTCCCTCCCAGAACCTGGGCCTGGTATTTAAGTAGATGGCTGTCAGATAGCCAAAGTTCTCCTTTTGAGTTTAAATTCCCCCTAGGTTGTGTGGTGTATAAACCATTAAGGGGCAGCTTAGGATAAGTTTCTGAGCTTCAGGTACTGGAAGGCTTAGTTTGGCCACTGCTCTATGTCATCCTGGCCATCTCTTGGCTACCAGATCTAACTCTTTGCTTAAGTAGCCTACTGGCTGGGGAGTGATGACCCAGAGCTGAGTCACCATGCTCAAGGCCAGTCCTCCCTTTTCATAAACATAATTGAAACTTGTCTTGTACTGGGAAACCCAAGGCAGGAGCTGTCATAAAGGCCTTTTTTAACCTGTGGAATGCATTTTCTGACTTGTCATCTCACTCAATAAAGGGCTTGGTATCCTTCTGTGCTTCCTTAAGGATTTGATATAAAGGCCTGGCTAGGTCTGCATATCCCAGGTTCCAAATTCTATAGTATCCTGTGACCCTCAAAAAGGCCCTCAATTGGTTTAGAGTTTTAGGTAGAGGAAATGTCAGGATTGGACGGATTCTATCTTCTCCTAGAGACCTCATTTCTTTCTCCAGGACAAGACCTAAATATGTAACCCTAGACTGACACAATTGGTCTTTTTCTTTAGAGATTTTATAATCTCTATTTTCTAAGAAGTTTATTGAAGACTCAGTGGCTCATAAAATGACAGGCTCATTTGGTCCACAGAGCAGGAGGTCATCTACATATTGTAGCAGAGTAGCTTGTGGATATTGCCATTCTGCCAAGTCTTGGGTTAGAGCTAACCCAATGAGGTGGGGGCTGTCTCTGAACCCCTGGGTGAAGACAGTCCAAGTGACCTATCCAGACTTTCTTGTGGGGCCCTCAAAGGCAAAGATAGGTTAACTTTTTGGGTGTAAGGGAATGCAAAAGAAGGCATTTTTAAAATCCAGGACAGAGTAATAAGCGGTACCCAGAGGTATTTGGGCTAAAAACATATACAGATTTGGAACTACATGGTGGAGAGTCACTACTGCTTCATTGATCAGGTGGAGATCTTGGGCTAGCCTCCATTTGTTAGATCCCTTCCTGACACTCAGAATATGAGCATTATATGGGCTGGAGCATTCTGTTAGCACTCCCTGTCCCTTTAATTCTTTGATTATGGGAATTAACACTCCTTAACTTCTGGCTTTAAAGGATATTGTTTTTGATGGGGAAAACAGGAGGGGTCCTTGAGATGAATTAGGACTGGGGCAGCTCATTGTGCCCATTCCACAGTGTGTCCATCCATCCACATTGTGGGGTCTACTTGTTCCTCTATTAGGGGCAAGCAAAACTACTCTCCTGGGGATAAAAGAAACTGTACCCCCCAATTTAGATAGAAGGTCTCACCCTAGCAGAGGAGTAGGTGTTTCTGGGACAATTAAAAAGGAGTAACAAAAATGGATATCTCCCTAGGAGCAGGCTAAATGTTGAGTGAAATAACGCTCTAGAGGCTGGCCTGATATGCCTTGAAGAGTAATTCTCTTGGAGGACCTGGGTCTGGGAGAGAAAGGAAGAGCCGAGATGCTGGCTCCAGTATTGATAAGGAGGCTGACCTTGTGCTTTTCAATCATGAGTAAAACCAGGGGCTCCCCTGCTGTTATGGTGGACACAGGAGCCTGTATGGGAGGCTCCAGGACCCCTCACTTGGTGGGAGCTCTGGGCTTGGTTCCCCTGAGAACCAGGGAAAGTAAGCCTTCCAATGTTTTCCCTGACAAATGGGGCAGGGTCCTGTAAGTAGCTTCTATGGGGGCACTACCTCCTAAAATGGCCTGCCTGTCCACATTGAAAGCATGTCCTCAGGTTTGGACTTTGCCCCAGGGGAGCCTCTCTGAGCACTGCAATCATAGCCTCCTGTCACTTTTCCTTTCTCTGTTCCTTTTCCAAGTCCTTTCTTTCTTTTTCTAAGTCCTTGTTGTAGTATACAGACGTGGCTACATGGTCTAGATCTCTGCTCCCTTCAGCCACCAATGTCTGAAGTTTTTACGGATATCTGGTGCTGACTGTGTTAGAAATTTATCTTTTAGGATGATTACCTCTTCCTGTGACTATGATATAATGTTGGTATGCTTTTGTAAATCATCCTTAAGTCTCTGTAGGAAAGGTAGTGGAGTTTCTAAGGGTCCTTGCTGTACAGGTTTGACTTGGGAGAAATTAAGAGGTTTTACCTTGGCTCTCCTTAGACCCTCAAGAATGCAGTGGATGAAATGGTTATGACTCCATTCATCCTTGTCATTTCAGAGTCCAAGTTAGGGTCATACCTAGGCACTGCCTGATCTCCTGTTGGAATTGTGAATTGAGGTTCCCTTTTAGGTATCCAGAGTCTTTGTCTTTCTTCTCTCTCCTCCTCCTGTAAGGGCCTAGTCCAAGACAGGCCTGTAGGGCTGCTTTAATCTAAGTGATAATCATCTCCAGCTGTGACTGCCTGCTCTAGAATGCACTATTTCTCCAGATAAGTGTGGGTCTGAGATAGCAATAGCATTACATCTTTCCAGCTCAGTTCAAAGTTTTGGCTGACTTCTCTAAATGCCTGGATGTACTGATCTGGGTTTTCTGTGTAATTTCCTAAATCCTTTTTTATTTCCTTAAGTTCTCTCACTCTAAAAAGAACGGTAGCCCTATCCCCTCCAGGAATTAACTGGAGAGGGTAGAGTCTTGTGGGACAATGTCTGGTGTATGAGGTAGCTGGGTAAGGGGGAAGAGGTGGAGTTGATGTGGTTTTTGGTTCAAGGGAATTTGGGGCATTTTGCAAAGGGTTACCAATGTCTGGGTATCTAGCCTGCATTTGTTTAGCCAATCAGGGTGAAACCTTAGAAAAAAGAACAGTTGAACGTATGGAACTTCAGTCCACTTTCCCTCCTTTTTACAGAACATATCTAATTGAAGAATGGTAGTATAATTAATGTTCCCTCCTTCTGGCCATCTTTCCTCATCTCACAGAGGAGACTGGGACCAAGTCTGGGTGCAGTAAAACTTGAGTTGCTTTTGCTGTGACTTTCTGGATTAAGATTTTTCCAAAGTTTAAATAAGCAAGTAAGTAGGGGATCCTTCCTGGATCCTTGAGGCTTGATTCCCCATCTAAAAAAGGGAAACAAGGGATAAAAGGTTTCTGCTTTCATCTAGTTGTCCCCAGATGAGGAGAAACTGTAGTTGGGGAGGGAGTCCCTCTCTCCCTTGCTCCTTCCACTGCCACTGTGGGTAAAGCCTTGGAGGATTTACAGACATCCCAGTTGCACACACCCCCCAAGATGATCTTTGACCAATATCTCATCTATTCTGATTTACCTGTTTTCCCTGAAACCCATGTAGGCCTAGTTCTCCTCCACCAGCTGAATGCTTGTAATTTAAAAAATAACTTTATCAAAGTAGTCAAGAGGGCTTGCATGGCCAGAAGGAGGACCCCTGTAGAGGCATGGATGGGGACTCCTGATAAAGTAGACTTTTTTCCCCCTATATATTCTGTGAGGCATATATGCTTTTTCATAAAAAGATAGAGAGCAAGAACATCTGGAGGCTTTTGCTCCTGTAAGGGGCAAAGACAGATACCAGAGATTTTTGTCTTTTAACTGTATCTTTTTTCTTTCCCTGAGGGCAGGCTGTGGAACCTGTTTAACCAGTTAATCTGATGCTTGACAAAAACAGTTAAGCCTGAATTAGAGACTAGGACTTTCTGGTGCCTGTAGGGATTTTTCCCAAACTCCCTGAAGAAAGAAGCTCACTGCTATTTAGAGCAAAGGGGGGAGGGGGCAGTCATCCTGAACTGCCTGGGAAAGGGGAAGGAGAGGATGAGGGTTGAGGGAAAAGAGAGTTTCCAGGCTCATGCATGAGGGATTACTAGTCATCACTGTTGTCCAGGTCAATCCTGCCTAAAGGGAGTACTGGAGCACTGGAAGCAAGAGGCGACTTCCACTCCCGGGTCACAGAGATCTTATTGTCTGTTTGCCACAGACATGGCTGGAGGGGTCTGAGTCTGAGCCGCCTTTGGAGCTTCAGGATGCGTCAGGAAGCTGTGTCTCCAGGCTTTGGGTGACAGTGGGGAGTGCCCCAGCAAGAACACCTTTTGTGGCTTGAAGACAAACTTTCCTTTCCACTGGCTGTTTTCAGATCTCCCATTAAGCTGGTCAGATCTTGAAAGAGAGAGTTAGCCTTTAAGGAGTGGAAAAAAGAAAAAGCCTTGATAATCTGAAGTTGGGTTCCACCCACTTAGTGTTGTCAGTGTGGCATAATCCCCCACCTGGCATCTAAGTTTCCTCAGATTGCCTGCCATACAGCTGTAGTGGGCTAGGAGATTTTTCTCAGTTTCCCAAGGGAGAAACCCTCCTTAACAAGACAGAGAGAAAGAGAAAAGTTTGACCTGATAGTTCCACCATAGTTAGGCTCTGGTGGGGGTTCTCTCCTGCAAAATAGACTCCACCAGAGTGCCTGACACTCACAGTCACATTCCTAGACAGCTCTTTCCAGTTTGGCACAACCTATACCGACCTCAGGTGATGGATGGTCCCTTTGTGCATCACCAAATATGATGCATGGATGACATGCACAGGAATTTCAGGTGCTCAGTGTTCTTGAGCCTGCTCTGAGAATGAAAGCACAGACAGATTCTAACAGCAGAGGTTGGAAATATTTTATTGTAGAGAATTTAGTTGGAGAAAAGAGAAGAGAAAAACTGCATATTGCAGAATGCAGGGGGACCTGGAAACTGGTGATCCCATGGACCAGGGTGGGGAGTGGGCTTTATAGCCTATTTTTGCATTGTCTGAGGGTGGAGATGCCTTTCAGATGTTAATGAGCATTTCCTAAGGAGAAGTGTCTCCTTGACTTCCTGTGCTATGTGCTTCAATATGTGTTACATTCTAAGTTGATTCTTCTTCTCTAGATCTTGATCCTCTTCTCCTATTGGACTCTGTCACTTTAAAGTTTGTGCATTAGTCCTTTGCAATGAGGACATCAAGTACTATCATGTTTTTTGGTTTTCTTATGTATCCTCATACCTCCCTTGTGTGCTCTCTCCTTATCATGTGAACAAAGTCCAATCCCTTTGCTGTATATACCCTTGATCTTAAGTCCACACATGAGGGAAAACATATGATTATTGGTCTTCTGAGCCTAGCTAACCTTGCTTAGAATGATGTTCTCCAGTTCCATCATTTTACTGGCAAATGATAAGATTTCATTCATCTTCATGACTGCATAAAATTACATTGTGTATAAATACCACATTTTCTTGATCCATTCATCAGTAGTGGGGCACCTTGGTTTTTACCATAACTTGGCTATTGTAAATAGCACTGCAATAAACGTGGATGTGCAGGTAACCTTGGAGTAAAATGTATCACATTGCTTTGGGTATATCTCCAGGAGTGGAATTGCTGGATCATATGACAGATCTATGTTTAGATTTTTAAAGAGCCTCTAACTTTTTTCCACCGTGATTGCACCAACTTGCATTTCCACCAGCAGTGTACCAGGGTTTCTTTTTCCTGACATGCTTGCCAACACATGTTGTTGGTGATGTTTTTGATGATGGCTATTCTAACAGGGGTGAAGTGGAATCAGTGAGGTTTCGATTTGCATTTCCTTTGTGGCTAGAGATGGTGAGACTTTTTTTCATGTGTTTTTTGGCCATTTGAATTTCTTCTTTTGAAAAAGTCCTATTTAGCTCAGTTGTCCATTTCTTAATTGTTTCATTGAATTTGGGAGAGTTTAATTTCTTAATTCCCCTGTATATTTTGGTGATCTGTTCTTTGTCTAATGTATAGACAACAAATATTTTCTCCCACTCTGTGGGTGTTCTCTCTAGTTTAGAGACCATTTCTTTTCTTGTGCAGAAGCTTGTGAATTTTATGAAGTTCCATTTGTTCATTCTTTCTCTTGTTTGGCACTTTTAGAAAAAAATTTTTTGGGGATAGATTCTCAAAGGATTATGTTTCACAACACATTTAAAGAAAACATTGATGGTTAATCAATCTTCTTAAAACATAATTGTTTACTACACATTATTCACTGTTCTAATTAAAATTTTCTTGAAATACAGAACTTTAAAGTGACTCTGCAGAAAGTTCTAGGTTAAATCTCCAGCATCCTGACTCCAAACTGTTCTTAAATTGACTACTGATGACTTGTATAACTAAATTATTCCTTTTTATTGGTAAAATTTTTTTAAAGTTTGCATGTGATTTCCACAGCAATGTATGATTTCCACAGCTTATCAATATGAGGATACAGGCAATATCTCAGAGTTACTTCAAATGTTTGGCAAGCCACATATTCTGACAATCTGTCGATGCATATGTCACAACCTGAAAACTCATGAATGTCACTCAGCTTCAAATGCAAACCTTAATATAAAAGTGTGAGTCTTCTTTCATTATATGAACTGCCATAAGCAGAATTCTCTTAAACCAAAACCCAGAGTTTCCCTTTCCTTTTTTGGCAAATTCACAACAATGAAACAAACTCTGTGGTTGGAACTCAGGGCATCAATATTGCTAGGAAGGTGCTCTAGCAGTGTCCCATTTTTACCTTTAGTCTGAAAATTATTCATTTTTACAGAAAGAGGAAACCTTTCTTTATAAAACATCATTTCAGAGTTGCTGCTGCCTTTAGGGACAGACACTTGCATTGGTCCTTCTAATACAGTTCACACAGTTAACCCTGGCCATCAGACAATATGGCAGTATGGGGATTAACAGTTTATTCCACTGTGTCTAAAAGGCTAAAAGCAACCTAAGCCCAGAGGTGTACTCTGAATTGTGTTCTGAAATATGTGAACACAGCATTTTCTTGTATTTTATTTTTAGAATATATGGTTTTCTGTATTTAATGCTAGAAAGCCCTACCTGGCAGAAATAAACAGCTTAACAAAACATTGTACAGATGTCACATTTTAACCACTAAAAATACTTGCAGGTGTGTATCACCCTGTGCAGTTAATGGCTAGTAGTGGGTGATGTACATCATCCAGCTCAAGATGCCTTTCAGCAAGGGACTGCATCTTCATTAGGTTCTTTCTGACTGTCTTTGATTCAGTAAGCACCTGAGGAGTGGAGTCTTTTCTATGTCAAAGAAGAGTGTGTGTAAGCATTTTCTGTCTGTCTATAAAAACACTAATATGAATTATATGAAATATGAGTTATGAGCTTATGTCAACAAATAGTAAGCAATTTCATCTTAATAGCCTGATATTTGATTTATGAAGGACTATCTATTCTCTGTATATCCTTTGTTAACTGCAAATTTTATAGATAAATAAACATTACAAGATACCGAGTAATACCTAAAGCAGAGCACTGGAAAGTTATGTTAATAACTTACTGCATAATGCTACGATAAGACTTCTAGGATCAAATTTCATTGAAGAAACACTGCCCAAACTGGCCTTGGTAAGCTCATTACACTTTATTATTCACTTTAAATGGAAGTATTCCAAAAAGAAGAAAATATTATTTAAAGTAGACATGATTATTAATATTAACTACAAGGGTCCACTGTCCTCTAGAGGTAAAAAGTTCACTAATTAAGAAATTCCACAGAATTTTGTAAAGACTAGTCCTCAGGAACTGAGTGACCAAAAAGCATGTGGGACTTATCACTGCCTTGCCAAACACATTGCTAAAGGCTTCCAATAAAGACTATTGTTTTATCAATAAAAAGTAGCATGATTACTCATTCAATCATAGTGGTAATTTCCATTAAAATAAAATGTTTTGATCATCCTCAAGTTACAAAATACTTAGATATATCAGTATAAAAAGAATAAATGGTTGCTGTAAACCCAAGGATTGAGGGAGACATGTAAGAAAGTAAAAGGTTACCTCTGGCTGGTGCCTGGCATGTGGTGCTCTCTCACACCTCAGATTCTTAGGCAGCTGCAACCATTTTTTGGCCATAGTGACCTGCTTCAGGACAGTCTTGAGGGAGACACCAGGATGTGTTGCCTAATGAAGGGGTCTGGGTCACAGCCAGCAGTTGCACTAGCACTGTTACTACTTTTTATTCATTTTCTGATATATGATACAGTGTAAGTTGCACACCGGTAACATCTGCAATTACTGGAACAGTTTTGTTCCTATGGAGATTTGAAAGAATTTTAAACTTTATCTTCCCTGGAAAAAACATAATGCATGTTTCTAGCTTAGGCTAGAGACATTACAAAACATGATGATATCAATAATTAGTAAGGTAAAGCAATTTTTAGGTAAAACAGAGGAAATTTTATCTGACCCAATTTAACATAGAAAAGCATCAAGAATAAATAATTTGAGTAGATTACACAAAATATAAGTGGAAATTATTTCTTGAATTGAAGTGAAATGAAATATGATTAATTTTTTCCTTAGATGATCCTTCTGTGAAGGTTCTCTAACTTTATTTCCCTATGTGGAACCTTTTTATTCCACATAGGAATAAAAAGTGTTGGAGATTGGACACAGGGCCTTATGCATGCTAAAATACATTCTTCACCACTGAGCTACTCACAGTTTAATAACTTGATGGATTTTAACAATAACATGATTGTCACATATCACTTTAGAAGAATAGTGAGAATTCCATTTTCCCGAAAATTCTTACATGAGATTGATGAAACATGTCCCTGTTTCATGAGACCTAGCTGAAGGAAAGCCAGTCCATCCAGTAAGCATGTCTTATTTTTCCAGGATGCAAGGACTTAAAACTTCCCTTTCCTATACATTTCAATACTGTTAGTAGAAAGTACACATCTCAACAAGTTGCATAACTGAAAGTTGCATCAAAAAAGAAAAACTAGAGTCCACTGCAGTTTTGTATGATTCTGTTCAGAATCAATTAACTAAAGAGAAATTATCATAAATGAACTAAGGTTTTCTTTAATTGTTTTATTAAATATTGTGCTAACATGATTAAAAATTACCTTATTATAAGAAATAAATGTATTAGAGACATGCCTTGTACTAGTTTCATATCTTATTGATAATTCAAAATAGTAATGGTTGAAGTCACTCAATGTATGGGAAGCACTATATACTTTAATTCAAAAATAAAATTTACTATGAAAAGATATGAACTTACATAAAACATGGACAAATATATTTTTAATTTGCTAGTACCTGATATCATCTATAAAGATGGAACAGAATATGCCTAAGCTATACTGGCAACACAGTTCTGTTGCTTGAACAGTGCTCCTCAGTACCACATGAAACATTTATTTTTGACAGGAGATCAAATAAGTGATGCCAGCACCCAGCATCTCCTGCACTCCCTGCATAACTTCACTTCTGCATGATTAACACCTTGGCACTGTCTCACAGGTGCCCAGGCATGATCCACTCATCTACAGCTTGCAGGTAGGGCCAAACTGTTTCAATACAGAGAGAGAACAGGAGGAAAATCTAACAATGATGACATATATGGTCACCAAACAGAGTTCCTATCACAAGATTAAGAGGAGGTTAAAACATTTACAAAATATCTTTCAAGAAGTGATACACACTTTTTATATTTTTTTGAAAAAAATTAAAATTCTCAAAATATTTTCGAGATATTGATGAATAGTTCATCTAAATATGGGATAACAACATTGATTACCATTCATATTAGCACCTTTCAGATCATGAAAACTAGTCAGAGACACAGGAATCACCTGGGACAGCCCAGGCAATGGTTATGGCCACACTGTCTACACAGTACCAGTAACAAAGTGCCCATAAGGAAGGAGGAAATGATTTCATTCTCCCATGATTCACAGTAGGAAAAACTGCACAGTTGAAAGAAACCAACCTTCTTTGCACTGAATTGTAATACTGAAATGGCAAGAAAATGGAAGCACATCTAGAATACACACCAAAAAAAACCCTGGAGCTTTCTACATTATAGTCTAGTTATACATAAGTTTGTACTTTTTAACAACTTATAGTGAGTAAAAATACATATAAAATTAAATGTAGCATTACAAACCTTTTATCTCCATTTGTAATCTTCCTACCTTGTTGTCTTGAATGGTAGGGTTGCAGACATGAGCCATTAAATCCAGTACAATCTTAACCATTATAAGAGTATGTTCACATGTTAACCATTTTTAGTATATGTTTAGAAGTATTAAATACATTGTCAGTGTTGTGAAAAAGATCTGTAGAAGTTTTTATCACACAACACTGAAATTCTGCACCCTGCACCCACTGAACAACTTCCTACTTCCTTTCCCTAACTCAAGTGGTTAAGGTTTGGCATCTCATACCCTAAACCTGTGTTTTATGTAGAAAAGATTTATTGTAAATATCTATATAAGCCTGCTGTGTATTTTTTATAACTTGCTTTGTCCTTGACCCATTGTTTCAGTGGTCTTTGGAAGGTAATTTTAAAACTCTGACTTGATACACCATGAATTAAACATTATTCAATAAAGAATTCACCATTCACTTGACACCAGGCAATTGGCTCAGAGGCTTTTCAAGCACTGTCATATTTAAAAATGGCCTTGTACAGGGTGTTGAGTAGGTAAGGTGCCTGGACATCATTCTGAGGCAATTTCTGCTACTCCAGTACTAAACACCTTGTGCAGAAACTTGAACTAAGCCAAGTGAAGTGACAACTTGTACAACACTATTGCAAGAATTATTGTGGCATCTACAAACATCAATAGTCCAAACTCAACTGTAAGGAAAATGTGCATCCAAAATTTGATACACATGCCAACAACGCTAAGCCACTCTCTTGAATTATGGAAAGACATGGCCAAATGAAGGGTGGTGGATTTTAAACTCACAACACAAGGAGCTAATTTTCCTAAGGAAAGAAGGAACTCCAAGACAAGGTGAAAAACAACTTAGGGGAAAATTATATATAAAGGAACTGACAGTTCACAGAAATGGAAAGAAGAGTAATTCTTAAAGGCACTTAAGTTCACTTGTAACAAAAAGTACAAATTAAATCTATACAAGTTAAAGCAAACCTCTCCTGCCATGGTCCTCTGTTTTAGTGAGGGGAAGGGGAAGATATAACTACAAAGGAGTGGCTTAAGCAAGTTCCTAGCAAGGTAGCACAGTGCCATATCCTAAAAATGGAAGTGGTTGTAAGTCTCTAGCATGTGATAAAATGGCAAAGACTCAAAGATACTACATTTTCCCCCTTCCCAAAATAAGTAATTCTGGTGAAACCACTGTTGGATCTGTAGTGAGACTTTTGGCTTGTACCATGTCATTTTCCCAGTTTTGATCCTCTATTATAATTATGTAAAGTTTTACACTGAGGAAAGCAATGTGATGGAAACACAGGACAACTTTGTTGTAGGCTTTTCAATGGGTTAAAATAAAATTAGTTGAAAAACTGGGGGTGAACTATATTGGTTGACTACTTTATACTCATTATGTTGGCAAACATCAAAAAGTTTGATAACATATTGTTGGTAGAGTGTGAGGAAACAGGTATACATGAGGAAATGCTAACTAAAATATAAAGAGTATCTGTACCTTCCTAAAGAGCAAAGTGACCAAATCTAACAAAATTCTATATACCATCACACACTCTTTGACCTAACAATTTCATTATTAAGAATTTGTCCCATAGAAAACAGGTCACAGGTGTATAATTATTGAAATGTGTCATTGGTTACCCGGTATGTGTTTATGTTTGTGCATTGCCTGTGTATGTTTGTGCATTTCTGGATGTATGTACAAGAGATGAGGACCTGGTTTGCCTCTGTAGAGAGTAACTGTCTGGCTCAGAAACTTGAGAACAGAAAGAATTTTACTTGAAATTGTTCTATACATGTGGGTTATTTAGAAATGTGAGTGGCTTAAAAGTATAAATTTCTAATAACTCAAAAAAAAAGACATGACATCCATAAGAGTTACTTATTTGCCTTGTAGTTCCCTTATTTCTTCCTTCCTTCTTTCTCCTTTCCTTCCTTCCACTTTAGTCTATGTCCTCCCTTTTTGCTTATTTTTCAGTTAACCTCCCTTTAGGTTATTTTTCATCTAGGGTTTTGTGATTTTGCTCAGGGCCAGTCAGGTACCTTAATCTTCCTACATGCATTACAGGGAAACACCACCATGTTCTGTCTGTAATTTTTGCATCTTTTATCAATGGAAGATTTCAATTCCCAGGAGTGAGATTGCTGGATCATATGGCAGATCTGTGTTTAGATTTTTTTGCAGAGTGGTTGTAGTAGTTTGTAATGCCACCTTCAGTGCAGAAGCGTTCCTTTTCCCCCACAATCTCACAAACACCTGTTGCTGGTGGTGTTTCTAATGATGACTATTCTAATGTGTGAGGTGGAACCTTAGTGTGGTTTGGTTTGCATTTCCTGTATGGCTAGAGTTGGTGAGCATTTTTTCATGTGTGTTTTTGGCCATTTGAATTTCTTCTTTTGAGAAAATTCTGTTTAGTTCACTTGCCCATTTGTGCTTTGATTCATTAATTTTGGGAGAGTTTAGTTTTTTGAGTTCACTGTATATTCTGGTTACCAGTCCTTTGATGTGTAGCTGGCAAATATTTTCTCCCACTCTGTGGGTGGTCTCTTAGGTTTAGAGACCATTTCTTTTGTTGAGTGGATGCTTTTTTGTTTTATAAAGTCCCATATGTCTATACTTTCTCTTAGTTTCTGAGCTGCTGGTATTCTATTGAGGAATTCCTTGCCTGTACCTATTACTTCCATAATGTTTCCTACACTTTCCTATTCCAACTTTAGAGTTTGGAGTCTGATATTAAGGTCCTTGATCCATTTTGAGTTAATATTGGTATAGGGTGATAAACATGGATCTAGTTTCAGTTTTGCTGACAGCTAATCACTTGTCCCAAAAACTTTTGTTAAAGAGGCTGTCTTTTTTTTTGTTATTCATTTATTCACATGTACATACATTGTTTGGGTCATTTCTCCCTCCTTCCCACACCCCCACCCTCTCCTCCACTCCCCCTCCCTTCCAGGCAGAACCTGTTCTGCACTTTTCTTCAGTTCTGTTGATGAGTAAAAATATGCCATAATAAGAAAGACATAGCATTTTTGCTAGTTGAGATAGGACAGCTATACAGAGAGATTCCTAGCATTGCTTTCATGTACAAATGTGTTACAACCCAAGTTGATCCATCTCTAACTGAACTTTACACTTGTTCGTGATCCCCTTCTCTTGTTGAACTCTGTGCTTTAAGGTTTCTGTATTAATTCCTTTGGAGTAGGGGCATCAAAACATGTTTTGGGTTTTGTATCTATCCCCATACCTCCTGTACATGTTGTCCCCTAGTCATGTAACCAAAGTCCTATAACATTGCTATATTTGTCCTAGATCTAAAGACCGCATATAAGGGAGAATATATGAGTTTTGGTCTTCTGGTACTGGCTAACCTCACTCAGAATTATGTTCTCCAGTTCCATCCATTTACATGCAAATGACAATATTTCATTTTTCTTCATGGCTGAGTAAAATTCCATTGTGTATAAAGAGCACATTTTATTGATCCATACATCAGTAGTGGGGCATCATGGTTGTACCCATAACTTGGCTATTGTGAATAACAGTGCAATGAGCATGGGTGTGCAGGTGCTTTTGGAGTACCTGTGTCACATTCTTTTGGGTATATTCCTATGAGTGGGATTGGTGGATAATATGGCAGATCTATGTTTAGATTTTTAAGAAGTCTCCAAGTTTTTTTCCAGAGTGGTGTTACTAGTTTGCTTTACCACCAGCAGTGTATGAGGGTTCCTTTTTCCCCATATCCTTGTCAGTATATGTTGTTTGTGGTGTTTTTGATTATGGCTATTCTAACAGGAGTCAGGTGGAATCTTACCGTGGTTTTGATTTGCATTTCCGTTATAGCTAGAGATGGTGAGCATTTTTTTCATGTGGTTTTTGACAGTTTGAATTTCTTCTTTGAGAAAGTTTTATTTAGGTCAGTTGCCCATTTCTTAATTGGTTCATTGATTTTGGGAGAGTTTAGTTTCTTAAATGCCCCATATATTCTTCTTATAAGTCCTTTTTCTGATGTATAGCTTGCAAATATTTTCTCCCACTCTGTGGATGGTCTCTTTAGTTTTGATACTATTTCTTTTGTTGTGCAGAGCTTCTTTATTTTATGAAGTCCCATTGGTCCATTTTTTCTCTTAGTTGCTGTTCTCCTGGGATTCTATTGAGGAAGTCCTTTCTTATCCCTATTAGTCCTGCTCCGTTCTGTATGAACTTCAGAGTTTTGGGTCTGATGTTAAGGTACTTGATCCATTTTGAGTTGATACTAGTACAGTGTGATAGACATGGATCTAGTTTTAGTTTCTTGGAGTTGGATAACCACTTTTCCCATCAGTGTTTGTTGAAGAAGCTGTCTTTTCTTCATTGTATATTTTTGGTCCCTTCATCAAAAATAAGGTGATTATAGTTGTGTGGATTCATATCTGGTTCCTCTGTTCTGCTCCACTGATCTTCATGTCTATTTTTGTGCCAGTAGCATGCTGTTTTCTGCTATTGCTTTGTAATATAATTTAAAGTCAGGTATCATGATACCACCAGCATGGCTCTTTTTGCTGAGTGAGGCCTTTGCTATTTGCAGTCTCTTGTGTTTCCAAATGAACTTAAGGGTAGATTTTTAAATCTCTGTGATGAAAGTAATTGGTATATTGATGGAAATTGCATTGAACATGTAGATTGCTTTTGGTAGTATAGCCATTTTTACTATGTTGATTCTTCCAATCCATGAGTATGACAGATCTTTGTATTTTCTGTAGTATTCCTCAATCTCATTCTTCAGGGGTTTGTTATTCTCCTTGTAGAGGTCATTCACATCTTTTGTTAAGTTTACTCCTTGTTATTTGATTTTCTTGAGGCTATTGTAAATGGAATTATTTCTGTGTATTCCTTCTCAGTTTGTTCATTGTTGGTGTATAGAAAAGCTAATGATTTTTGTAAGTTGATTTTGTATCCTGCCACTTTTCTATACCTGTTATGGTGTCTAAGAGTTTTTGGGTAGAGTTTCTTGGGTATTTGATGTACAAGATCATATCATCTGCAAATAATGATATTTTTACAGGTTCTTACCTATTTTTATTCCTTTAATTTCTTCTACTTGCCTAATTGTTATAGCTAGAGATTCCAGTACTATGTTGAAAAAGAGTAGGGATAGTAGGCACACTTTTCTTGTTCCTGATTTTATTGGAAATACTTTCAGTTCTTCAGTGTTAAATAAGATGTTGGCTGTAGGTTTGTCATATATAGTCTTTACAGTTTGGAGGTATATTTCTTCTATTCCTAGTTTTCTTAGAGCTTTTATCATGAAGTGGTGTTGGATCTTGTCAAAGGCTTTTTTCTTCATCCACTGAGATGATCAATTGCTTTTTTGTCTTTGCTTCTATTAATGTGTGTTATTACATTATTTGAGTTGCATATGTTGAACCACCCATGCATTCCTGGAATGAAGCCAACTTGGTCATAGTGAATGATCTCTCTGATGTGTTGTTGGATTCAGTTTGCCATTATTTTATTGAGTATTTTTGTGTTTATATTCATTAAGGAAATTGGTCTATACATCTCCTTTTTGAAGGTGTCTTTGCCTGGTTTGGGGATGAGTGTAATACTGGCTTCATAAAAGAAGATAGGCAGAGCTCTTTCCCTTTCTATTTCATGGAACAGTTTAAGGAGAGTTGGTATTAGTTCTTATTTAAACGTCTGATAGAATTCAGCAGTGAGTCCATCAGGTCATGGACTTTTCTTTTTTGGGAGACTCTTAATTGCTGCTTCAATTTTCTTTTGTGTTATAGATCTATTCAGGTGATTAATGTCCTCTTGTTTCAGTTTTGAATGGTCGTAAATATCTAGAAATCTGTCCATTTCTTCAAAAATTTCAAATTTATTAAAGAATTGGCTCTCAAGGTAGTCTCTGATGCATTCCTGGATTTTGGTGGTGTTCCTTGTTTTCTCCCCTTTTGCATTTCTGATTTTACTGATTTGAGTTTTTTCTTCATTTTAGTCAGATTTGCCAGGGGTCTGTCAATTTTACTTTTTGTTTCAAAGAACAAGCTTTTTGTTTCATTAATTCTATCTATGTTAGTTTTGTTTCTATTTCATTGATTTAAGCCCTTATCTTAATTATTTCTCTCCTTCTGCTTGCTTTGGGGTTTGCTTGTTCTTGGTTTTCCAGGAGTTTGAGCTGTACTATTAGATCATTGATTTGAGATGTTTCTGACCTTTCATTATATGCACTCATGGTTATAAACTTTCCTCTTAGGACTGACTTTGCTGTGTCCCATAAGTTCTCATGGGTCATGTTTTCATTTTCATTAACTTCCTGGAATCTCTTAATTTCCTCTTTTGTTTCACTGATGACCCATTGATCATTGAGCTATGTGTTGCTCAGCTTCCAGTTGTTTGAATGCTTTTTTCAGCTGTTTTAGTTGTTGACTTCTACTTTTAATGCTTTGTGGTCAGATAGAATACATGGGATTATTTCTATTTTCTTATACTTGCTGAGGCTTGCTTTGTTCCCAAAGATGTGATCAATTTTCGAGACATTTTCATAAGCTGCTGAGAAGAATGTATATTCTGCAGCAGTTGAGTGAAATATTCTGTAGACGTCTGGTAGGTCCATTTGGTCTATGGTGTGATTTAGTTCTAGAATTTCTTTGTTGATTTTTTTGTTATAATGACCGAATATTGGTGATAGGGGAGTATTAAGGTCTCCCACTATCACTGTGCTGGAATATGTGTATGTTTTTATGTCCTTCAGAGTATGTTTAATAAAATTGGGTACATTGACGTTGGGTGCATATAGGTTGATAATTTTTATTTCTTTTTGGTGTAGTTTCCCTTTTCTTAGTATAAAGTGTCCTTCTTTATCTTGTTTGATCAATGTAAGTTTGAAGTCTAATTTATCCATGATAAGTATTGCTGCCCTTGCCTCTTTATGGGGGCCATTGGTTGGTAGATCATCTTCCAGCCTTTCACTCTCAGCCAGTGCTTGGTTCTATCAATGAAGTGGGTCTCCCGTAGGCAGAAGATTGTTGGCTCTTCCTTTATAATCCAGTTTGCCAATCAGTGTCTTTGATGGGGGAATTAAGTCCACTAACGTTTAGTGTTAGTATTGATAGGGATGTGGTGATCCCTGTCATTTAGTTGTCTTAGTTGTTTAAGATTTTGATAGTGTGTAACTGAATCAGTGTTACTCTCTACTTTCTTGCCTTTTCTTCTCCTGTTGTTTGGTATTGTCTGCCCTTTCATGGTTTTGTTTGCTTTAATTTTCTGTGTGCAGAATTCCTTGGAGAATCTTTTGCAGTGGTGGCTTTGTGGTCATATATTGTTTTAATTTCTGCTTATCATGGAAGAGTTTTATTGCTCCATCTATTTTGAATGATAGTTTTGCTGGGTAGAGTATCCTAGGGTAGAATTTACTTTCATTTAGTGCCCAGAAGACCTCACTCCATTCTCTTCTTGCTTTTAAGGTTTCCATTGAGAAATCTGCTGTGATTTTGATGGGCTTACCTTTGTATATTATTTGTTTTGTTCTCTCTTATAGCATTCAATATTCTTTCTCTATATTCTGTGCTTTTTGTTTTAATGATAGTATGTCATGGGATAGTTATATTTTGGTCAAGTTTGTTTGGTGTCCTGGATGCTTCCTGTACCTGAATATTTGTAGTTTCCTGTAGGTTTGGGAAATTTTCTGTTATTATTTTGTTGAATTTATTACACATTCCTTTTTCTTGCACCTCTTCCCCATCTTCAATAACTATGATTTTCAGGTGCGGTCTTTTGATGGAGTTGGTGAATTCTTGCATATTCCTTTCACAGGTCTTCAGTTGTCTGAGTAGTCGTTCTTCAGATTTTCCTTTAAATACCATTTCATCTTTGAGTTCCTGAGATTCTGTCCTCTGTTTGTTCTAGTCTGCTGGAGTGCCCTTCCATTTTGTTTTGTATTTCTGTTTCATTCTTTTTTCTGAGGTTTTCCATATCATGAGTCACTTCCTCTTTAATATTATCAATTTTCACCCTGAGTTCATTTATCTCTCTTTTTTTTGGTCTTCTTTATTTCACTTTGGTGTTTATACCAGGCTTCTATTGTTTATTTTATTTTTCTTGTGCTTTCTCATATTCTTTATTTTTGTTGTCTTGGAATTTCTTGAGTGTCTCCTGTACATTTTGGTTGACCGTATAGAGTAACATCTTGATGAAATTCTCATTGATTTCTTACAAGTTATCTTCCTTCAGGGTGTTCTTTGTTGTGTTCCTTAGTATACTTTCTCTTTGTTTTGTTGGGGTCTGAATCTGGGTATTCATTTTCTTCATTTTCTTCTGGTTCTTGTACTACTATGTTATTAGTGGGAAAATTTTTTACATCCTTTTTCCATCTTCCCATCATTCCACTTGGTGTTGTTACTGTCCCTGAACTGTGTGTAATTTAGTATTACCAACTGTGTATTAGTAAAAATAATTTTATGTAGAATGGAAGAGTAAGAGGGAAAATAGAGCAAAAAAGAAAAGAAAAAAGAAAAAAATAGAGAACTAAAGAAATTAACAGGGACAGATATTGTACTAATTAACAGTGAACTTAACAAGCATTAGTTAGAAAGAGAAAAAGAAAAAAATAGAGAGAAAAAGAGAAAAAAAGAAGAAGAATCTCAGGTTCAGTTGCAAAATTGTCATAGTCTTAATAATTCTGGTGTTACTTCTTCAGCATCCAATCCTGGTGTTGGTGTTTGAGTAGCAGCTCTGTCATTGTCTCACCTAAAGAAAAAAGAAAACAGGTGATAATAATAATAATAATAATAAATAGCAAAAAAATTTTAAAAATTGAAAAGACATATAAAGCTATAAAAGAATAAAAATTTCAGGTCCAGAAACCATGACATTTCAGTCTTAGTAGTTGTGTTGTTGCTCCTTCATCATCCAGTCCTGGTATTGGTATTTAAGTAGTAGCACTGTTGTTGTCTCACCAGGTGGTTTTGTCAGGAGAGAGCTCTGTGAACCACTCTTGACTCTGTTCAGGTTGCGGCTCATCTGCCACCTACTGCTGCTGGTTGCTGTTGCAGACCATTATTGAAGTTTGCTGGGGGAAGCCATCACATGCACATACTCCCACTGGCTTTGTTTATTTAGAGTTCTCAGGTGAGCCGGCCCTTCCCCTCTGCTCAGGTTGAGAGTCCTTCAAGCCAGCTACAGTTGCAGGCTGGGAACTGCCCTGCCCCAATTCTCAGGTGGAGCATCTTGCATGTCAGCCACTGTTCCAACGTTTGTTCAGTCAAAGTTTGCTGGGGGAAGCTGCCAAACCCACCTTCTTCAGCAGGTTTTGTTTGTTTAGAGTTCATGGTGATGTTTCTTTTTAATGTGTTGTTGAATTGCATTGGCAAGTATTATGTTGAGGATTTTTGCATCTGTTTTCATCAGGGACATTGCAGTATAACTGTCTTTTTTTGATGCATCTTTACCTGGTTTCAGTTTTAGGTAATACTGGTTTCATAGAGTGAATTTGGTACTATTCCTCCCTTTCTATATTTAGAATAGTTTGAAGAGCATTGTTTTCATATTCAGAAGTTAATCTGTCTGGACCTAGGCTTTTCTTTGTTGGGAGGTTCTTTATAACTGTTTCAATCTCATTGCTTGTTATAGATCTGTTGAAGTTGTATGTCCTTTTGGTTCAATTTTGGTGGGTCCTACATGGTAAGAAATTTACCAATTTCTTCATGACTTGATAGTTTCCTGGAAAATAGGTTTTCAAAATCTTCACACAACATTCTTGTATCAACTTCTGAATTTTATTGGTTGCCATTGTAATATTTTCTTTTTTCATCTCTAATTTTATTAATTTGGACTATCTCCTATCTTTGGTTAGTTTAGCTAAAGTTTCATTATCTAAAAAATATTTTCAAAGTATCAAGTTTTTATTTCTTTGATTCATTGTATTGTACTTTTGTTTTCCATTTTATTAATTTTTGCCCTAATATTTATAATTTCTTCCTATCTTCTACTTTTGGAGTTGGCTTCTTCTTGTTTTTCTGAGTTTGAGGTATATTATCAAGTTGTTTAAGATCTCACAGATTTTCTGATATAGATGCTCATAGCTTTAAACATCACTCTTAAGACTGCCTTTGCTGTGTCCCACAGGTTCTGATAAGCTGTGTTTTCATTTTCATTTGAATCTAGGAATTTCATACTGTGTATACATGTATATAAATGGAAAAGTGAGACATGTTGAAACTATTCTAGGAATGGGGCAACGTGGGAAAAGGAGAATGATGGAAGGGGTGAATTCAGTTATGATATATTTGATATATTGCAAAAACTTTTGTAAATGCCACAATGTGCCCCATCAGAACAATAAAAAAATTATTTCTCAATGACCAACTGATCTTTCAAAAGTGTGATGTTCTATTTTCATGGGTTTGAATGATTTTTGTAGTTTTCCTTGACATTTATTTCTAATTTTATCCCATTGTGGTCTGTTAGGATTCAAGGGATTATTCTGTTTATTGTACTTGAGATTTGCTTTATAACCTAGGATGTGATCTTTTTTGGAGAAAGTTCTTTGAGCTGCTCAGAAAAATGTGTAGTCTGCTGCTATGGTATCAAAGCTCTATAGATGTCTTTAAGTCCAGTTCATCCATAGCATTGTTTAGTACTAGGGTATTTGAATTTTTGTCTAGATATACTGCCTGTTGATGGAGGGATGTGTTGAGATTTTTCCACTACTGTTGTATCTGGACCTTCCTTTTCCTTCATGCTCAGAAGTGTTTAATGAACTTGGGTGAACCAATATTTGATGCATATGAATTTAGGATCATTTTATTTTCTTGCTGTATTTTTCCCTTTATTCATATGTAAACTTTATCTCTTCTGACTGATATTTGCTTACAATCTTCTTTCTCTAATATGAGAATAGCTCTTCCTGCTTGCTTGCTTTCAAGTTCAACATGCCAGTAATATCTTATTCCTATCTTTCCTGTTAGTTTTGAGTGGCTTTGATTTTGAAGTGAGTTTCTTGTAGAAACCAAATTGTTGGACCTGGTTTTTTGATCCAATCAGACAATACGTGTCTATAGATTAGAGAGTTCAGTTCATTTCCATTTAGGGTTATGGTTGAGAGTTATTTGTTGATATCTACATTTCTATTTGCTTTCTTTTCCAGACTGAGTCTAGAGCAATTACTCTTTTGCCATTGTTCATCTTCAGGTCTTGCTGGATTACTGAGTTAATCATGCTTGATACTTTCCTAACTTTCATGGGTTCACCAATTCCCTTTTTAGCTTTCCTATCCTCTTTTTTGTGACTGTTTTTCTTCTTCTTCTGTGTGAAATATTCCGTTAAGTATCTTCTTGAATGTAGGCTTGGTTAGCATGAAATTCATTAGCTTATCCTTATCGTGTCATGTTTTTAATACTCTGTCAATATTGATTGATAGTTTAGCTGGATATAGTATTCTTGGTTGGTAGTTATTTCCCACAGCTTGAATTATATTGCTCCATGCTCTCCTGGCAATTAAGCTTTGTGCTAAGGGGTCTGAGGTGACTCTTATGTGATTATCTCTGTATATAAACTGGGATTTTGATCTTGCAGCTTTCGGTATCCTTTCTTTTTTCTCTACCTTGTCATTTTAATTGATATGATGTGGAGTTCTTTTCAGATCATGTCAAATTTGGAGTTTGAAATGCCTCCTGTTCATGGGTGTCTATATCATTACATATACTTGGGAAACTTTCTTCTATGTTTGTATTGAATGTGACTTTCATTTGTATTTCAGCTCTTTCTCCCTTTTGTTCATTTCCCAGAGTTCTTACCTTTTGTGATCTGAGTATACTTTTTTTCTTTGTGATTGACTGAGTAAAATATCTCATCAATCTTGTCCTCCATCTCAGATTTTTTCTTTTCCTTGATCATGACTGTTGATATTACTATCTTCATTGTTTTGGAGTTTTATTTCTACTTTTTTCATAATTTCTATTTCCTCACTGAATTTCTCATCTATGTTGCTGACTTTCTTGTCTAAGTCTTGAATTGATTTCCTAACTCCACTTATCCCTTTATTTGAATCTTCTTTCGTGTTATGTATCAATTTTGACCATATGCTTCTGAATTCTGTACCAGACAATTCAGTTAATTCTTTATCTTTTGAATCCATTTAAGCATCTCTTGGGCTATGTTTCTCTTTTATTTTCTCCTTTATGTGGAGAACTTTCTGTAATAACAAGATCAAAGATTCAGTAATAAACCAATTATTTAAATAAGAAACAGTTGGAACAATTGTCTCCCCAGTAAGGTTTTATGTGAACAAATCTCTGGTTCCTAGGATGAAGTTCTGGGAGCTTAACATGGTTTTGCAGTATAAGAAAAAGAAATTGAGTAGAAAAAGGGATAAGGGTTTGATAGTGAAGGGAGTAGGATGATAGAGGGGGAGCTAGATTTAAGAGATAAGAGGAAGAGAGAGCATACAGAGAAATAGAGTATAATTTGGGAAATGAGAAACAATGTGAACAGATTGCAAATTAAGAAACCACTTTTAACAGGAAAACAAACTCAAAGGAAAAAATTTGTATTTTTTATTAAAGTGTTGGTACTTGGCTATGCTTTGTCTGAGTTAGTGTTCACTTGTTAGGGAACAGCTACAGAGTTGTGGTGCTGCATCTCTGGAGGTTTTTGGCTTACCAGGCCAATTTTTCTTAGAAAAATTTTAAAGGAGTTTCTACTAATATGTGATAATTTTACAGGGAATTTCATTTCCGTATGTATATAGATTACACCCATTTTGGTTCATTCCCTTGATTGTTCTTCCTCTTTCCCCACTGTCCTCTTGAACTGACTTCAATAGCTTTCAGTATTCTATATGTATGCATGCATAGGAAACACCTGCTGTAGTTTATCAGCTGGACCTGGTTGACCAGACCTGGAAAAGATGGGGGAACTATAGAGTTGTGTTCAACAGCCACATTATTGAAGATCACTTCTGCTTTTTATAAGCTGTTTTTTCACAGAGAGCATTTGGTTGGAAAAAGCATTCCAAGTATTATGTGTCAAGGTTACATTAGTACAAGGAAGCACAGTAAAATTAACTCTATTTTTGTTATGTCTCTTTCAAAACAGGAACAGAGAAACAGGAGAAGCACATGGGGAGCAAAACTTTCTTATTTACATCTGAAGGACATGAAGCCATCTGGGAAACCTTGAGCACTGTTGTTTATCTGAACGTCTGGTTCTGAGATTTTTGTCTCAGTTCCTTGGAGTTTTCTCACAAGGCCAGATACCAAATCACACAGGCAAGGTCCCTCTGCTGGCTCCAAAAATTCTCCCTTTTTTTATTTTTTAAATGTAGCAATCCCAGTGTGATCATGGCTTCAGAAGTTTTGTAAGATTTTAATTGTTGTTGAAGACAGGAGTATCCTATACAAAAAATGACAAGAAACAAAACAGTAAATGTAATGCTGGCTCCTAATAAACTATATATAATGCTTTGAAGCCAAGACATAGGATCCATAAATTGTAAAGCATTTGCAATGCCTTTGGCCAAGCCTTCATAAGAAATGCAAGGCAGGAGAGATCCATCATGGTGACTGGGACACAGCCAGAGTCCTTCTGACCTCCATGATCCAGGGACTTTGGTGAGAGGCTGGAGACACACTTGGCTTAGGTAAAGCACAAAGGAAAGCTGAAACATCAGCACTCTGAACCCCTATCTTGTGGAAGGCTTCTCCATATCAAGATATACTAAAAGAATAACCAGTGCTGCATGCCAAGACCCACACCATAGGCCGGTGGGACCACTGCTTCACATGCTGTGGGATCTCTGATCCTCTGGCCCTGCTCCTTAGCCCCACCAGGGCCATGCTACCCCAAACTCCCACCCCTCAGACCCACACAATCACTGCCAGACAAAGCCCTTAAGGCCTGCCATACTGGGGATCCAGAGTCACTTATGATCTCTGCCAGGCCATGCCCTCAGGCCTGCACAGGCCTGAACGACCTCCACTCTGCTGGGCCACAAACCCCAAGGCCTGCCACACTGATGATCCACACACACAATATCTATGATCCACTGGGCCATGCCCCCCAAGTTTGCAGAGGCCTGCACTGGTATCCATGCCATAGGTCCATGCCCTCACACTTGCACAGTTCTGCACAACCTCCACTCTGCCAGACCATGCACCCAAGGCCTGCTCAGGCCTCCACAATCTCTGGTGGGCCATGCCCCTCATGCCTGCACAGGCCTGCACAGTCAACATTGAGACTGAACCCCTAAAGCCTGCCAAGTCAGCAATCCACAGACATGCAGGATCTCCACTCTTCTGGCCTGCACCCTTCAGGCATGCCAGGCCCATGCTCCAAAGGCCCACTACTTTGTCTCAAAAGGCATCCACAAGTAGGCCCATGGGACCCACACACCTGCCACCCACCACAGAAGGGCTCCCAACCTACCAAAGAGACAGCACAGACAGGTCTGCATGCTAAAGAAGTAACATCACAACAGCTAAGGCTACAATTTTACTGTTCCAGAACTGGTGAATATTTTCCCCTTCTGTAAGGAATTTGCTGCCTGGTTCGCTGTTTGATCACCCACCATCACTCTCATTTTTTGTTTCTTTTTTTTCTCTTTTCCTCTCTTCTCTCTTTTTTGTCTTTCCATCTCTTTCTCTTTTTTATCCTTCTCTCTTGGTTTTGTTAGTATTAATATTGTTACCCAGCTAATACTAAATTACACATAGTCCAGGGATAAAAATGGTACCAAGTGGAAATATGGGAAGAAGAAAAAAGGAGGGAAACTATTCTACCCCAAAAATAAAGTAGTATAGGATTTAGAGCAAAATGAAGAAAATAGATACCCACATCCAGACTCCAACAAAACAAAGATAAACTATACCAAGAAAACCAATGAAGCTCCCATGAACAATCTAAAAGAAGAAATCCTACAAATAATGAGAATTTCATAGAGATGTTACTAGACATGGTCAACCAAAATGTTCAGGAGGCCCTCAAGAAGTTCTGAGACAACAAAAACAAGGAATATGAGAAAACCCAGAAACAAATAAAGGAAATCATAGAACCCCTAAATAAATGCAAAACTGAAACTGCGACCACCATAAGCAGAGAAATAAATGAATTAAGGGCAAAAATTGACAATATTAAGGAGGAAGTAACCAATGATATTATATGGGAAACCTCAGAAAAAACAATGAAACAGAAATATAAAACAAAATGGAGGGACATTCCAGCAGAATAGAACAAACAGAAGACAGAATCTCAGAATTTGCAGATGAAATGGCATTTAAAGGAAAAACTAAAGAACTATTAGTTAAACAACTCAAGACCTGTGAAAAGAAAATGTGGGAACTCACTTAATCCATCAAAAGAACAAACCTGAGAATCATGGGCATTAAAGAAGGAGAAGAGGTGCAATCAAAAGGAATGAGTAATATAGTCAACAAAATAATAACAGAGAGGATTCCAAGATGGCAGCTAGAGGTAGGAAGCAGAAAGCAACCCTCCTATAGTGAAATCTTGGAGAGACGCTGGAGACACACTTTGCAGGCATAATCACTGAGAAAAGGCATAACTTTGACCCCTCCACATCTCCAGCTGTTGCAGAGAATCTCCACTTCACTTTAAACGGAGAAACGAGGAGGGCCCCCGGGGCCTCCAGTGGTCGGCGCCCATACGGCTTGGGAAGATGCAGACCAGGTGAGCTTTGCAGTACTGCGGTACCCCCACAGACAAGCCTGGGACAGAGCAGCATAGCCCCCTGGACAGACTGACCTCCATCCGGGAAAAAAAAAAAGAAACACTGAGTAATAAGCAATAAGAACAGTTAAGACACGCTGGAAAGAGGGTGGGGCGCCCTGAGTGCTGAAGATTGGGGGAAGGGAATCCTTCCCGGGACTGTAAATAAACAAGCCAGGCGGGCCGGAGAGGCTCTGGCGGGAGCGGGGTGCGCACCCAGCAACCAGGAGTGGGGAAGCTTGTGAGAGGAGGGAAGACCCACTTCCCACGTGAACTGTAAACAAACATGGTGGCCGGCAGGAGCAGCAGCACCGCCCAGTAATCAGGAGCAGGAAAGCTTCTGAAAGTGGCAGTGGGAGGAAAACTTCAGAGGAGAGGGGGAAGACCCACCTCCCACATGAACTGTAAATAAACACACAGGCCTGACAACGCGGGGCAGTGTCACCTTTCACAGTGCTTGGAAAGGGGAAAGCTTGTAGCAGAGGCTCCCGCACAGGAGAACTCTGAGCAAACAAAGCCTGTGGGACCAGGTGAGTGCTAGCTCACCCCAGAGATCTGCATAAATAACGCCGCCAGCTACAGGCTGAGAGCAGCAGGCAGGCAAGCCACAGTTGCAGATACCACTCTCAGAACTGTCTCCAGATGCTTTTTTTTCTTTTTCTCCCTACCTTTGATGAGAGAACAACCAAATTACACCTGCAAGCCGAAAAACTTACTGAAACTGTATTGCATTTGAACTGGGGATGCTTGGTGGGGCTTTTTTTTTTTTTTATGTGTGTGTGTGTGTGTGTAGTTTTGTTCTACTTTATGCATCCCCTTTGATGAGACAACTACAGAACAACATCTGAGGCACCAACTCCAGGACTGGAGATTGAGACGGACATCCAAATTATTAAGACTGAAACTGCATTGAATATAAACTTGGAAGCATTTTGGTTTTATTTTTTTTTAATTTTCTATTTTCCATTTTATTTTAATTCATTTTTATATATAGATATTACTTGCATTTACTTATTTTTTTTAATCTTTGATTTTCAATCCTCTGTCTCTCTAATGTCTGTTCAGCTTACTGTCGATTAGTACACTAACACACCCTGTTTATACCTTTGAAACTCTCTTGTCTGATACCTTGTTCTGCTTTCTCTCTCTTGTCTGTATATTTGTTTTCCCCTTTTCTTTAACTTCTTGCTTTCCATCTCAGCTCACTCTTCCATTCTAAATATTACCATTGTTATTATTACAAGCTAGAAAATACTTAATTACACACAGTACAGGGACAGTAACAACACCAAGGACAATGACGGGAAGACAGAAAACACAGGGAAACCAGTTTCCTCACAGCAAAAAATTAGTACAGGAACCAGAGGGGAATGAATAGAACAGAAACTCAGATCCAGACTCCAACAAAATGAAGATAAACTATGCCAAAGGACCCAATGAAGCCCACAAGAATAATTTAAAAGAAGACATACTACAAGTACTCAATGAGAATTTTATAGAGATGGTACTGGATAGGGTCAACCAAAATGTACAGGAGACACTCAAGAAATTCCAAGACAATAAAAACAGAGAATTTGAAAAAGCAAAAGAAGAAATAAAGGAAACCATAGAAGCACTGTATAAACACCAAAGTGAAAGAGAGAACACAATGAATAAACGGATAAAGGAACTCAGGACAAAAATAGACAACATTAACGAAGACAACTGTCAGGATGTGGAAAACCTCAGAAAAAAGAACGAAACAGAACTGCAAAACAAAATGGAAGGCCAATCCAGCAGAATAGAACAAACAGAAGACAGAATTTCAGAACTTGAAGATGAAATGGTAATTAAAGGAAAAACCAAAGAACTATTAATTAAACAACTCAAGACCTGTGAAAAGAAAATGCAAGAACTCACTGACTCCATCAAAAGACCAAACTTGAGAATCATGGGCATCGAAGAAGGAGAAGAGGTGCAAGCGAAGGGAATGCGTAATATATTCAACAAAATAATAATGGAAAATTTCCCAAATCTAGAGAAAGATATTCCCATACAAATGCAAGAGGCCTCCAGGACACCAAACAGACCAGATCAAAATAGAACTACTCCACGACATATCATCATTAAAACAACAAGTTCAGAAACTAAGGAAAGAATATTGAAGGCTGTAAGAGAGAAAAAACAAGTAACATACAAAGGTAAACCCATGAAAATCACAGCAGACTTCTCAACAGAAACATTAAAAGCAAGAAGAGTGTGGGGTGAGATCTTCTGGGCACTGAATGAAAATAACTTCAACCCCAGGATACTCTACCCAGCAAAGCTATCATTCAAAATAGATGGAGCAATAAAAGTCTTCCATGACAAGCAGAAACTAAAACAATATGTGACCACAAAGCCACCATTACAAAAGATTCTGCAAGGGATCCTGCACACAGAAAGTGACACCCAACTTAACCATGAAAAGGCAGGCAGCACCAAACCACAAGATAAGAAAAAGCAAGACAGCAGAGAGTAACATCAAGTTAGGTACACACAATCAAACCTTCAAACAACTAAGACAACTAAATGGCAGGAATCACCACATACCTATCAGTACTAATGCTTAATGTTAATGGACTTAATTCACCCATCAAAAGACACCGTTTGACAAAATGGATTAAAAAACAAGATCCAACAATTTATTGCTTACAGGAGACTCATCTCACCGACAGAAATAAGCATATGCTTAGGATGAAAGGCTGGAAGAAGATTTACCAAGCCAATGGCCCCCGAAAACAAGCAGGAGTAGCAATACTTATCTCTGACAAAGTAGACTTCAAACCTACATTGATCAAACGAGATAAAGAAGGACATTCCATACTAATAAAAGGGGAAATCGACCAAAAGGAAATAATAATCATCAATCTGTACGCACCCAATGTCAACGCACCCAATTTCATCAAACATACCCTGAAAGACCTAAAAGCATATATAAATGCCAACTCAGTGGTTGTGGGAGACTTTAACACTCCATTATCATCAATAGATAGGTCATCCATACAAAAACTCAATAAAGAAATCCAAGATCTAAAATATGCAATAGATCAAGTGGACCTAGTAGATGTCTACAGAACATTTCATCCAACCTCTACACAATATACATTCTTCTCAGCAGCCCATGGAACCTTCTCCAAAATAGATCATATCCTAGGGCACAAAGCAAGCCTCAGTAAATATAAGAAAATAGAAATTATACCGTGCAAACTATCTGACCACAATGCAGTAAAAGTAGAACTCAACAACAAAAGTAAAGACAAAAGACATGCAAACAGCTGGAAACTAAATAACTCATTACTTAATGAAGAGTGGATCATTGATGAAATAAAAGAGGAAATGAAAAAGTTCCTAGAAATCAATGAAAATGAAAACAGAACCTACCAGAACCTATGGGACACAGCAAAGGCAGGCTTGAGAGGAAAGTTTATAGCCATGAGTGCATATATTAAAAAGATTGAAAGATCCCAAATTAATGACCTAATGATACATCTCAAACTCCTAGAAAATCAAGAACAAGCAAATCCCAAAACAAATAGAAGGAGAGAAATAATAAAAATAAGAGCTGAAATCAACGAAATAGAAACCAAAAAAACCATACAAAGAATTAATGAAACAAAAAGTTGGTTCTTTGAAAAAATAAACAAGATCGATAGACCTCTGGCAAACCTGACTAAAATGAGGAGAGAAAAAACCCAAATTAGTAGAGTTAGGAATGCAAAAGGGGAGATAACAACAAACACCATGGAAGTCCAGGAAATCATCAGAGACTATTTGAGAACCTATATTCAAATAAATTTGAAAATCTAAAAGAAATGGACAGATTTCTAGATACATATGATCATCCAAAACTGAACCAAGAGGAAATTAATCACCTGAATAGACCTATAACACAAAATGAAATTGAAGCAGCAATCAAGAGTCTCCCCAAAAAGAAAAGTCCAGGACCTGATGGATTCTCTGCTGAATTCTATCAGACTTTTAAAGAAGAACTGATACCAACCCTCCTCAAACTATTCCATGAAATAGAAAGGGAAGGAAAACTGCCAAACACATTTTATGAAGCCAGTATTACACTTATCCCAAAACCAGGCAAAGACACCTCCAAAAAAAGGAGAACTATAGGCCAATCTCCTTAATGAACATTGATGCAAAAATCCTCAACAAAATAATGGCTAACCGAATTCAGCAACACATCAAAAAGATTATTCACCATGACCAAGTAGGCTTCATCCCAGGGATGCAGGGGTGGTTCAACATACGAAAATCAATAAACGTAATAAACCACATTAACAGAAGCAAAGACAAAATCTACTTGATTATCTCAATAGATGCAGAAAAAGCCTTTGATAAGATCCAACATCATTTCATGATAAAAGCTCTAAGAAAACTAGGAATAGAAGGAAAGTTCCTCAACATTATAAAAGCTATATATGACAAACCTACAGCCAGCATTATACTTAACAGAGAAAAATTAAAACCATTCCCTCTAAAATCAGGAACCAGACAAGGATGCCCACTATCTCCACTCCTATTCAACATAGTACTGGAATTCCTAGCCAGAGCAATTAGGCAAGAAGAAGTAATAAAAGGAATACAAATAGGTAAAGAAACTGTCAAAATATCCCTATTTGCAGACGACATGATCCTATACCTTAAAGACCCAAAAAACTCTACTCAGAAACTTCTAGACATCATCAATAGCTATAGCAAGGTAGCAGGATATAAAATCAACATAGAAAAATCATTAGCATTTCTATACACTAACAATGAGCAAATGAAAAAAGAATGTATGAAAACAATTCCATTTACAATAACCTCAAACAAAATCAAATACCTAGGTGTAAACCTAACAAAAGATGTGAAAGACTTCTACAAGGAAAACTATACACTTCTGAAGAAAGAGATTGAAGAAGACTATAGAAAGTGGAGAGATCTCCCATGCTCATGGATTGGTAGAATCAACATAGTAAAAATGTCAATACTCCCAAAAGTAATCTACATGTTTAATGCAATTCCCATCAAAATTCCAATGACATTCATTAAAGAGATTGAAAAATCTACTGTTAAATTTATATGGAAACACAAGAGGCCACCAATAGCCAAGGCAATACTCAGTCAAAAGAAAAATGCAGGAGGTATCACAATACCTGACTTCAAACTATATTACAAACAATAACAATAAAAACAGCATGGTACTGGCACAAAAACAGACAGGAAGACCAGTGGAACAGAATAGAGGATCCAGATATGAAGACACACAACTATAAGCAACTTATCTTTGACAAAGGAGCTAAAAATATACGATGGAGAAATAGCAGCCTCTTCAACCAAAACTGCTGGGAAAACTGGTTAGCAGTCTGCAAAAAACTGAAACTAGATCCATGTATATCACCCTATACCAAGATTAACTCAAAATGGATAAAGTATCTTAATATCAGACCCCAAACTCTTAAGTTGATACAAGAAAGAGTAGGAAATACTCTGGAGTTAGTAGGTATAGGTAAGAACTTTCTCAATGAAACCACAGCAGCACAGCAACTAAGAGATAGCATAGATAAATGGGACCTCATAAAACTGAAAAGCTTCTGTTCATCAAGAGAAATGGTCTCTAAACCATTTCTCTGTGGGTGAAGAGAACACCCACAGAGTGGGAGAAAATATTTGCCAACTATACATCAGACAAAGGACTGATAACCAGAATATATAGGGAACTTAAAAAACTAAATTCTCCCAAAATTAATGAACCAATAAAGAAATGGGCATGTGAACTAAACAGAACTTTCTCAAAAGAAGAAATTCAAATGGCCAGAAAACACATGATAAAATGCTCACCATCTCTAGCAATAAAGGAAATGCAAATTAAAACCATGCTAAGATTCCACCTCACCCCTGTTAGAATAGCCATCATCAGCAACACCACCAACAACAGGTGTTGGCGAGGATGCGGGGAAAAAGGAACCCTCTTATACTGTTGGTGGGAATGTAGACTAGTACAACCACTCTGGAAAAAAATTTGGAGGCTACTTAAAAAGCTGGACATCGATCTACCATTTGATCCAGCAATACCACTCTTGGGGATATACCCAAAAGACTGTTACTCCAGAGGCACCTGCACATCCATGTTTATTGTGGTACTATTCACAATAGCCAAGTTATGGAAACAGCCAAGATGCCCCAGCACTGACGAATGGATTAAGAAAATGTGGTATCTATACACAATGGAATTTTATGCAGCCATGAATAAGAACGAAATGTTATTATTTGCTGGTAAATGGATGGAATTGGAGAACATCATTCTGAGTGAGGTTAGCCTGGCTCAAAAGACCAAAAATCGTATGTTCTCCCTCATATGTGGACATTAGATCAAGGGCAAACACAACAAGGGGATTGGACTATGAACACATGATAAAAGCAAGAGCACACAAGGAAGGGGTGAGGATAGGTAAGACACCTAAAAAACTAGCTAGCATTTGTTGCCCTTAACGCAGAGAAACTAAAGCAGATACTTTAAAGCAACTGAAGCCAATAGGAAAAGGGGACCAGGTACAAGAGAAAAGGTTAGATCAAAAAGAATTAACCTAGAAGGTAACACCCATGCACAGGAAATCAATGTGAGTCAATGCCCTGTATAGCTATCCTTATCTCAACCAGGAAAAACCCTTGTTCCTTCCTATTATTGCTTATACTCTCTCTACAACAAAATTAGAAATAAGGGCAAAATAGTTTCTGCTGGGTATTGGGGGGGGGAGAGGGAGGGGCGGAATGGGTGGTTAGGGAGGGGGTGGCGGCAGGGGGGAGAAATGACCCAAGCCTTGTATGCACATATGAATAATAAAAGAAAAATGAAAAAAAAATAATAATAACAGAATATATCCCAAGTCTACAGAAAACTATGCCCATTCAGGCATGGGAAGCCTTCAGAACACCCAATACACCTGACCAAAATAGAAGTACCCCACGACATATTATCATTAAAACAACAAATACAGAGACTAGAGAGAAAGAATATTGAAGGCTGTAAGAGAGAAAAAACAGATAAAATACAAAGGTAAACCCATCAAAATCACAGCAGACTTCTCAACAGAAATATTAAATATAAGAGCATGGAGTGAGGGCTTACAAGCACAGAATGAAAATAACTTCAATCCTAGGATACTCTACCCAACAAAACTATCATTCAAGTGATAAAACAATAAAATTCTTCCAGGATAAGGAGACACTAAAACAATATATGACCACAAAGCCACCACTACAAAGATTCTCCAAGGAATTTTGCACACAGAAAATGAAAGCAAACAAAACCAAGAAAGGGAAGGCAATACCAAACCACAGGAGTAGAAAAGGCAAGAAAGTAAAGAGTAACACTGATTCAGCTACACACAATTAAACCCTTCATCAACAAAGACAACTACATGACAGGGATCACCAAGTACCTATCAAAACTAATACTGAATATTAATGGATTAAATTCCCCCTCAAAAGACACCAATTTGCACAGTGGATTAAAAAAGGAGATCTAACAATCTGCTGCCTACAGGAGACCCACCTCATTGACAGAAATAAGCACTGGCTGAGAGTGAAAGACTGGAAAAATTACCAAGCCAATGGCCCCTGAAAACAGGCAGGGGTCGCAATACTTATCTCAGACAAAGTAGACTTCAAACCTACATTGACCAAATGAGATAAAGAAAGACACTCCATACTAATAAAAGGGAAAATGCACCGAAAGGAAATAAAATTTCTCAACCTATATACACCCAAGGTCAATGCACTGAATTTCACCAATCATACTCTGAAGGACCTAAAAACATATAAAGTGCAACACAGTAGTAGTGAGAGACCTTAATACTCACTATCACCTATAGGTAGGTCATCCAAACAAACAAATCAATAAATCCTAGAACTAAATCACACCATAGACAAAATGAACCTAACTGATGTCTACAGAATATTTCACTCAACTGCTGCAGAATATACATTCTTCACAGCAGCTCATAAAAACTTCTCCAAATTGATCACATCTTTGGGCACAATGCAAGCCTCAGCAAATATAAGAAAGTGGGAGTAATTCCACGCATTCTGTCTGATCACAATTAATTATAACTAGAAATTAACAGCAGAAACATTAGTAAAAAACACATAAACAATTGGAAGCTGAACAACACCTTGCTCAATGATCAATGTGTCATCGATTAAATAAAAAAGGAAATTATAAGGTTCCTGAAAGTTAGTGAAAATGAAAACATGACCTACCAGAGCCTATGGGACACTGCAAAGGCAGTCCTAAGATGAAAGTTTGTAGCCATGAGTGCACATATTATAAGGACAGAAAGATCTCAACTCAATGACCTAATGCTACAACTGAAACTCCTAGAAGAACAAGAAAAAGCAAATCCCCAAAAAACCACAAGGAAAGAAATAATTAAGATAAGTGCTCAAATCAATGAAATAGAAACAAACAAACAAACAAACATACAAAGAATCAATGAAACAAAAAGCTGGTTCTTTGAAAACATAAATAAAATTGAGAGACACCTGGCAAACCTGACTGAAGTGAGGAGAGAAAAAACCCATACAGTAAAATCAGATATGCAAAAAGAGAGACAACAACAAACACCACAGAAATCCAGAAAATCTTCAGAGACTACTTTGAGAGCCTATACTCTAAGAAATTAGAAAATATCAAAGAAATGTACAGATTTCTAGAAACATATAACCACTCAAAACTGAACCAAGAGGATATTAATCACCTGAATAGATCTATAACACAAAAAGAAATTGAAGCTGCCATCATGATCCTTCCAAAGAAGGAAAGTCCAGGACCTGAAGAATTCACTGCAGAATTCTATCATACATTTAAAGAACAACTAATACCAACTCTCCTTAAACTGTTCCATAAAATAGAAAAGAAGGAACACTGCCAAACTCGTTTTATGAAACCAATATTACTATCATCCCAAAACCAGACAAAGACACCTCCAAAAAGGAAAGCTACAGGCCAATTTCCTTAATGAATATAAATGCAAAATATCTCAATGAAATAATGGCAAACTGAATCCAACAAAACATCAGAAAGCTCATTCACCACAACCAAGTCGGCTTAATCCCAGGATTGCAGGGGTTGTTCAACATACGCAAATCCATAAATGTAATACAGCACACCAATAGAAGCAAAGACAAAATCCACTTGATCATCTCAATGGATGTAGAAAAAGCTTTCAACAAGATCCAACAAAACGTCATGATGAAAGCTCTAAGAAAACTAGGAGTAGAAAGAATGTACCTCAACATTGTAAAGTCTATATATGACAAACCTACAGCCAGTGTCATATTTAATAATTCAGTTTAACTGAAACTATTCCCCCTAAAATCAGGAATGAGACAAGGGTGCCACTATCCCCACTACTAATCAACATAATACTGGAATTTCTAGCCAGAACTATTAGGCAAGAAGAAGAAATAAAGGGAATGCAAATATGTAAAGAAACTGTCAAAATATCCTTATTTGCAGACAATATGATACTATACCTTAAAAACCCAAAAAGAATGAAAAAACTCTACCCAAAAACTCTTAGACAATATTAACAGGTATAGCAAGGTGGCAGAATACAAAATCAACTTACAAAAATCATTAGCTATCTATACACCAACAATGAACAAACTGAGAAGAAATACATGGAAACAATTCCATTCACAAGAGCCTGAAAAAAAATCAAATACCTAGGAGTGAATTTAACAAAGGATGTGAATGACCTGTACGTAGAGTATTAGAAACTACTGAAGAAACAGTTCAAGGAAGACTACAGAATTTGGAAAGACCTCCCATGCTCATGGATCAGTTGAATCAACATAGTAAAAATGGCTATACTACCAAAACCAATCTACATGTTTAATTAAATTACCATCAAATCCCAATGACTTTTATCACAGAGATTGAAAAATCTACTGTAAAGTTCAATTGGAAACACATGAGACCATGAACAGCCAAGGCAACACTCAGCAAAAGAGCAATGCTGGAGGTATCACAATACCTGACTTCAAACTATATTACATAGCAGTAGCAATAAAAACAGCATGGTTCTGGCACAAAAACAGACACGAAGACCAGTGGAACAGGATAGAGGTCCCGGATATGAAGCCACACAACTATACTAACCTCATTTTTGACAAATGTGCCAAAAATATGCAATGGAGAAAAGACAGCCTCTTCAACAAATGTTGCTGAGAAAAGTGGTTACCCGTCTGCAAGAAACTGAGAGTAGATCCATGTCTATCACCCTTTACTAGTATCAACTCAAAATAGATCAAGGACCTAAATATGAAACTTAAAACTCTGAAGCTGGAACAAGTAGGAAACACTCTGGAACAAATAGGTATAAGCAGACTTTCTCAACAGATCCCTAGCAGCACAGCAACTAAGACAAAGGATGAATAAATGGGACTTCATAAAATTAAAAAGCTTCTGTACAACAAAAGGAATGGTCTCTAAATTGAAAACACCACCCACAGAGTGGGAGAAAATATTTCACAACTACACATCAGACAAAGGACTGATAACCACAATATACAGGGAACTCAAAAAAATAAACTCCCAAAATTAATGAACTGATAAAGGAATGGGCAAGTGAACTAAATAGAACTTTCCCAAAAGAAGAAATTCAAATGGGCAAAAAAACATGAAAAAATGCTCACTGTCTCTTGCCATAAAGAAAATGCAAATCAAAACCACACTAAGATTCCACCACACCCCTGATAGAATAGCCATCACAAAAAATGCCACTAACAACAGGTGTTGGTGAGGATGTGGGGAAAAAGGAATCCTATCCATTGAAGGTGGAAATGCAAGCTGGTGCAACCACTCTGGAAAAACATTTGGAGACTTCTTAAAAATCTAAATATAGACCTGTCATATGATCCAGCAATCCCACTCCTGGGGATATACCCAAAGGAATGCAACACAGATTACTTCAAAGGTACCTTTACACCCATACTTATTGCAGTGCTGTTCACAATAGCCAAGATATGGAAACAACCAAGATGCCCCACTACTGATGAATGGATCAAGAAAATGTGGTACTTGTACCCTATGGAATTTTACTCAGCCACAAAGGAGAATGAAATCTTATCATTTGCAGGAAAATGGATGGGACTAGACAACATCATCCTGAGCGAGTTCAGCCAGTCTCAGAAGACCAAAAATCATATGTTCTCTCTCCTATGTGGACCTCAGGTCTAGGGCAAATGCAGCAATGTGGTTGGACTTGGATCACATAACAAGGGGAGAGCACATACAAGTGATATAGAAATAGGTAGAAAACCCAAAATATGAAAGGGTTTGATGGTCCCACTCCAGAGGAACTAAAACAGAAATCTTAAAATGACAAATGTTATTATGAGCAGGGCATCAGAAACCAATGTAAAGATCAGTTAGAGTTGAACCAACATTGGTTATAACACATGGGTATGTGAAAGCAATAGTAGGAATCTCTGTATAGCTATCCTTAACTCAACTAGCAAAAACGCTTTGTCTTCCTTATTATGCTTATGTCATTTCTTCAACAAAATTAACAATAAGGGCAGAACAGGACCTGTCTGGAACTGAGGATGGGGATGGTGGCATGATGGAAAAATGACCCAAACAATGTATACACATGTAAATAAATGAAAAAAAAAAAAAGAAATGACAGGCAATTTACTTTTGAATGTGTTAAAAATGTCCCTTTTTAAATCTTCCACATCTAAGGTGATATTACCTCTAAGATCTTGTAAATGGTATTTTATTTGTTCCCAATTATATCAGGAAGCATTATATTTTGCTGGAGTAACAGAATACATAGTAAGATTTCAGTCACAAGAAAGCATTAGTTGGTGTTGTATGCTAACTATCTGATTCCCTACTCATTACACAGCTTGTTATAGGTCTTCTATTTTGCTTTCTATCTTTTCATTGATTTTAGTTTGGGTAGTCCATAGTATATGTGATTTATTTTGCCATTGTGTAACAAACTCATGTATTTGAATGGAAGTCTGTAACGCTAATCCTGCCTCGGCAACCATAGCAGCAATGGCAATAGACCAGATAGAGCAAGAATAACCCATTCGATAAATCTTATTGATTGTGTCAATAATTCAGACACTCCTTTAGTCATTAAACCTTCTAAGGGAGGGTGTTACCATTCTCTTGTTAAGTTTACAGGCAACCAAATATCTCTTCATGCCCTTAATATAAACAAAGCTTGAGAGGACCAATTAATAGACAAAAAATTGTTAACACAGGTGTATAATTTATAATCAAAGCAGTCAACACTTTTTAAAATAAAATTAAAACTAAAAGTTCCAAGAGCTAAGACATATGGTAAGCTGACACATGCTTGCATATAAAAAGATGCATTATAATCAAAGCTATAATCAGACCAGGAATATTTTCTTCCAGAAAAGTTTCCTTTCCAATAGGTCATTGGCAGAGGCAGCAACCAATTTCCAGATTCAGGTTGCTATGGATAAGTAATATTTTGTATTAGCAATCAGGGCCTTGGGGATGACACTCCCCAGTCATGGCAGGCCATTAGTCTTTTCATATGATGTTCTCTATGTAATGGACTATTTTGCCAAACAATTTTGTTAAAACAATCACAGAAAATCCTATTCCAATCTTCAGGACAATTGTATACAAAGCATCCATGAGAGCCCCAATCAATAAAGGAGAAATGAGTAGATACAAGTAACTTTCCAGTTCTGGCATGACAATTGATCCAATGAGGAGGGGAGTATTTCCAGTGTTTATAAGACATAGTCTTGCATATTGGGAGATTGGGTTTTCCCATGTTAGTATTATTAATTTCTGTAAAATTTAAAGACAATGTCTCAAGTAGTCCAATTCCAGTATGACTTTCCCCTGCAGGAGGCAGTATGCTAAACCATGTTTGAATGCTTACAGGAAGACAAGGAGTCAGATGACCAATGAACAAAGGAAGCATTTCATATCCAAGGATATATTCATAATATTCATAGCAGTCCCTTCCTCCAAAGAGTGATTTGGTCCAGTACTTTTCCAAGGAGGAGGGAGGTAGGTAGAATCATTAGTAAAAACAATAGGTCCCCTTTCAGACCATTCCACTAATCTTAATAAGGAGAATGGGGTATAAAGGCCCAATACACTTCTCCACTTACCACAGATATACAGGTAAAGATAGCAACCATGGCCAAGAAAAGATTCTCTGGAGTGATGGGACTGTGAGTGGATCTTAAGATGTTTTCACCTTTTTCTGATAATGCTTTAATTTGTCCCCAAGTAGGAACAGACGTTTTCACATAATATGGATGAGAATGTTTCTTCTCAAAAGTAAGTGCATGCTTGTTGTATTATGTAGCCTGTTCCATTTGTTCATCTTTAGGAGTCTCCCTCTGAGGGCCAGTCATCACTTTCTTGGACATGTTCCTTGCTTTTGCTGGGCCTGACACACCGAAGAGGAGCCCATAATGTTTTGGGGATCCATGGACATCTGTAGAAACACAAGTATAAACCTTGCCCTTCTTAACCAAGAGAACAGACCACCAAGAGTTAAAAGATTTATACCAAATTGTGATTTGTATGGCTGGCAAAAAGGGAGGTTCACCAAAATGTTGATCTGCTGCAGTCAAAATATTACCCTGAGGAAAATTAAAAAATTTTAAAGTAAAAAGTGTTAATGCTAAGATATCTCAGGGAGTTCCCCTTTTTTATTTTTTAACAACTGTGTTTTTAAAGTTCTATGTGCCCTTTCAATGATAGCTTGTCTTTGTGCATTGTAAGGGTGGCCAATGACATGAAAAATGTTTGTTCCATTCCTTACAAAATTGTTTAAATCGACGACCTATATATGCAGGTCCATTGTCTGTTTTAAGTTTAGAGGGCACTCCCATAACTGCAAAACATTGTAAAAGAGAGGCAATAAAAGCATAAACATTTTCATCGCATTGAGGAACATCCCAAATGAATTTAGAATAACTGTCAATAACACCATGCAATAATGGTTGTCTGGAAAAAAGGTTATGTGAGTCACATCTATTTGCCATAATTCATTAATATGTAACCTCGAGGATTAGCACCAGACAGGTTAGATCTGCAATGTAAAGGAGCACATACAGGACAAGATTTGATGATATCATGAGCAGTATGAGGAGGACTTTTAGAATGCAAATGTAATCTGTTGGCATTAATATGTAAATGCTGATGATCCTCAGGGGATGAAAACACTGCACATGTAAGCTTATCTGCAATATCATTTCCTTGCACTAGAGGGCGGGGCAGAATAGAATGAGCCCTAAGGTGAGTAACATATAAGGGATAATTGTGGGTTTGTATTAGATGTTGTAAGGTGGATAATAATGTTTCCATAACTTCATGAGTAGTAGAAATAAGAGAAGTTTCAATAGCAGGAAACAGTCTTACTACATAAGCTGATTCTGAGACAATATTTAATGGTTTATCTGTAATTTTCTGTGATAAATAAATCAGAACTGCTTATTCTATCTGTTGTGCAGAAGAATAAGTAGTTTGAGTAGTTTCATGTAAATCAGGTCCATCGATACCTCCATTATCAGATGATGATCTATCTATATAATACACTGAAGCATGAGATATTGGATTTAATTTTACTATAGTGATAACAATAAATGGAATTCATTTTTAAAAATCCAACAACTTAGCTGCTGGGTAATGATTATCTATATACCCATAATAATTGCTTATACTATTACTTAAATTATCATTAAGAGGTAACAGATTTTCAAACTGTTTGTAGTAAGGGGTAAAATAATGAGTGTGGATCAAATCCCAGAATCTGTAGGCATCTTTTTCTTCCCTGTAAAATTAAAGAGGTTATTAGATCAATATATGAAGTTAAGACATTAGTTTTTGTCTTAAATATAACCATACTAAAGGAGAGCTCTCTTGTCCTAAAATTCCTGTAGAAGAGTGTGGAGAATGAAATATTAACAGGGAAATAGGATTTAAAGGATCAAATCTTGTTAGAAAGGAAGTCCATAACCCTGATTCAAAAAATTGTAATTTATTTTCAGCATCAGGTCCAAGGGCTGTCCAGGGCAGTATCACTTTCTGAGGTAGAAAAAAGATTAGTAAGTTTATAATGTGGTATACCTAAAGAATAATGAAGCCAAATAATGTCTCCTAGTAACTTTTGAAAGTCATTTAGAGTTGTTAATGGGTCTATTCATATGGCAGATTTTTGAGGATGACTGGTAATTCACTCAACTGCATGGCCTAAATATTGAAAAGGAGTAGTAGTTTATATTTTTTCAGGAACTATTACCAATCTTCCTACTTATAAAGCTTTTTGTGTGGTTTCAAAAATTTTATGTAATTATTTAGAACATGCATGATAGATTAAAATGTCATCCATAGAGTGGATAATATATGCATCAGGAAATGTTACTCTAATAGGTTGTAATATTTTCCCTAAAAAATACTGACTCATAGTGTGGGAATTAGTCATACCCTGTGGCAGCACTGTCCATTGATATCTTTGTAAAGGTTCTTGTTGATTTAAGCTGGGGACAGAAAATGCAAACTTTTTTCTATCTTTGGGATGTATAGATATAGTATCAAAGGAATCTGGTAAATCTAAAACAATCAAAGGCCATTCTTCAGAAACACATGAAGGAGTCAGCAATCCAGGTTGTAAAGCTCTCATAGTTACCATAGATGCATTTCCATTTCATAAATCTATAAGAAGTCTCCATTTTCCTGATTTTTTCTTAATAACAAACACTGGGGAATTCCAAGGAGAAAAGGAAGGTTTTATATGTTTGTGCTCTAATTGTTCTTGAACTAATTGTTTTAAAGCCTGTACTTTTTCATTATTGAGGGGCCAATGAGGAGTTCAAATGGGAGAATCTGTTTTCCATTAAATGGGAATAGGGTCAGGCTTTATAAACTCAATGGCCCCTAAGAAAAACGCAGTCCCTGGCAATCGTGTTTAATATTTTGTGTAATGATATCAGATTGTCCTTGCAAATATTTCCCTAAACCTTTACCAGAAACATATCCCATTCTTTTCATCATTTGTAAAGATTGTTCAGAACATAGAGTGGGAATATAAATTTCAGCATTCCACTGTTGTAAGAAATCTCGGCCTCATAAATTCATAGGAATTGGGGCAAAATATGGTTGAAGAATGGCCTGAAAACCTTCAGAACCTTCACATTTAAGTTTTTGTACACTTTGTTGTAATTGTGATGCCATCATAGTGCTTACTCCTTGTATAGAAAAGTCAGCATCTTTGGTGGGCCAGATATGAGGCCACTGGTCTGAAGAAGTAATAGAAATATCAGTTACAGAATCTCACAAACTGGTAAAGGTTTTTCCATAAATTTTTAAAGGGCACAAAGGTCGATTTAGTTCTTGTATTAATGTTGAATAATTAATTTGTTTATTAACACTTCCAAATCCCCCATGCCTCACATTAGAAGATTTAAAAATACCAATGTAAGGCAACAACAACAAATGAGCAATATGTTGTCCCTCTTTTGAAGACCAAGGAGAAGAGACACAGACCATAAGATTCAATTCCTCTTTATTATCAGAGTTAATTACTCCAATATGTAGAGTCGCCCCTTTCCTAGTTAATATACTTTGGCCCAAGACTAATTCAACTGTCTCTTCAGGAATAGGGCCATACATATTTGTTGAAAGTTTAAATGGACACTGGTTGGGATAAATGTCAATGTCATTTGAACAAGAAAAATCAAGGGTGGCACTCCCAGCAGTTTGGGGTTTCAGAGATGAAATCGTTAATCCAAATCCATCTGAATTGAGAACAAAGTAGCCCTCCTACTTTTAGGGGCCTGAGAGTGGCCTCATCACTCATTTCCTGACTGAACATATTTTATTGGTAACAGATTGCCATCTCTATCCATCTTTAGCGACATTCTTTGACCCAATGCTGTCCCTTTTTTACATCTTGGACATAACTCAGGAAAGGAAGGGTTACCAGGTTTGTTATAATTACTTCTTGCCAGTAATTTTGTTTTTTCATATGTCCTGGTTTACCATAATTAAAACATTTGGCTGTTTTTGTTTTTGTATTGCCTTGGTTTCTAAGACAGCAACTCTGGTTTTCTATTTGAAAGTACCTACATTACGAAAGGCCTTTAAACAGTACATAATATCACCAGTCTCCTTAAATGGTCGAATAAGACTTTGGCAGTCCTCATTATCATTATCAAAAGCCAATTGACGTAGTAAAATTTTTTGCGTTTGATCTCCTCTCACCTGTTTTCTATGGACTCCTCCAATCTTCCTATAAAATCAGAATAAGGTTCTGTTGGTCTCTATTGTATTTTTGTATAGCTGCCTTGATTTTCTGCCCCCATATTAATATTGTCCCATTCAGCCAAAGCAACACCACACACATGAGGCAAGGCAGCAGGGGGCATAGTTTTAACCTGATGGGCTTGTGACAGGCAAGCACCTATACCAGTTAGCATCTCATATGAAACAGCCCCAACACTGCCTTGCTACCCTAAAGCTTTAACTCTTTCATGGGCTTCATCAGATAACCACATTTTCCATTGCAAAACTGCTTATAATAATGTCATTTTTGCCACACTATGGTAACGAAAGGGAATCCACCCAGTGTCATTGGTCCATCCTGCCAAATATTCTCTACAAAAAGAAGCAGGACCATAAGATGCACAAGCCTTTTTAAAGTCTTTTATAAGATTCATATCCAATCCATTATAAGTATTATTCCCATTCATATTAAACATAATAGGAAACAGCAGTCGCAATTCATGTGGCCATGGGGGGATGGGAATGCGAGCTGCTAATGAAGTGTCATTCTTTCTTCCCAAGCTCTTGTCTGGGCGCATATGTAAATTACTCATTTCCTCTTTAATGTTTCTCCTTTCAGGATGTTCATTCCAATCCTTGTCCTCTGGAGGAGGAGGACAAAGATCATCAGTTTCTCTAGGTGGAGCCATTGCAATTGCTGGCGCCACAAGTGACAGAGGTTTATTTTCTGTTTCCTCCGACACAGTAAAGCCATGATTAAAGCACCTTTTACTTTCCTTATTGATTTTTTCCATATCTCCTCCATCTAATTCATACTCATGAAAGAAGGCTACCATATCTTTTTCCAAATTTTCTTCCCTTCTCTCTCCCCCAAGTATAAGAATTACAGATTTAACCAGAGCCCATATTATCCAAAAATGAGCAGGTATCTTTTTTCCCTGTCTGTATGCATTTTCAACATTTTTTACATGCTTGCTCCCAACCTTCTTCATCTAAAGTACCTTTCTCAAGAAACCAAGGATTAAACTCGCAAATTACTACTAAGCAGTCCTTTAACTACTGTTTGGCAACTCGAGCTTCTCCTCATAATAAAAATGATGCACGAGCGAAAGAAAAGGCTGGACTCTGCACTGATATTGCCCCATCTTGTCTTACTTACCTCCTTCTCTGAGGGTCTCCATGTCACTTTGAAAATTATCCTTCCAGTCACTGTTTAAGGTGCCAACTGTATGCCATTCACCAGCTGGACCTGGGTAACAAGTCATTAAAAATGGGGGGACTACCGAGTCTTGCTCAATAGCCACTTTAATGAGAGCATACTATTGTTTGTATGAACTCGTTTTTATAGACAGCATTTGGTCAGAAAAAGGATTCCAAGTATTACATATCAAAGTTACATTAGTACAGGGAAGCACAGTTAAAATTAACTCTTTGTTATGTCTCCTTTAAAATGGGAACAGAGAAGCAGGAGAAGCACATGGTCAGCATAACCTTCTTACTTACATCTGAAGGACACGAAGACATCTGGGAAACCTTGAGCACTATTCTTTTTTCTGAATGTCTGATTCTGAGGCCTTTGCCTCAGTTCCTTAGAGCTTTCTCACAAGGCCCGATACCAAATCACGCAGGCATGGTTCCACTGCTGGCTCCATCATATGTCCATAATAAATCATCAGTCTGCAATCTTAATCTTTGGTCTCATGGCACGTAGGTACTGATTGTCATATCCTGGAACAATCCTTCATGCAACAGGAGAAGTGTAAGAGTGAGACCTTGTCCTGGTCCACATTTGGCAAAAATAAATAGGCTGTTTTCATATAAATTCACACAGGCTTGTCATATAATGGAGCACATTTTTTAAAAGACATAGAACACATAAAACCATTTTTCAGTCCATAATAGAATTTTTTCCTTTATTGTGGTACAGTTTACATTTTAAATGAGGTACTTCTTTTATCCAATCATTACAGAAGAAACAGGCACCACCTGTTTGCTGCCAGCCTGGCAATGACTCACATCAGTGTGTTCCATGGCCCGCCAAAGTTACTAAGTTTATGCCCATTTTGGGCATTCATTGACCCCACATGTGGAGACCACAGCATAAGCACCCATGGGTTTGCCTCCTCTGCCATAAAGGGGCTGCACAGGGTGCCAGGACTCAGGCTGTGAATATAGAAAGATGTGGATACACCTCATCTTAGCCTGAGCAGTTTGCAACCAGCTAGGCTCTCACTGAATGCTCCACAGGAGCTAGACCTGAGCTCTCTTCCTTATCTTGTTACATGAGGGGCAAGCATGCAAGGAAACCATCTAAGGATGACTGCTGGAATGAATGTTTAAAGTAGGAATTTAGTTACAAATGTTTTACATATCTGCAGGTAAAAAATGCATGCCTCATACTCAAATGGTAAACTTATATGAAATTTGTTTAAGAATTCATAATTTGATTGGTAATTGCAGAAGAAAAAGGAGAATGTGCCTTGAAAATTCAAATATACTCTGCACAGGAATAGCCAGCAGTCATTCTCCACAGGAAGGGTTAGCCATTCATCTGGCTGTCACAACTCAGCCAAAGACAAGAAAAGGAAGTCAAAGCAGACATCAAGCAAGGACTCATGGATTTTCAGTTCAATGAGTTCCTCTTCTGGAATAAAAGTTGACTTCACACAGTCTTACTATTCAATGAGATGAAATAAAGATAATCATCTATAAATTCACTGTAATTCAGAAAGTAGACCATTTGCAAATGAAATTTGAATTGTCTTACATTTCTAATTAAAAAATTAAAATCAGAGGTCCAAATCAGTTAGACAATATTCAAATGCAACTTTCTGTTTTGATGGAAAGTTAATATTGATTCCTTTTTGGGTCAACATTAAATTCACCTATGCTTTAAAGATATTCCCCAAAATCATGAACTAGAAATGGATACTGCTTTTTTCTTAAAATCTAATAATTCATTTTTTCCATGCCTGTAGCTTCAGTTAACACCTACAAACAGAACAGCCATTACATCCACAACCCTAATTTGGAAGTGTCAGTCTTGCTAAGAATCATCAAATACACCACAAAACCACCATGTGTGAAATTGGACCCATGACCCCATGCTTGTTCCTTTGGTGTAGGCTACTTGTATCTACCCTTTCTGCCAGAAATATCCAGTAGTCACCCCTGACATCTTTGCCTCCCAATAACTAGAAATTCTGGTCTTCTGAGGGTGTGTCAAAGGCAACCATGCCATGTTTTTTCCTGGCATCATCCAAGTCCACGTGACCTGTGCTTCTTAACTTGAGTAATAGATACCAAAATCCACCCTTGTCTCCCACCACCCCCCTTTGTCTCCCAGCATCTATTTTCCACATAAGCCAGGGTCATCTTTGCACATGCTTATCAAGCTGTAAATCCCCACCTTACAACATTGAAATTATTCATGGGCTAAAAGAAAAGGCTCTAATTTAAACCACCACAATCATTCAGGATGAAGTGTAAACATCACTTCCTGTATGATCCTTGATTTTTCAGTTATACTAATGGAAAGACAATTATTTTTATAGACCATATATATATATATATATAGTCACAAAACATATATATGCATTTATGTGTTTATATGTATAAATATGTATGATTTCTACAAACATACATCCAAACACATATATATTAATAAAATATAATATGCATAGTTTAAAATCTGAGGCATTCTTTAAATCCTGTATATATTCTCAGGATATATTCTGGTTCTTGTATAATTGTCTAATTGGTCAGTCAGAGAAATGTGTTTCCTCTGACTTCAGAAGTGAAACTAATGATTTTCAATAATGTGTGTAAATCTGGATTTACACAAACCTATGCCTTTTCAGAGAGAAGTTGCCTACTGTTTTCAATAGTATGTGTGAAAGTTTTATTTATTGAGGCAAAGGGCACATAAAGTAAGATACAACATTACATAGAGAAAAAAAATCTTTTGACATTAAGTACATTTACATGGTTGTGAACTAATCATCTCTATCTGATAATAAATCCTTTTATCATCTAATACTCATACATATTCTCTCCTCCTGGCAATTGCTAATGGGTTTTCAGTACATAATGATTTTCTATTTTGGATATTTTATTAAAATGAATTCACACACTATTTGTCCTTTAGTGCCTGTCTTCACTCATTGGCATGATGCTTTTCTTGTCCCCCATGTTGTCATATGTATCAGCACATTATTCTTTTCATGGCTGAATAATGTTCCCTTGTATGAATATTCCACACTTCTTTATCCACATCTGGAATTCTCTCCAGGATTTGCTGGATGTCCATCACCCACTGGCCTGCAAACCTCATTCTCTCCTGTGACTTAGGGCATTTGTCTAGAACCATTTCCTAATGAAGAAAAAGTTCCATCCATTACTTAAAGTTAATTAATCAGCTTCTTCAATAAAGATAATCACATAACTAGTGTCTGCAAAAAACTGGCTCATATTACTTCTTTACTGTCATCCTTGTTCCTAGAACTTTTCCTTTCCCCATAAAAGCCTCACTTTAATGTGATTAGGGTGCATCATTAGACATACCTACAGCCTGGTTAAATGTGAGCTTGTTCTGAATATGTGGTTTGAATCTCTGGTGATCATTTGTGCTACAAACTTTCTTCTCAACATCATGGTTATGCCTGGGTCACTACTAACACTGCTCCTTTTGTCTTTATTTGGAGCAGAATATTTCACAGCAGGCTTCAGGCATATTTTTCAGATCTGTCTTCTAGTGATGAAAATCTAGTTGTTACTAATTCCCTGCCACAGCAAACTGAGCTCTCATGTCTCTTATGAACCTATAGACCTGTGCAAAAATGTCTCCAATGTGTGCTGGACTGAAGTGGCTGCTTACAGGACACATGCTTTATTTTCTTGTAAAAATCCAACCTTCCTTTCCATAATATTTTGAGATTTACACTCATACCAAGAGGGCTAGAACAATTTTGTTTCCCCATACCTTAGCCAAAACATTATCATCTACCTTATTATTTATTTGGATGGTTGTAAAGAATCATCTCAATGTTTTAGTATTCATTTTCCATATTAGGGGAAAATTGAGCATGTCTTTTTTCCCCTTTGTTTACTACTGTGCTGGAAATACATTGTGGTATCTACAAAAGTTCTTACAATATATCATACTTGAATTCACCCTCTCTAACATTCTCCTTTAATCCCCCCCTCCTTTCCTGGAATAGTCTCACTTTTCCATATACATACATGTGTACACATTATTTGCACCATATTCACCCTATTATATATTTTCCCCACTTCCTCTCCTCTGGTAGGGTACCACCTTATCCAGACAGGACTTGTTCTGCCCTCCTAAGCTCTAATTTTTTAAAGGAAAAAAATTGTTGGTGCCAGCAGTGGGATCTTGCCTTTGTGAGTTTGTATCTGGACTTGTGAGAAAGCTCCAAGGAGCTGAGGTAAAGGACTAAGGACCAGACTATGCCTGTGTAATTTGGTATCTGGCCTTGTGAGAAAGCTCCAAGGAACTGAGGCAAAGGCCTCAGGACCAGACTGTGCCAGTGTAATTTGGTATCTGTCCTTGTGAAAAAACTCGAAAGAAATGAGACAAAATTCTCAGAACCAGACATCCAGATAAACAACTGTGCTCAAGGTTCTCCAGATGGTTTTGTGTCCTTCAGATGTAAATAAGAAGGTTATGCTAACCATGTACTTCTCCTGTTTCTCTGTTCCCATTTTAAAGGAGACATAACAAAGAGTTAATTTTAACTGTGCTTCCTTGTACTAATGTAACTTTGACACATAATACTTGGCATGCTTTTTCTGACCAAATGCTCTCTGTGAAAAAAGGAGTTTATAAAAAGCAGAAGTAATATTCATTAAAGTGGCTATTGAGCAAGAATCAGTAGTCCCCTCATCTTTTATGATTCTGGTCACCAAGGTCCACACAATAATAGCAACAGCTGGTGCCCTGAACAGGGACATGAAGGATAATTCTGAAAGTGATGCAGAGACCCTCAGAGAAAAAGGTAAGTGAGACAAGATGGGGCAAAATCAATGCAAAGTCCAGCCTTTTCTTTCACTCAAGGAGCTTGAGTTTCCAAACAGCAGTTAAAGGACTGCTTAGAAGTAATTTGTGAACATAATCCTTGGTTTCCTGAGGAAGGTACGTTCAACGAAGAAGTTTGGAAGTGAGTATGTAAAAATGTTGAAAAGTCATACAGACAGGGAGAAAAGATACATAACATGGATATGTTTGAAACATAACATGGATAACATGGGCTCTGGCTAAATCTGTAATTCTTATACTTGAGGGAGAGAGAAGGGAAGAAAATTTAGAAAAAGATATCCCTTCGTGAGTATAAATTAGATGCAGAAGCTATGGAAAAAATCAGTAAGGAAAGTAAGGGGTGCTTTAGTCATGGCTTTAATGTGTTGGAAGAACCCAAAGTGAACTGTGGCCACTTGTAGTGCCAGCAGTTGCAATGGCTCCACCTCCACCAAGAGAAATTGGTGATTTTTATCCACCTACTTCAGAGAACAAGGATTGCAATAAATATCCTGAAATGGGAAACATTGAAGGAAATGCATTATTTACATATTCTCCCAGACAAGGACTGGGAAAGAAAGAATGACCCTTCATTAGCAGCCTGCATTCCCATCCCCCCCAGCCACATGAATTGCAACTGCTGTTTCCTGTTATGTTTAATATGAATGGCAATAATACTTGTAATGGATTGGATATGAATCTTATAAAAGACTTTAAAAAGGCTTGTGCATCTTATGGTCCTGCTTCTCCTTTTTGTAGAGAATATTTGGCAGGAAGGAGCAATGACACTGGGTGGATTCCCTTTCGTTATCATAGTGTAGCAAAAATGACATTATCATAAGCAGAGTTTTGCAATGGAAAATGTGGTTATCTGATGAAGTCCATGAAAGAGTTAAAGCTTTAGGGTAGCAAGGCAGTGTTGGGGCTGTTTCATATGAGATGCTGACTGATATAGGTGCTTGGCTGTCACAAGCCCATAAAGTTAAAAACATACTCCCCTGCTGCCTTGCCTCATGTGTGTGATGTTGCTTTGGCTGCTTGGGACAAAAGTAATATGGGGGCAGAATATCAAGGCAGCTATACAAAAATACAACAGGGACCAACAGAACCTTATTCTGATTTTATAGGAAGATTGGAGGAGTCCATAGAAAAACAGGTGAGAGGAGATCAAACGCAAAAATTTTTACTGCGTCAATTGGCTTTTAATAATGATAATGAGGACTGCCGAAGTCTTATTCGACCATTTAAGGAGACTGGTGATATTATGTACTATTTAAAGGCCTTTCGTAATGTTGGTGCTTTCAAATATAAAGCCATAGTTGCTGCCTTAGAAACCATGGCAATACAAAAACAAAAACAGCCAAATGTTTTAATTGTGGTAAACCAGAACATATGAAAAACAATGCAAATTACTGCCACAAAATAATAATGATAGCAATCCTGGTAACCCTTCCCTTCCTGGGATATGTTCAGGATGTAAGAAGTGACAGGATTGGGTCAAGGAGTGTCACTCAAAAAAAGGGTAGAGAAGGCAATCTGTTACCAATAAAATATGTTCAGTGGGAAATGAGCAATGGAGCAACCCTCAGACCCCAACAAGTATGAGGGCTACTTTGTTCTCAATTCAGATGGATTTGGATTAACAATTTCATCTCTGAAGCCCTCTACTGCTGGGAGTGCCGCCCTTGATTTTCCTTGTCCAAATGATATTGACATTTATCCTAACCAATGTTCATTTAAACTTTCAACTAATATAAATGGCCCTATTCCTGAGGGAACAGTTGGATTGTGTAGGGCTGAAGTTGTTTAACTATGAAAGGAGTCAATCTACATACTGGAGCAATTGACTCTGATTGTAAAGAGGAATTGAAACTTATGGTCTCCTTGGACTTTTAAAAAGGGAGAATATAATGCTCATTTGTTGTTGTTGCTTAGATTGGTATTTCTAAATCTTCTAATGTGAGGCATGGGGGATTTGGCCATATAATAAACAAATTAATTATTCAACATTAATACAAGAACAAAATCGACCTTTGTGCCCTTTTAAAATTAGTGGAAAAACCTTTACTGGTTTGTTGGATTCTGGAGCTGATATTTCTATTATTTCTTCAGACTTCTGGCCTCATACTTGGCCCACTAAAGATGCTGATTTTTCTATTCAAGGAGTAAGCACTATGATGGCATCACAGTCACAACAAAGTGTACAAAAACTTAAATGTGAAGGTCCTGAAGGTTTACAGACCATTCTTCAACCATATATCACCCCAATTCCTATGAATTTATGAGGCCGAGATTTCTTACAACACTGGAATGCTGAAATTTATATTCCCACTCTATATTCTGAATAATCTTTACAAATGATGAAAATAATGGGATATGTTCCTGGTAAAGTCTTAGGGAAAAATTTGCAAGGACAATCTGATATCATTACACCAAATATTAAACACGATTACCAGGGACTGGGTTTTTCTTGGGGGCCATTGAGTTTATAAAGCCTGACCCTATTCCCATTTAATGGAAAACAGATTCTCCCATTTGGACTCCTCATTGGCCCCTCAATAATGAAAAATTACAAGCTTTAAAACAATTAGTTCAAGAACAATTAGAGCACAAACATATAGAACCTTCCTTTTCTCCTTAAAATTCCCCAGTGTTTGTTATTAAGTAAAAAATCTGGAAAATGGAGACTTCTTACAGATGTAAGAAATGAAAATGCATCTATAGTAACTATGAGAGGTTTATAACCTGGTTTGCCTACTCCTGCATTTGTTCCAAAAGAATGGCCTTTGATTGTTTTAGATTTACCAGATTCTTTTGATACTATATCTATACATCCCAAAGACAGAAAAAAGTTTGCATTTTCTGTCCCCAGCTTAAATCAACAAGATCCTTTACGAAGATATCAATGGACTGTGCTGCCACAGGGCTTAACTAATTCCCACACTATGTGTCAGTATTTTTTAGGGAAAATATTACAACCTATTAGAGTAACATTTCCTGATGCATATATTATCCACTCTACACATGACATTTTAATCTATCATGCATGTTTTAATAATTACATAAAAAATTTGAAACCACAGAAAAAACTTTATGTATAGGAGGATTGATAATAGTTCCTGAAAATATACAAACTATTACTCCTTTTCAATATTTAGGTCATGCAGTTGAGTGACTCACTGGTCGTCCTCAAAACTCTGCCATAGGAAAAGACTCATTAACAACTCTTAATGACTTTCAAAAGTTACTGGGAGACATTAATTGGCTTCGTTCTTCTTTAGGTATACCACATTATAAACTTACTAATTTTTTTTATCTTAGAATGTGATACTGCGCTGGACAGCCCTTGAACTTTAACACCTGCTGCTGAAAATGAACTACAATTTTTTGAGTCACTGTTACGGAATGCCTTTCTAACAAGATTTGATCCTTTAAAACCAATTTCCCCATTAATATTTCATTCTCCACATTCTCCTACAAGAATTTTAGTGCAAGAGAAGTCTCCTTTAGAATGGTCATATTTAAAATAAAAAGAAACAAAAGTGTTAATGTCATATATTGATTTAATATCCTCTTTAATTATACAGGGAAGAAAAAGATGCCTACAGATTCTGGGATTTGACCCACAACTCATTATTTTACCCCTTACTTACAAACAGCTTGAAAATCTGTTACCTTTAATGATTATTTACATAATAGTATAATCAATTTTTATGGATCTATAAGTAATAGTTACCCAGCAGGTAAGTTGTGGGATTTCTAAAAACAAACTCCATTATTGTTAACACTATAGTAAAATTAAATCCTATATTTCATGCTTCAGTGTATTATTAGATGAATCATCATTTGGTAAAGGAGGTATGGATAGATCTGATTTACACGAAACTATTCAAACTACTTATTTTTTAGCACAACAGCTAGAATTAGCAGTTCTGATTTATTTATTGCAAAAATTACAGATAAACCATTAAATATTGTCTCAGATTCAGTTTATGTAGTAGGACTGTTTCTTGCTATTGAAACTGCCCTTATTTCTACTACTCATAAAGTTATGAGAACATTATTATCCACATTACAACATCTAATACAGACCCACACTTACCCTATGTTACTCATATTAGTGCTCATTTTAATTTGCCCAGCCCTCCAGTGTGAGAAAATGATATTGCAGATAAGCTTTCCTTTACAAGGTTTTCATCCCATGAAAAAGAACATCAACATTTACTTACTAATACCAACAATTTACATGTGCATTATAAAATTCCTCTTCATACTATTCATGAGATCAAGTCTTGTCCTGTATGTGCTTCTTTACATTGCAGATCTCACCCATCTAGTGCTAATCCTCGAGGTCTACATACCAATGAATTATGGCAAATGGATGTGACTCACATAATCTTTTTTCCACAGCAACCATATTTACATGTTGTTATTGGTACTTATTCTAAATTCATTTTGGCCTTTCCTCAAAGCATTGAAAATATTCGTGCTCTCATTGTGTCTCTCTTATAATATTTTGCAGTGATAGGAGTGCCCTCTAAACTTAAAACAGACAATACACCTGCATATACATGTCTTCAATTTAAAGAATTTTGTAAGGAATGTAACACTGTTCATGTCACTGGCCTCCCTTACTATCCACAAGGACAAGATCTTGTTGAAAGGGCACATAGAACTTTTAAAACACAATTGTTAAAAAATAAAAAAGGGGGAACTCCCCAAGATACCTTAGCATTAATATTCTTTACTTTAAATTTTTTAAATTTACCTCAAGGTGATAGTTTGACTGTAACTGATAAACATTTTGGTAAACCTCCCTCCTTGCCAGACATACAAATCCTGATTTGGTATAAATTTTTTAACTCTTGTTTGCCTGTGCTCTTACTTAAGAGGGCAAAGTTTATGCTTACATTTCTGCAGATGGATCCCCCAAAACATTATGGGCTTGTCTTTGGAGCATCAGGCCCAGGAAAACCAATGAACATGTCAAACAAAGTGATGACTGTCCCTCAAAGGGAGACTCCTAAAGATGAACAAATGGAACAGACTACATACAAGATGCATGCTCTTAGTTTTAAGAAGAAATGTTCTCATCTATATTATGTGAAAAGTTCCATCCCTACCTGGGGACAAATTAAAGCATTATCAGAAAAAGATGAAAACATCTTACAATTCACTCACAGTTCCATCACTTTAGAGAATCTTTTCTTGGCCGTGGTTGTTATCCTTACCTGTACATCTATGGTAAGTGGACAAGTGTATTGGGCCTTTATATACCATCCTCCTCTATTAAGATTAGTGGAATGGTCTGAAAGGGGACCTATTGTTTTTACTAATAATTCCACCTACCTCCCTCCTCTATGGAAAAGTACTGGACCAAAACACCCTTTGGAGGAAGGAATTGCTATGAATATATCCTTAAGATATGAAATTCTGCCTTTGTGCATTGGTCATCCAACTCCTTGTCTTCCTGTAAGCATTCAAACATGGCCTAACATAATGCTTCCTACATAGGAAATCTGTATTGGAATTGGACTACTTGAGACATTGTCCTTAAACTTTACAAAAATTAATAATACTATCATGGGAAAACCCAATATCCCAATATGTGAGACTATATCTTGTAAACACTGGAAATATTTCCCTCCTCATTGGATCAATTGTCATGCCAGTGCTGGAAAGTTACTTGTATCCACTCATAATTTCTCCTTTATTGATTGGCACCCTCATGAACGCTTTGTACACAATTGTTCTGAAGATTGGAATAGGACTTTCTGTGATTATATTAACAAAATTGTTTGGCAAAATAGTCCACTACATAGAGAACATCATATGAAAGGACTAATGGCATGGTATGATGGGGGAGTGTCATCCCTAAGGCCCCGATTGCTAATACAAAATATCACTTATCCATAGCAACCTTAATCTGGAAATTGGTTGCTGCCTCTGTGCCAGTGGCCTATTGGAAAGGAAGCATTTCCGGAAGCAAATATTCCTGGTCTGATTATAGCTTTGATTATAATGCATCTTTTTGTATGCAAGCTTACCATATCAGCTTACCATATGTCTTATCTCTTGAAACTTTTAGTTTTAATTTTACTTTAAAAAGTGTTGACAGCTTTGATTGCAAATTATACATCTGTGTTTACAGTTCTTTTTCTATTAAGTGGTCCTTTCATGCACTGTTTATATTAAGGGCAAGAAGAGATGTTTGGTTGCCTGTAAACTTAACAAGAGATTGGCAATACTCTCCCTTAGAAGGCTTAATGATGAAAGTAGTGTCTGAATTATTTGCAGTATCAATAAGATTTATCAAATGGGTTATTCTTGCAATAGTTGGTCTGATTGCTATTGCTGCTATGGTTGCCATGGCAGGAGTAGCGTTACACACTTCTGTTCAAACACGAGTTTGTTGCACAATGGCAAAATCAATCACATATGCTATGGACTACCCAATCTAAAATCAATGAAGAGTTAGAAAACAAAATAGGAGACCTACAACAAGCTATATCATGGCTAAGGAATCGGATATTTAACATACAATACCAACTAATGCTTTCTTGTGATTGGAATGTTACTATGTATTGTGTTTCTCCAGCAAAATATAATGCTTCCCAATATAGTTGGGAAGAAATAAAATATAATTTACAAGATCTTAGAGATAGCATCATTGTAGATGTGGAAGAATTAAAAAGGGATATTTAAAACACATTTAAAAGTAAATATTCTGGCATTTATTATGAAGTTTTGGCAAAAAGCATTGCAGAAGTTTTACAAGGTATGGATCGTAGATCTTGATTTCAAAGCATTATGCATAAGAAGCCAGCATTACTTTTACTGTTTGTCTTCTAATTTTTTGTAAAGGATACTCCATCTCCAGTGACAATTAAAATCTTACAAAACTTCTGAAGCCACAGTCACACTGGGATTGCTACATTTAAAAAAGGGATAATTGTCCAAGCCAGCAGTGGGACTGTGCCTTTGTGATTTGGCATTTGGCCTTGTGAGAAAGCTCCAAAGAACTGAGACAAAGGTCTCAGGAGCAGACCTTGCCTCTGTGATTTGTTATTTGGCCTTGTGAGAAAGCTCCAAGGAACTGCGGCAAAAGTCTCAGGACTAGGTGTCCTGAAAATTAACAGTGCTCAAGGTTCTCCTGATAGCTTCGTTTCCTTAGATGTAATTAAGAAGGTTATGCTGACCATGTGCATCTCCTGCTTCTCTGTTCCCATTTTAAAAGAAAATTAACAAAGATAGAGTTAATTTTAACTGTGCTTCCTTGTACTAATATAACCTTGACACATAATACTTGGCATGATTTTTCAGACCAAATGCTCTCAGTGAAAAAGGAGTTTATAAAAAGCAGAAGTGATCTTCAATAAAGTTGCTATTGAGCACAACTCGATGGTCCCCCCATCTTTTTTGGATCCAATCACCCAGGTCCTGCCAATAAATGGCAACAGTATCCACATACCCTGCAAGGTCAATGGAGAATGCATTCAGTGGTCTCTACTAGACTGTACATGACTAAGAAAAGACAGTGAGATTAAAGACACAATCAATGACACATTGTGAATTAAGGTGCATGTTTATTTAACTTCAAGAATGCACACACACTAGTATCAACTCAAAATAGATCAAGGACCTTAATATCAGACTTGAAACACTGAAGATGGTATAGGAACGAGCAGGAAACACTCTGGAAGTAATAGGTATAGGCAAGGACTTCCTCACTAGAACCCCAGCATCCCAGCAACTAAGAAAAAAAATGGATAATTGGGACTTCATAAAATTAAAAGCCATCTGCACAACAAAAGAAATGGTCTCTAAACTGAAGAGACAACCCACAGAGTGGTAGAAAATATGTGCCAGCTATACACCAGAGAAAGGACTGATAACCAGAATATACAGGGAGCTTTAAGAAACTAAACTCTCCCCAAATCAATGAACCAATAAAGAAATGGGCAACTGAACTAAACAGAAGTTTTTCAAAATAAGAAATTCAAATGGCAAAAATGCACATGAAAAAATTCTCACCATCTCTAGCCATAAAGGAAATGCAAATCAAAACCACACTAAGATTCCACCTCATCCCTTTTAGAATAGTCATCATCAAAAGCACCACCACCAACAGGTGTTGGTAAGCATGTGGGGTAAAAAAGGAACCTTCTACACTGCTGGTGGAAATGCAAGCTGGTGCAATTAGTCTGGAAAAAATTGGAGGTTTCTTAAAAATCTAAACATAGATCTGCCATATGATCCAGCAATCCCATTCCTGGGGATATACCCAAAGGAATGCAACACAGGTTACTCCAAAGGCACCTGCACACCCATGTTTATTGCAGTGTTATTCACAATAGCCAAGTTATGGAAACAACCAAATGCCCCACTACTGACAAATGGATCAAGAAAATGTTGTATTTATAAACAATGTAATTTTACTCAGCCACAAAGAATAATTAAATCTTATCATTTGCAAGTAAATGGATGGAACTTGATAACATCAGTCTGAGTGAGGTTAGCCAGGCTCAGAAGACCAAAAATCAAATATTCTCCCACATATGCAGACTTTAGATCTAGGGCAAATACAGCAATGTTGTTGGACTTGGTTCATGTGACAAAGGGAGAGCACATATGGGAGGTATGGGAGTTGGTAGTAAACCCAAAACATGAAAGCATTTGATGTCCCCACTCCACAGGAACTAATACAGAAACCTTAAAGCAACAGAGGTCAACATGAGAAGGATATCAGGAAGCAGTGTAAAGATCAGTTAGAGATTAATTAACTTGTGTTGTAACACATTTTGCATGGAAGCAATGCTAAGAATCTTTCTCTATAGCTGTCCTTAACTCAACTAGCAAAAACACTTTATCTTTCTTATTATGCTTATGTCTTCTCTTCAACAAAATTAGACCTAAGGGTAGAACAGGTTCTGCTGGAAGCGAAGAGGAAAGGGGGAAAAGGTGGGGGAATGGGGCAGGGGAGAGAAATGATTCAAACAATGTATGCACATGTGAATAAATGAATCAAAAAAAGAATACACACACATTTTAAAGCACCAAAACATGTTTTGTTTTACTTCATTTAAAGCCATCATAATTTTTCTTTCATGAAATTATTTAGAACAAATATTCATATTAATTTCATGATGAAATTAAAATCTGATTTTCCTGGAATATTTTAAGTAAACATGAAATATCTCTGTTTTCCCCATGAATTTTTTATGTCTACTAGTGAATTAATTCCATTAGATCACACTAATTGATGGCTCAGCTGTGATTAAAACTCAGATCTCACCAATGTCACAGTTTCATATGCTAATATTTGCTGTTTGTACAAATAATTTTCATAATTAAATTTATAATTTAAATAAAATATAACAATTTATGTGCAATTTTAAGGAACATATTTGACTTTGTCTAAGTCAGTTTTCTTGTTTCTTAAAATAAAATAATAATTCTAACCATCTCATACATTGGTTATCAGATTTAAATTTAATGTCCGAAAATAACTATCACTTAGCTTGTAGGAAGCACCTAATACATGCTGGAATATTTTTAGCCTGTTGCAGAGGAAAGCATCATTATCACATGTTGGGTAAGTAGAAATACAAATTTGGTATCTATTACATGCAGTATCAGTTGTGATTAGGAAAAGTGCAACTTTTGAGATAGTTGAAGCTTATACGATGGTAAGGGTCCACATACTCCAGAGTGCACTAGACATGTGGCCCAGTAGGGCACATGTTACTGCTGTGCTCTCTGTTTTTTTTGTGTACATGACCATGAAAATGTTGTTGGACCAGTCCATGGCTTCTGTCAAAGGCTTCAAGGCAAAGCTATGAAGCGATCAGACTCTAGAGCCTGTGATGCAATTCAAATCCCAATTCTAATACAAACTTTGAAATCAGGGCGAGGTAATTGATTTTTCTATGCCTTGGTTGCCTGGAGTGTAAGGAGCCAATAATATTACTTATCTCATGGCATTGTTGTGTGGTTTAAATAATTCAAAAATTTTAAAAGTCCCCTACAAGATTAGCTCTGACAAGTGAAGAAGTTATCACACTAATCCTTAAAAGAAAAATCTGAAAAGTATAATCAGTAACATTTGTTTGGTGGGATTCAGGTTTGATCTTATATCTATATCTATATCTATATCTATATCTATATCTATATCTATATCTATATCTATATCTATATCTATATCTATATCTATATAACCCAGACTTCCTTTCATTTCACCTCCCAGAACCATGATCCCAGTATCCAAAATAACCTCATATTTCTGACAGGAAGACAGGAGAGGAGAGAATTTGGAATAAATGCCCAGTCATAGCTAATGGAAAGAATGACTTGACCAGAGCCCTACCTGACCTAGGGTAAGGGCATTTCCTCAGCACCACTCTCTAGTGTCCTGACTTACAACCCACACAGAGACCATGTAAAGGTCACAGATGAGGGACAAGGGGCACCAAAACAATGGGAGTTATATCCTAGGATTAGAGAACACTTCCCCTTACCTGCGTTATATCACACCAGTATGGATCCTGTGTAATTAACAATGGATGACAGCAGAAACGGCTGAAAGCACAAGCTGTTTACTGAGTTCTTCATGGGAAATTCAATGAAAACAGAAGGAATATGAGACATCCTACTCCTACAACTAGAGACAACCTCAAAGACAGCTTAACTCCTAACATGTTTACTTAAAACTTCACACTTAATAAAGATATTTTTACATTGGTCTGCTTCCCCATATGTAATGATAGCTATCAATTAAAAATTAAAATGCATGCTAAGAAGAAGGACCAGTCTCCAGGATCAAAGCCAGAATGCAAAGTAGATTAATTATGACATGGTCTGTGAAATATCAGACAGGAAATTTAAAACTTTTATTAATAGATTAATGGCTGTAATAGAAAAAGCAAACATGATGCCACAAGGACAGAAAGAATGGGGCTAGGAATTTGGAATACTTTAAAAATTGCCCACACCATTGTGAAACAGTATTGTATTATTTGAAAGTGGCCTAGAGCAGGTGTAAATGTTTACTGCAGTATTTTGAACAAGTAGTAAAATTTTTAAAATGTGTATTTATAACCTTTAAAACAATTTTTGCAAATCATGCTAAGTAAGTTCTGCCATTTTGCTACAAATTATATAATAAAGAATATTGTAGATTTGTTTTTCTTCCTTTGGTGGTAGTGGAGTTTGAATTCAGAGCCTACTGCTTTCTTGACAGGCATTCTAGCACTTGAGCTATAACTTTATCCCAGAAAATTAGTGTTGTAGATTAAATATCATTTTTAGCATAGAAAAAAGTATTATTATAAGTATTTGACTTATAATTAGTATCGAGTAAATGTCAAATAAAATTAATGACATTACTATTATTGATGTTATAGTGAGGAGTATATTTTTTCTGGAAAATACTAACAATTTATATCTTAATTTATAATATCAGGCATAAGAAAGATAAAAATTTGAGAAGTATGTAAATATTGCTTTATATGCTCCTTGCTCTAGTAGTTACATCTCTAAGGGAAAAATGACTTATCCATAATAAATAATTGTATACAGCTAGTATAATTTTCTTAAGGAATAGTAACACTTTTTTGAAGTGTATTATAAGTTCATTAAATAGTTTAATTCTAGCTTACAAATTTTAGGTGCATATATAAAATAAAAATGATTATTTCTATTTATTAACAAAATTATTATTATCCATTGTACCGAAGAGATAACTTCCCTTAATCTTTCTTTCCAGAAGGTTATACAATATTGAAAGAATCAAAATTTGAACACTTGTTTTGAGGGATAATATTTATGGCCCACTGCCTCTTCCAACTCCTGATGGTTCATGGAGATGGTGGAATTTAATACTTAAAACTTACCCTCCTCCTTTTTCTTACAGAAAAATATATGCATAAGTAATATGCTACATATAATATACATATGGATTTACAGGGAATTTAAAAATAAATCTGAAAATAATAAAGGATATTTTATATGAGAGACATTAAGTTGTTGATTGGTAGTTTGCATATTTTAAGTATGCCCTCATTTGCCTTGAAAGTATGGCAAATTATAGAACATGGCAAAGTTCCACTGTTCCTTAGTTCTTCTTCTGTAGCTAATCACCGTGTTGGAAATGGCAAATCACCCTTTCCAATTTACATAAATGGTGAAAATGCCTGAATTTTACATTCTCCATGAAATAGGTAGTTTTGTTTTGCTACCAGAAAGTAGCATAATACAAAGAGTGGCCCTCTTTAAAAAGAAAGTCATGGTTATCTAAGTGAAGTCTCCAGGATGCACACATCAATGTCCCTGTTTTCCCTTCATCTCTAGAGCTTACTTGTATAGCAGAAGGCATTGATGAGGTCCTGTTCCTACTTCATCTCTCATGCTGGTCACCATTATCAACAGGAGGGCAGTGTTCACATGGGATTTTCATGTTCTTTTGAGTCCTCTCCAGTCTCTTACTCTTTAATATGCTCTCATCCCTGTTTTAACCACTCCTTGACAGTGTCTTCTAGTTTTACCCTCTCCAGAGGACTAGCTTGCTATCCCACATGGTTCAACTTACTTGATATATCAGATGGCTCCAATTTGCTTTTTAACTAAAAAAAAAACTTTGTTTCTGTTATCAAATGAATACCCAATCTATTTGAAGTTTTGAGTTAGGGCCTGTTAGATAATAGAACCTTAGTATTTTATTTATTTCTTTTATTGTTTTTTTTCACATTACCGAGGTTTGACATAGGGCCTTGCACTTCCTAGGCAGGTGCTGTACTACTTGACTCATGCCTCCAGCCCAGCAGATTCATTTCTCATTGCTGAATACAAAACATAAAAAGAAAATCAAATCCTATGCCTTTCTGTTTGCGCTGGAAGAGCATAAATCCCCAAACTCCCTCTGCTCAATATTTTTGCAGTGATTATAGAGAAATATCTTATTCCAGAGTTTCATCATGCCTTGACATTCAGCTAAAAATAAGGAAATAATGTATCACAAAGGGTCTGGGTGGTTTCATTGAGGCCAATCAGCATGAACAAATGACTCATATGTGGTGTTTTTGTGTTCTGCTTGTCATGTACTGTTTAGTCTCTGAGGAATGGTCTCACAGGGAGAAAAGAAGTCAAGTAATTTCTACTCCAAAATGTCAATCATTATCTCTGTGTGGGTCAAGGTAACCTTTGCACATTATGAGATAAAGGGAGAGGATTTTTCTTCCTTTTCTTTCATTTCTGAAAACAGTGTGAGTTTTGTCCAACACTTATCCTATGAAAACCCAAAGAAGTAAGGATTAAATAACTGTTTTGTTTTTTTCGCTTGGATGATAAAGGTGGTTATTTAATAAGAGCCATTTTAGTCTTTTTCCTTTCCAATATATTAAGTCCCTCCAGTTAATTGCAGTAAAAGAAGGGAGATTTGTGAGGAGAGAGGGTGAGGTATGGAGATTATGTCCTGCCACAGTCACTGCTCCACAATTCTGAGGATAAAGACCCACCTGTTCCTGAGACTCTCAGTTCTCACCATTTTCTAAAGCGAAGCCATGTGCCATGCTAGTTAATCCTCGAGACAATTTCCCTCTGGCTCAGAATCCACGTTCCTGTATCCCAGTCCAGCTTGCCATCACATATTCTCTCTGTTCCACACTCCCATCTTCTCATTTTGGAACCTGTGCTCATCCAGGAGCAATCAATCTCCTCGCTGAAGATTGCCTTCTTAAATTCAGGGAACAGGCAACTTCCACAGCCATACTAAAACTAAGAGTACCTACTACCTACTTCACTGAGGTGAAAGTGGACACCCTTTTTTCATATATTGGTTGAATCAAAAGATCTTTCTGAATGACAAGGGAATCATTTTTACTTTGATAGAGACAACAACAGCAATAATATTTCCTCATCTTACTATATTTAAATGAAAATAAAATGAAAGCAATATTTTTACATATACTTCAGAGTCACTTCGAATAGTGATTATCAGCACAAATGGAACTAAGATTTTAAAGAAAAGGGTGATAATCTTAGGTAGTTGGGGAATAAGTGACCCAGTAGCTGCAGTAAACTAAAACTATCACCTAGAACTCTACACCTGGTCAGCTAAGTTTGTGTGCTGGTGGGAGCAATAACAGAGTGATACATGAGAATGCTGTGTGAGTTCCGGTAGATGACTTTGTGATGATCAAGGGGTTTAGGAAATCAGCTATTTATCAGTCTTCATCTGCTGTAATAAACTGAATACAGTAAGTGAAATTACATGAATTTCTTTTATTTCAAATAACATTAATTTTACATTTTGCATTTGATGAAAATAAAATAAAAATGCCTCAACACTACAGAAAATGTGTTCCACACTGTGAGGAAAAAGGCCATTAAACTGCATTCTATCTATACAAATTTCTCATTTAAAGGTTGGGCATATGTTGAGAGTTATCTTAAAAACTGGGAAAGAGAAATTAATTAAAAGACCATTTATTTTTCGTGTAAAAATTTTATTTTACATTAAGTTTAATTTAGTGTTAATTTCCTATTTCTTACTAAAGCAAAACTTTCTGAAAGATTTGGGGGTACTTTTCGATAACTGTGTTTATGAAACAAAGAGCCAAGTTTCATAAGAAATCATGCACCTCTAACATGCTCTGCCCTATTTTATCAACTGTGTCACTTTTTTACCAGAGATTTATTTTAAGATACTGATTTTTTTTTTGTGATAGAGCTAAATTTTGGGTCTGTTTTAAGCCCTGTGCATATTAGAATCAAGCATTCTTATCATATTAACATGACTTATCTGAATAATTTGCATATGAAGTTGTAAGTTCTTTATAAAAATAATTTTATCACATTTTTATATTTTGTGGATCCTTCTTAATTAGCATAAGTTTAAAAAATATTCACATATTTTAATTCAACTCTAGAAAATACTGTTTTGGATTTTGATACGCTTTGTTATTGATCAAAGTCCTGAAAAGACCACCAAGGAAAGCTATAAAAAGCATGAAAACTCTCTAAGACATTGCAGAGGTACCTAAGCAACAAAAACTTTGCCTCATTTATTCCAGAATTACTACAGCCATGTATGAACTAAACAATTGATGAGTTGTTTCTCTTTAAGACATCACTTGACAATAGAAGCACAATACAATTTATAAATGTGAGTTATAAATGATATCTTAATTTTCTAGGAGACACATTTAATAAGTACAAGAATAGGTCAAAAGAACCTTATAATAGATTTCACTTCATTCAATATTTACAGAATATTGCCAATCCAATGTGTTTTAAAGATGAAACAATTACTAATAGCTCACATTCTTTGTGTGTGAATGAATACATGTGATAAGTTTTTAAAAGCTCATGTGTATTTCACCATGAGCACATTTTCTTCAGTTATATTTCATATGCTTGGAAGTCATCTGTGTATTGTATGAGACAGACCTCATTAAGGCATTGAATGATACAGGTGAAAATGAATATATTGCCAATTCTGAAAATTTTGTAAAAAAGGATGGCATCCTGAAAAGGAAGAGTCTGTGGAGAAACTGAAGATTAAATCTTGCTTCAGAAATTTGACTTTTTAAAGCATTTTTATTATTATAGCTTAGTTGTACTGGGAGTTTCTTTGACATTTCTATATGTACTTACAGTGTATCTTACCTAGGTTCACTTCATCCAAAACTCTCTGTCATCCTCCTCCCCGTACTCTAAACAATCTCACTTGATTTCATTGTTCTTTTTCCTTACACGTATATAATGTACATTGACCATATCCACTCTCCTTCACTTTCTCCATTGCCCTCCTACTCCCACTTGTACCCTTTCCCTAACATGACCTATTTTACATTCCTGCCCTTCATTTAAAGGATATATTCATTGTTCAAAGAGATTTCACCATGGTATTTCACCCATGAATATATTGTACTTTAATCCGAATAACCCCCTCTATTACATGCCCTTATTCCTTGCAAATTACCTCCTATTATTCAACAGCTTTCACAGAAGTTTGTGTCTAATAAATTCTTCATATAGAAATCTCTTAGAAATAACAGGTAAATGAAGTTCAAGATCTGTCCAGAATGGAGGACTGACAAGCTTCCAAGCAAGTGCAAAGTTAGACTATACATAGTTAAATCTAAAAACTCAGGTTCAAATCAGATCTACTTTTGCTTAAATTAAGATGACATAATTATATGCTTTCCAAAAACAAAGAAGAACTTTTAGGTACCAGAAAAGATTAATCAAAATAGAATGATCTTTTTAAATTTCATGTAGTACCATTGTTCATCCTTTCTCTTAGTTGCTGAGTAGCTGGAGTTCTGTTGAGGAAATCTTTGCCTATACATATTGCTTCCAGAGTATTCCTTGCTGTTCCCTGTACTAACTTCAGAGTTTCAGGTCTGATATTAAGGTCCTTAATCCACTTTGAGTTGATACTAGTACAGGTGACAGACATGGATCTAGTTTCAGTTTTCTGCAGGAAGATAACCACTTTTCCCAGCAACATTTGTTGAAGAGGCTGTCTGTTTCCCATCATATGTTTTTGGTGACTTTGTCAAAAATAAGATGGGTATAGCTGTGTGGATTCATATCCAGGTCATCTATATTGTTCCACTGGTCTTCATATCTGTTGATATCTAAACTGAACAGACCACCCACAGAGTGGGAGAAAATATTCACTGGCTATACATCAAACAAAGGACTGAGAATCAGAATATACAAGGAGCTTTAAAAACTAAAGTTCCCCCAAATCAGTGAACTAAAAAAGAAGTGGACAACTGATATAAACAGAACTTTTTCAAAGGAAGAAATCCAAATGGCCAAGAAAAAAAAACATGAAAAAATGCTCACCATCCCTGGTCATAAAGGAAATGTAAATCAAAACCCAACTGATTCCATCTTACTCCTATTAGAATAAATATCATTTAAACATGAGCAACAACAAATGTTGGCAAGGATGTGAGGAAACAGGAACACTCATTCACTAGTGGTGGGAATGTAAGCTAGTACAACCTCTTTGGAAAACAATATTGAGGCTTCTTAACAAACAAAATATAGATCTGCATATGATCCAGCAATACCACTCTTAGGATATATCCAAAGGAATGTGATTCAGGTTATTCCAAAGGCACCTGCACACCCATGTTTATTGCAGCACTATTCACAATAGCCAAGATATGGAAATAATCAAGATGCCTCACTACCAGAAAATGGATCAAGAAAATGTGGTATTTATACATGATGGAACTTTACTCAGCCACAAAGAAGAATGAAATTTTGTCATTCCCGAGTAAATGGATGGAACTGGAGAACATAATCCTAAGCGAAGTTAGCCAGGCTCAGATGGCCAAAAATCATATGTTCTCCCTCATATGTGGACTTTAGACCTAAAACAAATGCAGGAATGTTATTGGACAGGGGTCACATGGTAAAGGGAGAATGCATACAAGAGGAATAGGGAAAGGGAAGGAAATCTAAAACTTGAAAGTGTTTGGTGTGCCTACTGAGAGGAGATAACAAAATAATCTGAAACTGACAGAGGCCACTGTGGAAAAGTGACCAGGAAGTAGTGAAGAGGTGTGGTAGAGATGAACGGATTTGGGTTGTAGTACACATGTGTATGGAAGCAACACTAGGACTATCTCTGTATTAGAACCTTTATCTCAAGCTAGCAAAAAAGCTAGGTCTTTCTTATTATCTCTTATGTTTTCTCTTCAATAAAATTGGAAAACAGAGTGAAACAGATTCTTCCTGGAAGTGAGCGGGGTGAAGGGAGAAGGATGGGGCAGGCAGGGAAAAATAGGCCCAAACAATGTATACATACATGAATAAATGATATACAAAACAATAAAATGATCTGTGGCAAAAGACCAAACATAATTCAATGCAAAAAGAAAAGTTCTCACCAAATAGTTCTGAAATAAAATGGACAAGCAATGTGCAGAGAAATGAACAGAGATGGAGCCTTTACAGTGTTCAGTAAAAGTTATCAAAATTGATCAAATATCTAACTGTAAAACAAAAAAAGTAAAACTCCCAGAATGAAGAAGGAGAACACTTGGATGACTTTGTGTATAGCAATAATTTTTGAGATAGAAAAATGAAAGGACAATCAATGAATGAAAGTATTAGGAAGCTGGACTTCATTAAAATTAAATTAAATTCTGCTCTGTGAGAGACATTGTTCAGAGCATGAAAAACAAGCTACAGCTTGGCAAAAAGTATTTGGAAAACACATAAGTGATAATGGACTGCTAACCAAAATACACAAAGAATTCTTAAAACTGAACAACAATAATAATGAGAGCAAAAACAAGCTAACCCAGAAAAACGGGCAAAGTTTCTGAAGAACATTTCACAAAAGAAGATGCAGTAAAACAGAAAATAAGCAAATTTCAAGATGTCCAATATCAAATATCACAAATGAACTACAAATTAAAACAACAATGAGATATTGCTATGCACCTACAAGAATGACCAAAATGCAAATCAATGACCACATCAAATCCTGTTGAGGATGTACAACAGGAACTCTTAGTCATTTCAACTGGAAATGCAGAATGCTGCAGCTGATTTGGGAAACATTAGCAGTTTTGTACAAATCTCAGCATTCTCTTATCCTTTGTATGATCCAGCTATTTCACTCCTTGGTATATATTCAAAAGAGGTAAAAATGTATGTCTCCAATAAAACATGCATCAAAGAACATTTTTATTCAAAATTGCTAAGACTTGGAAGAAATCAAGAAGCCCCTTGATAGGAGCATGGATAAACAGACTGTGATATATCCATTAAATAGAATATTAGTCAGTAATAAAAGATAAATATACCTTTGGGCTTTAAAAAGTCTTGGTGAAACTTAATGAGTTTCTATGAGAAAGAAGTCAATCTGAAAAGGCTGTATACTATTGAATTGCTACCATATTTCATTTCAGAAAAGGGAAAATTACAGGAACAATAAAAAAGATTGTTTTCAGAAGATGTATGGAAGCAAAGAAGGATGAACTGGTGGAGGACAGGGACTGTTCAGTGTAGTGAAACTATTCTATGGTGATATAGTGGTGGACGCATGCTGTTATATACTTTACAAGCATACAGTAGGTACAGTAGGAAAAGTGAACCCTAATGTAAATACAAATTTAGTTAATAATATGGTATTGATAATTCTTAACCAATTTTTACTACTGTGCCATACTGATGCAAGATGTTAATAATATACTAAACTTTATGTGTGTGGGGGGGAGAAAGTGATGAGAGTGTGCTGGCAAACTCCCAGTGTGTTGTTCCCATTGTTTTTCCTTTATTGTTGTGGTTGGGTAGGGGAACATTGTGTCATTTACAAAGGTTCTTAAAATATATACACTATTTCATATTTGAATTCACTCCCTGCATTGCTCACCTTTATCTCCCCCCCCACCACAGATTACTGGACTAGTATCAACAGGTATAATTTTTGCACTCACATGCATGTGCACACATGTTTTGCACCATGTTCACCCTTCTACCCATTTTCAAGGCCACCCCCCCCCACTGATATCAACCCTGCCCCCTGGGAAGGACCTTTTCCACCCTCCTATTTTCCAATTTTGCAGAAGACAAAAAAATTAAAAGGAAAACATGACATTTTTGCTTGACTGAAATTAAGGGAGTTTTTTTGTGATATTTTCATGTGCATATGTGTTATATCTCCAATTGTTTTATCCCCAGTAATTATCTATATTATACCATAGTCCCTTTCTTATGTGGTTTCAGGCAGTTTAAGATTTCTATATTCATTCTTGTATAGAGTGTATATCAACCATATTCAAGTTCTTAGTTTCTTTTTAACCCTGCCCCTCCCACTCGTGACCTGCCTTTAGTGTGACTAGTGTTTCATAATATTGCTTCATTTGTATTAGGTCTGAATTCCATATGTGAGAGAGAACATGTGGCTTTTGGCCTTCTGAGTCTGGCTAACTTCATTTAAGTTGATGTTCTCCAGTTACATCCATTTACCTGCGAATGACAAAATTTCATTATTCTTTGTGGCTGTGTAAAATTCCTTTGTGTCTAAATACCACATTTTCTTATTCCTTTCATCAATAGTGGGGCATCTTGGCTGTTCCATAGCTTAGCTATTGTGAATAGTGCTGAAATAAACATGCGTGTGCAGGTGTCCTTGTTGTAACATGACTCACTTTCCTTTGAGAACATCCCAAGGAGTGGTATTGCTGAATCATATGGTAGATCTATTTATAGTTTTTAAGGAACTTCCTTACTGTTTTCAATAGTGGTTGTACTAGTTTACATTCCCTTGAGCATAAGGGTTCTTTACCCCCCATATCCTAGCCAACATTTGTTGTTGTTTGTGGGGTTTTTTGTGTGTGGTACTGGAGATTGAACTCAGTACCACCTTTCACCTTGAGCAACTCCTTTAGACCTTTTTGTGATTTTTTTTAAGATAGGGTGTCACAAAATTATTTGCCTGATCTCAACTCTTGAGTAGCTAGGATTACAGTCATGAGCCACCAGTACCTGACTTGTTTGTGTACTTAATGGTATCTATTCTAACAGAAATAAGGTGGAGAAATCTTAACACAGTTTTGATTTTCATTTCCTTTCTGGCCATGGGTGGTGAGCATTTTTTCATGTGTGTTTTAACCATTTGAACTTTTTCCTTTGAAAAAAAACTGTTCTGTTTATCTGCCCATTACTTCATTGGATCATTCATTTTTTTGGAGTTTAGTTTTTTTGTGCTCTCTGTATATTAATGTTAACAGTCCCTTATCTAATGTAAAGCTGGCAAAGATGTTTCCCCCATTCTGTTGGTGGCTTCTTCAATTTAGTAACAATATCTTTTTTTGTGCAGAAGCTTTTTAATTTCATGTATTCCCATTTGTTGATCCTTCATCTTTGTTGCTAAGCCAATTGAGTTCTGCTGAGGGAGTCATTGCCTATGCCTATTGCTTCCAGTGAATTTTTTTCTCATTCTGCACTAGCTTCAAGGTTTTGGGTATTATACTAAAGTTTTTAATCCACTCTGAGTTGATATTTATACAGAGAGAGAGACACGGATCTACTTTCAGTATTTTTCAAGCAGATATCCTCTTTTCCCAGAAACATTTGTTGAAGAGGCACTCTTGGCATGAAGAATGACTTATTTTATGTAACTGTACTTGTGCATAACATGTTCTTAACATTCTATGGCAATGACTTGATTCTTATTTTTGTAAATATAATTTCTGATGCACTCATGAAAATCTTGGTTAGAAATTACCAAGTTTGGCATCAAATTGAAGCACATTGTTCAGCAATCAGAAGACACAGAGGACACAGAAAGCTACAGTACAAGGTAATTTAGCTTATATAATTTAAGAATGTCCACCATCATATTGATCTAGACAGCATCTTTGAGAAAAATTTGAAGAGTAGGGAGAAGTGATAAAACAGATGGTATTTTTCCTAACAATTCAGAATATTTTGAAATTCAACACAGAGTATTTTGTGATGCTCAGTAAGTAAGATTTATTGATTAAGATGGTGCTAGATATTATCTATATATCCAGATTAAGTGTCAAAAATCTATTGACTGAGGATCACAGGTGGCCCATGGCCACAGTCTTATGGAAACAATACCTTACTCATGGTTCACACATTGGGTATAGCTGCTTGTTGTTTATAACAGCAGGGTTGAGTGGTTGACAAAAAAAGTATTAAGCCTACAAAACCTAAATAATTTACATTCTGGCCCTTTCCAAAAGGTAAACTGGATTATATTCCATAAGAAGTAGCCAACAGACAATAAGATTTGCTAATAATGACTATTCCAGAGTGATGGAAGGTATGTGTCCCACGGCTGATCAAGTAAACAAGCTGAGGAAGCTCAAGGTTTACTGTATGGGAACCCAGACCATTTTGAATGACACCATAGCCAAAGAAAGAGCAGAGGGTTGCATAGAAGTGACAACATACATTTTGATTAACAGCCTGGCCACCTGAACTGGATGCATATCTTGACTGACTATGAAGAAACAGAAATGGGAAATGTTAGAAGTTCATCGCATTCAGGGAGTAGTAAATATCTCTGTCAAAGTCATATAGAAGAAATGATTGAACTATATTTTCTTCTCTTCAAGTTGATAACATGAATCTATTTCAATCTTGATTGCCTGCTGTATTCTTTCAAGTTTATTGATGAAGTAAGCAATAGTCTCTTGGTGTCCATGGTAGGTTGGTTCTGGGACCCCTCATAGACACCACAGTCTTCAGATGCTCTATTTCCTCATATAAAATGTCATTGTATTTGCATAAAAGCAATTCATATATTCTACATACACTAAATCATCTCTATATTATTGATAACACCTAATAGCATGTCAATTCTATAAATAGTTTTATACTGTGTTGCTTAGGGAAAGAGATGATTTAAAAGTGCACATGGTAAGCATAAATTTACTCTTTAATATTTTCCATGTGCAGTTGATTTAGGTCATGGATTAGTAGATATGGGGGACTCACTATAATTCTTCCAGAGCTAAGAAATTTCAGGTTTACACAATGACCAAAAACCCACTGGTACTTAAAAAATATTTCTCTGACAATTGGGAATATTTGCTATCACCCAATTTATATAGAAAACTAAATTAGAAAACTGCTATAAGGATGACCTACATGTAATTGTCCTCCAAGAAAGACTAGGAAGGATTGCAGTGTTAATTGGCAAACATGCTAACCAAGTTAGGAGTCCCCTGGGGGGATTGAGGTCCTAATATTCCTAGAGAGAGAGAGGGCTCTACCAATAGAATTCCAAGGAACCATTTATTTCTCCTCTACTACATTTTAAACATGATAATTTCTCCTTTCTGAATTTGCAGTAAAGTGAAGGATTTGCTGCTTTGATACATTGAGTTCTATGCATTGGTCTTTAATTTATTAAATTAAAGTTTTGTTATTTAGAGAATTAAGGCTACATACATAGAACATTTACATCTTGAGTTTGGGAGGAGTACTATTGTAGTTGGTGAGGAGGATTTGCAGGAAGCAATAGGGGAGAAAGAGATAAGAAATGACGTAGGGTTAGGAATTGATAAGGGCATGTTACCCACAAACATTTCCAATGGTCCTGATAGCCATAATGCAAACATGTACAAGCACCCTGAATTTGTATATTGTTATCAACTGATTATTACCTTGAAGACATCAATTTAATGCAATGCCTTGTGGGAAGATAATGAACATATATGTGCACGAAGCTTTAAATGACAAAAATTATTTTGAAAAATTAATACATAGGTATGGAACAGGCACTGGTTATTAATTCCAAAATACTCAGTAACAGCCAACTTGGGGCCAGACAGAATTCTATGATTTGACACATATGAATGAAATAAGTGTACAGAAAGGCCTAAACCTTACATTGCTTACTTTGCATTGGGAAAGTGAAGAGACCAAAAAAAATCAACAAAATAAACAAGTGATATGATGGATTGGGTAGTGATCAACCACAAAGAAAATCAAGGCAGAAATAGGGAAATAGAATTGGGAGATAGAGTTTACTTTTAAATATTGTGGACAGGGAAAGCTCAGTTGAGAAGGAGGTACTCAAGCTAGTGCTTGGTGCAGGTGAAGAAGTTAACCATGTGACAATCCAAGTAAAATGAGATCCAAGGAGAGAGAAAAGAGCAATGGTTTGAGAGAAGAGGATGCATTCAAGCTGAATTGCAGACAAGGAATTGCCAGGACACTGTGTCAAAAACAGAGGGCAAAAGTCGATACAATGAAGAAGCAAATGTATTAGAGAGAGAGCAGGGACTGAATGTTGCAGTTTCTGGGGCCATTTCAATGGCTTTTTCTTTTCCTTGTGGTGGGACAGGAATCCTTTTTAGGATTTTAGCCAAGGATTTCTTATCACACTCCAAGGACTGGGGGAAAAATAGATTATTGACATAAATTTAATGGGATCTCTGTAAATGCTATATTGAGGAGACTCTAGGTAGAAAAGAATGGAAGCAGGAAGACTGTTCTTCTTAGAGATGGTGGTGACTGGAACATGCTATCAGCTCTTATCTTTATGAATTTTCTGGCTGGTAGGAATAATTCACAACCTGAAATATTAACTAGCTATTAAAATATCGTACAGAAGTATGTTCTGGTGCTGTCTAAACTTCAAAGAATTATCTGTTAGGCACAATATATTTTAGTATACTATCTGTCAGGAAATTCTAAAACTTTTACTTCAAAAACTTTGACTTTAATAAAAATAAAATCAACTTAGTTTTCTAGAATTGTGCATTTTGAGTAAATAAGCATGGTATGCATTTTTCCTATTATTCATTAGCTATGTTTTACTTTCATTTTTTGATATTTGGGCTAATAATATTGATGTCCAAAATGCAAACAAATATTAGTAGGTGATAACTTGTCTGTTTTCATATGCTTGACAGTGAATAGAAGATGGTGTTTATATTTATTCATGATATTCCTGTCACTAATTTTTGTTGTTTAAAATCAACCTCACTGGATATATGCTATCTTCTAAACTCTAGGGACCATATGTCCAAACTTGAAGACAATTGCATTTTGAAGAATATCTTTCATCATAACTCAAATATGTTAGTTGAAAGATTTTCTTTCCTAAGTTGTTGTAGGGAACTTCTCAACATTAACCACTTCCCATAAGTAGTTTAGGCTGTTTAGAAATTCAGCCCCACAATTTCATCATAATAAATTTGGAGAAAATCTAATTTTGAGAAAGTTAAAGGCAATGATGAATTTGAAGTTTAATTGTTTCCAGTTTTTCTTAATTATTTTAATCTAGTAGTATGCAAATGTTTCTTCTATGTTAAACTCACAGTTTAACAAGAAGTCAATCTAAAGTCACTGAACTTGAAATTCCATAGAATGGTAGATGTAAATATCTCACTTTGGTCTGATCCTTGATTTGCTTCACAATCCTTATTACACTGGATCAAATATATTGTATATATTTTTTTGCTCAGAAATTTTACATATGTAATTATAATTTTTAATTTTACATACTTAATTACATTAAATTTCTCCTTCTTATCATTTAATACACTTACCTATTTCAAGTTATGGAGCATTATTGTGCAGAGCTAAATATTATTCCAGTAATGCAAAGATCCAAATAATTAAAGGGCCAAAATTCTGGCCATGTGTGATGTTTCACATGTGTAGACCCAGAAAGGCATGGGATATAGGTAGGATATGAACCATAATCCGTATCCAAGTCTAGTCTGGGCAATAAGTATGAGACCATATCAGAAAAACAACATAAAGCTCAAAGGCTTGAGGCATGTCTCTAGTAAAGATCCTGTCTAGCAAGCATAAGGCCCTGAGTTTGAAGCCCCGTACCACAAAAATAATTATTTAAAAAGGATCAAAACAACCATTCCCAAGCCCTTCAATCCCCACCCACACTTTGGCACTGCCTGTGTGACTACAATGAATAATTTATTGCACATTTTCTCAGATCTTTGTAATGTACAATTATGCATAGCTACCTATTCATCCATATCTATGTACTTAATCATGTATGTTTATATTCCTGCAATGTAATCATGCACATATGAATGTGTTAAGGAGGAAATACTGAGCCTAACTTTACAATTAGCCTATAGTATTTCTTAAGCCTAATTTGTTTGTTCCTAATTTTTTTAATTATGAAAGTTATGTATGCACAAAGTAAAGCTTCTGATAGTATAGAATGAAAATATATATTGCTTATCTAGAGCTTGTTGTTACTGAGCTGAAATTTCAAAAACATATCAACTTAAATATTCTTAGAATTTGCCCAGTATTTTACTGGTTGTTTGTGATTATTTTGATTTTATCCCTTTTCTGTCTTCCTCAGGCTGTTTTAACAAATAAGTTGAAAATAAAGAAAACACTGGTACCAGGCATGGTGACTCACACCTCTAATTGCAACTATTTAAGAGGCAGACATGAGAAGATCATGGTTTGAAGTCAGCCTGGGTATAAAGCTAGTGTGAACCCATCTCAAAGAACAGAGAGTTATGGTGGTCCACAACTCTAATACCAGTTAGGTGGGAGATGTAGATAAAAGGCTTGCAGTATGAGGTCAGTATGGAAGAAAAGCATGAGACCATATAGAAAAATAATTAAAGCTAAAAAGGATGGAAATATGACTCAAGTGGTAGAGTGACTGCCTAACAAATGTGAAACCCTGAGTTCAAACCCCAGCTCCAAAATTAAAGTAAATAATAAATTATTTCTCTCTTTTCTATTGCTTTTTTCAGAGAATAAAATTCCATCCATGTCATTTATCATCATTCTACCCAATAAAAACAAATGTTTTGCAGAATCCACATGTGAAGCCATCAGAAACACATACTGAGTCAAATCTTAGTACATACTCAAATTTCAGCTTAATTCTAAAGTATCCATTAAGTCTAACTAGAAATATTTTTCACTTCCTAAAAAGAATAATCTCATTTAGTAATCAAAAATACATAACTGTGTTAAATGTCCTTTCTCTTGGATGAAAAATCTTTTTCTAGGTATGGTAAAAGAATTATTTTATAGTGCAAAAAAACCCAAACAAATAGTAAAATAAAAATAACTAAATATATAAGTATTCTATCCACATCCTAAGATTTTAAGCACTTTATAGTGTTGACCAGGTTGGCAAAGGCAAACTTATAGAACTCAAGGGTCAGAATATAGAGTCCATCCCTGAAAGGTGGGAACTCTCTGCACAGTTCAATGCCTGGTCAGTTCCCCCATCCAGATCTTGTACAAATGCAAGTGTACTTGGTTCAGCAAGACATCATTGCTTCATTTTTGGACTATCATCCCTAAGGTTTGCCAGAGTTTGAAGGCACCCCACATAGGGGAAATATGGATGAAATCCATATTAGCATCCCTAGTGCTGAAAATCCAGGGAGGACACTGTGGATGCACCCTTTGAATTTTCTGGAAGGAAATTTATTTTTGCCTGTCTTACAGGCCCTATCCAAGTTTGAACACTGCTGCTTGAGTTTGACACAGGGAACTGATCATGCATAGTGACTATCAGCCACTCCTCACTGCAATTAACTATATTTAGCCACACAAGCCTTATGTGTGGCTTTCTTTGAGGTTTACGTCTGTTTTAGATAGCAGTTCTCCAAATACTACCAACATCTGACCATTTAGCATTGACTGCAATGAAAACATCTTCAAGTGGTTGCCATAAGTTAGGAAGGGGCCCCTTTTATGCAAGACCAATGCCCTTCAACCTGGCCAAATACATTATATCTTTAGCCTCCAGCTGTGATGTTAGGTCTATACACTTCTTTCCCTGTAATAAACACATCATGTGCACTAATCACACAAAGTGCTTTGAAGTGAGGTCCATCAGGATGTAGTCACCATCTTGCTCAGCATCTCTGTGTATCATGTGCTCCATAGTGTTTTATTTTTTTGGTTGAAGGAAGGAAATAAAATCCTGGAATGGGGAAAATAAGAAAGGAAGAAATTAAACTAGATATTAGAAGATGTAATCATGCCAGTGAGAGACTTAATGTACAAGTAGGCAATGGCTAAATTCAACAAAAATATCACAGAACAAGGCTACAAAGCTGGCTCCTCTGCAATGAAGTTTCAAGAACAATGAAGATTTGGTCAACAAAATCCTAATTTCCTATATTTTGCCACTTTTTTCAATTCAGATTAAAGTGGAAAAAGCCAAACATGCATTTTCTCCATCAATATAACTTATGATCAGAACAGAGCTGGAATCATACCCTTCATTCTCTATTCTGCTTCCCACTATCCTGCCTGTCTTTCTGCCTCTATGAAAGCAAGGTATGAGACTGAAAGCCTCTGAGCATTCTCATTAGCAGATCTATTATTTCCAGAAGAGGCATGAAAAATGCCAGCAATTCTCTTGGAATATAATATTGGAACATGAGCTAGTCTGATGCACACAAAATGAGTAATTGACATTACAACCAGTAGGGCAAGTGATCAAGCATTTGTCCTTAAATTCCACACTGAAAATCTCATGATGATTTATTGTCATTATGCATATATTTGAGTAACTTGTGTTTTCAATATTTAAGAATATCTTCATTATAGCCAGGCATCAGTGATTCACACCTGTAATTCTAGCTACATTGGAGGCTGAGAGGAGGAGGATTGCAGTTCAAGGCCAGCAAATAGATCACAAATCCCCATTTCCAAAATAACACTAGTAAAGTGGACAGAATGCATGGCTCAAGTGTTACAGCAATTGCTTTACAAGTGTGAAACCCTGAGCTCAAATCCCAGTCCCACCAAAATAAATAACTGCATTATAGAAAAACTAGTTTTTGCATTACAAGTTTTTGGCAATATTGGGGTTTGAACTCAGGGCCTTGCACTTGATAGGCAAGCACTTCACCAATTGAGACACACTTCTAGCCCCCCTTGTCTTTAGTTTAACTTTTAGATGGGGTCTTTTTCTTTTTGCCTAGGGCTGGCCTTTAATTCAATTCTTCTATTTGTGCCACCCACATAGCTGAATTACAGGCATGTGAGACCATGCACAGCATATTTTCAGAGGCTCACTGATGTTTTCTGGGCTAACCTTGAACTTCAATCCACCCATTTCTGCTTCCCATGTAGCTGGGATTTAAAACATTAGGTTTTGTAAGACAATGTAGCAAGGACAAAGCATTAAAGACCAATATGTATACATTATCTTGTGCATATCATACATAGATTTAATATGAAACATCTGTAACCAAAATAATGTGATAGTTTTTGAATCACAGATATGTTTCATTGCAATAATATAGATCATGTATAGCTCCAAACACATAATGTCTTTCATAAAAGTATCATGATAATGCAAAGGGGAAACAAACATTTTTAAATCATATGTTTCTAGAACAAAGAGATGTGTTCTGATATGAATAATGAAAAAATAAATTGTAGTTCCTATCTCAAATCATATGCAAAAATTAATTTAAAAGAGATCTATAAATCATAAATGTATTCTTAAAAGCAAAGTAGAAAACTCCTGAGAAGAAGCACAGGAGAAAAATCTTTGTGACACTGGATTAGGTAAATAACTCTCAGGAGGTCATGAGTGAAAACTTATGGACAGGGACAAGTGCTCAGTGTTAAATAGTACAAGGACATGGCCCTCATGCTTGTGCAACTTAATTGTGCCCTCTGAACCTCTTCATGCTGAATCTCAAGTATATACTGCACCTTAGTTTGTGATACTGTTGGGTCTACATCACATGATGGCTTGATGGGTCAAATATAAGTCTGTTTACAGTGCTCAGTTTTTGTTCCATGATCACTTACTGGTCCATGGTCAGATGCTCAGTTTCCATCAAACCACACCAATATTTCAAGGTTTACCACTGTGAATGATACCTACCAATCTTCTGCCAACAGACTTGTCTCGCTTTATAACCTATGGGGTATGAATAGTGTCCTCCTATTCAGAAGATTAACTCACTTTCTATTTTTCTTTTATGTTTAACATTTCAGATGGTTTTTATTGAAGGTTCTCAAAAGAAATAAAACAGAAAAAGCTAATAATGTGATCAAATGTACAGTTCAAAAATGTCCTTTTTGCATTTAACAAGTATTAAGAGAGAAAACTACAGCATTATCTTGAATGAGAAAAATAAGTCACCACTGGCAAGTTTGTGGAACTAGTAATAAAAAAATAAAAAATTAACTCTCTTGATCATGTGGATACCTCTATGAAAATCATGTTTAGACTGTACAAAAGGCCTTTCTTCATAAATTAATCTTTTAAATAATTTAATGGCTGTCTACTATGTGATTTTAAACTGATTTTTTTTAATGTACAGAGATTATGTTTCCTAAATCCAGTATGGCATTTTGTTCAAACATTTCTAGCAGCAGATTTCCCCTTCCCTTCTAACTGAGCTATCAAAATTCTATGTTAACTAATGCAAAAAATGTCAAGTAGTGAGAGACCCGTTTATAAATGTACTAGGTACATGGAGGGTGGTGCATTTGGTCTGGACTTTCACAAAGCAATAATATTTCAGGAAATGTACAACCAATAATGTCACAACTTTAAAAAAGGAAACAAAAACAAAAGACACAAACACATTTCTCTTATGACTACTAATGTTCACCAGAATCTACACTTCTCAGAGCAGTAACAACTTTTGAAACTATGAAATGTCTGTGACATCTATAATCAAATACATGCAATAAAATTTAAGAACTAAAAAGTACTCAAAAGAAATAACTGCTAAGCCCTAGCTTCTGTGCTAGGAGGATTTGGTCTGTGGGAACAAGGAAGGCCAGCAACCTATCCCAGCACACACACACAAAAGGCTCTGAGCTAAATAATTTTTCATACACAGCTAATCAAGCAAGTACACAGTTTTGGAAGACAACTTAATTTATCAGTGCTTTCAAAACATATGTGATTGCCTTAATAAAAGAGATTTAATTACAGTGAATTATCTCATAGGTACTAAAGTAGAAACAACTGTGTATTTATGAATCTTGAATTTCATAGTGTCAAAATAGGTTTTCTTTACACTTGAACACTTGTAGCGATGATGTAAAAGTGTGGCACGTTTTTTTGTTTACTTTGTATGTCCATACATAAATTATAAAGCCTAAATATGAAGGTACAAAAAAGGCACATTCTCCTAATCACAAACTGATACAGCAAAAATAAAGAGCACAGAAGATGTGATGCTGAGACTAGTTGGGGCTACTGGTTACTGACTCTTTGGTATTTGGTGAAGTTACTATTAAAAGTGCCAAGTCATTTACTTTCCAAATTTGAGAGAGACAGAGAGAAGGAGAGAGAGAGAGACAGAGAGAGAGACAGAGAGAGAGAATTAGTAGCAAATTATTTTGCTTCTATCCATACCTCATCTTAAGCTGTAAAAGAAAGCCTTACTTTTAGCTTTTGCCATTTAGTTGCAATAGCAACATTTTTTCAGTTTGCCAGATCATAGGCATAATTCTTATTCTAAAGAACTACCATTAGTGTAAAGGAAGAAAAAAACATCCAGTGTCCCCCCCAGTCCCAATACTGCCTACACTAAATCTAGAACATCAAGGTTTTTTTTTCCTGAAAAAAGGCAAAAAAGACTTCACATTGCATCAAACAGTAGATATCCTAAAGCAGTCATACTATCAGAGGGAACTGGTGTTGAACAGCCTTACAAACAATTTACCTTATTAAAATTTCCCAAGACAGAAAATGTGCTTCACACAAAACATTTTCCCACTTCTTGCATTTCACTACCTTACACATCATATGAAAAATCACTAAAAACACCTAGTACATATTTTAAAAACTCAAAATTTCAACAACTTTTATTTACTACCTTTTAAAAGCCCTATGCTTCTGTTTTACAAGTCATAATAGATCAACTCATTTGGTTAAAGCATTCTACAGTAGTTTGAACTAATTTTTACTGAAACAGCTACAGCATCAAGAGCTAAGGCAAATTGAAATTCATAGAAAAGCATAAGACACTTCACACTATGTTGAAAGAAAAACAGAAAGCTAGGAAAAGACATTGACGACAACACTGAATTACAGCAACATTTGCATGGCCAGTACAGAACACAATGGGTGAAGTCAGATGATTGAAACTTCAGAAAGCCCTTTTCATACAGCTAAAAAAACTCAAATTGAACAAAGCCACAAAAATCTGCTCATGCACTTGGATAAGTCTTCATGTTCTCTGTGCACACTCAGAAAATTTGAAGTATTTTTCTTTTCTTTTTTGCTTTATAACATTTGCTAAAAATATTTTGTGTAGTTGTTTTTATGTTTTTTACTAACACAAACCTGTTTAGGGTAAGAACCACTAGATTAATTAAGGGTTTTATGTACCTTATAGAATTTACAGCAAAAACAGTTTTAATTGATTTCATTAGAAATAACATTTTTAAGAGCCTGTGCAAAATTGTCAATAATTTCTTAAAACACACAATTGATTAGAAAAATCCATGACTGTTCAGCCTTCACAACCTTCTTCATGTAAAAACACCCTTCTGTACACCTCACAGTTACTTATTAGGTTGAAAGATACATGGAGAAGTGTCATTAGACATCTCTATAGAAAACTGCTGCTGACTACTTGCTTCTTCAACAGGAACTGCTGTCTGAGTGTGTGTACTGTAGGAAATAGGCATCCTACATGGCTGACATTGCAGGCATATATGTTCCAATTCTGCCTAGTGAAAGATGACTCATCTGCTGGGCCAGGGGGCTGAATATAGACATAGGCTATAGTGACATGCTGTGTTCTCACCAAGGGAGTTAAGATGGCACCAGGGTGCTATAGCATATGTGGTTGAGGCCACATCCAAGAAGGACTCTGCACCTGGTAGGCAGATATAGAAGATGCAATATAGGATGTAAAAGAAGTTTGAGTGGTGCACTGGGACCAGACACTGCTACTTGTTTGAGGGCGTCCTGCAGTTATCACCGGCCATGGGGATGGCATTGCCCCTGGAGAAGATCATTTCTGCAGGCTCAGGCAGCAGTGGAGGGCATGGGTGTGGAGTGGAGCAGGGGAGGGGCAGGCGTGGGCAGGGCGGGGCGGTTCCAGCAGGCAGGGGCTGAGGGCTCAGCTTCTCCTGGTATCTTCTCATTCTGTCAAGTGTTTTGTGTTGTTTATGCAGTTGCAAATTACAGAATATTTGCTTATCCCTCCAAAGTTGAAGTCATACTGAAAACTTAAATGGTTAATGATTTTCATATTAAGAGGATCTGAAACCCTTTAGTTGTTCCCACAGTGTAAACTATTCAATGAAGACAAATAGAAAAATACACACTCAGGGACTTAATATGAGTAATTATGCAGTTCTAATGCAATCTTGAAGTTTCAATATGAATAATTTTGGGGGAGAGATCAATTTTTATTACATTTGTTGAACTGTATTATATCTGCTTCCTAGGCTTAGGACTTTTGTTTTTAAAGTTGTACTGAAATATGTAAAGCAGATTAGTAAAGCATTATGTTGTGCATTAGTGACATGCTTAAACTTTGCTTTGAAAATAGCTGTGATAAATTATAACTTGTCATCCACTCCTTCCTTCCAGGGGTAAAGCCCAGATATTATTTCACTTGTTAATATTAAACAAACTATTTTAATAGCATTATTTTGACATTTCCTTTGTACATATTTATTAGACTGGATTTCAATGCATTTACATATACCAAAATGACATTTAATACTTTATTTTACAGGAGTGGAAAATAATTCTCTGACAGTTTATTTTACTACACTTCTGATAGTACAATAGATGGATACAGTAAATAATATAATGGCAACCATTTTTAAGAAGCTATTTAGAAATATGGGTTGCTCCCATTTTATTCTAATAAATAGGTTTGATAATTGATTATGAGGTTGCTTAAATGTCACTTTATTATGCAAAACCAAGTCTATTATTCTTTAATGCACTTTTGAGGAGAAAATGTTATTATATAATTCTCATTCTAAATTTTAAATTAAATTGCAAAAGGGTAAATATTTACATTGTTTGTAGATATTGGGAAATCTAGAGATATAGCCACTTAAAATATATCTATTTTATACCAGTAATTTGTAATAGATAATTGTACTAAAAAATACAATTTTTTAAAACACAGAATGCTCTAGGTTGTTCACTGTACAGTTTATTTAAAAATTCTTTTCCTAGCAAGGTGCCAGTGACTCATGCCTATAATCCTAGCTACTTGGGAGGCTGAGACAGGTAGGTTCACAGTTCTATGCCAGGCTCTGCAAGTAATTCAGGAAACCCTACCTACAACTTAACCAGAGCAAAATGGGCTGGAGGTGTGGCTCATGTGTTACAGCATGTGCTTTGTAACTGTGAATCCCTGAGTTCAAGCCCCAATTGCCTCTAAAAAAATTCTGTTCCTAGATTCAAATAGTATTCTATATACCTGTACTTTATGTTTTAAAGTTTTCATACAGAGGAAGTAAAAAATTTCTAATTAATGCTTAAAGTCCTGATAAACACATAGAAAAACAATTTTAAAGTTGAAAATGTAGCATCTCCAAAATGTGTGCACACTGACCTTCATACATTGAGGATGTAGACTTTCAACTAATTTCATTTTTTGTTGTTATTTATTTATCTATGCCTGGCTTATTGACTGAGAAGTGGACTTGCTAAGGTTTTGCCGGAGTTGGCTTTTACTTATAGTCTTCCTGTCCTCCAGGAGTGAAGCACCATGACAACCCCATACTTATCTATATGGTTACTAGCAATTTACACTCCCATCAAAAGTGTGTGAGAATACATTTTGGTTCATGTCCTTGTCAGCATGTGTTGGTTTTGTGTTTGTGGTATCAGCTATTTTGACTGGTAGGAAGTGATATTTTATTGTTGTTGCAGATAACATTTCTCTGATATCTAATGATACGGACATGTTTTCATCTATTCAGTTGTCATCTGTAAATCTTATTTCTAAAGAATATCTTTTCAGATTATTTGCCCATTTTAAATCAGATGATTTACTATTTTAATGCTAAGGGTTTTTAATTACTTTTGATTTATGGGTACTTACTCTTTATCACATGATTACCTAGAAAATATTTTCTGCTGTTCTGTAGACTGTTTCTTCTTGACAGTTTCCTTTGACATCAAAGCTTTCTACTTTAGAGGCTGCTGGAGAGTCTCAAGTGGTAGAACGCCTGCCTAGCAGTTCAAATGCCAGTACCACAAAAAAACAAAACCAAAAAAAGCTTTCTACTTTGATGTAATCCATTTTCTCCTGTTTTATGCATGTTTGGGATCATATCCAAAATTTCTTTGCCATTACTGATATCTTGAAATTTCTCCCATGTTTTCCAGTAGTTTCATAATATCAAGTTGTACATTTAGCTCTTTGATCTATTTTGAGTTGATTTCTGAACATGATGAGAAACAGGTCATATTTCAGTCTTCTGAATGTGGACATCTAGTTTTCCCAGAACTGTTTATTGAAGAGGCTATCTTTTCTCCAATGTGTGCATGTAGTGTCTTTGTTGAAACTCGGGTGTTGATGGGTGTTTTTTTATTCAGTCTATGTTCTGTTCCATAGGTCTTTGTGTCTGTTTTTATGCCAGTACTGTGCTTTATTTTTGTTATGATGGCTCTGATGTATGTCTTGAAACCAGTCAGTGTAATGCCACTAGGTTTGTTATTTTTCTTCATGTTTGCTTTGGTTATTTAGGGTCTTTTGTGCTTCTCCATCAGTTGTAGGATTATCTTTTCTTGATCTATGAAGTATATTATGGTATTTGTGTGGAGATTGCATTGTGTGGAGGTCGTATAGACACTTTCACAATATTAGTTCTTCAAATCCATGAATCTAAAGGTCTTTCTAGTTTTTTGTGTCTTCTTTAATGTGTTTCATCAGTGTTTTGTCATTTGCATTGTTGAAAGTTGTGAGTTTCTTGAATAAATTTATTACTGTGTATTTTTGTAGCTTTTGTGAATTAAATTGCATGCATGGTTTCTTGTACAGCAGCTCATAATTGTGTTGGCTTTGTAGCATGCAACCTTACTGAATTCATTTGTGAATTACCATAGATGAAGTGTAGAGTCTGTAGGTTTTGGCATGTATAGTATTATAGCATTTATAAACAGGGAAAATTTGATTTACTCCCTAGCTACTTACATACACTTTAATACATTCCCTTGCCTACTTGCTTTGTCTTAAATTTTCAAAACTATATGTAGTAAGAGTGATGACAGTTGACAATCCTACCTTGCTCCAGATCTTAGAGGAAATGCCTTCAATTTTTCCTCATTTGGAATGATGTATGCTGTGGGGTTTTTACATAGAGTCTTCATTATCTTCATGTATTATCTTTCTTACTAAATCTCTCTTTCAATGGTTCATGATAAAATGATGTTGAATTTTATCAAATTCTTCTCCTGCTTTTGTTGAGAAATTTTATATCCATGTTCATCAAGAATATTGAATCATAGTTTTCTTATTTTGGGTGTTCTTTTGTTCTTGTCTGCTTTTGGTATGAGGATAATAAATGGCCTCAAATAATTAATTTGGAAATGTTCCTTCATTTCAATTTTTTGAACAATTTGAGAAGAATTAACATAAGTACTTCTATAGACGTTTGATATAAATCAGCAGTAAAGGCATTTAGTCCTGGAGATAAGTGTTTTGTTTATCTTTTTTAATGTTCTCAGAGTCTCGGTTTCCTTTCTGAATTTATCATCTCCATTGCTCACCTTTTTTCCAGGACTAGGATTGACCTTCTTACTTCATTCATCTGTTTGTTTGAATCCTCTTGAAGATCATTGATTATTTTTAACCTAGACTTTTGAATTATTTGGTATTTTAACAATTTTGGTACATTTTGGATTTGATTATTAAGGAGTTAAGGGCTTTTTTGAGAAATCAAATTGCCTTGCTTTTCTGTGATTCTTCTGTTTCTACATTGTGATTTGAATGTCTGGGGGGATGGATATTTCATTAAGATTATTTATTTCTATTTTATGGGGTCTTTTCAGTGAGAAGTTTTCTATTGAGTTTATAATCTTAGAGTTATGATACCTACTGCTACTCAGAGAAGAAAAATAAGTCACCAGTTACAAAAACAATTTGAAAACAAACTGATATTTAAATTTTGGAAATATCTACAACATATGCCTTAAGGGGGAAATAAATAATTTTTGACACTTCTGGGATAAAGTAGGAGATAAAAAAATTCTTAAAGCTAAAGGTATTAATAATTAATAAAATAGTTGTGGGGAAAGGAAAAAGAGAAGAAGAAGGGTAACAATAGAAGACAAGTATATGGGAAGAACTAATAGAAAATAGTAGTGAGGAAAAACCTAAGAAACTAAGTACAGAGATGGATAAAACAAACAAAATCAAAAGAAAGGAACAAGCAGGTCAATATTTCTTCCTTGCTGAGGAGGGCAATGGATTTTTCTCCTCAGGATTGTCACTTGGGTTGGGGGGGCAGCTCTTTTCCTCTCTGAATTCCAAAACTCTTAGATCAGAAGGGTTGTTTGCAGACTGAGCCCAGACTTGGATTTCTCTGAGCTGAAATCCCAGGTGTATTATGCCACATGCAGGCTCACTGATGTGAAGAGTGCAGGACACAACCCAAACTGTTCCTAAGGACCCCAGACTGGATTGCTAGAGGGGCAGTATGGGTTCAGCATGGGAAATTCCTGACCATGGCTGCTTCTCACAATCTCTTTGATCCTCTAAGAGTATACAAATCTGTCAACTCAAGCTGACTGCACTCATGGGCAAGGCACAGGGCTCTGGCTGATCCTGTGCCCCTTGGCTTCACATTTCTCTGTCCTAGCACTACACCTTCTCATTTCACACAGGTCTGCTCACTCTTCTCTTACTAGCACCACTGATGAGTGACACTTGATGTACACTCTGTAGTACAACTCCCATTTCCACCTAAGTAGAATGAATCTGTGAATCTGAGTCCATAGTGCTGCTAGTTTCCTGGATCCACACTGATTCTATGGGCCATAGCTCACTTAGATGCTGAAGAGTGGGGCCCTGTGGAGTTTGGAGATTAAGAAATGAAGGGTGTTCTGGTCTCCCTGGCTGAGAGCAAAACTGGAGTTTCAGACTCAAGGCCCAAACTCTTGGCACTCCAAATGCCATGTCTGGCCCCTTGCCTCTATGTGCCAAATAAAGAGCTATGGTAAAGGATGGAGAAATCACTCTTATGACAAGGTCCTTGACCATGTCAGGGGCAGAGGCAGAATCAGCACTAAGACCATCTTCGGTCATGTCTGGTACAAAGATGTGAGCTTTAGCTGTAAATAGAAAAATAATTAGGGCAGGGATAGAAGGTACATATAATTAAAGAGTCCCTGTCACAGGGTGCCTTTCAATGGTCAAGTGGGGCTTTATTGGTCATTATTTCAGTCCCTGTTTTTTGAGGGTTCTGGAGAAGTTATTATCAGTGTCTTCCCTTAAAGTGGGGGATAAGGGATAAAGGGAATGGTAGAGGGGGTGATTTCAAGTGTGATATATTTGATATATTGTAAGAAACTTTGTAAATGCCACAATATACCCCTACCCAGCACAACAATAAAATCAAAATTTAAAAAGTTGCCTGAACCTCATTGAAAAAAACTCTTTCATAATTGCCTTACTTATAATACATATTCACTGTCATGTATTCCACATTACTAGAAAAGGGCTTTGTGCATGTAAAATCAATAGCTGACCCTTAGCTAAACCACAATTGCTTTTGAGAGTACATACAATAGCATGCTTCATAATGGTACTTGGTAATCCCAACTACTTTAGACATCTAAAGCCCTAAAACACATAAATGAATGTAATTTTCACTATAAAAACTGGGCAATCTAATCACCTAGTGAAGGAAAATGACATTTCAACATTTGTAGTTGGGAAAAGTTTCTGAATACTACTTATGAGTAATTACTATTTTCTATTTCTGAATAGTGCATGCAATATACTTTTAAACTTTTAATATGAGTTTTGTTTTTGTTTTATCTTTCTCTAGCTTATACGTGATATTTTAGTTTTAACATTGAACATGGAAATCCATGCATCAGAAAAAAAGTAGCTAATAAGGTATTGCAATTTAATGTCAATTGTTAAATAAAACAAACATAAACTGAAAACTCAGCATGATAATGGAAATTTTCTCAGCTAAATTCCTGAGATTGGCTTTGGTATTGGCAGACAAAAATTCTGGGATCCATGCTTAATGGAAACACTGAATGCTATTTTTTCAAATTATATTTACTTATACAGTTACATGGCATAAGTTCAGCATATAGTTGAATTTCCTAGTTTATTTATAGTTACTGAAAATGTTAGTATTGTTTCCAATGGCAACTATCTGGAATTTTACTGTAAAATGTTTCTCTCCTGATATGCTTAGGTTTAAATGTTTTTGTCTAGTAGTCCATAATAAGAAAATTAATTTAACACCCCAAACTTCAGAGCCCATTTTCAGAACTGAAAGTACTTTTGAGTGTGAAGTGTGAAAATGTTGATCATATATACAATGTAAAACTTTTGCTATTTGTATTATAAAAATATTGGTATTAAAAAAATTCTAATTTATAATTTCCTAAATGTAAAATGGAATATTCAAATAGTAGATAGTGGTTTATACTTAATTTCTTAAAAATGTATGTACTTTATGAGCCCTTATTATGCTAACAACTGTATTCTAAATATAACCAAAAAATTTAACAATTTTTAAAATAAAATAAAATGGAATTTTCAACTTTTCATCAATTTATTAAATACATTTTGTCTTGTTCCTCCTTTATTTCTGCTTGACATTATAACTTGGTGAATATTTCATAGAGGAAATATATATATATATTTATACACACACATATATGTATTTACCATTTCTAACTTTTCTCTCCTGACCCTTTGCAGTTTTTTCCTTCCTTTCCATTTATTGTGCATCTCACATAATTAATGAACACATTGTTATAAAAAGGTTGCTGTGTCTTTTCCTTCCTCTCCACTGTGGAGGCTAAGAAAGAAAGAACCTGTGTGAGTGTTTCTGAGAAACATTCAGGATGTTGTAGGTGAAATCTCAGCATGTGGAAATCTATAGCCATTTGATTATGGATTCTTCCTGACTCAAGACTTTAACTAGGGTATGTGTTGAGATACATACATATATATTTATAATTCATATAACATATATAACTTTAAATGCATAAATAAATATGTTCAATATTTACAAACATATAAACATAAATTATGTGTTATATATTATGTAAATAACTGTGTATATATGTATATAGATGTATATGTATGTAATATGTATACATAAATCAAAAACTACTTCCTCCTCCCATCACACCATCTGTCTGGTGTCTATGGAAATATCTAAAGCCCTGGAAGGATCTAATTTGCACACAGTTGCAAAAATCACACGGTAATTCTATAGCCATGCTCAGAATTTGACATACATTTTCTTCCTCTCTATTTCCAGTCGGTCAGTTGGGTATTTCTTTTTTTTAATTTTTAGCATATAATCTGCACAGGGGGAATACATGGTGATTTTTATATATTGCCTTACAATATATCTTAGATTTAACCCCTCTTACATTCTCCCACTCCCCCCTTAGAACAATTTCAACAAGTTTCATTCTTCTATTTTCATATATGATTACAAAATACATCTGTCATATTCACACAAGTCACCCTTACATTTTACCTACCCACTTCCAAATGGTACCCACCCCTGGAAAAGACCTATTTTACCCTCTTGCCCTTCCTTTTTAAAAAAGTATATATTGATAGTCCAAGGGAGTTTTGCCTTGGCACTCAGATATATACATATATATTTAGTGCTTTAATCAAATTAACACCTCATTTACTGATGCATTCTCTATTACCGTGTATTCTAATACTCAACAGCTCATTGTACAGTACATTATACCATATTCAAACATTTTCTTTCCCTCTCTTGCCTCCCATAGTGCACTCAGACAGACTCATTAACACAATTTTGTCCTCTCTCTCACTACACACACACACACACACGCACACACACACACACACATTTAGTTTTTAGTTCTAGCTTCCACATATGAGGGAAAACGTGGGAACTTTGATTTTTTGAACCAAGCATATTTTGCATATCATGAAGTTCAGCAACTCCATCCATTTGTCTGTAAGCAAAATAATTTCATTCTTTTTTATGGCTGAATAAAACTCCATTGTGCAGTAGGTGTTTCTAAAGGAAGAAAAGCTATCTCCTGACCACTTTGCTCACACTGATTTAAGTCACATTGTGTTCTCGTAAATCACCCTCCTGAGTTAAATTCTGTATTGTCACTAAGTATAATTTTCAGTTTCCATGAGGTTTTGATATTGGGATTTCCCAGAGGTTTAAATGCTCATTGAACAGTGATGTCTGAGATGTTTTTACTATAAGAATGAGAAGAAATCCCCCTCAGAGATTCATCTTGCAAGGTGAAACCTTCAAACAGTGTTTGTTTGTTTTTTCTGAGATAGTAGACAGAAGCTAAAATTTTAGGAACTTCTTAGACTTGAAATTTATTTAGCCTTTTTCTAGCAAAGAGTTAACACAGAAAAAGAGACATACACAACATGAGTACAGAGATGTTGGGCCTTTTCCACTTGTACCAGCCACCCTATTGGACATCTGCAGGTCCTAGTGAGGAGTTAGTGTGTCCAGGAAAAGCTGTATTACACACTTGAAAGGTACCCTAAACAACTCTTATCATCATAACCCTCTTGGCAGAAGTGCTACCTAGAGCAAATTTACTGAGAGTTTAATAATGTATTACTGAGCTGTGCAACCTGCAAAATTAATGAATTTAAGTCAATTGAAAGCAAGTATATTTAGAGAATTCATTTTTCATTACTTATTCCTCTACTTATATTCATTAGGAACTCTATGATCTTGTCTTATGTGTAAGATTTCTCTATTGTTTGTGTTTATTGATACAGGATGTATTTTAACTCTCCCAACACATTTACAAATACACTCAAGACAAGTCCTGATACATGACCTTTGAAATGAACCAAGAGAGAAGATATTCTATGTAAGGACTACAACTTGAAAGGTGGAATTTGTTTTCATAGTCTGGAGATGAGCATAGAAAAGAAAAAGTCATTATACAGCCATAAGTACCATGTTTGTAATTAACTGACCTCAAAGGTTACTGTTTACTGAGAAAGGATCTGTGAAGATATTAGAACTGTGAATTCAGTAAATAGCTTTAACGTCCCTGAAGAGGATTGGGACTATTCATGACTCTTGAAAATCTCACTTTTTCAGACAAGTTACCTAGTGAAGATATTCTAAGCTCTGTCATTCCTATCCCAGAATCTCCACAGAGAACCAATGGGAGGTTGAGAAGATTTTTAGCAACCTGCACTGTCTATCTTGTTACACAACCCTGACCCAAATCTCCCACTGCCCTGACCATCTGATGAAACCTGTGGTTTACCAATGGTCAAAGATTGTTTGATAAGCTGACTCAGATAGGTATGGATCTATTACAGCTCTTTGTCCTGGCAAAATCCCCTAAGCAGATATTCAAACCAATTCAGCCCACAACAAAGAGGTGAGTAGAATCTTTTGCAAATCTTAGTTAGAATAATAATAGTTTCCAAAGGGTGCCCACAAAAAGCATATCCTTCCTTGTCACTGTCAGAGAGCATGGTATTTTTATTAATTGGAGAGGAGTATTGTAGGTATTTTCAGTTGAAGATACCCAAGGGTGCTATGGCTTCTGCCCCTAGAAATGAGGCCTTACCTTCCTATAAATGACACATTTGAAAAGATCACAGACCTTTTAGGATTGGTACAGCCTTGTAACCTACCTATTCAGAGTAGCTGAAAGAAGGTCCTGAAGAAATATACCATCCTTTAGCTCAATTCTGGGCAAGAAGATAATGGGCACTGGGCAAAGGTATAGTGTTTCTGGATTACTGGTTGCAGATGGCTGACAATAGATAGGAACTTGCTTTTGAAAGATTTATGGGTCACAGGTAATGATGTGAAGTGCAAACAAAGCTCACTAAACCAAGTGAGGCCTTCTTGGGAGGGTTATGAACAAGGTCATCATAATTTTCCTTTTGATCTGGGGGGAAGACTTGGGCAGGGCACCTGAGCCTAATAGAGCCTGGCATCCCTAGATCCTCCCTTCCTTACTGTCCTCACTCCGTGCAAAAGCACAGAGACCTGGAAGGAAGAAGCTAGCCTGACAGCATGTACCAAAAAAGCTACATTTATTTACTGTGACAAACAAATTCACCCATGTGTTACAAACCCGTCCTACTCAAAACCCTATACCATCACCCTTTTACCCTAAAATCCCCCTGCCCTCTGTCCTCCATTCGTACCCTCTGACCCAACTGGATCAGCTGAGTTAAGAGCATTCTTTGGCTCTCAGGGAGCAGTATGTACCCAGAGTGAAATCTGGCTTATACCAAACCTTCAAGTGAAGCAACCCAGAGACCACCTACCCACCAACATCCATGGTGGTTTCAATACATCTTCCTTCTCCTATTGGTACCTAACAACTCACAACTCCTCTTCTTAGGCTGTAAGGCACAAACCAACCCATAAGTCAATTTCTGAACTGACTCTATGCAGGAAATCTGTTCCAGAAACAATGACTCTCCTATGAGTGCTTACTTCTTGGACTTTGCAGGTGGAGGAGTATCTGGACTGAGGCATCTTTTTTGAGGAGTGGATGGCTGGAGTGCTTGGATTCCATTGCAGAGGAGGTTCCTGTCAGGACCCAGTTCCTGAAACAGCCCACAGGGCAGCAGACAGTTCTGGGAGGTGAGCAGGCAGTCCAGGCTTCAGATGTGCAGATACACTAGTTTGTGAAACGCATAAAGAAAGATAAAACAAATGCCATCCAGACCATTGGGCCAATATGAGCTTTAGGGAGGACCTTGTTAGTCTTTCAGTGAGGCTGATGACTATGTGCATGGAGGCAGGTTTCTAATGTTGTAAATTCTGAGTGGTTGTGTTTGACATGCTCGTTTTAAGAAGAGATGGACACAGAGTTGCAGGGGAAGGCATCTCCTTGAAGTCACTCAAACCTTCTATTTGCTCCTGTCCTGCAGGACTCTCTCTTTCCCTGTACTTCCTTGCATGACCATGCATGTGTGCACACTGAGGATGGGCAGGGCAGGGGCAAGTATTATTGCTCACTATCAATATCACCATCTCTATGGCCATAACACTCCAATTGCTACCAGCATCCTTTGCTGACCTTCTGAAAGTGACCTTTAGGCAGGAGCACAGAGGCTTGGTCCCAATGGTCATGGCTCCAATTGTGGTGCCCAAAATCTGTGATAAAAATGCAAAGGTAATGGGAACACAGACAAGACCCCACTTAATCATGGTCCTGTATGTCACTAGTGCTCCTACCTCAGGGTTCTTAGCATCCATCCATAGGTCCCTTTAATGCAAGGCTGTTCTGTGAGTTAGTGTCCTTCTGAGGCAAGAAGAGCACTGGAAGCATTGACACCATTGGTGGTGGCAAGGATAGCCTCCTGAGCTCCTTTCATTTTTCTGTTAACTTCTGGAATTTGAAGTGTGAGGAGAACAGTTTATATTGGGGTGAACTCAAATGTGGCACTGTTTATTTAGTATCCCTCACACTCAGTAAACAAAGGTTGATGAAATCTTAAGTGTTAGATTAGCTTTACCTAGCTAAGCAAAGAAGAAGCTCATGTCATTGAGAAATGATTAGCGTTTTCACAGACCTCCTTGTTTCATGTTTGAGATTTTTTAAACATTAGCCAAAACTTAATCCAGCATTCATAATCTGATTAAATACTTCAGTGATATTAGTGACTTTGCAGAATTTAATAAGAAGGTTTTGCTCAGTTTGATGTTGTGTAATGATGGACTTGTTGTGCATGCTAGAATCTGTCAAAAATCAACAAAAGTGTTATATGAGAATCAGATGTGTAAAAGGAATTAACAATGTATGAATGTTTAATTTCTTATTAAATTGTATATTACACATGTACATTTATTAATGTTCATATATGTATATGTAGATAGGGTATCAGTATGCATATTAGATCTTATGAGAAATTGTTTTGATTTTATAGGCCTTGAAACTATGGGTGTTTGTTCTATAAAAATGTGATGTCATGCTTGGCCTCTTAGGAATGGTAGAAATTCGAGGGCATGGGTAGTTTTTTGTATGTGTTTTTGGGTGTCTGTTGGGAAAGCAGTTGTATGAATTCATAGTGTGTGATTAAGTTATAAATTGGGTGGTAAGTACTAATATGTGTCTTCACACGTGTGATTGATGTTGTCTGTGTGGATAATTTAGGTATAAAGAATTCAGGATGATGTTTGTGACATTGTGTTAGATTGACTGTGATATGAGAGGATGTGAAATGTAACACTTGTAAAATAATAACTGGGGTTAGGTGTGTGTAATTTCCATTTTGGAATGTTTTACCAGTGTTTTCCCCATAATTGGTGGGATTTGAGAAAGTATCATGGCAAAATTGGAAAAGAAAACATGTGCATGTGCCTGTGGGCAATGTTAAGTAAATATGCAATGCTATAATGACAAGTGTAAATGTACAATGTGTATTTTTGTGTGGATTGCACAGTATGTGGTGGGAAATGTAGGAGGATTGTTTGTGTATTCTGGATGTAGTGGATGGTTACTTTTCTCTCCATTTTTCAGGATTTGTGAATGTATTTTCAGCATGGGAACATTCGTCTATGACTAATACAGTAAAGGTAGAATGAATATGCACAATCAAGGCACGGATTTTGTATGATTCTACATATGAAAAATGAAGAAGTTTTTCGTGTGTGTATATTTGCTAGTATGGGTCTTTTATAAAGAATTACTTATAATTTATAAATATATCTTATTTTGTGTGATATTTTTGCTGGTTAAGAGTTACATGTGTATGGAGTCTATATTTACTAGTGTATGTTTTATATATGTGTATGTGGTTTCTTATAGTTTTCTTTTCCTTTTTGTGTTTTTATGCATGTGTGTGCACATCGGGATTTGAAGCTCAAGGCCTCAAGCAGTAGTGGTTAGTGGAGATTTTTGTCTATGTATGTATCAAAATTTTGAGTATAGTTTCATTGCTTCTGTGAATGTTTACATTTGGGGTCTGAGAATAGAAAAGCACAGAAGTCCTCTTCGTGTGTATTCTGCAATGGAATCTTGGAAATTATGGTGGTGCTGTTTTCACGTGTTTGGTCTCCTGCATTTAGCAAGTATATTAATATGGATCACTGAAGTCTCTTGAAATTATTTTAAGAAGGGAATTGGGTATGAAATAAAAACTGGAGTATAACATATGTATATATGGAAATGTCATTAAGAAACCCCCTAAAGAACTATAACATACTAAATAAAATGTTTAAAAAATAAGTACAGATTGTTTGTGGCTGTGTGTATTTGATTTCATTTAACATATGGGTGAATATTCTAGTAGATGTGGGAGGTTCATTGTGTGTTTGAAAATATACTTTGTAGATTGTGTATGCCTTCTGGAGTTGTGGAATATACGTATTTTGGGACTGTGGGATTTCACATGGGTCTTTTTGGGTGGTTCATGAGAAAAATGTCTATATACTTGGTGTTTTTCTAGAGCCTCTGCATATTGGGTTTTCATTCTGTATAAATGGGCAGTACATTTATTGCATGGGTTTATTTAGGGTATATATTGTATGTATGCATAATTGTAGCAGTGACATGTGAACATTATGGATGAGTAGGGATTTTCTGTAAAAACTTCTATAGTAACAGGTGCTATATCTGTGTTCAAGTTACAGGCAGAAGTTTGTGTGTGTGTATGTGTTCATTAACTATGAGGGGTGTGTGATTTGAATATATCTGCTGAGGTTTTCTTTGTAGATTTAGGGTTGAAGTTGAGGCTCCTATTCAGTGTTACCCATATATTTGTATGAAAGTACATGAGTTAGCCAGAAGTAGCTTGTGTCAGTCAATGGTGCTCATCGTTTCCTGTCTATGTTCAGTGGCTATAGGTTGCTATTTGGACAATAATACTTATGGGACAGTTTTACCAAGGAAGCTACTGCCAAGGCTTTCTTGCCTGCCCATGTGATTCCGGAGCAATCAGTTACTCGCACCCACACCTCTAGTGTGTGAGTGTGTGTGTGTGTGTGTGTGTGTGTGTGTGTGTGTGTTTACATATGACCAGGGTTTTGTGTGAAGTAAGAATATTCAGGCAAAAATGAGTACAGGTATCAGAGATCTACATCAGGGGCTATGTGTCCTTGTTTCTTGCATTGACCTTATTGTTCTGAGCTTTTGTTTTTATTTTAACTAAGTCAGTTAATTCTCTATGTCCAAAGAGTCCTCTTTTTATGCAAATGGATTCAGAGTTTGTTGTATATTGGGAAAATAGATATCCTCTAACATTTCTGTAGTCCTAATATCTAGGTGTCAAAATAGCTGGGTATGATGAACAGACAATTGTGGAGAATATAAATAACAATGGTATGTTGTCGTGTGACTTACTATAGTCATAAAATTATGATGATCAGGTGTTCAGACAACTCTACTACTCTTTTCTGCCAAGTGTCCTGAGAATGATCTGTCCACTCCTCTGAATACAGTAATGGAAGGAATACCTCCTCTATAGGCTCTGCCTGTTGAAAGTCTACAGAACCTATCTGCATTTGACCTTGGGGGTGTTAGAGCTCTTGGATATCAAGGAAGTCAACTGTATAACTAGTTTTGAGCCAACCTATATGTTAATGTGAAGCTTTACAGCTATGTAGGTCCTCCTAGTCTCCCCAGTGATGAGAGGTTTTAATTTCAATTTTGGAAACCATAATCCAGCAAGTCCTGTTTTGAAGAAACGTTTGCCTCTCTTTTCTAAAGCCTTGAGGTCCTCATGTTCTAGGAAGATCACCTGAACTTAGTGTTTCTCTAGAAAAGTCGTCTAATTTATTTCATTTTCTCTCTTTTGTTGAGTAGATGGTCAAAGAGAGAGATAAGTACTTTCAAGATTGTCACTTACCAAGCCTCTCTGGGCCACACCATAGGCTTTCTACACCTGGCTTCTTTTGGTGAGTCTCCTTTTGCACAGGAACCACAATACAGCAAGAAGCAGGAATGGCTTTACAGGAATATATAAATGGAGGAATCAGGGGATATATGTGACATGTTATGGTTTGAATCTACATTTTCTAATAAAAGCTTGTGTTTATTAGTCGCCAGCTAGTGACCCTAATGGGAGATGGGGAATCTTTTCAGAGATGGGGCATAATGAAAGGAAAATGGCTCTTCAGGCATTTTAGGGATTATTGGGGCCTCATACCTGTACTCTTGCCTCTGCTGCATGGCCACCATGAGGTGAACGGTTTGTCTCCATAATAAGCACACCAACATGATTCAAGTACCAATGGTTGACATGCATCAAGGCCAGGCAATCATAGTCTGAAAATGGTTTTATTTTCCTTTTAAATGTTTGTCTTGTGAGTTTTGACATCATGAAAATTTGTGAAATTTTGGAGCAACAGATCTGACAAAGCCTATAATGTTGGAAGCAGAGCTTCCAGTATGATCTGAGTGTGCACTCAGGAAACTCTGTTTGAGAAGATCTCAGGTTCTTCCACTTCTTGAACACAAATGGATAAAGAAACAGATTGCAAAACAATAGCAAAAGAAAGAATAGGCACTGCAAAAGAAAGAGTAGTGGGCTGTAGCCAGCTGGCATAGAAGCATTGGATCTCTTTGTCCAAAAGGCATTTTATAAATTCTAAGGGAAAACAACTGGAAACATATGGATGGGTCTTTGCAAGAGGGGCTATGATAATTGACAGGTCTGATTGACAAAGCCTTGTCTGCCATGGGGTATTCTGCACTAGCACTTAGACTGTTTGCCAAAGTTTGTAATTGTATGTATGAAATGCAATACTAGAAGGGTTTATGTGAGAGGTCATTTTAATGACAGATTCTATTTTACTGGGCATGCACAAGTTTTACATCTGAACTGGCCAAGAAACCTTCCTGGCATTTTGGAGAATTTTTACAACTTCAAAGGAATTTACATCTATAATCCTGTACATAAAGTCATCATCAGAAGAGATGAGTATAATACTGGGTAGGAGCAGTATAAAGTTACCTTTTATTGCACAGTATTGATTCCCATGGAAGGATTTTATTATATTCTCTTTTACCAGCCTGCCTCAGTAGTTTCTCAGAGGAGAAGAATTCTGTTATGAATGCAGAAAGTAATATTTTGCACATAAGGCTTCAAATACATGTCATCATGATATTACATTCTGGCAAAAAAACCCCTCATTTACATTTGGCACTATCCCTGAGATTTCATGTGAGGCACAATTTAAAATTGACAGGCTAATTAATATGTGGAGGAAATATCAAGTCCCCAGAGCTTCAAGGTGTGTTCAGCCAGTATTCATGGCTGATTTAGTCAGATTGATAGTGAGATTTGTACACTAAGATATAGGACAAAGATTTGAAACTTTCAACTTTGTCCAGAAAGTAGTGGTGTGAAAGTGAGGCCAAGGAGGGTGTTTGCCAATGTCATTGATCCATTATAATGAAGTTAACTACTTTTCACCTGGTAGGAAAATACCTTGAGGAAATCTCAGAAATCAGTATATCCAATCACCCATTGACAGATGATATTTTCTTTGAGAAAACAGCCTTGGGACACTCTGATTGCACAGGGCCACCTGGGATATCATTTCCATTTTCAGCCATCAAGACACTCAGAGGTCTCTGAGGATACAGTGCAAGTGGTCCTGACTACTATTCATGCTAGCAACAGAGCTTGGTATTGGACCAGTAATGCTGGTGTTGCAGGCATAGAGAATGCAAGAGGTGTGGGGTCACACCTCTATTGAAATTTCAGAAGAAAACCTGGAAAGCAAAGCAGTGAGTGCACTCTCAGAGTCCCTGAACAGACAAGGAGAGGGTTATATATGAAACTTTAAACCTGAAGCTGCCATGTATACACAGAAAAGTTAGTGATGCCAGGAATGTGAATTCCTTCCTTAAGGAAGCCAAGGTAGCAAGTTGAGTCAACCCAAGGTGGCAAGAGTCCTCTTGATTCCAGCTGGCTAGGTGGGGGTACACTGTAGTATTTACAAAAGTTCTTACAATTTATCAAATATATCATGCTTGAATTCACCCCTCCATTGCTGTCTTTCATCTGCCATCCCCTGATTCCTGAAACAGTTTCAACAGGTATCATTTTGGCATTTATGTACATGTGTATACATTATTTGCAGTATATTCATACTTCTACCCATTTCCCCCACCATCTACCCCCTTCCACCAGTGCCAACCCTCTCTCCCCCAGCAGAAAAAGTTCTGCCTTCCTGTTCTCTGATTTTGTAGAAAATAAATATCTTCCCAAGGCCTTGAAGGACCATATCCTGCCACCATTGAAATGGAGTTGCAGGATGTAATGTTTGCCCTGCTAGGTTTTGGTCTTCCTTTGGTCTCATACCTAAATACTGTTTTCCTCTTGGTCCATTTTGAAATGGGAACATTTACCATGTGCCACTGTATCTTACAAATTTGTAAAAAGTTTCTTTTTGATTTTTACAGGGGCCCACAGCTAACAGCCAATGTTTTGTATCTGTTGCCACCCATAAGAGCCATTAACTCAAGAGAAGGTGTGATGTGACCAAAAAAGATTTTATTTAGCAAGAAGATGAAGTGTCAGAAGGTGAATGGCTAAGATGAGGGTAAGTTTGTGTAGACCACTTACAGAACATTTATACAGCATCTTTTAGAAAGATATTTTAGTCTCAAGCAATGTTAGGAAACTCCTGGATGAGGAACAACAGCCAACCTCCACCCTTTTGGTATCTAATATGGGATACTGGAGGAACAAGAGAAGCCATACCTGGCTGGTGAACAACCTCAGTGGTAGGAGGTCTTGGAAGATTCAGGCTGCAGGGAATGGAGGAGAATGGAACTGGAGACCCTTCATGAATTGCATCTCCTTTGCAGCCATGATCCTTGGAGAATAGGGAAACAGGATGAATGGAGAGGGAAAACAGGCCTGCTCCTATCCTTAGATAGGAAAAAATGTTGGAGATGTACAGTAGTACTCAGCGTGAGGTTGTTTCATTCCCAGGAGGCTACTAAACACAGAGCAGAATCACAGTTATGGAGACACCCTCTATCCTCTATCTTAATGCAGCTGTGGGGAATCAAGTCAGGACCAGGAGACTGAGGCAGGTCCCTCAGTGACACCTCTTCCAGACCTAACCTGTCTCTGCCCATCATCATAAGATGATCTGGCAACAAGAAGCAGGTCAGGGATGAAGAGATGGCAGAGATTCCAAGGTGTCTTGGACCACATCAAAGAATCCTGAGGCTATGACCAGAAAGTCTAGAATGATGAGCTGGGAGAAACAAATCCAGGAGACATTAGGACAATGTAGAAGCTAAGCTTAAAGAATTGTTTTGCTTCCTTCATTTTTGTTTTTTTTTTTTGGGGGGGGTTGGACTTAATTTATTAGGGTTTTAAAAATTTGCGTAAGTAAGGGAGTTACACAGGACAAAAACAGTAGGGCCAGAGGCAAATTATTGAGTTATCAAATTGGCTGTCCTCCCCTGACCACACACGCTCCATTCTCATGCCTTTCTGGGACATTAGGTCACAACTTAACCAGTTTCATGAGTAGCGTTGCTACCAACCTGTCATGTGCACATCTTCCAGGCATGTGGCCTGCACAAGTCTGGGGTGAATTTTTCCCTTTGCCCAATTCCCAATGGTGGATGTGAACATATGATTGGCTGCTTACTCATCCCAAACTTGACCTTCAGCCTTAAAGCAAAGGTGGTCTCAAATAGTTTGTTTTCTACTTTAATTTCATTTTGGTTTTAAATGTAGATTGTACATATGAGAGAAAGTGAGATATTTGTCTTTTTGAGTCTGGTTTATTTCATTTGGAATGCTGTTTTCTACTTCCATCCATTTTCAATACTTTTTATTTTTAAATCTACAAAAATGTATATTGTTTCTATCAATTCCTCCATTTTTAGTCATTTCCATCTCAAAATAAATTCTCAACTATAACACAATAATCAAAGAATATACATTAAAATAAAAATTAAACATGAAAATGCAGAAGAATGTTGTTGACTTTGGGCAACTTTATAGGAGATAATATTTCTGAATTAGAATACTGCTAAGGTAGCTAACACAGTGAATTAACAGCTCTTCAAAATCCTTCCCCTCCCCTTTTGAAGAAGACTTTCCAAAGGTATTTTTGTAGCCAGGAAAAAATTCTTCTTTTAAAGTTATCAGCCATTTCTTTCTGTTTATAGAAGCAGAATCATTTTGTCAGTTATAAAAATAATAAAAAGCATAGTAAAAGTTTCATCATGTGCTCTTTCTACCATCTGGATGGAAGTGGATGTTTGTCTTTGGATAGAACCCCTTTCCATTAAAGAATGGACCACATTCATGAAGTTAATTGATTATCTGCAAGAATAATTTCCATGGAAACCTTAAGTGGTTCCTGTGAAAACGATATCATGTAGTGTGTCTATCCTCTCCATAGGTAAGAGAAAATACTCATAAGTCATATGGTAGACTAGAGACTACCATATGACTATTTTAACACTAGAGATGGTGTTAAAATAAAAAAAGTGATTGTCAGAGATGATTAAGAGTCTCTAGGCAGAGATGACAAATATTTTCTTAGGGTGAATTTGTTGGAGATGTAATCATTCATGGGATTCTACATTTTTACCAAGAATAAAACCCTCTAAATTATGAGCCTTAGAGCCATCCAATAAGGGTGCCAACCAAGTCATTTTCTACATATTGTGGCTTATAGAAAAAGGTAAAACTGAAGCATTTTAAAGTTATACAGACAAAAGTGAAACTCAAATAGCCATTTGCTCCCAGAAACCTTCTACAACATGGCAGTATTTCCCAAATACATAAATAACACAGATTGTATGTACATATGAATAAAAAAAAGAAAGAAAAAATAAAATAAAAATTAGCCAAAAAAAGAAAATAAAAGTAAATAAATAACATAGAAGACCCTATTCTTGCTGTGTTCTTCTGTTAATAGTAATTATAAGTGTGCTTTTGTCAGTAAGTGATTTTTCCTTCTATCGATAATACATTAATCAAAAATTGCATGCTCGCATGGATTAGGATCTGAATGGAAGGAGTGAGACCTGAAAAATGTAATAGATAAATCCTAAACTGTAGATTGTATTTCCCCATCTTGAGCTGTAATGTTCTTTTGCTTTCCTTTTCCTTACTATATTTTTCTTGAGTATGAGAAAGAATCAGTTAATGAAGAAGGTGATGATCTGGATTCTGAACAAAAACACTGCCCGGTCAGCAAATATCATCTACATGTAAAGAGATAGCCTTTCACTTTGGAGAGAACATTTCTGTATTGCCATCTATATGTTTTAATCCCATTCAAAAATTTCCTTTTCTGCTATATGTTTTAGGCAAACAGCATAGCTTCAAATTCCTCATCTTTTTTTCTTGTTATTGCCATTGTGCTTTGTATGGATTCTTATCACAGGCAAAGAAATCTGATGTAAAATAAGGACACAACACAAAATGAAAATTCCCTGATAGCAGATCACTTTCTAAGGTGATAATATTTTACATATCACCACAAGTGTCATGGTTCTATTTAGTATCAAGGTATGTTGAATTATTTCAAAAAAGGAGGTCATCTTAAATATTTGTAGGTTAAAAAATATAAAACACTCAGGAATTTGCACTGAGTAAAAAATGTTTTTGTTGAAGCTACATATGTTCCTCCAACATAGCATGGATAAGATTTTGATATTATGTTGGGTAACTTTTAATAATTCTGTACAATAGGATTACCATCACTATGAGAAATATTTTATGTATTATACTATATTGCATTTTGAATGTGACTATTGTAAATAGTTTTCTCACAGAGATTGAAATGATTAAATTCTGCTTTAAAAAATGTATACATTATTTTTAAAATTAAGAATATAGACATTCATTACAAATCTTACAAATAAGAAGTGTTTTCTTTGCTATCAGCTAAATGGTCTCAATATGTGTGAAACTATATAACAATAACAAGATCAGAAATCTGACCTTGGAAAAATAGCATTTTTATATCCTTAATAAGATCAAGACTTATACTTGAATTCATTTTAAATAACTTTCCTTTGACTTTCTTTTCATACTCATAACTTCATTCCAGTCATAAAATTTCATTGTCAATCGTCCCTAGTTTTTCTTTCACCTTTTAAAAATACTACCATAGGACAAGAAATACCTTTAACTTTATACGCCAGTTTTCTCCTTACATTTATCTCCTTAAGTTAATCAAAAATTTTGAAAAAATATTGGCAAATTTGGACATTATAGCTATCCAAATGTGCCAATTTTCCATCACATAGATATTCAAGAACTTCAGCAGCATGTAGGTAACATAAAAAATACTGTAACTGTTGGACTGAATGGACCTGAGTTTTTTGGGTGTGGAGATTTCCCCTATCTCCAGAGCTTGCTGCAAAGTCTTGCACACAGAAAGTCTGGTTAACTGCTTAGTGAATAAAGTGAGCATAATCAATTCTTCCCCCTAACTTAAGGACCTCTAATGTTCAGGCTTCTTTTCAAGCTGGATTTCAGGCACATGACCAACTTCTGAGTGAGACTTTTACTTGAAATACATTGCACAGAATACTGTAGAGATAGCTTTTACTGGGGCAGAGCATGGCAGAGGTTGGTATGAAGCTGATGTGTTAAGGAGACTGGAGGGTCTCAGGAGGCTAAATGTGTTAGTGGTGATTGTAGTTCCAGTACATGAAGACCATCCTATAACTCTTTCATGGCAGCAGTGGCAGTGTTATTAGGACATTCTTTTGGTGTTTTTGCAAGTTCTCCTCAAATCTAAGCTTTAAATCTACAGCTGTGGATTGTCTAATGGTTGCTCTACCATCAAATATTTCATTAAATATTCCTTTTCTGTATTATCTACAAAAAATTAGGTATGTTGCTTACAAATAAACCCTAAAAGTTGAAATTAAAAAATGTATTTATTCAAATGATCAATGAATATTTATGTGACTCCTATGTGTCAAATGATTTGAGATTAGGATAAGCAGACTTGTGCATGCCATCTTTGTACTAAAAGGTTTTAAAGAGATCAACAGCAAGAGGATAAATATAATTTTCATTTGATGATTGATTAAAAAACACCATAAATGCCTATAAATCATAGAAAAGTATACCTTTTGGGGTCAAGTTAGGCTTTCCTGTAAAAAGTAGCATCTGAAGTAATTACAAAGTAGTGTTTTTTATGATTCATAGACCAAGATATATAGGAAACATCAGGTGACATTTAAATATGCTGTCAAATATTCCATTAAATATTCCTTTTCAGTACCATCTGCACCTTTAATCTAAATGCTAAACTTTAGATTTACTCTAAAGCAGTGACTCAAAACTTCTGTTAGTTTACCAAAAAATCTGCAATTTCTTTAAATATCGCTTCAAAAAAAACTAACCCAGCAAAGGAAAATGAATTGAGAGAAGAGACTAGATTTGAAATTTAAATATCAGAATTCAAGGGATTATTTGAATGGCTGATTTTCAATATCAGAGTACTTACACATATAGAAAATATTGAATCCCCACATTAATATATTTTAATAATGAAGACAAGAGCCTATAAGTTGTGAGTGAAATGATGTTAATTAAATCCTATCTACTCCACTTATTCCACTGGCTCAGTTGTAAAATTTTGAATTTCAATATTTTCAATTCCCCTTAACAAGAAATCATGGTCACAAATTCATGAGACAGAAATATTATGTAAAAGAATGGGTATACAAGCACAAATTTCAATAACATTCTTCCTATTTCTTATTTTTAACTTGAAAAGCTGATTATGTTAATCAGCTGGAAATGTTAAATAGAAACTTACTAAATGACTTTAATGACAATGTTGCCATAGCTTCCATTTCATGTCTAATAATTTCGAGTTAAACTATAGTCTACTCTATATAGGCAGCTATACAGAGAATTTATTCTACATAGGTATATTTTTGGACATATGGATATGTATTAAATTATTGTGAGAAAGTTGTCTCTGATCTAAGTAACTTAGAGACCTTTCATGCTAAACTCAAAGAAAGATATTTTTAAATTTATTAAGAAAATTTATATAGTCAAGGTCCAATATTTAATATTTACATTAAGGTAATATATGCAAAATATCATCATTTGTCTCTAAACTCTTTTCTGCTAAGAAGTTAAAGAATCTTTCCTTTCATTTCCAGTGTTTATTTTTAATATGAAATAGAGTCTAACCAAGAATATTACTCTAAAAATCATTATTTTTGTGCTATATTTCATGAAATCTTTGAGATGTATTGACCTTTTTGTTTTGCTCTTCATTAAAACAAATACTATATTCTGATTATGAAAATTCAGTAAAAGTTGAACTGGATGTTCTTGTTACTGGACTTGCTGAATAAAGTATTCATGATATAAACAGATGTTTCTGAGCTGACATTTCTGTTTCTTTCCTAGAAAGGGATACCTATTTCAGTCACATCACCTTGGAGTTTATGTTAAAGACTTGATAAGCAGACCCAGCATACAAGCATAACTTCCTGCAGTCTCAATTTCTCACAAAACATGAAGATTATATGACCTATTCTGATGAAGAATTTTTCACTTTCTTCCCACTTACACATTATTATTCTTGACATGTGCTACAGTAACAATATAGTACTAATGCTTTTGCATAAATTCAGGATCTATTATTTCTAATGAGGTTTTACATCACATATCCAGTTTTTCGCTGGTATATATAAGGATTTTTATTAGAAAATGATAGCTAGATGGACAGAAAGATATAAAGATTTAGATATATGTAGATATTCTCTTGTCTGTGAATTATGAATAATGTGTTGATCTTTATTCTTTTTTAAACTCATTCTTCCCTAAGAACATATTCATTTATGTGCTATCCAAAGTGTTTTAGATTTATCTTAAATTATACCCTTTTAATATAGTATGTGCCAGCTAAAGCTATAAAGCTAAAACTAAATTATCTTCTAAACAAGCCTGTACTTCTTTTCTGTTCAGGTTTTTAATGACTTCCTTAATTGGCAAAGTCTGTAAATGAAACCAAAATTTTATAAAAGAGAACTGAAAAAATGACCTCTCTGGAAGACTTCAGTACTCTACTGTCATGAACAGGCAGGTCATCCAGAAAAAAAATCAACAAAGAAGCAAGGTTAGCCAGGCTCAGAAGATCAAAAGTCATATGTTCTCCCTCATATGCAGACTTTAGATCTAGAACAAATGCAGCAATGTGGTTGGACTTGACCACATGACAAGGGGAGAGCACATATGGGAGATATAGGAATAGGAAGAAAACCCAAAACATGAATGCTTTTGATTCCCCCACTCCAGAGGATTTAACACAGAAACCCTAAAGCAACAGAGGTTAACATGAGAAGGGGATCAGGAACCAGTGTAAAGATCATTTAGAAATGAATCAACATGGGTTGTAACACATTTGTACATGCAAACAATGCTAAGAATCTTTCTGTATAGCTATCCTTAACTCAACTAGCAAAAATGCTTTGTGTTCCTTATTATGCTTATGTCTCTTCTTCAATAAAATTAGAGATAAGGGCAGAACAGGTTCTGCCTGGAAGTGAGGAGGTGGGAGATGGTGGGGGAGGGAGGCGGGGGGAGAAATGACCCAAACAACTGTGCACATGTGAATAAAAGAATAAAAAAATGAAACCTCAGAAGTAAATGACACCATGACCAAATTAGCTTAACAAACATCTGCAGAGTATTTCATTTAGGAGAAGAACAATACATGTCTTTCTCAGAAGCCCATGTTACTGTTTCCAAAATAGATCATATTTTAGGACACAAAGCAATTCTTAACAAACATTAAAAAATTGAAATAGACCCATTTATCCTGTCAGGCCACAAAAGAATAAACTAGAACTCAACAATATAAAATAAAACTCCAGAAAAACATATGGAGACTATTAATCCATTGTTGATTGACTGGTGGGTCATTGAGGATATAAGGGAGGAAATAAAGAAGTACATGGAATCAAATGAAAATGAAAACACAACCTACCAGAACCTATGGAATACAGCAAAGGCAGTGTTTAGAAGAGAATTTGTAACTATGAATGCTTACATTAAAAAGATAGAGAAATTTCAAATAAATGACATTATACTGAGAATCAATGAAACAAAAAGTTGACTTTTTGAGAAAATAAAAAAGATTGATTAACCCTTAGCCAACCTGCAAACAAGGAGAGAAAAGACCCAGATTAATAAAATTAAAGTTCTAAAAGGGGATATCATAACAAATACCCAGGAAATCCAGAGGAATATTAGGGAATACTTTGAACACCTATACTCAAATAAACTGGAAAATTTAGAAGAAGTGGGTAAATTTCTAGATACATTTGGTTAACCAAAATTGAACCAAGAGAGAATGAATCACCAAAATAGATCTATAATAAGAAATGAAATCAAAGCTGTAAGAGTCTTCACCACAACAAAAAAGACCCCAGAACCTAGTATGGATTCACTGCTGAATTCCACCATACCTTAAAAAAAATTAAGACCAAAACTCCTCAAACTTTTTCATGAAATAGCCAGGGAAGGCACACTACCAAACTCATTCTAAGATGGCAGTTTTACACTCATCTCAAAACTGGATGAGGATACAACAAAGATGAATTTTAAGCCAATCACATTAATGAACATAGATACAAATATTCTCAGTAAAATACTGGCAAGCAGAATTCAATAACATATCATAAAGGTCATTTACCATGATCAAGTCAGTATCATTACAGAATTGCAGAGATGGTTCAATATAAGCAAATCAATAAAAGCAATGCAGCATATAAATAGAAGCAAGGAAAAATAAAAGCCTTTGACTAAATTCAATATCCATTCTTGAAAAAAGCTCTTAAGAAACTAGGAATAGAAGAAATATACCTCACTATAAGAAATGCAAGTGTGGCAAACCTATAGCCAACATCATAATAAATGAGGGAAAATCTGAAACAATTTCCAGAAGAGTCATGGTTGTTCACTCTTCCCAATCTTATTTAATATAGTTTTGTAATTCCAAGCCAGAGCAATAAGACCAGAGAAAATTTCAAATAAGGAAGGAAGAAGTCAAATTATCCATATTTTCAGAGAATTTGATATTATACCTAAAAGAATATAAAAACCCCACCAAAAAAAACTCTTATACATCATAAACATTTTCAGCACATTAGTAGAATGCATAATCAATACACAGAAATCAGTAGCTTTTATTTTTTACTTTTTAAAATTTTATTGTTTTTCTTGATAGGGGAACATTGTGGCATTTTAAAAGGTTCTTACAATATATCAAATTTCAATTAAGTCCCTACACTATTCTCCTTTATCCACCCCTTCCCCATTTGTGAAACAGTTTCAACAGATATCTTTTTTTTCCATTTACAATCATGTGTACACAGTATTTTCACCATATTCACCCTTTTATACCCTTTCCCCACTTCCCCTACTCCAACTGGTTTCAAATCCCCAGGCAGGCCCTGTTCTGCCCTCCTATTTTCCAATTTTGCAACAGAAAGAAAAAAATAAATGACAATTTTGCTTGTTTAAGATAGCTACACAGGTAATTTCCTTGTGGCACTTCCATATATATTTGTAGTATAGCCCAATTTGCTTTTCTGTATACTAACAATGAACAGATTGAGAAACAATTTAGGAAAACAACTTCTTTTACAATAGCATCAAAACAATAATAAAATACCTAGTAAAAAAATGTAGCAAAGGAGTGAGAGACTTCTTCAATGAAAATTATAAACCAATGAAGAAACAAATAGAAAAAAGAGTTCAGAATACAGAAAAATCTCTCACTATCATAGTTTGACACTTAGTATTATGAAAGTGGCTGTACTCTAAAAAGCAATCTATATGTTCATTGCAATCCCCATCAAAATTCTAATGACATTCCTCACAGAGATAGAAATATTAAACCTGAAATTCATATGGAAACACAAAAAACCTCAATGGTCAGGTCAATATTGAGGAAAAAGAGCAACACTGGAGGTATCATAATGCCTGACCTCACAGTATATTACAGAGCCATGGCAATAAAAACAGTATGGCACTGGCACAAAAACGGGCATGAAGAACAGTGGAACAGAATAAAAGGCCCAGACATAAATTCACACAGCTTTAGATATCTGATTTTTGATAAAGAAGCCCAAAACATACTTTCAAGAGAAGTCACCCTATTCAAGAAATGATGTTGGGGAAAGTGGACATTTGCATTCAGAAGAAAAACTAGATCCATGTCTTTCACTCTGTATCAATTCAAACGAAATCAAATATCTTAATGGAAGGCCTAAGACTTTGAAGTGCTACAGATAAGAATAAGGAAAATACTGAAACATATAGGCATAAGCAAAACTATCTGAATAAAACTCATATATCTCAGCTATTAATAGAATGGATTAACAAATGGAACTACATGAAACAAAAAACTTCTGTACAGAAGCAGAAACAGTGGTCAGACTGAAGAGACAGCCCTCAGAATAGGAGAAAGGAATTAATAATGAGAATTTACAAGGAGCTCAAAAACCTAAACTCTCAAAGAATAAATGGTTCAATGAAAAAATGGACAAGTAAACAGAACAGAAATTATTTCAAAGGAAGAAGAAGAACTGGTTCATAAATAGGTGTCGAAATACTCAACATCCTTGGCCATAATGGAAATGCAAATCAAGCGACATTATTTCACCTCACTCCAATTAGAATGGCTATCATCAAGTAAACAAACAAATGTTGGCAATGAAATGGGGGGAAATGACCCAACTACTCTGTTGATAGGAATGTAAATTAGCATAACTACTATAGAAAGCGGTATGGCAGTTCCCCAAGAAACTAAAAACAGAACCACCATATGATCCAGGGATACCACTGCTAGGCATATAACTGGAGGAAAGTAGCTTAAGCTATAATGAAGACATTTGCACAACCCTGTTTATGCAGTGCTAGTCACAATAGCTAAGCTATGGGAATAGACCAGATGTACGACAACTGATGAATGGATTAAGAAAATGTGGTATTTATATACACAATGGCATATTATTTAGTAAAAGAAAAAAATTAAATGATGTCATTTGCAGGTAAATCAATGGATATGCACATTATGTTAAGCAAAATAAAGGTTAAAAAAGACAAAGGTTGCATGTTTTCTTTCAGATGTAGAAGATAGCTCCAAAATATAAAACATATAGTTGGATACAAGCATGATAATATAGGCATACATATAATATGTTTCCAATAATAGAACTGTTTGGGGAGACTAGGAGGAGGAGGGAGAAGAAAACAGAATGATAGAGACTGAATAATAGTAAACCCCATCATATCTGTGTAGGAAGAAGACAATGAAATGCACTGAAAGCTGTTGAACAATACGAGGAAGGGGAAAAAGGGTAAGAAAAGTAACAGATGGGGTTAGACTAATTAAAGTACAATATAGTCACAGGCAAAATACCATGGCAAAATGCCTTTGAACAATGAATGTACACTTCAACTACAAATGGCAGGAATGTAAAACAGGTCCTGTAAAGGAAAGGGTATGACTGGGAGGGAGAGGGAGGGGAAATGGGGAGGGCAAAGGAGGGTGAACATAATCATTGTATTTTGTTATATGCTAATAAAATATTTTTAAAATGAGCTCTCAAGCTTGCTGGACTTACTAATATTATTGAAGGATATATACTTTGAAGAGACACATATGTCATATATTATTGTCCCTAACTTATACATGAGAAGATTTAGACTAAAAAAAGATAAATTATTTATTAAAGTGGGCTGAGACCTTGAAAACACTGCTTGCCATTTTCACATGAGGATATTTAACTAGTAAGATTTTCCCTACTTGTATTTTGGATTTCAAATGTTTTATTCAAGTCTTTCTGGCAATTCTTAAATCTGCAGCCCTAGAAATATAGTCAAGGACCATAATTGTTACTAGCTATTGTTTTCCTGTGTTGAGTGTGTGAGTCAATGTGTGTGAGCACAATTGTGTGTTTGTTTGTGCTTTAGATGATCATTTGCAAACTTAAACTTTTGTAACCTATTTGGTCTCTCAGGACTCTTAAATGGTTAAGATGTCATGAATATTGGTCCTGTGTAGTTTGAAGATAATTTCTGTTTGCTTCAATCTACACACCATTAACACAAATTTTATAAAGTACTAACTTCTTTGTAGTTAGAGTGGTTGTGTATGTCATATTTGGAAGGGAAGATGAGAAAAGGAGGAATGGAAAAGCAATGCCTTAATTCTATTTGTAGATATTTAGATTTGTTTACTTTATCTCCTTTCTAATGCATTAAAAGAAATTCACATCATTTGCATTTGCAAACCAAAGGTGACTTCCAAGTCTCATAACAATCTAAATCCATGACTTCCTTTGCCATCCTAAACTTATGTGATTTTGGAAACCTTTTCCTTTCTCGACCTTCAAAGACTATGAAAAATCTGTTTGAATTGATACTTCTTCCTTTGTGGCTACTCATCCTCAGGCATAATCCTTACCTTTCACTGATTTCCAGGGTGTTTTCCATTAAATTTTTCTCATCATTTTTCCAGATTCCCACACCACAGAATTCCAACTATAGTCTCAATGTTTTTGATCCAAAACTCTTTCTAATAAATAAGTATATTCACTTATTTTTCATTTATCCTTCCTTCTCTCACTGTATCTCTCTTTTTGTCATTCAATGGCATTGATTTAACAAATAATGATTATGTATTTCAACATTTCCCCTAGATGTTCCCTAAGAACAGTAAATTTAATTCATTGCTCAGCAGCGTTGTTTTATTTACCTATAATTTCATTTTCCTTCATATAATTATTATACCATTATGTGTTATTAATATCTCCCATTTATGTTGCTGCTTAATTTAAAACTCTTAATGTTCTCCTGGGTGTCTTCTTTTTCCTTGCATCTTAGATCCAACTAATGTTGCTATCATTCAAGTTTCCACTTTGGGAAACTCACTAGTCCCTGTCCTTATTAGACCAAAAATCTTATTTAATAATTAATGTATATTAATAGTTATAACAATTAGTTTTTATTAGCAAATGCTAAAATTTAAACTTACAATGCAGAAACAAGCGGAATCATGAAGTGTTGTTGAATATGTGTGAAATTTGAGATTCAAAATTTATATTTGAATTATAAGTAGTTTATTAAAGATCAAGGCAATTAATGAGGACTTTATGTATCCTGAAACTCTAATTTGTAAGTTTTTATAGTATACCTGAAGATGGCTAAGTACAAATTAAAACTACAACAGCAAAAATGTTTGAACTTCTAATTGGTGTTTTAGAAATTCTGTCAAAATTTCTGTTTTTAATTGAAAATGATGAGATTTGACAAGAGGAAAACATTTATGACACCATATCAGCTGCCAATATACATATTTTAAGGCCTCTTAAGTGAGCCAATTAATGAAGAATTTAAATTAATGAAGAATTTAATGATTAGCTGATTATAGCTAATCAATCCAGAATAAATGGCCTCTAACACTGGGTTTCTGAAAAGGAGAGGTAAAACCTGAAATAATAATACCAAATGGATGCTTTTAAGATTAAAGACATTGTTCAGACATAGCTAATAGAAAGAGTTTGCATGCAGACAAAGATAAATCCTTTTTGCATATTGTTATATTTAATTTCCAGCTAATGCATCCTGTGCAGTACCTATCATCAAACCCCATGAATGGAGAAATGTACTCTGAAGGATACAATTTCCATCTCAGCATCCAAGGAAAAAGAAGGACAGCTTTATAGCAGAGAAACAGTTGTTTTAATTTATAATTTTGAAAGATTCAAGAATGAACACATGAAAATATGTTATGAAAATTACCCTTCAAAAGAAAGAAATATATCCTCAGAAAGATCAAATCATGTATTGCATCTTTAAAAACATATTTTTGTCTTTATAGATAGCATATTAATTAGGATGTGCTTCATCTTTCTTCATGGACATGAACAATTACTTTATACATGCACATATTAATGAAAGAATTAAAATAAATAAATAATTCATATTTTGTCTATAGTCTTCATCTGATTAAAGATGCATGCATTTTATATTCTAAAGCATTAATATATTTAAATAGAAGTAACATAGAAGTGATAGAAGTATCAGCATTTCAAATAGGATGAGTATGATCTTGCCTTTTTTAATGTTTGATAAATAAAAAATATTGAAATAATATTTTTAACTTTAAAATATGTGCAAACTATGTACAAACCAAAAACTTACTTTTTTTGGTGACTGCAAATAGAGCATCACAAATTAAAAAAACAAATATTGATCTATTATAAATATTTTCCAAGAGTATTTACTCAAAGAATTAAGAATTGTTGAGAATTCCACATTGAGGTGGGAGCTGTCCATCTCAAATAATTCTCAGGCATAACTTAAAGAACACTCACATAACTGCATAATTTGGATTATGCATAATTGCATGATTGGAATTAGTGTTCTTATTAAAGAGACTGTAGAGAGCAAGCTAAGTTCATCCTGCCATATGAGGACACAGCTAAAAGTTTCCATGTATGAAATACAGGGTCTTCACTAAACACAAACTCAGCTGGAGCCTTGACCTTGGACTTTCTTTTCTCCACAACTGTGGGGAAGAAATAACTATTCTTGATAAGCTCAACACCACACTGCAGTTTGTTAAGTCAGCCCAAACAGACAAAACAATACTTATTAAATCCCACTTGAAACCTATGCAATAGGGGTGCTTGCTCAAGCTATTCTTTAGTTCTAAAATTCCCTAATCCATGTATGAATAATATCCATTGAACTACTATTTCTTCCTCTCTCAGAGCTAACCTATAATTTTTGTGCTTCTATTCATTTTTCTTGCTTCTTACTTCTCCCTCTCCTTTTGACTAGAACTTCCTTCTAGTTTGTCCTGATGTAAAGAATAAATCTTATATGGGTATGTCCAGACAACTATTTCATAAGTGAATGATAAAACTGAAATTTAGAAAGGTCCTTTTACTTAAAGGCTTACAATATATCATCTAATTAAATGCATTTTATAGCCTCCTTTTACACACGTTTTTATTATTGTTGATTATCTTTACCTGTACATGAATATTGATATTAATGAAAAACCACTAACGTTAATCAATATATAAAGTTAACCAATATAACTAACGGAACTTCTTCTGTTTTCAAGGGCTTTCTGAACTGGTGATGTGGATTTTTCTTTAACATTTTCAATGTGATACTGAAACTGAATTTATGTCCAACTGCGTCCTCTTCTAGTGTAACTGATTCAGAGAGATGTATCAATTTTTTCAGAAATTCTAGTAATGAGCGAACTGTTGATAGTCTTATTATTATACTAACATCTTTCACATCAGAAGAAAGTTTTGAACATGTAGATCATCTTTCATCTCTGAAAGTCAATATCATTTCTAAGTGCAGAGGCATTTACCAATCAAACAAATGTAAGGATAAATTTCATTCATATGGCCCACTTTGAGAACTCTTTCCATGGAGCCATAAGATCATTCTTCATTACACTGAGTACAATGTGAACTTTTAAAAGATGCTATGTTTTTATTTCTGCCCTTACTATGATCACACTGTGGAAAAAGTGGGAGCAAACCTGAGTTTTCTTTTTTTTATACTTAGAATTATATTTTCTAATCCAATAATAAAATTATCACTTAGATATTCAAATGATAAAATTACAGCTACAAATTAATTCCTTCACCGTACTTTCTTTTAGTGCCTACTAGATATTATTAATTCCAAAAGTTTCTTTATAAATTAGTGGATTAATATTTGGGGCACATCTACATTTAATTGTTTCTATTAGAAAACTGTAGAATAGTTATGGGTGATAGAAAGTAAAATCTGAAAGAAATAGGAAATAACCTGCTACGATGTTCTCTTTTATTATTTTTTCACTAATGATGTGTGATCCACAGATATCAAGGGTAGTTTTCCTGAAATAAAGACATCAGGATAGAGAAGACATGGTGTACAGAAAATGAGTAAAAACAGGGGGAAGTGGGAAAAGGATTGCTGTAATTTGACTCAGTAGGGCAAGATGGACTTTATTACAAAAGTGACATTTCATTGATTCAATGTAATAGAGCACCAAATGGATATACCAAAGAATAACTTTTCTGAAGAGATCAATGTGAGTGAGCAGAGATGAGTACAGAGGAGAAATTTGTGAACCAGGCTATAAAGGGCAGTTTGTCTGTACTTATAGTTTCATCTTTACTGACATAAAGGTGAAACACTGTGAAATGTTGAGTAGACGATTTACATGACTCAATTCACAAGATAAAAAGACAATATGATTATATTTTCCATATAGTAATTAGATTAAAGAATGGAAAATGAAAAAGCTACAGGTATCTGCTGCTGAAATTTGATTAGGATGATGAAGATCTGACCAAAGTGCTGGCATTGCAGAATGAAACACCTTTCTAGCTCTAAGAATGTAAGATAACATTTTTCGTCCAGCATAATGGTTGTCAAAAGATGTCAGTACCAGATTAAAGTAGGAAGTCAGGCTTTCATGTAGCTTTGTTCCACATGAATAGGAAAGGACTCTGGAGGTCTCCATAATTCTCAAAATAGTGAATGTGACAATAAAAGGAGAATTGGGTTGAAAACAACGCTGACTGAACATCTCATCAGATGATCATTAAGAAGATAGAATTTATGCAGGATGGCAATTTATAGCATGGCAGCCTCAAATGATCTTTGGAACACTGATTCAGAAGATCTGAACCATAGTCTACTGAATTTTAATTCCTAAGAGCTTCATGTAATGTCCTTTTAATATTTCCACTTTCTGACTTTAACATGAATGAGTCTCAGTGAAACAAAAGGTATTAGAGCTTCCATTATGACTTCCATTGTTAAATGAGGAAGTTGTGGCAAATATAAAAGGTTCCTGAAACCTCTGACTTAATCAGGTCCATCGTATTAAGAGGTCAAATAGGAAGGCAATAAAAAAAATGCTCTTCATATTTCCTTATTCTAGAAATTATTGGTCAAATACCTGCACATACTTACAGTCTTCTATCTGAAACTCATTAATGAAATGAGCTTTGGAACTCTGATTTTAAATTTTCACTCTTATTTTGAAAGAACTGTATGTAACACAGACCATACAACCTAGCACTTTTGACAGAATAAACAATATTAAGGACAACTTATATAATTAAGTCTATTTACACATCTTCAGCAAAACTTATCAATAAGAACACTGAATAGGATACTAAAAATATTTAAATAAACCTCAATTACTTCATGTCAGAATTTTCTCTCCAAATTAATCAGGCCAGGAATTGGTGTACAACATAAAGAAAGAACTACCTGTCTTTTATAAGAATGCATAATGGATTGTGTACCTATATTTTATTGATACATTGTAATTGGATTTTGCTAATATATATATATATATATTTTTTTTATTCTGAAAACAGTTCCATGTTCAATGACTAGGGAAGAAAGAATGCAAATGGGTAGAATATAATTCACTATTATTTGATGAGATTTAGTTAATTTTTGCCAAATAATAGGTAAAATTAATGTAAAATTTTAATTTCTTTAATTTTAAAAATTGTTCTCTTTTTAACTCAATCTCCTTAAAGTGGTGTGTGTTTACCTAGCAAACTACAAACACAAGCTTTATTCTCCCCATTGACTGCTTATATAAATACAGTTTTATTGAAATATAAGCATATCTAACTATTATATTACCTGCAGAGGCTATTATGCTATACAACAGAGGTGAGTTCTTGTGGCACACAGTATATGGCCTGCAGTGTCTAAAACATTTGCTTTCTGCTCATTTACAGAAAAGCAAAAGATATGCTGATCCCAGCTGTTCCTGAATATTGCAGCCATGTTATTTCTCCTTTTTAATACATGTTCTGGTAACATCTTAGTCTGTGAAAGGCATGAAAAAAATTATGCAGAATTTTTACTTATTTACATATATTTTTCTCATGCTGTAAAATTATTGTATTTTCTTGACTACCAAGTGAAGTTAATTCCTTATTCAATTAAAACATGTTTACCTACTCTACCAGCAAGGATAATTACTTGTTTCTTCATGCAAGGCATCTTGGCTCTAATTTTCTCTTTTCTGTCATCACATTACATTTTAAAACATTATGTCCAGGGCTATGCTTCTAGAGAATAAACCTCTTAAAGACAGAAATTGTGTCATATTTTCCAGAACCACTTTTCTTACTATGAGGGCCTAGGATTACACCTGTACCATAGTGGGTTGGAAATATAATTTCTCAATTAAAAGCTATTTCAATGTCATTATGGATTCCAGAGAAGAATGAGTGATAGGAAAAGTCCATTTTCACAGATATATTCCTATTATATTTTCCTGTTGTAGGAAAGGGGCCTGGAGAAAACAACTTCCCTGCCCACATTCAGTAGCAATAGCAGCAATGCAATGAGTCAAATATTAAATTTCCTGGAATATTGTTATTTTAAGATTTTATATTCATTATTTAAAGGACTCACTGAAATACTAGAAAGCTAAATCTTCATAAAATGGAAATGGGTCTAATTTTACATAATATTTGGAGCTCTCAGGTTTGTATAAATATAAATTTTATATTGACAACTTTAAGATGTATGGGATATATTTAGTTTGTTTCTTTATGTTAATTTAAAATAAAACATACAAAAACATAAAACATTCTCATTTGATTCATTCACTAATTGGAATGAAATGAGAAAACCAGATAATTGTTTGACATTATTACTTATGATGCTTATTGGTCCATCTCACAATGAATTTTATTATGTTATAATTTTAGGTAACTAAGATATTTGTTTTCTCTCAGTTTTCTAACTTTTCTTTGTAAACTACATCAACTATAATTTTCAACCATAATGTATGAATCATGAATGCATTTTCACTTCTTAATTTATCCATTTCACTTTTAACTTTTTTTTCTCTCTAGTTATGAATTTCTACATCAGTTTTTCCATTAGCATTTAATTCAAAGACATCATCCCATTGTCTCTGGCCACTTATTTTGCAATAGTAGTCTGATTCTTAAGTCTTTTCAAGAAGTCTGGTTTTGGTTATTTGCCAAATGTTATGGTCTGAACTGAGCCCTTCCCTTCAAAATTCTCCAGCACCTTGCAATGTGATTGCAATGGAAGACAGGGCTTCAAAGTGGTGAACAAGTTAAACTAAGGTTATGAAGGTAAGCTCTAATCCAATTGAATGATATCTTATAAGAAGAACTTCTTTAACTAAGTCCCCCCACCCAGGTATAGAGGGAAAAATGGATTTTTAGATAGAAGAAAGAACATGTGAGGACACTGCAACATAATGGCTGTTGGAAAGTCATGGCAAGAGGTCTCAGGGTGAACTCAACCCTGTGAACAAATTGATACCAGAGTTTCAGTCTGTTGAACTAGTAGGAAATAAGTATCTGTTCTTTAAAAAATAATTAATTATTTCTTGAGTCTTCAGCTTACCAGCCCCTCTCATCAAATATTAGATTCACCACGCCTCCACAATTATATGCATAAATCCATTAAATAAACTTCTTCACATATAAATATTTGTGTTTTGTTAGGCTCTAAAGAAATCAAAGAGATTATCAGAACTTTTTCATATCTTATTGTCAGGGCTAAGGTCATTCCTGAATTTCTCCCATTTATTTAAGATTATAAAAGGTGAAATGCTATATTTTTTAGTAAAGTTTTTAAAATTAAAGTAAAACAAAAACAACACATTTTACAAACAATGCTAAGAGAGCAGTGATTTCAGAATCATTTTTACATTCTTTAGAGAAGTCATTTTTTATTTAACTCTTAATTATTTTAAAACTATTGGGATAACCAATTCTTAATTGTATGTTGCTTTGAGAAATTTTGTAGATTTAAGTTAAATGGCTTATATTTTGATAAAAATCTATCAAATTTGTTTGTCCCCTTAACCTTAACACTCAAGCATCATTTTAATCGTAAAAAGAAAAGTAGATGTATTACCAGTTTTATGTATGTCAAAGATTATTATAGTACATAAGACTGATCCAGCACTGAAATATGAAATATGATAGAGTGGCAAGTGGAGAACAGCAGTCTAACCACCAAATTTAAAATAGTTAAGGCTTTGTTTCTTTGTTATTTGTGTTTCCATTTTCCAAATTTTCTCTATATATTTCCAAAGATATAAGATTTTCAATAGTCTTTCAACAAATATTTATTTCACAACTGCCTTGTGTATGACTCTGGGGATGTAGTAGAAAAATTTAAGGAAATTGCTATATAGACCTTCATATTTTTATTGAAAACAATGACTTTTGCCAATGGGTTAGAATAACATGTTTTAATTACATGTTGGTAGGTTTACCAACATGTAAATAAAATGTAAAAAATCTCAATTTTTACATTGTCAGCTGGAGATAATATTATCTCCACATTGAGTTCCAGATGACATGAACAATGTCAGTGCCCTCAATAAGCTGGCCTGGCAACTGCAGTGTATGCAGAGCATGTGTTCACTGGAATTTGCACATCTGTTGTCTCTAAAGAGGAATAGTGATCATAACATTTTACCAAATCTGAACAGATGTAATACACTGTCTGACTTAGTTCAACTTTTATCCTTTGTACTTTTTATAATGATCTCTCTTGGGGATTACAGTTTTGTAACAGCCTGTCAGAATCAATATTAAAATAATAGCATCCACATTTCTATGATGATTAGAAGCAAATGGATGGCAATATAATCTATCCTCAGCTAGATAGGGTTTTATTTGTTGTCCAAAGAAAAATCAATTTTCATCTTTGTCTTTGTAGTGTATGTAACAAGTATTTTATCAACTCTTATATATATATTCAACATAGCTTGGCAACATTTATCTGTTGCTCTTCACTATTCCTTCTACAGGATTGGGATGGGTGGAGATCACCCAACCATTACTGAGGATATGTCATGTGAAATATACTGCAATAGCTCTTTTCTCAGTATTGCCACCTCTGGAATAATCCTTGTCTTTACTTCACATCTAATTTTAAAAATAAATAATACTGCTGCTGCTTTCTGAATTATCCTTTTTCCCTACAACAGCAATAATTTTGATTGTGAAAAAAGACCGTCAGCTGCTGAATATAATGCAAAAATACCTCACATTTCTTGGTACATGACTCTTATTTAAGAATTCAGCAGTGTTGTGTTTGGTTTCTCTACAGCTACATCACTGATCAGGGCTAATTTACTACCTGTTATGATGCTTAGCTCTTTCTATGCTGTCACTGAATTTCTTGTAATTTCTTATTGAAACTTATATTTTTCTTTAAACACACCCTCTCATATCATCTTTTTAAAATTTTTATTGTGTTATTATTCATATGTGCATACAGTGCTTGGGTCATTTCTCCCCACTGCCCCCACCCTAACCACCCACTCCAGCCCCTCCCTCTACCCCCAATCCCCTCAATACCCGGCAGAAACTATTTTGCTCTTATCTCTAATTTTGCTGAAGAGAGAGTATAAGCAATAATAGGAAGGACCAAGGGTTTTTGCTAGTTGAGATAAGGATAGCTATACAGGGAGTTGACTCACATTAATTTCCTGTGCATGTGTGTTACCTTCTAAGTTGATTCTTTTTGATCTAACCTTTTCTCTAGTTCCTGGTCCCCTTCTCCTATTGGCCTCGGTTGCTTTTAAGGTATCTGCTTTAGTTTCTCTGCATTGAGGGCAACAAATGCTAGCTAATTTTTTAGGTCTCTTACCTATCCTCACAACTTCCTTGTGTTCTCTCGATTTTATCATGTGCTCAAAGTCCTTGTTGTGTTTGCCCTTGATCTAATGTCTGCATATGAGGGAGAACATACGATTTTTGGTCTTTTGGGCCAGGCTAACCTCACTCAGAATGATGTTCTCCAATTCCATCCATTTACCAGCGAATGATAACATTTCGTTCTTCTTCATGGCTGCATAAAATTCCATTATGTATAGATACCATATTTTCTTGATCCATTCGTCAGTAGTGGGGCAACTTGGCTGTTTCCATAACTTGGCTATTGTGAATAGTGCTGCAATGCATATGGGTGTGCAGGTGCCTCTGGAGTAACCTGTGTCACAGTCTTTTGGGTATATCCCCAAGTGTAGTATTGCTGGATCAAATGGTAGATCAATGTTTAGCTTTTTAAGTAGCCTCCAAATTTTTTTCCAGAGTAGTTGTACTAGTTTACATTCCCACCAACAGTGTAAGAGGGTTCCTTTGTCCGCACATCTTCGCCAACACCTGTTGGTGGTGGTGTTGCTAATGATGGCTATTCTAACAGGGGTGAGGTGGAATCTTAGTGTGGTTTTAATTTGCATTTCCTTTATTGCTAGAGATGGTGAGCATTTTTTCATGTGTTTTTTGGCCATTTGAATTTCTTCTTTTGAGAAGTTCTCTTTAGTTTACTTGCACATTTACTGGTTCATTAGTTTTGGGAGAATTTGGTTTTTTAATTTCCCTATATATTCTGGTTATCAGTCCTTTGTCTGATATGTAGCTGGCAAATATTTTCTCCCACTCTGTGGGTGTTCTCTTCAGTTTAGAGACCCATTTCTTTTGATGAACAGAAGCTTTTTAGCTTTATGAGGTCCCATTTATCTATGCTATCTCTTAGTTGCTGTGCTGCTGGGGTTTCATTGAGAAAGTTCTTACCTATACTTACGAACTCCAGAGTATTTCCTACTCTTTTCTGTATCAACTTTAGAGTTTGTGGTCTGATATTAAGATCCTTGATCCATTTTGAGTTAATATTGGTATAGGGTAACATACATGGATCTAGTTGTGTGGCTTCTTATCTGGGTCCTGTATTCTGTTCCACTGGTCTTCATGTCAGTTTTTGTGCCAGTACCATGCTGTTTTTATTGTTATTGCTTTGTAATATAGTTTGAAGTCAGATATTGTGATACCTCCAGCATTGTTCTTTTGACTGAGTGTTGCCTTGGCTATTCATGGCTTTTTGTGTTTCCATATAAATTTAATGGTAGATTTTTCAGTCTCTTTAATGAATGTCATTGTAATTTTGATGGGAAATGCATTAAACATGTAGATAACTTTTGGGAGTATAGACATTTTTACTATGTTGATTCTACCAATCCATGAGCATGGGAGATCTCTCCACTTTCTATAGTCTTCCTCAATCTCTTTCTTCAGAAGTTTATAGTTTTCCTTGTAGAAGTCATTCACATCTTTTGTTAGGTTTACACCTAGGTATTTGATTTTTTTGTGGCTATTGTAAATGGAATTGTTTTCATTCATTCGTTTTCGGTTTGTTCATTATTAGTGTATAGAAAAGCTAATGATTTTTCTATGTTGATTTTATATCCTGCTACTTTGCTATAGCTATTGATAATGTCTAGAATTTTTTGGGTATTTAGGGTTTAGGATCATGTTGTCTGCAAATAGGGATATTTTGACAGTTTCTTTACCTATTTGTATTCCTTTTATTCCTTCTTATTGCCATATTGCCCTGGCTAGGAATTCCAGTACTATGTTGAATAGGAGTGGAGATAGTGGGCATCCTTGTCTGGTTACTAATTTTAGAGGGAATGGTTTCAGTTTTTCTCCATCAAGTATAATGCTGGCTGTAGGTTTGTCATATATAGCTTTTATAATGTTGAGGTAGTTTCCTTCTATTCCTAGTTTTCGTAGAGCGTTTATCATGAAATGGTGTTGGATCTTATCAAAGGCTTTTTCTGCATCTATTAAGATGATCAAGTGTTTTTTGTCTTTGCTTCTGTTAATGTGGTTTATTATGTTTATTGATTTTCATATGTTGAATCACCCCTGCATTCCTGGGATGAAGCCTACTTGGTTGTGGTGAATAATCTTTTTGATGTGTTGTTGAATTCTATTTGCCATTATTTTATTGAGGATTTTTGCATCAATGTTCATTAAGAAGATTGGCCTATCATTCTCCTTTTTGGAGGTGTCTTTGCCTGGTTTTGGGATTAGAGTAATACTGGCTTTATAAAATGTGTTAGGCAGTTTTCCTTTCCTTTCTGTTTTGTGGAACATTTCAAGGAGGGTTGGTATCAGTTCTTCTTTAAAGGTCTGATAGAATTCAGCAGAGAATCCATCAGGTCCTGGACTTTTCTTTTTTGGGAGACTCTTGATTGCTGCTTTAATTTCCTCTTGGTTCAGTTTTGGATGATCATATGTATCTAGAAATCTGTCCATTTCTTTAAGATTTTCGAATTTATTTGAATATACATTCTCTAAGTAGTCTCTGATGATTTCCTGGACTTCCATGGTGTTTGTTGTTATCTCCCCTTTTACATTTCTAATTCTACTAATTTGGGTTTCTTCTGTCCTCATTTTAGTCAGGTTTGCCAGGGGTCCATTGATCTTGTTTATTTTTTCAAAGAACCAACTTTTTGTTTCATTAATTCTTTGTATGGTTTTTTTGGTTTCTATTTCGTTGATTTCAGCTCTTATTTTTATTATTTCTCTCTATTTGTTTTGGGATTTGCTTGTTCTTGTTTTTCTAGGAGTTTGAGATGTATCATTAGGTCATTGATTTGGGATCTTTCAGTCTTTTTAATATATGCACTCATGGCTATAAACATTCCTGTCAGGCCTGCCTTTGCTGTGTCCCATAGGTTCCAGTAGGTTGTGTTTTCATTTTCATTGATTTCCAGGAACTTTTTAATTTCCTGTCTTATTTCATCAATGACCAATTGTTCATTATGTAATGTGTTATTTAGTTTCCAGCTGTTTGCATGTTTTTTGTCTTTACTTTTGTTGTAGAGTTCTAGTTTTACTGCATTGTGATCAGATAGTATGCACGGTACACTTTCTATTTTCTTATAGTTGTTGAGGCTTCCTTTGTGCCCTAGGATATGATCTATTTTGGAGAAGGTTCCATGGGCTGCTGAGAAGAATGTATATTGTGTAGAAGTTGGATGAAATGTTCTGTAAATATCAAGTTGGAGTTAATACATGCTTTGAGGTCTTTCAGGGTATGTTTGATGAAATTGGGTGCGTTGACATTGGGTGCATATAGGTTGATAATTGTTATTTCCTTTTGGTCTATTTCCCCTTTTATTAGTATGCAATGTCCTTCTTTATCTTATTGATCAATGTAGGTTTGAAGTCTACTTTGTCAGAGATAAGTATTGCTACTCCTGCCTGCTTTGGCAGGCCTTTGGTTTGGTAAACCTTCTTCCAGCCTTTCATCCTAAGCCTATGCTTATTTCTGCCAGTGAGATGGGTCTCCTTTAAGCAACAAATTTTTGGATCTTCCTTTTTAATCCATTTCATCAAGTGGTGCCTTTTGATGGGTGAATTATGTCCATTAACATTAAGTGTTAGTACTGATAGGTATGTGGTGATTCCTGTCACTTAATTGTCTTAGTTGTTTGAAGGTTTGGTTGTGTGTATCTAAGTTGAAGTTACTCTCAACTTTCTTGCTTTTTCTTTTCCTGTGGTGTTGCCTGTCCTTTCATGGTTAAGTTGGGTTTCACTTTCTGTGTGAAGAATCCCTTGAAGAATCTTCTGTAGTGGTGGCTTTGTGGTCACAAATTGTTTTAGTTTCTGCTTATCATGGAAGACTTTTATTGTTCCATCTACTTTGAATGATAGTTTTGCTGGGTAGAGTATCATGGGGTTGAAGTGGTTTTCATTCAGTGCCTGGAAGATCTCACCCCACACTCTTCTTGCTTTTAATGTTTCTGTTGAGAAGTCTGCTGTGATTTTGATTGGTTTACATTGTATGTCATCTGTTTTTTGTCTTTTACAGCCTTCAATATTCTTTCCCTAGTTTCTGAACTTGTGCTTTTAATGATGATATGTCACAGGGTAGTTCTATTTTGATCTGGTCTGTTTGGTGTCCTGGATGCCTCTTGCATCTGTATGGGGATATCTTTCTGTAGATTTGGGAAATTTTCTGTTATTATTTTGTTGAATATACTACACATTCCTTTTCCTTGCACCTCTTCTCCTTCTTCGATGCCCATGATTCTCAAGTTTGGTCTTTTGATAGAGTCAGTGAGTTCTTGCATTTTCTTTTCACAGGTCTTGAGTTGTTTAATTAATAGTTCTTTGGTTTTTCCTTTAATTACCATTTCATCTTTGAGTTCTGAGATTTGGTCATCTATTCTGCTGGATTGGCCTTCCGTTTTGTTTTGCAATTCTGTTTCATTCTTTTTTCTGAGGTTTTCCATATCCTGGGTCGTTTCCTCTTTAATGTTGTCTATTTTTGTCCTGAGTTCATTTATCTCTTTATCAATCATGTTCTCTGTTTCATGTTGGTGTTTATACAGTGCTTCTGTGGTTTCCTTTATTTCTTCTTTTGCTTTTTCAAATTTTCTATTTTTATTGTCTTGGAATTTCTTGAGTGTCTACTGTCCATTTTGGTTGATCATATCCAGGATCATCTCTATAAAATTCTCATTGAGTACCTGTAGTATGTCTTCTTTTAAATTATTCTTGTGGGCTTCATTGGGTTCTTTGGCATAATTTATCTTCATTTTGTTGGAGTCTGGATCTGAGTATTTGTTTTCTTCATTTCACTCTAGTTCCTATACTAATTTTTTGCTGTGGGGAAACTGGTGTCCCTATTTTTTCTGTCTTCCCATCATTGCCCTTGGTGTTGTTATTATCCCTGTACTGTGTGCAATTAAGTATTTCCTGGCTTATAATAAAGCCCTAGTGATATTTAGAATGAAAGGGTGAGAGGGGATGGAAAGCAAAGAAGTTAAAGGAAAAGGGAAAAACAAATAATCAAGTAGAAAAAAAAACAAAGAAACAAAGTTTTAAAGATATAAATAGGGAGGGACAGTGTACAAATCAACCGTAAGCTGAAAAGGCATTAGAGAGACAGAGAGAGGATTGAAAATAAAAAATAAAAAGAATAAAGACAAGAATAAAAATCAAAAATAAGTAAATGAAAGAAAAAAATATACATATATATATATAAGTAAAATAAAATAAAACAAAATAAAAAATAGAAAATTAAAAAAACCCTCCAAGTTCAAATGCAATGAAGTTTCAGTCTTAATAATTTTGGTGTTCATCCCTTAGCCTCCAATCCTGGAGATGGTGCCTCAGATGTTGTTCTGAAGTTGTCTCATCAAAGTAGAACAAAACTGCACAAAAATAAACAACAAAAAAATCCCCACAAAGTGTCCCAATTTCAAATGAAATACAGTCTCAGTAAATTTTTCAGAATGCAGGTGTAGTTTGGTTGTTTTCTCATCAAAGATAGGAAGAGAGGAAGAAAAGAGTCTGGAGACAGGTCTATGAATGGCTACCTGTGGCTGTGGCTTGCCTGCCCACTGCTGTCATCCTGCTGTTGCTGGCGGCATTATTTATGCAGATCTCAGGAGTGAGCTTAGCACTCACCTGGCCCTGCAGGCTTTGTTTACCCAGAGTTCTGGATACAAGCTTTCCCCTTTCCAAGCACACTGGGGTAGGTGACACTGCACCTGATTTCTCAGGCCTGCATGTTTATTTACAGTTCATGTGGGAAGTGGGTCTTACCCCCTCTCCTGTGGAGTTTTCCTCCCACTGCCACTTTTACAAGCTTTCTTGCTTCTGACTGCTGGGTGTGTGCTGCTGCTCCTGCCAGCCAGCATGTTTTTTACAGCTTATGTGGGAGGTGGGTCTTCACCCCTCTCCTGTGCAGTTTTCCTCCTTCCCCCACTCTCACAAGCTTTCCTTCTCCTGTTTGCTGGGCATGCACCCCCGCTCCTGCCCTCTCCTCTCTAGCCAGGCCTGGCTTGTTTATTTACAGTTCTGGGAGGGATTCCCTGCTCCCCCTCTTCAGTGCTCAGGGCACCCCACCCTCTTTGTTATGTGTCTTTATTGTTCTCATTGCTTATTACTCAGTTTCTTTTTTTTCCCTGGGTGGGGGTTAGTCTGTCCAGGAGACTATGCTGATCTGGCCCAGGGTTGTCTGTTTAAGTACCACATACCGCTTAGCTCACCTTGGCTTCATCTTCCCAAGCCATCTGAGTGTGGGCTACTAGCAGCCTGGGGGCCCTCCTGGTTTCTCCTTTTAACGAGAAGTGGAGATGCTCTGCACAGGCTGGAGGTGTGGAGGGGCCAAAATTTTGCCTCTTCTCAGTGGCTTTGCCTACAAGTTATGTCTCCAGCATCTCTCCAAGATTTCACTATAGGAGGCACGCTTTCTGCTTCCTCCCTCTAGCCTCCATTTTAGGTGTTTTCCCCTCATATCATCTTGACTGCATTTCTTCCATATGTTTTTGTGTTCTTGAAGGTCACGTTGAATGGTGATTTCCATCTTCTACAATTTAGTCATTTACTTATCCCTCTTCTTGTTGTTTACAGCTAACTGCAACTTAACAAATGTAGAGAATAGTTATCATCCTGATTTCATAAATTACATTGTTAAACAATTAAAGGATTATCATTAGCTATGAATTTCTATGAAGAATGCTATTAATATAATGGTCCTTCAAGTTAACTTCAATTGAATAGACTTAGTATCAAAACTAAGCAAATGGTTTTGTCATATTTTCAATGATGGATACTTACGTTTTTACTCACTCCCCTCTTAATGAAACTTTGATTTTAATCTACATATTTTAATTATTGACACTACCTCTTGCCTCATTCTAACATATCTCCTGAAAGTTATCTTCCTTTATTTTTAGAGACTATATATAGATTTGTTATGAGAATGAAAACCCAGCTGCAATATGCTAGTGTGGAAAAGGAGGAAAACTGATATGAAGAGAAATAGTCTATGTTACATCACTTATCTGATATGGTCTGAGGGTTTGTGTCCCTCCAAAATACATATACTGAAACTTAATCCTCTCTTTAATGGTATTAAGAGGTAGATTTCTTGGGAAGTGTCTGGGTGATGAAGTCAGACTCTTCATGAGTGCGATTAGGACCTTAATAAAAGAGGTTTCAGAGATTTCAAAAGACTGAACAACAAATAAGAACGTTGAAAATAATATACTGCTTTTGAAGTGGGCATAAGATCTGAAGTGACATTTCTCAAAAGAAGATATAAATTTGATATCTATATGAAGAAAAGCTCAACACCACTGGTGATCAGGAAAATGCAAATTAAAACCGCATGAGTTATCAACTCACTACAGTTGATTTGATGTCATTAAAAAGATGAAACATAAGAAGAACTTGTAGTGAAATGTTGAAAGGGTATTTATCCAAAAGAAATGAACTCTGTGTATCAAACTGATATCTGTTCATTTTTGTAACTAGCAATATGTAGGGATCTAGTTTCAGTCCTTCATGGGTGTAAAATGAGATTCCCTAGTATCATTTTTTAAAGGTGTTTTGGGCACCTTTGTTGAGAATAAGATGGTTTCAGATTCATGGATTTATTTATGGGTCCTATAAGAATATATTTCATTACTCTATCTACTGTTTTATATAAGCACAATGCTGTTTTTTTTACTATGTATCTATAGTATAATTTGAAGTTGGGTATTGTGATACATTGGGTATAGATCTTTTTGTTCAGTACTGCTTTGGCTATTTAGGGTTTTTTGTACTTTCATAAAAGTTTTAGGATTTTTCCCAAACAAATTATGCATAGAAGGAAATTATTTCAACATATATGACAAACACATAGTAACATGATACTGAATGGAAAACTTCAAAGTTTTTATTCTAAATCTGGAGAAGATAAGTATGCACACTTTTATCACTTGTATCCAACATAAAAGTGTTAGAGAAATTGAACAAGAAAACAAAGCAGAAACCACTGGAAAGTTATGCAGTTTTCACTATCTGCAGATGATATTATGACATATTAATTGAAAAGTCTAAAGACCCTACCAAAAACTTTTACAAATGATGAATTAATTAAAAAATTAGGACACAAAGTTAACACTGAAAAATCAGAAACATTTCTGTATTTCAATAGTCAACTGTTGAAAAAGACATTAAGAAATATACTTTTAGTAGTCACTGGATAAGTAATCAGGACAAGTAATCAGGGTAAGATACAGATAAATTTAATAAAGTGAAACTTCTATAATGGAAGCTATAAAACAATGTAAGATAAATCAAGAAAGGACACAAATAAATGAAAACAAGCCATGCTTATGGATTGCAAGTATTCATATTACTAAAATGTCCACATCACACAAAATAAGCTATAGATTCATTCAAGTTCCTTTCAAAACATAATCATCATACTTCACTGAAATGGAAAAACATTCCTGAAAGCTATGCAGAAATGCAAAAGACACTATATAGCTAAATCAATATTAACCAAAGGAAAAAAGAACTGGAGGTTTCACACTGATACATCTCTACTTTCATAAGTGATGGGATACAAAAGAAGTAAAAATAGGTTTGTAATTTCAACAGCAGGATATTGAATTATTTCCTTCTCAGTTGCTTTTATTTGGTTGATGAAATGAATATGAATTCATCTCTAAGACACAGGTAAGGGTGGGGAGGGATTGAGATATTAAATTGGTAACAGAGGGTCTGAAAATGTTGTAATAGTTAGTGGGAGTGAGATGTAACTTAGGAATCAGGCACTGCCTTGGGGCTTCCAGGAAGTAAATAAGGGAGGTAATCAATTACTCTAAGTGGTTGGACATCTCCTTCCAAACAGGAGTAGAACAATTTTCAAACAAATAGCAGCACAAAATAGTATTTTAATTATGGTGCAATTTTATCATCAGACTCTTAGAGGAGTAAGTGGCTAGGAATTCCAGTGTGTTCCAAAAATGACTTTAGAGAATCAGTAAGAGATTGAGAAAATTAGCAAGTTCCAAGAAGGAAGGTGGACAAGATTCCTGAGATGTATAATGGAATACAGGCCCAATGCGAAGAGGAACACCTGTAATAATGGTAATAATAATATCAAGACAATAGTTAACATATATATGTACCTATATACACACTTATATATATATATATAAATCCCTACTTGTCACAGTCCATGCAAATTATCTCATATAATTCCTTTTTCATAGTTAAAAAGAGGCTTGGTATTTTGTATATTATGCATAGGAAACAACCAGAAATGGAGTGGTAAAGATCCAAGGCAAGGCATTGTGGGTGTCTCACATTGTTGGCTGCACCAGTTATATGTGCGTTAACATGGCTTGGCATTAAACTTATCTTTCAAATATTACATCCCACACAGAAAACCCAGTCTTCCCATCCTCAAGGGAGGCAATCCAAATTGCTCTACTCAGTCACATTTGTAACTCTAAGTTCAGAATCAGGAGATTAAATATACAAATAGAGGAAACAGAACTGAAAAATCCTAAATCAAAACTCCCATTTAGAAAAAATAGCAAACCTATCGCATTCATTGATCCAGATAAATTATCAAATCTCACAGGTAGAAATATTGATGATGTTCTCCTCTGACTACTAGGCAAATTTCTTAACCTAGCATATATGAGGTTCTTATTCTATGCTGAAAACACTTTCCTGATCAATGTACTGTGTGATCCCTGACTTTGTTCCTGGGGGGTCTCATACTAATATCCTTATTTGAGAGACTAGGGCAAAAACAAAGCTTGATAAAACTGAAAAGAAGAAATTGCTTTAATCTGAGCATGGTGATGAGAGCCTACTTTTTGGGAAAAAGTATTAAAATATTGCAAAGATATATTGGAAAGATATATATGTCTTTAATAATAGCTAATAAATTTAAACAAACTGTGTTAATGCACAATAACAATGATGGAGAAATTTTTTAAAAAGTTAGTTTTTCATAAGAAACTGTTTGTACCAAAGGATAATATGAAAATCTCCAAGGGAAGACATTTAGACAGTATTCACCAATGAAAGAGCACTCATATACCATGGATCAACAGTTGGCAAAGTAGACTCTCCTCAATCATACTTGCTTCCTTCTTATTCAAGAGAAGTCATGATACTATCTATGATATGTCAGTGCAGATTTCATAATAGAGAGGCTCAATCCATCTAATAGGCAAGGGCAATTTATTAGATTAGTGCAATAAGAATAGCTAATAAATAAGAGATATAATGTAAAGTTTGTAAATGCTGTTTTTATTTTGCTTTTATAAAAGTTCAGATGTAAATTGGTCCTAAAAATGCTGATCACTACCATTATAGATGTAGGATTGCAGATACTGAATTGTCTAAACAAAACATTGATGCTCTATCTAATTTAGGGTTTTATAAGTTTTTTAGAATTTTCCTTATAAAATCTGATGCTTATATAATTTTAATGATCACATTGTACCTGGATATTTTGAGAAATATAATGTTGCACACTTTCGATTCTGGAATAAGACACATCTTACATATCTATGTGGAGCAAAAAAGAATTTAAAATATCACATTGCAGAAGTGGTGATTTTACTAACATTAAACGCAATATGGTTGTGATATTATTGTGATGAATTTTTTCATGTGTGTAAACAGATACAAACACACATCATTTTATTTAACACCACAAATGGACACAAACACCAAGTCCTGCATTTTTAGGTAGCTTGTGATTTACTCAAGTCCTTAATTAAAATTCCCTTTCCAGAGGAGGAAAGGAATAAAAGAATGATAGACAGGGAAATGCAAAATGCATTTTCTTATTACTTAGCCACAAGTGACAATGAGCACATAATTAAATATACACTTTAAAAATAACATGAACCAGTCATACATATATACCTGGAAATGTCACAAGGAAATTCCCTATATAGCTATCTTAAACAACTAAAAATGTCATTTTCTTCTTCTTCCTTTCTTATACAAAATCTGAGGGCAAGAAGGCAGAACAGGTCCTGCTTGTGGTGGTAGTGGGGTGGTACTAGTGGGACAGGGAGGAGGTGGGGAAATGGTGAAGGAGGATGAATATGGTGCAAATCGTGTGTACACATGTATGTAAATGGAACAATGATACCTGTTGAAAGTATTCCAGGAATGGGGGAGATTGGGGATGAAGGAGAATGATAGAAGGGGTGAATTCAAATATGGTATATTTGATATATTGTAAGAACTTTTGTAAATGCCACAATGTGCCCCAGTACAAAGATAAAAAATATAACATGCTAATTAAACTGTAAGAAAAAAGAGTGATAGAAAGTGAATGATAATGAAATACATCCCATCTGTACAGAAACAGGACACAAGGAAACACTGAAAACTGTTGAACAACATAGGATATGGGGGAAAGTGGGGAGAAAGAACAGTGGAAGGTGTTAGACTTATTTAAGCACAATATATTTACAGGTAAAAATACCAAGGAAAAATCCCCACTTCACAACTCACAGACACTTTAAGAAGGGGAATGGGGTAAGAGAGAGAATGGGGTAACAAACTGGAATATAATGTATGTATACATGGAAATATCACAATGAAACTGTATGTAAAACTAACATACACTAACAAAATGTTTTTACAAATTCCCTTGACACAACTCTCCAGTAGAAGGTAGTCATAAGTGAAAAAAATACATAGTAAATATCTATTTAAAAAATAATTTGATTCTGTCCCACAAAACAAATAATATAAATTCTTATTACATATTATATAAGGTAAAATCACTTTATATGTTATCCATGTTTTTTTTCAAGTGCCATAGTTTTAAATGGCATTGAATGAGCACTTATTTAATGAATTCTTCTATTAACCCACTAATACTATAATTTACCAATTTCCAAACCTGGTTCTGTATCTATTCTGTGAGCTCCATAATAATAAAGATTATGCTTTATGTATCTCTTTATCCTTTAAAAACTATACACTTCTGTCCATGATATTCAGTAGATACTTGACTGCTTAGTGAAAAAACTGTTTATTTTAAAATATGTTGAATTTTTCTTATAGTGTGTGCTTTTAAGTAAGAAATTAATCTATTCATTTATCAAAAATGTATGTTTATTGAACATGCTTTAATGTGCAGCTCTGTGGTTCATTACGATGTAGATTACACAAAATTCATTCCTTTGGGGGTAAACTAGAAATCAGTTAAAAATAATAAAATTAGAGGAGATCCTTGGTTTGGGAAAGTTAGAAAAGTATTGTAAAGGAAGTAACTAAATTCATTCAACCCCAAAAGAAAGTAAATGTTAATATATTTGGAAGGCGATAATGCAGTAAAAGCATTTTGAGATCTAAGTAATGAAGACTTTAAACCTGGTGAATTTGAATATTTTTATTTTAGGCCATTATACAAAAAGGGACTTTGTTAATTTGCATAAAAGTAAATAAATCACTAGATCTGTGCTTTAGGAGTGTGAAAATTATAATAGAAGAAGAAAGTGAATGCAGAGACAAATGGAATGGTTCTTCCACTGTTGAGGTATTAATGTGAATATTGGACATGAAAATAAGAAAAAAAAGCTACAAAAATTGTATCAATAAAAGCTGCATACAGATTGAATGTGTTGGATATATGAGAAGGGAGGACAAAGGATGAGATTATTCAAAATATGACTTCTTACAAATTACATTTAGCAGTTTATTTTGGCAAAGTAATGATTCATCAATGAGCAAAAAACTGTACCAAAAATTGTATACCCTACCACATGGACAAATACATTTATAGTCAGGAAAAGGATTACACTTCCTGAAACAACCTGATTGGCGGTGCTGTTATTTGCCTTAAATGGTCATTTTGGGGAGCAAATTTCAGCCTCTAATAAATTGGAGTTTCAACTGCTATGATTGAGACTCAGTGGCGTGTTTTAGGAGATACTTCCAGGTTAGGTTAAGATTTGTTAAATATTACTGTCAGTTTGCAGTTCCCCAAGCATGGTCAAATTTTGAGTGTGCACTGATATGGGCTTAGGGCAAATGTAATTAATTTTACAAATTTCACATTCATATAATCATACAGCTACATTGATTTTAAAAATGTCTTTTATTAGCATATATTATTTGCAAAGGGGATATTCCTTGTGACTTTGCATATGTGCTTACAATGTATTTTAATTAGATTTACCTCCTCTGCCATTCTCTCACCCTCCTTCCCCAAATTCTTTGAACAATTTCAACAGGTTTCATTTTTCTATTCTCATACACATATAAAAATACCTCAATCATATTTTCCCTCCTTTACCCTCGCTGATTATCCTCCCTTCCTCCTACTGATACTTCCCTCACACAGGACCCGTTTTACCTTCCTGTCCTTCATTTTTTTAGTATGTATGGATTGTTCAAGGAGGTTTAGCTGTGGCAATTCATATATTGTAGTGATTCACATTAACTTCCTCTACTACTTATTCTTTCTCTATCACCCTGTTCCTTTCAACTGCTTTCAATGCATTTCATTACTATTATAACTTCATGATTGTAGAATGTCACATTTTTCCTAAAGCCACAAGGCTGACAGTTAACCAAGTACACAAAGAACAAAAGACTCACACAAAAGAAGCTAGAGGCCTATTTGTATATATTTTTCTGCAATTTTTCCTAATTGCTTGCTAAAAGAAAAAAAAATAAACAATTACCTGGCTAAGTGATG